>NW_024466607.1:32562500-33789166 GCF_017591425.1 Ochotona curzoniae | reverse complement strand
GGTCTTGGTCTCCTCAGTGAGTACCTAATGAGATGTCTTGTCTTGTGGTCCAACACTTAGTCCATGGATTCTTGTTAAATGGTAGCTGTCATAGCTGACAGACTAGGGGGAGTTCAGTGCTAGAACTAACGCATAGTCTATGTGCTTGTGTCCTGTGTGTTATAGCAACAACCAGTTAGTGTCTGAGTGACCCCAGCACCACATTCCAGAGGCAATGCCCTCTGTGCTGTAGTTATCCATGGGAGCTCAGCACCCACGGCTGAGTTAAGCTTTCTAAGATGGATTTTCATGGATGAAAATGATACATCCCAGAAATGTGGAGGCTAGCAGTGTTTCCTGGTGTGTGTGCTTGGCTAAAGCATGGAGCGCAAATCTAACCAGACCAGCTGCTAGTGCCTCTATCTTAGCTGGTAAAGGGATGATTGGATTGCCTACCTGATCAGGTGAGCTAAATACTGCACTGACGTGACTGTCATGTATGCCTTGAATGAACTTCAAGAAAAGAAGCTATGAAGATGTCTGACAACCGAGAGCAGAGGTGGCCAGGCCTACAGCACAGGTGCAGGGGCTTCCTCGGCACCTGCTTGCCGGCAACGGGCTCTTCGCAACAGACAACCTGGGTAGGTGTGCTTCCTGTGAAGCCACCCCCAAAACACCTCCCTGATTGACCAGTTGAGTTGCTTAGCCTAGTTTTGTAAGCATTGCTTTCAAATGAGGAAGAGTGCTTCGATTCAATCAAAGATCAACAGGTTTTGTCTAGCTTAGGAAAGACATGTTAAGACAAGAAGTCAGCAGAGTGGGAAGATAAGACACCAAAAGCCATGTCCAGGGTGGAATCCCAGTGCTGTTTCCAATGCAGGACAAATGGCGGGGGCCGGGGGGAGTGTGAGGGAGGAAAAGGGTGTAGACAAAGCCAACAGGTAGATCTTAGAAGAGAAATTCTATTTTTCCTCCAGAAAAGTTGCGGCAGTTTGTAGGAGCGTCATGCCTGAATGCGCTGGGTGGAGTTTGGACTTCAGACCAAGATGGAAAACTCTTCTTCTTTTCTTGCTAAGTGGCTTTGGCGAGTCTCTAAACCTCCCCTGCCCCCTCCCACCCCCAAGACAGCATCATCCTCTACAAAACGGCAACAGAAAGTTTTCCTTGGAGTTGATGAAAATGATGACCTTGAACTGAAACCACCTGACAGAAGGTCAGGGGCAGCGTGGGGCTTCCATCAACAGATGACCCCCTATCCGGTGTGTGCACGAAGCATTGGGGCACATGAGTTCCTTCTCATCTTCCTCCCCACCCCCGAAATGATAAACAAGGTGAACTTGTTCAACTTTTTAAAATTATTTGCAGAGAGACAGAGAGGGAGGGAGAGTTGGGGGAGAGATTGTTTATCTGCTGGCTCATTTCCCAAAGGTTCAGAATAGCCAGGGCTGAGCCAGGAACTCATCTGGGTCCCCAGGTAAGTGGCAGGGGTTGGTACCTGAGCCATCAGCTGTTGCCTCCCAGGCACATTAGCAGGAAGTTGGAGCATATTTGGCAGGACTTTTGTTCTCAAACACTTCGATATGGAATGCAGGTGCCCCCAGCAGCGGCTTAACTCGCTGTACCACCATGCCGGTCTCTCACCCCATTTATGGGTATGTGAACAGATGAATTATTTCTTTTCCTCCACCAACTTAACATAGTGTGGCCAGTGCTATTTTTGATTTGCTCTTTTCATTTAATAGCATGTTTAAAATACAAAGTGGCTTTTCCACGCCATTCAACAGTGAATTTCATGATGGGTGGGACCAGATGGGACTCAGGCCCGTAGTGTTTTCCTCAGAGCAGCTTTGCTAGTACCTGGTGAAAATTCAAGAAGGAGTCAGAAGCTTAAGGACTTAGAAACCTTTATCCTAAGTCATCGTAAGGTTAGCTTAAACGAGGGCTGGCATCATGGTATAATGGGATAAGCTGCCATCTGCAATGCCAATTCCCATACTGGAGTGGCAGTTCCAGTTCCAGCTGCTTTGCTTCCAATGCAGCTCCTTGTTGATGTGCCTGGCAAGGCACCAGAGGGTGGCCCAAGTGCCAGGATCCTTGATCCCTGTGTGGGAGACCTGGATGGAAGCTGGCTTCATTCTGGCCCAGCCCTGGCCATTGTTACCATTTGGGGAGTAAACCAGTGGATGGAAAGAGCTCTCTTCTCCCTCTCTCTCTTGTTTTTTTCCAACTTGTCTTCGTGACCTAAACTGAGAGTGTAGGCATTCACAAAGAATGCTAAGGTGAGACGTGTTCGGGGGCAGGCATGTGGCCTGGTGGCTAGACGCTTGCATTCCACCTCACGGTATCTGGGTTCAAGTCCTGGGCCTGCTCCCTATTCCAGTATGACTGCTGATGTACCCTGCACTAGGCAATGGTGATAGCACAAGCGAATGAGTCCCTGCTGCCACTGCTGAAGGGCCCGACTGACTTCCATGTTCCTGGCTTTGGCCTGGCTCGGCTCTGGACATCATGAGCATTTGGGAGTGAACTGGTACAGGAAGGAGTTCTGTCTGTCCCTCAAATACATACTTTTATTCTATTTACAACATTAAATACATTTATCTTTTTATTTGAAACACAGATTTTTACAGGGGGAGAGACAGAGAGAGAGATCCTCCATCTACTGGTTCACTTCCCAAAGAGTGGCAATGGCAGGAACTGAGTCAATATGAAGCCAGGAGCCGGGAGCTTTTCCTGGGTCGCCCACATGGGTGCAGGAGCCCAAGAACTTGGGCCATTCTCTGCTGCTCTCCAAGCCTTAAGCAGGGAGCTGGAATCGGAGTGGAACAGCTGGGAACCCATATGGGATGCTGGCGTTTGTAGGCAAAGGATTAGCCTATTGATTCACTATGCTGGACCTCAAATACATATTCTCAAACAATGGTCTACACAGCCCAGAGAGAGTCTCCTCTGTATGGTCAATTTCCAGACGGAGATCCTGAACCTGGAATTTGGGGACAGATATTTGGTGTGGAGGTAGAGTGACAACTTCCCTGATTTACTGGGTGACCAGGGGTCTCCCAGGATGAGCTGGGAGCCCCAACATAGGAAGCAATCTTGGGAAGCCCCGTCAGCAGTTTGGGCAAATGCGAGGGGTCCATGCAGGTAAGCCCTGGGACAGCTGGAGCTGGGTCTTTTTGGGAACCCCTGGAGGGGTCTTCTGAACAGCTTATGGGTCCTTGCCTGTAGGGGACTGTCCCAGGGGTCAGAGGCACCAACTGCTGAGGGCAGGTCCTGGTGGCTGAGACCCAGGAGCTGTAATCCATCTTCTAGAGTACAGCTGTGTGTTAAGAAGAAGAAGCAGGATCCTTCCACCCCAATCCATTGGCAACTTATGTGAGGCATGAAGAGGAAGGCTACACCACAAGGCACGCTTATAACACTACAGTCGCTGCAAAGGCCAGTTCAGAATGGCCCTTGGGTCAACGCTATCACAAGGCGCAATCCATCCCGGAGCAGCGCCACTGCTGATGAAAGAAGCTTTGGACTGTTCTCTGCCGGCTCCTGCTCCAAGCTGCCCGCTGAAGCTTTAAAAGAGACGAACGAACACAGCGCTGTGGTTGCCATTTCTGCAGCGCAGCACGCAGCTCAGCCCTGACAGCAGCCACGTGCGAACTCCCTCCGGGCAGCCTGGCCGCCGTCAGGCGCTCCCCAGGGCCCCGGGCGGCGCACGCGTCAGGTGCACGCGCGTCTCCGGCCGCCAGCTGCTCCCTGCGCGCGCGCCCGGGGCGCCTTGGTAGCTGTGTCTCAAAAAGGGAGCCCGACGAGGAAGTTGCTTTTCGTCACTGCGCGTCTCCATGGTTATGGGGCACGTGATGGTGTTTTCGGAGTTCTTGACAAAGCCTGCAGTGGGTTTGGTTCTTGCGTTTCTGCCTGTGATGGCAGCAGAGGGACCCAGTTAACTCTTCCATGTTTCTTGAAACAATTTGGGAGGTGCAACCCCTCTTCCTGCATCCCCTAACCGCTCCTCCCCGCCCCTATTGCAAGAAATCCAGGCCCCAAGTGTCAAAATGGATGTTGTTGAAAGCACATTTTTTTTTTGGTTTTTTTTTTTTTTTTTTTGGCTTTAAGCCAAGTTCATGACACTAAGGAATGAATGAGTTGGTTTCTTTTTTGTCATGATGAACTTGTGACTGTTGCTGAAGGACTATACTATTGTAATAATATAGGAGAAAACAGTTGAGGGGAGGGGAAAATGGGGGGAGGGGAAATCCCTGAGCCAATGGGACTGTATTATGAAAAAAAAATTGATTTATTTGAAAGGCTGAGTAAAATAGAGAGGGAGAAAGAGATCCTCTATCTGCTGGTTTACTCCGCTAATGCCACCTTAGAGTTGGGCTGATCCAAAGCCAGTAGCCAGCAACTTCATCCAGGTCTCCCACGTGGGTGTAGCAGATCAAGGAACTGAACCAGCCTCCATTGTTTTCCCAGGTTCGTTAGCAGGGAGCTGGACGGTGCCTGAAGCAGCCAACCCCAGCAGGAACTGAGGGGAGTTCTGGCCTTCCTAGCCAGGCCACAGTGATGGCCTCCGGAGTGACCAAGGTGGTTTGTTTGTTTTCATTGTAATAAAGGTGCTGTGTTTCATTTATATGCTTATTAAAAATATTTTGCTGATGCCACCTTCAGGATTGGGCATCTGATAAGGAAATTCATTGTAGGTGTTTTAAAAAAACCAAAAACAATAGCAGAGAAAAAAATTTTTAAATAAGATTTATTTTATTTTCATTTTTATTGGAAAGTCGTGTTTTTTAAGAGAGAGATGGAGAGTCAGAGGGAAAGATTTTTCATCTGTTGGTTGATTCCCTAAGTGTCTGCAACAGCTGGAGATGAGCCAATCTGAAGCCAGGAGCCAGGAGCTTCTTCTGGGTTTCCCATATGGGTACAGGATCCCAAGGCTTTGGGCCATCCTCTGCTGCTTTCCTGGACCACAAGTGGGGAGCTGGAAGGGAAGTGGAACAGCTGGGACATGATCCAGCGTTCATATGGGATCCCTGGCACGTGCAAGGTGAGGACTTTTAGCCACTAGGCTACCGTGCTGCCCTCACCCCCCCCCCTTTTTTTTCAAGTATTGATTTTCTCCACTAGAATGGCAGAGCACCAGAGCAGCTAGTTTGTCCCCTGAGGATGGGTCAGGCTGCAGGCAAGAGCTCTAGCAGGCTCTCCCCCATGGGTGACAGGGGCCCAAGGGTGGCAGGGGCCCAAGCATTCCTTGGGATTGCTCCTGGTGGAATGAACCAGAAGCAAAGGTACTGTTACTCAAACTGGCACTCCTATATACATGGCATCCCAAGTGGCAAATTAACCTGCTGTGCCACCGTGCCTGCCCCTCACCGCTGTGTGGCGTGGTGTGGGCTCTGTTGTGACAAGCAAGGTGCTCTGAGAGAATGCCATCCTGTCACACTCACTGGGGTTTGAACCTTAACTCTGCTGTTGAGTTGTATCTAACTTTGGAGGGCATCTGGGGTCACACCAGCTAAGCAGGGCTGCTAGGACTGGCTGCACCTGCTAAGCAGGCTCCAGGGAGCTGGAGCTGAAATGCTACTGCTGCAGCTCAGAGCCAGCCCTGGGCAGCTCCGCCTCCATGCCTGGAACTGCCTGTCTGTCAGAGTCTCAGCTCAGGGGGCGGAGTAAACAAGAATGGGTTTGATGGTTTCTAATCATTGCCTAACCCCGCTCTGCAGCATTCTCCACTAAAAAATGGCCTTAGTTCAGCGGGTTTCTAAAATGCACCCATTTCTTTACCAAAACCTTCTCTACCATCACTTCGTGTGTGTGTGTGTGTGTGTGTGTGTGTGTGTGTGTGTGTGTGTGTGTGTGTATGTGTGTGTGTGTGCTCTGTTTTCTGGTTTGCAAATTATGGACTACTGCTGGACTAAAGCCCTTTTCCTGATGTTGCCCTGGGTGGTTCTGGGGACTGAGGACAGCAAGGCTGGAGTTATAAAGGCCAACGTGACCGCTGTCTGTCTAAATTATCCAACGAGCAGGTCCTCCATAAATGAATATGAACTTCTTTGGATGAATATGAACACTAATTTGCTCCCTCCACCTTACTTGACTTTGGTGAACCTCAAACCCAAGAGAGAAAAATCTTGTGGAACTGTGGAGCCAGGGGTCACAAACTTCGTGGCTGTGCTTGAAAGGGTTTCTACCACCAGCACTGGCTGACCTTGAGACTCTTGCCTTCTCTTCAGGTGGTAGAGGGCACACGGCCAAGTCTGGATCTTACCTTCTCACAGCAACAAAGATGCTATTGCTTGCAGGCCTGCTAGACTCTGGGGAGCCCCTTGGAGATCTCAATGGCTGCACCCCAGCTTTCTTATTGTCAATTAACTGTCGGGTCCCACCTTTTGCAACGACTGCCCTCTCTCATCCCATTCCTCTTCTCTATTTTTTTAAAAAAAGCTTTATTTATTTTTATTTGAAAGGCAGATTTAGAGAAGGGGAGACAGAGTGAAAGATCTCTCATCTGCTGGTTCACTCCTCAAGTGGCCGCAATGACTGGAGCTGAGCTGATCCAAAGCCAGGAACCAGGAGCCTCTTCTAGGTCTCCAACGTGGGTGCAGGGCCCCCTGGCTTTGAGCCATCCTCTATGCTTTCCTGGGATATAAGCAGGGAGCTGGGTGGGAAATGGAGCATATGGGACTGAAACTGGTGCCCCATAAAGAACCCCGGCAGTTGCAAGGCAAGGATTTAGCCACTAGGCACCATGCAGGCTGTTCCCTTGTTTGTTTAATGGATCTTGTGTAATGAGTCCCTTGGCCTGTACCTATTTTGATTGGAGGTTTTACTTTTCATCTTCTTGTGATTCTTACCCGAACGCTTCGAAACCTTGAGCTCTTCATCACAAAGTCATAAGGAGCTTAATTGATTGGAAACTAAGCATGCCCCGAAGTGTGTACATGTCAGATGGATTCAAATTGATCCCCTGGTTTAAATAAAGCTTAGGCCAGAGAGCGCAGTGACACCTGATAGAAATTTTCCTAAAAGCGCCAGACTCGGGTGACTCTGTGATGCCGCTTCTTCTTGTTGGGGCATTTTATCACAGGCTGGAAACCTAGGCGTCTATTGAATGCACGTGGGGGAGTGAGCCGGTGTGAAATGTCTGCTTACTGACATGTTTGTTTCAGAGCCTGACAGCGTGAGAGTCTCCAGTTCAAACCACTGGAAATTAGGTACTCATCGCAGAGTGATCCACGAGGAGTTGGTTGCGCTTGCTGTCCAGTCTGTCCTTCACTCCCCCGCCCCCTCCTCCCCTTCTCCCCTTTTCCTTTCCCATCTTCCTCTTCTTTATTTTTTCAAAATGTATTCATTTGAAAGGCAGAGTGACAGAAAGAAATAGAGAGATTTTTTTCAGCCACTGTGCGTTACTTCCAAATGGCTTCAACAACCAGCACCGGGCCAGACTGAAGTCAGGAGCTAAGAACTTCATCTGGGTCTCCCACGTGGGTGCAGGGGTCCAAGCATTTGGACCATCTTCCATTGCTTTCCCAGGCACAGTAGCAGGGGGAAGGACTGCAAGCCGAGCAGAACTTGAACCTGCATTCCTACAGGATAGCAGCGTCAGAGGTGTCGCTGCAACGCCAGCCCCTGAGGTCACGTTTCAAATCTTCAACAGTGGCCATGTCACGAGCGCTTTTCCGTGGAGAACTTCCTCTGGGACGAAGCTTTCACAGGTGCCATCTCCTGCTTTCTGGGACAGAGTTAACCAGTCTCTCTGCATCCTGCCCCATTCCAATCAGCCCTGATGGGCACCCCGTCCCCAGCGGCTTGGTTCTTCTCCATGCCTCCTGGTAGACTCACCAAAATGTGAATTCCCTGCAGAGGTGATCTGAGATAAAGCAGGGGAGACCAACAGTGAGGCCCAGGGAACTAAGCCTGATTCCTGGGGCTCCCCAAAAGTCTAGTGTGAACAATTACGAGGACATTTCCTGTCTCTGAAACGATGTTCTTTGTAAGCAGTTTGAATGGCTCCCAGTGTGCTTCCATATCTCTGGCTGCTGTGTCACACCAGCTGAAGCATTTTAGAAGAAATGTTTCGTGGGCAGGAGAGGACCCAACTGGCGGTTAGGATGCTGGCTGACCCACTGGCTCCTCTGCCTGTACCTGGGTTTCTGTCCCAACTCTGGCCCCTAACTCCAGTTTCCTTCTGGTACAGATCCTGGGAAGTGGCCATGCTGCCTTGAGTGGTCAGATCCCTGCACCCACATGAGCGGCTGGGTTGCGTTCCTGGCTGCTGTCTCAGCCTGACCAGCCCTGGCTGTTGCAGGCACATTGGCAGGAAGCTAGAGCGGAAGCAGAGCCTGAGACGGACCTGCCTCCCAGGAGCTCTGAAACACGGTGTGAATGTCCCCAAGGGGTGGTGTGACCCCTGTACTACAGCGCCCCTTGCCCGATTTTGTCACATTGCATGACATTGATGTTGTCATTCTTTCTTTTTTCAGTTTATTTTTTTATAGTGTTTGCATAATTGAGAAGGACAGATGCCCATGTGATTAGGGTAAGAAGGGTTGAAGAATGGGGCGGAGGAGGCTGCAGCAAAGCCGGACCAGCCTGACCAGCCTGCACTTACTCTGGCTCATGCATACACTGGAAGATATGGTCGCTTAGCCCAGTCTGAATCTACCCTTAACCCAGCTCATATTGAGGCCAGAAGGTATTGTAGGCCTGCCTAGGTTGGTCTGCACCCAATCCCAGCTCTCACACTCACCAGTGGGACTAGTGGCCCAGCAGGAAAGCCCCTGGTACCCTCTACCAGGTTTGCTACCCTCCTCCAGGGACTTACGTGTGCTGCTGGGTGCTATGGCCCAGTCTTGTGTGGCCCACCTTGACATTTTGCTGGTGAGTGCTGCAGCCTGGCTCTGCCGGGCCTTCCCCCAGTTCCAGCTTATGCTGGCAAGTGCTGAATCCTATCCCTGCCCAACAGCACCCTGTCTCGGTCCTAATGTGAACTGGCTGGCGTTGTAGCCCAACCTGGCCTATCCCGCACCCCATTGTGGTTCTTATGTCTGCCAGTGGGTGCTATGAACTGGCCCAGCCTGCCCAACCCCACCCAGACCTGAGCCACATGTGTCAGTGGGTACTATAACCAGGCCTGGTCTGAGCTGCTCCTAGCCTTGGTTCTTCTGCTCACCTGCACGGGCTCTGTCTTGGCAGAGGAGTTCCCCAAAGCTCCTCTAGCAGGTTGCCTCCCAGGCTGGGCTAAACTTGGCCTACCTCCTGTCCTGGCAGGTATAACAGCCTTGCTCAACCAGCCCACACCCAATTCAGCTCTTATGATTGGGTGCTGCAGCCCAGTCCCACCTGGCTCACCCCCAAACCCAGCTTTCACGTGGTTCAGTGGGTGCTGAAACCTAGCCCAGCCAGTCCTATACCCACCCTGGCTCTTGCAAGCACCAGCAGGTGCTATAGCCTAGTCCAATCTGGCACACCCCAGACCCAGTCCACACCCATGCTGAGGGATGCTGTAGCCATGTCCAGCCAGATTGTAGCCCTTTCCTGCTTTCAGCCTAACTAGGACGTCCCCTTAGCTCTTCGACCAGGTCTGCTCCCAGCCACAGATCTTGCACATGCCACTGGTTACTCCGACCCACTCCTGCATAGCCTATTCCCCTGCTTGGCCTTTGCCATCAGATGCTGTACCCTGGGGTGACCTGGCCTGCCCAGTCCAACCTGGACTGCCCGCAGTCCAACTCTCACTGGTGAGTGCTGTAGTCTATCCCTGCCCAGCCTGCCCACATTCCTGGCTTTCATGCAAACTGGCAGATGTGATGGCCTAATCCAGCATGGCACACACCCCATCCTGGCTCCTGTGCATGCCACTGTGCTACTGTTTGGCCCAGTCTTGCCTGGTCCACTGCTCAAGAGCCAACCCACACACTCATAGACACGTGGAGCAGCCCTTCCAGCCCTGACCAACACCCTGCCCTGACTCAATGCTCACCAGCTGGAGCTACAGCCCATCCAGAGTTGCTCAACCAAGTTCCCCTACCAGGCTCACTCCCAGAACCAGATCTCACATGTGCCAATGATTGCTAGGCCCTTGCTTATCCAGTAGAGTCTGACCCCGAGTCTTGGCCTTTGGGTGTGCTGGTGGATGTTGCAGCCTGGCCTGCCTCAACCCTAATTTTTAGGTGCATTTGTGGGTGCTACAGCCTGGACAAGCCTAGCCTGTTCCCAATGCCAATACAAGTGTTGCAGAGTGTTGCAGAGTTCCATGGTTATACCTACCTTCATCCACTACTACCCCCAGCACTGGAGCAAACCAGCAGATACTGCAGTCCCACAGGGGTGAGCCCACATATTACCCTCAGAATCTATCCCCTGACCTGGTTCTCTCACGTGTCGGTTAGTGTCATGGCCCAGCCTAGCATGACCCATTCCCTGCTCCGACACTCACTTGTGGGTACTGTGGTCTAGCCCTGCCAGACAGGTCCCCCAGCCCTAGCTTTTGTGTGCACTAATGGAAAGTGGTTGATGCTAACTAGCCCTGCTCTGGTCTCTCATGTGGTGGGTACATCGGTCTAACCAGAAAAATCCTCCAGTTTCCCTCCATGAAGCCTCTTGGTCTCAGCCTCATTGCTTTGCTGCAAGTACAGTGGCCTTGTCAATGGAAGTCCTGGCAGAGACTTTGGTTCAGATCCCAGCTCTGCCAGCTCTTAGCTGGGCCTGCGCGAGTGTTCCATACGTATGGCCCTCCCTGTGTACGCACACAGCAGGCTGGTGGCCAGGGATGACGCCTGCTCCCCAAGGTCAGGGCAGTGATGCTGGCTCTTAGGTAAAGATGTTGCAAATGCTTGTTCCTCCTGGTACGAGTCACACCACCTCTCTGAGTTGGCTTCCGGCAGCCTACCCATCTCCGCAAAACTCAAACGGAACCACAGGCCAGGAAACGCAGCAAGGCCACGTTCACGTGTGTTCCTCCGGACCCGTGCCTGGCATTCAGGCTCCTCCTCTGGGAGCGCCAGGAAGCCGCTCTCTGGGATAAATTAGACAAATTGGTGGTGGAGTTGCTACCATTTCCCGGTCACTAACGAAGCCCCAAAGGGGCTCTGGGGGCGGGGAGGGGCAACTCAGGAGGCAAGATAGGGGTGGTTAGCTTAGCTCGTGTTGTCCTCTGGGGGCTGGCTGGACAACGGTCAGCAGCCGGCCTGGCTAGACCTTCCTGTGCTTTCCACGCCACCCCCTCCCCGCCTGCTCCCCAGCCCTTCCCCCTGGAGAGCTACGGAGAATTTAATCCATATGGTTTTGATTCCTTCACTCATCAAAATGCAGTTTTCCAAGAGCCATTTGATCTCTGAGATGTTATGTGAATGTCTTTTTGGGGTTTGATTCTTTTTTCCCCTTGGAAAAGGGAAGCTACAGTTTGCCAAGAGAAAGTGAACTCCAATCCCATGGGCTTCGAACCAGGCTCAGCCAGGGGAGGCAAGGGCCCTCTGAGTCAGCGCCATCCTCCCCAAACACCAGGTAACTCGAGGCCCAGGGAGGGGTGCCGTCCCTGCTTTCCCTGCCTCTGTGTGTGTGCTTGTGTGAGCGTGTTTTGTGTGTGTGTGTTTCTGTGGGTGAGTGTGAATTGTGTGAGCATGTCTGTAGGTGAGCATGTTTGTATGCATGTATGTGAACATGTATGAGTGTGTAAGTATGAGTTGTGTGTGAGCATATGTGTGAACAAGTATATGTGTGTGTGGAGATATCTGTGCTGTGTGCTAGACCCTTGCAGAGACCGAGGCAAACGGGCTCCTGCTGCCGTCCTTGGACCCCAAATTCCCTGACCCCTGGAGCTGGCCTCATGCTAGGATGGAAGCCCCGGGCTGCCTTTTCAGCTCTTCCTACTGCGAGTTGGAGTGCTGTGGTGTCACCAAGGCCAGCAACCCTGTGAGGTGGCATGGCCCCAGGATGGTCTCTTCCTTCCCTCAAGGAACTTTGGTGATGAACTGCAGAGGGGTGCAAAAGAGGGGACAGGACCTGCTTTTATTACTGTTGTTATTATTATCTAATGTTATTGGCACTGATGTAACTGCGTAGGTTTCACCCAGTGTAAGGAGCAGAGTGCTCTATTTCGATGGAGATTTTTGTCATTTTTGCATAGATTTTTCCTGGGAGTGGTGGGGACGTTTCCTGGGTTTGTTTTCCCACATCAGAAGTCACGCTTTGAGAAATTGCCGATTCGATGACAGTCATGGTTTCCCTCGACGACAGGTGGCACATACAGCAGCGGATGCCAACAAGCCTAGCTGTGAGCTAGACTCCAGTGTCCGAGTGTGTGCAAGGGCACGCAGCGATGTTGGCACCACAGCAAACTTGCCTAGGGACGCAGTTCCCAGCAAGGTCTGACTCTGTGTTGGTAAGAAAGCATGCCGGAAGTCCCGAGGCTTGGCCTCATGAAGTCACTGCTTCTGCAGGGGCAGAGTTCCTCAGAGCATGCGCCATACCGGGCCTCAGTGGCCACGCCTCAGAGCCCTGATGGACACCAGCCTTTAGAATTATCAGAACAAGGCCCAGCAAGATGGCTCAGTGCCTAAACACACCTTGCACACTCCGGGATCCCATATGGGCGCCGGTTCTAATCCCGGCAGTCCCACTTCCCATCCAGCTCCCTGCTTGTGGCCTTGGAAAGCAGTCGAGGACAGCCCAAGGCCTTGGGACCCTGCACCTGCATGGGAGACCCGAAAGAGGGTCCTGGCTTTGGTTTGATTCAGTTCCAGCCATTGCAAGCCACTTGGGGAATGAATCAATGGATGGAAGATCTTTATCTCTCCCCCTGTTTGTAGATCTGACCTTGCAATAAAAATAAATATTAAAAATGTGTCTGTGATTTTATCTCCCCATTTCTCTGGGCCTTGAGCTTCCTGTCTGTAGAATGGGGATAAACCTGGAGCACTTGCCTCATCGGGTGATTATGGCCAATGAAGGGAACACTGCACTGGGCCTCTTGCAGTCACATTCCCCACCCTTCTTGGCCCTGTTCTGGGTCTGGGGCACTGAGCTAGGGGCTGTAATCTCTGGGCCTCTGGCAGCCACCAGCTCTGAGACCACAGGAGCTGTGTGGCTGCAGCAGCACACGGCAAGGGCAGACAGGCTCCTGCGGGGTCGGCAGCTGGGCCATCTGAGCATGCCCTCTGCACACTTCTCCAGCACCCCGCCCCAAGGCTTGGCACGGCGCCTGGCACACACTCCACAGAGGCAGGCACCACTGGGATGCTGTCATCTCCAGAGGCTCCGAGGAGGCGTGAGGGATGTGTGGCTTACCCATCCGTTTCATCGTATCAGGTCTTCTTAATCAGATGTTGTGGCTTGGCTCTCACGAATCAGGAATGGCTTGATGAATGGCTGTGCCTTGCCCTGTAGGTGCTAGCATTGAGTTTGCTGAGCCACGAGTTAGGGACACGGCCTCCAGTTCCCACTCATCGTCCTGGACCCTCCGTCACTCCTATCAGCAGCCTGAACTCTTACCACAGCCTGGGGTTCTGCTGCTCTGATCTGACCGGGAGCAAGCCCAGGGGCGGGCCCGTGCCTGTTATACACGGAGTGGCTGTGTTGCCAACATCCTGAGCATGGTGGGGTTCGGAGGTGGGGCCTCTGGGAGGGACGCGGATGAAGGTGCCCCCCACAACCCAGGGTAGACCCTGTGCTTTTATGAGGAAAGGAGAGACCAGAGCTCTCGCTCCCTGTCCATGTGTAAGTGCAATACGGCACCACGTGCATGCCAGGAAAAGAACTCTCAGCAGGGAATGAAATGGCCAGATTGAACTTGAACTTGCCAGCATCCAGAACTGTGATAAGTAAAGGGCTTGGGTTCCAAACCTCGCAGGCTCTGGTGTTTTGGTATGTGTGTGATGACAGCGCTGAAGGCTCCTGCCCCAGTCGCTCACTGTGACCGGGGCACTGTGCTGGGGGGGCCTCCTTCAAGGACCCCAGGGACCCTGAAGACTGCTGCTCTCAGATACTGCCTTTGGATTTTAGTGAGAGACCAGGACTAACACGGATCGCAAGAAGTGCTTCCCTTTGCTTGCACTGGTAAGGAGCCTGGAGTTGCACAGTGGTCATGTTGTCAACAGCATCTCAGGCTCCTGTTTGCCCTGGATCAGCAGTTTCAGCTGCAAAGCTACCTCATGGCTCAACATGGGTGCTGCAGCTCCAGCCATTATGCCTACATTCCTGACAGGGAAGAGAAGAGGCCCAAGGAAATGAATCACCAATTTGTGAAAAATCCCCCTTTCCCACCCAGGGGCCCTACTTTCTTTGGCCTGAGATAGAACTGCTATTATGGACACACCTAGTCCCAGGGGAAGCTAGGGAAGGGAATTTCTGAGCTGCGTTCATTGTATCTGTCAGTAAGCCAAGGTTCTTCTAAGAAGGAAGGAGAGAGGGGATGTGAGGCAGACACCATCATATTGTTGCTGTTACTTCTTGCAAGCAGCAGTCAGGTTCTGAGAGCCTGGTGTGTTGCCTAAGACTGTGGGCAGACAACAAGCATGTGGCTGGAGTTCGGCCTGACTCCAGCACCCATGGTCTTTGCTTAAGAAGAGAGACAGGGAGGGCTGGGGTGGTGGCATAGCAAGCCAATCATCCACCCGAGGTGCTGGCATCCCACATGGGCACCTGTTTGAGTCCCGGCTGCTCCACCTCTGATCCAACTTGCGGCTAAAGCACCTGGGAAAGCAGTGAAGGATGGCTTAAGTCCTTGAGTCTCTGCACCCGTGCGGAAGACCCAGGAGAAGTTCCTGGCTTTGGTCTGGCCCAGCTCCAGCTGTTGTGGCTGTTTGAAGAGTGAACCAGCAGATGGAAGACTTTTTTCTCTCCTTTCTTTATAATCCTTGACTCTCAAATAAAATAAACACATCTTTAAAAGAGAAAGTGAGAGACAGGCAGGTTGCTAAGCGGGCTCTTGTCTGTGCTGCTTCACAGGACACCAGCTGTAAGGCTCCAGCTTTTGAAACAGTTCTGGCTGCTGCTCCAAGCCCCCTCATGCACGGTTAGCTTCCAGAGGGCACCCTTACGTGGAGGAATCTCCTTGGCCACCTCTCTCCTGGTCTCTCCTTCTTTCGTTCCTTGTTCTTTCTCTCCTGGTGCATTTATAAGAGAGCCATCTAGCGCATCCACAGCAGTCACCATGGGCGGCTCTGTGTGCCGTAAGGCTCCAAGGGTTGGCTGAATCAGTGAAGGCAAGGGAAGGACTGAGTGAACTTGAACTTGTAACTAGCTAGCCCACAAATGGAAGGAGCTCACTTTTCCTGGCCCCTCCTTTAGCCAGCAGGTGAACTGTTGTGGCAAAGCTGCCCCTGTAAGGGAAGCTGGTCCCAGGTACCCTCGAGGACCAGGAGTCTGTGACCCGTAGGACGTGCAGGCCCTGGAGATGCCTCGAGAACACCCTTCCTCCTGGGCTGATGATCCATGCTCACGCAGGTGGCTCTCCAGAATTGGCCTATTGATGGCAATTTTTTCAAAGACAAGACTGGAGCTTTAATTCTGTGTCCCCCTTGATATTTTATGGTTCAGGTTTTATGGTTCAGCGCAGAAGGAGGATTCTGCGCTGTGAGACTCCCTCCTGGCTGGCTTCACTGGCGCCGAGGGGCAGTAACCCTCTGTGCGCCTGCTTTCAGTTAGCAGCACAGTGACACAGCGGAGGGCTGCTGTCTGCGTTTTCTCCCTACTGCAGCAGAAAACATTCACTTGGCGCTTTGCTGGTGTTTTCTAAGCCATTTTAACCTTCTTGCCCTCTTTTTCCTAATTCTCTTCTTACCCCAGACTTGGTGGTACTGTGCTGGGGGTGGGCCACCATTAGGGAGGAGGGGGCCGTTTGTAGAGAGAAATCCATGGTTAGTCCCTCTGGGGAGCCACTCTGGGAATCTTAGCATCGCTCTGTGATGGTAATTCTTCTTTTTTAAAATACAGATTTATTTTTATTTTTATTAGAAAGTCAAATATACAGAGAGGAAGATCTTCAGTCCACTGCTTTACTCACCAAGTGACCACAAGGGCTGGAGCTGAGCCAATCCAAAGCCAGGAGCCCGGAACTTGTTCCAGGTCTCCCACATGGGTGCAGGGTCCCAATGCTTTGGGCCATCCTTACCTGCTTTCCCAGGCCACAAGCAGGGAGCTGGATGGGAAGTGGGACTGCCGGGATTAGAACCGGCGCCCATATGGGATCCTGGCACATGTAAGGTGACGACTTTAGCCACTAGGCTACCGTGCCAGGCCTTGTGATGGTAGATGGGCAGATGGGTACCTGTGGCTCCCTGGCTCATCACACCACGAGGTGCAGGTGGATTTGCAGGGGTTGTGGTTCAGCCTGGGGTCAGGGCAGGGCCAGGGCAGGCTCTGTGGATTGACAGTTGTGTCACTTCCCTATGTGGCAAGACCCAGGGCGGTGTTGTGATTCTGTCCTTCTTTCAGAGAGCTGTGCTGGTCAGTTGCTGTTGTGTAAGAGCCGGTTCCTAAATTTCACAGCTTCCAAAACTGATGTTGACTTCGCTCAAAGTTCTGCAGGTGTCAGCAGTAGCAGAAGCTGGGCTGGGACTGGCATCATGTGCCATGGGTAGCTGCCTGGCTGGCTCCTGATGGCCCTCGGTTTGGCTCCCGTGGTAGAAGGAGGGCTCCAGAGGAGCACGAGGCCTAGACTCAGCACTGGCACAAAGACACTGTCCCAAGCTAGTCCAATGCTAAGAGAGGAAAATGGGCTGCAGCGTTCCGTAAGAATGATGGCACTGCATCTGGGGGCATTTTTTGTCATCCTTGATGGGGAAGCAGTTTCAGATCAGCTTTGGCAGGGAGGAGGGAGTTCCGGGGCTGGCGGTGGGGGCAGGGCTGAAGTCTGGGCTGACCTTTCCCATCTCCAGCAGGTGTAACTCCCTGGGGAGTTTGAGCAAAATCTCCTGGGCTCCAAAGTTGCCGTGGCTAAAAGACGTGGGGATACCCATTGGCCAAGCTCTGCTGCTTCCCTCTGCCTAGACGTCCACATTCCCCGAGTGCCAACAAATAGGAAGACACCTACGCTGGGCAGCCAGTTGTCACACCCCATGTCCCCAAAGTCTCTGCCTTCTCTTGTTTAGGCCATAATGAGAAAGAAGGCAAAAATGCAGGATCCAAGAGTCCAAACCCTGAGACAAGCTTTCGGGGTTCAGACCTTGCTATCCTAAGTGAGAACCTAGCTCTGGTTTGAGGCTTCCTGGGAAGGTATTAAATAACAAATATCTGTGGCCTGCCACCACAGGGTACAGTTAGGTGGTTAGATTCATTCCTTTGGCTGGACCCATTAAGATATTCTTATCCATTCATAGTTAGTGTAAATTGGTTGACTAGACGCCTCTCTTCCAGAACTATTAAGCTGAATCATATGCACTGAGATGTGAACTTTGTTGGTAAGTCTTAAGAGGAGGGAGAAATGTGTAAACAGAGGGAAGCAGGAGCCTGGAATGGCTGAGAGAGGAGAGCAAGGTGAGGGCCTGGTGGGTGTCTCCCTGCTGTGCCTGCCAACACCACCTGTCATGACCCTTAGGTGACCTGGGCAAGGAGCTGGCAAAGCCATGGCTACCATCCAACAGGAAAGAACTTCACTGTCCCTGCAGCCTGGAGAGGAGACCTGGCCCCTCCTACCTGCACGCTGATCATGAGCAGGTCATGGGTCAGGGTGGCCCTGCCCAGCAGGCTCAACCTTGCCTTCCCAGCCTTCTAGCACTTCCACAAGGCCAGGCTGCAGGCCCGAGGACAAGGTAGGGACAAGATAGCCTTCCAGCCTGATCTGCCAGATGTTACACACAGCTGGGGGTGTGCCTCAGAGTGGCACTTGTCAGAGCAGCACACTGGGCTACAAGCCAACTCTTCCCCCAGCCAGCCTAGTTAAAATGGCAAGTTTGTAGCAAAGATAAGCAAGGGAGACCCAAGGCCATGGTGGGGAGGAGGGCGGGGGGATGGGGGAAAGGCTGGGCTTGGGTTTCCAGGAGGATTTGCTCTGGGCTGTCTTTATTGAGCATATTCTCCTCCAAGGATTCCTATTGGCTATGCCTATCGTTTTCTTCAGATAAGTCATTTCTGTGCAAAAACCTGAGGCAAGCCACTTTGGCAAAGAGGTTGTTTTTGGTGTTCATCATGGCTGCGAGATTACCTACTCGCCTCTGCATGTATTTTGTTTTCCTTTAATCTGCATGGCTTTCCATGGAGGGCATACCCTGTCATTTCTGAACACGACACATCAGGGTTGGGCATGTAGGGGCTTTTATAGATTCACTGCACCTGCCAAAATCCCCTACGGCGTGAGTTCCAGGGGCCTGCAGCGCGAGGCAGCATGAAAGTCTGAGTGCTAGCCACCAGTGCCTGCTGGATCCTTTCCACCTGAGCCTCGGCCACCTTCCTAGGAAATCACCTCCCCCAGATCTGTCGCAAGTGCTGTTTCTCAGAGAATGCAAACTACAGCAGACCTGGGCCCCCAACCCTGCTCCTGGGAGCGGGGCACCTGCCTGATGTCCTGTGTGTGTGTGCGCGCACACACACACACACACACACACACACACACACTCAGCTCTCCCCACCCCACCTGCTGAGTCGCAGCAGGCTGCGTCTGCATCTCCTGGGGGGGCTGACTGGTTTAACCTTTGGCCTCCAGGTTTCTCATCCTTTTTTTTTTTTTTTTAAGTTGGACTTTGTGCCAAGGCCACCTTGTCGGAAGGGCTAATCCTTGTTTTTCCTCCTTGTCACTTCATCCCTGAGTTAATCCTCTCCTGCAATTCAGGGCTTTCCTTATCCATCAATCTTGAGCAGTCTCTGCAGCCTCAGCCTTAAGCCTGGGAGCCCGAGGCCCTGGGCCACCCCAGGATGCAGATGAAGATTTGTTTCTGGCTCCTCTTTTCCCTACTCGGAAAGCCCTGCTTTTCCTGTAATCCCCCTGGAAGGAAGCTGTCACCATCAGGCTTTCCTGTGAGTGAGTGACACCGCAGCCGCAAAGAGACTGACTGCTTTTCCAGCCCCTCATCTTCCCAAACTTGCTGGTTTGAGGGACCCAAGTCTCTCTCTATATATATATGTGTGTGTGTGCGTACACTATTTTTAAAAGATTTACTTTACTTTTTTGAAAGGCAGAGTTACGGCGGGGGGCGGGAGGGGAGGAGAAGAGAGAGAGAGAGAGAGAGAGAGAGAGATTTTCCATCCACTGATCATTCCCCCAAATGACTGCAATAGCTAAAGATGAACCTATACGAATCTTGGAGCATGGAGATTCCTCCAGGTCACCCACGTGGGTGCAGGACCCCAAGGACTTGAGCCATTCTCTGCTGCTTTCCAAGGCCGTTCGCAGGGAGCTGAATTAGAAGTAGAATAACCAGGACTTGAACTGGTGTCCATATGGGATGCTGGTGCCAGAGGTGGAAGTTTAACCTACTAAGCCATGGTGTCAGCCCTGAGTCTGAGGGCTCTGCCAGAGTGTGCTCTAAACCAAGCATGGCTGCGTGCCAATCTAGGAGCGTGCCCTGCGTCTGCATGCTGTCCTTGCTAAAGGTTGTTTTTAATCTGGGAAGGTTAAGCCACAACCGTGACCTTCACGGTGGGCATTTGGGGCATCTGGGGCATTTGGGGCACTATGGTAGGAGTCTAAATGACCCTCCAAGAGCAGCATGGCTCTTTTGAGGTCATTTTTTTTTTAAAGGCAGAGCTGAGAGATTTCCAGAAAGAAAGAGAGAGAAATCTACCTGCTGGTATAGTCTCCAAATGACTGCAATGGCCAGGGCTGGGCCAGGCTGAAGCCTGGAGCCTGGAATTCCACTCGCTTCTCCCACATGGGTAGCAGGAGCCCAAGCACATGGGGTTGGAGGGGCGGCCATCACCTGTTGCCTTCTCAGGTATGTTAGCTGGATAGGAAGCAGGGCATCAGGGACTCGAACCAGTGCACCTGTGGGATACCAGCATCAAGTGAACTATTATTTGTGCAACATCTGGTACAGACCTGGCTCAGAGCTGTCTTGCAAGACACACTTGCTCTTCTAAATTCATTCATAAAATACACGAGGCAGCCACTCGCGGCAGACTTGAGGCGGCAGGGTGGACTAAGCGCCAAAGCCTCGGGTGACTGGGGTGGTTTAGGTATGGCTATGCCACGGGCCTCGAGGCAGAATCCGTGAGGTTAACTTCCTTTATTAGATGAAAAGAGGTCACCTGGGATGAGCTTCCTCCAGGAAGCCAGCTGTGATTAGATGCAGGCCAATGTGCCATCTCAGTTCAAGAGTGGCCAAAGGGAGGAAAACAGAGTGGGCACCTTCGGCCTCGGGTCTGAGGGGGAGGATGAAGATTTGGGACCATGGGCTGTTGTCACATTGGGCCCTGGGGAGTTGGCAGTGCTGCGCGTGTAAGTGCAGGCACCTGTAGGTGCTCCTGGTGTCAGATCCAAGGTTGGGGCGCTGGTGAGCCTCTCCTTCCAGCTGCCTCCTTCTCGGGAACAGGCTTGGCTGATGGGATAAGAACGTGGGTTCTGGAGGCTCACCCAGTGAGATGCCAAGGGCATCTCCCAAAGACCTCGTGGTCCCTCGCTCCCGTGGCGGACACCCCTCCCTGAGAACATTGTCTCTGTCATCTCTTATGATCACACAGTGCCCTGAGCACAGCCGTGGGCCAGAGGACCAGCCTTAAGGCTAAGTCACAGGAAGGGTCTAGGGTCTGCCTGTGTGTGTCTCTCTCCTCCTAGGGACACTTGTCTTTCAGCCCCAGTTGCCACATAGTAGGAAAACTGAGGCACACTGGAGGGTCCTGGGGGGTACTGCAGCTGATAGCTTGGCTTAGATCTGCAGGTCACGGCTGGCGTCCATCACTAGGCATGTGTGTGCTGAGCCTTCAGATGTTTCCAGACACATACCCTTGAGATAGCTACTCCCTCCCCCAAGTCAGGAGTGATTTAACATGTGCGAACAATTTTGTCTCAGCACAGGCTAGGGCTAGCTGTTTGCTGCAGAAGCAGCAGCTGACGTCACGGTCAACTGACTCTCATTATCCTGACGGTCCCTGTAGGTATCCGCAGCTTTGCCCCATCTCCTGCGGAGGGTCAGCAGGTGACCTTGGCCAAGCAGCTTCTGCAGAAGCAGGGGAGCCCTGCCTCACTCCCTTGGGTCACCCGCGTAGTTGAAGAAGGGAGGATTTGAGCAGACAGCATGGGGGCAGGGCTGCCTGCCTGAGCTGGGCAGATGTGAGAGCTTGGGCGGGGTACTGGTGGTGAGTCCTCACTGCAGGAGGTGGCTTGGGAGCGTATGGCAGAGGCTCAGCTGTACTAAGCCTGCGGGAGCCATGGGAGGTGTTAGAAGGAGCTGAGTGGGAACTGCCCAGGGAAGGAGAGAAGGTGTTCTGGGCAGTGGGGAAGGTGTGAGCAGGAGCCTGGGAGAAAGAAAGTGTTTCATGGGTGGGAAGCACCAGGAGCTACAAGTTCAAGGGTGTTCCAAAGATCTTCTGGTCTGCTCTCTTTGGAATGTCAATGCTATGAAAGTGAAGGATGGATGAGGAGAGACAAGGCTGCTGGCTGAGCATGGTGAGGGCCTCTGTGCTGTGAGGCAGAGTGGAGGTCTATGGGTTGGAGAGCCACCTCCTGTTGACAGGAGTCACAACTGCTTCCTCTTGCTGCGGCTGCTCCCCTCCTCTCCCTTCCACTTCCTGCCAGACTTTGCAGCCACCTCATCTCTGAGAAGAGCCTGCCTTTTAGGGAATCCCTCCTAAACAGGAGAGGGAAAGGTCCGAGGTCTCCATGGAGTGCCTCCGGGTAGATTATCTTGATGTACACCAAGTGAGTTAATAAACCAACTGCGGCAGAGTGCAAACCGGTGGAGCTTGGTCGATGTAGCTTTCTTCCATGTGTTATCATTCTTCTGCGAGAACAAGACAGTTTCAGAACAGAAAGCATCAACATCCAATGGAAAAGAGGAACTTGTTGGCTAAGAGCTGGGGAGGGGAAGAAAAGAGGGGAGCCTGGAGGTTTGGCTGGCTGTCTTGGTGGTATAGACGCTGAGCTTAGGAAAGGCTAAACAGACTGGTCAAGGGTCAGGGAGCAAAGTGTGCCGGCTTTAGACTACCGACCGTGACCTTCTGAGCGCCAAGCCTCCCTCTCTGTGGCTGATGGCAGTGTGGCGGTGGATATACAGTCTCCCAGCCTCTGAGGTGGGTAACACCCTCCCAGCTCAGCAGAGGGAGCCCAGAGAGTTCCACCCCCGGCCCCCTAGTATCTCAGGCTCTCCTTCATGTGAGCTGTGTGGTGAATTCCCCCAGTGCAGCATTTTTGGGGATTTTCCTGCTGTGAGCAGAAGCTATAAAGTTTCCATGGTGGCTGTTCCTGGGCACCCAGCATTGGCTCCGCTGCGCTGTTGGAAGTGCTCATATCTGACAGCTGACAAGCAACCCGTTCGCCTCTATGCATCTCAGACACGTCACGCTCTCGCATCTGAGATAAGCAATCAGAAGCCTGCCATTGATACCTTCCTTTCCCCCCACTCTCAGTACATTAAATGTCGGATAACGCCAAGCTTTTAAGTTAAAGACCTTGGCTACTCAGGAGGAGAGACTCAGATGAGAGGAGACTTCAGAAAGTTTCTGGGAGAAGCAAATGGAGACAGAAGCCGGCTTGGATTCCAAAACCGCTTGCACTGAAATAAGCATCCTTTTATTTCCTTTTTCTATGAAGTTGTTGAAGTGCGTTCGTATAAGCGAGCATCGCAGGTTGTGCACAGTTGGGTCCGTGGCGTACTGTGCTGAGGAGGTGCTGTGAAACACGATGGGTGTTTACCACTTCTGTCTGACTTAGGTCCATTAAGGCCGTCTGCCACCTGCCTGAGGAGGACATTCACCCAGCAGGGATGTATTATTAGTTATACATCTTTTTATTGGGTGGGAGACTTAATGGTACCTATTATATTGTTTAAAAGTAAGAAGGTGTACTGGTTAAACATTGGGAAAGCATATTATTTTGAGATCCTCATAACTGTCATTCACTAAGAAATGTAAAGCGAGGTTAAGTTGGCCTCTCTGCAGCAGGGTGGCCATGGGCCATCTCTCTGATACTTATTTCCTAAGAAACTGACTCTTGGCGGTTAATTCTGTGAGTAAGAAACACACAGAGCAGTGGAAGTGGCCCTCACATCCGAGTCCGTGTTTGGATGCTTTGTTCCTGTGTATTTAGTGACGTTTCAAAGGAATTCACATCTACAAAAGAAAGAAACCACCAAGAATGGACGAGTGATGGGAATGTATTATGAACCAAAAAATAGGGCTCACCTAATTTGACACAACTGGGGTGATTGATGCTAAACCCTGTGTTTGTTTTCAGAATTGCCCAGTTTTCTATCCGCAGTTCAGCACGTGTGTTCATTGTGGATAATGTCTTGCGTAGCAACACAAGATCACCGTGATGGTGGTCTCATCACTTCTCACGGTCTCTAACGATACAGGCAGATTGAATACAAGAATGCCACTGAAGCACCTCTGGTGAGTGTGTTTGGTGGGAAGCTTGGGTACTGAGGAATGAAACATATTCTCTGAGGTCCGCTGTGTGCGCCAGGTCATGTGTAAGGGTGGAGCTGGTGATGGGAAATGCTCTTTCTAGCATGTAGTGATTCTATTGTCATTTGTGAACTATGAATTAAGTAGCCAATAAAGACATAAAGGAAGAGAAGCATGATTGGGCCCGTGATGCGTATCATGGAGTATCTGAAATCAGAATATTTAGATTAAACCCGTAGACAACTCTGAGGTCCACTGAAAAGAAATCAGACGTGCACCTGCCTTTCCCCTTTTCAAGAGAGCTGCACAGCAAGGAGCAGTGGCAGCAAACTGTGGACTCAGGAAGCTGCCTCTGCTTCCGTAAGAGTTGGCAGAAGTATATACATGGGCACGCCCACTTTAGCTAACTCTCCCACGGCAGCCAATCAAGCCTAGTACAGGCCTGACTAATCCTCCCCTTGCGAGTGCCAGCATCCCATATGGGCACAACAGTTCATGTCCTGTCCTCTTCCCATTAAACTCCCTGTTTATGTCCTTGGAAAGCAACAGAGGACGGCCCAAAGCCTTGGGACCCTGCACCCAGGTGGGAGACCCAGAAGAGACCCCTGGCTTCGTATCAGCTCAGCTCCTACTGTTTTGGCCATTTGGGGAGTAAATCAGCAGGTGGCAGATCTTTCTCTCTCCATCTTTTCTTTTTTCTGTACATCTGTCTTTCCAATAAAAATAAATAAATCTTTTATTAAAAAAAAAGAATCAATTGACTTAAAAACCTTCATGCTTGTGCATGGAACGCAAGAGAAATGAATGCACTTGGCCATCTAAACACATAGGTGTAGAAGCTTTGGACACGAAGGCCAAGAAAGATGGAGATGAGCCCTGTGTCTCTTGCCACCAAAATAGGTACACAAACTGTACTAGTCACACTTGCTGTGTTACTGAGAAACAGAGAACGGAATACTGTTCCCCCATGGCTGAAGCAAATGGTCACTGGATGCCAAAAAAAGAGCATGGGGTGTTGTGGAATTTTAACAGCAGGTGAGTTGAATCTATGATGACAGCAAAAGAATAGTGACTCTTTGGGAGTATGGATGAGGAGAAGGTGCAAGAGTCACATGAGGTGCAGAAAAGCTCAGGGACATGGTGGCTGCACAAGTCCTATCCCAGCTTTTAGCCACCTGTCAATTATGTATTAATAATATTAATAATAAAACCAATAAAAGAGAAAGCAGACAGTTCCTCCCCACTGGTAGGCTTGCCTGGGGATTGGCTACAGAAGGAAGCATTCCGTCAAGCATTTGGAGAGGAGCCAGTCAACGTTAGTCACACCCATACCAGCCAATCAGTGCTCTTGGCTGGTGGCCTCCATTCACCTTCCCCAAGGCTGGGTGAGCTGCTATGTACTGAGCAATGGTTAGAGAGCTGCTCCCACTTGGAGGAGAGGGACTGGAGCCATTCAGAGTGTGGAGAAGAATCTCTCAGCTACACTGTTCCAATGCGTATGACCCTGTGCTGTGTTAACTGATTGCTGATGAGCCCAGATGACCTTGGAGCATCAACCCTAGAGGCAGGTGGTCCAGGGTGAGATTCTTGGCTCCACCACTTCTGAGCTCAGCCATCTTTGCCAAAACTTCTGATCCCTCTCTGAACCCCGATTTCTTGTGTCACAGGGCAGGAGGGCGGGATGTGAAGCGTGAGTTATCCATTTCCCTGGGACAGTACAGATGAAATGCAATATCATCACAAAGTGCTGAGCGTACTGCTGGCCTGTGACAAGCACTCCTTCAGGAACCTTTACTAAGGTTATTTTTAATACAGAAGGTTGTGGGTCGTAGATTGGGCTAACCTGAGTGTGGCTTCTAAGGGCCAGGCGTGCACAAGTCTCCCTTCTCTGGTGGCCAGCTGCAGGATGTGTTGTTCCTCTCCTCTGATCCCTGCCACTGCACACGTGCCCTCAGCTTGCGGCATGCAGAGGAGTTGAGTTTCCTCTGGCTGAGATGGAGCTTGATGTGGGCAGAAGGGCAGATGGGTCTGGAGGTGTTTGTTATCTTTGTTTGAGCAATGTCCTTCATACATGACCCTTGCTGGCGGGGCAGGCCTGGCCATTGGCAGAGCACTCTGTGGCCCCTCTGCACTTGCCTGTGACCCCCTCCTCCGCCAACTCTGACCCTGGACTGCCCCGCCTGCAGAAATCTGCCTGAATGTGTTTTCTGTGCATGAGTGCTGTTGGAGGAAGACATCTGTTTCTCAGCCTTTGAGGCCATCACTTGGTGTCTTGTTCAAGCAAGGAATGAACTTGGCATTTGAGGTGGGCTTGGAGGAGCAGAGCCTATCTCTGAGTTGTCTGTAGACAAGCCCAGGCTTTGGGACATTGCCTTGAGTTTGGACGTATGGGGACATTTGGCGGGGGTCTTGACGCCATGCAAGGCTGGGTGGCGGAGTTCTGAGATGCAGTTGGGTTCTGTTCTGGAAGGGGCTGCTGTATCCAGGGAGTGCTGAGCTCTGGATGAGGGGATGGACCATAATGAGCACATAGACCAGGAGCACCTACCTCTCCTTCTGCTCATGCTTAGGTCGGGGAGGAGCACAGAGAAGAGGGACAGACAGTGGTTTCCCCTTTTCCCAAGGACACTTCTTGGTATATATATAGGCTCTGCTGATACTGAACCTGGCTGGGGACATCACCAGTAGAATTGGGCGGGAGTGACCTTGTGTGACTTCCAAGGCTAGAAGGGACATTGTTTGGCCTGGTGGCTAAGGTGCCAGTGAAGGCATGTGTATTCCATATCAGAGCATCCAGGATTGTTTCCAGCTCTGTCTCCTGTGTCCATCTTGCTGTTAAATGGAGACCCTGAGGGGCAGTGATGGAAGGGGATTGGGCTCTTACCGCCCATATGGGAGATGCTTCTCTGAAGACATTCAGGGGAGGGAATGAGCATATGGGAGCTCCTTCTGCCTCCCTGCCTCTCGGGTCATGTCAAAAGCAAAGAGTGCCAATAATGAGAAACCCTGCAGCTTTTACCTTGTGATCTCATAACACCTGCTCTGGGCAAAACAAACTGTCAGGTGCAAAGTCCAACCACTCAAGACCCCATCACCATGAGAAGGCTAACCTGACCTGTGTGAAAGCCTCGACCAGCCCAGTATCCAGTGGTTCCAACCCTGGTCCAACAGGCCACAGACAGGTGCATAAAGAGCTGTGTGTGCCGGCTCCTTAATCCAGCTGAGCCATTGGAGGACTCTGCCGTAACCGGCATCTGACTGCATCTGCATGACCACCCACCTGAGAGCCGCACTCGGTGGCTCCATCAGCCCCCAAGCCCTTCCAGTGACCATGAGCTGCTGCTTTATGTGGCTAACATGACTGAAGACACTAACAGAGGAGGACTCCTGCAGGGGCAGATGCCCAAGTGGCAAGCTGAGCAGTAGATGGCTGGCAGGGGAGGGTCACCCTGGGTGGAGTGGAGGCAGCTTGGACAGAGAAGGGGCCACGAAGGCCAGCCTTGGAGGACTTGAGAAGGGTTGAATGTTAAAAAGCAGACAGCCAAGCACAGGGCAGCTGAAGATGAATTGACCGAGCAGGAAGGGGTGTGCAAGACTCAAAAGGAGGCAGCCGTGGGGACTTTGGGGGGCTTTGAATGTATTTGTAGTGAGTCAGAGATGTGACCATTCCCTGCTACTGTCTAGGGCAACAGCCATAGTGGATAGTTCCGAAAAAGGAATAGAAGAGAGGGCAGCTATGCAGAGGCGAAACTCAAGGTCCTGAGTAACGGAGGTTGAATTCTGCTTTCACAAGAGCCTCGCCAAGTTACATATGCAGAACACATTCTGAGAAACACTGGACTTTAGACATATATAGAGTGTATTATAGCTGCATAATTACTCCTCCTGGTTAATCCTTGGAAATGAGCCTTCAGACTTAGAGATGTTCGCAAAAAGGGGGAAGAAAGCCCCTCCAAATTAAATGAAGCCAAATGGCTGGCTGAAAGACCCATTTGCCTGATCTCATTCTAGTCTGTTCTAGAGATTTCTATTCCCAAACAGATGGAGAATTGGCCAGACTTCATGTGTTTTTAAGACAAAAGATAACGAGACCCCACACATTTCCCAAAGCTTCCTTCATGAGCTTTCCATTGCAAGTCAAACAGCACTGCGAGCTCCTCAGCAGGAACTAATGAGCAGGCTCCACTCTCCTTATACCATGGGAACAAGGGCTGCCGCCAGCACACCCCTCCTCCAGGCCTGCTCTAGGGATTGATGTCCTGATAGGGTGCTAACAGAAAGAAGCAGTAAGGATACAGCAGGTGTGAACTGTGCAGCTAGATAGCCAGTGTTGAACATGCTACTAGGATGGTTAGATTAGGACACTGTTTAGAATGCCTGTATTCCATATCAGAATGTCAAGTTCAAGTGCCAGAAACAGCAGGTGATGGCTTAAGTGGCTGGGGCTCTGCCACCCACGTGGAATACAGGCTGAGTTAGGAACCTCTTGGATTTCGCTGCCGACTGTCATGGGCAGCCGGCACATGAGCTGGCATAGGAAGGAATATCTTCTTATCTCAGTCTCCGTATCTGCCCCTCTTTGCCTTTTAGAGAAAGGAAAGTCCCAGATGTGCGTGAATTTATGTCTTCATTGATTCTAAATTTATATGGTAATAAAGCATGCTAAAAATTCATCACCAAGAATAGCACTTAACACTCAGTTTTAGCTTCTAAGAAATAGATCACAAATATCATACTTTTAAAAGGTTCCATAGTTCCTTTGTAATTGTTTATACATTCTCATCTGCTTGAAAGGCCGGGGGAAGGGGGAGGGTTAGAGAGAGAGTGAGACGTCCCATGCTTTGGTTCACTCCTTCAAATGACTGCCAGAGCCAGGGTTGGTCCCACTGCTCTGTTCTGTTTCCCATCCATTGTCCCGCAAATAAGCCCGGCAAAGCAGGGGAAGACGACCCAAGTGCTTGGGATTCTGCCAGCCACGTGGGAGATGTGGAATTTGCCTTCCCACCTGTGGCACTGGTACTTGTATACAAATTCGTACTATTAGGGTTTTTTGTCTATGTGTCATCAAAATCATAAGCCCTGCTTAGACTGAAGCTGCCCTTCCTTCCCCATTGGTCTCTTGAGTGTATGAGTTAGGGTTTATAATGGCAAGAATCAGAAATCAGCTCCGGCTAACCTACAGGAGATGCTCACATAACGGTGGAAGGTTATTTTCTTTTGTCTGTTTTTAACATTTATTTATTTTTATTGGAAAGGCAGATCTACAGAAAGAAGGAGAGACAGAGGAAAAGACCTTCCATCTGCTGGTTCACTCCGCAAGTGGCCACAATGGCTAGATCCAAAGCCAGGAGCCAGGAACTTCTTCCTGGTATCCCACATAGATACAGGGTCCCAAGGCTTTGGGCCATGCTCTACTGCTTTCCCAGGCCGTAAGCAGGGAGTTGAATGGGAAGTGGAGCAGCCGGGACAGAAACTGGCACCCACGCAAGGCAAAAACTTTAGCCACTGGGCTACTGCTTCGGGCCCAGGTCATTTTCCCAAAGGGAATCAAGATGTAGCTAGAATGGAGCATAGAATTGTCGGCCGGAGGATCACACTTGAACAAGGACAAGATTTAAGGTGACTATAGCTGTGTCACCTTAAGTAGCTGTGCCTCTTAGTGGGCCACCTCTTTGGTTCTTCACCTTACGTCCTTGTAAGAAAGACCCACTGACTCAATCACGTGGCAGGTTGTGCTCTGGCTACCTTGGTGTAGGGAGAGGCAGGGGCTGTCCTCTTGGGACCTGCAGTGGAAAGCGGTCACCAGGAAGTTCCCCCTGCAGATCTCAGGCACCAAGGGAGGGATAATTCGGTCCTCCTCTACCCCTGGGAAAGTGAGTCTTAGGCAACCGAAAAAGGAAACACTGGCAAAAAGCAGCTGCCTGTCTGCCCATCTAAGACAGACATGCTGCAGGTGCACTTGCCTGCGACACCGGCATCAACGTGTAGTTCAAACCCCAGGCTGCTCCACTTCTGATCCAGCTCCCTGCTACTGTGCCTGGGAAGGCTGCAAATGGCCCGAATGCTTGAGCTTCTGCACCCATTGGTCTGGCCCAGCCTTGGTCATTATGGCCCTTTGGGGAATGAACCAGTGGGTGGAAGAGCTCTCTCTGTGTTTCTGCTCCTCTCTCTTTCCTTGTAACTATGCCTTTCAAATAAATAGATAATAAGTAAATAAGAGGGAGATAACATGGGAAGGGAGTAATAGCCAATAGGAAGGAAAAGCACCCCGCTTGGGGCTCAGGCCCCAGGGGCAGCACACATATCTATCTGGTAGCCTGGCTGAAACATGTGGAGTACCTTCTTTTCTGTAAGCGTGTGTGTTCATTTCCCAGAGCTCCAGTAAGGAGCTACTGTGAGCTGGGGAGCTTAAAACAGGAAGCCATGCACCTGCAGCTCTGGAGGCAGACCCCTGAGAGCCGGCAAGGGCAGGGCTGTGCTCTCTCTGAGGGCTCTAGGGGAGGCTCTTTCCTGGACTCCTCGCATTTTCTGGACTTGCCCGCAGTCCTGGTGCTGCGGGCATTCTTGCACCACAGCTCTGAGCTCTGCCGCTGGCGTTGCTCCATGCACTCTCCCACGCTCTCCCGTTGTAGTCAGTTCCTACCCGAATCCAGCACGACCTCCTGCTGACTGATTCCATCTGTCCAGATACTCTTCCCGCTCTGAGGCTTGAGGTGGACACACATTTGGGGGCAGCTGGGATTGGGGTTCACCTTACTATTCAACTCTCTCGAAAGGATTGGGTTTCAAACCAGAATGACTGCCAAGGGCTCCTTTAAGCACCCCCCACCCCCACCCCCACATACTGATCTCCAGGTCTGACATTTCCTTGGGTGCTGTCTACACGGAAGGAATGGAAGACAGGAATTGCAATTGTGCCCTTCTTTTGCAATGCATGGTGGCTCTGCTCTGCAAACCGACCCAGTCAGATATCAGACCTGAGGGAATTGGTCTGGCTCGACAGCAAGCCCACAATACTGGGCAGCCAAGGATCGGATGAGCCCTGTTTGACCTTTTCCCCACTTGGGTGATACCCAGTGTGCCTCGATTTCCTCCATGGTGGGTGACAAAAAGGATTGTTCTGGAAGGCTGTGGCAGTAAAAATGAAATTCAATTTCTAGCTCTATGGCTGGCCCTACCTAGGTGCTGCCTAAATGTTGTTCTAATAAATTTATGTCTTCCTGGAGGAAGTGGGCACAGGCTGAGCGGCATTGGAAGGCTCACCCCTCCGAAGCGCCTCACAGACTTTTAATAAAACCTTGTTTTTCTCCCCTCCCCCTTCCTAGCCAGGTCCATGGGAAGCCAAGCTGGAACAGAAAACCCAGGAGCCAAGCTCAAGCTCCCAGGCCCCTCCTGGACAATCCAAGCTTTGTTCTGCGGGCCAAGTGAAGGCTGCCTGGTCCATTTCCCTTCAGGGTGGTTCCCCTCTGAGCCCAACGTGTGAGTAGACACTCAGGGGCCCAGCCCCTCCACTAACCGGGAATCCGTCCCCTCCGGGGCAGGCCTGGAGCCCACACTGGGGTCACTTGCCCTGCCCCTGTCTTACTGACAGCTGGATGCCCAGCCCATCCACTTTGATCACCCCTGGTGCCTAGAGATGGATCTGGCTGAGGCACCTGAGGTCAGAGCAGAGTCTGAGGCTACAACTCAGACCTGGCCAGGACCATCTCAGGAAGAGGACCTCTCTTCCTTCTGTCTGCACACTCCGGTGCCCTGGCTTCTTCTAGGGGAACGGCAAATGAGATTGGCTTCTCCAGAGAGACACGAGTCTGGCCAGGGGCCAGGGGCCAGATTGTTATTGATTTTTCTCGATAGGTTTGAAGCCTGAGACAAGAGACAGCTCTCTGATGCAGCTGTGTGGGCCAGCTAAGGGAAGACTGGGGGCAGTGGTGGTGAGGGGGGTGGTGGTCAGTAACTGGCAAGGGACCACAGGCTGAGGTCAGTGGGGAAAGGGCAGGTGTCAGATGAGGAGCCAGGACTGCAACCACTGCCAACTTCAACATTACCACCACGGTGTGCACTGGAGGGGAACGGTAGAGAGTTGATCCTGCCTTGCCCCAGCAAAGCATCCAGGGGTTTCTGTTCCTATCGTTGGCAATACTGCCTTTGGACACTCCCAGCTGCTGGGAAGATGGGAACACCACAAAGCAGGGCAGCATGCTCTGGGTTCCGAGGAACACACTATGACATGATCAACCCCCTCCCATCTCTCAGCAAAATGTCAGACCAGAGACATCTGGTCCACCCAACTTGTCTGCTGTACCTGGCTGGTGTCCTGTGACACTAGGAGTGAATTGTAATTTCCTGGGCTCCTTCTCTTTTAAAGTTTTATTGTTATTTGAAAGGCAGATTTACAAAGGGAAGGAAAGAGTGAGAGAGAAATCGTCCATCTATCGGTTTATTCCCCAATTGAACCGAACAGCTGCAGTTGAGCTGATTCGAAGCTGGGAACCAGCAGCTACTACTTCTTTCTGGGCATCCCACGTGGGTGCTGGGACCGAAGGCTTTGGAAGCCACTCTTAGCCGCTTTCCCAGGCCACAAGCAGGGAGCTAAACTAGACATGGAGCAGCTAGAACGCAGTCTAGTGCCTATATGGTGCGCCAGTGCTTGAAGGCGAAGGATTAGCCTGTGGAGTCATATAGTGCCAGCCCCCTCTCGGGCTTCTTGGCATTCTCTATGAGAATGGCAGCAGCTGCATGCTGCTCACTCCCCTTCAATTACGTCTTATTTTGTCCTGAAAAGCGAAGCAGTACAATTTCTCAGCCAGGCTGGCTCATGTATGCCCCAGCTCCGCATATCTTTGCTCCATCCCTAGCCTCCAGCCGACAACTGTCCCTCTCAGACATGGCTGTGCCCTGATGGCAGGTTTGGCTCCCCAAGAGACGAAGAAGGAAAGCCAGGAAACAGGCTCATAGCTACTTAGGCGGGGACTTTGAGGAGCGATTACATTAAAGAGAGGTGCTCCAAGCCCACATGGATACTACACCTCGGTCCCAGCTCCTTAGTGGACCCAGAGGAGACCTGGAACCAGGGCAAGAGAGAAGGCTTTTTGAAACAGGAAGTCACCCACCACCATGAGAGCCCCACCTGGTGCCAGGTAGGAGGTTTCTGATGGATTGGGGGAGCTTTGCGTGTAACCTCAGGAAGACTGAGGGACCATGCTCTGGCTCCCCCACACCCACCCCGGGACAGGTGAAATTCCACAGAGTATAAGCAAGAAGCAAGGCAGAAACCGGGGAGTGCTGGTTCCACAGCCTTCACTTGGGGCCTTCGGTCCCAGCACCCACGCGGGATGCCTTCACTTGGGTCTCCCGTGCCCTGCAGGGTCTCCACCCACCACAGCTCTGCCATCCTCTGCCCTCTTCGTGTGTTTTCTGTTGTTCTACTTGGCAGGCCCAGGAGCGGCGCATTCCTATTTTTTTTGTGTGCTCTTTTGTCTGCTCAGTTTCTTTCTACAAGCCTGAGCTGGCAGCCACGAGTCTGCAAAAGGAAGCCGCAGCCCTTTCACAAAAGGATCCGACATGCTGGGCTTTGAAAAGGCCTTTCTAGTCTTCATCTCACTGCCTCTGGCCCGCCACCTCCCTTCTCTGAGAACGTCATTACCCATGGTCCAGCAGCCCTGGCCTTCCTGCAGTTCCTGCCACCAAGTTGCCGGTTATGTAACCATCTCTGGTCCCGCTGCCTGAAACCCTAAGAATCTGTTGCTATAACTACAAGTCTCATAAATTCATTCTCCCTTTCACCTACACTTTCTCCAAAGCTCCCAGGTGAAGACTCGGAAGTGCTGGTCACTGGCTGTGTTTTTCAATGTCCAGGTTCCCAGTTCAGTCCCATTTAGGTTTTAATTGTTGATAGAGGGAACCTGGGCCTGGGGGAGGAGGGGATGGCTATAGGGAATGGTCACTGTGACAACAAAAAGCCAGGTCTGCAAGAGCAGAAGGGCTGATCCTCCTGCAGGAAGCAGGAAGCAAGAATGCAATGGCCACTTCTGTAGCTGCTGCTGCCCCCTGCCCCAGGACACCAGCAGCCACCCCCAGGCAGCATCTTGAAGGCTTCCAGGAGACAGGTGCACCTTGCCCACCAGGATCCCCTCTCCTCCCCTTACTTAAAGTCCTAATTTGGTTGCAGGTAACAATGAGCAACACTGAAAGCTACCTCTGTAGTCTCCCTCGGGGACTTTGTGTTAGTCATCCAGTGCGCCCTTGTAGGTTCTCACACATTCAAGACGCACCTGTGGCACAGGTGTTTGGCACGGCGGTTATGGGGCTGTCTGGGACACCTGCCTCCCTAACCAGAGCGCCTGGTACAAGCCCTAGTTCCTTTTCAACTCCAGCTTCCTGCTGATGTGTACCCTGGAAAGCAACGACTGATGGCTCAAAGAGACCTGGGTGAATTCCTGGCTCTTAGCTTCGCCCTGGCCCAGCCCCAGTTCCTGGGACCATTTGGGGAACTGGACTGTCTCGTCTCTCTCTCTCTTTCACTCTGCCTTTCAAAGCAAAAGATATACCTTCTAAAGCTAACTAGATAGAATGTGCAAGCTAGCCAGAGAGAGGGTGGGGCCTTGTGACCTGATCACTTGGCCCTGCCCTTTGTGCTGCCAGCTGGGCATCCCGCTTCTGTCTGAGTCCCTGGGCTCAGCCACACTGGCAGGTGCTGATGCCCAGAGCCGGCAGTTATAGGAGACAATAGTCCATGTGAGCTGAGCCTTCTGTCTCTCTCACAAGCCATCCTAATACAGTAGAGTCTAATTCAGTAGGCTCCCATAACTAGTTGATGAGTGGGTTCAGAGGAAGTGCTAAAGAACTGATAAGCAATTTTAGAATCCTGCAGGCTCAAGCGCCTAGAAATAACAGCCAGGGACTGGAAAATGTCTTCTATTGATTGGCCAGCTCGTGACTACTCGAGCCTCTGGGGACCACATAGTCTCTGTTGGGGGCCGGCAAGTTGGTGACTAATCAGTTCCACTGTTGTTGTGGAAAGGCAGGTGCCAACAGTCCTGGAAGTGAGCATGGCAGAGCCTCAATCAAACTTTATTTAAATTGAAGATCAGGCAGCCAGTGGGTTATGTTCCATAGGTTGTAATTTGTTGACCTGTGCAACGTGGGTAAATTGTTGCCTATTACACACTTAAAAATCTGGGGCCAGAGCCTTGGTGTAGTACTTAAAAACCTCCACCTGCAGTGCTGGCATGATATGTGGGTGTCAGTTCAAGTCCCAGCTCCTCCACTTCTGTTCCAGCACCCAGCAGCACAAATCCTTTAGCCCCTGCACCTGGAGCGGAAGACCTGAAAAAAAAAAAAAAAAACTCCCACGGATTCCTAGCTTCAGATCACCCCACCCTGAGCCATAGCAGCCATCCGGGGAGTAGACCAGTGGATGGGAGATCTCCGCCCTTCTCTCTGTCTTGGGGAGGAGGGAAAAGGACTTCTGGTTGCAAGATGCACATGGCAAGGGGGGTGGGGTGGGACGCCTGCATGGAAGTCCCAGGAGAGCAGGAATGGGGTCCCTAGGCTCTCCTGGAGCCTTGCAAAACCCAGGGCAGCTGAAGCAGGCAAAGGCCCAAGCCCACCCACAGCTGACTGCATCTCCAGGCAGCTCCAAACGCTGCTGCTTTAGCAGAGGCCGGAGGCAGGAAGGGCGACTCTGTCCTGTGTAATCTTTTTAAGTGACTTCTTTGGAAAGAGCTTTGCATGCATTAAACGCTGGTTTGGTGGAATCTTAAGCCTCGTTCAGAAGCGGTGTCAGTAGCTGCTGCCAGCGGGGACCATGCACGGCCTGGAAAAAGGTGGAAGAGGAATTATCTCCTGGCAGTGGAGAGGAGCAATGGAGCAGCAGAGCCCAGAGCTGCTCAGATCCCTGAGGGTCTGCAGGAAACCCCATGGGCCATTCTTCCTTCTCTTTCAGGCCCGGGTGGTCCTGCAGCCGGGAGCTCAGATCCCACACCCTTCCCCACCTGCTTCCGTTGGCTTTGTGATTCTGAGCAGGTGACGTTCCCTCTCGGTGTCTCCTGCCTTGTGCTGCAGCCTTATCACATGGAGTCATGGGCTGTCCATTAAGTGCCCTTGAAAATGCCCAAAATTGCCATAAAATTTGCTCTCTGTGATATCGTGCAATCCGTGGCATCCTGCGGGACTTTCCAACCCGCCAAAGGGGCCCAACGGGCAATCTGTGTGCTAGTGTCAGAGTTCAGATAATCGGCACCCAGCCGTGGGGCGGGGTGGGGTGAGTCCCCCCAGGGCTCCTCGCTGGCTCAGGGCCTTGTCTTTGGTCTGATTTCATGGTTTCTGTGGTTCTTGTAAATGCTGCTCACCAGTTTGTTTGTGATGGGTGAGATCAAAGAAATAGCAGCCCGAGAGCTGAAAAACTTGCAAAGCGCTCACTCTGACAGCTGTGCTGTCGATTCGCAGTGATTGCACAACATGTGGGGCCGAGCTTGGGGGGAAGAAAATGCTCGGTCAGGGCTAGTAGGGCGAGGGGTGGGCGTTAGCTGGAGGTTAAGTTGTCAGGTAAAAAAGCCTGCATCCCATGTCAGAATCCTCAGGTTTGATTCCAGGTTCTGGCTCCTGACGTCAGGGTCTGGGAGGTAGCAGTGAGGGCTCACGTGGCAGTTTGTCATCCGCGTGGGAGATCTGGATTGAGTTCTTAGCTGTGGCTGCGGCTTTGACCCCTGCTCAGCCCCAACTAGGTGGCGTGGGGTGGGGGTAATCCAGAGAATGGGACTCTCATCTCTCCCTCTCTCTTCCATTTTTAAGGAAAGGACAGTTTGCAGTCTCAGCCCGGCTTACAGAGTGCAGCGTATGCACTCTGTGCTCTACCTGTTGCCTTGGTTTCCTGGTCACCTTTATAAGTGAGGCCAGTCGTCAGCACCATCGTTCAACTGGCTAATCCTCCACCTGCAAGCACTGCATTCCATATAGGCGCTGGCACATGTCCTGGCCGCTCCCCTTCCCACCTAACTCTCTGTGTATGGCATGGGAAAGCAATGGAGGATGGTCCAAAGCCTTGAGACCCCCGTACCCCTGTAAGAGACCTGAAAGAAGCTCCTGGCTTTGGATTGGCTCAGCTCTGGCTGTTGCGGCCACTTGAGGAGTCAATCTGAAGATGAAAGATCTCTTTGTCTTTCTATCTCCCCTGCTCTCTGTAAATCTGCCTTTCCAATGAAAATAGATCTTAAAAAAAAAAAAAAAAAAGGGAGGCCTCTGGTGTGCGCCCCTCCTGCTTGTAGCTCACACAGGCTGCACTCAGGCTGCTGGGGTCTTAGCATCCTTTGCCAGCAAGCCTGGCAAGGGCTTGGAGGCTGATGGCCCACTCAGCTTGGACCTGTCATCCTGCCTTACAGCCCTGCAAAGTGGAGCCACAGGAACCCTCTGTGGACTTCTTGGAGCTGGGGAGAGGAGGAATGGGAAGAGAAGGCAAGGCTGGGCAAGAAGGATGAGAGTGATTGGATGGGGCTTGTGGTCAAGGTCGCTTCAGGAATTAGCGCTTGACCTGGCCCTGATGAAAGGGGCAACTGAAAACTGAGAGGAAGAGCTGCTTGCCTGCAGGCCAGGCACAGCCACAGGGATGCAGGAGGGGGCCCTAACTGGGGCATCTGGCTTGAGAAGCTGCCCCCTGGAAGTGGAACAGTGAGAGGAGGGAGGACACTGCCCAGCTTTGCCCCAGCAGCAGAGCACACAGCTTCTCTCCTTGACCTATCTGACATACCTTGCAGGGTCATCTCTGCTGCTCCCACACACCTGGCATGCCCCTGCTGGCATTCCCATATGGGCACATCCCTAGATGCTTGTCAGTCCAGACACAAGAAACAGGGGCAGGTCGGGGAGGGCATCTCTCCTGCCTTCCCTCCTTCACATCAAGGCTTTGGTTGCAGAGAGCAGAGACCTTCTGCTGTAAGTGCGAGCTGCCCATGAGAACTCCAGGTGGTTCACAGTTCTGATTCTGGCTGGTCGGGCCTGAGAAGCTGCATTTTAAGGGCTCAGGTGATGCAGGTCCTGTTTATCCAAAGACCACACTTTGCTTGGCAAGGTTCTGTTTGCGCCATCCCCTCCTCCCAGGATCACCTCTACTCCCTCCCTATCTTTTTTTTAGATTTATGTATTTTTATTGCAAAGTCAGGATATGCAGAGAGGAAGATCTTCCATCCAATGATTCACTCCCCAAGTGGCTGCAACCGCTGAAGCTGAGCCAATACAAAGTTAGGAGCCAGGAGCTTCTTCCAGGTCTCACATGCAGGTGCAGGGTCCCAAGGGTTTGGGCCATCCCCGACTGCTTTTCCAGGCCCCAAGCAGGGAGCTGGATTGAAGATGGGAAGTGGGGCTGCTGGGATTAGAACCATTGCCCATATGGGATCCCAGTGAGTCCAAGGCGAGGACTTCAGTCACTAGGGCACCACGCAGGCCCACCTCGCTTATCTTTTAAAGTTTAGCTCATTCGAACTCCTGGAGTCTCCCCATCTCTTCAGTAAGAAGACATCTCTCACCAGTGTGAGTTCTTCTGCATCTCTTGTAACACAGCATGCGTGCTCTTTCATGGCACAGGGACAGGGATCCTGGATGGTGAGATCCTTAAGGGTCTTTGTGTGGCTGTATTCCTAACACAAGGGATACACTCTGCTCCCTAGCACAGCATCACGGAAGCTCACTTGCATCTGCCAGGCACTGGGCTCTGTCCCATGTAGTCGCTGGAGGCAGGTGCTTGAGTCCAGAGGCTCAGAGGGGTCCGGGGGATTGCCTGTGGTCACCTTCCTATGAGTGGCTGAACCCACCAGATGTGTCTGTCAGCTGGCAGAAGGCACAAGACCGCCTTCTTTCTGTATTTGTTGAGTGAGTGGGAAAAAGTAAATAAATGAATGGACATGTGACTTGAAGGATGGATGGGTGGAGGGAGTGAATGGATGTGTGTGTTGATGAGATGGGTGAATGGATGAGTGGATGGATGGGTGGGTGGGTGGGAGCGTGGATGGACGGAAAGGTGGATGGATGGAAAGGTGGATGGATGAATGAGTGAATGGATGGATAATGAGCATTTCAGATGAAGGAGCAAATTCGGTATAAAGTGTTCCACTTGGAGCTCAGGAATTCACATACTTTGATTTAGTGTGGGGCTGAAATGTCCCCAATCCCTGTTCTTCCAATCCTAAGATTCCCAGGAAATTCTTATTTATAATTGACACCCCATCCACAAAGAACAGGAAACTGACACGCTCGATCCCAGCTAGCGCACTTGGCCCGGGGTCTGTCGGTAGGTTGGTCCGTTTCTAAGCAGCATCTTTCTCCCCCGGGGCAGCGGGAGGCAGCTCTCCCTGCCTCCTGGGGGCGGGAGCTGGAACGCAGAGCTGCCTTTCAGAAAAGCACAGCGGCTGACGTGGAAGCAGGCAGCTGGTGGCCTTTATTTCACTGGAGCAGCTTATCTCAGATCATCTCCTCAATCACAGGCTCTTAAACAGCTTCTGACAATCAATTCATATCCCACCGCAGGGAGGGGGAAAGGAAAAGAGTTACCGTATTTGCCTGTGTGGAAGCAGCCTGGGGGTCCCTGTCTCCCTGCGTGGGATGGGGTGGGGGAGCCACTAGCCTCCCCTACAGAAGGACAGCCCTCTGGAGTCTCCTTGGTGCCCCCTGCCCTCACTCCTCTCCCTTCCCACCCTCCTTCCCCTCCTCCAGCCTGGCTGACCGGCACACTCCAACCCTGTGACTAAAATACACTGTGTGCCATCATGTCCCAGGGCTCTGCACTTGCTGTTCCACTTGGTTGGAAAGCTCCTCCCCAGAGCTTTGCAGGACAGGCTCTCCTCCCTAATGGGGGTGGTGGGATCCCAGTCTGGGGTCTGCACCACCTCCTGGGCAGAGCCCTCCTCCACCTTCCGTCTCGCCCTGGTGCTCTGAAAGCCTGCTTGTGCCTCTGTGTGTGTGTGCATATGTGTGTGTGCATTAGTGTGAGTGTGTGCCTGTGTGAGAATATGAGTGAAAGTGTGCTCATGTGTGTGGGTGTGCATGTCAATGTGTGAATGACAATGTGTGTGTGACCATATGGTAGTTGCATTCCACTACTAGACCAGGAGCTGCTGGCTCCCTCACCAGTCCCTGACCAAGCTAGGCCCATGAAAGGGGCTCCTGCTGATTCACTGAAAGAGTCCTGCTATTATCTTGGTTCACAGATGGAGAATCTGAATAGATTCAGAGAGGTTAAGTGGCCTGCCCCAAGTCACACAGCAGACAAGCCAACCCAGATGTGTCTGATCCCAAGGAGAGAATAGGCAGTAACGGAACTCCACCTCCATCTGTGACTGAAACAATTGAGCCAGAGAAGCTAAGCAGGAGTTGTTGCTTTACTGATGTAAAGAACATAACAATTTCTTAAATTTGAAAGGCAGCCACACACGTACACAGAGGCAGTGCGCTCCCACCTGCTGGGTCACTCCGCAAGTGTCTCTAATGATTGGGACAGGATCCAGAAACTCAACTCCCGCGCAGGTGACAGGAACCTAACCACTTGAACTGCTGCCTCCAGGGTCCCCATGAGCAGGGAGCTGGGTACCAATATCAAACTCAGACTCACCAGTGTGGTAAGCCATGGGGAGACGGGGCAGGTGTTAGCCATAGGCTCAGTACCTGTTCCTTGTTGAACTTCTGATCTCATTTCCTCATGTGGTCAGGGCAGGGAATTGGTGACACAGCAGCTCCAGTTTGCTGCGCGCTGCTCCTGGGCCTGTCACGAGACTCATGATTTCTACGCATACTCCTGTTTCTTTCATTCCCATGGTGTGTGGAGGCAATGGGAACCAGGAAGGCTGGGCACCCGTGAGTGCTGCAGGGTGGTGTGAAGTCAGAAGGTCCCTCACCAGGGATGACAGATGTGGAGCAGAGGCATGGGGACCAATGAGGAGCGGGGGATGAGGGAGCTTGGATTTGGGGGGATCCCTCTCCTCTGCAACTCGCCCCCTCATCCTGCCATCACAGGGGGCAATGAGCATGCTGCTAGAGCAGGTGGAGAAGGCCTCGCAGGTACTGGCACCTATGGGAAGATTTAGCCCAGGGGACAAGAGCAGTGACAATGCCAGCATGGCAGGTGGCCTCCTAGAGTTCCTGAGGCCAACGGAGAGCCTCCCAGGCGGGCCACGTGAAGGGTGGGTGGCAGGGGCAATGACAGAGCGTTGTGGTCACTCACAGGAGGCCTGGGGCAGGCTCTTGGAGGCACCTGTTGTGCTCAGCCTTAACCCTGCCGTGACTACAGCCTCAGCAATCTGGGACCATCAGTAGAGGGGCCAGAAGGCTCTGGGAGTGGGTTGGGTAGGGAAAGTTGTAGGCATAGGCCAGGTACGTTTACTGAGAGATCAGGAAGAGGAGTAGGGCAATAGTTTCACAGGCATAATGGCCAGGACTGGGCATACACGTGGGTACCCTCTAGAGGCAGTGGGGGGAGGGGAGGTGAGGGTGGGGAGGGGAAAAAGAACAGATCTCTGAGATAGAGCTAAGTTAGATGTGAGGGTTTCGCAACTAGGGTACCAGCTTATCACAGCCTTGTTCAGTGCTCAGTGGGTGGACGGGGTGATGTCAGCACAGCCATGGCCATGGCCTTTGCTTACCTTTGTCTGTTCCTACCTTATTTCCCTTGGGGGGGGGGGGGGAATTCTCCTCCCACTTTGGGCCCACGTGGCCCCAGGTGCTCATTTCCTGGGTCTGACCAATCTGCATTCCCACCTGCTGTGCTGAGCTCTGGATTTAATGACAAAGTTGTGATTCTGGTTGGCCAGTGAGGAGAGTCAATCCTGAGCATTGAACCGGAACTTCTGGCCGAAAGGGGCCTCTTCCCGCGGGAACTGCTAAACTACAGGATCCAAATCTTGGGGAGTGGGGGCTTTGCCTGAGAAATAAACCAACACTGAACAGAAAGCAGGGCACTCTTCAGCCGCTGGATGCAGCTCCATCGGAAGCAGACACTGGCCTTTTAAGTTACTCAAGCCAATAAACCCGCTTTATTTATTTTTTTTCCCTTCCTTCTGAAGCCGGTTTGAGTTGGGTCTTGTCTCCCCTGCAATCAGATTATTCTGCGTGGGGGAGGCAGGAATTGAGACACCAAGAGAGGAAGTTCGTTGATACAGGCTAAAATCAAGATAGTGCATAAAGCCAGGTGGTACGGCCACATGCTCACCTAAGCACAAACAACTCAGAGATAGCAACAACCACAAGGGCTGAAAGGAGGCAGAGAAGGAACAGACAAGGTGTGGGACATAAGAGGGCGCTTCCCCACCCGGGGGTCCCCCAAGTCTGCTCCTGCATCCACAGGGCTCCTCCACCGCACCTCCTGCCTTTGCCATCCAGCCAGCCTCCTGGATGGGACTTCATCTGAATGATCTCTCATCCTTGGCCCCCAAATAATTCCTAGGGAGAGATGAGTGGCTATGTGGGTCTGATGTGGGCAGAAGAGCAGGAGGGAGGCTGGGGGAGTTGGGGGCCATGGAGGGGGAGGAGCAGCAGGGCTGCAAGGAGAGGGTAAGGCTGCCCTGGAGCCTGGGGGAGCTTTTCAGGAGCCTGCAGCTCAGCCTGCTGCAAATGCTGCAGACACGCCCCCCTCCAGATCTCAGGGGTCCTGCCCTGAGTGTTGCTGGTTTGCCCGGGCTGACTCGGTGCTGATCTCTCCTGTGGGGTATAGGCTCCCTCAGAGAGCGTTGTCTGACATCACCCTCCTCTCACCTATCGGTCACCCCGTACTCCCAGGCCTCTCCCAGGCAGATGCGGTCTCCATCTCTCCCGCATCACCTCGTTGCAGCCGCTGTCAGAGCCTCACACACATCTCTGACTTTCCATAGTATCACCTGCAAGTCTGCCCAGGGCGACAGGGCAGGCTCCGGGGTGGTTTGATGCTCCCAGGAGCTGCCTTGAACCAATGCCAGCAGGCATTAGCGGGTGGCAAATACCTCAATCTGGACATCCCTTTGATACTTGTCTTGGACTGTCTGCCGCCTCCTGTCGCCTGAGGGAGCCCAGCCCGAGTCACACTGTCGCAGCCCTAAGTCTCGCCCCTGTCTTTCCCCACCTGTGCTCACATAGGGCTACATGCGAAGCCATCCTAGAGTCCAAGGAGTGTTCCTTTTTTATTTTTACGTATTGATTAGAGAGAAAAGGGAAAGGAGTTATCGGCAGCTAGTTCACTCCCCGACACCTGTGATGGCTGGGGTTGGGTGCAAACTAGGCGCCAGGAACGCAGGTCTCCCACGTGGCATGGGTGGCTGAAACCCAATCGCTCTAAGGAGAAACAGGAGTCAAGCCCAGGCATCCTGGTAAGAAATAGGAGTCTTCACTCCTGGATGAATGACCTGCTCCCAAAGGAACTTTTTAAAATGCAAAATGGGTCATTTTGCACCGGTGTCTGCAGTGAGAAGCTCACCTCCCGAGCCGTGAGCAGTCTCCTATCTTGGCCCCGCCTAGGCTGACCTGTGTCTTCAGATCCTCCTGACCTCAGTCAGGGTTCGATCCCACGCCTCATACCCACAGCTGCTTGTTCTTCACCTCCTCCTATACCGTGGGGGTGGCGTGGGGGGAGCCGGGCAGGATGACAGAGCAGCTTCCTCTTGGCTGTGGTTTTCAGGCCCGGTAGCCTGTTAGACACCTGAGGCCCAGCCTCAAAGTGCCTTCGAAGCCCCCCCCCCCCCAGGGTGACCCCCACCAGCAGGCGGGTGCAGGGACACTTCCTGGGAACCTGGGGTTTTCCACATCTCCCCTCCAGACACATACACACACACACACACACACGCACACGTACACACACACGCACACACCCCAGGAGCATGTAGTGGAAGATCCTGGCAAATGCCAACCGTGAGTGTGAATCACAGGGACTCAGGACCTGCCCTTCCTGCCGGGGAATGAATGGAAGGAGGCGTGAGTGAGTGAGTGAAGGAGTGCATGAGTGCATAAAAGGCCCACCCACACGCATCTGTCCCTAGAGGTGTCTCATTATCTCAAGGCAGCATAAAGCCTGTTGCCTAGCTCCCAGCAGAAGTGGAGCAGTCGGAGATCACCCCCCCCCCCACCACCACCACCGGGGTTGGAGGGTGGAGATTGTGGGTGGTCACTGCGCAGCTGCCCAAACCCTCCCCCAGCTGGGGCAGGGAGGTGGGGGCAGGGGCCGAGCGCAAGGGAGGAGCCCCTCCCTTTAGAAAAGAAGAAGATCTCGAACACTCATTCTTTTTGGGGTGGCAGGGAAGGGCTGTGCGCAGCCCCAGCCGCCGAGTCTGGGGGTGGGAAACCGGAGCTGGCAAGCTCTGGGCTTCGCAGTGAAAACGCAGCAGCGCAGAGTTCAACGGCGAGGCTTGGAAAACCCTCTCCACGCCTCCCCGGCCAGAATGAAAATATATGGCTTAATAAAAACAGCTGATTCAATTTCAAACAAGTGGCTCATTTCCCACCCCCAGCCCCCCTCTAAGTGGCTGCCGTGAAATTCCAGTCGCCGCCTGCTTTAAATAAGGTGAAGGTGGGCAGCGCGGAGGGGGCGCAGGGAGGAGGGGCGACCCGGCTGCAGCTCCGAGGTTTCTAGACGGAGCCGGAGCAAAATCTGCACATTGCCTTCATTTGCTCTCAGTGTTCCGCACCAGGGGCCCCCCACTAAGGGACTCAGACCCTCTTCTCTGTCTGGGGGGATCCTCGCCCCCTTTTGTTCTGTCTCCATGCGGCAGCCACAGGGTGGCATTTGGAGCCGCCCACTCCCAGCTGCCAGTTCCCTGGTTATCTGAATTGAAGAGGTCAGAGGTTAAGTGAGAGATCAGAGTCCCCGGGTCAGGGAAAGAAAAACAAATCCCGGGGGCCTGCAGCCGTGCTTGGAGCGCGCTGCCCTGCCCTCGGTGCAGATGGGGGAATATTTTATCTGCAGGCCTGTTCCTCTTCTGTTACCATGTCAATTGATTGATTTTTTTTCTACTTTAATTGAGTTAGGGGAATTTCATGGAGGGGAGCAAGAGGAATGGGTGGGTATTTGAACAGTGTCAGAGGCCAAGGCAGACCGACTCCCGTGCTGGCCTCGGCTGAGAGAGCTGTGGATGGGTACAGCCTCGCTTTCCCTAGTCTACAGAGGTGATCAAGGGAAAGAGCCTTGAGAAGTGACAGGAAGGAGGGAGGTGCTGTGATGGGCTGTCACCCTGCCCTTCCACAAGCTCCACCTGGCAGAGGCCCAGCACTCAGGAGTTGAGTCAGTCCTAGGTTTTTAGCCTTAGAGCACCAAGAACCCTGAGGGTTTCTGAAGAGTATAGCAGGAGCCTGCTTCTCCCTAGGGAGGGGCGTTGTGTGTTTGTCTTGGAGCTGGAAAGACTTGGGGGTTTCTCAGCTCTGAGAGTTCTCAGCCCTGTGGCCTTTGGTTTGATTTCTCCAAGCCTCAGCTTGCCTCTCTGCAGTATGGGTCCTCTGCCCTGACCAAGTCCGTGTACCCAGCACCTGCACTTCCTCACCTAGGAGCTTCTCTGGCTGCTGACACTTGCCATTGCAGGGAACAGCAGAGCTGGTGCAAGGCCTTGGCCTTGGGCCTGCCCTCGCTGCACACACAGCCCTCAGCCGGGATCTGGTGGTGGGAGGTGCTGAGATGGAGGCACAGTGTCACGGTGGGTTATGCCGCTGTTTGCAGTGCCTGTGTCCTGTATTACAGCTGCCGGTTTGAGTCCTGGATGTGCCACTTACTGATGCAACTTCTTATTAATGTATCTAAAGCGCAGAAGATAGTGGTCCGAGAACAAGGGTCCCTGCCACCCATGTGGGAGACAGGGATGGAGCTGCAAGCCCTTGGCTTTGTTCTGGTCCAGCCCTGCCTATTGTGGGCATCTGGGGGAGCGAACTAGCAGACGAAAAATGTCTCTCTCAGTCTACTTTTCTAAATATATAAATGAACAAATCTTGAAGAAGAAAGGCAGCCCTACCCCCTCCGTCCGAGGGGAGGGTCCCTGAGTGCCTCCGAGGCGTGCGTCCCTCACCCTTTCCCAGCGTTTCCCACCAGGAGAGGCCCCACTTTCCCCATGGTAACCTGGCTGGGTGATACCCCTTTGCCGACCACCTCCCTTCCTTGTTTCCCCTGCTGGCCTGCCCGGAATTTCCTTCCATTCCCAAATAAAACACTTGCTCTGCAGCCTCGTCTCAGGTCAGCCTCTGGAGGAATGAAGACAATGGGGCTGTGATAGGAACTATTACTGTGGGGCCACCCATTGTCATGACTTTCTTTAAAAAGTCGTGTGTTTATTTGAAAGGCAGACTGCCAGATACACACACACACACACACGCACACACACACACACCCTTCTATCTGCTGGCTTACTCCCAGAAATGGCCACAATAGCCAGAGCTGAGCCAGGCTGAAGTATGGGCTTTATCTGGGTGCTCCCAGATAAGTGGCAGGTGCCTAAGCATTTGTGCCATCTTCCGCTTCTTTCCCCAGGCATGTTAGCAGGGAGCTGGATCAGAAGTAGAACAGCCGAGACTTGAACAGTGCCCATACAGGTTGCCAGTGCTGCTGGCTACAGCTTAATCCACCATACCACAACACAGGCCCCAACTCTGATCATTGCTGGACAGAGTACACTAATGACTGTGACCAGGGCCAGTCCTCCCTGGAAAGACTTCGAGTACCCCTGAGAGAGACAGTGCCTTTCAATGAACAAGGTGGACACTGCACTGTGCCGTGGGGGAGAATTGTCTGCCTCTGTTGGGGACGCTAGCAGAACAGCCTCAGCTGGAGGCCATGCAGTCAGCCAGACACTGGCTTCTTTCTGAGTCTGCAGTCACATCCAGCAACGAATCAGCAGGGAGTTACAAAGAGCCAACCAGCCTGCTCCAGAGTGGTGCTCTGAGCACCTGTCCCAGCCCCCCCAGGGGCCTGCTGAGGCCTTGCTGAGCTGACATCCCTGCTCAGCATCTCCCGTGGTCCAGGCTGGCTTTCCTTCCCTCCCATACATGAGGTTGATGCTGAGAACGCTCCCTGGTCATGTCCAGCTCAGAGTGAGTTGCCAGGGAGCAGCAGCAGCAGGCACAACAGGGCCGAGCAGACGTTGGAAAGAGAGAGAGAGAGACTCTGAGATGGGGAGACCAGATTGGAGAAGAAGCTCTTTCCTGGACTTGGCAGCCACTCCTTCTGCCAACTAGAGCCCCAGAACTGGCCACTCCCCTTCACGGCAGAGGCTGAGAAAGTGATGATGGAGGAGAAAGAGCATGGCAGGTGCAGAGGCTCCTGACATTGGGCCAGGAGAAGACAGCCGGAGAGGCGACTGGGTCTCGTCACCCAGGCTGCTTTTGTAAAACACAACCAGAGCCAAGAGGCACCGCATCTCTCTCTCTCTCTTCTTTCTCTCTCTCCTCTCTCTCTCTCATGTTTTGTAAGAACAGTTGGTATTTGTAGGCTGTGGAATGCAAGCTGGGGGACTTGCTGAGCATGGAGGAGCCTTGAACAGGCTGTGGCCATCGGACCCCGGCTGTTGGATGATTGGCATTTATGTACCCTGCTGTGCTTGTCCCATGAGCTGTTCAGTCCCATGCTTCCATCCACAGCCTCTGCTTCATCCCTTCAGGCCTCCCTTAACCCTCATGGACTCAACAGATATTCTGGAAACCAACACAATTGCAGCAAGCTCAAAGCAGCTTGGCCGAATCTTCTCCACATCTGCTGCTCAGGCTGGGACAATGAAGAGGCTTGGTGGAGGACCGCTGTTGGTCTCTGCACAATCCTTGCGGTCTCCCTCATCCCACCAGGTCTCCTCCTTCAGGCCTCCAACTGGAGTCAAGCAAAGCTCAGGCCCTCACGTGCTGCTGATGGAACCTAATGTGGTACAAGTACTTTGAAAAGTAGCCTGGCAGTTTCTCACCAAGTTAGACATACGTGTGCTGAGTGATCCAACCGTATCTCTTAGATACGCAGAGATGCAGTGGCTGTACAAGAACAGTGCACACATGTTCCTAGCAGCTTTGTGGGTAATAACCCTGAACTGGACAACATCCAACTTACCATCAGCCAGCAAACATGTAAACAAAATGTGGTACATCTCTCCGGTGGGTACTGCTCAGCAACAGTAAGGGAGAGGTACCTGGCGACAGTGTAGGAGTCCAGAAAGCACAGACTGGTCTCCGGTGACAGAAGGCAGATCAGGGAGTAGTGAGGACGGATTAGAAGGGGGTTGGGGAAAGTCAGGGGAGGGAATCCTCCGGCTCGTCATCCTGATAGTGGTTGCAGCGACATGGCTGGGAGGGTTTGTAAAAACTCGCCACGCTGCATGCTTTGCTATGTGCACGTTATGATATGCCAGTTGAGTCGTCTCTCCCCTAAGGAGAAAGTGCTTTGTTTTTCACTTTGTTTCAGGAATCGGCCTTCCCATATTGCAACCAGGAAAGACCGTCTGGGGCATTAGTTTTGATGAACTGAAATACAACAGGAACAGGGATGGTTTTGAGAGAAAAGCATGTCTGTCTCTGATTGGTCGAATCCCTTGAACTTGCTGAATGATCAAAACTACACCGGGCTTGACTGTATTTGGATCCCTTCTTGAACACTTAGCGGTGTTCACGGACTCTGTACGGCAGCTATGAACGCTCCTGTTGCTTTAAAGGATCCCGTGAGGGCTGCTGTATCCACGAGGCAGGGTTGCTCTGGTTTTCTCCTGACCCTCTTGTGGGAGGTTTAGGTTATTTCCAATGTTGTACTGTTACGCATCATAGCAGACTGTTTGGTCAAGAGCAAATTGATTTAGCTGTCACTGTGGTTGGAATGCTGAATTTGTTAATAATGAAAATTTTCAGTTACTGTGTTTATACAAAGGGGAAATTTTGTTGGCCGAGGGGAAATCTTGCTTCAAGTGATTTTTTTTTTTATTTTTATGCATCTTTCAGCAAGGTCATATTTTCTTTTTAAATAAGTTTTTTTTTTTGGTTTATTTTCTACTTTTTAAGAAAAAAAGGCAAAGACAGAGAGGGAGAGACAGGGAGGGAGAGAGAGACACACACAGAGTGAGAGATAGATTTTCAGTTACTAGTTCATACAACTGCTAGGGCTGAGCCATGATGGAGCCAGAAGCCAAGAATTTCATCCGGGTCATCCACACGGGTGGCAGCAACCTGAGCGCTTGGACGGTCCTCCACTGCTTTCCCAGGTGCATTAGCGAGGAAATGGTGAGCCGCCGAGGTTCGAACTGGTGCTCTGATGTGGCCTGCTGACCTACAGGTGGCACAGGCTGTGTCACACTGGGGCTCCCTGGAGAGCAGGGAACTCTGACTCAACGTTGCCTCGGTTTAAGTCCCGTTATAGGCCAGTCCTTGCGGGTCCCCTGAGTCCTTCTTTGGGTCGCCCAGTTCTCTCTGACTCTCACGCACAGGTCACTCTGTCACTCTGGAGACATAGACCTTTGGATAGGAACATTTTTAGATATAAACAGAGGCGCAGATTTCAATTTATCTCTATCACATCACACGGAGCACTGAGCATCTACTTACTGTTGGTGCTTCCCTCCCCCGACTCCCCACTGAGGGCATGAAACTTTCCTTTTTTCCTTTATAATTATGTAATTTACTCTTGAAAGGTGGAGAGTGGGGTGAGCAGAGTATTCTTATTTTCTGGTTCATTCTCCAAAGGTCTGCAGGAGCCAGGAACTCAATCTAAACCCAAGATCTATAATTATCCCCTTGGGATTTATTCCAATGTGTGTGTTTAGTACCATTTGGGGTGCTAGAGTGTATGAGTTCTGGGATCCACGGATTTAAGGGGAGCATGACCTCTTTAAGTTGCCCTTACGGAGTCCTAGGACAAACCTTCAGGAATCATTCAATAGGTAACTGTGCAATGAACACGGGATGATGAAGCAATGAATGGATGAATGGAAGTGTGTCAGTTGGCTTTGGCCATGCAGCAAATGCCCTTCATATAGGCTTAAAGCGACAAGCAGCCTAAAAAAAAAAAAAAAAGATTTATTTATTTAACGTGAAAGCCAGAATCAGAGAGAAAGAAAGGGAGAAACAGAGAAACCTCCCATCCACTGGTTCATTCCCCAAATGCCCACAATAGCCAGAGCTGGACTGGTCTGAAGCCAGGAGCCAGGAGCTTCTTCCAGGTCTCCCACACAGGTTCAGGGTCCCAAGGACTTGGGCCATCCTCTACTGTTCTCCCAGGCCACAAACAAAAGCTGGATTAGAAGTGGAGCAGCCGGGACACGAATCCGTGCCTTTATGCAGGCAGAGCATTGGGCTGACACACCACCATGCTGGCCGAGTAGTTGTGATTTTTCGTGTTCCTGTGGATCAAGCTCACGGTCCTCTTGTCTGGGCTGTGTGGTCAGACAAATGTCCCATCCGCCCCATCCCATTTGCTGCTATCTTGTGGGTCCCACTGCACCTCACTGCCAAGCCCCAGAGTTGGTAGAGAAGGCTGTGGTGTAGGATATGACGCCGGGAAGCAGGCTGTGGTGGGGGCAGCTGGGCAGTGTGCAAAAGCACGAGTGTTCACAGGCTGTGGCTGGAGTTGGAAGTTCGGCCCCGAGTTTCTGGGATTAGGCTTCGGGGCTCTGAACTTGTCTGGCTGCTCTCCCTCCACCTGCAGAGAAAGAACCCAGCACCTCTGATTCGGAGGCTTTGCCAAGAAAACCATTTGCGTGGAGGCTGAACATGGGTCAGAATGCACAATCAGCACCCTGTGTGTGACCTTTCCAGAGAACAAGCGTGGAGAATGATAACACAGTGCTGCCCGCGGCCACCGGCGACTTCTCTAACCTCAACTCCCGCACGCAGATAAAGTTCAAGGGTTTCCCTCGCCGCCGCGCCGCCCCAGGGTCCCCCTAGCCCCTCAGCCGCCCAGCCGCAGCCATCATTTCTCCAGTCGTTCAGCACTTGCAGTGTGATTTAACGCGAGAGTCCTTAGCACTGGTTAAACATTTGCCTGGTGCTAGCGACGGCAGACCACCTGGGGAGAAAAGGACGCCCCCTCCACCCCCGTGAACGAGGGGACTGTGTAGGCTTTCCCAGCGAGGTGGCTGGAATGCCCCCTCCTCTGTCACACCTGGACCTCGCTGCACGTGGCGAGGTCCAAACAGCAGAGCCCAGCGCTGGGGCTCGCTCTCACATTCTTTACTTGCGAGGGCACGGAGGTTAATTGGGGGAAATAGTTCTCTAATGGAAGCCAGACTTGGGGAATGTTCGGCGAGGCACGTTTAGAAGTCCTGTCTGCGGCGTGAGCGAGGGGGACTCTTTGGAACAGAGTGGACCCCCTGGGTGCACAGGGCTGCCTGGATTAGTTATGCGAATGGCCTGATCTTAATAGCTGCAATTTATTCTCCCTCCGCCCTTCCCTCCCTCTCTCCACCTGGAATTGGGGATCAGAAGATTGTTCGGTGGTCTGTTTATCCTCTAGCTTGCTTGGTTCTGAGAAAGGTTTTTGGACAGACTTACACGGAAAGGCAAGTGCCTACTAAAGCAGGATCTATCGGGTTTACCTTCTAAGCCTTCCGTTTTCTATGCCCCCCCCACCACCCTGATGCCTCACATACTGGCAGGGCCATCACCCCAGGAGGGGTGGAGAGGACAGTGTCTCTCAAAATACCTGGGGCAAAGGGCCAGCTCTGTGGCACTACAGGTAAAGCCACCACAAGGGATGCTGGCATCCCACAGGAGCACTGGTTTAGGTTCTGGCTGTTCCACTTCCTAGGTGTGGTCCAGATGACTGGTCTCTGATACCCAACGAGGGAGACCCAGAAGAAGCTCCTAGCTTTGACCTGGCTCAGCCCTGACTGCTGCAGCCATGTGGGAAGTCAACCAGAAGATCTCTCCTTCTCTCTCTGTAATGCTGCCTTTCAAATAAATAAAAAACAAACAAATAAATACATCTTCAGAATAGTCTTTAGATTTCTACTCTGATGGTAGTCAGGTCAGTTCTCTCTTTGCTCATTTCTTCCCTCATTCATTTCATTCATTCATCCATTTGCCCTTCACACACTGATCAGGCCAGTGTTGCCTGCCTCCTGGGCAGCTACAGAGCCAAGAGTAACAGCTGGTGGGGAGCGGCTTCCCCAAGGGCAAGGGGTCAGGACTTTGAACCTGAGCAGCCTGGCAGTGAAGCCAGTGGAGGAGGGAGGGATTGGTTCATTGCAAAGAGGCTTGCAAAGGTGCCAGGGTGTGAGGGCCCAGAAGGCTGAAGTCCTTGCGGGCAGGGCAGGGCAGGGCAGGGCAGGGCAGGGAGACGGTGGAAGGGTCCTTCCTGTGGTCTGGGTTTGCTACAGGTACTGCTTTGCTGGGAGGAAAATTGGAGAAGGACGAGGCAGGTGAGCAGCTAGAGTGCTCTGATAGGACTTGGAGGCCGTGGCAAGCAGCAATGGCTTTGTCTTGAGCGCCCCAGGGAGCTGCTGGCGACCTTTGGCACATGGACACTGGAGGAGGTGTCCTGAACCTAAATGTGGGCAGGCAAGGGCTACTGCCACCTCTGTCCCTTTAGTCTGCTGTGGTGGGGCCTGGGCCAGGTTCAAGAAAATCTATGGTCCCCTCTGCCCCTTAGCCCCCCAGAGCTCCCAGTAGAGTACTGTGGATGCAGGCAGAGAGCACAGGTCCCAAAGATAAGTCATTTGCCAAAGAGAGAGAGAGTGAAAGAAGGCTCTGAAATCTAAAACAGTACCGGTGGGACCTCCCAGTGCAGCCCTGTGTGTGTGTGTGTTGTGTGTGTGTGTGTGTGTGTGTGTGTGTGTGGCTGAGACCTCCTTCAGGCCATACCAGCTGGGCGCTTCAGCAGTCACACAGCCCAGGCCTTCCTTCAACTTCTGGTTGAGAAGAAGTGCTGGTTGTCTCCTCATCCAAGCCACAGGAGCACCATAAAGACCCGACCTAGAGGAAAGCTTCCCTCCGCGGTGCTGTGGACAAAGGTACCCAGAGCCACAGCCCCGCCGACCTCAAAGCTCCATCTCCTGTCTCCGGCTTCTTCTCTGTTTCCTTTAAACATTTATTTACTTGAAAGGCAGAGTTAGAGAGAGAGATAGATCTTCCATCCACTGGTTCACTCCCCAAATGTCTGTGAGAACTAGAGCTGGGCCAGTCTGAAGCCAGGAACCCAGAGCTTCTTCAGGGTCTCCCATGTGGGTATAAGACCCAAGAGATCTGGGCCATCCTCACCTCCTTCCCCAGGTACATTAGTAGAGAGATGGAACAGAAGTGGAGCAATTGGGACTCAGCCCATAGGGGATGCTGGCACTGTAGGCAGTGGCTTTACCAGCTATGCCACAGCGCCAGCCCCTGTGTTTGTCTTAAGGGTCTCCTGGGGGCACTGACTAGACCTGGGGTGAATGAATGCGTGGCTGGTGCTGGAACAGGTGCTGTGTCCAGCCGGGTAGTCAGCTGCCTGGGGTGTCCTCTGGTTACGGGGCTCTGCCGTGCCCTTATCTGTAGGAGCAGCTTGCACCTGCAAAAATCTGACTCTACTGGGACTCCAGCTTCCCAGGGTGTGACATTCCCAGTCACTCCACAGGCCATAGGGGTATTTCAGTGGCATCTTCTCACCTGCTCCAGTTCCTGATTCCTAAGGGCCCTGCCATCCCCACGAACAGACTTCAAACTGTTTCTTCATTGGAAAGGAGCGAGACTGAGGTCTGAGAAATTGGGTGACCGTCCTTGGCTGGCTACAGATTTGCATGGCCCGGAGTGGAAGGAAAACATGGACCCGCTGTTTGACACTTGCTGTGAGTTTCAGGACAATGCCTGCTGAGCCCTAAATCAGGAGCAAGGTCCTTCTGAGATGGACGGCACTGCCACGTGCTCATGAAACTCTGTTGGTGTTCGCCCTTGATTTTCAATTTGAAGGTTTGGAGCTGGCATTGTAGCATAACAGTTTAAGCTACCACCGGTGATCCTGGCTTCTCAGGTTAGCATGCCAGTTTGAGACCCAGTTCCTCCACTTCCAATCTAGTTCCCTTCTAGTGTGCCTGGGAAGGCAGCAGAAGCATGGCCCAGGGCTCAGTGTGGTAGCCTAGCAGCAAAAGTCCTCACCTTGCATGCATCAGGATCCCATATGGGCCCCGGCTCTAATCGCAGCAGCCCCGCTTCCCATGCGGCACCCTGTTTGTGGCCTGGGAAAGCAGTCAAGGATGGCCCAAAGCCTTGGGACCCTGCACCCGCATGGGAGACCCCAAAGAAACTCCTGGCTCCTGGCTTCGGATCAGCTCAGCTCCAGCTGTTGCAGTTGCTTGGGGAGTGAATCTACGAACAGAAGATCTTCCTCGTTGTCTTTGCTCCTCTCTGTATATCTGACTTTCCAGTAATAATAAAATAAACCTTTAAAAACAAACAAACAAAAAAAGAAGTATGGGTCAAATCCTCGGGCCTGTGCCACCCCTAAGAGAGGCCCAGATAGAGTTCTAATCTCCTGAATTTAACCTGGCCCAGGCCCTGGCTGCTGGGGCATTTGGGGAGTGAGCCAGAAGATGGAAAGACGTCTTTCTTTCTTCCCACCGCTACCCCTCTGCCGCCCCATGTAGCTCCGCCTTCCAAGCAAATGTCTTTTAAAAGATTGACTTAAAAACAATCCTGAAGACTCACACAAAAGGCAGCACAGCCCACGGTTTCCACGGTTCTCTTGAATGTACTTGCTGTCACCACACACCCACTCTGCCCCTGGCTCACAGTGCCAGGGCTGGGAGGCAGTTCCTGCCGTAACCTGCACATTTCTGTCCCCTGAGGCAGTCAGGCATTCTTACATATGCCATCACCATCCTTTTTTTTTTTTTTTTGGCTTTGCACTGATTGACATGTGGCCATTCCTGCAGCCTGCACTCGGGGCCAGCCACGTCGCGTCCCAACCCACGATGGCCCACCCTTCCTCCTCCTGCCGCATGGAACGTTGCAGAAGCCGTATCATCGGTGTCACAGCAAAGTGATGTATCTCATCCCCTTGTTCCTTTCCTGCGTTTGCCAGGTGAGGGGATGGCAGACAGAGGAGGTGACGGTGGTGTGGGGCCTGAGGGACGGGGTAGGGGTGGAGGGAGAGGGCAGAGGGGTGGGTGTACTCATGCCTTGCGGTTTTGTAAGACAGTCACATCTGTCCTGGTTTGTTGTTTCCCTCTGAAGGCACTCAAGGACAGAATTGCCAGTGGGAGCCATAGCCCGGGAACAGGAGCATAAAGGTAAAAAGGGTGCAGGGTCGGCGTGGATGGCGGTATGGGAGTAGGGCAGCCAGGGGATCCGGAGTTGTAACAGGGGCCCTATGGACCAATGAAGGTGTGTTGGGGACGGGGGTGGGGTGGGCCGTTTCACATCAGTTTCACATCTTCCTCTGAGTTCTAACCGCGTATGTTGTCTCTGAAACAGCCCACATGTCAATTCCTTCCCAGAGCTGATGGGCATGGCTAAGGGCATAAAGCCAGTGACCCTCAGCGGGAGCCAAAATAAATGTTGGGCTGTGATTGGAATCTGACAGCACACCTGTGGGCGCATTGCGTCTCCTTCCGCCCCTCGGCCGTGCTGCCGCGCTGGGAGAGTGGTTACAAGCAGCTGTGAGCTCCTAGGGCAAGCCACCAGCTTCAGCCACAGAGACACAAAGCAGAGATTCAACAGAGGCCTGGAAAAGCAAACGTAGCCCGAGGGAGAACCTGGAAACTTCTTGTCAACAGGAAACAGTTGCCTTTTGCTGTGTCTGATCCAGAAGCGGTTAGTGTTTAATGAGCGCGGGGTGCCCTCGCGTTTTTCTTCTCCTGCAATGGAATAAAAATAGCCGTGAAGTTTACAGTCAAGGAAGCCAAGGAGCCTGAAGCCCTCCCAGCGTGGCTTGGCAGCACCCCCCTGGGATTTATTAGGGATGCAGACACAGCCTGGACAGGATGAATGGGGATCGACCTTGTCCACAAGGTGCCTGAGTGATTGAGGGGCTCACCCAGCATGGCCGGCTTAGAGCCCAGGATTACACATGGAGAAGCCCCAAGCCACACAGCACCTCTGAGCCTCAATTTGTACGTCTGTAATATGGGTATAAAAAGAGAATCTACCACTCACGGTGGTCTTCGGAGCTAATCCACAGGCACCTTTTACAACAGGGTCCCCAGGAAACAATGCCTCCATATCAACCCGATTCCTTACTTCCAAGCACATGATCCTGGGCCAGTCCTGATGTTCGCTTCTAGAACCCCTGCTCCTTCATAACCCACAATCAGGAGGATCCTCAAAAACAAAGGCTGGAGAAGGAGTCCACTGCCTTCCCGTCCCAGCTGAGGACCCTGAGGCCAGGGCTTGTCTTGTCTACAGTCACAGAGCTGGGGGCTGGCAGGGCCGGATCAAACTGTGTTTCTGAATTCTCTGGCCAGAAATTGCCTGATACAGCCAACACAGCAACTGCTGTGCTTTGGGACCCCTTCTGGATGCTGGGTCCTGGGCTCAGGGTTTGCTAAAAGAAACCTCTCATTTGATTTGTACCACCATCTTCCACTAAAGTAAGAGAAAAAGAGAGAGATTTGTTTATTTGGAAGGCAGAGTTGCAGAGAGCCAGGGAGAAAAGGGAGAGATGGTGAGACAAGGAGATCTTTCATCTACTGGTTTACTCCTCAAATCGCAACAATTGTCAGGGCTGGGAGGGCAGAAGCCAGGAGCCAGGGGCTTCATCTGGATGTCCTATGGGAATGGCAATGGCCCCAAGTACTTGAGCCATCCGCCCCTGCTTTCCTAGGCACCTCATTGGAAGTGGAGCAGCCGGGACTTGAACATGTTTTATGGTATGGACTACCGGCACCACGTGGAGTGGTTTCACTTGCTGCTCCACATGCTGGCCCCTGTTGGCCACTTCAAAGACGGGGAGGCTGGACCTTTGAGATGTGACCCGTGTGCTGTTGGTCTCTTTACTGCCCTCTGAAAAGCCTCTTAGCAAAGACCAGCACCCAGGGTACTTCTGCACAGCGACCCTTCTGTTCCTTGGCTTGGGTGCTGGCCATAGGGGTCTTCATTCTGTTATTGCTTTGTAAACTGATACAAACGTTGTTACAGGTTAACATCGTAGTGTAGCAGGTGACGCTGTCATTTCTAAACCGGCATCCTATATTGGAGCTGCTTCCTGTCCTGGCTGCTCTGCTTCTGATCCAGCTCCCTGCCACAGTGCCTGGGAGGGCATCAGAACATGGCTCAAGGACTTGGGCCCTCGCCATTTGCATGGAAGACCCAGCTGGGGTTCCAGGTTCCTGGCTTAGATCTAATCCATTTCTGGCCATTGTGACAATTTGGAGAGTGAAGCAACTGATGAAGTAGCTTCCTCTCTCCCTTTCTGTATCTTTCAAGTAAATAAAATAAATCTTTAATTTTTTTTAAAGTTTTACTTTATTGGAAAGGCAGATATACAGAAAGAAGGAGAGACTGAGAGAAAGATCTTCCATCTGTTGATTCACTCCCCAAGTAGCCACAATAGCCGGAACTGAGCTGATCCGAAGCCAGGAGCCAGGAGCTTCTTCTGGGTCTCCTACATGGGTACAGCATCCCAAGGCTTTGGACTGTCCTCTACTGCTTTCCCAGGCTACAAGCAGGGGGCTGAGAGGGAAGTGGAGCATCTGGGACATGAACTGGTGCCCCTGTGGGATCCTGGCACATGGAAGGCAAGAATTTTAGCCATTAGGCTATTGCACCAGGCCCTAATTTTTTTTTTTAAAGATTTATATTATTTTGATTGGAAAGACAAATTGACAGAGAAGGAGACAGAAAAATCTTCTGTCTGCTGATTCACTCCCCAGAATGGCAGCAACAGGAGCCAGGAGCCAGGAGCCTCTTCTGGGTCTGACATGGCTGCAGGGTCCTAAGGACTTGGGTCATTCTCTCTTCTTTCCCAGGCCACAAGCAGGGAGCTGGATCAGAAGTGGAGTAGCCGGGATACAAACTGGTTTTCATATGGGATGCTGGTGCTTGCAGGTGGAGGATTAGACTATTGAGCCAGCATGGTGGCCCCACAAAGTGAATCGTATTAACTAAAAAAGAAACAGTCATTTTCAGCACACATGCGCAGCAACGATTGAATAAGCACCCCCCTAACTTAAAAACAAACACAACAGAACAGAAAGGGACTCTCACAGGGGCTTGACTACAACCTGGGAAGCTTGGAGAACCCAACAAGGCATTGTCCAGAAAACATACCTGGGGGTTTGACCTTGACTCAGGGCCAGAGGAACTCAGGGTCCAAGAAGCTGCACATGTCCCCAATTAGGAAAGGTGGGTTAGCTTATCTCATTCGTTGGGTTTCCTTTGGATGAGCTATATATGAAACTAGATATGAGCTGATGAAAGGCTTGGGGGCTTAGGGTGATTTGGAAACCCCCCTGAAGTCCCACAGTTGGGACTAATTTAATAATGTTTGGGGTGAGCACCTGGGGTCACGCTGAAGACGCTACCTGGGGCGGCCACATCCCTGGCTATGGGTGATGTATTGACTCTACTGCTGCTTCTAGCCTCTTGCTCCTCCACCTCCTGGAGGCAGCAGGTGCTGGCTGGTCCCTGCCACCCACAGGGCACACCTGTGGGATTGAGCTCCTGACTCCTGGCTTCCATCTGGCCCAGCCCCAGCTGTCATAAACAGCAGGAGAATGAAGCAATGGGTGGGAGATCTCTGTCTGTTCCTCCCCGTCTTTCAGATAGAGAACAACAACAATAATGTGTGATGTTTCCATTTGTGGCATGGTCATTAAATGCCATTTTAAAACCACGATGGAGGCGTCAGGGGTGGCGTTGTGGCACAGCGGATAAAACCACCGCATGTGATGCTGGCATTCCTCACGAGCACGGGTTCAAGTCCTGACTGCTCCATTTCTGATCCAGAACACCTTGGGAAAGCAGTGAAAGATGACTCAAGTGTTTACAGCCATTTGGCAAGTAATCAAGTGGATGGAAGAGATTCTCTCTCTTTACCTCTCCTTCTCTCTCACTGTACAGCCGAGGGCTCAGGTTTGATTGGCATCCTTGGTAACATAGGAAGACATTCATGATACGTTCACTTAGGAATCAGCATACGATGCCAGCATGTGGTGGGACTTTTCCTACACTGTGTCCAGTCACGGGGACTCATGGGCAGCTCAGCAGCCACTGCTGGTGAAGATGCAGATCACCACTGCGATGGAAGGAGTGCCTGGTGTGATAAATCCAGGAAGAAGGACAGGGCGGCATTTGCAGGGTATGGGTGTGTGATCCGTGATTCTGTTTTTCAAATTTCGGAATAGTTTTCCTTTTTGAAAAAAAGGTTTTAAAAATTTATCTGTTCGATGATTTTTTTTCCCCCAAGTGGCCTCAATGACTGGAGCTGAGCCGATCCGAAGCCAGAAGCTAGGAGTCTCCTCTGGGTCTCAAGGCTTTGGGCCGTCCTCGACTGCTTTCCCAGGCCTCAGGCAGGGAGCTGGATGGGAAGCGGGGCTGCCGGGATTAGAACCAGCGCCCATATGGGATCCTGGTGCGTTCAAGGCCAGGACCTTAGCTGTCAGGTTATAGTGCTAGGCCCTGATCCGTGATTCTAAGTCAGGGCTTCTTTTGCCCTGCTGGGCACGCCTGGCATTACTGATGAGCAGGGATGAGATGAGAGGTGCTGCTCATTGTACAGCTGCTCAGGAGAGGCCCTGCCTGGCACAAACACAAACCTCAGCCCAAACGTCGGTGGTGCCAAGGGCAAGGGCCTCTGACCACACACGAGCACACACGTGTGCACACATCGAAACACACATGTGCCTGCATGCATGCTGAGAGAGACAAGTCTACCAGGCTACTTCAGAAGGCTCGCGGCTGTTGATGTGAGCGTATACGGCATGTTTTTAAAAACATCTTTGCTTCGTAACTTGTATTGGACAAGGAGCATGAGAAATGTGGGGAGTGGAAGTGTTGCGGTGACCAGTGAGGGGTGCGGGGGTAGGATGCCTGTCCCTGCTGGTCTGACAGCTGCAGTGGCGAGACTGCGGGACTTGGGGTGGACGGTTGTCTGCCCGCCCTGCTGGGAATGGCTCCTACACTCTCACCTGCTCCTCCTGCTGTTTGCTCTCTGCCCTTTTCCCAGCCATAGCGTGCAGCCTGCAGCAGTCCTGTAGCCACCTGGGTCATGGCTCCTGATGGCAAAAAAAAAAAAAGAGGGAGACAATAGCGCCCTGGTTGAAAACAAAGAGGCCCCAACAGCTGCTTAGCAACTCTTGGGAGGGTTTCCTCCCCAGGCCCAGGAACAGACATAAACCATCCCGTAAAAAGAGGGCAAGAGGTGCTCACACAAAGGTTGCCAAGTTTCCTGAAAGCCTGTTGAACAACCAGGCATTGCCGAACAAAGAGCCACCTCCTGGGCCACCCTCCTAAGCCATGGGCCTAGGCTTCGAGCCTGTCCCCAAGCGTCCCGGTGGCATGTGCAACAGAGCAACTGAAGCTTTCAGGTACTGGCCAAGGACTCCTCCCACCCACATCCCTGCTTCCTGTCTCAGCAGCCCCAGTCAGCGACGACAGCAGGGCAGGGACCAGAGCCACGGCCACCTCCTGCCCAGCGTGGGCTGCAGGAATCTCTGGTCCCAATCCTCTGAAGCTGAGTCATGTGTCAGAACTGGCTAGGACCTGAGGGTCAAGGGCTGCAAACAGGTTTCAAGTTGCCCACCTGCTGTGCTTGCAGAGCTGTGCTGAAAAGCTCCCAGAGTGTGGGAAACATGAATGCTGACACGGCCCTGTCCCCCATGGGTGTGTCGAGGCAGCTCCTTGCCCACCTGTCACTGCCTTCCTGCTTTGACTCATGTGCCATTCCCAGTTGTATTGGAGCCCCGAGTACTGTCATCTAAGTACAGCCAGCTCCAGCGGCAGTGTTTTTACAGCCTTGGGGGACTTGTCAAAATGCAGGTTCCCAGGTCCCTTTAAGAACCTATCAGAATTGTTATGTTGGGGCTTTGGATTGGTCGGGATGACACTCTACCAGCTCTACCTTCAGACCAGAGATGGAGTCCACAAGAAGCCGTTGAACTTATCTGGACAATAAGATGCTAGACTATATGCTTGGTATATGCTTGCAATGAAAGAACCCCAACTGAACTTGAACTGTGGCAATTCAGCAAGGTGGAGGAATCCACTATGGGGGGGAGGGTTGGGGGAGGGGGAAACCCAGTGCCTCTAACTGTGTCACATAACGCAATGTAATAAAAAAAAAAAGTGAGAAAAAAAAAAGAACCTATCAGAATATGTGAACTTCTAGTCCCCATTGTAGGATGTCTTGGGAATCTCAACTTTTAATGATTTAGTTTATTTTTATTTTGAAAGGCAGAATTACAAAGAATAGGAGAGAACGAGTGAGATCTTCCCTCCACTAATTCACTCCCCAAATGGCCCAAGCAGCTGAAGCTGAGCCAGGATCCAGGAGCTTCTTCTGGGTCTCCCACATTGGTGTAGGGACCCAAGGACCTGGAACACCCTTTGCTGCTTTCCCAGGCCATAAACAGGAAACAGGGATGGAAGTGGCATATTCTGGGACATGAACCAGTGCTCACATGGGGTGCCAATGCCACAGGGTAGAGGATTAGTCTACTATGTTGTGGCACCAGATTCAAGGAAATCTTAACTTTTTTTTTGAGATCTCGACTTTTAACAAGTATTCCCAGATGGTCCCTGTGCATACCAAGATCTGATAACCAGGATCTGATAACCTGTCCAGACTGTTACACTTGATAATACTCTTTGTTCTTAGATTTTTAAAGTTTTTATTTGTGTGTGTGAGAGAGAAAGAGAGAGAGGAGGAGAGAGACTCTCCCTACTACTATTTCACAACCCAAACGGCTGCATCAGCTTAGTCTGGGCCAGGTTGAAGCCAGGAGCTCCGGCTGCATTTCCTGCATGGGTGACAAAGATTTAAACACTTGATCCATCAACCAGCACCTCCCGGGGCACTGGCAGGCAGCTGGATCAGAAATGGAGAAGCTGGAACCGCAACAGGTGTTCAGACACAGGATACCGACGTCCCAAGTTGTGACTCAACCCTCTGTGCCACAGCACATAGGAGATCTCTGTCTTTCCCTCTCCTGCTGTTGCTCTGCCTTTTAAACAAATCAATCTCTAAAAAAAATGGGGGAGGGAAAGTTGCGTCTGTACTGAACAGGCATTTTCTTGTCCTTATTCCCTAAACAGCGCAGTGTACAGCTACTTGGATACAGCTTACACCATATCAGGTGTTACAAATCATCTAGAGATGATTTAAGTATTAGGAAGATGCAAAGGATGCAACATTTTATAGAAGGAACTTGAGCACCTGCAGATTCTCGTACCCAGGGGCCTCACAGACAGGAGGGATGGATTTACTTACAGGTGGGCGTAGACTGAAAAGATACATACATCACAGAACTAGTGATGTTGGTTTTTCCCACCCACCCTAGGATCTGACATAGTTTTAATTCTTTCTCTGAAGCTCCTCAATTTTCTATTAGGAACTTGAATTATTTAGTAATCAGGAAAAAAATACAATAACCACCTCCCCCATGCACATACACACAATGGATTCTAATTGCTTCAACACTGAAAAAAAAAAAAAAAGAAGTTCTCGATTATTTGGTTGTAGTATTAATGGTTTTTGCTAGAATTTGGCCTTCTGTTTTATTTCTTTAAAATTATCCCAGGGTACTAATTTGCCCACTAAAGCTTTGAACTCCTAATTTCAAGTTTATAAAATGTTATTAATTAGTGTAAGTTCTTTCTGTTTGTATCCAATCTGTTCTGTAGATGCTGGGAGCTCAAATCTCCTTAGCAAGTGAGATACCCAGAGGGCATTGCACTGACTTCTTGGCACAAATGACTCCACAGTGTTGTGATTTAATAGCTTGCCCCTGGCTCTTATCAGGGTCGATACACAGGAGACGCCAGCAAAGACCATTTCTGCATCTCTTACAAAACCACTGCCAACAATCTTGTCTGCTGGCTGGTTCATGGTCCTTCTGCGGAGGTGCCCCCAGTAGAATCCTCACTTTATGAGGAAGAGGGGTTTCCATGATACCCTGGTGTTACGTGCTTGTAGGAGTCTGTGGGATGAGGTCTTTTATTCTGTTTGCTTCTCGCCTTCACAGCTGGGAAGCTGAGAATCACATTTTGTGCTCAATGAGGCGACTTCCTTTGACCAAAGGTCCCTGTCTTGTAATATCAACACCTGTCTATGTTGTGGGAGTCAAGAATTTCAGGCAGCCTTCTGGGTTTTTTTCATTTCCTTGTGACAATCATCCAGCGAAGGTGAGCAGGAGATCCCATCCCCAAATAGTGCTCAATTCCCCCAACGCCGTTACCAGCTGGGCCAGGCCAAAGTCAGGAACTCGAAGCTCAATCCAGGTCTCCTATTTGGGTGGCAGGGACCCGAGTCTCTGAGCCACCACCTGCTGCCTTCCAGGGTACATATTAGTAAGAAGCTGTAATTGGGAGCTGCAGGTGGGTATTGGGTACAGGTGCCCGATGTGGGGCACTGGTGCCCTGACCACTAGACCAAATGCACCTCCTGGTTCTTTTCTAGCAACCCTCTGCCAAGAACTATTGAGGGCTCGCAAGGAAACTGCCTCAAGCTTTCAATGATCCAAGGGTCTCCCACTGGCTCTGCCTCTTTTTTTTTTTTAAAGATTTATTTTTATTATTGTTTTATTGGAAAGGCGGATATACAGAGAGGAGAGACAGAGAGGAAGATCTTCCGTCCGATGATTCACTCCCCAAGTGAGCGCAACGGGTCGATACTATGCCAGTCCGAAGCCAGGAGCCTCTTCCGGGTCTCCCACGCGGGTGCAGGTTCCCAAAGCTTTGGGCCGTCCTCTGCTGCTTTCCCAGGCCACAGGCAGGGAGCTGGAAGGGAAGTGGGGCTGCCGGGATTAGAACCGGCGCCCATATGGGATCCCGAGCGTGCAAGGCGAGGACCTTTAACCACTTGCGCCACCGCGCCGGGCCCTGGCTCTGCCTCTTAAAGGGTCCCACCACCTTCCAGTGCCGACCCCCTAGGGACCAAGCCTTCCATGCCCAGACCTGGAACACCCGTATTTTATCCCTATCATAGAAAGATCAAACAACAAATAACTGGGTTAGGGAGAGGGCATAGAGAAAAAGGAAGAGATTCCTAAGCTAGGCTGCTGTTTTATTTATTTCCTCATCCTTTTAACAGATATTCTGTGGGCGTCAGCCGCAGGTGCTGTGCTGCCCCTAAGAATGCAACAGGGCCTAGGTGTGGCACTCTGCAGGTGCTTGTAATGTAGGGTGGGAGACAGAGGAGAAAGCCTGTCCCCTCATTCCGCACGGGAAGTGCTCTTTAGGGAAGCTGTAGGCAACCATGGGGGACTCGCAACAGGAATCCCCAGCGCTCTCTTTCTCTCCTGTCTGCCTTCTGTAAAAATAAATAAAAATCATAAAAAGCAGTTCTAAATGCAGTAATGTTCCCCAAATCTCCCCCTGGGGGGTGTGGGGGAGTGCACCCTTAGACCCTCATCAGAGGTCATGCCACCGGGACTGCTGAATGTTGGAGAGCTGTGAGCTAAATAAACCTCTTTGCTTTGTATAAAGTTCATTGGCTCCAGTCTGCTGTTGAAGGAATGAAAACCTGTCTAGAGTAAGCGCTCTTGTTTTACATGTTCTGTTTCTGCTACCATAAGCCAACCTGTAGATCTTTTCTCCCCCCCAAACTCAGCACCACATCCCTTTGTTTGCAGCAAATCCTCGCAGCAGGGGAGATGCGGTCCCCACTCCTGGAGTCAGTGTCTGCCCTTCAGTGAAGAACAGGCAGCTGGCCACATGCTGCTGGCTCTGTGGCTTCTTGCCTGGCAGTCTGGCATGCTCCTGCCCCCTGCCCAGCACCATGTGGCTGCCCTGCTGTGTGAGCAATCCTGCGCCAGTTCTCCTGCATGCTGAGGACAAAGGGCTCAAGCTTCTGAATTGCTCCCGGCTGGGCGGCCTGCTGGTGCCGGACATGGATGGGAGGTCACTATAGACTGGACAGGCCCAGGTCACCTGTCTGTGGGGGGATGAGCCCGATGGAGATCTGCCACAGTGTGCCCCAGGCAGTGGACATGCTTTGCTGGACAAACAAATTGAAGAACAGCAACAACAGCCCTAAGCCCCGTGGATTGCGGTGATGTCTTACGCTGTACATCGGCATCTATCCTGGGAGATGTCCTCAGGTGACACCATCCAACACACAGTTGACACTTGGCAACTTCCAGAGGGTCACGGTCAGGCTGTGTCTCACACTGTAGCCACTTAGGGTGCATGCCACCAATCTGTCTTTACAGACGGAAGTCTAGAGCACGTCCAGATTGTGACATGGTCAAACTCCACTGACACTTTCCTCATCTTCTCTCTACTTTGAGCCCTTTCTTCTCTCCTAAAAAGAAAAAAAAAAAAACTAAATAAAATTTAATTCCTCCATCCTGGACTCTACCCAAAGTATCCACATGCTGCTTGTACTGGGATCCTTTGAACTCACCTGGTGGCTGGCTCTGACGTCTGTGTGGTCTGTTCTAGTACCTGGCTCTACTGTGACCCCTCAGCAAATAACTCAACTACTCTGTTTCCTCATTTGTAAATCTCCCTCTGTCTCCCTCCAGGGCTCTTGAAAATTCACTCTGTGGCTGGCACTGTGGTATAGTGGGTTAAGCCATTGCCTGCCATTCCGGCATCCCATATGAGCGCCAGTTCTAGTCCTAGTTTATTCAGTTCTGACCCAGGTCCCTTTTGACAACCAGGGAAAGCAGCAAAGGATGGTACAAGTGCTGGGACCCCTATACCTGCATGGTACACCTGGATGAAGCTCCTGGTTTCAGTTTAACCCACCCCACCCCAGTTGTTGCAATCATTTGGGAGAACTGGCAGATGAAAGCTTACTCGCTTTCTCTCTCTCTCTCTCTCTTCCCCTGCCCCCTGTCTGTCTGTAACTCTATCTTTCAAATAAAATAATATAAATCTCCAAAAAAATAAGTCATTCTAGACCTTGAAGATTCACCAATGGACCAGCAGAAATGATAGGGTTAACTACCCTGGGAAGACTGTGAGACAGAGTGAGCAATTGAGTATCGTAACGAAGGGGGTTACATACTTCTGCAGGTGAGAGCAATTGTGAAAGATCCATCAGGGTAAGGGACTCCAGAAGACAGAGAGTCGCAGCTGCAGTTATAGATGGGATTGTTAGGGCATATGTCCTGCGGGTGATGTCTGAGACAAGGCTTGGTGGCCAGGCTTCAGCCTTGCAAGCATCAGGAATATACACAGTTGTGAATAAACACAGTTCTGGGACAGATTTGCATGAGGGTCCTGAAGCCTCTTGGGAAAATGAGAAAAGTAGACAGCCTTCACCTTCCTGAGGTGTGGCAGCAGTAGGGTTTCATCATAGATAGCTCTGTACATGGAGTGACAATTTCTCAATGGAACAGGCAGAGATATAGAGGACCAGGGTCAGGGCCAATACATGGCTCTCTCGCAGGACTAGCAAGGGGTTGTACTGGGGCTACTTCATGCTCCTACCATGACCTAAGGACCAGGTCCCCTCCTAAAGACTCTACTGCCTCCCACTACCACCAGTCTGGGGACTGAACTTCCAATACATGGGTCCTTGGGAGACACTAAGCCACATCCAAGCTCATGACACTCTGGCTACAGGTAGCTGTGGGAAGTTGAGGAAGTTGGCGTGGACACCTAGCTCTTCATGGGCTCTCGCTGTCTATGACCAAAGATGTAACACATTGGGTAGGACCAAGTTCTCAAATCAATCTAACAAAACAAAAACAACTCCAAGCTGGGTGCCTCAGTCACAGATGAGTTTCTCAACTCTCTCTAGCTTGGCACTAGGGAAACGGGCTTGGTTATGTTGGAGTGGTTAGGAGCTGGTGTTGAAAAGCAATGGGGCAGGGACAAAGCAAAGAGAGGGTTACTACGCATGCTGCTGGCCATGCAGGTGGTAGCTTGGGCATGATCATGTGACTATCAAGAACTGACGCGTTCCATGTGTACTTCCAGCTACTGGAGAGACTCAGCCGGTTACATTGACCATGGTCACTCTTACCATTGTTGCTTGTTTGAGTCAATCTTGTCCTCATTTTGTTACACCCAGGCTATGCCATCATGTCTCCAAGTTTCAATCCTTACTGTTGACAGACAACAGGGTCTTATGAAAGTGGCACAAAGATGGGAGCCAGCTGCCCAGGTGATGCTCCAACTTTCACAAGCCAACTGACAGAAGCAGTCAGCCATGAGGCGTGTGATTAACCTAGCAGCTAATAGGTCTATGTCACAGAGTGGAGTCCTTGGTTTCAATTCCCACCTCTGGCTCTTAACTTCTGCTAATGCAGATCCCAGGAGGCAGCAGGGATGGCTCAAGTCCTCAACATCTACGTGGAATGCCTGGATGAAACTTCTGTTCCCAGCTTTAGTCACAGCCCAGTTCCAGTTGTCACTGACATTTGGGGAATGAACCAGCAGCTAGAAATGCTCTTTTTCTTAGTGGTAAGGGCATTGTGCTCAGGATTGGGAATGTACCTGGATGAAGGGACTCCGAACTGAAGGAAGTTTTCTCTTGCCTCTCCATGGGAGGCCATGGGAGGAGCAGGTGCCTTCTTTGCAAGGAAGGCTTTGGCCTCACCAGACATCAAACTCTGCTGGCATCTCGTTCTTGGGCTTTCCAGCCTCTAGACCTGTGACAAATACATTTTAGCAGTTTCTTAGTCTATGACCCAGTCTGTGGTATTACATGACAGATGCACCTGGGGTCTGCACTGGGACCTATATCCTCATTTTAAGAAGCCCCCTGTAGATACTGAGGCTGCCCAGAAATGACAGCCATAGAACAACATGACCACAACGTTGGCTGCATGACAGAACCACTTAGAAGCTCAAACCAGTAGTGTTGGGCTCTTCCTCTGAAATGAGATTCTGGTCTCATTAATTTAGGGTGTGATGTAAGCATTGGGAGTATAAAAACTTCTTCCCCAGCAAGCCGGCCATGCAACCATTGCAGAAAGCCATGATTCGGCCTTTGTGGCCGTGCCTCTCCCCTTTCAGGACTTTAGTGTGGAAGGATTTTATCATTTATCCTCTGGGCTAGAACATGTTTTAGAGCAGCAAGGGTCACACAGGTTCAGCAAGTGGAAACTGCAGTTGTACTGGGCAAATCTACACTTGCGTGCGGTCAAGTTAATGTGTAGCCTTGTAGAACCCCAGCTGGGCCCCAAGGTCACAGAGCGGGGATTGGTGGTGGAGCTGGGATTTTGCCCCCAAGCCAGTGACTTTCAAGCCAGTTCTCATTTCACTTCCTGATAACAGCGGAAAAGAAGGCCAATCTTGTCAGTGCTAGCCTGGAATAACTGACCATGCAAGACAGGCGTACTCCATGTCACTGATTTTTTTGTTTGTTTGTTTGTTAGGGTGAGTCTGTGGTTACCAGGTGCAGACTGGGGTCTCCACTTCCCCAGAAAGAGTGACCACAACTATTAGAACAATGCATAAAGAGCGGGGCTTGGTATTTACAATAACCTTGACAAAGTGGTAAAGTGAGGAGATGAGAATCGGGAAGGCATTTAATAGAGACAAGTGCCATTGTGTGGATCCAGGCAGAGCAGAGGCGGCTCCTCTGGCTGGGGAGGATAAGAATCTGCGAGTGGCCCACAAGCTACAGGAGAATCAATAATGCTGGCTCTAAAAATAATGAAGCTACTGAGATGTGTAAATAGAAGTGCCGTGCGTCTAGACCATGAGGTCATCCATTGTCCCAGGCCTCTTGGCTCCAGCGATGTTGTCAGCATGATGAAGGGACAGCAGTGGAATCTGAAGTGTCAGGTGCTGAGGCTAGCAGGTGATGTCCCTTCCAACCGACACACTTTGCAGAAGGAGACACTGAAGCCCAGCAATGCTGCATGAGCGAGTGAGCGGCATCCAGCTCTTGGTGGAGCTGAAAGTCAGTGTGGGGTCTTGGAACAATCTTTCGGAAGTCTGCTGCCCCATGTGCTGCTGTCAACAGCAAATTGAAGGGCTGGTGCCATGGCATAACAGACTAATCCTTCTCCTGCAGAAGGGGCATCTCCTATGGCCACTGGTTCATGTCCCAGCTGCTCTACCTTCAATCTAGCTCCCCGTTTATGGCCTGAAAAAGCAGTGGAGGATGGTTCAAGTCCTTGGGCCCCTGCATCTGTAGTGGAAGCTCGGAAGGAATGCCTGGCTCCTGGCTTCAGATTGGATCAGCTCCAGCCTCTGTGGCCATTTGAGGAGTGAACCAGTCGTTGGAAGTGCTCGCTCTCTCTCTGATAATCAGCCTTTCAAATAAAAATAAATAAATCTTTTTATAAAAAGGTAAGAAAATAACTCTTCTTTAAAATAAAAACAAATAAAGCAAGGCTGATTAGGAGGGAGGCATAATTGCATGTCATGGCCATACCCTTCAAAGTTCTCATCTCATACTTGGCCCCTCTTCGATTTTCCCCCAATCATCAATCAAGCTTGCACTAAGGTTAGTTGGTTCAGATCTAGAGCTGACGCTCTCTCTCTATGTCTCTTCCATTTGCTGGTTCACTCCCCAAATGCCTGCCATGACTGGGCCTGAGCTGAGAAGAAGCCAGGAGACAGGGGCTCAAGTACTTGAGCCACTACCTGCTGCCTCCCAGGCACATTAGCAGAAAGCTGAATGGAAACAGAACAGCCAGCATTCCAACTGGCCCGCTGGTATGTGACATAGATGCTCCAAGAGGCAGCTTGATCAACTGTGCCTCGACTTGGCTGCAACTAGCAGATTTAGTTGCATCTTAGTGGAGATGTTGAATGTATTCCTCTGCTCCCTGTGTTTCCTGTAAACAGGGTTAGCTGCACAGACGTGGCAACCTTGAGGCCCAGCAGCTGTGGCATGACTCCTTTGTTGTGCCTGGTTCCTGCTGTGTGCATCAGGAGGGTCCTCAGCTGTGGTCCTAGTCTGTATGTGGCACAGATATGAACTTGCATATGTAAAAACGCAGCAATGCCATGTCCAGATATGTTCATCTAAACCTGCAGAATGTGCAGTACCAAGAATGGTCACACCTGAATGTGTGAGTGTGTGTTGACAATGTATCTGGTGGGTTCATGAGCAGTAACAGGTGCACTGCCCTGGTGGAAGGGGTTGGTATTGGGGCAGACTGCGCAGGTGTGGGGCCAAGAGGGGCTATGGGAACTTTGTATTTTCTGTTTAACTCTGCTGTGAACTGGAAACCCCTTTTGAAAATGAATTCTGCTTGAAAAAGTGAAACAAAGAGCAAGAATAAGAGATGCTAGAGAAGAGTGATAAAATAGGCATGGCTACAGATGCCAGCATCCTGTATCAGAGTCTGTGTCCCAACTGCTCCACTTTTGATCCAGCTTCCTGTTAATATGTGTGGGAAGGCAATGGAAAACAGCCCAAATGCCACCCACATGAAGGGTCCAGATAGAGTTCCCAGCTCATTTGCAGTCATTTGGGAAGTGAAACAGCAGATGAAAGATCTGTGTCTCTCACTATTTCTGTCATTCTGCCTTTCAAATAAATAAAATAAAACTCTAAAAAAGAGTTGGGGCTGACACAGTGGTTTAATAAGTAAATCATCTGCCTACAGCGTCTATATCACAGATGGGTGCCAGTTCGAGTGTTGGCTGCTCCACTTCCCATCCAGCTCCCTGCTTGTGACCTGGGAAAGCAGTACAGGGTGGCCCAAGTCCTTGAGTCCCTGTATCCACGTGGGAGACCTGAAAGAAGCTTCCGGCTCCTGGCTTCGGACAGACCCAGCTCTTTGAACAGGCTGCTGTTGCGGCCACTGGGGAGTGAACCAACAGATGGAAGATTTCTCTCTCACCTCTCTCTCTGTAAATCTGCCTCTCAAGTAAAAATGAAATAAATCTTAACATAGTTATGGCAAAAGATGGATGCTGAAGCTGGGCAACAAGCCCTAGAGAGCCATTGTGCCACTCTCCATCTCTGTGCTTGGACATTTCTGTAACAAGATCAAACAAAGCAAGCACTTGTAGGGAATTCCCCAAAGAAGATGCGGCAGAGCCAGGCAGTTGCTTCTAACTCGATGTTTAACTCTGTCTCCTGCGTGCTTCTTTTCTGGAAGAATCGTCATTTTGTTTATGTAAACGCTCATCTGCCATGCTAGGATTGGCCATGGCTGCAGCATGAGGCCCAACCTGGCCCCGGGGAGGGCAGTGAGCCATCCCCAGCCACACCTGCCGCCTCCCAGGCTTCAGGTGACCTTAAGAAAGTCTGTGATTCTGCAGACAGTGTTCTACAAATACCCTTGCTTTCATTACTGTCTTTAACCTTCACCATGAGAACGCTATTCCCTCTGCCTTACAGATTAACCCGAGGCTGAGAGAAGTCCGTGGCTTGTCCCTGCGTCAGCACCAACCACAGAACCAGATCTCAACAGCCCCGAAGCCCTCATTGTGAACCACATCAACTGTTCTTATAGGGCTGGTACTCCACATCTTCTTCTTTCCTTCCTTCCCTCCCTCCATCCTTCCTTCCCTCCCTTCCTCCCTCCTCTCTTCTTCCTTCCTCCTTCCTTCCTTCCTTCTTTCCTTCCTTCCTTCCTTCTTTCCTTCCTTCTTTCCTTCCTTCCTTCCTTCCTTCCTTCCTTCCTTCCTTCCTTCCTTCCTTCATTTGTTCTCTTTTCTTTCTCTTCTTATTTGAAAGGCAATCTCAGAAAGAGAAAGACATAAAGAGAGGTCTTCCTACTGCTGATTCACTTCCCAAATGGACACAATGATCAGAGCTGGGTCCAGGTGAAGTCAGGAGCTAGGAGCTTCCTCTGAGTCTCCCATGAGGGTTCAGGGACCCAAGAACCTGGGCCATTCTTCATTGCATTCCTTGGCCATTATCAGGGAGCTGGATTGGACAGGGAGCAGCCAAGCCTGGGATTTGTTCTGTGATCTGGAATGCTTGTGTTGTGAGGAAGTCTTAACCTGTGCCTCAATACCAGCCCCTGTGACTAAGTTCCTCTTGTTTTAAAGATTTATTTATTTGTATTAGAAAGGCAAATCTACAGAGGAAAGGAGAGACTGAGAGAAAGATGTTCTGTCCTCTGATTCACTCCCCAAGTGGCAGCAACAGCCAAAGCTGAGCTGATCTGAAGCCAGGAACCTCTTCTGGGTCCCCATGCAGGTGCAGGGTCCCCAGGCTTCAGGCCGTCCTCTACTGTTCTCCCAAGCCACAAGCTGGATGGGAAGTAGAGCAACTGGGATATGAACAGGTGCCTATGTGGGATCCCGACACATTGCAAGGGGAGGATTTAGCCAATCGAGTCATCGTACTGGACCCAATAATTAAGTTTTTAATGTAAAACACATCCCTCCCTCTTGTGGTCTTCACAATTGAGGTAGAAAAACCATGCTTCTTGTGATTGAATATAAGCCCAGCTGGAGCTGATTTATGAACTCTCAGAAGAAAAAAAGATCTCACAGCTTCATTCAGACCTCATTACCCACGGCCACTGGGCACTGAGTCCTACCACTCAAGGCAGCGGATCCATGCCGAGACAGGTTCAGCTGGAGCCTGCAGCATCCTGCAGGGTCCCAGGCATCCTGCCTGAACACAGTCCCTGACCTGGCCCCTGCTTGTGCAGCTCATGGGACACCTGCCCGAGTCTGAGCTGACCCAACCATCCTCTTAAGACTTTGAGAGAAGAGTGAAGATTCTAGACTAGCTGTATGCTCCCTTGAGGCCTGCATGAGGTAGGACTGGGATGCTCCCCGCTGCCCCACCAACACCCCAGACTTTCCTCTATGTCTATTAGCCACATCAGGAACCCTGCAGGACTGGGTTGTTGGACTGGAGATTCAACACTCTTGGCGTTGAACTTGGGAGCGTGAGCTTCAACTCTCCAAGCTTTGCTGGCCTCCTGTGACAAACTGGGCTCCTCTTCCAAACCACACCTGTCCTGGCTGCTGCTGACTGTGTGTCAACCTTTATACCGTGGTGAGCGCTTGCTCAGAAGCACAATGCCCCATTGTTCAGGCATTGGCCACAGAGCAAGGAGAGGATTGCCAGGTGTGAGGGGCATGCAGGCCTGGGCTAACCCCAAGGCTCCCTGTGCAGAGGGCCAGCTTACCTGGAATTGGGCAAGGGCTCAACAGACACTTGCAGGTAATACTTTGCTCAACTCCATGATCATGCTTTAGGTGTTTGCCTCACACAAAGGCTATAGTTCATCATTTTTTCAAGGCTTCAGAAAATAATAAAATTTACTTCCCAGAGCAGCTAGCACTTTTTTTTTTTTTTTTGAGATTTGTTTGATGCCCTTACCCTAGCACAGGTGTTCGCTCCATGAACCAGGCCTAGACAGGGTAAGGGAGTGGGGCGAGATCTTCCAGGGTGGTCACATCTAGAAGGCCCAGAAGGCCCTAAAGGAGAAGAGAGAGCGGGCATTCAAAGAGGTGCCCCAAGGTTCCAGCATGACCCAGCGTGTTCCAGGCAGGGGAACAGTATGTGCCAGATCCAGAGGTGAGGAAGAGGGCGGAGCTCTTAGCATAATGCACCAACGTTTGAGTGAGCAGCAGATAAAGTATGGGCAGCCTCCTGGGGAGGTGAGGCGTGGATGAGGAATGGCAGCCCCAAGTCTTTTCAGCCAGGAGCCATTCTAATGGTTTTATAGCCTGTGTTTGTTCATTCACTTGAGAAATATTTATGTGGCAGGCATTCAGTGCCTACAGAGGGAATACAGCGAAGTGAGACAGCGACCCTCTTCCCTGGTGCCCACAGACCCACAGAGCGGCAGGCATTTCACTGGGCAGCTTCCTTCCACTGTGGCAGAAACAAGGCCAGAGCAGTACAACGGAGTCAGCTGGCACCATTAGGAGGGTCTCTCGCTCACTTGGGCTTGGTTTTCTCTCGAGTGCCAGGTGAGTGCAGAGGTCTTCCTGAAAGACGTGCCCCCGGAGGCAGCTTGGTCCTGCAGGTCCCGGTCTGGGGGGCAGGGGAAGAGGAGGTGGTGAGGAGCACTGTATGTGTCGAAGTTCAGGGGCTGGCTGGTGCTGTGGCAAAGTATGTTAGCTGCCACGTACAGTGCCAACATCACCTGTGAACACAAGTTTGAGACCCAGTTGTTCTACTTCTGATCCAGCTCCCTGCTGGTGTGCCTGGGAAACCAGAAGTTGGTTCAAGTGTTTGAGCCCCAACACCCACGTGGGAGACCAGGATGAAGCTCCTGACTCCTGGCTTTGGCTTTGCCGAGTCTTGGCTGTTGTTGCCACTGAAGGAGCTTAGCAGGGAGGGGTGTGGGGTTATTCTAAGTTCATTCCTCAGGTGACTGCATTGACTGAATCTGGGCCAGGCTAACGTCAGGAGCCAGGAGCTTCTTCCTGGTTTCCCTCATGGGTGCAGGTCCCAAGAACATGATCCATGTACCTGCTTTCCAGGCCATTGACAGGAAGCCGGATTGGTATTGGAGAAACTGGGACATGATACTGGTACCCAACAGGATGCTGGCATTGTAGGTAAAGGCTTAACTTGCTATGTCACAACACCAGCCCCAAGCCTGCCACTTCATTGTCTTTCTCTCTGAGTTGCCAGCCCCTGGAGTTAACTATTTATGTATGTGTGCATGTATTTACCTTTACAGATCTCTCTGTCCCATTTCCATCACAGGGTTGCCTCACCCAGGTGGCTGACTTTCTACAACGTAAATATCCCACCCAGGGCTTTTGTTACAAAGACACCTGCTCTTAGAAAATACCATCAACCCCACTTGTTCATTTTTTCTTCTCCACACTACACAAGCAGATTGACCATGGGGAAGATGCCAACCAGCCATGTCATAGGTGGTCCCCACGCTTAGCGGCTTGGCCCAGCCCTGGGCACTGTACACGTGACCCCCTGACCCAGAAGTTCCAATACCGTTGGGGAACACAGGAGCAAGGGACAGAGGGCCAGCCCCATGTCTCAGGAGTGAGGACCTTCACCTGGACACTTGCCCATAAAAAGCTGAGAAGTCTGAGTCCCATGCCCTGAATCTTACCTTCCTTGTTTATCAAAGGGAGACACTAGCTCACGGTGAAGCAGTGGAAATTACGGCAGAGAATGGACGCAAATGCCCAGCCTCAGAGAAAAGGCAGCTCAGATGATGGTTAGCTATTAAGTTGTAATGGCTCCATGCTTGCATTAAGGATTGTTCTAGCAAAAGGTAGGTGCTGGCCTTGTGCAGGGGCAGGAGGGGGTTCATGGAGTGATAGGTGAAGGAACCCTGAGGTGGGAAGATTTCCACGTGGTGCTTGGGTTGGGGGGAAGAGCTGTACCCAGGATGGAAGACCTTACATTCCGACTGGACTGAGAGGGAGGCAAGGTGACTGGCTGCAGGTGCTGTGTCTTCCTGCTGTGACATTTGCACAGTGCAGTTACTGAAAGCATCCTCTGCATTCACAACAGATCCAGGGAGAGTCGTATAATATGGTTCCACTGATGGTGAGTTCTAGAACAGACAAAGCTGTACCTGTTGGGCAGAAATCAGAATACGGATAACTTGTGGGAGGGTTCAGGGACGAATCAGCTAAAAATACCAACCAAAAACATCTAGAGGGATGAAAATGTTTTTGGTTGGGGTGGTGGTGATAGCAGGTGTCAGAATCCATCGACTTGCTCACCATTGTGATTGAAGCAAATGTGCTTATGTTTTTGAAGTTGGGAATGACAACAGACCCAGTCCCAGCCCTGTCCCGATTCCACCCCAGCTCCCACCACCATGACTGCTTTCCCTGTCCAGGCGTTCACTGGACCATGAAGCAGAAGACCCCCCTCTGCCCTCAGCTCAGTTCTACCAGACCCTGGGCCGTGCAGCCCAATGAGAAGCAGCCTTGAGCACAGGACTTCCTGGCCCAGCAAAACAGCCAGGCTGTCTGCAGTCCCCAATCACTCTGGCAACACCCAGCCTGGGTTTGTGGTGAGAAAGCTGTGTTTGTGTTTCCCTGAGCCTTGGAGACATTCCTGAGGGTGCTGTGCTCACCTCTTGGGGTACAGCCTGTCACGCTTTTCCTCTGGCGCTCCTGGCCCTGCCCCAGCCTTCCTTTAACTTGGCCTCATGCAATCACAGCCAGCTGGGCTGCCTTCCAATGTCACCTTCATCACTGTCTAGAATGGAGCAATGAGTTAGTCCCACGTTCTTCTGTCCACCTGCCCTGGGCCATCTCCCAGCTCCTGGGCCAATCTGGAGACAGTGCTGGGACTTAACCTGAGCATGCTCCATGCACTGCCATCTGGGACCCATTCACTCCAGCCCTGTAGAATCTTGGCCCCAGAGAGGGAAAGCGTTCTCTCTCTAAATCTTTGTTTCCTGTTGCAGGATTAACTTCTTCCTGGGAGGATCAGCAGTGTGGCGTCCATTTTTTTCTGGGGAAACTTGACTTCCACTCTCAATGGGAAGAATGCCAGAAGGAGGGCAGGTTATTCAGACTATACACAATTCCCTCCACACACACACATTATGCACATATACTCATGACACACACTTATGCAGCCACTCACACATAGCACACACATGCACACAGGACACACAGTATACGTGTAACCATTCATGCACACACATTCACACACACACACACAATCACTCTCTCACAGCACACACACACAGGACACATGCTCGGATACATCCATACACAACCACTCATGCACACAGCTCACACAACATGCATGTGCAACCACTCACACACACTCACAGCACACACACTATACCTACAACCACTTATACACAGTGCACACACACACACAGCACATAGTGCACACACTCACACGCACATGCAATCACACAGTCTACACACATGCACACAACATATACAACACGCACAACCACTCACACACATAGACAGTCACTCACAGCACACATACACATAGGACACATACAAGCATTGGCAGAATGCACACATACACAAAACACAAGCGTAGTCACCACTCACAGCCACTCACACACAGCACAGACACACACACACACACACACTCTCATGCTGGCACCATGTACTCCCACACGCATGCACTGAAGGGACACATGACTTCCACTTTGGAGTTCAGGTCTCTTGACTTTGGCCGGGGTGCATTCCAGCTCCTTCCACTGGGGCTAAAATTCTCCCTCCGTGAGAATTTCCCTCTGCTGACCACGCACTGCCCAGCTTGGCAGGCCATTCACTGTCCCTGCAGCTCAACTTCTTGACAGTAATTGGGGACGATAATGGTTACCTACTTCACAAGGATATTCAGCAGCTCAATTAGCAAAAGCTTCTAAGGTACTTGAGTCTCATTATTAGTTGTAATGGGATCCGTCTGTTCTGTGGGAGTGGCTCTTGGTGGGAAATGCTCTTTGCAAAGAAGACTCCGAGAGCCAAAGCCCCCAGCGGCCGGGAGAAGAGGAGAGCCCCGTGCTCCCAGGAGCTGCCTGGTGCTCCAGACCACCCATCTCTGAGGAGAGGATGCTAAATGGGAAGCTCAGGTGAGGGACTTACCGCCTCACCAAGTGCTCCTTGTGCTTACACATCACCCCGGATGCCAACTCCAACAGAGATTAGAAAGGTGAAAAAGATGACAGGGACAATAAGGCGATGGGAAGGGGTGGTCAGAAGTCCATGCAAGGAAAACTGTGTTCAGAATTGTCCAACTGAGATGTGTCCCCAGCGATTATGCCATGGGCAGAAGTGTCTCCATTAAAATACATGTTTTAAAATTTTGATTGGAAAGACAGAGTTAGAGAGAGAGAAGGAATAAGTGATTTGCCTGCTGTTTCACTCCCCAATGGTCTCAATAGGGGTAACCTGGGCCTGTCTCAAGGCAGGAGTCAGGAGCTTCTTGCAGGTCTCCCACGTGGGTGCAGGTGCTCAAGGACTTGAGCCAACTTCTGGTTTCCCAGGCACATGAGCATGGAGCTGGATCAGAAGTGGAGCAGGGAGATGAACCAGTGCCCATATGGGGTGCCAGCACCATAGGCAGAGGCTTAGCTTACTATATCATGGTGCTATCCCTAAGTGTCTCCACTTTTAAGTTCTTACCCTTACAGAAATAAGAATTCAAAATAGAAGCCTAATGGCACACATGTGACAGCAGGATTTATTTAAAAAAAAAAAAAAGAGAGAGAGAGAGAGAATAAGGGGTTGACATTGTGGCATAGTGGGTTAAACCGTGGGTTAACCGATGCTGCTTAAACCGTGAATATCCTGTATGAGCACCAGGTCCAGTCCCGGCTGCTCCACTTATGATCCAGTTCCCTGCCAACATGTCTGATAAAGCAATAGAAAGTGGCACAAGTGCCTGGGCCCCAGCCACCTGTGTGGTGAGAGACTCAAATGAAGATTCTGCTACTGATATAGGCCTGGTCCAGCCCTGGCCTCTGCGGTTGTTTGGGGGAATGAACCAGTGGATGAAAGACCTCTATCTCTGACCCTCTGCCTCTGAAACAAATCAATGAACCTTAAAAGAGAGAGACTCTACTTGGAGAGAAATCTGTCGTGAATGAGCCAAAGGAGAAGGGCCACCTCTGTGGAGAAGGGGAGATGAGAGAAAGATCCGGAAGCCCAAAAAACAAAAAGGTGCTCCCCAACTGTGAGTCCTTTTCAATGAGGTATGGGGTGGGGCCTTTCTTTCTTTCTTCTTCTTTATTTTAAGATATATTTTTTTATTTGAAACTCAGTTATAGAGAAGAGGATAGACAGAGAAGAAGATCTTCCATCTGCTGATTCACTCCCCAAGTGGCCACAACAGCCAGTGGTGCGCCAATCCAAAGCCAGGAGCTCTTCCAGATCTCCCATGCGGGTGCAGAGTCCCAAGGCTTTGGGCCATCCTTGACTGCTTTCCCAGGCCACAAGCAGGGATCTGGATGGGAAACAGGATCTGGATGGATGGGAAGCAGGGCTGGCAGGATCAGAACTGGCACCCATATGGGATCCCACCACATTCAAGGAGAGAACTTTAGTCGCTAGGGTACCACACCGGGCCTGGGGTGGGGTCTCTTTCACATACAACATGAAGCAAGCAAGATGGAATTTAATGTATGTGAGACTTTGCTGCAGTTTCATTGCATCTCCACATGGAGCTTAACTTCTATGTGGCCATGATGGCATCTCCCCTTCTTTGTCCCAGACGAGACACAGATGCATCATGGGAAAGTGAATCAGCTGGATTGACAGCTGAGGGGGTGGAGCTGCAATGCAGTGCTACCCAGAAAACAGGAACTCTTCCAGCTTCATTTATTCCTGCCTAGCCCCCTGCCTCGTTCTGCCCATCAGTTAGAGTTAGCCATCTCTGTTAGATAAGATACAGGGCACAGTATTGTTACAAAGAGTTCTGGAGCCATGAAAGATTGTGTGAGACACAAGTCATTCATCTCCCATGTCACTTGTTCAGAGCTGGCAGGGTCACTGTGTCCTTAGCACATGGCTCACGACTCCCCCATCAGAATGGGGGCAGGGATCAGAAGTACCCACTCTCTCTTTTCTGAGGACAAGATCCAGGAAGGGTGCCAGCGTAAGCTGTGATAGCCCAAAGGCTAGAACATGGCCTACTGCCACGCCACACTGAGAAGGAGGCTGGGCCGTGTGATGCCCTCCTGGGCACATGCCGCACTGGAAGGGGGGAGTGGCTTCTGGAGGAACACCAGGAGCCTGCTGCTAATGTGTGTCAGGACAGCCCTCTGTCCTGGCTGACTCATTGCGGGTGATAGCAAGAGAGAGTCTGCTGTGTGCCTGAGTTTACTGACAGGGATCAAACAAGGTGTTCAGGCTTCCTGGGCAGGAGAGTTAAGAGAGAATCCAGTCGTAGGCCGTAGAAACCTTTGAACACTTGTGCAAGACCCATCTGTAGAAAACAGTGAGCCCTGTGCAAGGGAGTCTGGCCCACAGACAAGCTTCCTCCCACCTAGGGCCTTGAGCTGCTGGGTCTGGGTTGAAGGTGCAGTGGGAGGAGCCCCGGCTCATGTTGGAATCCATAGAGTCACTGATTTGTCTCCATGCTGCTTTTCTACCAATCCTGTCCCTGCTAATAGCCTGGGAAAGCAACAGAGGATGGTGCAAGTGCTTGGACCCCTTCAACCATGTGGGAGACTCAGAAGAAACTCCTGGCTCCTAGCATTGCCCTGGTCCAGTGCTGGTCACTGTGGCCATCTGGGAAGTGAACCAGTGCACGGAAGATCTCTCTGTGTCTTTTTTTTTTTATCTTTCTCTCTCTCTTTTTTAAGGTTTTTACTTATTTATTGGAAAGTCAGATATACAGAGAGGAGGAGAGACAGAGAAAAAGATCTTCCGTCCGATGAGTCACTCCCCAAGTGAGCGCAACGGCCAATGCTATGCTGATCCGAAGTCAGGATCCAGGAAACTCTTCTAGGTCTCCCACATGGATGCAGAGTTCCAAAGGCTTTGGGCCATCCTCGACTGCTTTCCCAGGACACAGGCAGGGAGCTGGATGGGAAGTGGAGCTGCCAGGATTAGAACCGGCACCCATATGGGATCCTGGCGTGTTCAGGGCGAGGACTTTAGCTGCTAGGCCACGCCTCCAGGCCCTCTCTGCGTCTTTTCATCTCCCTGTAACTCTGATTTCCAAACAGGCAAATACTTAAAAAAAAAAAAAGTATCTTGGATATGTTTAAGAACAAGCAGGACAAGGAAGAGAAAGAGACATTTCCCCCTGCACTTTGGACCCCTTTAGGCTGTTCTGGAATTACAGAATTTGCCTGCTACTCAGGGAAAAGTAGCTTAGTTAGAGGATGAAAATACGCTGAGAAGGGAGAAAGCTTCAGCAGAGAGGAAGGCTTTGTGACCTGCTTGTCACTTGGCACAAACCTGTTGCTAAGAATTCTGCTGAAATAAAAACGAATATTTTCAAAAACTGGTTCCCTGCAGAATATTCATGCCTAAGTTCCTCTCCACCTGTCAAAATGAGACCAAAGGGAACGAGGACAATCTGTAGTAGTTATTTAAAAAATACATACATACATACATATAGATGATTAAGTTGCACGAAACCCCGAGACAGAGAAGTGAAGCTTTTGTTATGAATGAGATAACAACTTTACAAAAACCCAGGCCCTGCAATCCGCAGTTCTGGGCCAGTCTTATCTGCATGTCCACCTCCCACGCCAGCTTCCTGCCCTGCCCCTGGAGTATTGTGGGTAAATCCCAGGACCACATCAGTCATTGGTGCATATTTCAGTTTGTATCTCTGAAAGATAAGAACTCTTGATAAAGCACATAACCATGATACATAATCACACTTGAAAAACCAACAGTCATTTTTTACTAAAACCAAACAGGCAGAGTTACAATTTCTCTCGTGCTCTCCTCCCTTCCTTTCTCTCCCTTCTCGCAGTTGATTCCTTTATTACCACGATCTAAATCAAGTCCACTGGTTCCACGGGGTTGCTATGTCAGATGGCTCTTCAATTTCTTTTCAACTATTGTTCTTTTGTCCCATACAAGTTTCCCGAGGTTGGGATTTGCTGGTTTCATCCTCGTGGTGTCATTGTCCAGGTGCCTCTGTCTCTGCTTGCTGAATTCCGAGGCTGGCTGCGCTCAGGTAGACCTGGCTTCCCGGGGCAGTGTCCTCCCAGCAGCAGGAGGCTCTCATTGTATCTGCCCAGCTGCCTGTGACGCATGGATAGTGCCTGCATGATTGCTTGCTTGGTGCGTTATTTCCACAGGGGTTTGCAAAAATGCCACATTTGGACTCTTCCATTGCTTCTTTATTTATGACCTCGGGTTCTTCTGCAGACAGAAGCGCTCCCTGCTCAGCTATTTGTGGCTACCCTGAGGAACAATTCAGAGAGAAGACAGGATAAACGCTTGGCTCTTCCCTCTCATGCTCTAGTTTGAGAAAAATGAATCGTTTCCCTCTCATTTTCCAAAGGAAGTGTGAGTTCTTTTTCTTTCATCTTGCTGTCATTAAGAATGCACATGCTTTTATGCATGGCATGTTGCTGGCTCTTTGGTACTTAATTTTTTAAAAAAAGATTGGTCTATTTTTACTGGAAAGTCAGATGTTTTACATAGAGAAGGAAAGACTGAGAGAAAGCTCTCCAATTTGCTGGTTCACTCCCCAAGTGGCGGCAACAGCTAGAGCCTAGAGGATATGAAGCCAGGAGTCAGGAGCCTCTCCCTGGTCTTCCATGTGGGTGCAGGGTCCCAAGGCTTTGGACTGTCCTCGACTACTTTTCCAGGCCACAAACAGGGAGCTGGAAGAGAAGTAGAGCTGCCAGGATAAGAACCAGTGCTCATATGCAATCCCAGCACATGCAAAGTGAGGACTTTAATCACTAGGCTACCACACTGGGCCCTTGGCATTTAATCTTATCAATGCTGATTGTCCCATGGTCGGCCAGCACAGGCTTCCATAGCTGACTCCTCAGCTGTCTTGGGCAGCCCGCTTGCTTTCTGATGGGACTAGATGTACAGACTCCTTATGTTCACGTGTTTCTCATGTTGCACTGAAACCAGCCAATTCTCTAAAAAGTAGGATTTCTCCGAGTGAAGAACAGTATTTAGAGAGTGCAATCTGCGCACTTCAGCCAGGTTTTAAATGGAAAGTGTATTTTAATCACTCAGTTGAGGTGGTCTGAGTGGTTCCATGCAGAAGATGGTATCGGATAACAATTTTTATTTGTCCTTATTTAGGAACCATGGCTTTGATTTGTTTATTTTACGTTATGTTATTCAGGAATTTTAAAAGCATTTCTTCTCCCTTCGAAAATAAAGTTTCAGAATTGCAAAGAGACTTTGAATGTGAGGACTAAATGCAAAAGTTGATCCAGGACATTACAGAATTGTACGGTCCCAACAGAACTTAGTGTAGTGGTGGACAGGGCCCATATCCGAGCCTTCCAGTATGGTGACCATCACGTTTTTAATGTGTTTCTGAGCATCTCACTGGTTGAGGTATATGCTAATGAAGCATCCAACAGGACTCCATGTAAAATACGGTCAGGCAACTAAGGAGCTAGTTTGTAAATCTAGTGTGAAATCAATTTAGTTTTAAACTTCAACAGCCGTGTGTGGCTACTGACTATTTAATAGGGCGGTACAGGATTTCTGAACGTTGTGATGAGGCTGAATCACTCTGATTGGAAAGCATCATTTGCAAAGCGTGGTCAAGGTGCTGCAAGGTTAAGAACTGTCATTCTGCCAAGTACAGTAAAGGAAACTGGACTTCCTACCAGTATTCATGTTTAAGCGGGGTGGGGTGTAATTCTTGGGAAAGTTTCACTGTCATGAGAATTTTGAAAAAGGAAAGTTATTTTAACTCCGTGGTTGGAGTGATCTGAGTGGATTCCCAGAGAAGAAGGCCCAGGTAACTCGGTTTGTATTTCCCCTGTGAGGAACCACAGCTCTGGTTTATTTTCCACTGTACATGTGCTAGAGTTTTTAACAAAAGAAGCTGGCTCCTTTTCTCTGCCACCAGCATGACATGAACCTGATTCTTCCTGGCCGTGTTCTTTCACAAAGAACTGAGTTCTTTCAGAATCAAGAATTCTAGGCCCAAGCCCCCAAAACAATGTCGCTCCACACTCCCAATGGATTTGGACGAAAACTTCAGCTGCAACTCCAAGAGGGAACATTGGAGAAGAACAAGCTGGCTTTCTCAGCAACCACACTTGAGGTTGACGACACATGGATTCCGGTCACAGCAAGGCCATTCTCTTCTTAACCTTACCAAGCCAACAAGGTCACTGCCGTCTGAATAGCTGGACAGACTGGGCAGGGCTCTGATACGTGCGTGGGATGTTTGAACTGCAAGCATAATAATTAATAAGCTTTATTTTTTAGAGCAAAACTGAATGAGGTCCAGAGAGTTCCTGTACCCCCCCACCGCATCCTGTATAAAGGCTCCGCCTTCCACACAACCGCCATCCCCACCGGAGTGGCGTGCGTATTACGGTGGTTGAACCCCCATTAACACATCAGTGTCCCTCCAGTGCACAGTTTGTGCAGGTTCACGTGTGATGTGATGCATGCAGTGGTTTTCTGGCAGTCTGCGCCTTGTCCGCAAAGCGTATGACAGAACATTCGTGGAGGAGTGTTGTGGTCTTCAGTGTTACAACTTATTTCCTCCACTAGGTTCTGTGTCTCCTGAGCATGAGACATGAAGCACACCGACAAGGAAGAGCAAGCAAAGCAAAGGAAGCTTGCAGAAAAAAAAAAAAAAAAAGCAAGCAAGGGCAGCCCACCGAGTTCTGTCTTGGAGTTTTTAATGCGTTTCTGAAGGAGGACGCTCATCTGATGGATTGAGGCACATGCTAATGACGTTGGCTTTATTTGAAAGACAGAGCAACACAAAGAAAGAGACAGAGATCTTCCACCTGCTGATTCATTCCCCCCAAAACCTGCAATTGTCAGGGGCTGAGCCAGGCCCCAGACAGAAGACTGGAACTCCATCTATATTTCCCAAGTACTTGAGCCATTATCTGTTGCTTCTGCAGGTGCGTAAGCAGGAAGCTGGGTTTGAAAAGAAGGAGCTGGGACTTGAATCAGCATTCTGATACGAGGTGTGGACACCCTGAGCTATGGCTTGACCACAGTGCTGCAGCGCTGATCCCTGAGTTCAACTGAAGGCCCAATGGCTAGACCCCATGCTACGGTCCCACCCATCACTGGCTGCGTGTCCCTAGACAAATCATCTAACTTTTCCAAGCCTTGACTTCCTCCCCTGTAAAAGAGGACATCTTACCAGCACACACTCAGTAGGTTTCCAAATAGCTTTAAATAATGCAGTGTTTGTAAAGCTCTCCGGAAAGCACTGGCATGTATTCAGCACTCCATACAGATTAGCCATTAATAATAGTGGTTACACAAATAGCAGTGGGTGGCCCTTGGGTGGTGAGGAAGCTGCAAAAAAATGACTGCAATTGGGCCAAATGGTCTTGTCCCATGAGGACTAAGAGATCCGAACTAAATGACGAGTGAGTTCAAGAGGCGGTACTTCCTCCTGTCCAGTGCTGCGTGGGGCAGTCAGGTAATTGTGTGCAGCTGCCACGTCCTCACCTGTAGAGAGAGAATCACGACCTGCTGGCCTGCCCCTGGACCTTTGCTCTACTGCTCACTCCACGAATGCACCTGCCCTGGAGCGCCTCCTACTCACTCCCCCACTTCATGGAATGCAGCCTTCTGGAGGGCCAACTATGTGCCCTCGCTGACCTCTGCTCTCACTCTTTAAAAAAAAGACTTATTTTATTTGAAAGGCAGAGTGAGAGAGAGAGAGATCTTTCATCTGCTTATTCACTCTGCAGTGAATAACCAGAACAGAAGCCAGGAGCTTCTTCCAGGTCACCCATGTGACCTGGATCATTCTCCACTGCTTTCCGATGTGCATTAGCAGGAAGCTGGATCAGAAGTGGAGCATCCAGGATTTGAACCATCGCCTATACAAGATGTTGAGGTTGCAGACAGATTGTGGCTTATCCTGCTATACTTTTAACACCAGCCCCTGCGCTGAGCTTTAAGGACTTCCGCAGGTCCCAGAATGAGGTGAGGCCAGACGCGAAGAAACGTCTCTGTGACGCCACGGCCAGCCCCTGTGCTGAGTACCCCTGCATCCTGTCAGGTCATCTGTCCCCCCACTCACTCCATGTACAAGGTCAGCAGAAAGCACCCAAGGTTATCGCATGCTCACACCTATACACAGCCCACCATGCCTCCCAGGGGGCTTTGGTCTGTGGCTAATTCTCAACTTGCAACAAGACGTTGGATCTAGTTACACCAACCATGTAAAAGGGGCTGTTGCAACCATTCACTTATCCCTCAATATCCCTGCACCCTCACCAAATGAGACCCTGGAAGCTTTGCAGCTTTCTGCCCCATACTTAGCCATGACCTCCAAGCTGCCTTCTTCCTTTGCCTACAGTTTGCTCTGCAGCAGAAGGGCTCCTGAAGAAAGGGGCTGCGAGTAACTGCACCATCCTTGCAAGTGGTAGGAGAGGGGATCTACTTCCAAAAGGTTGCTGGCAAATAATTTTGAGGGTTTGGCCAGCCTGAAATAACCAGTCTATTTAGAGGTTTCAGGACCAGGCAGCAGAGGCTAAATAAGGTAAAATGTCCATCAAGAACGGCGGCCAGGAAGAGAATAGAATATTTTTAAAAACCTCAGGGCTATGTCATGCTTTTCTTTACCCAAGGCTTTTTAAAAAGCCGGCATGCAAAGACATTACTGCTGCCTTCACCTTAGAATATAGAAATCCTGGCACCAGGTCAGACATAACGCACATCCACATACTATTTTTATTATGTTTGTGATACACACCATATGCAAGGGGTCTTCAAAAAACTATGCCTGGAATGAAACTTTTTTTGCATAGAAATCAACTTTTTTTTGTTTTGTTTTACATGGTATGAATTTTGAGCTTTAAAAAAAAACTTTTTGTTTTTAAAAATGTGTTTGAAAGGCAGAGCAAGGGAGAAAGGTTCCCATGTGCTGGTTCACTCCCAAATGCCTGCCATGACTGAGCCCAGGCAGGGCTGAGGTCAGAGCAGCTGGCAGCTCACTGCAGGTGGCAAGAGTCTGACCATCTGAGCCATCACCACCACGTCATAGAATCTGCATTGGCAGGAAACTGGAGTCAGAATGGGGAGCTGAACACTGAATCCAGGAACATGAACGTGAAATGCAGGTATCTCAGCCACAGGCTAAGTGCCTGCTTCTGTTGCTCTTTTTTCTTTGTGAATAGTTAGAATTTCAGAGAAATTAAGCAATGCATTCAATGAACAGATGTGCAGCAACAGAGCCAGGCATGGAAGTCAGTGGGAAAATTGAAAGTCCTCAGGCCAGGGATGGGTCGATTGTATTCACCATTGTGTTACCTGCGTGTCCAGAGGCTCTCTAGAGATGGGAATGGAGGCGTCTGGAGCAATGGCTCAGTAGCTAAATCCTCACTTTGCATGCACTGGGATCCCATATGGGAACTGGTTCACATCCCAGTTCCTCCACTTCCCATCCAGCTAACTTGTGGCCTGGGAAAGCAGTAGAGGTTGACCTGAAGCCTTGGGATGCTGCACCTGGGTGGGGGACCCAGAAGAAGCTCCTGGCGCTTGGCTTCAGATCAGTCCATTTCCGGCCATTGTGGCCACGTGGGGAGTGAACCAGTGGATTAAAGATCTTCCTCCCTGCCTCTCCTTTTCTTTATATATCTGCCTTTCCAATAAAAATAAACAAATCTTTAAAAAGAAAGAATTAAGCATGGAGGATGTGGAAACCAGTGTGTGAAAGCATGCATACTTTCATTTCTCTCTGGCCTGTGGAATATCCTCCTCGCCCTCCTCCACACCATGCCAGCTCCATTCCCTGGGCACCTGAACACCTCTGGACATTAAGGTTGAGAACTCTGGGCCCCGCATGGTGGCCTGGAGGCTAAAGTTCTAGCCTTGAATGTGCTGGAATCCCATAGGGGCGCCGGTTCCAATCCTGGTGGCCCCACTTCCTATCCAGCTCCCTGCTTGTGGCCTGGGAAAGCAGTAAAGGATGACTCAAAGCCTTGGGACCCTGCACCAGCTTGGGCGACCTGGAAGAGCTCCTGCCTCCTGGCTTCAGATCAGCTCAGCTCTGGCTGTTGCGGCCACTTAGTGAGTGAATCATTGGATGGAAGATCTTCCTTTCTGTCTCTCCTCATTTCTCTGAATATCTGACTTTCCAATAAAAAAAAAAATAAATAGATCTTAAAAAAAAAAAAGATTGAGCACTCTGTACCTTAAGTACAAAAAACAATGCCCAGCATGCCCCATCTGTTACATGTTATCCGATGAGCCACGGATTAAGACATGGCTCTGGGCATACCTGTGCAGCATGGATGACTTGGAGTATGCACACACAGGGCTGGTCCACAATGGGTATGGCTGCCAGCAAGAGTCAGGTGCGTCAATGACCCCATGGCCACTCTGGTTGGCAGAACCAGGCATGCTAGACCGCAATACTCTACCCACTAGTCTTGGCGAGGGAAAGAGGAAGTGGGCCTGGCCCACCTGCAATGCCAGGAAGGAAAGCAGAAATTCAGCAAGAAGTGCAAGTTCCCTCCCAGCACCATGCTGTCTTTAGTTCCTCAAACCTAACCCCAAAGTCAGCGGGGTGTCATAAAAATCTCACAGAGCTGGGCATCAGAGCTCTGGTCTCTGCTTCGTCACCGACTTTGATGAATCAATGAATCGTTCTTCTGCTTTGGTCTTGTTTCTTTCTCCCTGAGACCAATATTTCAGTTGACACCTGTCTTTGGGCATGTAGAAATGCACACGTGTTTTGAGGGAGAATCCTTTATGGTCATGTGATGGGTGAATGACAGTCCTTCATGGGTCAGGAGTCGGGATGGTAACAGGGAACCGGTTGCTAAATGTCTTCTTGTGTCTGGGACGGCACAATGAAAACACATCCCACTTACAATTTAAGAGTGACAATTCAGAGGTCCTTCACAGCTGAAACACTGAGATTCCATCCTAGTCACTCTGATTTGAGTCATCTAAAGTTGTATAATGAAAAGACACTAGACTTTGCCTAAAAGAAATTCGGAGTAGTGGGTGTATTTCAGGATACCTCTGAGTGAGCCCGAGTGTCCGGCAGCTCACTGTGGCCTCTTGGCTATGAAGATGTACTCCAGGAAATGGGATGACCCTGGATAGTGGCTATCCGGCCAGGAGGGGAAGCCAAAAGCCTTATGGGTCTTAAAGACCCACAGTTCCTCCGTCTCAAGGCTTAGATGGAGCAGGTTTCAGAAAAAACAAACAAACAAACAAACACACCTGTAGAATTGGCTACAATCATGACCATGGCCAAGGCTCTATCCTTGGGATTTTTGTGGGCAAAATCCTTGGGATTTTTGCAGCTGAATAACCACAGAACCACAGAATCAGAAGTTAGGCATTGAACAGAGGGGTTCAAACAGGAGGCCAAGCAGGAGAGTTGAGCAGGGGATTGCCCTGAAGGCGCAGGGGGCCACTGCTAAGCAAGTAAGTGTGGGACAGAAGGAAAGAGCCTGCAAAGGAGACTGGTGAATTCCACAACTCTTTCCCCCCACACTGGGATAAGATTTTGTGCCAGTCAGATGCCATCTCTGTTATGGTTTTGTTGAGATATAACACACTGTCAAGAGCACAGATCCTAAGCCTACAGCCCAATGAATGTTCACCTGTGTAGCCGCCATCCCAGTTAGGCACTGGAGCAGACCAGCAGCCTGAAAGTCTCTTTCACGCTCTCCCGCCGTCCACTATAACCTTTTCACCAAGGTGGATTTTGAACTTCAAGGACGTGAACTGAGGCAGCGTGTTAGTTTGCTGTCTGACTTTCTTGACTCGGTGTTATCCGTGAGATGACTCAGGCCTCTCAGGGTGGCAATTCAACCACCTTTGGCTGGTAGGTAGGAGGATTCCACTGTATGATGATGCCACAATTTACTCATCCATCTTACTGCTGATGAACAGTTGCCATATTATTTTTATTTGAAAAGCAGAATTGCAAAGGCAATGAGAGATAAGTGGAGCAGTGGCGGGCAGAGGAGTGAAATCTTCCACCCTCTGGTTCACTCCCCACATGCCTGCAACAGCCAAGGCTTGGGCAGGCTGAAGCCGCAAGGAACTCTCTCTAGATCTCTCATGTGAGTGACAGGATCGCAAGCACTTGGGGTCATCACCTTCTGCTTTTCCAAGCACAGCTTAGCAGGCAGCTGGATCAGAAGTGGAGCAGCCAGGGCTCAAACCAATGCTGTGATGTGGGATGCTGGTGTCAGGAGCCACAGCTTAAACCGCTGCACCCCAAAGCTGGCCTCCATAGATGCCCTCTTGAGACAGAGTTGCAGCCATGGAAACTTCTTCGGAAGGAAGAAGCAATCTTGGGGATTCTGAAGTGAAATCAGCTTACCGAGAAGGGTTCGCGTTAGAAGCAGCAGAGTGACTTTTAATCCTTGAGTTTCTCCATCATTAGCAGCAATAGGGATGCCAGAACTAAAGGAAGCCAATTAATGGAAGAGTCTGTTCACCTCTTCCCATCTGAGCTGAGTAGAACTTTTGGCCCTGCTACACAGGTTATGAAGCCAATGTGTGTTTATATTAAGAACTGTGCTCCGAGCTGCAGGCTCTAGGCTTATTCAGACAAGACACCAGGTGTTCCCTCCCTGTTAAAACACTGAAAACTTGGAAGACGTGCAGGTAAGAGATGCTTTTCTCACAACAGGATGAGTTCGGGGAAGGGGGAGGAGTTACAAAAGACTTGGAAAATCTGAGTGAACACATCTTAGTAGCAGAGCGCTGCTGGGGCGAAGAGAAGCAGGGCAGAAGTTGAGTAGGCAGCGAGGCTTGTCAGAGAAAACACCACCCTCATTCAGAAAGGAGCGCAATTAGTCACCCTGCACGGGCTGAGGGCTGTTCTAATTACTCTGACTAATTTCAACTTGTTTATCTTAAGAGAACTGGGAGGCACGTGGAGAGGGCAAAGATCTTGAAGGTCTAAGAAATGTTAAGTCAAGTCCAGGATGGAACAGTTAATGCAATTGGGCTGCTTTGGCCTCCAAGAGGATGGGTATTTCAGCCCAGGAAGAAGGAAACGTAGTACTTGGTATGCGAGAGTACTTCAAAGGGCTGCAGAAAACTGGAATTACAACATGATTGTTTTGGGGCAGAAAAAAATTTTAAATATATACAAGGGATCTTCAAAATGCTTACTGTGAAACTGCAAAAACCTCCTGGCGCTGAGGTTTTGGTACAGTGGGTTAAGCTCCTGCCTATAACCCCGGCATCCCATAAGAGCACCAGTTCAAATCCTAGCTGCTCCACTTCTGATGCAGCTCCATGCCAACATGCCTGGGAAGGCAGAGGAAAAGGACCCCACCTGAGAAAGTAGGATGACATTCCAAGCCTCTGGCTTTGGCTTGGTCCCGCCCCGGCCATGGTGGCCATTATATAATATATATAAGCTCTAGGTGGATTTCAAAATGCTTTTGCACCAAAATAACTTTTAAAAGAGTTATTCATTTTTATCATTTTATTGGAAAGGCAGATCAGATTTACAGACAGAAGCAGAAACAGGCGAGAAAGATCTTCCATCCACTGGTTCACTACCTAAGTTGCTTCAATAGCCAGAGCTGAGACAATCTGAAGCCAGGAGTTTTTCCAGGTCTCCCACATGGGTGCAGGGTCCTAATGCGTTGGGCCGTCCTCTACTGCTTCCCCAGGCCACAAACAGGGAGCTGGACGGGAAGTGGAGCAGCCGGGTCATGAATCCGTGCCCATCTGGGATGCCACACTTGGCGGTGGTGGATTAACTAGTTGAGCCAACATACCTGTACCATCAAAATAACTTTTAAAATTCAACTTTCCAGGCCTGGCATGGTGGCCCAGAAGCTAAAACTTCGCCTTTAAAGCACTGGAATCTCATATGGGTACTGGTTCTAATCCCAGCAGCCCCACTTCCCATCTAGCTCCCTGCTTGTGACCTGGGAAAGCAGTTGAGGACGACCCAAAGCCCTGGGACCCTGCACCCGCATGGGAGACCCAAAGGAAGTTCCTGGCTCCTGGCTTTGGATCAGCTCAGCTCTGGCTGTTGCGGTCTTGTGGGGAGTGAATCATCAGACAGATATTTCTGTCTCTCCTCCTCCCTTGTATATCTGATTTTGTGATAAAAAATAAGACAAAACTTTTTTAAAAAAATTCAACCTTCCACAACCTTTTTGAAGCCACTTTGTACATACTTCAGACTGAGATGAGGATGCAGATCATAATCTATTGGTCATCACCTCTGTTGGGCTCTTGAGGATGTCCACAATTATTACTTCAGTTCTCTTCTTCTGGGCATACCCAAGGACTGTATTTAAACAGAAGCACAGCCATGGCATCTGTTGTGGTGAATGACACATGACCAAAAATGATACATCTAGCACAAAAAGTGTGATTTCTATCCAAGGACTTGTTCACCTGTGCTGTGGTTCCAGGTTAGCGCCACTGGGTTCCAGTGAGTCAGGGCTTTCAGCCATCCCTTCACAGGTGCATGCCAGAACAAGAAACAAACGGCAGCTGCTGGCAGCTGGAGACTTTCAGCACAGTCCAGCCTCTCCTGAGGAGTTGCCTGGGCTGCCCACCAGCACCCCTGAAAACAGTCATTTGATTTTGGCTATTGGCCTTAACCTCTGTCCTCCACGCTAAGCTAAAAGATAGACATGTCCGTTGTGACCGAGGGCCAGCCTACAGAGTTTGTCTCAAGACTTCGAGCTCTAATAGAGACCATCAGTATCCCATTGTGAAAGCTACAGTCAAGAGGTCCTATAGGCTGAGCAGAAGTGGGGGTCACATCGGGCCTGGAACAATGAGTAGCAAGGCAAACACCTCTTGGGACGGGAGGACGCATGGAAGGACTTAGGGGAGGTAAGCGTGGCTGAGAAAGTGAAATCCTGTGCATATCCCCAGTTCTGACTTGCCAGTCTTCCTTTCTGTGCTGGTTGCATTTTTTTTTCCAGTTTCTATAAAATCCCTGTAGAATGACACAAATCTCCCAATGTGCATACACTTTTTACAGGAACTTTCCCATAGTGCCTCTGTACGCACAGCTATAACGATCTTAACAAGAACTGAATAGAAGTAGGAATGGGGACAGGTGTTGGGTGCAGTGGTTAAGTCATGCTTGGCAAGTCTCCATCCTGTATGAAAGTAGCTGCTTCGAATCCTGGCTCCTCTGCTTTCAGCCCGACTCCTTTCTGTCCATCTGCTGAGAGGGTGTGGGTATTGGTCTCAGTACTTAGGGTCTTACCACCCTTGTGGGAGACCTGGATTGAGTTCCTAGCTCCTGGTTTCAGCTTTTCAGCTTGCTCCAGCCCTGTATGGGAGGTCTCTGCTTCTCTCTCTCTCTCTCTCTCTCTCTCTCTCTCTATATATATATATATATATATATATATATATACACAACTTTACCTTTTAAATAAATAAAATGAATCTTATAAACATCCAGGCCTCTCACATGAGTGGCAGATACCCAACTTATTGAACTATCACTTGCCACCTCCCAGGGCAAATATGACAGAAACTAGAACTGGAAGTTGAATCCAGTCACTTAATCCAGAACCTAAGTCCAGTCACTCTAACCTGGAACGCAGTGTAACCTGTGTCTTAACCAACAGGCCAAATCCTTAACTCTTGTATCTTTCTTTCTTTCTTTTTTTGAACGATTTCTTTATTTTTCATTGGAAAGTCAGATATACAGAGAGGAAGATCTTCCGTCTGGTGATTTACTCTCCAAGTGAGCGTAACTGCCAGAGCTGTGCCAATCCGAAGCCAGGAGCCAGGAACTCCTCCGCCAGGTCTACCATGTGGGTGCAGGGTCCCAACACCTTGGGCCGTCCTCAGCTGCTTTCCCAGGCCACAAGCAGGGAGCTGGATGGGAAGAGGGGCTGCTGGGATTAGAACCAGTGCCCATATGGGATTCTGGCAAGTGCAAGGCAAGGACTTTAACCACTAGGCTATCGCGCCAGGCCCCATCTTGTGTCTTTTTTAATTAAGAAATGGATATAAGACTATAGTAGCAATGCAGAATACACTGAACTATAATAAAGGTCTTCACCTATCCATTTCTAGACACTTCCCCTTTGCCTCTTCAGCCAACTGTTGACCAAATGAAACTTTCTCCAGCCACAAGCAAGAAAGAGGATTGCTTTTCTGAGAGCTGATTAGACAGGAGCCATTGGTCAACACTTACTGTGTCAGGAAAATAGTGGGAATATGTTGGAGAGAGGAACTTTCTGGATAAAGCTGCATAAAATACTTCATGTTACCTTTCTAAATTCATACATAATAAACCCTAGTTGAAGGATATTGTAGTGATGATTTAATGTAGAAACAAGAAGAGGTATTTGAGGCATGACTCTAGTTAATAAGTTCCTGGGGAGAAAAAAAAAACTTAAAAGCTGAGATGATCTGTATTTATAGCAGGATTATTCACAGTTGCTAAAAGCTGGAAGAAACCAAGTATCCATGAAACTATGAAAGAATAAACAAAACACAATGTATATATTACTGTCTTAGGCTGTTGGGTGTTTCCATCATGAAATATCTGAGGCTAGGTACTTCATAAAATGCTTACTTAGCTCATAGATTTGGAAACTGAAAGTTTAAGAAGGGGAACCCCATCTGGTCAACCTCTGGTGAAAGCCTCTGGCTGAGTCAAAACAGGGAAACAGCCAGCACTGCAGAGATGCTAAGTGGGAGACAAAATGAAGGAGTGGAGTGCCAAAGCACTCCTGCAGGAACTAACCCAATCCTTAGGGAACTACATTAATCCCTTCCTACGGTGGTTTTCCAAAGGTCTTAAGGAGCTGTACCATCTCAGTACAGCTACACTGCAGACCAAGTTCCCAGCACAGGAGCTGTCGTCAGACAAACCACACATGAACAACAGCACATGCAACAGAATATTATTCAACCTTCACACGGAGGGTGATTTTGACACCTGCTACCACATTAGTTAACTCTGAGAACATTATGCCAAAAGGAATAAGCTAGGCATGAATAGACAAAATCCACTGCCTGATTCTACTTATGTGAGTGCATTAGTCGACATCATGTCACTATAATGAAATGCCCGAGGTAGCTGACTTCCTAAAAAGATAAGACTTAGCTCACAGTTTTGGAGATTCAAAATCTAAGAGTAAGTGGCCCCATTGGTTCATGCCCATGGTGAGGGTCACAGACAGCAGCATAACATGGAGGGAGCAACATATCATGTCACAAGACTGGCGTTCCACCAGCCTTCAGAAGGCAACCTCTAATGAGCTATAGACTTCCTAGCAGGTCCCACCTCCCTATAGGACCACCCGGAGTACCAAGCCTTTAAGCACTGGCCTCTGGGGAGCACAGAAATGAATGTACAACCATGGCAACGAAGCACCTGCAATAGTCAAATTCATAGAGGCAAAAGCAGAATGGTGGTGTCAGGGAAGAGGAGGGAGGAGCTGTTCATGACAGCAAAGATCCAGAAACGGATGGCAGCAGGCTGGCAACACTCGCATCCCATACGGGAGCACCACTTCAAGTTCCAGTTGCTCCACTTCTGATCCAGCTCCCCGGGCAAAAGCATCTGTGGGAGGCCCTGATGAAGCTCCTGGTTTCTGGTTGCAGTCCGGTTTAGCCCCGGCTCTGGCAACCACTTGTGGACTGAACGAGCTCATGGAAGATCTCTCTCAGTGTATCTCTCTGTCTCTCTCTTTCTCTGTGTGTGTGTCTCTCTGTAACTCTTTCAAATGAGTAAGTAAATCTTTTCTTTAAATAAGGGAAAAAAGGTGGTAATGCTTGCACAACTTCAAACCATGGAATACACTTAAAGGTGGTTTGAAGGACAGACTTCTCATTACATCAATCTTCCCACCATTTTTAAAAACTGAGTAGAATTTTGAGTAGATGAAATTTGGAAATTTGGTGATGATGAGATGTATTGTAAGCAAAGAAGCTGACATGGATTTAAAGTTCGGCAGGAAGAAGTCCAATTAACTCCAAGGGGTCTTGGGGCTGAGTGATTAGCTCTGCTTAAAGGTAATTGCTGATAGAGCAGAATGTGGAGCTCTTGGGCTGGAACCAAGGACTTGCCCTTCTGCTTGATGGCTTGGGAACAGATCTGCTTGAGAAACATCTGAGCTCGATGACTTCATAACACCAAGGAGAGGGCTGCGGGAGACTCAGAACTACCTCTGTTTCCCAGCAAGATGACTTTGCATAGGTTTCTTAGAGGTTGCATTTACAACCATGAATGACCACGGTGAAATCTACTTCGTTTTCCATACCATTCCAAGGTCAGGGCTGTCCCCTTCATTGCATGAAGCCCGGTGTTGTTGCAGGCTGCTGGGCGGGTCTCAGCTCCTGCGGGGTATCAGCTGTGTTTGCTCCTCTATGGGAATGGCTGTACGGTTGAGGTAGCTAAGCAGGCAAGATGCAAAGGTGGGGGTTCTCCGGGCTACGGCGAGAAAATCCAAGGGGTACTTTGGGGGCTGGGCTACTACTATTGTCCAGGGCTTCAGAAATCCCAAGTCTTTCTTTGGAGACTGAGATAGATCTGAATTAAACTGAGCTAAATCTTCCTGGATCGTGGCGAAGTGTGGCCACTTCCGTCCTGGTGTGGCGCTCTGTGAGCAGACACGGATGACAGCTTTGACCAGAGTGAAGGCGGTGAAAGCTGCTGGACACACCCTCTAGGGCTCTGTCCACGCACAGTGTTCCTGCTAACCAGCTTGGCCAATGCTCACACAGACCAGTTATTACATTTCATCCTGGCCTGGGATGCCCTTCAAATATTCATCTCCTGCCAGTCTCCAATAACAGAGTGATCCCACGGTAGGGCCAAACATTTTCTAAAAGCTCTGCTGTTGAAAATGAAATGAGCATTTAAAACTTTTCCATTTATTATTATTATTATATTATTATTATTATTATTATTATTTTTATCTGTTTGAAAAGCAAGAAGAAAGAGAGCCCAACAGAGAGAGAACAAGGCAGGAACCAGGAACTCAGTCCAGGCCTCCCACATGGATCGCAGAGGTCCAAATACTGAGCCCTCCGTCACCTGTTGCCTCCAGGTGCAGCTGAACAGGACGCTGGATCAGGGCCAGAGCCAGGACTGGAACCCAGCGGTCAAGATGTCTTGGAATACGGGCATCTCAAACATCTTGACTGCTGGCCAAACACCCATACCTAGAGTGACTGTTTAACCAACACCTAACGTTTTTGTCAAACAAAAATACCCAAAGAATACTTTCACTGGAAAACAGGTAACCAGGGTCACAAACATAGTGAATCCTTGCAGGTACTGACTCTCTCCTGCTTGTTGTTTATTCTTTCTGAGCATGGTATGAAGAGTTAGGACTGTTTCTTAGGTTGTTCGTGAAGAAAGCCAGAGAAGAGAAGCCCTTTAGCTGAGAAGTGGTCCATACGATACCTCAACAGCCCCACCGGATGTGATGTGACCTTCAGCACAGCCAACCTCTCTATAGTCACCCCTCCTTTACTGATGGCACCCTGCTTTTGTTCGGACGCACCGGCACTAAGTTCTTCAGAATACTCACTCCAGATGTTTCCTGGGGGTCATGTAACTCAAGCCTAGCCAATCAGTCCATTGAGTTTCCCTAGCCACAATGACTGCTTCATTCAACAAAAAAATTGGTGGAGAAGAGCTGAGAATGTCCCCCCAAGCCCCCAGTACCCTTGGGGATCCAGGAAGATTAGAATGCAGATCGGTCTTCCATGAGCAGCAGGGATGGGGGCCAGACGGACAACAAGCCAGTAACACACCTGTTGCAGGATTTCAGTTTGTATCATGCGCACAGAATAATAGGAATAAAACAGACTAATGAGAAAGAGGAGTGGAAGGGACATGTACTGACTGTGTTAGGAAAGGTGGCAAGAGCCCATGGGACACGTGTGCCAGAGCCCAGGCACATTGCATTTCCACGGGGCTTGAGCTTGGAAGGGTACGGGACTTGTGACTTCTGAGAGCCTGAAAACAAAGCTGGCTCAGGGCAAAAAGGGAGGAGGGAGAAAGAGAGAGGCACATGCCAGATCTCAATGATGTCGCTGAGTCTTGGAAGCATGCTGGTGCTTGGAGCTATACCAGATCCTAAACTACTGTGTAAGGTAAGTGTGAGTACGTGCGCACACACACACACACACACACACACACACACACACACTTTGCTTAAGTCAGCTTCAGTTCTATGCTACTTGTGCAAGGAAGAATCCCATCTCATGCAATTGAGCAGCCAGCTTGTCCGCAGAGAAAGGCATTGAGGAAGACTGACGCCCAGCTTCTTACACACGGTTAATACTCTGCAGTAACAGAAAGGGATGTCATTCTTTCGGTATCAGCTTCTGTAAGGTTTGGATTTAGAAACAAGCGTGAATCACAACATGCCTTTAGCTGGAACGAGACATGATTCATGTATTCGTACACCCATTAAAGGTATACGTTCTAGGATGGCTGTGCCGCAATCGGGGCACAGTTGGGATGCCCGTATTCTGTGCTAGAGTATCTGACTTTGAGTCCCAACTCTGCTGCCTGCTGAAGGACACCCTGGAAGGCAGCAAGGGATGGTTCAAGGAGCTGGGGGCCTGCCAGCCATGTGGGAGACCAGAATGGAATTCCAGGCTCCTGGTTTCAGCCTGGTTCAGCCCTGGTTTTGCCAGTATTTGGGGTATGGACCTGTGGATGGAAGAGCTCTCTCTTTCAAACAGATGTTTAGAATAATAAAAAAGTGAAATAGTAGCATATACAATAGTAGCATATACAATGGTTCGTAATAGACTCAGAGAGGTATGCAGCCAGCACCAATTAATTTCAGATCATTTTCGTCATATGGAGAAGAAAGTTCCTTGGCGTCAGCCGTCACTGCCACACCCCCGTTCCACACAGTCACCCTCTCTGCTGTGCCTTGTGGGCTGTGCCGTTACAAGTCCCCTCTCCCGATGTAGTTGCGAGGCCCTGGACTGACTGCTCCCCATCCCTATCCTCCGCGGCCTCTCCTCAGAATCACTGCTGTCCTCTCCTTCCGTGAGATCCCCTTGCTTAGATTTCCCCCTCTGGGTGAGACCGTGCATGATTCCCCTCTCGGACTATCACAATGATATATCTGGAAGTTGAGGACACAGAGGCCTGTGGTGCCGGAACTGACATCCAGGCAGCACCCATGATCAGGTGTGGCCGGGTTGTCGTTCCAAGTCCCCGACAGCTACCCAGAACACGGCGCCAAGGAGAGGTCCCCTAACGCGTTCACGCCAGGAAAGCTGGGAAAAGGCCGTGCTTGCTGCGGCTTACTGTAACACCACACAGAGCTAGAATGTTTTCCTGGCACTGCGTGGATCCCAAGTTCGTCACAGTCATCCCCAGGGCTGAGAGAAACAATGTGCTTACGTGGACGCCACTTAGCAAGCAGCGGCAGCAGATCACAGGCCGGGAGAGAGGCGTGCCATGCTGGAAACGCGTGATTGCCCCGGGCCATCCTGCTTCTCCTTCACACCCAGGGAAGTGCACCCACCTCAGCTTGCGGAAGACCGAGTAGCGAGATCACCAGCTTTGCTTCTTAAGCATTTGTTGAACTCATACTTCTGCGCTCCTTGTGCCTGCATTTTGCTTGCATTCTCTATTCTGGAGATTTTTCACGTCCGAGGACAACCTTGGCAGCCATCTCTGCATCTCCTGGCTCTTGGATGGTTCTAAGACTATGAGCTCACAGATGGCTCCTAAGCCACAGTCCCGGAGCGTGCTGTTGCAGGCAGTCAGAGATCGTGCACGCCTTCCAGCTTCGCTGTCGTTCACAGCAAGGAACAAAAGTGCGTGGGGGCTCTTGTCAGAAAATGCTTCAAAATTCTGAGAGAGAATCTACCTGCACTTTTGCTGCTCTCAACTTACAGGGGAAAAAAGAATCCTTACCTGCTCTGTGGCAGGTTCCATTTGGACTCTAATGATTTATAGGCAAGTACCTTATCCATTTCTCATTACTGAGATATTCTTCTCGCAGTTTGCTTTTCTTATTTAATCATTTTGTTCAGACAAAATGAAAAGAGGCAAACTTCAGCCTGGGGAAGAATTCCAAATTCCAGTTTTAAGGAATCTGAATGAATGGGATTGCATGGGGTTTTCCCACCCCTGCTTCTCCAGAAAAGGAATTATGGTCACATTGTAATTTGGATCAAGAGATAAAATTAGAAAATCTCTGGAGGGAAATGTCTTTCATTATTTACCAATGCACATAATTAAAGGATGAAGGTATATATGGAGAAAAAGAGGGAGGGAGTGCACAGCCAGCGCCTGGAACAAAAGGCTGGAATCTGAGTAGCATTCCCAGGGGTCTCAGCAGGTGCATGCCCCAGACACACACCTATTTAAAGTCTTCAGCTTGGGGAACAAGTGGCTCCAGGGACAAGCATCAAACTGTTACATGTGCTTTCCTCAGTGGATGGGAAGGAAAGATGGCATTGAGGGACAAATTTAATTTGCTAGTCAAGACTGCTGTGGTACTTGACTATTTAAATGATAAATATAGTAGCTCTCTCTCTCTCTCTCTCTCTCTCTCTCTCTCTCTCTCTCTCTCTCTTTCTCTCTGTATAGGTGAAGTATTGGGCTACTTGGCAACTGTGTTTGTAGCATTTCCCATCTTATGAGTCTGAACTTGCATAGACCAGAAACAATGCTTTAGGAATCTGCTGATAACTAAACATTTTGGGCAGACTTCTCCAGAAAAAACAGAACCAAGAAAATTCGTGTGTGTGAAAGTACACCAAAATAAGTTAGCCTGCTAATTTTAGTAAAATCGTCTTTTAATTTTCCACAAGCCTTTTGAACTACTCTTATATTTATGTCTTTTTATACATCCTTGTAAGTATCTGCTTTCTCTGAGAAAGAGATATATTTTAAGGAATTGGTTCATGCAGTTATGGAAATCAAGAACCAACGTGGCAGTTCCGAGGCAAAGGCGTTTTACTGGCACAGTCGCGTCTCGCTTGGAGAGAACGGCCTGGTCTCTGTACTTGGCAAGCCTCCACCCGACTGGCTGTGGCCACCCACCTCAGGAAGGGCAACCTGGTTTACTTAGTGTCTACAGAGTAAAATGCTAGCCTCACCAAACATACCCACACAGGCACATGCAAAGTCGTGGCTGGCCAAATAGCTGGGCACCAGAACGCAGCCAGATGGACACCCAGATGAACCATCACACCAGGGTATAGATCTAGAACCAATGCTAACCTGGGGACTTGGTTTGGAAGTAAGCACTGCATAGAACCCATTCCTTGAGAGGGCTGGCAGTGGAAAGATTCGCTTCAAAGGCACCTGTCACGAGCGCATCCAGGGTCCATGCCCACATGAAATCTAAACCTCCGCAGGAGATGTGAGGCTTTAGGGCACCCAGTCTCTCTCTTTAGTCTTCCTAGGGAACTCAGTGAACTATGTAGTTCCTTTAGCGTGGTCTTTCAACTAACTAGGGTAGATTCTGTTATTCAAAGCTGAGAACACTGAATTTCAAGCAGCATGGTGTATCATCAATTGCTGTATAGCAGATTGTCCTCCAGAATGTAGTGTCTTATCAATTGCTGTATAACGAATTTCCCTCCATAATGGAGTGTCTTCCAGTCATAAGAAACGGTGATAATTTCATTTCCCCTAAGTCAAGAATGTGGGATGAGCCTAGCTGGTTCTGCCTTAAGGTCCCTCATGAGGTTGAAGTCACGTGGGGGTGGGCTGGGGCTGACCATCTCCGAAGGCTAGCCGCACTGGAGGGGCCCCTTCGAGAATGACAGAGTCGCATGACCAGTGCTGGCTGTTGGCAGGAGGTCTTGCCTGCTATCATGTGAGTCTCTGCTGGGATGGCGTCATACCCTGGAGGGTGTCCTGCCCTGGGAAGAGTGATCCTGGAAAGGTGGATGACCCCATGCTGCTGTTGGTGCTGTCTGGGTGAAGTCACGCACCTTCCCCTCTGCCCTGTCCTAGAGGTTACAAGAAACACACACACACACACACACACACACACACACACACACACACACAGAAAAATCACCAATTCCAGCTCTCATTCAAAGGGAGGAATTGATTTGCTGTTTGATCTGCATGTCCCGAGAGACACACCCTTTGTGTAGTTTCGTTCCCATCCTGTGCCACAGCCAGTCTGCATAGCCGGTGACTTGTGGAGAAGTGACAGCTTGTCCCCCTGAAATCCACTTAAAAAGAAAGCCAGAAAGCCGCTCTGGCTGCACCCTCTCCTTCTGTCTCTTCTCCCAGCCCTTTCCTTCTCTCCCCTTCACAATGAAATAACTAACCACAAAGGAGCCCTTATCAACAGGCCCTAGTGGGAAGGAACCAACGCCTCCAGCTAAGAACCAGCAGGGAACTAAGAGAGACAAGAGCAAAGGGGTGGGTGCATCTTGCAGCCCAGCCCAGCCCAGCCCAGCCCAGCCCAGCCGTTTTTTTTTTGTTTGTTTTGTTTTTTTTCAAGAAGCAGATACTGACAGCTATTATCTGTTGGTTCGTTCCCCACAATGCCGGTGATAGCAGGAGCTGGGCACTCCATCCAGGTCTTTCATGTCAGTGGCAAGGCCTCAACTACTTGATGCTCTGTCTCCCAGAGCACACATCAGCACAACACTGGAATCCAGAGCAGAGCTGGAACATCCACAATGCACACAGCTGGGCCGTGGTTACACTGATGTTGGGCTAGAACTACCCAAACTGCTCCTGGATCCCTGCACCTCAGAGCCTGAACATCTGGGCCCTGCATGATAGCCTAGTGGCTAAAGTCCTTGCCTTGAATGCACTGGAATCCCATATGGCCACCGGTTTTAATCTTGGCATCCCCACTTCCCATCCAACTCCCTGCTTGTGGCCTGGGAAAGCAGTGGAGGATGGCCCAAAGCCTTGGGACCCTGCACCCAAATGGGAAACCTGGAAGAAGCTCCTGGCTCCTGGCTTTGGATTGACTCAGCTCCAGCCATTACTGCTGCTTGGGGAGTAAACCAGCGGATGGAGGATCTTTCTCTCTGTGTCTCCTTCTCTGTATATCTGTTTCCAATACAAATAAATAAATCTCTAAAAAAATTAATAATAATAGGAGGTGAGTGCACCCAAGTTACCAAGGGAGAAAGTGACTCTTTCCATCCTCCCAGCACAATCCAACTTTCTGAGTTGATTCACGAAGTACTTGAAAATGCTCAACTGAATCTTAGATTGAAAATCATGTTTGTACTTTTTTTTTTCCCAGACTGAAGGCCGCTGCCTACCAAGCTGGAAATTGTTTCCACCTAGAATGTATCAGGCCAGACCTGGAAAAGCCTGCTGCCAGTTTGCCCCAGGCTGGGCCCGGGGCTTTGACATCAGCAACAATGCCCTCTGTGGGATTCTGGGTAGCCCTGTTACTGAAGGTCTGTAGCTGTATTCTCCAATAAGTAGATGGTGGGCTCTTCAATCATGTTTTGAAGTTGGATTCCAAAAGCCATTGTACAACCTGCATTGGACTAGCTATCCCAAATAAGGGCTCACCAACTCATTCACTAAGTATTTACCGCGTGCCTACTGGGTGCTCGCATTGTGCGAGCCACTGGAACCTGGGCTGGGAATGGTCTCAGCCCTGCGGGAGACAGCAAATGCCATCACCAGGGTAGAAATGCATGTGTGGGGGGTCCAATGCGGTGGCCTAGAGGCTAAACTTCTCTCCTTGAACCCACTGGGATCCCACATGCACCAGTTCTAATCCCAGCAGCCCTGCTTCCCATCCAGCGCCCTGCCTGTGGCCTGGGAAAGCAGTGGAGGACGGCCCAAAGCCTTGGGACCCTGCTCCCTCATGGGAGACCCAGAAGAGTTCCTGGCTTCTGGCTTCAGATTTGGCTCATCTTCAGCCATTGTGGCCACTTGGGGAGTGAATCGTTGGACGGAAACTCTTCCATTTTGTCTCTTCTCCTCTCTGTATATCTGACTTTGCAATTAAAGGAAAAAAGAAAAGGAAGAAAGGAAGGAAGGAAGGAAGAAAGAAAGAAAGAAGGAAAGAAAGAGAGAGAGAGAAAGAAAGAAAGAAAGAAAGAAAGAAAGAAAGAAAGAAAGAAAGAAAGAAAGAAAGAAAGAAAGAAATGCATGTGTAGGAGGCATGAATTTCTCCTGCCCCTCCTGGGGAGAAGGTTGACAGCCCATCTCCCAGGGAGCTGTGCGCATGCATCCACCCAGGTCGCGGGCTGCAGATCTGCCAGCACACGCCAGGAGCAGAGCTACGCCCCAGGGGAAATCCATTAACCACACACACGACTGTTGCACAAAACCAGAAGGTCAGTTTATTAATGTACAATGAAAATCCCAACTATCTCAGGGACCAGAACACTCGTGTTTGTCTGAGCAACCTCTGCCACCCTCCCTCCCATCCTCCACTCCTCCCTGGCCTTCCTTCCATTTCTGGTTCCAGTGTGATTGAGCAAATGAGTTTTACAAGGCAGGCCTGCAGCTGAGTGCTGGGAGAGCAATGATGTGTGGAAACAACAGAGTTCCTTCCCTCCGTCTCAGAAGTGCAAGGAAACCCTAATTTAAAAACGCACACAAACTGCAGGTCACGTTTTTTGGTTTCATGGAGCCCTTGGGGACCCACCACAGCCCCACACATCTCCCTAAATGCCATCTGGGGGTACAGGCTGGGAAGTCTCTCTCTATCGTAGGCAGTAGCCACTTCAGCAGTACAGACCATAACCAGTCATGATTCCTTCATTGTGGGCACGGACCATTCGGAAAGTCCATCATCTTATTGTCCAGATAAATTCAACAGTTAGCTGCCACTTCAGAACCAGTAGGCTGCGTGGAGATCTCAGAGTTGGGTGAGCACGTTGCTTAGAGAGATTGAATATTCAACGACAACAGGCTGAGATCTCCTCCAACATGGGACTCACGGTCTAGCCACTGCAGATGCTCACCTGGGGGTGTCTGCATACCTCACGTGGCATCTGATTGGGATCCTAACTGATGATCACCTCCTTCTGTCCACTGAGATGCACAAGTGGACAGTGGCCATCAGAGTTCTCTGGGAGTCTCAATTCAGCTCCATCATGAAAGGACCGGAAGTTCAACTATGGTGAAGAACCACATCTCATCAATTTTTTGAACTTCTCATTTTGGGGCCCTGCATCTCGGGGCTGGCAAGAACGCCCAGAAAACAATCAGAGACAGAGATTCTCCTCCCCTCCTGCCCTGCTCATCACACAGCCTTGCCAGTCCATCTCTCTGCTGTCCACAACCCAGACTTTTCTGTGAATATCACAGGTGTCTTTCACAGCTTCTCAGATTTGTTGGGAGAAAACAGCCCAGCTAACGCCTAGGTAAACAGGTAACACATAGGGCGTAGCTGAGTTCCGACAAAACCTATTCACAACAGAAGTGGTGGCTGCACTGGCCTCTGGGGGTATTGTTAACATCTAGGTGCAAGGGGCAAGAGTTTGGGGCGCCTGCATCCCCCGTTAGAGTGCTCAGGTTTGAGTCCCTGCTCTGCTTCCAATTCCAGCTTCCTGTTATTGCAGACCTGGGGAGGTAGCAAGCTGATTGGTCCAATACTTGGGCTCCTGACATCCCTGTGGGTGACTACTCCCCCACCCACCCCCGGGGCCGGCATTAAGGGGAGTGAAGCAGCATGTGGAAAATCTCCGTCTCTCTCCATCTTGTCTCTCTGCCTTTCAAATAAAAAATAAAAACAAAAACAAAATTCCAGACTTGGCCAGTAGGATTCTTTGGCGGCAGGGTCCTGTAACAAGTAATCACTTCCACCCTCAGGAATGGGATCCTGTGTCTAGAAGCTTTAAGGAAGGAAGCCGGGTGCCCCTTTGCCTTTCTGCCTTCTGGGAAACAGCAGACCGGCCCTCACCAGATGCTGGCACCTTGATCTTGAACTCTGCAGGCTCCTGGACTGTGAGAAAACACATCACTGTCCCTTAGGAATCACCCAGTGCCACATCCTCTGTGACAGTGGCATGAGACAGAGCAGAGCAGAGAGCAGCTGCCAGATTCGGCCTCGGCTCACAGTTGGCTGCCTTCTGCTGGGAGGTAATTCCCCTCCCTGTTCTTCCTCCTTGCTCTTCCTCCGCTCTCCCTGGGAGATCTTTTGATCCTTTCTCAAAGGGTGAGAAGAGTTGTCTTCCATGGAAAATGGTAGCTGACCTGAGCATATGGCTCTTCTCCCTGCTCTGTACACGCCATAGGGGAGAGCTGGCAAAGGAAGGAGCAGCCTAGGGCTTCTGGCCAATGTCAGAACATTTAAACCAGAAAAAATTCAGCAACGTAGGGAGAGTCCTGAAGCCACTTTCTCTCTTTTGTAATCTACTGCCGATCCAGGGTGACAGGGACAGAGATAGGGAGATCAGCCTGCTGGTTGACTCTACAAACGCCCACAAGAACCAGGGCTGAGCCAGACCAAAGCTAGGGACCTAGAACTCTGGCCATTAGGTCTCCCACATGGATAGGAAGGGGCTCTAACCCCTGAGGCTCCCAGGATGTGCTGGTAAGAAGCTGGATTGGAAGCAGAGCAGGACTCCCATACGGGATGAGGGTGTTATTATAAACAGAGGTTTAACCCGCGGAGCCACAGTGCCTGCCCTTGCGCCAACATCGACCTTTAAGTTACAAGATCGGCAGCAGCACAGCTGACACCTGCTGAGTGGTCACTGTGTACCAAGCACTTTTCCAGGTGTTTCTGCACACATCCCATCAACAGCTGGCTCCGTGCCACCCTCCAGCTGTGGGACATTCACCCTCTAAGCCTCAGTTGCCTGCTCCCTTAGACAAGGGCGTGGAGTGTCTGGTGAAAGGCACCCAGCTCGGTCCCTAACTCCACGTACAATGTACAGGCTCAGTAAGGGGCCTTCGGCTCCAGCCCCTGCATCCATTCCTGGCACCCCAGAGCTGAGAAGGGAAGCCACAGGGGGAACCAGCATAAAGAGCTACTCCAACCCCAGAGTAAGTTGCTGATCCAGCACTTCCAAGAGACACAGCACCCAGGTGAGTCTTGAAGGAAGCATCCGTAGCCAAATAAATTTAGGAGTCTCCAGCCTAACCAAGTTAAACAAGCTTCCCAGTGGACAGGTTTTTCCAAAACTGAAATATTACTAGTATGTAATCTCTGTGCAGATGTGATCACAAGCAGCTTTCTCTAAATCTCTCTATCTACCCATCTAAATCCTCTGTCACCTCTGGATGCTGTTATACAGTGAACAGGATTTGGCTCCCCAAACACATGCAGACATGGAAACCCCCAAAATCATCTTCTTCTTCTTCTTCTTTTTTTTTTTTTTTTGCAGGTTTCCGTCTCCTCCAAAATTGTCTGTATTGATTTTCAAGTTAAAATGATAGAGACAGAGGGAAAGACAGAGAGATGGCTCTTCCACCTGCTGGTTCACTCTCCAAATAGCCGTAACAGCCAGGACTAAGACCAGGCCAAATCCAGGAACCGGGAATTCCATCCAGGTCTACCATGTGGGTCATCCTCTGCTGCTTTCCCAGGCACATTAGCAGGAGGCTGGATTGGAAGCAGAGCAGCAGGGACTCAAACCAGTGCTCTAAAATGTAATGCTGGCATCAGCTGCCGGCATTTGACCCTGCTGCCCCACACCAGCCCCTAAATCCTAATATTGATGGATTATGGGTGGAGACATGATCTAATTATTTGACTCTGGTGGGAGGTCTTTAGGTCTTTGGGGGCATGCTCCTAGAAGGTCATTCTCAAGTGATATTTAAGCTGAGTTCAGCCTTGCTTCTCTCTCTGCTTTATGGCTCACAAAAGGATCCTCCCTCTGCACCCACTCCACCACAGCCAACCTTCGTCAGACACTGAGCTGATAGGGCTGCTGGAGCCTTCGCTGTGAACCTATAAATTGGACTACCAATGGTAGTGAGCTCTCCATTGGACATCATTGGACTACCAGTGGTAGTGAGCTCTCCGTGAGGGGAAGTATGCAAGCAGAGGTTGGATGTGGACAGCAGCTTGTAGCAGATCACATGGGTCAGATCACATGGGTCAGAGGGAGAAAAGAGGCTCATGTCTGTTCTGGAAAAATGACCTTTGTCCTGGCAGTCTCTGGGGGTTGTGCTCTGGAATTTGGACTGGGACAACAGCAGGGAAGCAGCCTTAGGAGGTGCACAGCCATGGTGCTAAGGCGCACAGTGCTCCGTTGGGGGTCCCCTCAGGTCTGCTGAACATGGCCAGATGGAGCACGGAGGAAGGAAGAGGCATCCCCCCAGAAATGTCCCTCCTCGAGACCCGTCATCCTGAACCACTTCCAGAGATGTCAGGGATTCAGGGCAAGACGGCTCAGACCTGGATCCTTCTCCCAGCTCGGCCATTTCCCAGCTGGGTGGGGTCCTGGGCAGCTGCATTCTCTAAGTCTCCGGAGTCCTTATCTTCAAACAGGAAAAACAGTCACTTCCTCCCAGGGCAGTGGGGGGAGTCCCTGCCTGTGAGAGCTGCGGCTGGAGGGTGGGGGTTGGGGGAGACGGAGACCAGCCCCCAGGTTTCGAGCTCATGTACGCTTTGCTTTGCTCAGCACACACAACCCTAATGCCCCGGGAGTCACCCCAACCCAAGGTCCAAGCACTGGATGGCAAATGTACAGCCCTTGCCCCGGTCCCTGAGCAGACAATCCCAGCAGGCTGGGCATCTGTTCCGGGGTTCCAAGGCAGCCTGGCCCAGCTGTCACAACAGGACCTCAGTCAGTCCTTCCTTTTCCTGTCTCGTTCTGCCCACTCCCTGAGCCCCCTGCCCAAGGAAATGCAGCCCCCACGTTCAGTCCAGAGACTGTTTGTTGGGGGATCTTGAAGACAGACTCAAGCAAGACACGGCCTATGGATGGCTTGTTTCTGGTGAAGGCTTCCTGATTAGTGAGCCTAATTATTATCTATCTGTCATCTAAAGAAATCTGGTCACCCGCTGGTCCCTTTCCACCCTATCCTCTGTGTGTTTGTGTGACAGCACATGCATGTGTGTGTGTGTGGGTCCTCCCAGTAATGCTGCACTGAGCACACCCCTCAGGCGAGATTCGCTCGTGTTCTTAGAGCTGCAGGAGCTGTCTGGTTAACACTCGAGCTCTCCGGATTCTCTGGGCCACCCGAGCTTAAGTGTGCCTAGAGAGAGCACCAACGGCCAGGCTGACATTGCAGACCAAGGCAGGAGGCCCGGCCGGAGGCTGGGCACATGTAATTCATGAGGGGTCAGCTCTAAATTCGAGGCCGAGGCAGGTGGCTAGTTCGGCTGAGCGGTGACAGGCAGCGTTTGGATGCTCGCTTAGGGAGCAGGTGTCGGGAGGAGCAGGCGGAATAACTTCGGCTTCCGACACCTCCTGTGCCCGTGATAAGTTCTACATCTTCAGCGCAATTAGTAGAGATTTTCTACTCATTACACTTAAGTGCCTCCCAACCTTTTAATCATCTATCAGGTTGGGGAATGTCTTCATTACAGAGCCACCATTTATCATCCTGCTCCCTGACTTCCCAGGCAAGCAGGGCACTTTACAGAAACCAGACACCATTACGGCTCGGCCAGGGACCCTGCCTTTCCTCTCTGTTCTTCGGATCTCTTCAAAGGCTTGGCGTGCAGGCGTGCGGGGAGCTGCACATCGGTTCGGCAGTTGCCCAGGCCCACATCTATGCCCCCTTCTCTGACTTTGCTGAGTGCACTACTGGTTAATTAGAAGAGTTTCCCAGGGACACTTCTAGAAGGGGATCTGCAAGGGCAGAAGTTATGTCCAGATCCAGTTCAGAAGTTAATGCTGACAGTGCATCGTCATTTAAAGTAAAGCAGAGGAAATGGCTTTGAAAGTACGAGGTTGAACAGAGGTACCACAGAAGGAGGCTGTGCCTTGGAGACGGAAAGATCCTGGAGCTAAATTGCTGCAACAGGGACTCGCCAAGCCTACGGGGTAAAACCGTAGCTCTCTGGGTCTCTGTTCGGAGGCTTTAGCATTAACAATGGGCAATGGGGGCCGTCGACACAGTGCAGCAGGTCAAACTGCCTGCGATGCTGACGTCCTGAAGGAGCAGTGGCTCAAGTCCCACAGCCTCCTGGCTAGTGCCCCTGGGAAAGCAGCAGAATGTGGACCAAGTATGGGCCCTTACTACCCATGTGAGAGACTCAGAATTTCAGACTCCTGGCTTCAGCCTGGCCCTAGTCCTGGCTATAGCATCCATTTGAGGACTGAACCAAACCATGATGGAAGCTCTCTCTCTCTCTCTCTCTCTCTCCACCTGACAAATAACCTTGTTAATGATTTTTAAAATACAAAATAAACAGACAAATTGTACTAGGCAAACTTTTATTATTAATTGATTAATTTAGTCTACCCAGAAAATGTCTGTGCTGTGCTACCAGCTTATGCTGTCACCGGTCCTTCTGGCTGGAGGTGCCAGGCACAAGGCACAGTAAAAAGTTCTCTCCAGCCTCTCTCCTCCCAGGCCTGCAAGGTGTCCAGGCATGGCCAATTAAGCACAGACAGGCAGATGGGGCAGGCCTTTTTCAGAGATGTTATCTACAGAGAGGCAGCGTCTTGCCTTTGCCAAGCTGAAATCCAGGAAGCCTGGAACCACCTCCCACTCTCTCTTCTGCTCTCCCAACTCCTTTTGCTGATGTGGGGGTGAAGATAAACCCGCTCCTAGAGGGGGAGGAGAGAGAGTCCCCACAGTGTCACTCAGGCTCTCTTTTCTCTTGATGAGCGATGTTACATTTTTATTTTGCTTTGGCTATTGCTTTCAACCAAGGTGGACCATCTACAAGGCAGCGGAGTCAGTTTCCGTGGTTTTCCAGGTGACTGGAGCAGGATCAAGAGAAGCAGAGCCTAAGCCAGCGTCAGCCGGGGTCTAAGCGAGTGCAGCAGCCTGGGCCTCACTCCCACCAGCCACTTGGGTCTGTCCACTGGAGCTGCTGCCTGGGGATGACACCAACGACTCCCCACACCCCCCAACTTCCAGATTCCTCTTACCTCGGCCCCCTTTCCTGTCACACAAGCAAGGTTGGAATACCACCCTGGTATTGATTCCTTTGCCTTCTCCTCTTTATCCTTCTTCAGGGAATGTTAATACAGACAACTCATTTAAACGAATGGATCAATTGCTTTTAAGATCTTTTCTCCTCCCACAGGGAAAAAGGCAGGGCTACAGGTGATTGGATTGAATGGTTCTGAAAGAGGGGAAATAGTGGAGAAAGGGCATTCGAACTACTCCGACTTCAGAACCTTCACCTCACCCTGCCCCCTCTCGCTGCACCCTCTTTCTCCGTATCCCCCATTCTCCTGACCCTGCAGTCTTTCTCCCTCTGCCTGCACCTTCCTCCTCCCACTTGAGAGACTGATGTTGGTAACAACTGGCTTTTCCAGTCTGCCTTGTGGCCCGCTTCTGGCCAACTGGACAGGACGGGAAGCCTGGACAAGCTACTTCTGGGAGAGACGTTCCTCCTTGGTAAAAGAGATACATACAAGGAAAAGCCCCAGGTATTTCTGCCGTTGGAGGTAGCGAGATATGATGGCTGGAGCCACCACAGCCATGCTGCTACCAGGAGGAAATGAGTCTAATAGAAAGGGCGATAAGTGACAAAGGTGGACCAGAAAGATGCAAAAGAGGCAGGGTTTTACACTGACATCATTCTACCTCAGAAAAAACCCTGGAACATGTCTTGACCCCTAGGTTGTGGAAGATTGTAGATAAGCCATGTTTAGTAGGGGCTTTTTTCTTGCAGACAAAAATCTCCCTAATATTATGCTTTATTTCTAAGAGATGTTCTTGTGGAATATAGTATTACTTATTTTTAAGATTTATTTATTTTTATTGGAAAGGCAGATCTACAGAGAGAAGCAGAGACAGAGAAAAAGATTTTCCATCCCCTGCTTCGCTCCCCAAGTGACCACAATGGCCATGCTGCTTTCCCAGGCCACAAGCAGGGAGCTGGATGGGAAGTAGAGCAGCTGGGACAGAAGCTGGTGCTCCTATGGGATCCCGGTGCATGCAAGGTGAGGATTTAGCCACTGAGCCACCGTGCCAAGCCCTAATATCACTTCTATAATAAAGTCTTCCTTTGATTCTGCCTTGTAGGTTTTAATTTCTGGAAGTTCTACTGCGTAACTATTAATGGTCTTTTCTCCCATGAACATATTCTTGGCCTTGTCTTTTAATTCTGCAAACATGTTAAACATGGTTGATTTATGAGCTGTGCCGGAGAATTCTGTGGGTCTTGGCAGGACGATGTCTGTTGATTGCTCTTTCTTGCTAGTTCTTACTGACGGTTCCTCATTTCTTCCCATCCTTGGTTAGCCTTAGCTTGTTGTATCTGAAAAACAATTGGTGTCAGTAGTCTAGGGTCTAGGTCCTTCAGAGAGGACTTGCATCTGTATCAGCCTGGAGCCTGAGGACCGACGTGACCCTACGATCCCAGGTTGCCTGGGATCACCAGACAAAAAATCCAATTCACAAGGCGCAGTTTCCTTTGTACCCCGGGTTACAGGGCTTCGAGCCCCCTGTGATTATGAGAGGGTCTCCAATTAGGTGGCCCCTTAATTCCCATTTCCCGTATGCCACACGGCCGTCAAAACAAAAGTCAAAATTGCTGGAATCAGCTAATGCCCTTGGTTCAAACGTGACTTGCAAGCTCTGCTTATCTTTTCTGGGTTCCTGTTTTTCCCTTCAATTTAGGCCTGGTACTGTCAGGCTGTATAATTAACTCTTAAGCGCTTTTAAGATGTTCAACTCATTCAGCATGTTCAGTTGCTTCCTGCAGGGAGGGATGGTCCAGGGAACCTAACCTGTCATTAGCAGAAACCCAAGATTTTCCTCGTCCTGTTCCTGAGTTCCCTGCTACGGCCCAGTCCGTGTCTCTGGGGTCCACACCACTTGCTTCGGCCTGCCTGTGGGTCTGTAGCCCATTTGCTCGTGGCTTTTGACTTCCCCGTCCTCGTATGGATTTTGTGGCCCTCTTCATCTCCAACCATCAGTCTGATCTCGGTTTGTCCTGAGTCCTGGTAATTATTTACACCGAGGCTGCTACCGGGCCACCTGTGCTGACTGCTGGGTGCCCGAGCTAGGGTTCCAGCCACTCACTCTGCTCTCGACTCTCTGGCTAAAGCCTCTGTCCAGGACCTTACAATATTTGCCAGCGCTGTCCCCTCCTATCTTCTTTCCCTACCAAGCCCCCTGGCTACCCTCTGCCTTTGCCTCCTCTGGAGCCATCAAGCACCTTGGCATCACTGCCCCCATTTGCAGCACCATCTCAGGCTGCCCTGGATTGAATATTTTAAGTAGGCAAGTTTGAGGCTGAATCTATTCAATTATCTTCGCCCAATACAGGATTTCACTATGGGAGAGTTCATGAATGTTTTATGATGACAAGTAACTGTTAAATTTTAATCATCTTTTAAAGTGTAGAGGAAGACCAAAATTTATAATTTTCTTAAAAAGGGATTGAAAGTGGCAATAAAATCAGACTTATTCTGTAAGATTTTCATTTGGGTTTTGATAGGCTATTTGGTCACTTACATGAAGTAGATAGTGCAGTGTAGTGATCGACTGTCCTACAAATCCAGTGATCCCAAACTCAATCCCACACCTTCCTTTTACTGGCTCCATGAACTTGTACAGTTCATTCAACTTGCCTTAGGCTCCAGCTCCTCAGCTGTACGATGGTACTATTGATTCCTTCCTCCCAAGGAGTAAAAGAGTGAAGGGCACGTTTGACACAGTGCCTGCAAATCACGAGCATTCAGGGGGGGTACCATCACTATTATTAATCATGGTATCAAAAGCTGCCTTTGCCCCCAAGATTTTCCCCACCCAGGTTGTCACATGTCTGTTCGTCTTCCACCCCTGCCCCAGATCCCCGCCGTCTGAAACTTGGCCTCACTGAGTAACAGTGTAGGGTAATTACTCCCAAATGGTGTTGGTTAAAACACACATGTTCCTCTGGACTCATACGTGGTCAGGATTTGTTTAATGAGGGGCTGCTGGAATCAAGTCCTGCTTGATGAGGTTGGACGCAGGGAAGGATTGTCGTATGGGACAACTTATGTCCACAGATGAAAAACATCTTTGTCTCTCCCATTTCAGGAGATAGACAGGGCAAAGATAATTAGGCTTTTACGGGGACACCGATGCATATGGGCTTACAGAGTATGCATCCTAGTAGGGTGTTAAGGCTAAGTGAGTCAGTCCATTCATTCAGCCTATGAGGAAAGCAAGACCCAGAAATCTGGAGTGATATGCCCCCACAGTGACCAAGCCAGGACAAAAGTCTTGATCTTGCTTCCACAGTTAACCAACTATGAGACGTGCTCAGCATGGAGATTTAAACTATGTCTGCAGATACATCCATAAACTCTTGGGCACATCTCTTCCTGCAAAAGGCAGGGCGATTTCCCGCCACTTCCATGAGGGCTATCCTGAGGGCTTCACTTCCAATAAAGAGGAAATGAGAAATTATATGAGACTGAGACTGGGTCATGAAAAGAATGCAACTATTGCCTAACCTTGGTTCTCTTTTTCTCTCTCACTCTTGCTCTCACTCTCACCTCTCTGAAGTTGACCCACCATGTTGGAGGAGATTCAAGACTTGCAGTTGAGGTCTGGGTGTGGAGAAACTGAAGCCTTTGGTGAATCATCAAAACCAACTGGCCAGTCCTGGGAGTGACTCGCCTTAGCAGTTGACCTTCAGATAAGTGCCACAGCAGTGCACCCCTGAACTGCCGCCTCACACGGGGACGTGTTTCCCCAAGTTGCTAGCAAATCCCTGACTCTGGGACATTGTGGATGATACTTTTGATTGTTAATGTTTTAAGATGTTAAGTTCTGAGGTAACAGAAAACTAACTAGTACCTGATTTACTCAGGATTCTTTGGGTTGGAAGAGATAAGAACGCAATTAGTCAAGACATGAAAAACACACGCACACAAATGAAGAAATGTTTGCTGCACCTACATCTAGGAAGACTAGAGATGCAGCCAGCTCTGGGAATTCCATACTTGTACTGATATGACATCATCAAAGTCATTTTCATCTCTCTATTGGTCTTTAGTGCTTCTCTTCTGTGGCTTTTTGCATGCCTACTACAGCAATCCCTTCTCTTCTCAGTATCGGTTGTTAACAGGCAACCCAGAATTGCTTCTCCCCACTAGTGGTCCTGAAGGAATCATGGGGCTTCTCTCCGCCCACATTCACAAACAGTCCCAGAGAACAGTCTAATTAGCCAAGTTGAGTCCTTGTGGTTATGCCTGAGCCAATCACTGAGGCTGGGGATATGGAACACTATGATTGCTTCCTTGTGATTGGCTATCAGTTCCTTGGCCACTTCTACCTTGCTTTTGCAAATGCAGTCCGTGGTGCTGCACCTCTGGGTTTGTTTGCCATATCAAATCTTAGGCCCCCCGTCTCCAAAATCTATGAGTTGGAATTTGCATATTAATAAGATCCCCCAGTGATTGGTGTGCATATTAAAATCTGAGAAGTACTATTCTACTACAATTCCTTTCTAACCAAAGTATTCTTCCCCTCTTTATCTCTTAGGTCTGTGAACTCTCTTTCTCTCTTGCTGGGTGGAGATATTTTTGTCTTGGAGCCCTCTTGTTGATTTGTGGGTGTGTCTGTCTTAGCTCTCCCACCACACCACACTTCAAAACTTGAAGACAGAATCCAGTGTCTCAAGGCTATCATATGCGAAATGGGGAAAAGGCTACTCAGCTGCTGCTAGGATTTAAATTCATCCAAATTCATGCATCAGAAGCTGAAGTTTTGGTGCAATAGTGCTGGCAAGTGGGGTCTCTAGGAAGGTTGGAATGACCCTAGAAGGGCCGAGGGAGTGGATTCTCTCTGTGTGAGAACAGCGGTCCTCCCTTGCAGAGGGCACAGCATTCAGGCACCATCCCAGCAGCCAGTACCAGGATCTTAGGCTTCCCAACTTCCAGGACTATGGGAAACATATTTCCATGCTTTCACAAGTTGCCAGTCTTGAGTAGTCTGTCACAGCAACACACAAGGGACTAAGGCAACTTCCAGGAATCTCATGAGAACTGGTGCAATAACACATGCGGGTGTGTAGTGCAACACCTTTCGTATCATAGATACACAATGACAATAACCGGTACCAGTTCCATTATCCAATTGCCATTTATTGGTTGCTTAGTGCACACCAGGAACTGGGCAAGGACCTTTGCCATTTTTTTTTTCACTGAATCCTCCCAACTGTATTATGAGGAAAACAAGTGCTATGACTCCTCACTGAGAAATAGACAAATAGAGCATGGCCAACATCAGATGAAGGCAGTACTTGAAGCCAGAGCTGTTGACCCTACAGCCTACTTCTCAGTAGCTTGGCTGTGGTTTGCTGCACAGCAACAATTCTCAGCCAGAATATAAGGAATGTAAGCTGTGTACTTCGTGAGCCAAGGGTCGTGGGTTCAAAGCCAGACTGGGCAAGATGAATGATGTCACTGAAGTGAAAGGTCAAACTGAGGAAACGATCTCTTTGCTCTTTCCTGTAAGTTGGCTGAGTATGTGTGATGACAAATGCAGATCATCTTCACCTTGGTGTTGAAGAGACAAGAGCTGCAGAGCACACAAAACATCTGAAGCCATACAAGTCCCAGTCTGCAGGCAGGATGTGTGGCTACCTGCACGCAGATGGCTCATGCCAGCATCGGCCCTGACTGGGATAGCACCAGACCATTCACAGTGTGAAATTGACTCCATTTTCAAATGTATGCAATCTGATTTTCATGATGAAATTCTTTTTTTAAAAAAAAAGTTCTATTTTTATTGGAAGGCAAATTAAAGAGAAGGAGAGACAGAGAAAAAGGATCTTCCATCTGCTGGTTCACTCCCCAAGTGGCTGTAACAACCAGAGCTGGAGCAATCCATAACCAGGGGCCAGGAGCTTCTTCCAGGTATCCCACATGGGTGCAGGGTCCTAAGTCTTTGGGCCATCCTTACTGCTTTCCCAGGCCACAAGCAGGGAGCTGGATGGGAAGTAGAACAGCCAGGACACAAACCAGTGCCCATATGGTAACCTGGTTCATGGAAGGTGAGGATTTAGCCACTAGCCATTCTGCCAGGCCCTATGGAATTCTATTTTAAAAAGATCTATTGTATTTATTTGAAAACTAGAATAGCAGAGAGAGGGAATGACAGAGGGACAAAATAACCTTCTATTTACTGATTCCCTGCCTAAATGGCTGCAACAGCCAGAGCTGGGCCAGGCTGAAGCCATGAGCTTGGAACTTCATCTGGGTCTCCCTAGCAGGTGACAAGGACTCAAATACCTGGTCCATATTTCACTGCTTTGCTAGATGCACCAACCAGAGCAGCCAGGACCTGAAGCTGCACTCCTATGCAGGATACTGCCCTTCCAGGTGGTACTTTAATACACAGTGCCACAAAACCAGCTCTGGGGCCCGGCGGAGTGGCCTAGCGGCTAAAGTCCTTGCCTTGAACACACCAGGATCCCATATGGGCGCTGGTTCTAATCCTGGCAGCTCCACTTCCCATCCAGCTCCCTGCTTGTGGCCTAGGAAAGTAGTCGAGGACAACCCAAAGCCTTGGGACCCTGTACCCGTGTGGGAGACCTGTAGGAAGTTCCTGGCTCCTGGCTTCAGATCGGCGCAGTACCGGCCATTGTGGTCACTTGAGGAGTGAATCATTGGATGGAAGACCTTCCTCTCTGTCTTCCTCCTCTCTGTATATCTGATTTAATCTTTAAAAATAAAACAGCTCTGTATTTGAAATTCTTGACTTTCAAATATTGGCAAATCATTTATATTTTCTACAAAGTATGAGAGACCTTTCAAAAGTTCATGGAAGATGCATATAATGAAAAACTTGTACATGGATTTAAAAAATGGTGCAGCCAAATGAACTTATCTTTTAGTTTCATTTCCCGTGAACTTTCTGAAGTCCCCTTGTCTAAGGGCTAGACAGGGGGTTGGGGTGGGGGAAGTATGAGGTCATAGCATCTGTCATGAATTTTGAGTGTTTTCTGCTTGTTTGTTGGTTAAGCTCGAAGCAAACAAACAGGAAAGAAAAGTTGAAGGAAGGGAGGGAGTGAAGAGAAGATGGAAAGAAGGAAGGAAGGATGGAAGGAAGGAGGGAAAGGAAGGAAAGAAGAGAGGGAGAGAAGGAAGGAGGGAAGAAAGAAGGACCATTTGAGTCTTAGCTTTGAGGCACAGAGGGGTGGCCGTCCGTGGGGGTGGGACGTCCCTTGGTAGCTAATCAGCCTCAGGGTTAGGACTTCCAATGGGGAGTCCCTTCCACCTCCCGATTTCTCCAAGGGCCAACCCAGCTAATCAACTTTTTATTTTATTTTTCCAAATCACCTTGGAGGCCCTCTCCGTCTTTGTTCCGCTGTAATCTTTCTTAATTAGATAATTGAGATAATCATCCAATTAAGTTGGCTCCCACTGCCCCCCTCCCTTGCTTGAGCACTTGCTGAATCCAGCTGGCTTCTGATTTCCGCTGACTTGTTCTCTGCCTCGTGCAGGGTCTAAAACAGGTTTCAAGCTGTTCTCTTTCCTCTTTGCAGTTTGCCATTTCAGTTCATAGGAGCTCCAGCTGAATTTCAGTGTGCTAATGTCAAAATAGACTCCCTAGGCAATCAGGAGACAAAAGCTCTACGCTGGCACTGAGACAGTGAGGAGTGTCAGGTTCCCAAGAACTTGAATCCCAGCTCTTTCCTAACTCGGTGACCTTGAAGCTGATGCTGCCCCTTGAACAAGTGCTCTGACCTTTGGAAGCTGTAATTTCCCCATGTGTGACATGGGGATAAAATGAGGATAACCATAGAATGGTTGGCATTTAATTGAAATACTGTGAGGTACATAAGTGAGCACTGTTAGATTTGCCAGCCATCCATGAAGGAACACATCAGCTGGGTGTAAAAATGGATGCAAAAGACTTTTATTGGGGGAAACTCCGTTCATGGACCTCTCTCTCCCATGCAGCAGAAAGATGTGAAGAAGGGGCTGCAAAGAAGCAGAAAGGCAAACAAAGAAACATGCAAGGGGTTTTAAACTCTTCTTGACATGGAAGCTGAAGCAGGTGTCACTTCAGTCCTTATTTGGCGGCCTGGGTCCATCATGGGTCCTACAGTGGCTCTGATGCCCCAGGGCATACCAGATCTCTGCTGTCCCTTCCGGGTTCTAGTCCGAGGCCAGAATGACTTGCCTGATTCAAAGCAAGCTCCTCTCTCCTCCCATAACCTCAGCAACCAGCAGGTAGGCCCTTTCTTGCCCAGCAGAACTGAAGGTCTGTTTGGGCAGGGTTGTGTCTGCCACAGGCACCTCCGACTCCTGAAGGATGTTCCCAGGCAAGCTGGATAGTAAGTGAATGTCAAGTGTGGAGGAACTGTGCTCTCAAAGCTCACCTAAGCCAGCTTCCAGCAGCGACACCAGTGTTAGAGACAAGGGGAGAGGCATTGTGAACACATGTGCTAAGGGTGAAGAAAAATCCAGAAACAGAGAAGTAATTTCCAAGATTGCAGAGCAAAGCAAAGACCAGTTGTGACCAGAATTCAAAAACCCAGCACTCTAAGTTGTCCTCCAAACTACTTAAAAAGCTGACCTCACTGAGAGCCTGGTACTGAGGGCTGTGGTAACCCCTCTCTACCTCCATCCAGCTTGGTGCAGGTCCTGGACGCTCACACCCCAGGGAACTCACCTGCACAGGCATTTGCTTCCATTCTACAAGACACAGGTGTTGGGGGACAGTCACTCCGTAAAGACTGTGCTTTCTAATGCTTTTTAATCTTTTCAAAGTTACACAAGCCATGCATCATTTTTAAATGAGAAAAGGCTAGGGCCCAGCGTGGTAGCCTAGTGGCCAAAGTTCTTGCCTTGCACGCCTAGGATTCCGTATGGGCACTGCCCGTTGGTGTCCTTGCTGCTCCATTTCCCATCCAGCTCCCTGCTGTGGCCTGGGAGAGCAGTCGAGGATGGCTCAAAGCCTTGGAACCCTGCTCCTATGTGAGAGACCTGCAGGAAATTCCTGGCTTCTGGCTTTGGATCAGCTCAGCTCTGGCCATTTCAGGCATTTGAGGAGTGAATCAGCAGATGGACGATCTTCTCTGTCTCTCCTACTCCTTATATATCTGCCTTTCCAAATAAATAAATAAATAAATCTTAAAAAAAAAAAAGTAAATAAGAAAGGCCCAAAAGTAAAAAAAAAAAAAAAAAAAAAAAATTAAAATAACTTCCCCAAAAGGGCCAGTGCCAAGCTTTATTTATCTAGGAGGCAGGAGGAGAAGGGAGGACTCTGTTGTGCTCCCATCTGCTGTCTCACTCCTCAAAGGCCCACCATGGCCAAGGTTGAGCCAGGTTGAAGCTAGGACCTCTCACGTGTGAGTGGCTAGGATCCTAACACTTGGGCCACACTTCCATTTCCCAGGCTGTGCATTAGCTCTAAGATCTGCATAGGGAACCCAGGGACTCTGGTGTGAGATGTGGGCATCTTGACCACTGGGCTAAACGTCCACCCTACACAAATGAATTCTTTAAAATCAGGCCTTTTAGGAGCTGGTGTTGTGGGATAGCAGGTTCAGCCGGTTGAGATGTCTGCATTCTACGCAGGAGTGCCTGGTTGGAGTCCCAGCTAATCTGCTTCCGATCCAGCTCCCTCTAATGAGCCTGGGAAAACAGCTAATGATGCTTCAAGTGGTCCCTGCCATTGGCTCCTTGGCTCTGGCCTGGACCCACCCCAGCTATTGTGGGCATTCGGGGAGTGAATCAGCAAAGGGAAAACCTCTCTCTCTCCTCTCTTTCTCTGTTACTGTCTTCCAAGTGAATAAAACTTTCCCCCAAAAGTAATGGTGCTTTTCTTTTCTGGAATGGTCATCTTAAAAAATGGCAAGATCTTTAACTTCTGCATAAAGCAATACTTTATTGGGCACTACACTTCTCTCTAGCAAAAGCCAAAACATTTCTTTGTGCTCTGCTCTGGGCTTCAGCAGCGACTTGGGGGCTCACAACACTTATTCCTTCCCATCTGTTCAAAGTGCCTCTGCTCCGCAGTCCTGGGGGTCTGGGCTCTGGGGCTGGGGAACTGGAAGGCCATGAACATTCCAAAGGGTTCTGCTGCTTGTGTCTTGGACACACCACCTGCGTTTCAGCCTCTTTGCCTCTGTGCACACCAGGCGTGCAAACCCTCAGGGAGGCCAGCAAGGACCACTTCCCTCCTGGTTCCACATGTCTGTGTACCTGACTCTGATGAATGGGATAGCACAGGTGTGAGGCCTGTGGCTTCCCACGCTAAATCTTAGTCTTTCCCTCACTCGCTCGCTCTTTCTCATCACTCACTCTGCCTTGCCTGACATGCAGCCATGATGAAAGCAGAGCCAGCCCCAGTCAGTCCTGCAGCTGAAGCACAGCGCCAGTCAACACTTGGCCCATGTACTCCTGAGCCAGAGCTATCTACGGAGGTAGCGCTATGATCGGAAACTGCTAAGTTTTGCAGCCATTTGTTACACCATGGTAGGTAATGAATACACACACTCTTCCTTCTAGAGTGAATTGTTTTCCTTTCCAAATTCCTCCTCCTTCGAGGCTCAAGTGGAACCCTCCCGTGCTTGCGTTCTCCAGCCCAGAACCGTGGCTCCCTCCTCCCTCCTAGCCCCATCACGGGGCCTGCCTCCTCTTCAGTGGATGAATGAAGGTGCCAGAAGCAAGGGCAGAGCCAGAAGGCGGAGCCGACGGCAGTGTGTCTCTGTCAGTAGGTGACCGTGTGTAATGTAGCGTCCATCCTGAGATATTTCTGAGTGAAGCCATCCAGTCCGAGCGTGAAGAGGGTGCTGTTAATAATGTACTTGGGAATCGGGAAACCCAGCACACAGTTCCAGAGCTAACCCCCTCCTTAAGGGACACCTGCCAGGGAAGGCAGCAAGGGGAGGGGACAGCATAGCAGGAGTGTGGCTTTATTTGTCAAGTGCCTGACTATGGGGTAAAAACGCCACTTCCCACCTTATAAGGGATCTGTTCCTTTGCCTGCCTCCCCTTCGCCAGGGAATTGCCAGCCAGGCAACTGCAGTGGCCTGTGAGCTGGTTCAGTCATCACAAGGTTGAACAGGGCAGAGGTACCTCCCCCAGCCGCAAGGCCCTGCCCTGGTCCAGCCCCTTAACTAGTGCCTGGGCATGAGGAAAGGAGTGAAGAAGGGTAGCTTGGGCACAGCAGCAGGGAGGGGCTGGGTCTGGAAGCAGAGGAAGAAACCGAAGCCCAAGGATTCCTTTGAGGAATGACTGGTTTGGGCAGCTCCCTCGGCTCCTGGTAGCAAGGCACTGGCATCATTAGGAACAGGTGCGGGGGCGATGCCCTGTGGAGGTGCCTACTGAGGGCCTGGAGCTGAGCCAGTGCTCTGCCAGTTCACGGCTGGCTGTGTGAGTCAGAAAAGCGAGTCCTTTCCTAATTGGCACACAGGTATTCCCCCCCGGGCTGGTGCACGCCCTGGCCAGTGCCCAGATTCCAGGTGATTGGCTGCCAGCCTCGTGTTCCTTACAGATGGCAGCCTGTCAACCTTGATGGCGGCCAGAGCTCCTGTAGCACAGCCCAGGTCTCACCCACCAGGCCCACAGAAATCCCAAGTCCCCTGCATGCCACGTCCAGTTCAGGAATGGTCACAGCCACTTCCTCGGCCCACATTCCTGCCATGGCTTCCAAGCCCAGAGAGATGTGGCACGGAGCCAGAGGCGCAGTCCCAGGGGCCTGGCAGGTGTCCTCTGGGAAGCGGCTTGAGTCGCTTACCCTTCAGCTCCTGGATTCCTGAAGTATCTTGTCCTCCCTGGAGACATTTCTCCTTAGCAGTGGCCTTGTGAGGGTTCTTCCCACCGCTCTTCCCGGAGCAGTCATAACACGAACGGAACGATCCTGCAAAACTCAAGGATCTGGAGTTACACTGTCCCACCTTGGCCACGGAGTAGCACAGAGAGAGAAATCGTTAGCAGAGCCCCCAAGCTGAGCTGCACCTGACACTGAGTGGGAACCAGTCGCCCACTCCCGGCCAGGCTGCTGGGAGGCCAGGAGAAGCTGTGTCACTAAGTGGGAAGGCTTTCAACTTGAACTGGCCAGAGAGGAGTGGAGTAGCTAACAAACACCTCTCCAGCACCATAATGCCTGGCTTTCACCACCCCGGGCCCCCTCTGCTGAGGACAGGAGCTGCAGCCTGGAGACTCCAGGGCAGATCAACAGCCTCTTTATTCTCCTGTTCAGGCTCCCTCCCTGGGGCAATGAGCCTCCTGGCTCACTCCTGGGATTGGGAAGCCACAAGCCAGCACAGTTAACAGCAGGCAGCTGAAGCCCGCAGGCATAACCCTGGTGAAACTCGATCCCCACTCAGGCGGTTAACGGGGAGCCTCCCGCTGGGGGCTTACGGCTTTGGCGTTGGTGGATAAGACTCAAAGGCTGCAGCAAGCCCAAGTCTCACCTGTCCTCCCAGGCTTTTGTTTTGCTGAGTGGTTTATGCAAAGGTGGGGCCTGAGCAGTGCTTCTGGTCCCTGGAAGTAGAGGGAGGTGCTGCCCTGCCGAGCCTTTCTTTCCAGCTGCCTTGACAAGTGCCTTGTTGCACTTCCCAGTCAGTCTGGATCACCAGGGGTTAATTCTGCCTGTGCTGAACCTGACCCCTACTTTCACGCTCCAGAACTACGCAAGCTTGCTGCTCTGCTCTGCACCGCTCACCCCCCATTGCTAGGATAGCAGCAGCTTGTGCTCGTCCACTGCCAGGTAGCATTCTGTTGAAGCAACACAGCCTTGAGTTATTTTAGCCCTTCTGTGTTGCCTTTGGATCATTTCCATCATATTGATCACACACACACACGCACGTACGCACAGAGCTGCTCTGCGCATTGCTTTTCACGCTTTTTTTGTAGACATCACTTGCTTTTCTCAAGGCGTGGGTTTTTTTTTTTCAAATCCCTATTACGATAATTACTGTTTTTCTGATACAAGACACAGAGATTTTACTTTGAAAAATGGAACGTGCCGAGAACATGCCAAGGCACAAAGTTTTCTCGAAGTCATCCTCAATGTACTTTCCATGTGGCGCTGGGCTTTTTCACTCAAAGCGCGTTTCTCCTGGTGGACCATAAGGACGGGGACTCCTGCTCTTTCTAATTCGCTCTGGCCTAGTTCCTCCGACAGGTCGACAGCTAACATCTGCGATAATTCTGAGGTTGAGCCAGCAGAGCGGTGGAGACAGCTGGCCGCCTCCCCACCGTGCAGCACTGTCCCCAGACAGAAGCAGGCTGTCTCGAGGGAGACAGCGCTGGCTCCGGAGGGCACGGGGCCTCCCTCCACCAGCCACTGAACTGTCACAAATGGACCCAACAAGGTGGAAGGACAGGCTGCAAATTGAGCAGGGAATGAGAAGGGCGGCTGTGAAATTGGAAAGCAGAGTGATGGGTGAAGGAGCGAGCAATGATTCAGAAAGCCAGCAGCCCGCCCTGCCCTGCCCGGGAGCTGCGGCACTGGGTCAGGTCAGTGAGCCCCACAGATTACTGTTATCCTAGAACAGAAAATTACAGGAGCGGCAAGGCTAATGGATCGCTTTTTCCTCTCGCTCTTAGCACATGGTGAAGATTGGCAAACATCTCTCAGTCTGTTGCTCACACTCATTTTTTGCTGATTCTGTTTGATCTTACATATCTCAGAGCTGATGTTGTTGAGCGTCAGCTTGTATCGCTGCCTGCAACAGGTTCAAGACCCAGCTGCAATACTTGTGATCCAGCTACCTGCTAATGTGTCTGGAAAAGCAGCAGAAGATGGCTTAGGTGCTTGGGCCCCTGCATCCATGTGGGAGACTGGGTGAGGCTCCCGGCTTTTACCTAGCCCTGACCATTTCAGGAGTGAACCAGCAGATAAAAGATCTCTCTCTCAACCCTCCCCCCCACCCCCCACCGCCTTCTCTCTGTTTCTCTCTCTCTCTTTCAACAAGCCTCTCTGGACTTCTATTTCTGTACCTGAAAATGAGGTCAATGTGGAGCACTCGTTCTGGGACCAGCCTCGTGGCACAGAGGGTCAAACATTGTTGCAAAGCTGCCATCCCATATTGGAGCACTGCTCTGAGGCCTCATTTTGTTTTTATTTGAAAGACAGTGACAGGGAGAGAAAGAAAGAGCTCTTCCATCCAACAGCTCCAGTTCCGGTCTAACTCCATGCTGTTGTGGTTGGAAAGAAAGCAGAGACTAGTTCAAGAGCTTGGATGCCTGCTGTCCTCACAGGATATCCAGATGGAGTTCCTGGCTTCTGGCTTCAGCCTGGCCCAGCCCAGCTGTTGCTGACACTTGGGGAATGAAACAGGGCTAGAAAATCTCTTTATTTGTCTCTGCCGCTCTCTGTGTCACTCTTTAAAAAAAAAAAAAGCAAAACAAACCCCTTGTATGAGGTGACTGAATAAGCTAATGTTCCACCTGCAAGTGCTGATATTCCATATGGATGCTGGTTCATGTTCATGCTGCTCCATTTGTGGTCCAATTCTCTGCTTATGGCCTGGGAAAGCAGCAGAGAATGGCACAAGTCCTTGGGCCTCTGCACCTTCGGGGGAGGACTAGAAGAAGCTTCGGATTGGCTCAGCTCTGGCCTTTGAAACCATCTGAAGAGTGAACCAGCAGATAGATCTTTCTTTTGAGTCTCCTTCTCTCTGTAAATCTGCCTTTCCAATAAAAATAATAAATCTGTAAAAGCAAATGCAAAAAAAATCCATGTCTCTGAGAGCAGAGTTGCCCAACCTGGACACTGCTGCCTCTCAGGGTTGGGTGGCTGGGAGCTGCCAGCCTGCCTTCTGTACCTGAACTCCAGAAGCTTCCCTCCTAGGGAGGAATATTTCGGTAAGTCGCCCAGTGTGCCCTGGGTCAAGGGGGCAAAACCACCTCTGATTGGCAACCAGGGATATGGAATCACTGTGGACATCGTATGATGCAACCCATGGTATGTGCTAGATTAGAATCAGTGCCCAGTACCCCTCAGCCACTAGAGGTTACCAGGCAGTCCTGGGGTGGTGTAGCCTGCCTGTGCATGAATCTCCTTGCTCTTATTGTGTGTGTGTGTGTGTGTGTGTGTGACATTCTCCCTTCTGGAACTGTGGTGACTGTAAAGGCACGTTTCTGAGCAGTCCCCTTCCAAGTAGGCACAAGTATCAGAAACACAGCACCGAGGTACTGGCATTTGCAAGTGGCTTTTGAAAATGGAGAATGTCAAAGACATGTAAATCGCTCTCCTCAGTGTGGCAGTGGCAGGGTGGCGGTGGCAAGCCTTGGAGCCCATCTTCTCTTCAAAGCTTTTATGATTGTTAACACATTGGTCACCAGGACCCAGAACCCTGGTGGCGCCCGCCTGGGATGTCAAAGGTTCATGCAGGTGGTAGGGCAGGCTGGGGCCACTGCAGGGCTGCTCCTGGCAGCCTTTTGTGCTCTTTCTGGACGATTCCCTGATTCCATGAGCAGTGAGGGGATGACAGAAGCTGAGAACAGGGTGCGGTGAAGCACAGCAGAGAAGGGGTCCTCTTCGACTAAGAGCAGGGTTCCCTGATCCCCGAGTCCTGGTAGGCTGCAGACAGTAGGGGTACACCTGGTTGCAGACCACCCAGCAGCTCCTGCTCCGGTCACCAAGGGAACCATGAGGCTGATGGAACCCGCGGCCCCTCCCACAGACACGCTCCCTGCTGCAGCCTCGCCTGCGGAGCCAAGACCCCCAGGTCTGTTCTTTGCAGCCACTTCTCCGGCTGCGGCTACCCTGCTGGGACATTCCTTTTCACAGCTGCCTCCAGCCAAATCGGCTGCCACCAAGTTCCTGAGAAATGATTCACAGGAGACTGCTAACTTTGGCAGAAAATCGCATGCTTCCTTTGCTTGGATGTCACAAAGACTTACAGGATGAGAAGCGGTTAGGTTTGCACCTGCACTCAGATGCCCTGCCCCGGGGTGATTCCCTGGGGAAGGTGCAGGACCCCTTGTTCTCTCTCTCTCTCTTTATCTTTCTCAGAGGGCAGAGTTGCGCTGAGCACCCTGACACTGCTCTATCACAGCATGGCATTTGGGAGGGCACATCAGGTACCCCCTTTATTTCTCTACCCCGGGATCTGAGACTAGGGCCCCAAGAGCAGCATCACGACCTTGACACCATTTCGGTATGGTCTTGGACTGGCTCACCAGCTCCTCCCTCTTGAATGTGGACTCCTCATGCTCAACAACTATGTCTGCTCCGCTTAGTTACAGAACAGAAATCACTAGGCCACAAACATGCACCTGTCTTCTCCCTCGCCCCAGCGAGGACAGCCAGCCGTGAAGAGTGTCTCCAGGAGAGTTCCTTAAACGTCCCAAGCAACGGAACCACCTGGCGTCTCCTTAAGATGCAGCTCCTGTGTAGCTGGTCTGGGTAGCTCAGGGGTCTGCATTCCCAAACAGCTCCTGGTGAGGCGGATGCTGCCGGCCTCAGGACCACACTTCCACACATGGAACATCTGAGGGACTGCGTGTTTTCAGGGCCGGGGGTGGGGCGGGAAGCGAGGGGGTGTGGGTTGCAGAGAGAATACCCGGCAGCAGCTTGGACTGGTGAGAGAAACGGCGGGGCACAAAGGCAGGGGGGGGAGGGGGCGGAGGAGGGGTTCTCTTCTAAGCGTTTCCTTGGCGTTTGGTCCGCATCCTTTTCAGGAAACGCACGGACCCTCACTGCTTGTTACCAGGCCAGACAGCAGGTCCATCTTGTGCTGATTGCTTGCCAGTCTCGTCCGGCAGAAGGTTATTTCTCCTTCAGTTTGTGGTTGCCAGCAAAGCTAATGAGGTCGCCCCCCTACCCCCTACCACACACACACACACACACACACCAACCCCTGCCGCCTTCCCTGAGATCACCTTTATGGATGTGGATCCAAAATGGAAATCAGCTAGAGGAGGTTCATTCCAACAACGGCTACGGAGACTGGGAAACATTTTCCGCTGCCAGGCGCCTGCTGGAGATGCCGGCTGGCTCCGAGCCTGACTCTTCAGTCTTCCTCCTGTTCCAGGGTTCTCACCACCAACCTTCCAAGAATTCCCTTTGGACCTAGAGCGGCCAGATCCATTTCTGTTGCTTGCAGTCACACCACAACAGACAAGACCAATACAATGTTTTAAGCCATTTTGAAATAATGCTTCCCTACCAGAACGTGAGAGAGAGAAAACTATGACACCACTTTGTCATTTTTTCTTTTAAAGTTTTATTTGAAAGGCAGAGTGGTAAAAGGAAGAAAATATAGAAAAGAGAGAGAGAGATGAATCCATCAGCTGGTTCACTTCTCCAGTGAGCACAGAAGTTAGGATAGGGCGTGCCAAAGCCAGGAGCTGAGAACGCAGGTTGGCCAGTCCACGTGGGTGGCTGGGCCATCATTCACTGCTCTTGTAAGGGTGTTAGTAGGAGTCGGCTCAGAAGTGGAGCAGCTGGGACTCCTGCTCCAACATAGAATGCTGCTATGGCAAGCAGAAGTTTAACCTGTTGCACCGCAGCAGCAGCGGGGGGGGGGGGGGGGGGGGGGGGGTGGGAGGGGGGGTGGGAGGGGGGGCGGGAGGGGTGGGGGGGTCCCTCCTCACCGCTTTGAAGCTGACTTCATGGCTGCTGGCATGATGAAGCAGTTGGTAGCGGGGATCGCCTGTGCATTCTGAGAGAAAGGTGCAGTGAATGACCTTGGAGAGAACTGGCAAGTCACAGCACCCATGCTGCTCCTTGGCATCTGTCAGCTGCCCCTGTGCCCAAGGATGTGTTAGATGGCCTTCACACGCTGAAAGAGCAAGAAGTTCCTGCAAGCACAGGCAAGCTTGTAGTGGTCTGGCTAACACACTCTCCGCCTTTTCCTCCGGTTTCTTGTCCCCTCCCTATGTTTTCTAAAAGCCAAGAGTCGCGCAGGATCAGCATGGAACATGATCCCGGTTCCGTGGGTTGACTACAGTGCTAGAGGCATGCTAGTATTTCCTATGCGACATGCCCAACAGAAGTAGCTAAAGCTAAACAAGCTACAAATATATATATATTAAAAAAAAAAAACATGAGGGGCTGGCATTAGGGCACAGATTAAACATACCAGATGCTGTGGGTTAATCCAACTCCTGGATCAGAAGTGGCTGGGGAGACAGCCTAAGATGACCCAAGTGCCTAGGAGTTTGCCACCTGTGTGGGAGATCTGGACAAAGTTTTGGGCTCCCGGGGTTCAGCCCAGCCAGGCCCTGGCCATTATAGTCATTTAGCAAGTGACCCAGCAGACAGAAGATATTTTTCTCTCTGTCTCTCCCTCAGTCTGTGATTCTGACTTTTAAATAAAATAAATCTTTTTTTTTTTTTTAAAAAAAGGTTTATTTATTTTTATTGCAAAGTCAGATACACAGAGAGAAGGAGAGACAGAGAGGAAGATCTTCCATCTGATGATTCGCTCCCCAAGTGGCCAAGACAGCTGGTGCTGCGCCGATCCAGGAGTGAAGAACTTTTTCCAGGTCTCCCCCCTGGGTGCAGGGTCCAAAGGCTTGGGCCATCCTTGACTGCTTTCCCAGGCCACAAGCAGGGAGCTGGACGGGAAGTGGAGCTGCCGGGCCAGGATTAGAACTGGTGCTCATATGGGATTCTGGTGCATTCAAGGCAAGGACTTTTAGCCGCTAGGCCATCATACCGGGCCCTAAATAAAATAAATCTTAAACACACACACATATACGCACATATCAAAAAATCTTAGTTCAAGTCCATCTCAGCTACTCTAGGAACAAGCATTCTTGTTAGCTTCTCAGAGCCTGTGTCCTCATCTTTAAAATGCATATGATTAGAGCTGGGGTTGTGGCACAGTAGGCTGTGCCTCTACCTGCATCACCAGCATCTCATATGGATGCCAGTTCTTGTCTCAGCTGTTCCACTTCTCATCCAACTCCCTGCTGGTGGCCTGGGAGAGCAGTGCAGGATGGCTCAAAGCCTTGGGACCCTGCTCCTGTGTGAAAAATCTACAGGAAGTTCCTGGTTGTGGATTAACTCAGCTCTGTCCATGGAGGCCACTTGGGGAGTGAATCAGCTGTTGCAAGATTTTCCTCTTTGTCTCTCCTTTCTGTATTTTTTTCCAATAAAAATAAATTAATCTTTAAAAAAAAACCTCCTCTTTTGAAATCCCCAAAATACAATCTCTGCTTCTTATTCCCAAATAAAAGATTTTAAGCAAGCGTTTCGCCTAATTCTGATCATTTTTTTGGACACGTACAAATAAAGGAAAGACAGAAAACACACTGCCATGTTCAGTGTTTGTCTCTGGGTATGAAGTGATGTGTAATTTGTAACTTCTCTATATTTTCCAGGTTCTTTTACAGTGAGCATGTGCAATACTTTTAGGACCAGAAGTTAAGCCGTGAAAAATGCTACCTTTAAAAGAGAAGAAAAATAGTGAGAGGTACCGCAACGTGATTGTGTAGGAATTGAGTGAAAAAAAAAATCCCAGTTAGATGGAGAAATAGATGCTTTCTGGTCAAGGGCTTGTTGGGAGGGAAATGACATCCATTTAGTTCGCACCAACTCTCAATAACAAATCATAACGTAAAACGAAAGTACACTGTGGAGACCGGGCAACCCCCTGCTGGGATTTTGCCCTGTGACTCATCAAGCTAGAAATGACCTCAGACGGTGGCGGGTGGCCCCTCCTCCTCGCCTTACCTCGGGAACGTTGCCCTGCGACTTTCCAGGACAGATGAGCGATGGTCCTATTTATATGCCCTCTAGGAACTAAATCTACCCGCATTTCCTTCCTTCTTCCCCAGCTTCACACGGGCCTGCTTTAACTTTTGGACGTGCACTCTGCGAGCAAGCGCCCGCTTAGTCCTCGTCTTTGCCTGGAAGAATGGCTGTGAGTTGTCTCGGATCATTCCTGCCTACTCTGGGTCCTCGGGACAAAACCAAACCCATCAGGAAGCTGTTCTTGTTAACTAGGAAGAGCCCATATACTTCACATTGTCTGTACCGGTTGGTGGGAGGAGAGACACAGATGGAATAAATGTCAAAATTGGGAGCCAAAAGTAGCAAATCTGTGAGAAGGAAGTGAGGGCCCCAGGACGGGAAGCAGGGAGGAATTGAGAGAGTTCAGAGATAAAAGGGAGGCAGCTCAGGAGAACTGGACTCTTCGTGGACCCTTGTGGAGTAAGAGAAAGCCTGCTTGTAGCAACCCGACTAGAAACATGGGAACCGGTGTGTTCCTTCCTGCTCTCATCCCTGTCATGCAGGAGAGTAGCTTTCTGTGTGCAAAGAAGCCTTCAGCAAGCTGTCCTGTGCTCACGTACTTTGGGACACGAAGTGTTGGGTAACAGAGGGTCAGGGGACAGTGGACAGCCAGAAGCAGGTGCATCGTCCTAGAAACCTGTGGGTTTTTCAAGGAGACTAATCAAAGTCCTAGGGCAAGGGGCTTGACCCGTTTTCCTTGTTTATTAGAGAAAAGTTGATAACTGAATTCTGAAGAACTTGGGACTCTCCAAGGGGGAGGTGTCGAGATGAGGAGCATTGGCCATGTGACTGTATCGGTGGGGAGTACTGCTCTTACTATCGCATGGTGTGGCTATCTGTCTCAGTCACTACAAGGCTATAGCAAAATACTATGAACTTGGCCATTTCTGAATAACGGAAAGTCACTTCTCACGGTTCTGGAATTTGGGAATTTCAATATCCAGATGCCAAAGGGTTCACTGTCTGGTGAGTGTTCCATCTCTATTTCCCAGGTGTACCTTCGTGGAAGGGACAGAAGGACAAAAAAGGACCAAACTCTCTCTGCCAATCCCTTTGCAGTGGCTTTGACCCTTGTTTGAGGGTGGAGCCCTCATGACCCAAATACTCTCTCCAATATGATCGCATTGGGTATAAAATCTCCAATACAATGTCGGAGGGGGCCACACTCAGACCACGGCAGTATCTATTTTTTCTCTCTTCTCTCTGCAGTAGCTCCTACACCCATTCTCCTGTGAACAAATCAATGCACCATGGCTCAGACCTTGCCTCCAGGAATGTGGATGAGAGTGGGAGAGTGGCAGGTGCTATCAAATGAAAAGCCATCCTGAGCTGGAGGGACACAGGATGCTCCCCCATTCACACGCACTTGTCTGGCTACTTCATCATGAGAGGAAATGAAACCGGACCCCAGGCCTCCTAAGATGGCCACAACGTCAAAGAACCAGTGTGGGCCCAGTGAGGTGACACAGTGGTTAAATCCTCATCTTGCAAGTGCTGGGATCCCGGATGGGTGCTGGTTTGTGTCCTGGCTGCTGCATTTCCCAAGCAGCTCCTTAATAACGTACCTGGGAAGGCAGCAGAGGATGGCGCAAAGCCTTGGGACCCTGTACCCGCGGGAGAGACCCGGAGGGTAAGGCAGGATTCAGATGTATTTGGGCATCACCTCTTGGTGACAGTGAACAGCTCTACTCACTGTCCAAGGACATGGAAATCAAGAGATGAGAATCGAGTGGAGCCAGCTGAGCTTGGATGCCCAGGACCCAGCTGACACTGGGCTGGCCTGCATGTCTTAGAATGATCACTCTGCCTTCCTTCTGTACATGTGCGTGAAAGCGGCCAGTTCCCAGTACCAGGCATAATGATGACAACCACCCTTGACATTGTGCACCAGTTGCGTCTTCCAGAACCTGTGACTCCCATTCTACAGATGAGAACATAGGGGCTCACAGAAGTGACTGGCCCAGTGTCTCTGGGAACTGGGTCTGTGTGACACAGTCCTTTCCCACATGCTACTGCAGCCACAGGGCCCAAAACACACCCCAGACGCATCTCCTTATTTGCCAGGGAAATATGGAGTTTATCTTTTTAAAGGATTAATTTATTTTTATTTGAAAGGCAGATTTTACAGAGAGAAGGAGAAATGAGAGAGAGAGAGAGAGAGAGAGAGATCTTCATCCACTGGATCACTCCCCACATGGCTGCAATTGCCAGAGCTGAGCGGATCTGAAGCCAGGAGCTTCTTCTCTGTTTCCCGCATGGACACAGGGACCAAAGACCTTGAACCATCTTCTGCAGCTTTTCCAGGCTAGAAGTAGGGACTTAGAGTAGAGTAGCTCAGACATGAACTGGTGCCCCTAAGGGATGCTGCTGTTTCAGACAGATGACTAGCCCGTTAAGCCAGCACACCAATCCCACAATATGGAATTTAAAAGCAGCTTTTGGGGTCAGCACCCTGGCATAGTAGGCTAAGCTCCCACCAGCAGAAGAAAGATCTGTCCTTCTCTTTGTAACTCTGCTTTCCAAATAAAAAATAAAACAAATTTTTAATACAAAAGCAGCTCTCCTGTTGTAAAAGCGAATCTCATTTTCCTGTATTATTTTTTAATTACACCGGTGATTCAGGCTCCTCGTGGAAATGAAGAGGAAAAAAAAAAAAGATGGGACGGCGGGGGGGGGGGGGGGGCAAGACATTCTCCCGCCATTCTACCGCTCAGATCTCTACCACTGTTAGTATCAGAATAGATCCTCCTCAGAACAAAAGAAAGGGTTTGTAAATACATTGCATTGACAGCGGCTGCAGGACAAGCCTGTAAGGAGACCCTGTTCATTTGACTTCAAATGAAGTGAAATGTGACCTTGGGGTGGGGCGGAGTGCACGTGGGGGTGTGCACACGCCCACCTCTGCACGACCTGTGTTCACGCCAGACGCTCCTCCGCCCAGGCTGAGGAAGGCTCAGCTCGGCAGCCGGCAGCCAAGTGGGTGGGGAATCCATTACCACCTTCATTGAGAGCGTTTCTTCACAACAGAGGCAGGGTAGCTCTGGCTCCTGGTGGCCAAAATGACTTGCCCTCTGATGGGGGTCAAATTCCTCCAGGCGGAGCGGTGAAGGGAGGAAGGGGGGAAAGGGGGAGCAGAGAGAGAAGGCAGAGAATTAAGTTTAATTTGATCCACTTGGCCTTCTAAGCAGCCTGCTGAGGTTGGTCCCTGTGGCCTCCCAGGGCACACGGCAAGGCCTCCGTTCATCTTGTTCCTTACACATGATTTTCTTGTTTATGAGGCTCCTCCTTCTCCCACCCCCACCCCCCAATCAAAAGAGCGGCCCCAACAGGGATCCTGCTCACCTGTAGCTGCATTGAGGCTCCTGCCTCTGAGTCTGGCAGGCTGGGTTGTGTTGCCTGCATGGTGTGGGAGGGTGTCTACAGGTCAGTGTAAGTGTTTGATTTCGTCTGCAGATAACGGAATCCCAGGATATCTTCTCTTTCTGCAACCCAGAACCCCCAGCCTGCCACCACTTGGGGCCAGAGAAATAGCTGTGTCCACAGTTTTTCCTTCAAGAACTGCAAGCATTTATTCCCTTGTGCCAGATACCTGTTTTATCCGGAACTGGACAAAATGAAATTTGCTCCGTTTCATCAATCTCTCTCAATTACATCTTCTAAAAATTCCTCCCAAGTGCTAAGTGTGGTGTCAGGCATTGGACTTGGAGTCGGGTGAGTTGGGAATTAAAGGCCGGGTGACCTACACTCTCCTGCTGTGTGAGTTGAAGGCTGAATTGATCTCTCTGAGCCTTGGTTTTTGTCTATGGAATATGGATATAATGACACTAAATATTTGCAGCATCAGGGTGATTAAATGATATATAAGTGAGAGTTGTGGGGCCAGGATTGTGGCACAGAAGGAAAAGCCATGGCTTATGACCCTGGCATTCCATATGGGTGCTGGTTCACATCCCGGCTATTCCAGTTCCAATCCAGCTTTCTTCTGATAGCCTGGGAAAAGCAACAGAAGATGGTCCAACTGCTTGGGTTCCTGCCACACAATGGGAGACCCAGATGAAGCTCCTGGCTCAGCCCCGAATGTGGTAACCACTTGGGGACTGAACCAATAGATGGAAGATTTCTTTCTCTCATACCCTATCTCTCTCTGACTTTCTTTTTTTCTTTTTTAAAGATTTATTTATTTATTGGAAAGTCAGATGTACAGAGTGAAGGAGAGACAGAGAGGAAGCTCTTCCGTCCAATGATTCACTTCCTAAGTGAGCACAACGGCCGATGCTATGCCGATCTGAAGCCAGGATCCAGGAACTTCTTCCGGGTATTCCACATGAGTGCAGGGTCCCAAAGCTTTGGGCCGTCCTCTGCTGCTTTCCCAGGCCACAGGCAGGGAGCTGGATGGGAAGTGGAGCTGCTGGGATTAGAACTGGCGCCCATATGGGATCCTGGGGCATTCAAGGAGAGGACTTTAGCCGCTAGGCCACACTGCCGGGCCCTAACTCTGACTTTCAAAGAAATAAATCTTTTTTAAAAAGGTGAGTTGCAAGCCCTAACTCAACACACCTAGGAAAATCTTAACCCCTCCCCCCGTTTCTGGGACTAGCTCCTTTGATCTTGAAAAATCCAAAAGCAGTACCAGCCACATGACCCCCGGATACTCTGCTCAGGAACACCCTCACCGCACATGAACAGCCAAATGGCCTCTCCATTCAGTGACACATGACCGTGACCCTGGAGATGAGATGCCGGAGCACGGCTCCAGGCAGGGGGTGTCCTGGCAGCACCAGCCCACCAACAGCTGAGGCTGCGGGTACTGCCTCCGTCCTGAGGGGAGATATGAGCAGTGAGATGGTACCTGACCCTTCTCTATGAAGGAAGGGTTGAAGCTGGCATTCCCAAGATGAAAATGCAAGGACCAAGATGTTAGAAATGGATTAGGTTTGTCCCACATGGCTCCCCGTCTAATCTCCTACTGGACTCCGATCCTCTTTTTTGGTATCTTTCTTGTCAAAGGGGCTCCCAGTGCTTTGGGCTCTCTCACTGCGGCAACTAGTGGGGCAGGCATTGGGTCTGGTGTTTAAGATACCCCATCCTACTTTGCAGTGCCTGGGCTGGAGCCTGGCTTGGGCTCCTGATGCCAGCTTCTGCAATGAGGTGATGCTCATGCAGTCCAATTCCTGCCACCCAGAAGGAAAAATCTGCATTGAGTTCTTGGCTCTTGGCGTTAGACCCTGCTGAGCCCCAAGTGTTGTTGGCATTTGAGGAATGAATCAGGAGATGCGAGCTCTCTCTCTGACTCGTTCTCTCCGGGAGCACTGTGAGAGTGCACATTCCTCTCCAATGCCTGCTTGCTTTGACAAGCAATCCATGCGAGGAGTTGCCAGTATTGAGTACTGTTAGCAGTACTTACAGGTGCCCATTCACAATCCACCAGGTGTTTTCTGAAGAGATTGCCCGCACCTCCTGAGTATAGGACTGGGAACCAGCTTAATCACAGCACCTGAGAGCACACGCAGGAGCTGATTGTCAATCCTCTCTGCTCTCCATCCATCACAGCCCCAGGTGAGGCGGGGGTAGAGTAAGCGGCTTCTACAAGCCCCGTGCTGATGGTGCGGCAGGACCAGAGTATGTGGGTGGGGAGGTGGGGGGACAAATCCAAACAGATTTCCTTCCCATTTTCCTTCTTCCTGTCTCCAGTGCCCAGCCCTGCCAAGCCCAAATAGACTTTACAGACGAGCAGCATCTCGGTGTCACCTGGAAGCTTGTTACTAATGCAGAGCCTCAAATTCAGCCTCAGACCTCTGGAAACAGAACCTACATTTTAACAAGCACCCAGGGGATGCCTATGCATTTCAGAATCTGAAAACTGCTTGTCTAGAACCCACAGGTCCCCGGTTGCTTACCCACAGCTGCTTCAACCCCAGGGGTCTGCGAACTTCCCAGGCTGAATTTGGCTCAATTTCAGCATCTCATGTTCCAGAAGTGTCAATGTCATTAAGCGCGTTTTCTAGGAGAAAATGCTTCTGCCCTGTTTCCTGACACTGTTTTTTCCTTATTTAACATCCTGAAATGATAAGCCTTGTTAAGGAAATCATTTTCAGAATGAGCAGGAGGATGTAGCACCTTAGACTTCTAGCAGAGAAGGTATGATACCAGCCTAATAAATAATCCTAACTGGGTGGTAAGATGTATGTGGATGCACTTAAGAAATTACAAAGCAGGGCACACATGTTACTTTATTATAATTCCTAGGCTGCAGGCTCACGCGGCTTTCCTTCTTGAGCCCATTCCCTGTGAAAATGTGTCTGAGGAATATGATGTGAAATTTAATGTTTTCTAATTGTTTTCATTTTATTAGACATGCAAGGAGCTAGCCTAGTACTTACCAAGCCCTCCTATGCATCTGAATAATGTGGGAGCTTAATTTTAAAGTATATGAGCCTGAGCTCTGGACCTAGATTTTCTTTCTTTCTTTCCTTCCTAAAGGCTCATTTTATTTATTTGCAAGGCAGAGTGGCAATGATCTTTCATTCCTGATTTATTCTCCAAATGTTCTCAGCAGCCAGGGCTGGGCCAGGCTGAAGCCAGGAATTCCATCCAGGTCTCCCACATAGATGTAGGGGTCCGAGCACTTGAGCCATCTTCTACTGCTTTCCCAGGTGCATTGGCAGGGAGCTGGGTGAGAGGCAGAGCAGCCAGGACTCCAGCCGGCAGTGATGTGGGGTGCCAGCATTGCAAAGTGACACCTGCCGTTTCACAAGGCTCCCCCCCCCTCCCGCCCCCCCCCCCCCCGCAGATGGTATTTCTCAGGGTCAAGATTGACCCAGGGCATGTTTTGAAGTACCCCCAGGTGATTCTAATACAGAATGAACTTGGATAACCACTGAGCTTGAAAAGATGCTATCGTTCCATGTTGACAATAAATACATGCAAGCGAGAAGTTTGTCCATTTTCATGAATAAATCAATCCAAATTTTGTAATTTCTGAGTCTTAACGATAGTCGAGCCACCGGGGTGCCTCATCTAAACCGAAGCACTAGTGGTTGTTAATTAGAAATGGCAATGACAATTTGGTTCATTGTTCATTCTTTCACAGTTTAACGCTGCCCAGCTAAGGAAGGCTCCCCCACCTCCTGCCAGGCTCATGCCCTGGTGTTTACAACAAAATCCTCCAATGCCATGTGGCATTTGACTTCAATGATTAGACATTTTGACAATACAGGTTTCGAGAAGTATTGATGAGGCTTTTGGAGCCCGAAGTTTTAGGCGTTATCATTTCCTTGAGAAGTCTGATATCTGGCCAATTTCCTGCTTTGAAAAATGAGGGTGTTGGACCAGTGGTTCATGAATCTGGCTGACTCACCCAGAGAGCTTGCCAAAGCCACAGATGTCAAGAACTGGAAGGGAAGAGGGGAGTGTTGAAAACTCTGGGTTTGAAAAGGAACCCTTGGAGGATCCGCTGGGCTTGGGAGCAAGTGGATGAGATAAGCTCCCGAGCCCTTTTCTGCTCTCAGAAGCCAGGTGTTCGCTCTACTTCACGAAAGTCTTCTATCTGGAGGTGGGAGTTTGACTTCAACATTAAGATGTTTGCAGCTTAGTCTGAGCTCAACACCTGCGTTGGCTTCCCATCGCAGCTTTCTGCATATGCACACCCTGGGAAGCAGCAGGCAATGGTTCAAGTAATTAGATTTCTGCCTCTCGCGTGTGTTGAGCTTCTGGCTCCCTACTCAGGCCCAGCACATCTCAGTTCTTGTGGGCATTTGAGCGAACAGTGAATGGAAACTCTATACATTAGTGACTCTCTCTCTTGTCTGTCCCCCTCCCCCACTTCTTAAATGAACTTAAAAAATTACTAAAAGCAGTTGTTCCGGGGGGGAGTGGCGGGAAGGGGACAAGGCGTGACTACAGGGCAAGACCTAAGCAGAGAAATGAAAGCATGAAAGAAGCTGTCAAAAGCATCATGTCCAGCTATTTTATATATAGATATATATTGCCAAGCCCTCAAAGATCTATTTTTCTAAAAAGATTTGTTTTCATTTGGGCCCAGCATGATGGCTCAGTGGCTGAATCCTCACCTTGCAACTGCTGGGATTTTTTAGGGATGTCAGTTCCTGTCCCAGCTGCTCTATTTCCATCCAGCTCCCTGCCTTTGACCTGGGAAAGCAGTCGAGGATGGCCCAAAGCCTCGGGACCCTGCACCCATGTGAGAGACCTGGAAGAAGCTCCTGGCTCCTGGCTTTGGATCAGCTTAGCTCCAGCTATTGCAGCCTCTTAGGGAGTGAATCAGTAGACAGATCTTGTTCTTCTTCTGTATCTTCCCTCTGTAAATCTGCCTTTCCAATAAAAATATTTATGTGATAGAGTGACAGAAAGATCTTCCATCTGTTAGTTTGTTCTCCAAATGGTCACGATGGCAGGAGCTGGGCCAGGCTTAAGTCAATGAGTCAGAACCATACCTTGGTCTTCCTCCCACCTGGGTGATAGGGGCCCAAGATCTTGGATCATATTTTGCTGCTTTCACAGGTGCCTTCTCAGGGAGCTGGATTGGCAGCAGAGCAGCCAGGATTGAAACTGGCACTCCCAATGGGATGCTGGCTTTGTGAGAGCTTAACCCACTGAACCACAATGCTGACACAAGGCCCATGTGTTAAAGGTTTGATCCCAAAGTCTCACATTAGTGATTAAAGGACGGAATCTTCAACCAGCTGTGGCACCTGCAGGTGGGGCCTTTGAGGAGTGGTTGGCCTGGATTAGGTGGTGAGGCCCCTGTGACCGACTCATGGTGACTTTATAAGGAGGGACCACATGGATAGAGGTGACAAACATGCTCCCGGCCTTCTACTCCCTGGTCCACCCTGGGTGTGTCCCACAGCACACACTCGTTCTTGGCCAGCCTCCAGCCTCCACAGCTAGCCTAAGCCATGGAGCCTGTACAAGACTAGACTGAGACCCTCCAAATCATGAGCCAAGGAAACTTATATCATAGGCAACTTCTCTTGGGCCTTTGTCATCATGAGGAAAAGAAATATATGAAGTTATAGCTAACATACCATCAATGCATTTGGCTCAATCGGATTGCATTGCAGACACTCCCATTATTTTCTAGTATGTACAAGCATACTTACAAGAAAGCATGGATATCAAGATCTTTTGTATTAAAGTAAACAACTTTTGTTCTATTTTCCATGAACTTTAAAAAATACCTATCTGTCTACTTAAAAGGGAACTGATACATAGAGAGAGCTCCCTTCCACTGGTTTCCTCTCCAAATGACCATAACCAGCCCAAAGCCAGGAGTCAGGAACTTCATCCAGGCTTCCCACGCAGGTGGCAGGACCTGTCGTTGGGTCATTATCCCCTGCTTTCCCGCATACATTAGCAGGGAACTTGAACAGGAAGTGCAGCAGCCAGGAGTTGAACTGATACTCTGTTTAACTCACTGAGCTGTAGCACTGACCTCTCCAGGAACTTGTAAAGTACTCTTGCATTGTCACAGGCCAAAGAGTGCCCACCCTCCACTGTGTCCACACCCTAATCCTTATCATATCACATGACAGATGTCATCAAGGTTACAGACTTTAAAATGCGCTAAATTAGAAGAGCTGAGTATGACCCCAGCTGATCACCCGAGTCCTTACAGGCATAACTCTGGCTGGCAGTGAATTCTCAGCTGAAGGGTGACAGGAGCCTTTTCACTGCTGAGCACATTGCCATGCAAAGTATGAGAATAGGCATGGCACCCTCTTGGAGCAAACAGCTGTCCCTGTGGGCAGCCACTGGGGGAAGGGGAGCCTAGGCCCCTACAACCATAAGAAATTGGATCCAGCTGACAACCCGCAAGGGCTGGGATGTGAATCATCTCTGGAGTCTCCCGAAAAGAATACAACCCTGCTGACACCATGACTTTGGCCTTGTGCAACCTGGAGCAGAAAAACCAGTTGAGCTGACTGGGACTTCAGACCTGCAGTGGTGCGTGATGAATACATGTGCTTTTTCCCCCCTAGCCACTTGGTTTGGGGTAATTTGTTATGGCAGCAACGGAAAACTAATATAAACACCCATGCATATGCTGTTTATTGGCCTTTGGTCTGTTTCCACCGAGTATCATTGCTATGCAGATGCTGGGCGGCACCATTCATCATTTTCCACTTAGCCTGCTGAAGCCATCACTCACTCTCTTAGTGCCTCTTCGTGGTGCAAGCTCGAGTGCTCCATGCATTGTTTTCCATGCGCTCTGGGAAAGGCGCTCTTTCTTACGAGCCTGGCGTCTGACTGGAGAAAGACTGAATGCCTGCTCTCCGTTTCTGAGGCTACTAATCAATACTTACCATTAGGACGACAACTCCATGCATCACTAAACCTTGACCTCTGCACCCTGGAGCGGTCCCAAGGTGCCAATTGATGTAAGGCAATATACATATTCCACAAATGCAATTCTGCTTTCATAGACCTCCCTGAATTACATTTTAGAGACTTTGGTGATTGCAATATATATATATATATATGTATGTAGTTGTTCATGTACCAAGAAACCCAGGATCTTTAGAACGATTGCTTGGATTATACTAATCGTGTTTCTGAGTTTAATAAAGATCTTTTGACTGGATCATGTGCTTGAGATGTGGACTATGTGGCCCTGTCTTTTACACAACCAGTTGATGTTGGTGTTAAGTGCTTGGAAAGCCTACAGGAAGAACATGCTGGGGGTCCCAGACCTGAAAACAGCCCACCTTGCCCCAGCCTAGAAATCAGAAGGCAGGTCTAAAAGAACTTGCCTCGCACTGCTCTTTTATCTACAACTTTGGGAATTCTATTTCCCTAGAGATAGGTATCTTTCAGGAAACACTTGGTAATGGGCAAACATCACGGAATAATTGTGTTCCCAATAAAAGGCGATGATATCCCTGTTTCCCTGGATTTGTTCACATGGGATCAATCACCACCCAGCTCTCTGGATTAAAACCAAATGGTTCATCAGGCTTTCAAGAGACAGGTAGTTTGCTTCACAGGATCACATTTAATGATCTTTGGCAACTTCTTAAGTCCAATCAGAGATCGCTTCTCGGCCTTTTGGCTAAGATCAAGTGAAGTCCAATCAGAGGAGCGCACACACATTCAGGGTTTTGCCAACCCTGGGGCCCTTGATGGTTTAGGTAGACAAGGGGTTCTCAGAAGAGAGGATGTATGAACTCCCCTGAAGACAAGACAGCATAGTCCAGCCCCAAGGAGCTGAGCAGCTATCAGGCACCCATAGAAAGCTGTTTCCTCTTATCTGTCTCATCTCTCTCCAGAGTTATTTGACCCATCACCGTTGCTCTCTGGAATTCTTTACTTCCTAATTGCTATGCCCAAGGCAGACACTTCCACCAGCTCTGCAGGACTGACTCTTCACACTAACTTTGTCCTGATCCTTTTAGATTCCCAGGACAGAGTTTGATTGGTTTGGCGAGGTCATATATCTAGTTCTGATCCCATCAGCTACATACAGGATGGCTCGAGGGCACAGGACATGGGGAATTGGATGTTCAAGGGACCTGATGGGACAGGGAGAACATGACCCTTCCCTCCAGAATATTTGTTTAAGATGACAGTATAGGTGTGTCTTTACGAGTTCTTTTCATATCTCTAAGGTAGAGGATTTTTTTAAAAAGTATTCATTTTTCTTTGAAAGTCAGATATATAAAGATCTTCTGTCTGTTGGTTCACTCCCCCAAGCAGCCACAACAGCTGGAGCTGCATCAATCCGAAGCCAGGAGCTTCTTCTGGGTCTCCGAAATGGATGCAGCGTCCCAAGGCTTTGGGCCATGCTTAACTGCTTTCCCAGGTCACCTGCAGGGAGCTGGATGGGAAGCAGGGCTAACGGGATTAGAACCAGCACCCATGTGAGATCCCGGTATATGCAAGGCTAGGATTTTAGCCACTAGGTTACCATACCAGGCCCTAAGGTAGGGGATCTTTTTTCCTCTTCATCTTTACCACCATCCTCATCTCCTCACCATCCTCACCATGCCTCATACAAAGAACATACCCAATACATATAAAAAATATACACTGTGGCACTGGCACTGTGGCATAGGAGGAAAGGTCATGGATTACAGTGCCAGTATCCCATATGGGTGCTGCTTCGAGTCCTGACTGCTCTGTTTCAGATCCAGCTCCCTGCTAATATGCCTGGGAAAGCATCCCTAGTTCTTGACTCCCCTTAACCCACGGGGGAGGCCCAGAAGGAAGCCCCTAGCTCCTATGGCCATTTGGGGAGTGAATCAGCGTATGGAAGAGCTTTTCCTGTCTCTTCTTCTCTCTGTAACTCTACCTTCCCAATAAATAAATATTTTAAAAAGTTGGTCATGCCTACTTTTATTCATTCATACTTCTTTTTTCAAAAATTTATTTATTTGAAAAGTAGAATGACAGAGACACAAAAAGACTGAAAAAGATCTTTCTTTCTCTGGTTCATTCCCTGAATGGCCACAATGGCCATAGCTGGACCGAGCTGAAGCAAGGAGTCTGAACTCCACCTGGGTCTCCCACAGAGACAGCAGAGGTCCAAATAGTTAGGCTAGCTTCTGGGTCTTTTCCAGGCACATTAGCAAGGAGCTGGATCTGAAGTGGGGCAGCCAGGACTCCAATTAGCCTTGTGACTCGGGGTGCTCTCTCTGTCGCAGCCTGCACTACAAGGCTGGTCTTCTCCTGCATCCTTTGAATGGTGCTGAGCACAAGTCAGTGCAGCCTTGAAGCTAGGCTGAGTGTTCCTGGGTCCTTTCTTCCAGTTCTGCTGGTGTTAAGGATAGCTACTTTAAAAAAATATATATATATATTTAAATATATATACATATATTTTGATTTATTTATATATAAAGTATATATTAAATATATATACACATATACATATATATATTTAAAGTATATATGTTAATACATTAAATATATATATTTAAATAAATATATTTATATATTTAGATGGTAGAGAAACAAAGAGGGAAACCTAGCAAGAAACAGGAATATCCTCCACATCGTGGTTCATACCCTATATGATTGCAATACCCACTTCTACACCAGGCTTCAGCCAGGAGACAGAAACTATCCTGGGGTCAGTGCATTCTTTGGCTCAACTCTAATCCTCCACCTCCCAGTGCAGAAATTTCATGTGGGGACTGATTCATAACCTGGCTGCTCCAATTCCCATCCAGCTCTGTGCTTGTGGCCTGGGAAAGCAGGATGGCTTTCCCAGTGGATGGCTTAAAGCCTTGGGGCCATGTATCCGTATGGAAAAACTGGAAGAAACTCTTTATTTGGGATTAGGTCAGTTTCAGTTATTGTGGTCTTCTAGGGAGTGAAGCAGTGGATGTAAGATCTTTCTCTCTGTCCCTCTTTCTCTTTGTAAGTCTGCCGTTTTTGATGAAAATAAATAAATCTGAAAGAAAGAAAGAAACAGAAAGAAAGATGGAGGAGGGAGGGAGGGAAGGAAGGAGGGAGGAAGGAAGCAAGGACGAATGAACGAGCATCCTGGTCTCCCATGTGTATGGTAAGGGCCCAGGTACTGGGACCATCACCTGCTACTTTCCTAGGCACATTAACAGGCAGCCGGATTAGAGGCGGAGTAGCCAGGACTCTAATGGACACTGTGTATGGGATGTGGACCTCTCAAGCTGCAGCTGAACTTAAGCCCCACACCATCAAGCCAGGAGAGTCATTCTTCATCGTCCATCTTCCATAGGGAAAGCGTTGTGTAGAGGGCCTTATACATTATTATCTTGTTGATCTGCTACAATACTCTTGTAAGGAAACTGGAACTCAGAAACTTGAAGGAACTCACCCAGGGACACACAGCTCCGAAGAAATATGGCTACTTCTAATCCTGCCTCCCAGGCCAACCCTATCCCCCATGCCCTGAAGAATTATGAAAGAGGCTGGGAGAAGAGATTTTGGCTGGGTCCATGCCAATATTGTGGAACTCAACTAAATTGTTCCATGCAAGGAGGTTTTGAAAGCTTTTTGAACACGGCCTTGGGCCTCTCATGGTTCTGAGGTTTTCCTACAACAGGTCTTCGCTGGAGCTGTGGGATTTGAGCAATTCAACAGCCGAAGAATTTGCAAGGAATTCCCCTCCTTTCCCTTTCAGTTGGATAAGAACGTGGCCCCTAGCTTTCTGCTTTCCACCCCAGCAAGCGTTCTCGGAGGCCAAGTCAAGGCCTGGGTCAAGGCCTCCATTCTCTATTGTGCCTTGCACCGTGGGTGGTGAAATCCATCACAGACCCTGGGCACAAGGCTGAGCTGCCAAGGGGAAGGAGTCATCTGCCCCAGCCACAGGGCACGCTGGCCATGCTGCTGGCGGGGTTACAAATAAATACCTCATGTTCTGGCCTCTTCGCATCTTCCTCTACGTGCTGTTAAAAATGCCATTCCAATTTGCAGCCTTGGTTTTCTTTATATGTAGGCACTGGTCGTAAAAGACATTTGGAATATGTGGCAGAATTCAAAATTTAAAGAGACAGAGAATGTGAGTCCACATGTCCTTCCTTCTTCCCCATCTCCAGGTATGTGTGAGCGCCCAGAGAAGGCAGCCTCACGCAAGCACAGAAGCTTGTGAAGCGAATCCTTGCTTTTGGTACCATCATGGGAGGATGAGCTGCTAGGAGCTGCTGCTGCTATTTTGTGACCAGGAGGATGTAAGCAAAGAGGCAGAAACCAACATCTTGAAAGATTTATCTCATATATTTGAAAGGCGATGCTTTTTTTTAAACTAACATCTTGAAGTTTGATTTTTTAAAAAGATTTTTAAATTTTTATTACAGAGTCAGATATACAGAGACGAGGAGAGACAGAGAGGAAAATCTTCTGTCCGATGATTCACTCCCCAAGTGAGCGCAATGGCTGGTGCTGCACCGATCCCAAGCTGGGAACCAGGAACCTCTTCCAGGTCTCCCACGTGGGTGCAGGGTCCCAAAGCTTTGGGCTGCAGGCCACAAGCAGGGAGCTGGATGGGAAGTGGAGCTGGCGTGATTAGAACCGGTGCCCATATGGGATCCCGGGGTGTTCAAGGCGAAGACTTTAGCTGCTAGGCCACTCCGCCTGGCCCTAAAGGCAATGTTACAGAGAGGAGAGTGAGAGGGAGGGACACACAGCGAGATCTTCCAGGTAGGAGTTTTTCTGGTTTCCCACGTGGGCAGCAGAGGGCCATTTACTTGGGCCAGCACGCACTGCTTCCCCAGATAACATAAACAGAGTGCAAGATCTGAAGCGGAAATTCCAGGACTCGAACCTGCACTCACATGGGATGTTAGCACCGTGGTGGTGGTGGCTTAACCTGATGCTCCACAACAGCACCGGTCAGCCAATGCATTTCAGATGGCAAATATCTGGAGATATTTATGTACCACAGCCCTTAAGGAATGCCTAGGCAGTAAAGTGGAGTAGTTAAAAATGATCAGAGTGAGGGACAGATTTGAGTGGGCTCAAATTTCCTCTCTGCCACCCACACTAGCTGTGCCATCTTCAGCAAATTGCTTCAACACTCCAAGCCTCATTTTCCTCATCTGTGGAAGACAGATAATAGAAGTTTGTTCTCACTTCATTCTGAGGTTCAGTGAGCTGAGGCCTGCAAAGCACTCCGTGCTGAGCCCCAAACCCAGCTAGCAGCTGGCAATGCCTGCGCTCATCACATATCAGGGCAGGCCGCTAGCTGCCTATGGACACTTGTTGAACATCTGAGACCATCTCGGTCATCGCCCTTCCTCCCTGCCCCTGGCCACTTTCCTGCATGAGAATTGCCTCCAAATGAACTCCTGTCTTCCTGCCTCTCATCCATATGGCTGCTCCAACCTGGGAGAACTTCTGGTTACCATGGTGTGCACTGCTCCTGCTTACCAGTCTCATTCTCCAGGTCCCCCGGGGTGCAGTGCCTGGTGTGTGAGCTTATAAACAAGGGTGCTGAGCTGCTGGGAAGAGTGGCTTTGCTGTCATTGCCAAGTTGCGTGGACCAATACATGCTCAGGGCTCAGAATGCGCTGGCAGAGGGAGCCTGCTCCTGGCAGCCAATGTTTCATTCTTATATACATTTGTTCCTACCTCCAGCACATAACAAAACTTACCAGTGAATTCTTTTAATTAAAGCAGGTGGTAGTGTGTAGCCAGCATGGGTACTGGCAACGGGTTGAGATGGCTGCTTCTGGCTGAGTGAACTTGGGTGTCATTCAAGCCCTTGCTACTTCACTCTTTTCTCTAAAGTAGGAATAGAGTTAACACCTATGTCACCTGTGTGCTGGGAAAACAATTAAGAAGATGTGCACAAGGTGCCTGGCAGGTATATGCTTGCATATTTACCTATTTGTTCACCTGCGTTGTCATTGCAACGATGATCTCCCACTTGCTGCTGTCAGAGCTGCAAAGGCATGAGCTTGCTGCTGGCGCTGGAGACACTGTTCAGATGCTACCATTGTGCCTATCACTGACAGCCCTGATTATCCTTTTTGCCACTCTCCAAGGGCTCAGTCCCTCTTGGCAAGTCTCGGCTCTGCCTTCGGTGGCTGGGATGCTCGTTGTGAAAGGATGGTTTTTTGCAGCAGACACTATTTGTGGCCCATGCCCCTTGGTCCATGTGAAAAGAACACCAATTCTGTTTAAGCATCCATGTGCCTGTGGGCAGAAGCACGACGGGTACCAACTATTTGTGGCCATCTCACCTGCCTTGACTTTGAGGGATACAGGATACAAGGCATGGGAAGGAATTCTAACCAGCAAGATCAAGGGGAGGCATCCTAATCCAAACAGGAAGGAGCAGGACAAGAGACTTCATTTTTGTCCCTACCCTCTTCCTCCCTGCTTTCGATGCTCGGAGCCGCTGTTGCTATTTGTGACCACAAGGATGTGAGGAAGAGGACCAAAACCTGCGCGTTTCAGAAAATAGAGCAGGAAAACAGAGACTCTGGATTCTTCATGACCATACTATGACACCTAATCAGCTCCTTGGCTCCATGTCTGCAGACTTCTTCTTTTTAAAATCTACAATAGCTGCTACGGTGTGGGCTCCCGTAGATCTCCTTTTCTGCCATTTAATTGGTGTGCTCTTTTTCTGTTTGCCAAACCTGGAAAATGACTGCTATTCAGATTCTGCCTAGAGATAAAGACATCCCTGTCCACTTTCTCCCTCTACAATTGGGTAATCAAGTGTCTTTAAATGAATTCCACCCTCAACATTAGAGTGAAACTGCTCTTGAAAAGGTCAGCTGTGGCCTCTTGATTGACGTGTCCAACAGCTTCATCCAATTTCCCATCTTGCCTAACCTCTGGTGCACGGGGCGGCCCGAGCACGCTCTTACTCCTCACGTGAATGGCTCTCTTGGCGGCAGCACTGTGCCCTTTCTTTCTGTCTCTCTCTGGTCTTTCTTCTGTGTCCCGTCTCCTCCCAGTCTTTACTTCGGTACAAACCCTGAACGTCTGCCCTCGACCTCGCTCTCTCGCTAGGTGCCTTTCCCCAATAGCATCCTCCCCTGCAAGACTCGGATCCCCCAGCCACATGTCTAGGGCAGATCTTTGTTCAGGGATATGTCCACATTTCTATGAAATTTGTTGCTTGAGTGTCCATCTAGGACTGCCAACACCATATGTTCTTTGTTTCCGTTTTTTTTTTTTTTTTTTAAATCATCTGCTTATTGGAAAGGCAGAGTAAATGAGAGAGGGAGAGAAAGAAGGAGGATCTTACATTTGGTTCACTCACAAATAACTGCGATGATTAGGGCTGGGCCAGGACTAAGCCAGGAGCCCAGCATTGCATCCAAGTCTCGTTTTAGTGGCCCAAACACTTGGCCCATCATCTGCTGCCATCCATACTTGCTCAAAAAAGATGAGCCATGAGAATTGAGAATGGAGAACTCACTTCTATTGCAGAATGCCATGTTCTTTTGCTCTTTGCTGACCATGCCTAGCAGTGAATGCTGGCAGTAATTGAACTGGTGCTATCCCCATAATGTTCCAATGTTCCCTGAGCACAGGAATGAGTACCTCTGAGGCGTGCCCACCACTGGATGGTTTAGACTGCCAGAGACTCCCATGGACTCCAGGGCACAAAGGGCTGTGATTTTTCTTTCTTTCAGAAGTGACACAGAGAGAAAAAAGTGAAGAGGGAGAGAGAGACAGAGAGAAAGTGACTGCAACAGCCAGAGCTGAGCTGGTGCAAAGCCAGGAGTCAGGATTCTCCTCTGGGTCTCCCATATGGATTCAGAGGTCCAGTCATCCTCTGTTGCTTTCCCAGCCCATAAGAGGGGAGCTGGATCAGAAGTTGAACAGCTAGGACACAAATCAGTGTCCTAATGAGATGCTGACACCACAAGTGGAAGCTTAGATTACTACTCTACAGCTCTGGCCCCTCTTTTTCTTTTCTTTCCTTTTCTTCTTCTTCTTTTTTTTTTTTTAAGGATTTATTTATTTGAGATATATAGAGAAAATGATCTTACACTTGCTGGTTCTTTTCCTCCCTATCATAAATATCTGCAATGGCAGGGACTGGGACAGACAAACACCAGGAACCTGAAACTCCACCCAAAGACTTAGAACATCCTATGCTGCTTTCCCAAACACACCAGCAGGCACACTCCACGGAAGTGGAGCAGCCTGGGCTTGAACCCATGCCCAAATGGGAATTCAGCATCGCAAGCAGAGGCATAACCATGTTGATGGCCCTTCTGAAAACTTATTAAAGTAAGCATTGGAATGGTTATGGGAAGGGAACTTGCCAGCTTGGGAGAAATGTCTCATTCCCATGGAGGTATTGGTAGCTTTCTATGCACAGCAGATGGCTACTATGCATTCTTTAGTCACAAAGGCCTATGAGGCAAAGATGCTCAAGCTGGTATTGATACTTTTGGCATCCAATCCTATGCATAAACAACAGGGGCCACATGTTGGGGCTTGAGGTCAGCTCCATTTCAGTAGCCAGGCCAGGTGCAGGTGCATGCTCTGGACCTTGGACTCTGAGTGTTGCAATCCAGATGCTCAGCAAAAGGTGATGAGCTCCGGTCAGCAACGGGATGGGGGAGAGAGACCATGTGTGTGCTGCTCTTTCCAGCATTTTCCATGGGGAGCCCAGGACAGAGGACCTGGCCCCAAGCCCACTCTCCCCACCAGAGTGGAGAAACAGTAGCAGCTGCAGTTGTTGCTAGGGGTGAGGAATCATCCGCTTAGGAGATGAGATAGACACCATGGGGAGGTGGGTAACAGGAAGAAGGTCGTGAAATTGACCATGCTTAGCTGCTGCCGGTGTTTGCATTACTCAGCCACCGTGCAATGGGAAAAATATTAGGCTTCTCCTGACAGCCCCGACAAACACGATCTGTGTGACCAGATCAACCTCAAAAGCAACTGCTCCCATTTATTAAAGAAGGAGTTACCGAAGCGCGTGGGTCGTCTGGAGTTCTCTAGCCTGTGCTTTGCTTTCAAGCAGGCATGCACAGCAAGGGGTTTGAACTTTTTGGGTTTAATGTAAAAGCACATATGTTGTTTGGGGTTTTATGTTGTTTGTTTTTATTTTTTGCAAAAAGATGTTACACACACACACACACACACACACGCACAAACAACCACACAGGCACTAAAACAGCAACATCAACACACAGCCTCCCAAAGGATGGCACATATTTCTACAGAAAGGCAGCAATCACCTTTGTGTTATCCGCAAAAACACCAAAATAAAAAAAAATAAATAAAAAACAAAGATGAAGAGAGCTGTCTCACACGCAGACCGCACGGTCCTGCTGTTTACCGCTCTCCAAATGAGTGTTTCTGAGGCACGGCTTCAAAGGGAGTCCTCTGAAATTAAGAGGGGGCATCTCTGTCCTGTCAGAGCTGAAGTGATTTGCCAGCAAGCAGCCCTCTCTGTGCCGCACCCCCCCCCACGCCCCGCCACGGTCACAGAGTTCCTCCCTCCTTGCATCCCTCCCCATCCCACCCAGAGACCTACAGGGGTCTGCAATCCCTTTACCTATGTCACACACATTCAAAAATAAATAAAGTTTTACAAATCAAATAAACAAAAGGGAGTCCTCAAGGCAGAACAACTCTTGCTTTGGGAAAAGACCGCCCCTGTGACAGCCAGGGGACTTGGATCCTGGCTTAGCCTGTTCACCCCTGCTTCCTGGCTCCCAGCCCCAGCACTCCACTCCAAGCACTCTTGTCAAGGGTACCATGACCTTCTAATTGCTAAGTCCAAAGGGCATTTTGCAGTCCTCTTCGGGCCTGACCTCTCTCCAGCAGACGACATAATTGCCCACTCTCCGCTCCTTGAAATCCTCTTCCCCGTGGCCTCCGTGACCCCCTCCCTTCCTGGTCAGTCCCCGCTTTGCCATCGCCCCTCTGAAGACGTTTGTTGAAGATTGCCTCCTTCACCCTCAGCAGCCGTGAGTGGCTGCAGTGTGCGGTTAAAGCAGGTACAGAAATGCTGCATGAATTGTTACTGTTGTTGTAATATTTATTTCTTTATTTGAAAGGCAGAAGAAAGAGAGAGAGAGAGAGAGAGATCTTCCGTTGGCTCACTCACTCCCCAAATGGCCTCAATGGCCGTGCCAGCCAAAGCCAGGTACCCAGAACTCCATCTGGGTCTCCCACACAGGTGGCAGGAGGCCAGGCACTTGAGCTGTCTTTTGTGGCTCTACCAAGTGTCTTAGCTGGAAGCTGGATGAGAGGTAGGGCAGCTGCGACTTGAATTGGCACTTTGATATGGAATGCTGTGTCACAGGTGATGGCTTAACTTGCTATGCTGCAATGTCGGCCCTTTCATGTATTTTCCTTCTTTCTTTTAATAAGTGAAAGAATCTTTTATAAAGATTTTTTTTTTAAGTTTTTTTTTTTTATTGGAAAGTCAGATTTACAGAGAGAACGGAAAGAAGAGACAGCCGTAACAGCCAGAGCTGAGCCAATCCAAAGCCAGGAACCAAGCAGCTTTCTCTGGGTCTCCTATGTGGGTGCAGGGTCCCAAGGCTTTGGACCATCCTCGACTGCTTTCCCAGGCCACAAGAAGGGAGCTGGTGGAAGTGGAGTTGCTGGGATATAAAACAATACCCATACGGGATCCCGGCGCATGCAAGGTGAGGACTTTAGCCACTAGACTACCGCACTGGGCCCTCAAGTATTTTCTAATCAACTGATCATGGCCACCGTCGGAGAAGGGCTTATTGGTTCCATTTTACAGATAAGGAAACTAAATCTCTGAGTGATTAAAGGCTCCTCACCCAGGGTCACATAGCTAATGAATAGCAGACCTGGAATGCCCACCTAGGTCTGTTGGAATTCAGAGTCCAGTTCTTGGCTGTGAGACTGTGATTTCTCTTTGCCAGCTAGGTCCTCCCTGACCCAAAAGTATTCTCCAGAAATCTGGGGTTGGCCCCTTTTTCTTCTCTCTGTTCCTGTCCTTGGATAGAGTTTGCCTCAGTGAACTTCTGGACAGTGTCTTTAGCCAAAGTCTGTCCTGACTTCCACCTGTCTAAGGCTTTCACAGACCACAGTCACCTTGCAGAGGAATCTCTTGCACTGGGCATCTCTTCAACTCTAATTCCATTTGTAGTGATTGGTCCAAGCTAGCGATGGCTTAAGGAATGGGCATGTCACCCCACTCTGCCAATAAGGCTGAGTAAAGGACAAACTTTCTGAGGACATCTAGGAAAAGTTTTTCTCCCTCCTAAAAAAAGTGTGAAAATGGTCCTCCCTCCACACTTTTTTTTTTTCCCTGTAGTTGTTGTGGTTGAAGCAATAGCAATGATCTACTCCTAAGACAGGCCTAATTTCAGGTTGACACCAACAAGAAAAGGAGAAAATATGAGTTCTTTACAATATGAGTTCTGGAACGCAGAGAGATAGAAAAAGACATGAAGTTCTCCCATCTGCTAGTTCACTCCCAGACACCCTCACTAGCCAGGGCTGGCAGCAGGCTCAGGCAGGAGCAGAGAGCCAATTACTTGAGCCGTCACTCCTGCCTCTGCTTCCTAGGGTGCATGATAGCAGGAGGCTGGAAGGAGGAGCAGACCTGGGACTTGAACCCAGGAACCAGAATATGGGATGCTGCCACCTTAACCACTAGACCAAATACACATCCCAGAACTTGGGTTTTTAAGACCAAATAATTGAGCCTGATCTGGTACTGGAGCTTCCAACTGTGAAAATCAATACATTTCCCAGTTGTTTGTGTAAGTTTCATGTTTCATGTTCGTTTTTATCACGTGTAGCCATAAACATTTTAAGTGGCACATCAAATTCAACACATGTACTACAGTACGAGTCGGCATCTCCTTCAGTCTCTCCTCTTGTGAATCTGTTAATGCTGCCACGACCCAATCCGTCACCTGGCCAGGACTGGCTTTTCTTCTCCACTCTTCCTCTATCTCACCGCTAAAGTCCAATCTTGAATCCAGTGCAGGGGATTCGACTATTGAAACCCCTCTTTCTAGTCTTCTCTTTGCTTAATGTGACCCAAGCCACTGCCATTTACATGACTTTCAAAGAAGTTTTTAAAATCCACTGGGAGTCTTGACATCTCTGCAGCTAGCCTGCTGGTGTTTGAGGGGGCAAATGGTTTGTAGGTTAGCCAGCTCCCCTTCCAGCCACTGTGTGTGACCAGTCCTCCCCCAGGGATGCCCTCCTGACTTGCCTCCCTGGCCTACCTGTTCCCCCCAAGGTTGGTTTCCTTTTGTACCACACAGCAAGTAGGGATCTCAGGAGCACCAAACAGTATTTTCTTTCTTTCTTTTTTTTTTTTTTAAGATTTATTTATTTATTGGAAAGTCAGATATACAGAGAGGAGAGACAGAGAGGAAGATCTTCCGTCCGATGATTTACTCCCCAAGTGAGCACAACGGCCGATGCTATGCCGATCCAAAGCCAGGATCCAGGAACTTCTTCCAGGTATCCCACACGGGTGCAGGGTCCCAAAGCTTTGGGCCGTCCTCTGCTGCTTTCCCAGGCCACAAGCAGGGAGCTGGATGGGAAGTGGAGCTGGCGGGATTAGAACCGGCGCCCATATGGGATCCCGGCGCGTTCAAGGCAAGGACTTTAGCCGCTAGGCCACACTGCCGGGCCCCAAACAGTATTTTCTGAAGTCAGCGCCTGTGCAGGAGAGCTATGCACCTATGCCTAGGGCACCTGCTCATCACAGGTTTTCACAGAGACACCTGGATTCCCCTTCGACTCACAGCCCCATGTGAGTCGAGGAGTCCACTTGGCAAAGCCTTGCAAGACAGTCAACAGCTCCATCTACATGCATGTCCCCACCCCAACCCTGCTCCTGCTCTGGGTCTTGCCAGCTTTTCAGGGCCAAGCTCGTGGGCCAACTCCTGCCACTCACTGGCCCACAGTGCTCTGTCTCCCAAGTTGCCGCTGTCATCTGAAGCCCATCTGCCCCTCTCATTTCCTTCCTCAGAATTGCTCCCCCTTCTCTTCCCCCGCCCACCGACCTCCTCCATTCCCTATGCAAAACATGATAGGAGAGGACGCTGGGATACAAGAGGCAGAATGCAAAAAGCTTTTCTTATAAATCTCGTCCCTTGATATATGGCACACGTGCCTAGCAGTTTTCCCAGAAAAGGATGATACTGGAAGGTCTGAGAAAAAGTACTGAACTCCCCTCACCTGGTTACCACTCCATTCTCATTGTAGAGTCAGGTACCCGTGACCTTGCCCTGCCAGACCCTTTATCCCAACATGGTCAGTCCTTGATATCTGGCATATACAGGTTCATCATGTCTTTCTGTCAAAAGTAAAAGTGAAATGAAGGCCAGAATGGACTTTGGTGTCAGGAGATCAGAATGGGCCTTCCTGCCTGCATGACCTTGGGTAGTACATGTCACCTACTGCCTAGGAACAAGGAGCGCAGAGTGTGACAAGGAAATGAGGGGAGGGGTGCTCTCCAAGGCCCTCCCTCTGATCATACGCTGGCTCAGTTTTGCCATCTCTTCTCCCTTGTCCGTCAAGAAGCCTGAACTTGTACGTGGGAATCATCCTGCACAAGGAGGTGTTGGCCCTCCTTCCTGGTGGGGTTCCTTTCCTTCAGCTGTCCTAGGGATTTGGTTTGTGAAGAAGCACAGAGAATATGCCATCCCTTGGCTTTGTCGGACAAGGGCCTGAGCCTGAGGTCCACTCATGTGTACATGACAGGAATGATGATGACTAACTTCCTAGCTCCTTTAGAATGTGCAGTCCCGGCCCAGGCTGCCTAAGTTCAAATCCCAGCCTGGGAAAGCAGCAATGGGATAGCCCAGGTCCTTGAGCCTCTGAGTTGACCTGGGAGACACAGATGGAGTTCCAGGTTCCCAGCTTTGGCCTGGCTCAGCCCTGGCCATTGTGGCCATTTGAGGAGATGTAAGCTTTGTCTCTCCTATTCTTTTTCTTTTTTTCCTCTCTCTCTCTCGCTCTCTCTCTCTCTCTTTCTCCCTCCCTGTATGTGTGTGCTGTGTGTCTCAGTGTCTCAAAAAACAAACAAACAAACAAAAAAAAACCCCACAAAAAACCAAAAAGCAAAAAACAAGACAGAGATCGTACTCCAGAAGTCACATTCTGAAGTAGCCAAGCTTAAGATTTATTATTTCTGAAAGAGTTACAGAAAGAGAAGCCTTCACTCCACTGGTTTATTCCTAAGTGTTAGCAACAGCCAGCACTGGGCCAGGATGAAACTGGGAGACAGGAAATTCATCCAGGTCTCTCACATTTTCTACTGCCTTTCCAGGCCATTTGCAGGAAAGTGAATCAGGCACAAACCAGTTCCCACATGGAATGCCAGCATCACAGGTGGAGGCTTTACTTGCTATGCTCTTTTTCTGCCCTGACCTTGAGGTTAAACCCTCCCACCACCCCAGGCCCTGCCAACCACTGATCTATTCTCTATCCTCATAGTTTTGCCTTTTCCAGAAAGTCACAGCCGTGGAATCAAACAGTAACCTTCTAAGAGTGGTTGATTAGGATAATGCTCTTGCAATTCATGTAAGTTGCAGGGGCCAGTAGCTGATCCTTGTAATTGCTGAGTAGCATCCTGTTGTATTCACCAGCTCAAAGGCATTTGTAATGTTCCCCCATTTGGGTAATTATGAATGAAATTTATATATGTGTGCATATATATATTAACATAGTTTTTAAAAATAAAATATTTATCTACTTGAAAGGCAGAGTTAGGGCCAGCACCTTGGTATGGTACACTAAGCTTCTGCCTGTGGTGCAGGCATCCCATATGAATGCTGGTTCAAGATTCAGCAGTTACTGCACTTCCAATCCAGCTTCCTGCTTATGGCCTGGGAAAGCAACAAAGGATGGTCCAAATCCTTGGGCTCCAGCACCCACACGGGAGATCCAGAGGAAGCTCGTGGCTCCTGACTTCAGATTAGTTCTGGCCATTGTGGACATTTGGGGAATAAATCAGCAGAAGGAAGGTTCTCTCTCTGTCTCTCCCTCTCTTTCTCGTTCTGTAACTCTGCATTTCAAATAAATTAATTAATTAAATAAATCTTGCAGAGAACTAGAAAGAGGGAGAAATCTCCCATCTACTGGTTTATTCCCTGAATGGCTGCCACGGCCAGGCCTGGGCCAGACTGAAGCCCAGAGTCAGGAGCTCCTGATCTCAACCACAGATGGCAGATCCCCCAACACTTGAGCCATCTTCCACTGACTTCCAGGTGCATCAGAAGCAGACTGGAAGCAGAGTAGCTCCGAGACTCAAATCAGCACTCCCACGTGGGGTGCGGCTCAACCCTCTGTGCTGCGATGCCTGCCCCGAGTGCAGGTTCACATGTGAACATGTGTCTGCATTTCTCTCGGTAAACCCCTAGGAGTGAGATTGCCGGCTCACATGCTAAGTATATGTTTAACTTGCTAAGAAACTGCCGAGGTGTAATTCCAGAGGAATTGTGCCGTATTGCACTCCCATTGGCAACGCAGGAGGGTCACTCCACACCCTCCCTCGCGTTGAGGAGTGCCAGGTGTTTCTTCCATTGAAGCCTTTCTGAAGCACAGCGATGGTTCATTGGGGTTTTAATTTGGATTTCCCCAATGAATCATGATGTTAAGCATCTTTTCATGTGCCCATCGGACATTCATGTATCTTCTACTGAGTGAAATGTCCGTTTGCATCTTTTATTCAGGTTTTCATTAGGATGCCTGTCCTTTAATCTGTAGTCAGACACATTAGCCACTGTGCAAAAGGCCCTGCTTAGGATGCTTGTCGTATGGTAGCTTTTCAAATGTTCCAGAAACAACATTTTTTTTTTTTAATAAAAAGATAATTCTAACTGCTGAAATCCATGTTCAGTTTTAGTTTTTACTTATTTAAGTGTTTTTACTTATTAGTTTATACTTATTTAAGGTGCGATAACCTAGCGGCTAAAGTCCTCCCCTTGCACACGTCGGGATTCCATATGGGTGCCACCAGTTTTAATCCCGGCAGCCCTGCTTCCCATCCAGCTCCCTGCTTGTGGCCTGGGAAAGAAGTCAAGGACAGCCCAAAGCTTCAGGACCCTGCACCCAAGTGAGAGACCCGGAGGAAATTCCTGGTTCCTGGCTTTGGATTGGCACAGCTTTGGCTGTTATGGCTGCTTGGAGAGTGAGTCAATAGATGGAAGATCTCCCTCTCTATCTCTCCTTCTCTCTGTGTATCTGACTTTCCAATAAAAATAAAAATAAAAATAAATAAATAAAATACAGAGGAAGGGTCCAGTGTTGTGGCATGGTGGCTAGAATCCCACATGGGTGCCAGTTCATGTCTCAGCTGCTGCACTTCAGATTCAACTCCTTGATGATGGCCTGGGAAAAGCAGTGAAAGATGATTTCTGTGTTGGGGTCTTGCCACCCACGAGGAAGCCTCAGATGGAGCTTCAGGCTCCTGGCTCCCAGGCTCCTGCCTAGGCCTGGTCATTGTAGTCAACTGGGTAGTGAAACAGCAAGTGAAAAATATCTTTCTCTCCTTCTTTCTATAATTCTATCAAATAACTAAATAAATCTTTAAAGAAAAAAAAAAGGCAGAGTGAAAGATTTCCCATCTGTTGGTCCTGTCCAAAAATGCCTATAACAGTGGGGCTGGACCAATCCAAGCCAGGAACTGCGTCTACAGTAAAAGTAGGGCTGTTATTTGAACACAGGTATGCTGCTATAGGATCCAAGTTCCCCAAGAAGTGTCTTAACTACTCCTCTCAGAAACAAGTTCATTATAAAGAAGTGCTTTTGCAGGTCAGGTGCTTGGCCTGGCTCCACTCCTGGCTCCAGGTTCCTGCCAGGGAGACCCTGGGAGGAGAGAGGGATTGCCCCAAGTAGCTACGTGGCTGATATCCACCCGAGAGACCTGGATTGAGGTCTGGACTCTTGGCTTTGCCCTGGTCCAGTGTTGGCTGCTGGGGACATTTGTGGGAACAAATGAATAGATAAGAACTCTCTTTCAAAATAAACTAGAAGAAAAATTAACAATGAATATTTATGCAATTTTTCCCCCAGTCTGACAATTGTCTTTTATGTCTTTGCAAGAGTGTCTTTTAAAGAAGAAGCTTTTAGTTTGGAAGAAGTCCAAACAATTAAGTTTTTCTTGGAAGAATCATGTGCTTTTGTATCATATCTAAGTAATCTTTTTTGGAAATTTTAGGTTTATGATCTAGTTTGAGTTAATTTTTAAAAATGACTTGAAGTGAAAGCCAAGACAATATTGACTTGTGATAATTCTTCTGTGGAAGAGGCAAATCAATACAGCCTCACATTTCTGATAAGCACGTGCCCAGGTGACATTCTAACTGGTTGCAAAACCTGGTTAAGGGTCAACGCAGTCAGCCAGGAAAGCTCCATCTTTTACTGAATCGGGATTCCTCTTTTAGAAGTTAATCATAGTTTAAATGATTAAATGCACTTGTATTTTATTTGAAAGAGAGATTTGGGTCTAGAGTGGTGGCTCAACAGCTAATCCTTCCCCTACAAGCAATGGGATCCCATACGGGTACTAGTTCATATCCTGGCTGATCCACTTCCGATCCAGCTCCCTGCTTGTGGCCTGGGAAAGCAGTGGCGAATGGTGCAAAGCCTTGGGACCTTGCACCTGTGTGGGAGTAACTCGGAAGAGGTTCCTGGCTTCGGATTGTTTCAACTCTGGCTGTTCACCTGGGGAGTGAATCATCAGATACAACATCTTTCTGTCTGTCCTCTCTGCAGATCCGTCTTTCCAATAAAAATAAATCAATCTTTTAAAAAAAAAAAGTTACCTCTTCCACCTGCTGATTAGCTCCTGAAATGCCCAAAACAGCTAGGATGGGGCCAGTTGCAAGCCAGGAGCCAAACATTCAATCCAGATCTCCTGTTGTGCAATGGTGCGGGGTTGGGGGTGGGAAGGATGACCCAAGCTACCTTAGTGCCTCCCAGGGCACACATTAGAAGCAAGCTGTTTCGGAAGCAGAGGAACTAGAACTCAGAATAGGCAAACTGCAAGGAGAGGCAGGCATCGCCAAGCGGCATCTGGTTCTGGGTATGGGGCAGCTCATCTTTAGCATCACTCCAGATGTCTCCAGTGATACCAGCATGAGCTCGGAGTGGCATGCACTAGGTCCTTCCTGAGACCTAAGAGGCGCCTGGGAGTTAGCTGCTCCAAGAAAGCATTTTTCTCTCTCACTGAAGGAAGGAACATTGCTTGCAAAGAAGAACAAGAATTCTTAGCAACTTGGAAAGGAATCTTAATGTTTCCAGCACAGTCCCCTGGGAGCCTGCCTTCTCCTCCCAGTTGCCCTCCATCACACCAACTCAAGATGCCTCACTGAGGTGCCTTGAACATTTCAGGACTATAACTGCCGAGGAGAGAGGGTTGTGAAACCAACACACATGGCTGAATTAAAACATATTAAGGAGGACAAATGGCATTTCCCATTGTGATCATTTCAGTAGAGAGAGAACATTTAAATTACCCAATCTTCTAACACAAGAAAAAAACTGGAAGGAGAATCTCGTCCCAATCCCCAAACTCCTACCCCTGCACCCCAAGAACTGTTAGTGATTACTTGGACTTACCCACTGGTTTTATTTTCTGGTTTCCTGGCAGACTGGGGAAAGTCTCATCCTAGCAAGGACTTGGAACCTGAGAAGGTGTATCATGGGTGGGGCGAGGTGACCCCAGAAGTCTTGGGAAAAAGGTTCGTCTCCTCTCATTTAGTTCACCAGGCTTCTATGGAGGTATTCCTGAGGCTCAAAGTTCTAGGCTTAGTGAGAGTTTCAGATTTCCCAGCTGGGAGGAGCACCTGTACACGTTTAAAGTCAGGAGGAAGTGGAGTTGATAACGTTCCAAACTTTGGCTTTGGCACGCACCAGCCAGTGGCTTTCACTTCTTTACTGAGCAAAAGGAGAGCCCTTCTGGGGCCAACTCCCAGGTCACTTTAAATGTCCTTTGCAGTGGCAGGAGTACGCCTGTCCCCCGGCACCTCATTCATTAAGACAGAGCAGGCAGATCAGTATTTCTGGTGAACCTGTTGGTGGTGGCTTCAGGATAAGTCTGCATACCTTGCTCCATGGGATCTCCCAGCTCCAGCCTTCCCAGCCTCACCGCTCCTCTCTCTGGGGACTCCAGCTGTCTGCCTTCTGTTTCCCCCAGAGCCCACAATGCTCTCGCCTTGTTTTCTCCTGGGCAGCCCTCATTTTCTCAGGGATGTCCCTCCTCCACCAGCTGCACCAACCCTCTCCCTGCTTTAACACTCGCACTACACCTTGCTTCTGGTATTGCGCCTTTTATAGCAATTGTCCCACGGTAGTTAATGACTTGCCTAGTGTCTGGTTTCTCACTTAGAATGAGAACTCCAAAAGATTAGGAATGAAGCCTCTTTAAAAAAAAAAAAAATTAACGCCTCTCCCTCCCGTCCCCCCACCCCCCGCCCTTGCACAATAGCCTAGCGACTGAAGTCCTCATGTTGAACCCACTGGGATCCCATATGGGTGCTAATCCCGGCAGCCCCACTTCCCATCCAGCTCCCTGCCTGTGGCCAGGGAAAGCAGTATACATAAGTATGCTAGGTTGTCTTTCAGGCACTTGCCATATAACGGAAGGAAGGTACAACAAAAAGAGATCCTTGCATTATGGAGCTCACGGGCTACGGGGCCTGGTGACTAAACTGTGAGAAGCACTCAGGTGAGTCGGCAAGGACAGGAGGCATGGGACACTGTGTATGCAATAAGCTTAGACTGGGTGACCAGGGAAAGCTGCCATCGAGAAGGGCCTTCTGAGAGAAGGCCTGCAATGAGACCACCAGGTGAAAAGCCTTCTAGGCAGAAGGGAGAGCGAGGACAAAGGTGCTGAGGCCCGAAGATGCCCCCACTGTTCCTGGGGACAAAAAGCAGCAAGTGTGAGGGCATGGGAAGCACTGTGGGGTACACAGATCATCTGGCCTGTGTAAGTGTGGAACCTCGAACGGCAGGCACTTTGGCGGGAGGGCCAGCAGCCAGCCTCTGGGCAAAAAACCATGAGTTTCAAATAGTATTTCCTTCCTTTAGATGAAACACGAAGCGTTAAGTTCAAGCCAGGAAACGGAGGGGTAGCAAAGGGCTGCCAGCTGTCACTTGTTCCCTCATCCCACATGGGTCTAGGACTGACACCTCCTGGGGACCATCTGGTGCCCCACTCCGCTGGGGCTGAAACTACCACTGCAGGCTCTCCGGATCCCTGTCATTCCCTTCCAGGGCTGGCTGTTCCACAAGCAGTCCCAGTGGATTCCTGCGAGTACCGGGACTTGGAGGAGATGTTGACCTCTACATGAGGCTATTGCATGAACCAAATAAGAGCTGCCAGGGCTACACACACTCACAGATTCACACACACACGGATGACTTGCCATGGTTATACACACACACACCTGATGAGTTGGCACGGCCACACACACACACACACACACACACACCTGGTGAGCCGTGGTTCTGAAAAGTTCCTAGAAATTACTTCTGTATTGCAGAACTTCTTTTTTTTTTTTTTCTTAATTTTTTAAAGCGACTTCTTTCTTTTTCTGGAACAGGTAACACCAAGAGACAAAAAGACCGTGCCCAGTCAGTCCATTTCCAAAGGATAAATGTGATGATGTGTTTGTAGTGGGATTGTGCACGCTTGACCGACTAAGAACTGACAGTGCGGTTGAGATGAGGATTTTAGACACCATGTCCAGCCAAAGGTGCCGCGCACACACCAGAGGGCACACCCTGCGACCCCTGGATAAGCCACACTAAACCGTCAAGACAGAAGCTGGAAGAGCGGGGTCGGATAGCTCATTGAACTACAGGGTGCATCCGAGGGTGTGTTTCACTGTGTATGTCAAGCCAGTCGCCCTGTCGCCACCTGTGGCTCCCTTCTCAGAGGTCACCCCTCCGGCTGGGGGTTCTTGATGCCCCTTTTTCTTACAGCACCTTCACAGCCCGGCGGGTGCAGCAGTCCCCAGACGCCAAGGCTGCCGGCACTGGACCAAGGCTCGTGGGCCTCTCTCTGCCCTCCTTCCCTCCCCAGGGAGGCGGTGCAGCCGCGTGGCCCTTGGAGGTTGCTGACCCTGGCTAAACAGTGTTGCTCCTCCCGCGGGGCCCTCCAGGGTGTGCCGGCCTGGAGAGGACTCGATGTACTGATGAAGCTTATCGCGGAGGGACGCATTCCCCGCCCCCCTCCTCCTCCCGCTTGGGATCTGTGGAGAGATCCCAGGGCTTTCTGCCCCCTGAGGGGGGGCTCTCAGATCCCGCGGCGTGTGCGGTCTCTTGCAAGGGGGCAGTCCCCGAGGACAACTTTGTTTCTTATCTTTCCCCCACACCCTCTTTGCATCCCCCACCGTCTGGCACCGAGCTATAGGCTGGTCCCATCCCCCATATGAGGCTCCACCGTGCCTGGGCCACTTTTCCTATCAAGTGTGGTGGTGGTGGTGGGGAATCTTCGCCCCCTGCTCTGCCAGGCCTCCCCCAGGGCCAAGAGGGAGCAGAGAGGCCACGTCCATGTGGCAAGCGTTGCTGGAAGAAAGCGCGGGAGGTGAAGGGTGCTACCTGTTCCTCTTTTAAAATCTTCCAGTGCCCGGGCACTGCTCAGGCCTCGACAGGCCAGCTCCTAAGCCCCGTCCCTCCCATCGGTCTTCCCCAAGTGCCAGGTACTCCTTCGGCATGCTTTCCCTGCCCCCAGTCTCTAAATGTCCACGCCACCGTGGGCGGAGGGTTTATCAGCCTCCTGCTGGAGACGGACAAGGTTAGAATGCTGGTATGTGGTCGTCGGGGATCTGAAAGAGCAACTTCCCCCGGGGGAGACGCCCTAGTTAGGCTCCAAGGGGGGTTCGAGGAGGAGTTCAGGAGGTCCGCGGTCTGGAACCGGGGGGCCGTCGAGTTCCACCAACACCCGGGGGTCTGCAAAGCGCCCTCCCGCCGTGGGGACCCCGGAGAGGGCGCTGGGCCAGCAGCGTCTCCGCTGGGGGGGGGGGCGGGTGGCACTTCAGGAAAGACAGCTGCTCCTCAGAGCTCCGCGTGGCGGAGGAGCGGAAGAGCGCCGGGGGGCCGAGGGAAGCCCCGTGCGGTCTCTCGGGGGTGGGGTGGGGGTCGCTGCAAGGCGACCTACCTCCCGCTGCACCCCACACCGCCGGGGAGCGCAAAAAAAGGAAAAAAAGAAAAAAAAAAAACCTGACTGGAACTACTTTTCCCCCCCCTCCCCGGAGCGGCCGCGCGGCAGCCCCACACCGTTGGCGGAGTCCGGGCGCGGCCACGTGCACACACGCACAAACACACACACACCCCGGCGGGCTCGCACGGGGCCAGCGGCAGGCACGCGCGTGCGCGCGCGCACACACACACACACACACACACACACATATATACACACGCGCACACACACGCGCGCACTCCCGGGCACGCACACCGCCGGCCCCGCCCACGGCCGGAACGCCCCGCCCTCCCCCGCGCCCCGCCCCCGCCCTCGCCGCCCCGGTTGCCGCCCTGCCATTGGTTGCGGGCCGCGTGACGCGCGGCGCCCGGCCCCGCCCCTCGTCAGTCACTCGGCGGAGGCGGCGCTGGCGGGGACTAGTCTCGTCCGGAGACTGGCGGCGGCGCGGCGGCGGCGGCGGCAACAGCGGCGGCGGCCGGAGGAGCTTGAGCCCCAGCGGCTTGAGGCGGGCGGGCGGGCGCGGGGGAGCCGCGGGGGCCGTTCCGCGACGACTCCCCGGACGGCGTTTCTCCTCCGAGCGACGCGGCTTCTCGTCTGTGGGGGGGGCGGGGGTCCGGTCCATCCATGACCATGGGCGACAAGAAGAGCCCGACCAGGTACCTGCTGGCGGCCGGAGGGGCGGAAGAAGGGGCGGGCGGGCGGGCGGGGGGCCGGCGACGACTAGGCCCTCGGCGGAGCCACCGGGCGGGGAGGCGGGAGGGGGGGGAGGCGCTGCTAAGATGGAGATCCGGGGGCGGGGAGGCGGCGGCGGCGGCGAGCGGCGGGCGGCGGGAGGCGGTGTCGCTCCCGCCCGGGGCCGGCGGCCGTGCGCGCCGCAGCCATGGCGGCTCCTCCTCAGCCGCCGCCGCCGCCGCCGCCGCTGCTGCTGCCGCCGCCGCTGCCGCCGCCGCCGCCGCCGCTCCTCCCAGACAAAGGGAGATTTAACCAGGTGGGGAGGGAGGGAGGGCGCGGGCAGGGGAGGGGAGCGGGAAGCAGCCGGCCCACTCCCCGCCGCCGGCCTCGGGGGGCTCTGCCCCTGCGCGCCCCCCTCCAGATCCGGCCCGCGGGGCCTCCCCCCACGGCCCCAGCCCCACGCCCGCTCGCTCGGGTCCACAAGTCCGCCCCGCTTCCTGCGCCCGCCGCGGCCCTCCTCGCTCCCTCTCCCCCGGGCGCAGCCGCCGCCGCCGGCACCACCGGCCCCGCTGCCGCCGCCGCCGCCGCCTGGGCGAGCCGGCCGATCCGGCCCGGCCTGGCCCGCCGAGGGGTCGCCGCGGCCGGCGGGGGCGCCCGGTCCCCGCCCGGGTCCCCCGCCTGGGTGGGTGGTCGCCCGGGCCAAGTTTGCAGCGGCGGATTCCTGCGAAATGCCGGCGGCTCACAGCGCCTTCTGTGTTGTTTTCTCTCTTCTCCTCTCCCTCTTTGCTCCTGTTCTCTCGGTCCCTTCCCTCCCCCCCCCCCCCACTCCTCCCCTGCCCCGGTTCCCGACTCCTCCGAAGGCCCAAAAGGCAAGCGAAACCTGCCGCGGACGAAGGCTTTTGGGATTGTAGCGTCTGCACCTTCCGAAACAGCGCGGAAGCCTTCAAATGCAGCATCTGCGATGTGAGGAAAGGCACCTCCACCAGGTACCCAGGAGCCGGCTCAGCCTCGGCTCAGAGGCTTGTCCCGAGCCATTACTTTCTGCCCTCTTGCCAACTTGTTGCTCACGGTCTTGGTTGGCTGCATTTGGGGGTGGCTGCTGGTGTGTGTGGTGGTGGTGGGGGTGTGCACGGCCTCGTGTTCCCTGAATGATTTATGGAGGGGAGGCTTTCTCCCCCTAGCTTTTCGCCTGACTTGGTGTGCAGTCTGTTTGACACTTGTGTCGGTTGGCTGGTCGGTATTGGCTCGGAAAGCGAGGAAGCGGCGCTCGCCGTGGGTCGTAGCACTCGGACCTCTTTGCCGTGTGCAGGATGGTTTTAATTTGCTTGCTTTGAGTTATTTTTCTCCCCTGGAAATGTAGGGGTGGTAGTTACAGGGAGGCTGATTGTTGCCTTTTGGGTTTCTTGCATTTGAAAATAATTGTTGGGATTTGATAAGGAATGTGCATTCTGGGGGGAAGGAGGGTCACCGAGCTGTCCCGGTATTGTTGCTTTGGGGGCTTTTTGTTTGGGGTGAACTTGAGCGGAGTGGACGGGCGGGCGATTTGCAGAGTGGTGCCTGTCGGAGTTTGTGTCAAAGAATGTCGGGAGAATTCATTTCAGTGAAGGTGGTAGACTGCATGTGTTATCAGAACGAGTTCAGCAACTTGAGATTGAACATTCAGATAGGCTTGGAGAGAATGTCAAGACTGGCTGGTCATCTTTTTTAACTTGTATCTGGGTTTCGTTTTTGGTGGTGGTGGAGTCTGAAGTTGAAGTGCTGTGGCTCTCACTTAGTGGACTGACAGCCGGTGTGGGTGTGCTAGCGTGTGAGAAAGAGGGCTTGGACAGCCCGGGGTCTTCAGGAGTTGAGCCTGCTGGCCAGTCTCCTGCTGTCATCGGGTCTTGGAGTGGGTGGCATTCCAGTACAGCTGTGCCCGGTGGCTCCAGCTGAAGCTGGTTCTTTAGACTAAGTGAATGTGTCCTGTTAAGGTTTCATTACTTCATTTGTATCTGGTGTTTAAATAGGATCTTGGGCAACCTGCAGGAGTGCAACTCTGGGATTAATTGGCCTAATTACTGGTAGAAGAGTTCTGTGAATTCCACTAATTCTCAATAATGGGACCTCTGATTAAAAACACCCAAGAACTGCACATATTTCCCCCACAAGTAGCTTTTAAAGTGAACGCCTGTCAGATGTTTGGTGTCTGTGGTTTTCATAGGTTTTGTTTTGCTCTCTTCAAGATTGGGAATTCCATCGAGTGGCGTGAAAGTTTTAGAGATGTGTTTGTTATTTAAAGCAATAGTGATTGTGGAGTATCTATGAGTAATGTTTTTTTACATGTAGAATCCCTCAGAGGCCAAACCTCTTTATTGTGGTTTTGCTTTGAGTGTTACTGTAGATGGTGTTCAAGTAAATGACTAGGAAACTCGTAAGAACTTGAGAACCTGACTGGTGAAGAGAAACTCTAAATTCCAAGAGTTTGTATCTGATTTAATGCTGGGAATGATTATTTTGTGATGAAACGCGTTTCAGTTTCTGCATGTATTTAAAAAAAAAAACAAACCCTGACTCATCACCTTTCTGGAAACCTGGGGAAGGCTTTGGCTAAAAACAACATGTATGTTTTCAGTTCTTTGAGAGCCACAGATGATGACTGTAAATAAACATTTTAAAACCATTACATTTTTTATGAAAATACCTCTGGATGGTTCAAAAACAGGATGGCTAGCCAGACCTTACTGTCTTTAAGGGTTGCTGTCTTTTTGAACCAGATCTCTAGGTCTGAGGACTAGAGTGCACCTCCTAGAACACATCCATTGCGTGTCGGTCACTGCTAGTATTACTTTTTCTTGCGGGGGGGGTGGTGGGACTTCAAAGTCCTGATACGAACTTGACATTTTCTGTCTTGTTTAGTACTACTCATACTTGATATTGCTGTCAGTAGTAAACTTGATGTTAGACTTGGGATACTGAGCAATAGACAAGAGTTTGTGACTCTAGAATAATTTTTGGAGTGGCACGGAAATTGGGTTTTATTGCTTGGGCTGGTGGCTTGTATTTTTTAATATCCTTAGCTAGTTGGGTTAGCTGGTGGCCGTTTAGGAACTTGTGGCCATTTTGGTCATTTCTGTCGTCGCCATCTACCAGTCAACCAAGGAAACCTGCTTTGAATTAGTGGTATTCCAGTAGGATACCAAAATCTAACTGCCCGTTGAGGACAGAAGGGGTAGGACCTCAGTTCGATGAGGAAAATACTGCTATTCAAACAGCATTTCTGAGGATGTAAATAATACTGCTAAGGACATGTCACAAGGCTGATGGGACGCGTACCCAAATGGTCATGCTTGATGTTAGAAACATGTGGCCAGAGCTGCAAATAGGTGCTGTGGTTGTTGGGAGCGGTTTAGCGTGGCCTATTAGGAAGCCCTCGCCCTCCTTGGTTCTTCTGGTGTAGGACAACTTCCACAATCCACAAACTTCTCTTGCCTGCTTTTTTACAACTGTTGCCATGTGCGTCAGATACATAATGAATCGAAGAATTTATTTGTTTATAGAGAGAAAGCATGCTGGCACTGGCTCCCGTTTCCTAGTTCACTTCCCAGATGCCCACAGTGACTCGGGTGGGGCTGGCCTAAAGCCAGGAGCTGGAACCTCCATCTGGGTCTCACGTGGGTGGCAGGGACTCAAGTCCTGGAGCATCTTCTGCTGCCTCCTAGGGTGCACGTGATTACGTGATTCGGCACAGGCACTACAACTCCCAACCCGGTGGCTTAACCCTTGGGCCGAACATCTGCCCCATAGCAGGTGTGTTAATTCTGCAGGTGAAATTGTGATGGTTGTTGGTGGGTTTTTTTTTAATGACTTAAAGCAGAATATTCGTATGTAGAAAGGAATAAGGAATAAATAGGGCACTTGGAGGCTAGGTGGGCAGTAGAGATCTGTACTTTGAATCTTATCAGCTCGATTTTGAATCTCTGGCTCATTGATACACTTTTTCCAACTCTGACCCTTGTTGGAGGAGTTCTGGGCAGTTGGAAAAGTGGCTTCCCTGTCGTGCTGATGTATTACTGTACGCTTTCCCAGGTGGGAGCAGTAAATCGAGGTTGGAGTATGTGTGTAAGGTGGCAGGTGGGTGACCAAGAAACACTGCCTTTCTTCAGCGTGCTGACTGAAGCAGCAGTTCACATCCTGCGTTCTGAGCCCCGACAGAGGATTCCTTGGAGGAGGAGGAGGGGAAGCCACTGTGCTGATGCACCTGCCACCTGCTGCTCTGCTCAGGTGAAGTTACTAGAGTTGGGCAGAGTAGCTTCTGGACCCGGTGATGTACTAAATATAATATGCGTTGTGGTTTTGTGTTTACAGTGTTTTCTTTGGTGACGCTGGTGTGTGTTCTTGTTAATTAGTTTCTTTGATGGTAGCGCTGCTGTTACCTTCAGCTACTGCTCACATACGCTTTAAAAACTTTCATCGTTTGAACACTGTTCCGCTAGAAACTTAACTGTTTTTAGAACTTTTTCAGAGGAAATTACTTCAATGTATAACAACATTGTGTGGCAAGAACTAGCTGTGTGTGTGTGTGAGAGAGAGAGAGAGAGACTGACTGACTGACTGACTGACTGACGCATTTCAGAGTCTTGAGTTAGAGGGTGATGTCTCGTGTATCTCCCTGTGTTAGTTCATCCCCAGGTGGCTGTCATGTCCAGGGCTGATGGAATCAGCACCTGTTTGGGACCCCCGTTTGGGACACCAGCCGTGGCTGTACTTGCTGTGCTACAATGTCAGTCTGTACTTGGCTTTTAAAAAGTTGAATCTCAGAATATTTAATTGGAAGGGTTGAAGAAACAGCAGCTTTCAAAAACTCCCAGAAGGTTTTGCGTTTACATTTCAGTTTTTTTTTTTTTCTCCCTCCTCAAATCCAAAATCCCTTGAATACTTTTGAAGTGATTTGGGAGTTTTATGGAAAAACACGGCATGGTTATGATCTTTGCCGAAAGCTACCGAGACCCTCATCTTGGGATACTTTTCAGATGGCAAAGCTTGTGAAAAGAAGCCGAGGGAGCCGCCCTGGGGTTGAGCCAGGCCTGTTAGCCCGGGCTTCCTGGTGTTCCTCAACAGCATTGCTGCTCCCTGGGTCCCACTGGTTTTATTGTTGTTTCTCTTTCATAAACATTTTCTATAAAATGCATTGAAAAATTGCTTCTGTCTTCTGGCTTACCAAACCTTATCAAACCTGCCAACCTCAAAGCTAATATACAAAAACCGATGCTGTTTTAACGGTCACTCTTACACAGAAGGGGAGTAATAATTTGTTTCATATTTGCTATTGCATTGGACTTACTGATTTATTGGTACTGACTTGATCTTCTGTGTACTGGGTGACCTTAAAGTAAATTACCTGGGTAGTTGTGGTCATTTGACAAGTTTTTATTGAGCACACTGTCATCTGGGCTCTTGGTGTATAGGAGTGTGACGACGGGTCCCTGTTCATGCAGCTTAACATACAGTGGAGAGACAAGAGAAACCAAGCAAATAGAAAAGTAGTGCTTTCATCTGGTGCCAAGTGCTCTGAAGAAACGAGAGTAGGCTGAGGCATACAGAGTGATGGAGCTGGACGGAGTGACGGCTTGGTAGTACTGAGGTGTGTGTCTGCTTGCTTTGGGAACCAGAGGATATTTATTTCCGAAGGTCTCCCTGGGTCATATATAAAGCTCAGTTGGGTGGGGCACTTAAGAGTACAGCTTCTGAGCTTCTCACAGTTACACGTCATAGACTAATCCCAGGCAAGCTAAAGTACTAGCATATTTCGAGTCATCAGGGTTTATATGTACAGATGCATACATTCCCAACCCCCTACACTTTTCCTTCCCCCAACTGTGTAGGGAAAAAAGTGAAGTACTGTGTACTCCATGTGCTGAAGAAACTACAGAACTTAGGAGAGCTCCGTCAGGTGGCTGTAATTCACCAGAATAGTCACCAGAGCTGATGGAGTTTGTTAGTACTGTAAGTGGCAGCGTGTCTCCTCCACGACTTGTGTAGTTACTTTGGCTGGTGCTTCCTCCTTTGCCCCATGACCTGTGCTTTCCCCCCTTTGCGGCCTCTTTGTATGCTCCTTAAGTAGTACTCACACTTTACCTGTTTGTTTAAGCTTTCTGAACCAAGCACACCTAAGTTTAAAGATTTGATGAACTTAAAGTAAACGCATTTTCATAACGGCCACATGGGTTCTTAAAGAGAACTTCCCAAAGCCCCTTGTGTACCTTCCCTGCTCTAATGTTTGAGATTAGTTTGTTCCTGAAAATTTTTAAAGATTTATTTTTATTGGAAAGGCAGATTTACAGAAAGGAGAGACAGAGAAAGATCTTCTGTCTGTTGGTTCACTCCCCAAGTGACCGCAATGACTGGAGCTGAGCCACTCCAAGGCCAGGAGCCAGGAGCAGCCTCTGGCTCCGTGTGGGATCCAGGCATGTGCAAGGCGAGTGTGTAGCTGCTGAGCTGTTGCACCAGGTGCTGCTGTTGCATTTTGTGAGTGGAGTCGCGTAGTATGTGCATTTCAGGGTCTGGCTTCTTCGGTTGTGTTTGCAGGAGTCATCCTTGTGCGTTTGTGCTTTGCATGCGGCTCTTTCCCTCCCAGGCTGGAGAGGATCTCCTTTGGCCCTGTGTTCAGCAGGTGACTCCTTCCTCAGTAGCCCAAGTCCAGGGTCTGTCTGTGAATGGAGTGAAATTTGGTGGGAGTCATACGGGGAGTCAGTTTTTGCCTCTCACCAGTAGGATTGTTCATCAGTCACTTGTTTTTTCAAGACATTGGTTAAACACATGGAAAATTCTTGCTTTCAAGGAACTTACTTGTTATAGTTTTACTTGTAAAACTAACTAACCAGTATAATAAAACACGTTCACAGGGGTGTGACTGTCATGGGAAGGATGGAGCCAGTGAGACAGTAAGAGTTTAGACACAAACAGGCTGGACCTTCCCCATGGAGACCTCACTTGGGTTTGGTTTTTGTTTGTTTTTTTAAGAGGTATTTTTATTGGAAAGGCACATTTACAGAGAGGAGTGAGGTGGAGACAGAGGTCTTTCATTTGCTGGTTCACTCCCTAAAGGATTGCAACAGCCAGAGCCGAGCTGATTCGAAGCTACGAGCTTCTTCTAAGTCTCCCACGTAGATGCAGGGTCCCAAGGCCCTGGACCATCCTCCGCTGCTTTCCCAGGCCATGAGCAGGGAGCTGGATGGGAAGTGGAGCAGTAGGGACGTGAACCGAAACCTGCATGAGGTCCTGGTGCTTGCAGGTGGAGGATTAACCAGTTAAACTTAGGCTTTTGAGAGTCTCGGATATAGAATGTGTTTGTTCCAGACTGACTATGGGATGGTAGTTCTTCGTTCCTTTTTAAACTTCACTCTGTTCAAATGATGCCATCCACATCTCTTCACTTGTTGCGCAGATGATTGATGGCTTCCTAACCACCTGTCCCTGCTTCCGTGCATGCGCATGTGGGACGTACCAGCCCAGCTGCTTCCTAGGTTTCTCTGTCTCCAGGTGGAAAGCCTAAACACAGGCTGACTCCTGCAGGTTGCACAGAATGCATCTGGCTGAGTGCTTCTGGAATGCCCAGCAGATGCTTCCTGTTCCTACTTCTTTATCTTCTGTTTCTTACTCATGCCTTTAGGGTAAAACCAAGGGCATTGGAAAGGAGGCTTGTGATCCCGTCCTCTTTTGTGTCTTGTCTTTGCTGTAGGCTTTTGCAAGCAGCCTGTAACCGCCGTATCCTGCGTGTGTGTTCTGTTAGTGTGTGGCACGGTGTTGGACTTCCACGCCATCACATAACCTTCCCTCCCCCCTTTTTTCTATTGTGAAATGCTTTTCCTTGGTGTTTGTGTACTTGAAGACTCCGTTGTCTTCTGAATGTCTCGGGAAATCCATTGCCTTCTGGTCCTGCAAAGTTTTATTTATTTATATTGAAAGTCGGGTTTTTACAGAGAGGAGAGAGAGAGAGATCTCTGCTGGTTCACTGCCCAAATGGCCAGCATGGCTGGAGCCGAGCTTCTCCCTGGCTTCCCACATGGATGCAAAGCTGGCGGCCTCCGGTGCTCCTCTGCTGCTTTCTCGGGCCGTAACTGGATGGGAAGTGGGGCAGCCAAGGCGCACTTCCTCCATATGGTCTGCCGGCACTTGTAGGTGAAGGATTGACCTTACTGTGCCACCATGCCAGCCCTGTAAACTCTTTTTGTTTGATTTCCAGCTTGCTTCTGTTATGGATACTGCTTCAGAGGGCAGGGCCCCTCTCTTCATAGCTTTGTTTTCTTGGGTCTGTCACACTGCTTGGCACTTGCTAGGAGTTCATTCAGTGTGTATAGAATAAATACAGACTGGGAGAAGTGGTTCTGTGTAAAAGTTGCAATGTTCTTTCATGTTCTGTGTTTTTTGCTTTCTATATTCAGTGTTAACTGAATCAGGGAAAGTTGTCTGTGTGAAGTACTCTTTTCAAAGTATGATTTTTTTCCTCTTTAAATATTTGTTTATGAGGGCTGTGTTGTGGATTTGCGGATTAAGTCATGGCCTGCATTGCCAGCATCCCATATAGATGCTGGGTTGATTCTAGGTACTTTACTTGCTGTCCTGGTCCCTGCTAATAATGTACCTGGGAAAGCACTGGAGGATGACCCAAGTGCTTAAAGCAGGGCCCCTCTACCCAGGTGGGAGACCGGGAAGAAGCTTCTAGTTTGTTGCATCAGCCTGGCCCAGCCCCTCTTGTTGCTGACGTTTTGAGAGTGAGCTAGGGATGGAAGACCTCTGTGACTTTTATTCATTTGAAAGAGTTATAGGGACAGAAGAGCAGATTTTCCGTCTGCTGGTTCAATCCCCAGATAGCATTCAGTGGTCAGCGCTGGGGCTGTGGAAGCCAGGAGTCACATCTGGATTCAACATGTGGGTAGGAGGGGCAAAGGTATGTGGGCCATCTATTGTAGTATCTGCTATTAGTAAGGAGCTGGATTGGAAGTGGAGCAGTGGGGCACTGATACCCATAAGGCTTGCCAGCGTGGCAAGTGGTGGCTTTACCGGCTACACCACAAAGCCATTCTCCTGGTTTTGTATCCTAAGTAAGTACTCTGTGGAACTTAGAAACAGCTTTGCAGTCTGTAGACGATGCATGTAAAGTACTTTCTGGAGTGGTTTGAGCCTCAGTTCTGACCTACTTGCCCAAGTGATGTTAACCATTACAGTTCTCTATTCCTGTTTGGCTGGCCATTTGGTGATTTCAGTAGCCAGACATCAAAACCTGGAAATAAAACAGGACTCGGTGGTACACAGCAGCTTGGGGGAGTCAAAAGTAAGGAGGCCGAGGCAGTGGTTTGGAGCTGTGTTGAGCGTGGTTGAGAGCGTGGTTGGACACGCTGGAGCTGGCCGTTGTTCTGTGTTGGTATAGCATAACTTGGTAGTTGCACCTTGTGTGTTTGTCATGTACCCGACTATTCCTCCACTGTGCAGTTTTTACAAGGCTTGTTTTCAGCCTACTCCAGACCTGGCTATTGTGGTCGTTTAGGGTGTGAACTAGTAGATGGAGGATCATTCACTCTTTCTCTCTCTCAGCTTTCCCTTCCGTCTTGCAAATTAAGTAAATAAGTGAAAACGAAAGGATGAGTAGTTGTAATCGACAAGGCGAATAGATGAACATTTTCTATTTAAGTAGATTAGCTGTTACTTTCTCCTATCCTCCCTCTGCCAATATAAGAAGCATCTGTTAAAATTATCCTATGGTTACGAAAAGAAACTTAGTGGAAGGGATATGTTTTTTTAAAAAAGGCATCTTTATTTAAAACTCTCAAAATATTTCTCTGCAACTTTGGAGCAATAGCAGTACAATTTGAGCTGAAACTTCGGGAGGGAAAAAATAGAGTGGTGGATTGAATCTTACTCCACGTGGTGATGAGTCGGAAGGGAAGTCAGGCCCGGTGTGGGCTTTCCGAGAGTGGGGCAGATTGCCCATGTGTGTTGGGAGGTTGACTAGCTATGCTCTTCAACTTTGTTCTCTTTTTTTACAATAGTAAATGTTTACTATCAGGATAGTATGAAAATAGTAACGGTTGTGAGACTAGGAATACAGCTGAGCTATTTTAAGCTTTAAAAAAAGTTTTCTGGCCTGTGGAGCCTGTGATACCATTTGAAGTCAAAGGAAGAAATGCAAGAATCAAACTCTTGTTGCTTGTCCCATCCCTGGCTTGTTGTTGGTTTCTCATGGGTTGGACTATTGTGATTGGTCAAATCTACCTTGCCTTCAGAATGTTACTTGAAAGAGGAGATTGGAGGGGGCTGTGTTTTGGCATAGCCGAATCAGTGGCTGCCTGTGACACCATCATCGCAGATGGGGTACCGGTTTGAGACCTGAGTGTTCCTCTTCTGATTCACCTGCCTGATAATTGCGCCTGGGAACGTAGCAGAAACCCCTGCCCACCCAATGTAGGAAACATGGAAGAAGGTCCTGGTTCCTGGCTTTGGCCTGACTCAGCCCTGGCTTTTGTGGCTATCTGAAGAGTGAATCCATGGATAGAAGATTTCCCGCCTCTCTGCCCCAGGGGTGGTAACTGTCTCTACTTTTCAGATAAATAAATGCTTTTAAAAAGAGTCTCTGGCTTGGTGGCTAAAATCCTTGCATGCGTCAGGATCCCATATAGGCACTGGTTCATATCCCGGCTGCTCCACTTCCCTTCCAGCTCCCTGCTTGTGGCCTGGGAAAGCAGTGGAGGAAAGGCCAAAGCCGTGGGATACCTGAGGAAGCTCTGGGCTCTGGATCAGCTGAACTCTGGCTATTGCAATCACTTAGGGTGCGAACCAGCAGATGGAAGATCTTTGTGTCTCTCTTCTCCAAAAATTTCCCTTTAATTTGCCTTTCCAATATAAAGGAATCTTTAGGAATATGCTGTGCCATTGTTGTTATGGGGATACTACACAGTATGTGTCCGGGTCTGAGTCTGAACTGCAGTGCAGGCATTTGCACGGTGGCTAAGCTGCCGCTTGAGGCACTTGGCGTCCTGTGCAAGAGGTCCTGGCTGTTTGCCTGTTTGAGGTCCTGGCTCCTCTGCCGCTGCTCTTCAACCCCTCACCCCCCTTTAAAGTTTGTTTATTTTTTCTTATTGGGAAGCAGATCAGAAGTAAGGAGACGGAAAGATCTTCCATCTGCTGGTTCACTCCAAAGTGACCACAACATCTGGTGCTGAGCCAATCTGAAGCCAGGTGCCAGAGGCTTCTTCTGGGTCTCCCATGTGGATGCAGGGTCCCAAGATTTTGGGCTGTCTTTGACTGCATTTGCAGGCAACAAGCAGGGAGCTGGATGGGAAGTAGAGCAGCTGGGACAGAAGCTGACACCCATGTGGAATCTCCTGGTGCTTTCAAGGGGAGGAATTTAGCCACCAAGCCATCATGCCAGGCCTGACTCTGCCACTTCTAATCGACCTTCCAGCAAGCGGTCATGCTGAGAGCGGCAGGTGATGGCTCTAATGCTAGCAAACCGGCCCTCTGTGTGGGAGACCCAGAGAGGATTCTTAGGTCCCAAGTTCAGCCTGCCCAGCAGCAGCTGCTGTAGACATTTGGAAAGTGGGCTAGTCGATGGAGAGATCTGTCACTCTGTCTTTATGTCTTTCTGCCTTTTGAATGAAAGAAAATTAATCTGAACTATAAGAAGTTTCTGAAGGCAGGAACTATATTTCATTTTTATGATAGCACCCCAGAGTCTTATACATTAGTTTAGAACATTTATTTTATGGTAAAGGAAAGAATGGCCAAGACTAAGCCATTCTGAAGCCAAGAGCCAGGATCTTCTTCCAGGTCTTCCATGCGGCTTCAGGGACCGACGCACTTGGGCCATTCTGTTTTCCCAGGCCTAAAGCAGTGAACTCTGTCAGAACTGGAGCAGCCAGGACATGAACTAGCAGCCGTATGGGATGCCAATAATACAAGGGGAGGATTAACTTGCTATGCCACTTCACCAACCCTGAGATATTGAATTAGATTTAACGTTTTTATTCTGTATTTGTTCAGAATGATGGCTCTCCATGTAGTGCGTGTCAACCGTCTAGAAGGCTTGTTTAAGTATCTCCTAGGGCGATTGCGTGGTACTGGGGGCGTGTGGACTGAGCCTTTACTTTCCTGAGAAGTTTCCAGGTAATGGCAGTGCTGCTGGTTCTGTACAGCACACCTTAGTGGCCTTAAAGTTACGTACCAAAAGTCAGCCAGGTTTCTTAATACGGTGAAGATCTGAATGTTAAAGAAAAATTGTCGGTGTTTTCAAGTAAGCTTAAAAGAAGTAAGCAAGCAGTGTTAAAGGATGTCTTTAATCTGTATTTGACATTGGAGGTGATTCCCTTCTTTAAAGATTTATTCAATTATGTGAAAGAGTTATAGAAGTAAAGCTTCCACCCTCTGATTGAGTTCCCAAATGGCCGCTATGACTGGAGCTAGTCCAGGACCAAGCCGGGGGCTTCTCAGTCTCCCATACAGGTGCATGGGATGCAAGCGCTTGGGCTGTCTGTCGTTGTTTTCCCAGGTTATTGGCAGGAACCTGGATTAAGGGGCAGCTGGGGCTGGCACCATGGCTAAACAAGTTAATGTACATCTTCAAGCTTTGGCATCCCATTTGGGCACTGGTTCGTGTCGTGGCTGCTCCGTTTTTGATCAAGCTCTGCTGTGGCATGGGAAAGCAGCAGAGTATATAGCCCAAGTGCTTGGGATCCTTTACCCATGTGGGAGACCCAGAAGAAGCACCTGGATCCTGACTTTGAGTTGGATCAGCTTGGCTCTGGCCATTGGGACCATTCAGGTGGTGAAACAGTGAATAGAAGATTTTTGTCTCTCTCCTGTAAACTCTTTCTAAAAGAGTAGCTGAGACTCCAGCTGACACTCATGGGATACTGGTATCTGGGAGAGCGGCTTTAGCTGCTGTGCCACAATAATAGGCCATCCTGGAGATGGCTCCTTAATTACCACTTTGTGCATACTGTAAGAATTGTACATATTGATTTATTCATTTGAAGGGTGGGGTAAGAGAGAGATTGATTGATCTGCTATATGCCAGCCCTTTATCTGGTGGTCACTTCATAAATGGCTGCAACAATCAGGGCTGGGCCAGGCTGAACTGCATCTGGGTCTCCATTTAGATGACAGGGGCCTTAGCAGGAAGCTGAATTGGAAATAGAAGTTAGGACTTAAACTACCCTTATTGGATGCCAGTGTCTGAGGCAGTGGCTTAACTTACTGTACCGCAACATTAGCCCCAGGAGTGTTCGTAGATTGATTGGAAGAGCATAACATCTAAACTGTGGTGCCAGTGCTGAGCCAATCCAAAGCCAGGAGCCCGGAGCTTCTTTCAGGTCTCCCATGCGGGTGCAGGGTCCCAAGGCTTTGGGCCATCCTCAACTGTTTTCCCAGGACACAAGCAGGGAGCTAGATGGGAAGTGGGGCTGCTGGGATTAGAACCGGCCCAGTGCCCGTATGGGATCCCGGCACATTCAGGACTTTAGCCTCTAAGCTACCACACAGAGCCCAATTTCTTGGTTTGAATAGACTAGTTATAATGTGGTGAAGCTTGGGTAAGGACTGCCTGAGGCTTTGCTATACTGTTTTTGCAACTTCCTGTGAGTACACATTTATTTGAAAGAGTTATAGAGAGGAAAGAAGACAGTTGATCTTCATCTGCTTGTTCACACTCCACATGGCCCCATTGGGCTGGTAGGGCGTGCAGGGCCAAAGGACCTGGAGCAGCCTGTGCTGCTTTCTCAGGCATATTAATAGGAGCTGGATTTGAAGTAGAGCAGTCAGGGCCCAAACTGGTGCTCACGTGGGTACCAGCACTGCAGGTGTAGGCCTAAATAAATAAGCCCATGGCACTGGGCCTAAAAAATCTTGTTTCAGGATATAATTGGGCCTGGCCCAGTGCCGTGGCCTAGCAGCTAAAGTCCTCGCTTTGAACATGGTGGGATCCCCATATGGACACTGGGCCTGTTCTAATCCCAGCAGTTCCACTTCCCATCCAGCTCTCTGCTTGTGGCCTGGGAAAACAGTTGAGGACAGCTTAAAGCCTTGGACCCCGCCACCCGCATGGGAGACCTGGAGGAGGTTCCTGGCTCCTGGCTTCGGATCAGCACAGCACTGGCTGTTGCGTTCAGTTGGGGAGTGAACCATCGGACGGAAGATCTTCCTCTCTGTCTCCTCCTCCTCCTCTCTGTATATCTGGCTTTCCAATAATTTTTTTTTAAAAGAGTATTTTATTTAACCAACAGCATTCAGAATATTGTCATTTGAACTTGTAGCTTACAATTTTTTCTTACTAAGATGGATGAGGCTTCTCTTTAGGGATTCTGCAAGAATTAAGTGAATGTACATGACATGCTTTAGCATAGGACATAGCACAAATTATGCTGTGTAAGAATTGTGTTAATATAATTGTAATGTTATTTCTAATATGTTACGTGTTAGTGAATGATTGAGTAATCATTTTAAAGATGACTTTATAATGTTGGTGGTTAAATAGTTAAGTGGTACCTGGAATTATTCTCGCTTTCTGTAAGCAGTTTTAGGTTCTAACACTGAAGTTGTGACTTGACTGAAGGGACAAGTGCTTGAGTGCTTTATGTGCAAAATACTGCCCTAAGCACTCTGATGTTGAGTTTTCCTCACGGAGCTTCATAAGTTTTTCTGGAAGTTTTATTTATTTTAGTTGAAAGTTCAGCAATTCAGAGAGGGAGAGACAGAGCTTTCATCTGCTGGTTAACTCGCCAAATGCTACAAAGGCCAGAGCAGATCCTAAGCTGGGACCCAGGAGTTTGTGCCAACCCTACCAGGCAGGTGCTGTGGCCCATCCTTGATTGCTTTCCCAGGAGCCTTAGCAGGAACTGGCCACCTATGTGGGATGCTGGCGCCAAGGTGGTGGATTAGCTGACCATGCTTTACAATTTGCATGCAAATTTTATTTATTTTTATTGCAAAATCAGATGTGTATATATATATAGAGGAGGACAGACAGAGAGGAAGATCTTCCATCCAGTGATTCACACCCCAAGTGGCCATAACGGCTGGAACTGAGTTGATCCGAAGCCAGGAGCTCTTCTGGTCTCACATGGGTGAAGGGTCCCAAAGTTTTGGGCCATCCTCTGCTGCTTTCCCAGGTTACAGACAGGGAGCTGGATATGAAGCGAGGCTGCTGGGATTAGTATCCTGGTGCATTCAAGGCGAGGACTTTAGCCACTAGGCCACCACACTGGGCCCTTGCGTGCAAATTTTATGTCTTGCACGGAACACCTCTCCCCCAACCCCGCCAGTGATTTGTCAAAGCAATTTTGAGACTCAGGGGCTGTAATTCTTTCACAGTTGGAGAATCTGAGGCTCAGAAAAGTAACTTAGGGTGTGTGTGGCGCAGTGGCCTAACAACTAAAGTCCTTGCCTTGAACGTGCCAGGATCCCATATGACCACCAGTTCTAATCCCAGCAGCCCCGCTTCCCATCCAGCTCCCTGCTTGTGGCCTGGGAAAGCAGTCGAGGATGGCCCAAAGCCTTGGGACCCTGCACCCATGTGGGAGACCCGGAGGAAGTTTCCGGCTCCTGGCTTTGGATTGGCTCAGCTCCAGCCATGTAGTACCTTGGGGAGTGAGCCATCGGACGGAAGATCTTCTTCTCTATGTTCCTCTCAGTATATCTCACTTTACAATATACAATATAAATAAATAAATAAATGTAACTTAGCCATTTTTATAGCCGGTAGAGTGGAGGAAAAGTGATTTTAATTAAATGGACAGGTCACCTGGTACCAGGTGTTGTAACTGCGTTCCTCTAGGTTTTTCACCTGCTCCCACCGTGCCTTTTCAAGGGATAACACAGCATCTTCCCAGGCCTTTCCGTTTAGAGGAGAACAATAAAACAGGGCAAGCTGAGTGGTTATTTGCACAGAATTACCCTGAGATTAGCCTAATCAGATCACGTGTAATTTAAAACTGACCATGAGTTTGTATGGATTAGGTGATTTATTTTGCGTGTTGTAATGTTTCTCTTAATTGAGTGTTCTTCGTCTGTCTCTTGGATAAATGTAGCTGTGAAAAAGGGCTGAAAATGTGTATGCACGAGTACCTCAAATGAAGTGCTGTTCCCCGCTTGGCTTACTCAGAAAATCAGAGGATTCTTTGAAAGAGCATTCCGTGCACTCCCTGGTGAGCCGTGGTGAGGGTGCGAGTGATTGGCTCTGCCGAGGCGGCCGTGTCTGGGCAGAAGCAGATGGAGCGTGCACGTGTCATTAGGTGCTTGGTTCTGGGTTCTGATAGGGAGATTCTGCTTTCGTAGCGTGCATCACTAGCTGAATGTACTGCCGCTTGCTGAGTACCAAGGGACAAAATGAATGACAGCTAGATGTTGGCTCATCTTAGGTGGTACTTGTCAGATGCATCATTGAAGCAAATAAGGGTACATCCAAAAGTTTAGGGAAAATGGAGTTTTAAAAATTTATTTTGTCTCCATAGGAGGTCTGCACAGCATTCATGGACGGTGGACACTGCATGAATTCCAAAATTGTTTGCACCAAAGTAACTTTTTGTTTGATTTTTTTTTTTTTTTTTGAGAGAATGACAGTTTTCTGTTGCTGGTTCACTCCCTGCAGGGCTGCAGCAGCCAGGGCTGAGTCAGGCTGCAGGCAGGAATCAGGGAGATCTAACTGGGGCTCCCAAGCCCTAGCGCCCTCCTTTGCTGCCTTCCCAGGTGTGTCAGGAGGGGACCCAAACTGTCTTCCCAGTATGGCATGCACCCCACTGTTAGCCTCATGTTCTCCAGAAGTTTTTGGAAATTTGCTTAAATTTGTAAAATTATAGTTTAGTGCTCAGGATAAGAGCTGTTGGCCAGGTGGAAGTAGTTGGAATCCTGCTGGTGCTGCCTCTTGGTTTTCTTTATAGGTATTTTCTGCGTGGATTTTACATGATGCACTTTGTATCTGCACATCTTTTCTGCTGATTGAGGGCTGTCATTCTTACAGTGAACCCCTCAGAATTCTACATGAAGAACTCATCCTTTCTAGCCTTGTTGAATATTAGCAATGTGAAAGTCTGTATTTGTTTTGGTGGGGTTTGGTTTGGTTTTAGTTGAAGGATTTTTTTTTATGATGGTTGTAGAACATAATGACTGGTTGACTTGGGGATGAAATTTGGTGCAGTGCAGTCATGTCTACAAGAGTGCTGTTCCGTGAGGGGGCGCTCAATGCCTGGGGTCTTCAGAAGCTTTGGTAATGTGTGATATCTGCTGCTGCAATTATGTTTTGAGTAAAAGCTTTAAAATATGGTAAGGGCCAGTGTTGTAGCACGTAAAGCAGCCATCAGCGGTGCCAGCATCCCATGTGGGCACTGGTTCATGTTCTTGCTGCTCTGCAGATCGCCTGGGAGAAGCAGTGGGAAACGGGCTGAGTGTTTGGGTCCCTGCCACCCACCCTTGGGGGAACCTGGGTGAAATTCTTGGCTTTGGGTTTTAACCCAGCCCTAGCTCCTCCCGCCGATTGAAGAGCGAAACGACAGATAGAAAATCTGTGTCTCTTTCTCTGAGTTAGGACTTTCAAATAAATAAAATTCTAAGAATTGTTGTAAGACATAACTTATATACAGAGATATGTGCAAGCTTGGGATTTAAAACCCTGTGTTTCAAGGGAATTTTGAAATTCCTTGAAGTTCATAGAATTAGTTGATTTCTGTGTCTTTTCCAGTCTTAAAATACTGTGATTTATGTCAGTTTTGGCAGTTTATAATAATTCTTATATATCATGATGCCAATTACTTATTTTAGAAATATATGGAAAATGCCCTTCCTCAGTGTCACATAAATAAATACAAAAAGCATTGCTCTCAAAAACTTTTTTTGATGTTGCTTATTTGGGCAATTTTAAAACGTGAGTTATAGTAATGTTTTTCTATCGGGGTCCTTCATTTATGGACTAATATGGAAAATCCTTTTCAGTGGTTTTTCCATCGTCAGAAATTAAGCTCAGTGTGGAATGGCAAACAGCTACATTCATCCAATCTCCTGTTTAGGATTTCTTTTTAGTATATGTGCTGCCGAAGCGAGCACATGTTTAGGATTTCTAAGATCAGGGCTTCTTATCGGAGCACCTGTTTCAGAATGCAAGTGTGTTTTTAAAGTAGAGGTGCTCACAGCCCTGTGGTTCTTCTTAAATCTTGGTTCCATATTACTGAATTACCTTATGTTTTAAAAGTACTTAGACAATGACTTAAAAGAGACTCACAGCGATAGAGATTCTCATGCATGACTGCATCCCTCAGATGCCTGTAACATCTAGCACTGGACCAGGCTGAGCCAGGACCCTAGATTCAGGTTCCTGCATAGGAAGCAGGGATCTTGTTACCTGAGCTGGACCAAATGCCTTCCCCCTAAAACATTTTTATTGCCAAAGTAGTTGATACTGAATCATGCCCCAGTATAAACCCTGGTTCTGATGGAACAGGTGCACAGCAGGTATTGGCTGGGAGTGTGCTGCATGCTGTTACAACACAGACCCAAGGAAGTGTGATTGGTTAGGGAACAGGAAGCAGAGTGGGATGCAGCTCATTAGAGTTCCTGGCTCCTTGTGCCCCTGTCCTGTTGATGCTGATACAGACCAGCGTTTAGTAGCATCCAACAGTGGCAGGCACTATGTTGAACCTATTTCGTTCATGTCTAGTTGACTACTTAGAGACTGATAGAGACATAGGCATATTCCCATTTTACAGATAACCCATATTTATATCAGCAAACCACATTTTCTTAGGATTGCTTATTCTATTTATTGGTTTTGTTTTTGGTAGAAATTTATTTTTGTTTGAAAGTTAAGTACACGGAAGGAGACACAGATCTTCCATCCGCTCATTCACTCCTCCAATGGTTGCAACGGCTGTAGCTAAGCCAGCCTGATTTGACCTGAAGCCAAGTGCCAGGAGCCTCCTTTGGTTCTCCCATGGGGTGCAGGGATCCAAGGTCTGGGCCTGTCTTCCGCTGCTTTTCCAGATTGCTAGAGGGAGCTGCATCAGAAGTAGAGCATTGGGGCACAAAACTGGTGGCACCATGCTGAGCCGTGTGTGTGTGTGTGTGTGTGTGTGTGTGTGTGTGTGTGTGTGTGTTTCCCTTTCTGAAATAACATTATAACATTGCCTTATACATTACCACACAATCTTTAGACACCTGCCCCCCTCCCTTGTGTGTGTGTGGTGTGTGTACCACTTAGACTGATAGCCACATGTACTTACTTTGTTTCTCCAGTATTCCTGCTACTACCCTAATTTGGGTTCTCGTTTCATATATTTATCAGTATGAACTTGATTGCAAGCCTGTTGCTCATATCTGTTTCTGTACTGGTCTCCTGAGTCTAGTCAGTGTTTCCTGAAGACACCTCTAGACATTCAGGTCACCTCATAGCTGATCTGCTTAAAAGCCTTAGATGCTGCCTCTCCTTACTGCTCAAGGTCTTGCCTGTCTTGTGAGCGTCACGTCCTGTTTACTGTCCCCTGAACATGTCCTCAGGCCACTGTACAGTTCGCCACATGTGCTGCTGTCTTGTATTGCTGCGTGCTACATGCCGGCTTTCAGTTCAAGACTTACTTTCTGCCAACTCTTTGGGAAAGCTTCCTTGATTCTTCGCAGATCCCCGATGCACTTTATCCTCTATATCTCATTTTGTTCTGGAATTTGTTATGGTTTTGCTTTGTGTTTACAGTTGAAGTCCTCAGGCACGGAGGCAGCAGACTCTAGCTGTGTCCTCAGTGTAGTTTTTTTTTTCTTCCAAAATTGGAAAGTGAAATTTAAAGAGAGAAGGAGAGACAGAGAAAGATCTTCTGCCACCATGGCCAGAGCTGACCAGATCTGAAGCCAGGAGCTTCTTCCGGGTCTCCCATAGGGGTGCAGGGTCCCAAGGTTTTGGGCCACAAGCAGGGAGCTGGAAAGGAAGTGGAGCAGCTGGGACATGAACTGGTGCCCATATGGAATCCCAGAATGTGCAGGGTGAGGACTTTGGCCAGTAGACAACTGCGCAGGGTCCCTTGGTGTATCTTTTTAGAATGCACCCCACTGTCCTGACACCTTTTCTTTAAAAATCGTTTTAAAATCAGGAGTACATACCATGGCATTTCAAGTGCCATGAAATACTGGCACATTAATTTTCTTCACTTTAGTTTCTAGTTTTATTCTTTGCATAGACTCTTTTAAGGTGGTTTCCCTGATTATCTTTCCTTCAGGTTCTTACCTGCTTTTTTTTTTTTTTTTTTTTTTTTTTAAGATATTTTTAATGGAAAGGCAGATACACAGAGAGGAGGAAAGACAGAGAGGAAGATCTTCTGTCGGATGATTCAGTCCCCAAGCGGCCACAATGGCTGGAGCTGAGCCAACCCAAAGCCAGGAGCTTCTTCCGGGTCTCCCATGTGAGTGCAGGGTCCCAAGGCTTTGGGCCGCCCTCAACTGTTTTCTCAGGCCACAAGCAGGGAGCTGGCTGGGAAGCAGGGCTGCCGGGATTAGACGCAGTGCCCATATGGGATCCTGGGGTGTGCAAGGCAAGGACTTTAGCTGCTAGGCTATTGTGCAGGGCCCCTTACCCGCTTTTCTGCTCACAGTTGATGTAACAGTTATTCTGAAGCAGTAATTTTTTTGGTTTCCTATTTTAAGTGATGACAATCAGGTGCCCTCCTAAGGGATTTTCTTTTCCATGCTTTGCTTGCTGTTTGAAAGTTTTAGCAACGCTGATTGTATTGTACTCTATTGTAGTGATTCAGAATGAGTGCAGGAGGCAGAGGTGGACTGAAGGTCACAAGATGGTTAAGTCTCTGTTTTGTAGCTCAGTTGACTTACAATGCTTGTAATTTTCTTAGGGTTTTCAAGAGCTAGTGACTAAAGAACTTTTTGAACTAATCTATGATTTAGATGCTGGTATTTATTTTTCAAGGGTAAGATCTTTCCCTTTCTGCTAGTGCTATTTTATAAATGAAGCCTCTGAATTGTTTATTAGTATTTTCACAGGTTTGAACCTAATGAATTTCACGAGTGAAGACATTTGTTGATGAGTTAAGACACAATTGTTGAGCATTAAGTTTTGGAATAATGAGTGAAAGTAGAGACTTAATGCTGAACTGCAAGATGGGTTTCTCAATAGATGTTACATAGAAACTTTTGTAATCTCATACCTACTTTAAAAAATATTTATGAACAAGTGTTTTATACAAAATTGAGTAAATATCTTACACAGTGAGGCCCAGTGGCTAAATTCTTACCTTGTGAGCGCCAGGATCCCATCAGAGTGTTGGTTCGTGTCCCAACTGTTGCACTTCCCTTCCAGCTCTGCTTATTTGCTTGCAAAGCAGTAGAGGACAGCCCAAAGCCTTGGGATCCTGCACTTGCATGTAAGTTTCAAAACAAGTTCCTGGTGCCTGGTTTTGGATAGATGGGGACAAAGCCATTTGGGGAATTAACCAGCAGATGAAAGATTTCTTTCTTTTTTTTTTTTCCCTAAGGTTTTATTGCAAAGTTAGATATATAGATAGGAGGAGAGTCTTAGAGGAAGATCTTCCATCTGATGGTTCACTCCCCAAGTGACCACAACGGCCAGAGCTGCGCCAATCCAAAGCCAGGAGCCAGGTACTTCCTCCAGGTCTCCCACAAAGGTGCAGGGTCCCAAGACTTTAAGCTGTCCTCTACTGCTTTCCCAGGCCACAAGCAGGGAGCTGGATGGGAAGTGGGTTGCCAGGGTTAGAGCTGGTGGCCACTTGGGATCCCAGCATGTTCAAGGCAAGGACTTTAGCTGCTAGGCCACTGTGCAGAGCCCCAGATGGAAGATCTTTATCTCTCCTTCTCTTCATAAATCTTATCTACCTTCCAATGAAAATAATTCATAATTATACATATATATATAATTTCATATATATATCCTATGCAGTGGTGGGATTGATCCCTAGATTGGAAAAGTGTCCTTTGTAGGATAATCCCATGAAAATTCTGGTTTTCAAAGACATATGTTAAAAATAATTTTTAATGCTCCTACGATGTTGCTTATAGTACATTGTATAAAGATATTGCTTTTTCTTGATGACCAATACAGTGTTTGGAAATGTACCTTTTACTTAAAATACTGTGTGTGTGTCCTGACTGTTCTGCTTCTCATACAGCTTGTGTGTGTGAGCTGGGAAAGCAGTTGAGGATGGCCTTGAACTCTTTGGAGCCTGCACCTGTGTGGGAGACCCGAAGAGGCTCCTGATCCCTGGCTTTAGGATTGACTGAGCCTGGTCATTGAAGTCAGTGGGAGGAGACCAACAGATAGGAGATCTTTCTCTGTCTTTCCTCTCTGTAAATCTCATCTACCCTTCCAATGAAAATAGATAATTTTTTAAAAAGAAACACTTAGTGAAAGTTTATCAAAATAAATCTAAGACCTATGAGACTGAACATGATTAAACACTGCTGACGTGACCTAAACAAATGCAGATGTACCATACTCATGGATTGGAAAAGTGCCTGTATGGGATCCCTGTACTTGGGTGTGGAGAATTAGCCAGTTGAGCCATTGTACCTGACCCAAGTGTTTGATATGTATGTGTTTTTATATATTTTATTTATATATATATTAAAGATTTGTTTATTTTATTGGAAAGTCAGATTTACAGAGAGAAGGAAAGATGGAGAAAAAGATGTTCCATCCACTGGTTCACTCCCCAAGTAGCTGCAATGACCTGAGCTTAGCTGATCCAGAGCCTGGAGCCTCTTGGGTTTCTCATGCAGGTACAGGGTCTCAAGGGGTTGAGCCATCCACAACTGCTTTCCCTGCCATAGGTGGGGAGCTGGAAGGGAACTGGAGCAACCAGGGCACTAACTGCTGCCCATATGGGATCCTGATGCATGCAAGGTGGGGACTTCACTAGACTATCAAGTTGGGCCTTGTGCTTGATGTTTCTGATGTCCCTACTTTCAGGAGTTTGTGGTTGTATGTGGCTAGTTCATAGAAATGCAAACTAGCTTTATGTATCGTATAATTTTGCTGAACTTATTCTACTAGCTTCTACAAAGTAGATTCCATAGACTGACGTGGTGGGGTTGCAGGCTAATCATCACGATACCCCATCTCTTTTGGTATAGGTTCCAGCTGCTCTCCTTCCCGTCCAGCTCCCAGCTTTTGACCTGGGAAAACAGCAAAGGCTGGCCCAAAGCCTTGGGATCCTTTATTTGTGTGGGGAACCTGGAAGAAGCTCCTGGCTCCTGGCTTCGGATCAGCTTAGCTCTGATCATTGTGGCCATTTGGAGAGGGAACCAGTGGATTAAAGACGTTTCTCTTTCTAAAATCTGCCTTTCAGATAAAAAAATATGTTAAAAAAAAAAGCACAAAACCCAGATCCCATAGAATTTCCTTTGTAGACTTCCATATTTGTGAATTAAAACAATTTTTCTTCTCTCTTTCCAGTTAAATATCTTTTAATTTGCTTATTGCTGTTTGAGATATTGGGGTGACTGTTCCTTTAAGGAGCATAAAATTTTGGTCTCTGAAGTCTTATTGAATGGCAGATGGGTTGACAGAGGTGTTGTGGTGTTGAAAAGGTAGGCTTAGTGGAGATCTTTAAGTCTCGCCCTCAGAAGGTAGTTCTCCCGAGAGGGATGCTTCGGTAAGCTGAGTGGGACCTCACTCTTCTCTTTTTTCGCCTTGCCCTGTGATTGTTTTTCTGCTCAGGCTTTGTCCTTGCCACCCTCCAGCTTCACTAAAAGCCAAACCATTGAAGCATGCCTGATCCTGGCTTGTGAGCCTGTTTAAGACTGTGAGCCAAAATAAACTTTCTTTCTTTACAAGTAGCTTGTCTTGGGTGTTACTTGTAATGAGAATGTAATACACCTATTGAACTGGCAAAACCTCCCTTTAGTGTTTTGCGAATGGACATCTTTATATTATTTCAGATTTTGGAGGCATAAGGTATTTGCTCATCTATTGTCAAATTTGATGGTGTTAATTGCAGATTTTGGAAGGCGGGTTAAGGCCTTAAGTTTTTTTGTTTCACTATTTGATAGAAATCAGGTTTTGTCAAGTGCTCCATACATAGCATTTTTTTAAAAAAAAAAAAACACTTTAGTTTCATTGTCCGTGAACCTTCACTATTTTATTTATTTTCATCCACTTGAAAGAAGAGTGGCAAATTGAGGGAGGGACAGAGGAGGAGCTGGGGAAGGGAGAGCGAGGGACATGGGCATCCTCTGGGTCACTCCGTCTGGTCCCCCTCTTTGGGTTCACTCTGCCTGGTCCACTCCTTGCTGTTCACACCTGCAGCGGCAAGGACAGAGCCAGGTGCGCGGCACTCCCTGCCTTTGTCTTGAGTATCAGCATCTAAGGACTAGCCATCATCTGCTGCCTGCCAGGATGCATTCTCAGGAAACTGGATCCGAGAGTAGCTGGTGCTCCGTAGGGAGCGTAACAGTAGCATGTGCTGGGCTGCCTGCCACACCCGCCTCTATAGCAGTTTTTGGTTTAGGAATTTTAAACCGGTTTTGGGTTTCTGGGATTAATCCACTTTCTGGTTACAATCCTTATTGAAGTATTTTGTGTTTACATCTGTGTTCATGTAGGACATTGATCTGTAATTTTCTTGCGTTGTGAAATGAGTTTTCTAGAATAAATTGTGAACTGGAACCCCTACAATTTTTCTGGAAGAGTTTGTGTTGAATTGTTCTTGTTTCTTCCTTATATGTTATAATTTACCATTGAAGTCATTTGGACCTGTAGTTACCTTTAGTTTCTTTAAGATATGAAAAATTAGGGCTGGTGAGTGGTGTAGTAAGCTGACCCTCTAGCTGTGGGTGCAGGCATCCCTTGTGGGTGCTGGTTTGAATCCCTGCTGCTCCACTTGTCATCCATGTCTGCTAAGTGGCCCGGGAAGGCTGTGGAGGATGGCCAGTGTGCTTGGGCTCCTGCTCTTGGAGAAAGCTCCTGTTTCCAGCCAGCCCAGCTGGGGCTGGAGTGACCGCTTGAACCCCATCAGGTACAAGGTCTCTTTCTTTGTCTTTCAAGTAAAATAAGTGTGTGTATTTATTTAAAAAAATCTTTATTTGAAAGGCATAGTGACAGAAAACTTCGTTTGTTGGGTGTGTGTATTTACTCCCAAAATGCCTCCAACAGCCAGGACTGGTTTTGCCACAGCCTGATACCAAGAATTCCTCCCAGGTCTTGCACATGATTGGCAGGGACCCAAGTGCATGGACCATCATTGCTGCTTTTCCAGTGTATTAACAGGAAGTTGGTCAGGAGTCTGACCAGCACTCTCATGGGAAAGCAGCCACATAACCTGTTTCGCCGGGATACCTACTGCAGCTCCACCTCAGCTGTTGCCCTAATGTGTGTCTCTTCAAATCCCATGTCGGCACCAGTTGTCCCACTTCCCATCCAGCCCCTTGCTTATGGCCTGGGAAAGCAGGAGGATGACCCAAAGCCTTGGGACCTTCTTGGGTGCATTAGCAAGGAGCTAAATCTGAAGTTTCGTAGTGAGGGGTACGGGGTGTGGACGCACTCAGCAATGACTTGGCTCCTACACCATGTTGTTCATTCTCTGTCATTCTTATATTTGTGATTATATTAAGTATCATTTATAAAATAACTTAATAGTTTAAAAAAAGTTTAGTTACTTCATTACAGTGGGATGACAAATGCCTGCAGCAGCCAGGCTGAGACCAGGAGCTCAGAATTGGCTGCTTTTAAGCTTTATTGCTGGATTTCAACAGGCTTAACTGTGATGGGTGTTGGTAAATTATTCTTCATATTTCTTATGGATGAGGTTTTGTTGAGCTGTTTTTTTTTTATCTAAAGTTTATAGCATATTGGAAAATACATGACACAAAAATTGTATAAAGTGGGAGGTAATTCTCATAGTAAGAAGCATATCATCTTATCTGGTAAAGAAGAGCTAGATCACTTTACATTTTCCTTGGTTACTATTTCTTTCTACTTAGAAAATGTCCTTTAAAAGCATGCCTTGGGCCCAGAGCAGTGGCATAGTCGTTAAAGTCCTCGCCTTGCACATGCTGGGATCCCATATGGGCACTGGTTCTAATCCTGGCGGCTCCACTTCACATCCAGCTCCCTGCTTGTGGCCTGGGAAAGCAGTTGAGGATGGCCCAGGGCCTTGGGACCCTGCACCTGCATGGGAGACCTGGAGGAGCTTCTGGCTCCTGGCTTCGGATTGGCTCGGCTCCAGCCATTGTAGTTGCTTGGGGAGCGAACCATTGGATGGAAGATCTTTCTCTGTCTCTCCTCCTCTCTGTTATCCACCTTTCCAATAAAAATAGATAAATCTTTAAGATAAAAAAAAAAGCATGCCTTATCCAGGCATTTGGCCTACTTAAGAAGCAAGTAGGATAGCCCACATTCCATATCAGAGTTCTTGAATCTGATATCCAGCTCTGCTTCCTGCTCGTTGCACATTCCCTGGGACACAGGGGTGATGGCTCAGTGGTTGCATTCCTGCCAGTCAGTGGGAGATCTCAAAGCTTTTGGCTTTGGCCGCAACTGGGGCTTGTTAGAGGAATTTGAGGGAATGTATCAGGAGATGGGATTTCTCTGCCAGCCTATTTGGATATCTGTGTCTCTCAAGTAAATAGGAATAGCACAAACAGGAACTGCTGGATTCCCAACTCCCACATCCCATATTCTAGTTCCTGGAGCCAAGTTCTACCTCTACTTTTTTGTTTGTTTAGAGATTTATTTTTTATTGGAAAGACAGATTTACAGAGAAGAGGAGAGACAGAAAATCTTCAATCTGCTAATTGACTCCCTAGATGGCCACAGCAGCCGGAGCTGAGCTGATTCGGTCCAAAGGCAGGAACTAGGAGCTTCTAAGCATCCTATGTGAATACAGGGTCCAGTGACCTGAGCCATCTTCTGCTGCTTTCCCAGGCCATGAGCAGGGAGCTGGATGGAAGTGGAACAGCCAGGACACAAACCAGCGCTCATCATTCAGGATGCTGGTACTGGCAGACAGGATTAAGAAGTTGAACCATCATGCCAGCCCCTCTACCCTTTTTAAAAATTTTTTATTGGAAAGTCTGATAGACAGAAAGGAGGAAAGACAGAGAGGAAGATCTTCTGTCTGTTGATTCACTCCCCAAATGGCTGGAGCTGAGCTGATCCAGAGCTCCAAGCCTCTTCCTGGTCTCCCACACGGGTGCAGGGGCCCAAGGCTTTGGGCCGTCCTCCACTGCTTTCCGAGGCCACAAGCAGGGAGCTGGATGGGAAGTGGGGTTGCCGGGATTAGAACCACCAACCATATGGGATCTGGCACTTTCAAAGCGAGGACTTGAGCTGCTAGACTACTGTGCTGGGCCTTTTACCTCCATTTCTGATCTGGCTTTCCACTAATATGCCTGGGAGGCAGCTGATAATGGCCAAATTATTTGGGCTTCTGCCATGCAATTTATTTGCCCTTCAAATAAATTTTAAAAATTAAAATAATTTTTAAAAACTTTAAAACGGACATTTTAGATAATTTTATCCACCATTCCATGTAAGGAAGCTAGAATCCATTGAGGTGAAGTGTGTGGTCCAAGCTCACGGAGTAGATCCCCAATGATGGGACCTGCACTGGATCCCTGTTCTACCTGTGATCTCAGAGCAGAATCTGCACCCTGTAATAAAACACATTAGAAAAGCTCTGAGGGCTATTGCTGTGGGCTTCAGAAAGTAGGAATGCTGCTGTATTGTGTGCTTTGGGCATCTTTTACTTCCACCTTTACAAAGCAGTATGCCTCCCCTTTGCTGTCTGCTGCTATCGGCCTCTACGTTTTTCACAACCAAGGTAGACATGCACACTTCGTAATGAAGTATGAACTGTTCTTGTCAGTTTCCAGATCTCAGGTTTCTTCCAGTAAACTCTTCTCTGAAATATTTCCCATTGCAGGTTATAAGCAGTGATAACTATCTCATATTTCTAGCTCCTATTTGTTATTTTTAAGAGTCTATAACTGCCTTTGCTTGCTCACAGTTGGTGAGACAGGTAAACTTGTATTTTGTATGAGGTCTCAGGATGTAAACTTGGTTTTCCCTTCTGTTTGTTATTCTGCCTGCCTGATTTCCCCCATGGTAAGCATATGTGAGTGTGGGTTGGTTACTTTTAAGTTAAAGTTAACCATCTGTGTCACATCCATAATACTTCTGTCCCCTTTGTAAGATTTCTTTTTAGATTGCTTTTATATTGCTTAGTTGCTCATGACTCTCTTTGGATGATTGTGGAGCACCTGGACCATTTGGCAAGGGTGGAATGTTATATATGTCTTTATCTTTCTGAAGCTTGTATCTAATTGCTTATATTCCCACACATTAGAACCACATTGTTTAGTGTAGTAACACAGACTTTCACTCTTCATGTCTTGATGAGTTTAGGTTTGATGAAGGTCTTTATGTACTCTGAAGACCTTTAAAAGCACCCCCTTATTTCCATAATGTTAGGTTTTTCCAGAAATCTCAGAATTTTTGTCAGGTTTATTGGAGCATTTATTTATAAGAGTCTTTATGGGTACGAGTCTATGAATTCTGATGAATGTAGCCTTGTAACAATAATGAAGAGGAAAGAATATTCCCTAAGATCCTAGAAAATGCCGTTTTATTTATATTTTCAGCAGCAGTGTTTGATGAGTTATAATTGCTGTATATTCACTTCAGTATTGCTATTGCTAGATTTTAAAGGATTGGTCAGCATGGTAGGTGTGTGCTAACTCAGTCACCACGGTAGGTGTGTATGCTAACTCAGTAGTCACCACAGTAGGTGTGTGTGCTAACTCAGTAGTCAGAACCATAGGTGTGTTTGGTGACTGGATAGTCAGCATGGTAGGTGTGTGTGCTAACTCGGTAGTTTTGTTTCCCCAGTGACTAATGAATGATAGGCATTTTTCATGTGCCTGTGTAAATTATCTTCGTAATTCTTTGTATAGTGAATTCAGTTATTGTTGTCCCCCTGTACCTGATGTAACTTAGTGTGTATCTTTTTGTCTTTAAGTTTTTTGTAGTTTTTCAAGAAATACTTGATTAAGCCAGTATCAAGTAGTTTTTTCTTAACGTGTTTTGGAAGTTTCAACATTTGTTAGTTTGCCCTTAGATCTCTGACCTATGTTGAACTAATATCTTTATGTGGAGAGATGTGTAACTGGTCTTGATTTTTATGTATATATTTTCTCTATCATTTTTTGAAATAACTGATCTGTCAGGTATGTTTCATCCACAAAAGAATTCAGTAGTTATATGAGGGATCTAAAAATTTGTGAAAAGTACATATTGTGAAAAAACTGAGGATTTCTGTTTTGTGCACCAAGATACACTTTCTGACGTATTGTTGCGTATATATCTGGACTCTGGTTTGTCACACTGATTATATGTCTGAGTTCCATCAGTGCCACTGTCTTAAATACGGTATAGTCAAAGTAAGTCCCAAGTGGAATGATCTCCTTTTTCCCTCTCTAACTTCACCCAGCACTTGGGGAATTGTCACCAAGTAGATAGTTGCACTACCAAGGCCACAGCCAGTTGGGTTTATCTTTATTAAACAACAGTTGGGTTTATCTTTTATTATTATGCCCTTGTGAATTGGTGTACTGTGAAACTTCATTGTGGTTTTAATTCACAATTCTCAAATGACTGTAGATGTTTGCATCTTTCCCTTGTGTTTGTTAGTCATTTGTAGCTCTTTGGTCAAGTATCTCTTCAAATGTTAACTAGGAGGAAGCCTAGTCTTTTTGTTGAGTTGTGAAGTGCTCTTTGGCTGGTCTAGGTATATGTCTCTTATGTCTGTGTCATGTACTTACTGCTGACTTTTGAAGAGCGAACATTTTTAGTTTTGTGTTTTAAATGGCTATCTCCAAAATTCTCGTGATGAAATTCCATCGCCGGTATGTTGTTACAAGGAAGTGGGGTCCTTTGCGAAGTTATTAAGATATGAGAGCTGCATTGATGAGTAGAAAGCCCTAGTGAGTATTTTTGTCCCTTTTTCCATGTGAGGACACCAAAAGGAACACACCTTCATCAGACAGCCATCTCCTGGTGTCTTGATTCTGGACTTCCCAGCTTCCAGAATTGAGCAATAATTTGAAATAATTAAAATTTAAATTAAATTTATATAAATAATAATTACGACTTAGTCCAAGATATTTTTTTCTGTAGGGGGTGGTGGAGGGTGGCCTGCACCAGTTGATTTGGGATGTCGGGAGCCAGCATCGGAAGTGGTGGCTTAACCCATTGTGCTCGGGCTCCCCCAAGTAACTTGGCAGGCAGTTTTATCAGTGGAACAATGATATATATGTAATTGGTATTTTTTTAGTCTCATTTTAAAGTAATGTTGAGTTGACGTCATCATTCTTTGTTTTCTTCTCAACAATGAAAAAAAAATGTGTAGTGTTTATGTTTGTGCTCCAGAACCTTGTGTGAAAAGTTGGGTTTTCATTCTGTTACTTCCTAATGAGAAAACAGTAAATAAATGCTCTGTTTGGGGCTACTTAAGGCATTTGATTTATTTATGTCTATTTATTTGGTAGCAAGACAGAGCCAGACACACATACAACCCCATCGGCTGGCTCACTCCCCAGATGCCACAGACACTGGGGTAAGGTCAGAGTCGGGAACTAGTTTTCTACTTCAGTAACAGTTACTTACTTAATCACAGGGTCTGCATTAAGAAAAAGAGTCATGACCCAGAATCAGAATTGGTCCCAGGTGCTTCAGTGTTGGGTGTGTCTTAGGTCTGCTGCTAGGACATTTTCTTTAAGCTTAACAGAGATGTGCGTAGTCTTACAGATCACTGTGGATGCCATCTGATTATTAGAGGTGCTGGCTGGTGGGAAAGCAGTGTGGGTACTTGAGGTCTGTCGTCTATTCTCAGTGTACACTGTTTAATGCAGAGACACTAAAAGGAAAACTCATTTGTTTTGCAGTTGTTTAGTGCAGACTTTGTTGTTATAGTTCAAACTCTTGTAATTGCCATCTGGAGATTAAGTACAATAGTGTAGTTTTGGTTTGAGAGCTGCCAGTTTATACGTAGACACTTATATTTACATATCAATTCTTAGTTTGCCTTGAGCTCACCAGTTATAAGTTATCTAAGTACAAGATAGATCTTTACTACATATTTTTAAATCAAGAGAAAAATCTGGACCTGGCGCGGTGGCCTAGTGGCTAGAGTCCTTGCCTTGAAAGTGCCAGGATCCCATATGAGTGCTGGTTCTAATCCTGGCAGCCCCACTTCCCATCCAGCTCCCTGTTCGTGGCCTAGGAAAATAGTGGAGGACCCTGCACCCATGTGGGAGACCCAGAAGAGCTGCAGGCTCCATATTGGCTCAACTCCAGCCATTGTGGCCACTTGGGGAGTAAATCAATGGATGGAAGATCTTCTCTGACTTTCCTCCTCTCTGTATATCTGACTTTCTGATTAAAAAAAAAATGTGAATGTAGAGACTATAAACGAATCGTTAATGGTAACATTGACATTGGATTTGGATTCCCTACCCCCTTGATTATCTTCATGTGCAAAAGGCAGCACAGTGGCAACTCTTGATTGAAAGCCTTTCAGTTAGTTTTAAAGGTGGGTGAAAGTTAAAGAGCTCCTCTGTTCTGTTGTCTTCTATAGAACTCTCCTGGCTTCAGGGGCTTGTGTATGCATGGGCCAGCCGTATGCCTTGTGGACTCTGATAATGAAGATCTGGCCACGGGGGCCTGAGTTCACCTCAGCTAGGCTGTGAGAGAATGAATGATGGAGTTACTATAGTGAGCTTGTACCACTATTACAAAATCTGTATGAGTGGGTGCTTTGACTTTCTGAAATTTTGGAGGCTGGGAAGTCCAAGATGAGGACGCCAGCCAACTGTTAACTGCTGAAGGCTGTGCTGTGCCTCCAGCCCTATGGTTCTCCTACAAACAGTGCGAGGGCTAAGGGTCTGGCTGGCTTCCTTCAGCCCTATCCTGAGGCACTGCTCCCATCTGTAGGGCAAGGCCCTCATGGACCGATGGCTGTGTTAAAGCCCTGACTTTTAATACTTGCTGCATTGGGGGTTACAGTTCAATGTGAATTTTGGAGGAGTCAGAAATATTTAAAGCCATTGTAACTTCCTGTTTCATAGGCATGTTTTCCCCTGCAAAAAACTGTAGACATTTCTTGCTAAGTAGAAAGATTAACATTAACCTAACATTAGTTGTAACGTGGAGATGTGGTTAAAAGGAATTCTATTGGTAGTGCATGGGGAGGTTACTTGAATGAGAGGATTTTGTGACAGAGAATACGTGTGTATTTGATAGAGTAACGTTTTAAATGCTTGTGCAAGATATTTCGTCAGAATTAACTGCTTTTCTATTGTTTTGCATACACAGCTGTGTGAAGGTTCATCTTATGGATGGAACAACTGGGTTTTTTTTTTATTATGAATACCTGCTTCTTATAGACATTTAGCAACACAATTTTTTGAAACTTTTTTTTTTATTTGAAAGGCAAAGTTAGAAAACTTTTTGCTGGTTCACTCTCCCAAGTGGCCACAGTGGCTGGAATTGAGCCAGTCTGGAGCCAAGAGCCCCTCCTGGCCTCCCATGTGGATGCAGGGGCCCAAGAACTCGAACCCTTGTGCTGCTTTCTCAGGTCAAGAGCAAGGAGTTGGATGATAAGTGGAGCAGCCAGGACATAACCAGCCTTTCCTATGGGCAGATTAGCTTGCTGTGCCACCACACTGGACCAGCGCGGGGAGGGGGTTGCTCTTTCAGATTTAAGAATAGTGTTTTATTGCAGTGTTTGACCATTCTGTTCATCCCTAGAATGCAAGGGCTGTCCTCTTATTTGCTCTTTCCTGTTTGTAATGACAGGCGTCTCCGGTAAGGTTTTGTTTTACTCGCAGCAGAGATGTGTCTGGCTAACCAGACCTGAGAAGAGTTAGAAATACCATCTTGACCTCATTGACATCGGTCAGACCAGCTGAGGACACAGCAACATTAGGACATTGTGAATGGGCCCAGCATTGTGGTGTGGCAGGGCTAAGCCACTGACTGCAATGCCAGCATCCCATGTGAGTGTGGATTCAAATTCTGGCTGTTTCACTTCCCATCCAGGTCCTTGCTAATCCACCTGGGGGAGCAACAGACATGGCTGAGGTAATTGGGCCCTTGCTACCCATATGGAAAACCTGAATGGGTCTCCTGGCTCCTGGGTTTGTTCTGGCCCAGCCCCAGCTCCAGCTGTTGGCTATTTGGGGAGTGAATCAGCTGATGAAAATACTCTGTCTCTTCAAGTCTGGCTTTCAAACAGTATATAAATCTGCTAAAGAAATCTAAATGCTGTCAGAGCATATAGTGTTGCAGATAGAGGTATGCAGTTAGTTTTAGAAAACGAGCCAGCATATTTTAAATAGAGCTTCTGCACTCAGAAGACCTAAGTCGAGAGCCACCAGCTAATATAGTAAAAGATTGCTGCCATCTGCTTACCTCTCATTCCATTGTCTCATTTGAGCAATTATTTTTGAGAGTTTCTCATCTGTGAGCAGGTGTGTTGAAAGTGAGACAGCGGCAGAGTAGACGTGTGAATTGTGGTGAAACAGAAAAAACATTGAGTTTGAATTGTTGAGGTCTCTGTCACTTGTCATGTTGGTCAGAGAAGCTTTGTTCGCCTGTCGTCTTGTGGTGGCCTGTAAAGATCTGCCGAGTCGGTGAAAGAGAGACTAAAAGGTGTAATCAATAAGAATTGGCACTAAAGGTCAAACAGGAAGAAAACATACTCTAGGCAAAAGGGCGCTTTGGATAAGGTCTAGAGGTGGCAAGGATACTTGAGAATGGGTTGTGAGTTTAAATACTTCAGGTGTGCACTAAGTGTGTGCGGTGCGAACCCTTAGTTTTGAGGAAGGGAAAGCTGTAATCAAGGAGAGTGGAGAAATGAACTTTGGCACTCTTTAAGCTCAAGTGAGCTGTACTTTGGTCATCAGCAGGAGGTGGGATAATAACCATCTATTGAGCTTCTGTGATAAACCAGGCTTGGTAGAAGGCAGTTTAAAGATAATCTTTATCTTTATAGTAGCCTTGAGGGCTTTTTTTTTTTTTCTTTTTGGCTGTTACATGTTCTTTAAACTTTTTAGTATGTTTTCAAGTTTATCGCTAATATTGTTTACATAGTTGAGAGGGATGCATGCTCGTATGGGCCTCAGATTATAGTGGGGGGTGGCCAAGATATGGAGAAAGGTTGGTGGGACAAATGTTTGATTTTTTTTTTTCCCCTCTCATTTGATGACACCTTAGAGACCCGGATGTGGGCAACAGTGTTCTACGGGTGTTACTTGAGTGGTTTTGATAGTTCTGTGATGCTGTCAGTTTCATTGCACCAGGGTTGAGGAAATCTCCATGAGGTCTACTGGCTGGCCTAGTCCACTCTAGTGCACCAGACCCCGAGCATGCTGCAAAGTTTGGCCAGGAGAGTAAGCCAACCTGTTCTGCCTTCCGTCCTCTAAGGAGACCCTTGATGTCATCTTCTGGTCTAGGTGAGCTGGCTGTCATGTCCCCCAAGTGCATCTGGGCATATTATCCACTGCACAGGCATCAGCAACTGAGAAGGTGGCCCAGTCCTATTATATGAACTCCAAGGTTGTATTGCATATTTTGCGATCTTTTTTTTCCCCTGTGGCCAGGGTTTGAGTCCCATGGTCTATTTGAAGATCCCACCCAAGAAGCCTCACCTGGAGTGACCTCACCTCAGACTTGACTGTTGCAAGAGCCAACAGTGCAGGGTCTCATTTAGTCTGTTGTCTGCATCAGTCAGTGCACATACTGGTGAGATCCTGGTCAGTTCTGTCCCTAGCCCAGAGCCCTCCACAGGCACACCAGTGAGTCCCATGGCCTAGTTGGGACAATGCCCTAATATCCGCCACCAGACTTGTCCCCAGCCTGTTTTTGCATGTGCTGTGGCCCAGCATCGTCTGTCCTGCATCCCATCCAGTTTTTGTACATATGCATGGATGCTGCAGTTTAGCTTGGGCCATCCTGTCTACAGATATATGCTGATGGTTACTGCCGCCCTGACCAGCTGGGCCCACCCCCAGCCTGTCTCTCATTCTCACCAGCAGGAGGTGCAGCCCAGCAAGAGTGTGCCCACAGTTCCCCTACCAGGCCCGCTCCCAGCACTGGATGTTGCACGTAGGAGCAGATGCTGCATCCCAGTCTGAGATGGTCGTGCGCGGCCTGCCTTGTCTTCATTCCCAGTTCTTGCTGATGGGCACAGCAACCCAACCAAGCCTGGCCTATACTCCATCCTTACTCTGTATTTTGCCAGTGTGTTGTGGGCTCACCCAGCCTGACCTGATCTGCCCTGTCCCCAGCCCCAGCCCCAGCCCCAGCCCCAGCCCCAGCTCTCATGCTCACTAGTGGAAACTATCCTAGCAGGGAAGTTTCCCAGGTTACCCTTCCAGGCACACTTCCAGCCCCAGAGCTCTGTATGCCAGCAGGTGCTGTAGCCTGGCCTCTTCCCAGTCTCAGCTCCTGTGAGTATCAGGTGGATTCCTGTCAGTTAAGTTCCATCGTCCAGCCTGGTTTGGCCCATCACCACCCCCAGCTCTCATACAAACCAGCTACAGACCCACAGAGGGGAATCCACAAGTCTTCCATAGAATCTGCCCCGAGATCTGATTCTCTTGCATTTTGGTGGGTACTGCAGCCCAGCCTGATACAGCCTAGTACTGGTTCTAATACTTGTTCCTAGTACCTGTGCAGGCAGGTGGTACCACCTAGCCCTGCCCAGTTTTTGCATGTACCAGTGGGCAGCGGACAATGGTACTTAGCCCAGCCCAGGTCTTCCGTGTGGGCCTTGGCCTAACCCAGACATGCTCTCTGTTTTCCCCCCATTTGAGCCACCACCTGCGAGTGCAGTGGCCCAGTCCATGGAGGACCCCAGAAATCATCCCTCCCCTGTCAAACATGCCTATATCCACTCCCGCTCCAACTTGTCCCCAGACCCGCTTAGACCCTCTTCTCGGGCAGTCTGCACTCTGCTCCCTGCCTCCCTCTCCCTCTCCCCCACCGATGGGGGCCAGGTGGTGTGTTCCAACCTGGTATTCTCCACCTTTCGCCTTATTCAACAAGAATGGGCAGCTATGCAGGCACAGCAGTGTAGTTAACACAGATTTGGCATTCCCAGGCCTGCAATGCCCTCCAGTTCTTGGCTGCTTTTCTCCTAGCAGTGTAGCGCTTGCTAAGGTACAAGGCAGGTAGTTTCCTACTGCTGGGGGAGGTGCTTATTATTACCCCTATTTAAGAAGTGAGGAGATGGCGATAACCCACCCAGACAATACATAGAACAACGCTGTGGCCAAAAGTGTAAGAAAAGGAGAATGAAAATGGAGTTGTAGTTGTGATATGATGGATTGGAGCTCCAAGGCTTCCTGTAGATTTGGAGATCAGAGGCAAACCCGGTTTTGCTTCCTTTGGAAACAGTTACTTGTTTTTATTCTAATCATTTACTGAAGTTTATTTAAACCTTGGTGAAGGATCACACTTGCATAAATACATTTCACCTATTTAAAAAAGATCTTTTAATGGATGAGTTGTAATGCATTGTAAAAGCACTGAATATTTAGAAGGAAAACAGTTTTAAAGCTAGGGACTATCCAGTAATTAAATCATTTCCAACTTCCAAGTGTTAACCATCTTTTTTTGAAGATTTATTTTATATTTTTTATTGGGAAGGCAGATTTAGAGAGAGAAGGTGAGACAGAAAAGATATTCCATCCACTGGTTCGCTTTCCAAATGGCTGTAATGGCCGGAGCTGAGCCAGTCTGAGGTCAGGATCCAGGAATTTCATCCTGGTTTCTCATGTGGGTGCAAGATCCCAGTCTTTGAACCACCCTCTGCTGCTTTCCCAGGCCATAGCAGGGAGCTGATTGGGAAGTGCAACAGCCAGCTGGGTCTCAGCCATATGGGATTCTGATGCTTGCAGAGGGAGGTTTAGCCAGTAGAACCATTGCTTCACGCTCAAGTAAACCATCTTAAACACCCAAAAAGAAATGAAAATAAGTTTTTCAGCATTCAAAAAGTATGGAAATGTTTTTTGCATTTTCAAAGTCATCTCATTGAACACACAATATTTTTCTCTGTTCTCATATTTTATCTTCTATGAAACTGGAATAATTAATTTCTCTATTCCTACATATAAACCTTCTAACTATATTTTTTATTGAGCTTTCTTACAGTCTCTTGTTATCTTTCTTACCTCATTATCCTCTAGATTCCTCTGTGCCAGTAGGAGGTTATTATTATTATTTGTTAAACTTAGTGCGCATCTGGTATTTCTGTTTTGTTTTTACTTAGTGTGGTCCAAATATGTCATCTTTTTTAGGTTTAGATGATAAACTCCAAAGGAAGTTTATTGTTAACCACCTGTTAGCCTGCCTTTTATTCAGTAGTGCAGTGTTTTAAGCAGTATCCATTGGATGAACTATACAACTGGAGAAAATGGTTTTGGAAGTATTAAATTGCCGAGTTTGTAGAAATAACAAATCAAAGGGAAACTGCAATGCGTGATAAATGATCTTGTGTTAGTTCTGTCAGCCCTAAGATTCATAAATTAATATTTTAATGTTCTATTGCCTTAATGATGCTCATAGCGCAGAACATACTTCAAACAATAAAGTTATTATGACATGACATTTTAAAGCCATCCATCTTTCTAAAATGTAAATGTTTAGGAAGGAAATAAACATATAAATGAAATGTGCTTTAAATGGTGTCTTCAGAAGGTGAAGTGAAAGGTGCTTGATGCAGGTTCTAAGCAACATTCCGTGCCTGTTTGAAACTTGGAAATTGGCAACTGTAGGCATTTGCTAAATAGGCGTTATTTTTCTTTTCATTCATTTATTCAAAACTGTGTGACACCTGTGTCAGACTGACAAATCCAGATGTATCGTACAGTGTAGGCATAGTGCCAAGTGTTCATTAACAGTAGAATACAACAGTAAGAAACCACATAGTTGATTCTTGCGTCAAGTTGTATGCCGTGTGCAGGTGTGGGCATTAGTATGTAGGATGTAAAATGAAGGGCACGTGGGCATTGTTGTGAGTGTATCACTGGGCCAGATTAGTGTCAGTTACGGTTGGCCTGGATTCATCTTGGAATGGGAATTTCTTAGAGCCAGTTTAGTTTTTCTTACTACTTTTGAGACAAGTTTCGGTAAATAAACAATTGTTATATAAAATTGCTTAGTAGTTTAAATGTCCTTATGCAGTAAAGGACAACTTGATGGTGAATATATGGAAGCACAGATAATCCAGAGTAGCCAAGGAAATCAGAGGTTTTAAGGTACGTTTAGTTTTTAATTATAAACTTTGCTTGTTTACAGCAGTATTAGAAAAACAATACTGCCTGGCAGGGTTAGTTATTTATTTATTCATTCGTTTATTTATACGGAGGGAGGCAGAGATGTTCTGTCTGCCATGTCACTCCCCAAATGGCCACAGGGACTTGGGCCATCCTCTGATGCCCGACAGTCGGGAGCACTAGCAGGGAGCTGGGTCAGAGTGGGACAAAACACTGCTGCAACTTCGACAGCTGAGTACGTCTCCTCTTTGTCTGTCACCTTTTCAGAAGCCTGTTGCCTGCCACGCTACAAGCATGATCCCAGAGTGGGTCTCCTTTCCCTGTTCTTTTGCGGTGGTATTATGGTGGTAGGGACAAGTTTTGCTCTTGGGTATTTTGTTATTTTGTCATTTTACTTTTGATGGAAGTTAGCCAGAAGAGTGGAAAGAATGAGGTTTCCTATGATTTAGGTGCTTAGATGTGTTCAGCTACAAGAATTGGGATAAACCTAGTAGAAGGGACCAGATGAGAAAGGCTAGTGTGAAGGAAGGGCTGTAGAAACTCAGGGGAGAGATCCCATACGTGGTGATTGTTTATTGGCAGTTCAAACCTGGAGAGCTGTTAGGAAGGAGGGAAAGATGGAGAGTAATCCTCACTCTCCCAGGTGCCCACAGTGGCTCCCATATACGATACTGTCCTGCATTGCCTGCTTAACCTGTTATGCCACAGCACCGGTCTCCCTGCAGGAGCTATTTAAGATATCATTGCTTGGGTGGGTCCCATCACACACCCATTAAACTTCATATCTCTGTTGGTAGCACTTGCCATGTGATCTAGTGCAGTCAGGTTTAAAGGGTGAATGGGGTTGGAATCACGAATAGAATCTGGTGAGATTACTTGCCAAATTACTTATTTTTTTAGTTAGTTGTATCTTGTTTAATTTTTCAGCACATTGCTATTGAAGCATTTGTAGTATGACAGTCGTGAAACAACAGTGTTGGAGCAGGTATTTAGCCTGACACTTAAGAAACCTGCATCTCTTCCCAGAGGATCTGGGTTCGAGGCCTGGCTCCCTTCTCATTTTCTTTCTCTCCTTCTCTCTCTCGAGATTTATTTATTTTTATTTGAAAGATTTTCCAAGAGAAGAAAAAATAGTCTCCTGTATGCTGCTTCATTTCTGAAGTGGCCAAAATGTCCAGACCTGAGCTGATCAGGACCCAGGAGCCTCTTCTAGGTCTCCCGAGCCCATCTTTGTTCTGGGAGTAGAGATATACACTGCACTGCATCCTCACATCGGGACAGGATCGTCTCCATTACACAGTCACCACAAATCCCAAATGAAAAGCCACAATACAAAATCAACAATAGAAAGAAAAATAGAAATTTACCAACTCATGAATTTCTCAAGAGGTTTTCATAGTTCAGCAGTCGTGCATTGTTGGCAATTCCGCCACTCCAATCATGATGAAATCTCTCCTGAATCCTAGTCCACCTTAGCGTCTCCGTCTGCCCAGATCTTCACTGTCAGTGATTGGCTGGGGTAGTTGATCAATTTGTTCTGTCCTCCATCCTCTGCCATGGGACCAGGAATCCTCTGGAGGCTCCAATGTACAGCCATATCCTCCACGTACATTTGGGTATGCTATCCTCTGCTCAGTCTGAACTCAGACGGCTCAGGTCTGGCACATCACTCCCAGTCACCCGGCTCCATTCTTGAGAGTGTGTCTTCCTGGTGGTCCATTCGGGACATATTTTGGGGGTTGAATAGTTAATGAGGATTCTTCCTCCTCTGTTCCCCCACCTCACCTCATACTAAATAGCAGTGCTGAGCCAGCTGCCTGCACACCCTGCCTGTCTGATCTTGTGGTGCTTGGTCCCTGCAGCTCAGCCACTGACCTTTTGATGGTAACTAACGATGTATGGTGTTCTTTCCTGCCACGGGATCATCCTTCGTTTCCTGCCTTTAAACACCTAAGACCACCCACCCCAAACTGTGGATGACTCGCCCCAAACATGGGCACTTGAACATATGGAGTGTATTTGAAAGGCAGATTTATAGAGAGGGGATAAAGATCTTCAATTCTATGGTTCATTCCCCAAATGGTCACAGAAGCTGGAGCTGCACTGGAAGTGGAGCAAACTGGACTAGAACCAGCTCTGTGAGATGCTGGCACTGTAGGAGGGGGATTAGTGAGGTGTGCCAACATGTGTGCCCTCCCCTTACCATGTTTGCAATTGTTATTTGGCTTTCTTGAAAGACCAAGCTCTTTGCTTACCTAGCATTGAAATTATGCTTAAGATACTGTATATGTTGAGTGAATGAATAACTGAAAATGTAAAGTAACTGGATAGATTCCCCGTGTATCTATAGAACCAAGTAGGAGAGCAGATATACAATAATAATGCAGTGACTTTTGGCGGTTAACAGCAACCCCAAAAGACTTTGAATCAGGAGAGAGAGGTTGACAGGTTTGGGGGGAAAGGAGCAAATAGTCACACATTACTTGTCCAAGGGTGTATGGTTCATGCTGGGGAAAGGCACTGTGAAATCATAGCTAATACTGCTGAAGCAGGATGGACTGGTCTCCATAAGGTGGTTAGGCTATCTTGTTGGCTTGTTCCTTTTCTCTTTTGTTCTAATAGATGAGGTTTAATCCAAGCCTTTGAAAGTTCCAAAACAGCAAACTACTTATTATTTGAAGCTTATTATACAGTAGAAGAGAAGATAACATTTCTAACCATTTAGGAATGTATTTTTACATATCTGTGTACATCACATCTAGGTTAAGCTACATGAATTTTGTAAGGCAGACAGTATAATAGAAGCTTAAAAAATGAGACCACTGTACCCAGGCGTTGGGAGATGCAAAATAGCATTAAAGCTTTGACCAGTCAGAGTGTTTGCATTTTATTTTTGTCATCTGTAAAACAATTAGCTAAATATATTCAAAGTGCAAAGAGCCAACAGAACACAATTGCTCACTGTTTTTTGTTGTCACAACTTAAAAGAAAACACATCTTAAATATGAAAAAAAGATAATCATGTTGTCATTTCTTGTTTTTCATCCGTTGTTCCTGGTTTTTAATGTGCCGGGAAGAAAATGCATGAGGATTTATCAGCATGCTTTGCTAATGACCTCTCTCGCAGGAAGCCTAAACCCGTTTAGTGGTTAAGCTCACCGGAAAGCATTGTCAGAGCCGGAATATCCATTGCAGTGTCTTGAAGCCTTTTTTGTAATCCTGGGAAGCACCTGCTGTGAATGTTGAAAAAACACTGCAAAGGTTGCCTGACCGTTAAGGTCAGTGGTATAGGACTTGTGGGGTTGTCATTTTAGTACTTGCATCTTTACTCACCTGAGCTCTCTAGCTTATTTCTTTTGCCATACTCCATATTCTGTAGTTTCTACTGTCTAGGCCTCCAGAAAATGTCTCTAACATTGCCTTCTATTCAGCTGTTCCCCTAAAGTTGGTGCAAATTTCTATTTATGGAAGGTAAGAGATTACTTAGTCCCTTTGTACTCGATTCTTAAGAAAAGTGGAGCTGACAGAATTTTATTATATAGAAAGAAAAGAGAAGACAGAAGGATCTTCATCCGTTGGTTCACTCCCCGGTGGCTGCACTGACTGGGGCTGAGCTGCTCCAAAGCCAGGAGGTGCTACTAAGTCTCTCCAAGACTTCAGGCCATCCTCCACTGCTTTCCCAGGGAGCTGGATGGGAAGTGGAACAAGCAGCCAAGACATGAACCGACACCCATATGGGATACTGGAGCTTGCAGGAGGAAGATTAGCCAATTCAGTGATTGTGCTAGGCCCTGCTTATTTTTAAAAATGTGTTTTACTTACTTGAACAGTTACAGGGAGGTGGGGATAGCCAGAGGGAAAGAGGTCTTCATCTGTTGGGTTACTCCCCAAATGAGCCAGGCCAAAGCCAGGAGCTTCTTCCAGGTCTCCCATGTGACTGCAGCATCGCATGGCTTTGGGCCCTCGGCTGCTTTCCCAGGTATATTAGCAGGGAGCTGGATGGGAACTAGCAGCCAACTGAGAAGTGGGCGTTGACTTAAGCTGTTAACGCCACAAAGCCAGCCCCTACACTTAGTTTATTGGAAAGTCAGATATTCAGAGAAGAGGATAGACAGAGAGCAAGATCTTCCGTCCTGTGATTCACTCTCCAGGCAGCTGCAATGGCCAGAGTTGCACCAATCCCAAGCCAGGAACTTCTTCTCCAGGTCTCCCATGCGGGTGCAGGGTCCCAAGGCTTTGGGCTGTCCTCGACTGCTTTCTCAGGCCACAGGCGGGAGCTGGATGGGAAGTGGGGCTGCCAGGATTAAAACCAGCACCCACATGGGATCCCAGGCATGCAAGGCGAGGACTTTAAAGAAGTTTACTTCAGTGCGGACTTTATATTAGCAAGATTCACAATTTTATGCAATGTAAGTCTAAAATATTAAGGACTTGAAGCTACATCCTTACCTGTTACCACGTGTCAAGCATAGGATAAGAAGGTCTTCCTTGAAGCTTCTCAGCCATCAAACAGGAGACTGGACAGCCAGCTGGGTTCTCAGCTTTACATGTCCTGCCACAGTGAGAGCCACCTCTGTGTGTGGCAAATGTGGCTTCATTCTGCTTATTTTCTCTTCTGGAAGCACTCAGAATCATTGATTGACCTGCCTCGCTGATTTGAAATGCTTTCAGTGGTGTTTTCATTTAAGAAAGGACATTTAATGGGAAGCTTTTATTTGAGGGGAAAAGAATTCTACTTTGAAGACTAATGGGCCCGTAATTTTAGAGACAGACAAAACTGTCTTAAGGCAGATTTAGCAAGGAGTAGGCATTCCCTTTAGAAAACATTTCTCTGGCCTCTTCTTGGAAGGAAAATTTCCTTGACATGAGAACCTAAGTAATCGTAGTGTTTTCCAGGCCTTAGTGTCTTGATTGTCTCGCCTTTTTGGGGGGGGGTGATAAGAGCACCCAACAAATTATATTAGTTTAGGGATTCTTCATACTTTAAAGATTTACTTGTTTTTGTTGGAAAGGCAGATCGGATTTACACAGACAAGGAGAGACAGAAAGATCTTCCATCTGCTGGTTCACTCCCCAGATGCTCATTATGGCCAGAGCTGAGCCAACCCGAAGCCAGGAGCTTCTTCCTGATCTCCCATGCAGGTGCAGGGTCCCAAGGATTTGAACCACCCTCTCTTTTCCCAGATAATAATAAGTAGGGAGCTAGATGGGAAGTGGAGCAGCTGGGGCATGAACCAGTACCCGTATGGGATCCCGGTGCTTGCAGGACAGAGATTTGAACCATCTCACCAGGGACCACAGTTGTTTTAAGCATGCGCTAGTCATGAATTTTTCTAATTGAAAGGGTAACATAAATCCTGAGTCCCAAAGAAAATATAAGCAGGCACAGTTCATGCGGCTAGTCGGATGGCAAGGGTTAGGTGCTGGAGGTCTCCTGACGTGCGTTGTGATGAGCACAGATTTAACCGGCCTAAGTGTTGGTCCAAGTGAGTTGAACTGACCTTTAAACCTGAGGGATTTTAAAGCCAGAGGCTATGATCGTGGCAATAGTTGAAGGTCAGTGATGGGGTTGCTCACTGCTTGGATGACCAACGTGTCAGCCTTGCCACTAGCTTACTGGATTTTCTAGGAACAGTATTACCGATGCCTGGGCTTAGTTCAGGCTGGTGTAACAAAATGTTGTAGGCTGATTAGCCTAAAAGCAAGTTTACCTCTCAGAATCTTGAAAGCTGACAAGCTTAAGACCACAGTGCCCACACTCTGATCATATATTTTTGTTCATGGCATGTTTTCACTGTGTCCTTCAGCAGCCAAGGAAAGGAAATCCTCCCTGGTCTCTTCAGGGATACCAGTCCCATTCGAGGGTGCTGTCCCCTCACTTGCTCACTCACCCACACCATCACTTGCAGGCTTAGACTTGGAGCAGTGAGTTTGGAGGCACAATCAGATCGTGCCATCTCCCCTGCCCAGCTAGTCCTGACTGAAGCAGGCTGCTTTGCTTCTGGCTTGGCAGGCTTGTGTATTCTGAGTTCTACTGAGTGTATATTAAATATGGTTAACTTTAGAATGACAGGCTGGCTCAAATGAAAGGCAGCTGTTCCACAGAAGTTTCATTGCTCTGTGTGCCTGCATGGTAGTGCCTCTTTACCTAGAAAGAGTGAAGAGTCACAGTCTGACCCTTTGTAGGAAACATTCCTGGCCTGAAGGAATACAATGAATATTGACAAAATTTGACTGAATATCTGAAGAGTTAATTATGAGGTCAGCTGTGGGTTACTTGCACAGTCACGCTAATTGCATAATGACATTTCTGTCAACAATGAGCCCTAATACACGGCGGTAGTCCCCTAAGATTATAATGGAGCTGGAAAATTCCTGTTCTCTGGAGAGGTTGTAACTGTCTTCCCGTCATGTGTTTGGGGATGCTGATGTAAACAAAGCCGTTGTATGGAACACTTGCACAATTTTGTGTGGTATGTAAGACCTGATAATGGACAACTACAGAGAGATGTATTATAGCGAAACTTTAGTGGGTTCTCTCTCCACCTGTAAAAAACACTGTGTGATTTTACTCCTGCAGCAGCAGCCTCCAGCATGCTCTCTCCTGTTTGTGTCTTCAAGCATATATACCCGGAGAGGGAGCACAGCTGGGTTTGAGGTGAGCCGTGTACCACATGGGCTGTGTAAGTGCACCCGATGCTGTTTGCACGCTGACAGTTACCTAATGCCATATTGCTCACAAAGTGTCACCATCATTAAGCAGTGCGTTGGCTGTATTATAATTAAGATTCACTCTGGCTTCCTTCAATTAGCCTTTATTGCTCCCACTAGAGTAGATCTGACCAGAGTGTATATGTAACTTAAACTTTTGGAGTAGCAGGTCTAACATAACCCAAAGTGTATAATTCCTTTTCTAGACTTTAGTTTAAAAATACTGTACAGGTGAGCAATGCCACAAGAGTTGGCTGTGAACCCTGCACCATGCCTAGTAGTTAAAGTCCTCGCCTTGCACGCTCCACGATCCCATATGGGCATTAATTCTAATCCCAGCTGTTCCACTTCCCATCCAGCCCCCTGCTTGTGATCTGGGAAAGCAGTTGAGGATGGCTTAAAGTTCTGGGGCCCTGCCCCCGTGTGGGAGACCCAGAAGAAGCTCCTGGCTTCGGATCGGCTTAGCTCTGGTGGTTATGGCTACTTGAGTGAATCATCGGACAGAAGATCTTTCTGTCTCTCCTCCTCTCTGTATATCCTCTGGGTCACTTCCCAAAGGCTATGAGAGCCAGAACTGGGAGCCAGGAGCTTGTGGGTACAGGAGCCCTGAACTTAGGCCATTTCCACTGCTTTCCCAAACCATTATGGAGCTAGGTTAGATGTGAAGCAGCCAGGGTTCACACTGGCCCCATATTTTGTAGTTCTTACAGCTGATAAGTTGAGGGCCCGGTACAATAGCCTAGCAACTAGTCTTCACCTGCACGCGCCAAGATCCCATATGGGTGCCAGTTGCAATCCTGCTGAACCTGCTTCCCATCCAGCCCCTGCCTGTGGCTTGGGAAAGCCCAGAGCTATGGAACCCTGCACCCATGTGGGAGACCTGGAAAAAGTTCCTGGTTCCTGCCTTTAGATTGGCTCTGCTCCGGCTGTTGCGGCCACTTGAGGGATGAATCAGTGGATGGAAGATCTTCCTCTCTGTATATCTGACTTTGCAATAAAAATAAATAAATCTTTTTTTAAAAAAAGTGGCGTCTATGACAGGAAAAATAAAGTCTTCGCTGTACTGTTTCATTCCCCAAAAGGCAGCGGGAGCCAGGAACTCCATCCTGTACAATCGAGAAGGAAAAAAAAAAAGGCCCCAAACTTAACATCTTTACTAGAAAAAAAGGAAAACAATGAACCACAATTTCTTTTAGGATAAGAGAAAATACCACTTCCGCCCACGCACCCACACCAAAGCACTGTTGGTGTGATGGCTGCACGGAGAAGACAGGCAGACAGATAACCGCCATAAGGTGCTCCAGTGCTTACGTGCAGGGCAAATAAGCGAACGCAGAGGAGGGTCCGTGGACTCCGTAGGTAGGAAAAGTTAGGACAGACCCTTCCGTTTGCTGTGTGCTGTGAACCTTCAAGGAGGTGTTGGGGTTTGCTTCTTCGAGAAACTGCTACTTGGACCCCATCAACACTGTGTGGGAATTGCTGAGTTTCTCTAGTCATTTTATGACTGTGAGTTTAAGATACATCTTCAGAAGTTGGCAGTTGCTGTTTATTCCTCTCACTCCATGAGAAACCTTCTCTAATTTTTTTTTTTTAGTTGTTTTTCATTACAAGTGGATGTTTTCTTCTTGTGTGAAATTCTGGACCCTTCTCTCTGGGCGTGTCGTCTGTGTGTGTCATGCTGTATGGCCCCGGTGTTTACAGGCTGTGGTTTCCCCCTTAGCTGTGCAACTCTGCACAGGGAAACTGGGGCTTCGGACAGAAGCTGGTTGGTCAGGAACTGTGTGTGCGTTGGGAGTTGAGCCGCCGTGGCCTCTGCTCGCTGAGGCTGGTGGGTTCCACCGTGGCGACTTCAGAGGCAAAGAGAAGCTGCGGCCAGCTCCGCTCCCGTCAGCATCTGCTCACCTCCTTGCTTGGTCCTGTTTTCCATAATTCCGTGCAATGATTTGGTTTTACATTTGGATGTAGATACACACTGAAATAACACACCTGTAGCTTGTTCTGCAAAGATAGTTGCACGTAGGAAATTTTATGTATGCAGTATTGCCTCATTTAACAGGATAAAAGTCTCTTGGAAAGATGCTTGGACAAAAATGGAACCCTAGGTTATTATTTGCTTCTGTCTGAAACAGTTATTTTCTACGGGCTGCACACTCCCTGCAGCAACCTGGGAGACGCTCCTGGCTTCAGCCTGGCCCAGCCCTGGCTGTGCTGGCCATTGTGGGCGTGAACCAGCAGCTGGAAGATCCTCTCTCTCTCTCTGCATCTCTGTAACTCTGCCTTTCGAATAAATAGATAAAGCTTTAAAAAAGAAAACCTTGTTTGCATTATAAATATATACACAGAGGTGTGTTAGAAAAAGTCCAGTTCACTAGACGGCATCACATTCAGATTAAGAAACCAGCAGGCAGAGATATGGGGCATGCGGCCTAGTGGTTAGGATGTCCATGCCCCATGGCAGTGCCGGGGCTCTGTCCCTGGCCCAAGCTTCGTGCCTAATGTAGATCTTGCAGGAAACGCGGAAGTGCCCAAGTCACTGGGCACTGCCACCCGTGTTGTGGCTCTCCTGTTAGCCCCCAGTCTCGCCCCAGCCATTGCATGCAAGCAGGAAATCTTGATCTGCCTCTCAGAAAGGAAGAAGGAAGGGATAGGGGAGGATGAGAGAGGAAGGGAAAAATGTTTAAAAATACAGCAAACAGATCATCTGTGTGGATATTGCTATGCTGTGGAAGCCTTAGTGTTTGTTATCAAACTGAACTTGAGAGTTTCGTCTTGTGATCTAAAGTGCTGTCAGCTGTCCACTGTGTCTACATCCAACTTGCCGGTTTTACAAAACCTTTTATGTGCATTCTTATTCATCTGTGTTGGTTAATTCTACAGGATTATTTATTTATTTATTTATTTATTTTTGCTTGAAAAAGATAGAGAAGGCCCAGTGTGGTAGTCTAGCAGTTTAAGTCCTCGCCTTGCACGCCCTTGGATTCCATATGGGTTCTGGTTCTAATCCTGGCTGCTCCACTTCCCATCCAGCTTCCTGCTTGTGGCCTAGAAAAGCAGTTGAGGACGGCCCAAAGCCTTGGGAGCCTGCACCCATGTGAGAGATTTGGAAGAAACCCCAGGTTTCAGGTCAGCTCAGCTCTGGCTGTTGTGGCCACTTGGGGAGTAACCATAGGACGAAAGATATTCCTCTGTCTCTCCTCCTCTCTGTATATCTGACTTTCCAATAAAAAAAAAAATCTTAAGAAAAAAAACAGAAAAAGTGAGAGAGAGGAAGAGAGGTCTTCTATCTGCTTGTTCATCCCTCCAACTGATCGCAGTGGCCCTACCGGTGTAAAGTTGGAAGCCAGGAGCTTCTTCCAGGTCTCCCATGTGGGTGCAGGGTGCACAGCCTTGGGCCATTCTCCACTGCTGTCTCAGGCCACGGGCAGGAAGTTGGAAGGGAAGTGGAGCAGCTGGGACTTCAAGCACCTAGGTGCTGTAGGCGGAGAGTTAGTTGGCTGCATCACTATGCTGGCCCCAGTTGGTTAATTTTTAAGATGGCTGATAGATTCCTGTAATGCTGTTTAGCTCAAGAGGAGCTAATTTGATCAGTAACTTGTCTTTTCATTTCTTTGAGTCCCTGTACCTCAGTTACATTAAGATATTGTCTAAGACATGCAGCTCCTCAGGCTTCTGGATTATTTAAAATTGTCTTAATGACTATAACCTGTCCACAAATGATAGAAAATAGCAGTCTCCCTATTGATCACCTTTTTAAAACCACATTGGCAGACTTCTTGATCTTAAATACTATACAGGTATGTTGGTGCTGTTTAGGCACCAATGGCACTTAACATAAAAGAGCGACCTAGCAAAATAAAAATGGCTGAATATCATTAGTCTTTAGAGAATTGCAAATTGGAGCCACATTCTAGATGTACTATACTTGAATGGCTTAAATTTATTTCTGACACTTGGCAGGACCAAGTGTAGTTGAGGATGTACAGCACTCAGAATGCTCATAACGTTTGCTGCAGAGGACATAAAGATGACTTTTTTCCCCCAGAAGTTAAGCATCTCTTACTTTTTATGTGTTGTTTTGTTACTACACGAGAGCTCCGGTCCCAGACTCACTGCTCAGGTGCCCACAGTTGCTGTGTCTGAGCCAGACCCGAGCTGAAACCTGAGCAGGACCAGTTAGTCCATGGTGACAGGAAGTAGATCCCTGGCTGCAAAGAGCCGGAAGTGAGAGTTGTCTGGGAAGGGGCACAGAGGATTAGGAATGGTAATTACAAAATCCAAAAATTTTGTCAAAAATCCCTGGGCTTAGTGCTGTCATTTGGCACAGGGTTTAAGCATCAGAGTGCCTTGTTCTAATCCCAGTTTCCGCGTGACCCCTCCAGCTTCCTGCTTAAAATGAATAGCACTTCAAAAACTCTTTGGTCCCGGCAGCGTGGCCTAGCGGCTAAAGTCCTTGCCTTGAACGCGTTGGTATCCCATATGGGCGCCGGTTCTAATCCCGGCAGCTTCACTTCACACCCAGCTCCATGCTTGTGGCCTGGGAAAGCAGTTAAGGACGACTCAAAGCCTTGGGACCATGCACCCATGTGGGAGACCTGGAGGAAGTTCCTGGCTCCTGGCTTCGGATCGGCATAGCATCAGCCGTTGCGCTCACTTGGGGAGTGAATCACTGGATGGAAGATCTTCCTCTCTGTTTCTCCTCCTCTCTGTATATCTGACTTTCCAATAAATAAATAAATCTTTTAAAAAAAAGTTTATGTCTTATTATATGTGAATTGTACCTTTAAAATTTTTAATTTGTCTCAGGTAGAAATTGCCCAGCAAGCTTACAGCATCTGTTACTCTTGGTCCACTTTTGGGTAGCACATGTAAGCAGGCCAGGAATAATCTTGCCTAGTGTTTAGGTTTTTTTAGAGCTAAGGAAAGGGCCAAATTCGGGAGCAATTTGTCTAGACCTTTGGGACCCTGCAACCATGCGGGAGACCCCCAAGAGGGTTCTAAGGCTTTGGGCCGTCCTCAACTGCTTTCGCAACCCCACAAGCAGGGAGCTGGGTTGGAACTAGAGCAGCTGCGACAGAAACCAGTGCCCATATGAGATCCCAGGCAATGCAAGATGAGGAATTAGCCAGTAAGCCATTACGCCAAGTCCTTTATAATAGTGTTTTTTGTAAGCCAAAGATTTGGGTAAATCTGTAATTGGAGATCTTACTGCCCAGTATGCAATCTTCTTGATGCCATAGAATTTACTTGTAAATTAATGTGATTTTCTTATAAGTTTAGGTAAGCAGGTTTATTAGTTGTTTCATAGTTTGGCGGCTCAGTTTTTACCGTCTATGATCTTTACTTTGATAGAAAACCAGAAGAGATCAGAAGTACTCCTGAAAGAATTCTTACTCAAAATTTTATTCAGTTTTACTGGTCTCATATTCAAAAGTCACAGGCACTGTTGAACAAATGGTTAGCAATCTGTCTTTTTGCCCTCCTCCCTGTGTTGTTGAGCATACATCTGTGTCAGTTGTTTGGGGTGCTGAGGTTGAGGGACTCAATGTTACCTAGCAAAGGGCTGGAAGCGGAAAGATTGGTGGGCACAGAGACTCTAAAGATGGAGAGGACCTCAGTTCTCATTTGCTACTGCTTACGTATTCTGACCGATTGTTCCTGGAATTTCTTCTCTCCCCTTCTTAAGATTTTTTTTTTTTTTTGAAAGGCAGAGCTACAGAGAACGAAATCTTCCATCTACTGGTTCACTCCCCAGATGGCTGCTACAGCCAGTGCTGAACTGGTGTGAAGCTGGGAGCCAGGAGCTTCTTCTGGGTAACCCGTGTGGGTGCAGGGGTCCAAGTACCTCGGCCACATCATTTGCTGTTTTTCCAGGTCATAAGCAGGGCACTGAATAGGAACTGAAGCGGCTTGGACAAGAACCGGTGCCCACATGGTATGCCAGCACTGCAGATGGAGGCTTAGGTTACTTTGCCACAGTGCTGTTCCCTATTCCCATAGGTTAAGCACTAGCATCCCTGCAATCCTGGCAGCTCTGCTTCTGATCTGACTTCCTGCGATGTGCCTGGAAAAACGATGGAAGGTGACCCAAGTGCTTGGACCCCCATCACCCATGTGAGAGATCTAACTGGAATTCTAGGTTACTGGCTTCAGCCTAGCCCAACCTAGATATGTGACCATCTGTGGAGTGAAACTACATGAAAGACCTCTGTCTCTTGTCTGAGATTGGGATCTCATGGCCTGGATACTGCATACATGAATTTGTCATGGTTTGCCCCTACTGTTGTGGCCATTTAGAGAGTGAACCAGAAGATCAAATACTTCTCACTCTGCCTTTCAAATAAATAACCAGTTCTCTTTTTTTCCTTTCTTGGTACTCTGCTTCCCTTTATTTCAACTTTTCGCTGGCATTAATTTTTTTCCCCAAAAATAAGGGTCCTGGTGGGCAGTGTGTTTTAGTGAATAGAGAGTAAACTTGGACCAAGCTTTATTTGCACTGCATTTACTGTTGATTTCTTTAGTAACCACATGAGGTAATGAAAGAAAATAAGGTATGTAAAACACTCGGCAGCATGTCTTTATAGGCAGCATTCATTACTTGTTAATTTATTACTTTTTTCCTCTTTTGTATTAGGAGTCGGTTTAATTCTGAGGAGTAGAGATTTGTGTTTATTGAGAACCTGCTATGCCCAGGGTTTTCTGCTAGGTAATGGCAGAATAACAGAGGCAAGCACGACAGACAGTTGAGTGCAGCGTGGTAGTGTCGTGTTCTCCATGCTGACACAGCAGCTGCTGCGTGCACCGCATCCTGCAGACATAGACTGGCATCCCGCGTCGGTTGCACGGCTGTCGGGAAACAGTTGTGTTGGAGTGAGTTTGGAGAACAGCCTAGCACTGAAAGGTCAGCACTACCCCAGTCATCTTGTGGGGGAGAGACCAAGACGAGGCCCAAGATGTGATGTAGAACAGTAAGTGATAAAGGTATGTTAGGACAATTTGGAAGCCTTAAAATCCATGGCCGCAGACTGTAAATTGCCAGGAGATGTGGCTGAGCTGAGTAGAGAAGGTCAGGAGTAGCAGATAGAAAACCAGCAGTAGCCAGAGCTGTCCTTTGGAAAGGAGCTGTTAGAACCTGCTGGGGGGGAGGCGGAGGGGTGGGCACGGAGAGAAGGTGAGGGAGTGAGGATTGCTGGGACAACACTGCAGAGTCCAGTGTGTGGGGCCAGGGTTCATTCTGTAAGCTGTGAGCAGAGGTTCTCCCATTTAACTCAAAAATTTCTGTTTAAGCATTGGCTTATGAGTTCCCAGCTATGTTTGCACACTGTTCTCCAACACCATTGGCAAAGCAGAACCATTTTTGTGTTGAAGGAATGCTTAAACTTGACAGGGTCTCTAACTGGTAGATATTGATAACTTAAGAGTCTTCACTCTGATTCCTAATTTTTCAATCATTTGAAGTAATGAAGACAAAAATCTTCTCTTCCGTACTCAAGGCTTCCTTGATGGAAATATAGGCCACAAATACTCTGAAATTACTCAAGCTGGGATGATTTTAGTTGTCAGGGTTGTAACTGTTTAGGGACCATCAAATAGTCTTAGAGGGTCTGGTGTGAGGAACAAGAGCGTATCCTTACATTCCTCGGGTCCCTTTGTAACTGACTGGCTGGAGCGACCAACAGGAAGAACACAGAACATGCTGCCGATGTTTGGGCCAGATAGCTTTTGACAACTCTTTGATATTGAGAGAGTTGCAGACACTCCTGTTCCCCTGCGTGTGTTTTACAGTGTAGGGAGAGGTAGTAGACCAGTGATCGTCATTCGGGTGTGATTTTGTCCCCAGGAACCCTGGCAGGGTGCAGCACTTGACGTGCTGCCGAGACCCTCCAACACATAGCACAGCACTTGCCCCACCCCAACCACGAGGCCCAGAGAGGTGTGAGACTGAGATCCTTCTAGAAATAACAAGTGTTAAGAAAGTTTTAATTACTTTTGATTTAGGATATCCATCGCAATGTTATTTGGCCACAAAATAGAACTATTGTTTTCTGGTACCTGTATCTCTTTTCTGTACCTTATAGATGGCCTTACTCTACTCAACCCTTAATTTAGTATTAGAAATATTTGTTGGGCCTTGATGTTTGAAGTTCCTTCAATTCTTTGAAATGTGTTTTTTTTTTTTTTTAAGTATTTCTTTTGTGATAGAAGGTGTAATGACAAAGTGGTTAAATGTGTTTTTTTTTAAAACAAGAGTGGTTTATTTGAAAGTCAAAGAACTTTCATCCACTGGTTTATTCACCAAATGACTTGTGATATCCCTGGCAGGGCAGCCCACAGTCAGAGCCGCGAGTGGCAGAGCCCCCACGGACGTGGGTCATCTGCTGCTGCTTGCTTTGCCAGGCACATCAGCAGGAAGTTGGATAGGATTATGGCTATGCTGTAGTATCATGCTTGTTCTTGTTCATTTGTGTCTGAAAATGTGGTGAGCACGGAGATTGTAGCTTCATGAACATGGTTTGTAAGATAGCTTGATACGTCTTTAGGGGAGGGAAAGGGGCATAATGCCAACAAACTGCCAATTTAGTTTGTAGAATATCAGTAAAATTTGAGGCTGATTTCTGATCATTTAAAAACAGGCTAAACGTGTCATTTATGGGCTAAATAAATGGTGAGCTTGTGTGTGCCTCAAGAATAAACATATGCTTAGGCCCGGCGGAGTGGCCTAGCAGCTAAAGTTCTCGCCTTGAACACACCAGTATCCCATATGGGCGCCGGTTCTAATGCCGGCAGCTCCACTTCCCATCCAGCTCCCTGCTTATGGTCTAGGAAAGCAGTCGAGGACGGCCCAAAGCCTTGGGACCCTGCACCCGCATGGGAGACCTAGAGGAAGTTCCTGGCTTCTGGTTTCAGATCGGCGCAACACCAGCCGTTGCAAAACAGTCTGCTGGTTAACTATGCTTATTAGTTCTGTGGGAGCCCACTATTCCTAACCAAGCCAAGTCTGTTGAGAGTTTGAGTCATGCCACGTGTGTGGTACAGTTGCGTTACGGTGGCCTCCCCTTTGGACAAGCTGTGCAGGCAGATTGGCAGCCGTGTGGATGAGGCTCCTTAGTGCTGCTGTTGCTGTGGGACAGCATGGTAACCTGTAGGATTCTCAGCCTGTGTGGAGGATCTATAGCGCCAACCAGGGAGGCTGGGCCACCTCTTGCATTGAACTTCTTTCCCTCTGCCTCCTTGCATCTAAGCTGTAACTGGGAAAATTGTGTTTTTAATATGTTAATTTTTAAAAAATTTTATTGGAAAGGTAGATCTACAGAAGGACAGATCGTCTGTCCACTGGTACACCCCCCAAGTAGCCGCAACGACTAGAGCTGAGATGATCTGCAGCCAGGAGCCTCTTCCTGTTCTCTCGAGCAGGTGCAGGGTCCTAAGGCTTTGAGCCTTCCTCGACTGCTTTATCCCAGGTCACAAGCAGGGAGCTTGATGGGAAGTGGAGTGGCTGGACCAGGACCTGAACCAGTGCCCATATGGGATCACAGTGCATGCAAGGCGTTTAGAGGATTTAGGCCTTTGCACCAGATCTGAATTGTTATTTTTATGGAGAATTATTTCATTGAATAGAATATGTGTGTGTGCTATGACAGGAGCTGAGTGAACTTTACCTCATTGCATCTTGATTTCAGCCCTGTTAAATTAGGCGTGGCTCCATTCCATTTCAAATAATTTGCCTAAGCCTGGAGGAAGTCCAAAGGCCGCTCGTAGACTCCAAAGTCCACATTCTTTCCTTCACACAGCATTGTTTCCCATTACCTGTGAGGGTGGCAGAAGGAAGGATGTGTGGGGAGAGGAGTCTGGGTGGTTTAGTTTAATAGTGGGAATCAGATAGGAAGGAAGAGTTTCGTTTTCTCTGCGGGTAGGGGCATTCTCCCGAGTCCTGGAAGTATACTGATGGCAAAGTCCCCTGGAATTGAGGCCAAGGTCCCTCGGTGGCTCTAATTAAAAGGTGAGCCAGAGGATTTGAGAAGCTGAAGACAAGTGTTTCTAAGGGAAAAGAACTATATAAAAAGAAATACTGTTTGGGAAACAAGGACATTCTTAATACCCTGAAATGTATGATCCTGGTGAATTTGTGACAGTTCAGGTTTTTAATTGTCCATACTGTAGTGATTGATTTCAAGGAAGTGATAAGATCTTGTATGGTTTCCTTACTGCAGTCAGTAACTAGGTGGGCTCAGTGAACAGAAAACAGGCTACACTAGTCATCAAAGCCAGGGGTCATTAGTGGCCAGTTGGACAATGACGTTCTGGTAGAGAAGTGTGGGATGATGGCCTAGTGGCTAAAATCTCCGCATGCACCAAGACCTTGCATGGGTGCCAGTTTGTATCCTGGCTGCTCCACTCCCCATGCCTGATTGTAGCCTGGGAGGGCAGTGGAGGATGGCCGGAAGCCTTGGGATCCTGTGCCTGCATGGGAAACCCAGAAGAAGCTCCTGGCTTCGGATTGGCTCAGCTCCAGCTTTTGCAGCCACTTGGGGAGTGAACCAGTGTGGTTGGAAGATCTTTGTCTGTTTCTCCTTCTTTCTGTAAATCTGCCTTTCCAGTAAAAATAAATAAATATTTTTAAAAATAAATATAAGTAAAATAGGAAAGCGTGATGCTTAATTTGCCTTAGAGATACGGGCATTATCCATTTTAAAAATGAGTTATACATCTAAAACTTTGCAATTTGGGTGCTTAAATTTAGAATATTTTAAAGATTTATTTTTATTGGAAAGTAAGATACACAGAGAGGAGGAGAGACAGAAAGATCTTCCATCCGATGGTTCACTCCCCAAGAAGCTACAACAGCTGGAGCTGAGCCAATCTGAAGCCAGGAGCTTTTTCTGAGTCTCCCACACGGGTGCAGGGTCCCAAGGCTTTGGGCTGTCCTTAACCGCTTTCCCAGGCCACAAGCAGGGAGCTGGATGGGAAGAGGGGCCGCCAGGATTAGAACTGGCAGCCATATGAGATCCCAGCGTGTTCAAGGCAGACTTTAACCACTACACTATTGTGCCAGGGCCTAAACTAGTTAAAGCAGATTTTTCTTTTAGCCATAGTGTGGTTTAACAGGAGACTGTTGTAAAGCAAGGAGACATACGGGTTATGAAGCGGTTTCACTCCTTCAGCTAACCCAGCCCCGAGCTTGGATTCACTACCACTTGCTCAGCGAGTATTGCTTACTGATGACTGTGCACAGAGCACTTTGGAGTGCTCCCGCCTAGGATTAACACAACTTGGGGGAATTAGTGGCACAGTGCTCCGGTCATTAGAGTTGCTAAATTCTCAAAAATGTTTGTCATTCTTAACAGGCAACAGATTACCGGGACAGGCCCTGTCTGGGGGATGGAAAGGCAGCACACAGAGACTCTAGCAGAGCAAGTGGCTGTCAGGAAAAAGAAAAGATGTGTGTGGAAGAAATCACTCTTAAAAACCATATGAACATGCTTGTTGGAGCAAAGAGATCTTGCTTTGTGTGTTTATCTTCGTATACGCTTTCCTTTTTCAAAAATTTAAGATGGCCCAAGATTAAGATTTGTTTCCTTTATTTAATGGCATGGGTTCATATGAAATAAAGCCAACAGTTTAATTAGACATGGTTTATTTTATTTTTATCGATTACATTGCATTATGTGACACAATTTTGTAGGCACTGGGATTCCCCCAACCCCTTCCCAGACCCCCTAGACATGGTTTCTTGATATCTGTAATCGTTACACACTTTCACCTAGACACTATTGAAATGGCAGCAGTAACCTATAAAATGCTTCCAAGAAGATATAAGCAACAAATGTGGTGTCATTAGTAAGGAAAACCAGTGGTCCTTTGTAGGCATCAGAAGCTCTAATGGGCATGGTTGACCTTGTGTGTCTAGTGTATAGTTAAGGCTATTTATAGCTTTTTTAAAGGTTTATTAGGTGGGACACTTGGGATGATCTTGGACACTGAGCTGTTCAGCTCCATATTGACAGGTTAAGTCTCTACAACTTATTGAAACTTCTGTCCAGGAACGCTTTACAGTTTGTTACATGATATTTAGATGATATCATTAAGCAATGAAAATTTGTGGAAAATCTGTTTCTCATCGAGTAGCAGTGCTGAATATTAAGAGTTCATTGCTTACAGACTGTCCAAAGGCAGTGAAAAAAGGGGGGGGGAAGGAGTTTTCCAGTTCCCCCAGCCCTGTTCTTGCCAGAAGGAAGTATAGGGGTCTTAGATGCAGGCGGTGGGATTCAGCCTGTGAGTTGACCTGAGGTTTTTTTTAGCCCTGGCATCCTGTGCCCGAGTCACGTCCCATTGTCTCCCACCCCCAGTCTTACACACAGGTGGCAACAAGCCTGGGCTGTGTGAAGCAGAACCTTCGCAAGAGGAGTCCAAGTGGAGCCAGGTTCAATTCCCAGCCCAGCCACTTAGCTGTGACCCCTGGACAGGTTTCCCAATCCTCGTGCTCCTCAGTGCCTGTTGTGTGAAATGGAGATGGCAGTCCCTCCTGGAGAATCCCTGAGAGCTGACCTGGAGCACCGGGCCCAGCCCCCCATGGACACTGGACACTTCGGTTCTTCCACGGGCAGTCGGGAGCGCACTGCTGAGAGGACGGGAAGAGGTGGGCGACAGGAGGCGCCGGAGCCGTCAGGACAGGGTGACGCCTTCGTGGGGCGCTGTGCTCTTGTGGCCCTCCTGGTCTTTTCCTTCCCCTCCAAGAGGTGCATTTCCTCACCTCGTCCCTTCCCCAGATCTAGAAGTACTGTTGCACTTGCTGAGGAACAAGTGTGGAAAGATGTTAAACCGACTAGTAGGTGCTCGCGTTTCTGGAGGGGTTTTGTCGAGGAAGAGACGAGCCATGACCTCAGCGTTAGGCTGTCACTGGAAAACACGGTGTTTAAAACACGGTAGTACTTTTCAGACAATGCAGGTGATTTCAGCAAGTGCTCCATTTTCCTTGGTAGTAATCAAATCCCAAATAGCCCTAGGCCCTTTTCCTTTGTGAAATTGCGTGTGGTTGTGTTAATGGGGCCAGGGGACGGGCACTAGTTTCTCCATTCTTGTCTAACCCTTCTTGGGGACAAGTGAGAAATGTTGCACTTACGCTCCTAGACTGCAGCTGGGAGTTGGCGTTGACCTTGTTTGCGCAGGCTCTGTCCCACAGATAACTGCTGTGCTGCGGGCGGGGAAGGATTCGGAGCGGAGTGGCCGGTAGCAGAAGCACTGAGGCACTCATCTCGCCTCTGCACTGTGCTGGCTGCAGACGGCAGCCTTGGCAAACCTCTCGCTCTCTCCCCTCTCCCCTCTCCCCTCTTTGTTGTTTTCTGTTTGTGAACATGTCTTTAAGGGAATCGTCCATTCTGGATAGTGTGGCACATTCGTGCCCTTGAGGGTAATTTGCGAGGTAGTAGTAACTTGCTTTCCTTTCAGCTCATCCCAAGGTCTCCTTTCTACTCCAGTCTTGGTGCGTACTATGTACTGAACCAGGCACACATCTAATCTCCAGGTTTTAATCCCTTTGATTTTGCATCTCCAGATTCAGCCCATCAACCCCTACCCTAGCTCTGGAGGAGTCAGCTGCATATCCTCCGACCACTGACCCACTGTTTATTACATGTACTTGTTTGAAAGGCAGAGTTACAGAGAGAGGTGGAGATCTATCACTGGGTCCCTTCTCACATGGCTACAGTGGCCCTGGCTGAGCCGGACCAGAGCCAGGAGCTTCAGCTCAGACCCCAAATACGTGGGCCAACTTCCACTGATTCCCCAGGTGTATTAGGGAGCTGGAACTGAAGGCGGTAGCTTGACCAGCCTCAGCCCTGACCCCTAGAGTGACCTGTTCCCCGGGAAGACAGTCGTGTTTCTGGCACACCTCTCTTGGCTCGGTAGTGTTTGTTCCCTCGGGTTTGTTCTGGGTGATGTTCCCTGCGCTTTGCTGCCTCTCCTTGCTTGCACCCAGTCCTCCCTCCTTCAGTGTACAGCGTGATCCAAGAGACCACTTGGCTTTCAAGTCTTCCTCAGAGCTTCTTGCCCCTTCGGCGATGGCAGAATACAGTCCTTATGGGAGGACGCTTTACACTTCCCTACTATTTTCTGTCGATTCTCAGTCTGCTGGCCTGGACAGCTCCAGGGCGCCTCAAGCTCTCGTCATCTTCCACTTTCCTGACCACTTTTTTGTCAGCTGGGCTGAATGTGGAGCAGCCAGGACTTGAACATCATGTGAGATTCAGGCCCTGTAAGTCACAGCTCAGCTTGCTGCACACACACAGCTCCTGGCCTCCCAACAGGTACTTGGAGTACCTGGCTTTGTGCTGACTGTCTTGGAGACGGAGATGGTAAGAATGAGCTCTTTGCCATGAGGGAAGCTGTGGCTGGTTAGCAGTTACAGGGCATCCTAGTTTCATAGGTATGCTGAAGTGAGGTACATTGTGCAGGCTCTACACACGTGGCTTGTTCTTGAGGCTGTGAGTTCTCCGGGACCACAGGTGATGCAGCTTGCCTGTGGTTCACCCTCTGCTTGGGTTCCCATTTATACCCTCTTCGTTCCTGAAACAGGCTGCTTGGGGTCACACTTACTGGTCTAGTTGAAATGCCCCTTCAAGGTGTGGCTTGTCATAAAGGTGTAGTGGTTTATTTGTGTTATTAACTCTAGTTTTATTTGATTTGGAGCTGGGTATTGGTAAATGGATGGCAGCTTAACCCAAGGTCACGTGGCCTTATTAGCCCCTTGACTGAGGTGCTGCGTCTGCCCTGAGCGCTCACAAGCTTTAAAATGACTTCCTGTCTGTTGTTGTAAGAAACTGAAGAGAAAAACTTAGCTTTCACATTGCAAGTATCTGACCTGTGAGGGGCAGGGGGCCCACATGGAGGATTCCCCACTTCCCGCACATTGGGGAGGCGGCTGCGGGCTCTGAGGTGGCTGGTTTCCTAGCCGGGGCCTCTGCCGCAGGAGGCTCTTCTAAAAAGCCTGCTGAGATTGCCCCTGCGAACCCTGCTGCCCCATCCTGCGTCCTTAGCACCCAGGCCAGCCTTGATGCTGCTGTAACATAAGTATTGTGCCCTGGTAATCTTGCTTCGTCTCGGGAATCATGTCATGTACTTAGCGTGACATGGTTGTGTCAAAGGGCAGCCTTACTTTGTTTTTCCTGGGTTGATGTGTGCGGATCTTCCACACACTCGCCACCGTGCCTGAGCCAGATCTGCTGTGTGCGTTGTCTTCCCCCTGGTCGTCTCCATCCTGGGGTTCTGGCAGGCAGCTGTTTTGCCTAAGGACTGGTTTGGATTTTGAAAGCTGATGTTTGCAGTAGCCCCCTCCATGGTTTTAAATTGTGTACTGCACTTAGTAGCACAATGAACTGTCAGACCCTCCTATCCACCTTGACCAAGACGTTGGTCGCCCTTTGTCCTGTGTCTGTTCTGTCTCTCCCGAGCCATCTCAGTGAGATCTGGGGGCACGACAACAGCGCTCATACATGTCTCGGCCTGGAGGCACCTGCTGGCGAGGGTGGGGAGCGGGCTGCAGCAAGTGTAGAGAGGTGACGCACAGGCGTTCCTTTGTCTGTTTCTCCCTGGGGTATGTGAATGGTCAGGCATCATGAGCAGAGTTGGGCACCACTTAGAATCTGTAAACAGCAGTGCTCGGAGCCAGTGTCACTGGGAGCTTGGCACGATCTGGTGGTTGATGCCACAATGAATGCGTCGTTTGTCGTGGGAGCTCTTCCTGGTGACTGTCAGCCCTCACTCCCTTGGGAGCTGCTCTGAGCCCCTGGTACCTTTCACTCTTCTGGATGTGGTGCCCATGCCAGTCACAGAGCTGCAGGAGAGCAGACCTAGTCGGAATAATTAAATTGAGGAGTGAGTGTCACACTTCTAATTTCATTCTCTTTCCAGGGGATTATCAGTGTTCATTTAATAAAATGAGATTAACCCTCCACAACAGAATACTTGAAAGCTGTCTGTCAGTGTCATCTTGACAGCTCAGAAGGAGCCGTGTCCTCGGCAGCCTTGGGACCCACGCTGTGCCGACTGGGGGCCGTGTGTATGTTAGCACATGTGTGTCAGCAGTATCCAAAGTCGGGAGAGCAATCCAAAAGTGACCAAAAAATATTTATAAAGCAAACAATGATGTATCTGTTTTTGGCTATTTTAGGAAACCTCGCATCAATTCTCAGCTGGTGGCACAGCAAGTGGCTCAACAGTATGCCACCCCACCACCCCCTAAGAAGGAGAAGAAGGAGAAGGTAGAAAAGCCGGACAAAGAGAAAGCTGAGAAGGACAAGGAGATTAGTGTCACCAAGAAGAACACCAACAAGAAAACCAAGTGAGTTCCTGGGTGGCGAAGTGTGCAGTGTGTGGCTGGGCAGGTGGACCCAAAGGACCTGCTAAATGCTCTTTTGTATCCTCTCCTCTCTTCCAGACCAAAGTCCGACATTCTGAAAGACCCTCCTAGTGAAGCCAACAGCATACAGTCTGCAAATGCCACGACAAAGACGAGTGAAACGAATCACACCTCAAGGTACTTTGAAACCGAGAGGGGACCTTGCCCTTAGGATGTTGCTTCCATCAGTCGCGACTGGCGTGGTGGTTTTGTGCTTGCGGCTCACTACACCAAGCAGTGTGGAGGGGGAGGGCCAGGTGGCTGCTGACCTGGTTATTATTTTAAGCTGCCTTTGTGGTGTTGTGGCGCGGATCAGAGAAGGGCCAGCTGGCAGCAATGCCACCACGGTCCACGGGACTGCTGCTGCGGTCACTGCCCTCCGGCCGGAGCCTCAAGCCCACACTGCTTGGCAGCCACGGTGTCAACAACTGTACGCGTTCTTCCTACTCCACTGTCTTAATTGGCTCTTCTTTTTTTTTCCAGGCCCCGGCTGAAAAATGTGGACAGGAGCACGGCACAGCAGTTGGCAGTGACTGTGGGCAATGTCACCGTCATTATCACAGACTTTAAGGAAAAGACTCGCTCCTCCTCCACGTCCTCCTCCACAGTGACCTCCAGTGCAGGGTCCGAGCAGCAGAACCAGAGCAGCTCGGGCTCCGAGAGCACAGACAAGGGCTCCTCCCGCTCCTCCACGCCAAAGGGCGACATGTCGGCAGTGAACGATGAATCTTTCTGAAGTTGCACATGGAGTTGTGAAAACTATGAATCAGGGTATGAAATTCCAGTGCTCCACCTGCCCATGCTGCGTGCACCTGGAGCATCTTCTGTGGACACCGACCTCTTAGTGATGCTGCCATGGGCATCTGGCCACCGCGGGATTTCACACCCTGGCGATTACTCTTGACACTTTTATGTATTCCATTGTTTTATATGATTTTCCTAACAATCATTTATAATTGGATGTGCTCCTGAATCTACTTTTTATAAAAAAGAAAAAAATCTGCTGTGCACAATTTTCCATGTACATTACAACCGGTTTTTGTTTTGTTGCGGGGGGGAGGGCTGGGAGGGGGAGGGAACTTTTATTTATTGTGTTCACAAACTCCATCCTTTCAGCATATCCTTTTAAGTTTAGTTCTTCAAGTTATACTATGTACTATCAGTTTTGATATAACTATATATATATAAATATAAAATTATATCTAAAGGGTTATTTGAAACCGATCCACGGCAGCGCTGGTGCTTGATACACTGTGAAGTGAACACAGCATTGAACAGCCACACATCTGGGACAGGCTCTTCTATGAAAGTGCTGAGATCCAGTGAAAGTCAGTTGGACATGAAGTACGTTCCAACCCACGTGGGAACTGGACTCGCATCTGTCTAAAAGAGTGTACTGGACGATATAAAAATATATATTTTTTCAAACAATGTGATCTCAAATTTCAAGACTGCTCCAGATAGCCTGCATTTGCGATGGAATAACTGACAAATCACAAGTGGTTTAGTTGGGAGGGCTTTGGTCACTCAGAAGTAACTAAACCAGCTCCAGAATGCCAAGTATTCGTGTACATTACGGTTACATGTTAACATTGTTGTTCTTACATTAGCACTCATAAAAAATATATGGTATTTTGTCCCTCGAATTCCATCCGTGTTCCAGATCTCTACTCCTGTCTGAAGGTAAATCTAGAACTTGTCTCTTAGTTTTAGAATTGAACCAGTTGAAACTGTGTTTTTGGCCCATAGGAAGCAGCCCCTTGTCCCACTTCTCCACGCGGCCTTGCAGTGGCAGTTCCCTGACTGCGGCGTGTTCGCCTCCTGCCCCCTCACTCAGCAGACCCTCCCTCCCCAGTTGTGTTGTGAGAATCCTCGGCCTTTTCCTTCTCAAAGCCTACCGTGGTCTGTTTTACGGAGCAAAGGTTGTCCACCACACATCCCCTGCGACGTGGAGCTTCTCGGAGTGCAGAGACTTTTCTCGATTCCCTGCTGTACGAAGAACTCAAGTAGCAAATGGCTTGAGCTGCGGCCGCGGGAGGGGCAGGGAGAGCTCGCCTTCCGCCCGTGCTTCAGCTTTTCCCCTCAATGTAAAGATCACTTGGATACACTTTTTGAAGTTTTTCACTTTTTTTTTTTTTTTTTTTTTTGCCGCCCCCTTTACTGTCTTGCAAAAAATTTCAAGACACCTGTAGGATGATTCCACTTCCACTCATTCAAAAACAAAAATTCTTGTACTTGGCTTCTGTTTGGGTTTCGATTTGGATTCTTTGGCTTGCATTCATGCCAGTGAAGTGTGTAGAACTTGGGTGATTGCAAACAGCAGAACTAGCTGTCCCCTTCCTTTATTTGATCATACTTGAAGGGCTCACAGGAGGGCGGGTAATGCTCCCCGTGTTTTGTGGAGGGGTGGGGAAACCTGGTTTGCTTAACCAGAAGTAATTTCTTGACTGTGGAGGCAACAAATTAAAAACAATTAACAGCTTGGATTGAGTAGCCAACAGGAAAGGTTCCTTTCACATTTACATTAAAACTATTGTGTAGTCGCTGATTCCATACTTAATCCTGTTCTGGACGGTCTGGGTTACGAAGCAGTGCCATTGGTTGCTGTGACCCCGCTCTGAAATGCACGGACAATGTTCCCCCCCTTTTTAAAGTCATGCTTGTGTCTGGGACGCAAGCTATGCTTATCTTTTTAAATACGTTTTTTAAAGTATTTATTAATGAACCAAAGGAAATTAGATGCTTCCCATAAGCATCAGAATATATGAAACATAGTGATTTGACTATGAATTTTAAATCCGTGTTTTGATATTAGTGGGATATTGCAAAGACATTCCTTCTAAAATTTTAATAGTCCTTTTATTAAGGGTCTCAGGGAGGGTAAATTAGTCAGCCATATTTATTTTCCAGAGGTATAAGGAATTGCTAAGTTTTTTAATTAACTTTTTAAAAGAAAAAAACTTAAATGCCACCACCAAACTCATGTGGGTTGCACTGCTTTTTGAACCAATTAAGTGTTGGTATGCACTTTGTTCAGAAATACTGTGTACTTACTCAAAATTAGTTTCATGTAAAGTGATTGGACCCCTTAGATTAGTGGAAAAAGCTGATTAACCAGCTACTCATAGGCTGCTAATTAATTCATTGCCAATGTCTTGGTTCTTCAGTTTTGCCTCCATGATAAATTAAAGAATGGGGTGGGGTGAAGGGAGGGGGAGTAATAGCTCAAGAACGAGGAGGAGCCACAGGCCGTGCCCGGTGTCACAGGAGCAATCGGGTGGGCAGGGCCAGCCCCTCGGCCACCACTGTGCGCTCTGTTGGCGCAGTGAGGGGTGGGCACTGTGGGTTTTGGATTTCTGAAATTGATGACATCCCTCAGGCGTGCATTCTGGAAAAAAAATGAAGTTCCTGTAAACTTCTCTGCATTTGCAATTTGCCCTACAATTAGTAGGCAGTACACAAAAAAAATACTAGTGTAGAAGATGAAGATATCTTAAAAGAGGACCAGAAATACTTGGTATTCAGTGGCACAGAAAGCAGGTTACAAAGCAAAAAGCACAGTGTTAACGCTTGCAGTTTCCCGTTTGTTTTACTGCCACACCGTCTCACGTCTCCGTGTGCGTGTGCACACGTGCAGCTTACCTGACTTGCTCTGCTTGAGTCATGCAGCTTTAAAAACAGCGAAGACACCATGACACCCACGACTCGTGTGCATCAGAACCTTTCCGTTCCTATCTGATTATTTAAACAACATTGGCGGAAGCTTCTGTGAGTTTAGTTCCACTAAGATGTTTCACCTGCCTTATCAAGACCATTCTCAGTCTTTTTTAAGCTACCGTATCTTAAATTATTGAAAGTTTATTAATTGCTGAATATATAACCTTTGCTTGTATGTAACCGGAAATGGTTTAAGAGCCAACATTTAGAGTATGACAATGGAGCTGAACAGTTTTTAACGCGCAAGCAGTTCTGTTCTTGTGTATGACTTGTAACCTTAATTTACTGTGTAAAGATGGTTACATTATTTCCTTAGCTTTGTTTGTTGGAGACAAATAGAGAATGCTTGTTAAGTATGTCAAAACATAATCTTATCTTGTGAATTTTTGTCAATGTATTATACGAGCTATATTTTTTTTTCCTTTGCCCAGAAAGACAGCTTGTCTAGCGCTTCTGGAAGTTTCTGCTCTGCGGCGTCTTTAGAGCTGACGATCTGGTGGGTTTGGTTTTTCTTCATGCTAAAGTGTCAGTTGGTGGTTTTGTGAACTGGTCAGAAATTCACAGGTCTTAAAGGTTTGGGGGAGATTTCTATCGGACACTGCTCTTTGTCTAGCAAATAAAAGATGTTAATATATTCCTGTTACTGGCATGTGCACGACCATGTTATTAGAAGCCACTTTATCATTTTCCTGCTTTAAATAGAAATGTCTATTTATGAATTCTGCTTGTAGTTTTTTCACAAATAAAATAGTAAAATTTACCTTGGGAATTTATTTTTTATGTGTAGATGTAAGCCCTTAGACAAGAAATAGTGGCTACATGTACCCAGCCGTTGTAATGTGGGGTGTTTCCATTGTTTAGCATTTGAGGTGTTTTGTGAGAAAGTGAAGTTGCTTTGGCCCACGTGCCTCACGCATGCATCAGAAGACACAGGTGAGCAAGAGAATTGCCAAAATGTGGAAGAAAACGAGCTGCTGGCTCTGCGTTCTGCCGACTGGGTGTGGTGATGTGAAGTGCAGGTGGTAGCTAATGATGGCTTGTCCCAGGCCTTGCAGCAGCCCAGCCCCCTCCTCCCCCCCAAAGGTGGTTCCTCAAAAGAAAACCCGCTTAGGACCCCCTGTGCGTGAGTCCCCCTTGATGCTATAACAGGGTGGTACTGTTGCAAAGCCGTTCCCGCAGAGCCCACCGCTGGGCCATGCGTGCTGCACGCCAGTTCCTGGTGCTGTCAGCGAGTCATGGAACCACTTAGGAGGACCCTGCAAGATCCGTCTCCGAATGTTCTTTGCCCTGGGCCTGTACGCAAACCAGTGCTGTTGAGGGAGACAGGACTAGTGCAAGGTTCTGATTGGTGAAGCCTGCTGACACTCTGTTCTAGTACCCTCAGTGCCCGGTTGGTGTCCGGCCCCAAGTTCAGCTCCTCATGAGCAGGAGGGCTCAAAGGAGAGGGCTTGGGTAGTGTCTGATGTTTCCCACAGGAGTCTTTGGATACTAACGGGTAGTGATGCTCTCAGCTTTCTGTCGTCGGCACTGCTACCATCCTGCAGGGGATGACGGGAGCTGCCTCTTGCAAGTGTAGATGGGCAGTGAGTGCCCTGCCTCCTCGGTGGAAGAATGCAAAGTGTTGTGCGAAGAGTAACTGTTCCCGTACTGTTCCCATCCTGAGCAGGAATGGGAACCAAGGCTTCTCTTTGCTCCTCAGTGCAATGCCAGCAGCGACAAAATGTCAGCTCTCCTCGTGCACAATCCCATCCATGGCCAGGCTATGGTGGCTCATGATGGGGTTCTTTGTGTGTTGTGTTTCCTGAAAGATTTACTTATTTGGAAGAGTGACTGGTCTTACAACCACTGGTTCTCCTTAAGTGGCCCCAACAGCAAGGACGGGGCCAGGTGAAGCAAGGACTGCCAGTATTCCAGCCATCTGCTGCTTCTACAGGCACATTAGCAGGGAGCTGGAGCGGAAGCAGAGCAGCCGGGACTAGGAACCAGTACTCCAATATAGCATGTGATGCCACAGGTCAGCCCCTCACTGGGAGGAAGTGCCCAACCTGGCATGCTGCCGTCAGAGTCCAGAGGCGTGGAAATGTGAGCTCACGGGAAAGAAGACAGAATCGGGAGGCCCTTGGTGATGTTGCTGCGGCCTCCCAGTGGTCCCGAACAGCCTTGTTGGAGCCCTGAGGTATCAGTCACCGTTCGCAGGAACGGTTTGGAGCAAAGTCCTGGTTGCTGATCTGGATGGAGCTGATTGGGTTTCTGTCAGGAGAGTGCAATGGAACAGGGAAGGCTTTGGTTTTCCTAAAATTACCAAATGAGAACGGCCGGGATCTGGGTAGACCGCTGGAGCGGAAGGAGTGGAAGCAGCTGTTGGGTTCTGCCTAATGATTCACTTCTGTCCTGGAGATACCAGCAGGTGAGGCATGAGCTCGCTCTGGGGCCTGTAGTCACCGAAGTGTTACGCCCTGTGCTGTGTTTCAGAACGGGTGGGGACGAGTGTGAGGAAGGACCCAGGTCGAGCCTGCACCACTTCTGCAAGTGCTTCTTCCTGCCCCATCCCCAGCTGCGCCAGACATCACTGAAAAACCACAGTACTGTTGAGCTGACTGCAGGCCCCAAATCCTCAACACGCAGAAATACATGTTCTCCTAGGAAAAGCCCAACTGTCATCAACTCTTCCATTGTGGAGCCTACGAGTGCAAAGACGCAGCGGCTGGGAGGCCGGGAGGAGTCTGGGAGAAGGAAAACCAAGTGATGTGGCACGCAGCTCTTCCAAGAGCTCAGTTTCCCTTGGAGTACAGAGCCAAGCCTGGATCCCCGTCACTTGGGACAACCTGAAACCCTAGACTTAGTGCCTGCTAGCTGGCATGGCTATCTCACCTTGCAGGCCAGACCAGGACCTGCCCGGGCTGTTGCACCAGTTCTGTCAGCCTCGGGCTCTGAAGTAACAAGGCTGAACACCAACCGGATGTGAGTGCCAGAAACTGCAGGATGTACCTTACTGAGAGCTAGGCAAGACTCACCCTCTGCCAACTGACGGCGTGATGCTGGCACTCGCTGTCCTCTGCGAGGTGCAGGCCAGGGACCAGCGTCTGCTCCTTCTGGTGTGTTACATGTTCTGAATAATGAAGTGAAATTCCCTTTGGGATTTCTTCTGGAGCTTCTCCAGGTACGTCAGGAATGAATCTGTTCTGTTTGGGCATGCTTTAAAAAAAATTTTTTTTAAAACAAATATTTTCACTGGTAGGGCAAATCTACAGAGAGAAGAAACAAAAATCTTCCATCTGCTGGTTCATTCCTCAGACGGCCGAAATGGCTGCAGCTGATCCAATCCAAAGCCAGGAACCCGGAGCCAGGAGCCTCCTCTGGGTCTCCCACGCGGGTGCAGGGACCTGAGGATTTGAGCCGTCCTCTGATGCTTTCCCAGGCCGGAAAGAAGGAACTGGATGGGAAGTGGAGCAGTCAGGATAAAAACCAGCTCCGCTATGGGATACTGACACTTGGTTGTGGAAGATTAGCCAGTTGAGCCATTGTGCACCCCATTCTTTTTATGTAGTTGCTTTCCTGGCGCAGAGGAAGAAGCTGTCAAAGAGCACATGTCATCCGCGAGATCCGGGGGTCAGTTTTGCACAGCTCGGAGATGTTTCTGAGCCTGCGACCCGGCGTGACCGTGAATGTGGATTTTACTAATTAAAAGTTTGCTGTTTGGATGGAGTCTACTGTCCTGTTCTTAAAAGGGAACAACCTTAGAGCTGGCAAGGCAGTGAGCCATGCGCTGTGCACCTGCTGTCTCCCACCCGAAAATCACGATAAGCGTCATTTCCTGGGTTGCACTTACGCACACCCCATCTACACACATCTTTCTCAGAGTAGCGTCATTTTCATTCGTGCCTAAATCCATCAGAGCCAGCACCCAGCGACTGAAGCTACAGAACACCGGACCAGCCTGCCACACATGCCTTCCTGCCGTGGGACTTGTGGACGAGGCCTTTTGGCCTTAGTCTTCATTCAGTCATCAGGGCAGCCCTGCCACGAGGAGGTCCTGTGCCGCTTTGCATGCAAAGGACTTTATCCACAGTACCGTTAGCTGGCTGACTGAGACGCTCTCTACGTGGCAGGCATGTGAATCTGAGGCAAGACTAATGAATCCTGCTGTTGGCAATGACAAGCAGTGCCCAGGCCTGCGGAGCTGTCAGGGCACACACGAAGGCAGCCCCCCAGGTTGGGTACTAAGAAGGAGCGCTGTGAGCGGGCCCATGCAGCTGGCGGCAATCAGCAGCTGCCATGAGTCCCATGACTGTGGAACTCGCAAGAAGAGAGACCACGCACTGGTAGGCTGCTGAGCCCAGACGTCACCTGCAGAGCCCCAGGCCAGCCGGCCACTGCTCCCACGCCTGGGGAAAGCCTCTGCCCTAGGTCTCCCTCCCACCTCCAAGGACAGAGCCACCTGCAAATGGGTGGCCTTGGGAATTTTTGGCCGCACCATGGCCTTTCCTTCTTTCCAGGTCTGTGGCACTTTCTCACTTTGGTCCAACTCCACAATTGAGCTTATGCCACATGGACAGAAACCTTTGCATCAAAATGTAAGTAGTGGGCCTGACACAGTAGCCTAGTGGTTAAAGTACTTGCCTTGCAACCACTGGGATCCCATATGGGTGGCAGGTTGTGTCCTGGCCACCCGGCTTCCCATTCAGCTCCCTGCTTGTGGCCTGGGAAAGCTTGTGGCCACCTGGGGAGTGAGTCATCAGACGGAAGATCTTACTCTCTGTCTCTCCTCCTCTCTGTATATCTGGTTCTCTAATGAAAATGAATAAATCTTTTAAAAAAAAGAAAGTGTAAGTAATAAGATGGTCTACAATTTTGTGCATGAACTAAATCATTTAACCCTCCCTGCTACTGTCGAACACAGCAAGGGTCAGTACCTGTAGAGGGAACAAGAGTTTTTTTAAATAATTGAAAAAGATCTTTAAGAAAGGGACCAGCATTATGGCATAGTGAGTTAAGCCACCACCTGTGACACCAGCATTCACTTCTGATCCTGCTCCCTGCTAATATACATAGAACAGCAGAGGCTGGCTAAAATGCTTGGGACCCTACGCCCACATGGGAGACCCTGGCTCCTGGCTTCAGATGACCCCTGAGTCCATCTGGGGAATGAACCAGCAGATGGAAAATCTTTCTCTGTCTCTCTTGCTCTTTGTAATTCTGCCTTTCAAATAAAAATCAAATAAATCTTTAAAAATGGGAGAGGGGGAAATCTTTGTAACATTAAACAAATCATTAAGCTTTTAAAAATTTGTTTCCTCCTATAAAACAGAAAGATAAGGATTCCATGTGCTGGCAGACACTCAGAAAATTTAAATTCCTGCTCAGCCCTGAGAAACTCTGGGAGAGAAGTTAACAGTTCAGTCAGGGGCCTCGTTGTCACGGCCAGGACCCTTCACAGCTCTCAGGCATGGAGGGGAGGTGTGGCCTCCGAGCTGCTGCCAGGACCACAGCCCGCAGCCCAGCACGGGGCACGCAGTGGCCGCTGGCCGTCCGGGGGTTACTCAGGCGAGAGCTGGCAGAGTACTTTGGCTGTGGGCAGCCTCTCTGCTCGCTCTTATCCCACTTGCGCTGGGGCTTAAGTGACTCCTGGGCCACCTGCAGTTCTCCTTCTGGGTAGCAGGTGAAACACGGGGTGAGCCCAGGGCACTGACCACCTCAAGGCCTGCGACACTTGAAGATTGTGCTGACAAGAGTCTGTGGCTGCTGGAAGCAGGTGTGTGTGACTCTCTGAGCACATTCGTCCTGGGCATCCTTGGCCTAGGTGAAGCCGTTAGCCTTGGCCTCACTGGCTGGACGAGGCCAGATTCCCCTGGAAGGCAGGGCAGGAGCCCCAGTGGGCAGTAACTCCCTGGGCTAGGGAGTGCCTGCGGGCTGGGAGCTGGGCAGCACTTTGAGACCTGCCTGGATGGGTGCTGTGGTTGGATAGGGTGAGAGCTAGCTACTCCCACACACCCCCACTGCGAGCTGCCTGTCCAAGGTGGCAGAGAGGAGAGAGGAGATATGAATGCAGTGCACAGAGTTCCCGAGAGTCAGAACTGAAGGACAGTCTGGGGACATAATCTTTGAGATTCAAGCACAGCAAAGTTGTCCCATATTTCGTGGAAAATGCATATTCCGAATGAGCTATGCGTGGATTTCAGAATTTTTTTTGCACCGAAATTAGCTTATGTATTAGTGTTATTATTTCCTTAGAAGGCAGAGTTGCAGAAAGGGGGGGACACAGAAAGAAGGAAATCATTGATCCTCTAACTTACTCCGCTTATCATGGTGCCAGAATCCCATCTGCTCCACTTCCAATCCAGCTCTCTGCTTGTGCACCTGGGAAGGCGGCGGAAGATGGCTCAAGTATTCGGGCCTCTGCCACCCACCTGGGAAACTTGGGTGGAGTTCCCGGCTTCTGGTTTTGGTAACTGTGGTCGTTGTGACTTTTTTGAGGTAAGCCAGTGTGTAGAAGATCTCTCGTGGAAAGAAAAGCAAGAGCAAGGGAAGGAAGGAAGAGGAAAAAAAAAAAGATTTACAAAATTTATGTCTGATAAAGAACTTGAATATACAACACTTGAGGAACTCTTAGAACTCAATGTTAAAAATAACAAAAGGAGAAAGGGATCTGAATAGACATTCCTCCAAAAGTTATTCACAAACGGCCAATAAGCCCGTGATCAGCTGGTCAGCATCGTTAGTCATCAAGGAACTGCAAATCAAAGCCACAGTGACATGAATTTCATACGCACAATGATGGCTCTACTAAGAAAGAGAGGCACTGAGTGTTGGCGTAGAGAAACTGGAGCCTTTGCCCGTATCTAGGGGCTGATAAAATGGTGCAGCTACTTGGTGTACGACCATCCGGAAGTTTCCCAAAAAGAGTGACCATGTAATCCAGCAACACCTGTGTTAGTGAGCAAACAAGCTTGCATGCAAATATTCATAGCAGCACTCTAAATAATGACCCGTGAGAAGAACCCACACATCTTCCACTGACGGATGGGAGAGCTTTTCCTTGCTATGCACCATTTGGATATTTACAGCTTCAATTGCTGGCCATACAAAGACTTGGATCCTGCTGTGGTTGCCTTAGCAAGACCAGATCAAATGATCTCTTGGTCTTATATGGTCTGCGGGCTGGATAAACCTCGACAAAATTCCGAATGAAGAAATTCGGACAGAAAACGCGTGTTGTTGTTTGATTTTGTGGAAATAAAATGTTCAGATGAGGCAAACTTAGGCAGACAGAGAGCAGCTGAGGGCTTCGGAAGGGGTGGGAGAGAAATGACAAATGAATGCGAATGGCACAGAATTTCTGGAGAGCGCTCCAAGTGTTTGAGATTTAGTTTGATGAAAACAGTTGGTCTACAAATTTAAAACCGTTGGATTTCTTGTCCACTTTATTTAGTTTCTTCATTTTAAAGGTTTAATTTTATTTATCTGAAAGGCAGAGAGACAAAGAAAGAGGGAGAGAGAGAGAAATTTTCCATCCATTGGTTCATTGCCCAAACAGCTGCAACAGCTGGGGCTGGGCTAGGCCAAAGAGAAACCTCAGCTCCATCCAGGCCTCGCATGTGGGTGCAGGGGCCTGAGTACTTGGGCCTTCTTCCACTGCCTTTCCAGGCACATTTACAGCAGGCCAGATCAAAAGCAGAACAGCCAGAACTCAAGTTGGGACCCTGATATGGAATAGCGCCATTTCAGGCTGACATTTAAGGTGCCGCGCCATTGGATTGCATGGTAATGTGACTTACCTTCTCTAAGTCTGAAAATACTTTTCAATATAAAAGCCTAAGACTTGGCCCAATGGTTCAGTGGCTAAATCTTTACTTTCAAGTGCCGGCATCCCATAAGGGCACAAGCCCACGTCCTCACTGCCCCACTTCCCTTCCAGCTCCCTGCTTGTGGCCTGGGAAAGCAGTAGAAGACGACCCAGAGCCCTGGGACCCTGCACCCATGTGGGAGACCCGGATGGAGTTGCTGGTTTCGACTTTGGCTTAGCCCAGCCCCAGCTTTTGCAGTCCCTGCCTCTGCATGTAAAAATCTATCTGTAATTCTGCTATTGATCTTTCTATCAGTTAGGATGCCGAGGGGTCCAAACAGATTATGTCATCCATCCAAGACTGCACAGCTTATGTGTGACAGCCAGAATCACTTAGCTCTGTCTGCATGTCTAGGACCTGACTGTTTCCATTCAAGTTCAGTGTCGTCGGCTGACTTGTAACACTAGTGTCTCATCACCTCAGAATGAACAAAAAGGTTGCAGTAGTAACACAGAGGACATGGCAACGAAAATTAGGCTTTTTAAATTAACTTTTTATTTTTATTAGAAAGGCAGGTTTCAAGAAAGGAGAGATACAAAGATCTTTCATCTGATGGTTCACTCCCCAAATGACCGCAACAGCCAAAGCTGAGTCAATTCAAAACCAGGAACCAGGATCTTCTTCTGGGTCTCCTACGTGGGTGCAAGGTCACAAAGCATTGGGCCCCCAAAGCAGTGGGCCATTCTCCACTACTTTTCCATGTCACAGGGAGCTGGATGGAAAGTTATGCATCCAGAACCAGGAATCGGCACCCAAATGGGATGCTGGTGCTTAGAGGTGGAGGATTAGTCAGTTGAGCCATTGCTCTGGCCCCTTAGAATAACATTTTGCAGGGTAAACACTGGATGCACTTCTACTGCTAACATAGCTCTTACGGTGGTTTATTTAGGATCCACTTGCATCTAGAAGCACTCTAGCGGGCAAGGAAGTTGGTTCTTAGAAACTTCCATGTCCGCCTCCACAGCACAAAAAAATGTAAATGAAAAAAAATTAGAGGACTAGCTGGCCTCAGTAGGTGGGAGTTCCTGGGAATTAGGGTCATACACCGTTGCTTGAACCAGGCAGATGGACACAGGCCTACATGGGACCAGCCTGGGGAGGTATGCACGGTGCCCAAGGCCCAGGTACCAACAGGAGAGCCTGGTACAGTCACAGGGAGATGAAGTTAAAGAGGCCAGAAGAAGTGGCCGGAAGGAGCTCCCTGCTCCTGTTCCAAGGAAGTTTCCCAGCATCACTGGAGAGAACTAATAGCTAGATCCTCGGGAGCTGGGATGGAGTCAGGGCTGGCAGGCCTAGCAATCCGATTGTCGGTGTTTACCGTCACCCAGGAATGCCATGTGGGGATGCATCACCCACCAAGCAATGCGACACTTATCTTTCCCCATGCCAGGGGACAACAGACCAGTGTATGGGGTGGTGCTGGAATATTGCCTGTCTGTCCTCATGTTCCAGAACTTAAACAAACTCTCTCTTTTTTACAATCAGCACAACCTGTGGTCTTATTCCAAATGTAAAAGAAGAAAAACAGGGCTGGTGCCCTTGTTAAGACTTTGACCATAATGTCAGCATCCCGTATGGACATTAGTTTGAGTCTTGGCTGCTCCACTTCCCACCCAGCTCCCTGCTTATGGCCTGAGAAAGCAGTCAAGGACAGCCTAAGTCCTTGGAATTCTGCACCCGCATGGGAGACCCAGAAGAAGCTCCTGGTTCCTGGCTTCGGACCGGCTCAGCTCCGCCCGTTGCAGCCACTTGGGAGTGAACCAGTGGATGGAGATCTCTCTTGTTTTGTCTTTTCTCTGTTCTCTCTCTGCAACTCTGCCTTTCAAATAAAGAGACATCTGGAAAGAGGAGAGAAGAAAGAGGAAAGACAAGAGAAAAGAGGAGAGAAGAAAAGAAAGTGAAAAGAAAAGAAAGCAATTTTTCGGCAGTTTGGGGTGGTGGTGTGAAGTGGTTTCTGGGCAATGCCACCCCCTTAGACCATCTGAGAGGGAGCAATTTTCCTACGCAAGCCTGTGACTGCAGCTCCAAATGACAACCTCCTGGGACCTCCTGGAAGCTTCTGGAAGCTCCTGGGACCTCCTGAAGACAAGCAGAGGAGTTTGGGAATTGGTTTATAATTGACCTTTCTGAGTAACATGAGATTTTCCACTAAAGGTAGAGGAGAAAAAAAAAGATTCTATTTTAATAATCAACAGGCCCCCTCTCCCTCCCTTCTCCTCTCCTCCATGATGAACCCCCTGGACCAGTCGTGGCCTGGATGGAAGGGGGCCATCCGGCTTCTGCAGACTGGGGACACGGGCAGCACAGCGGGGCCCTGGCTGCAGGTCCTGCCCGTCATTGCATCAGTGACCTCCCAGACCCTCTTTAAACCATAATTGAATTCCCATTTGATGTTGCTGACCTCAGCCTCCCGCGGAGCCAACTCCTGGCAGGCAGGGCGGACCCTGGGAACTCACAGGGCTGCAGGGCTGCAGGGCTGTGGCCACCTGCGCCCTCACCCTAGCAGGCCAACTTTAGCCTCCAGGCATGTCTTCTGTGGCCCCACCCAGGGTTGACAAAAGCTTTGAGGGCTGAGTCCTGTGAGCCGTGGGTGCAGGCAGTGTCACCCAGTCCTGCAGGCTGGGATCTGTGCACAGATCAGGAGGGAGGTGTCACTGGGCTTGTTGATGGCTGCCTTCATCCTCATCTTCCGGCTGAACATGCCTCTGTCTACACTGAATTGGAGCCTGTTCTGATGACCTCACATTAACTCTGTCACCTGTGTACAGATGATGTCTCCAAGCAAGGTCACATGCGGAGGTGCTCGAGGTTGGGGGTGCAGGGGTGACTGCTGAGAGCCGTGTTTCTGCCCCACGGTCCCTTCTTTTCATCAGTGCGTGTCGGGACTCCCCCACTCCCTTATATCCCCGGTGGGCCTCTGTGTTTTTGGGTTGCGGTTGCTCCCAAGATTAGACAGACATCTTACGTGTCCACCCACGCACCTGTTCCTCATCCATCCACTCACCTACCTTTGCATTCACCCACCCACCTGTCCCTTCATCTCACCACCTTCACATCCATCCACTCATCCATCTATCCATCCACCCACATGTTCACCCACCACACACCTGTCCATCACCCATCTACCCACCTATGCATTGCTAGCCACCCACCCATCCATCTATCCGTCTCCGTATTCATTCATCCATCTGTTTATTCCATCAACCACTGAGAACACAAAATGAGTTAACACACAAAAGTGCTTCAGAAAGTTCACAGAAAATGGAATTACAAGATAACTTTATTTTGTGAGGGAACTGTTGAAATCCATGCAATTCTTTTTCATAATACACATTTTCTGTGAAATTTTTGAAAACCCCTGTATAAAGTATTTCAAAAAAATTTGCAACAACAAAAAATTTAACTCCACCAAAAATTTGCTGAAAAACTTCGTATTTACAATTTTAGGTTGATCTCTGCTATGTAGTAGATATTCAATAGCATTGTTTGTTTGTTTGTTTGTTTGTTTGCTGGTATTTTTCAAGCGCTATGTAAATGCCAGGAATGGGACAAGACTGTGAGCAAAGCCATTGTCCCAAGGAGTGTGTGGTGAGGTAGGGGAGACAGACTGCTCCCCTGGCAACAGCCCAAGGGTGCAAATCAACCACATTACGTGCTCTGCTCATCTGTGGGCAGGAGCAGAAAAAGTAGAAAGTCACAGGCAGACTCCGCGGGGACAGGGTGGGGCAAGTCAGGAGAAGTACCAAGCTTCCTTGGAATATTCTAGATGGTGCTACTGATGAGCCTTCAAGGGAGCGTTGCATCCAGGTAAGGAGAAGGGTCAGAGGGACTCTGGGTACACCTCAGGAGGCTGTCCTAGGTGCCTCCAGAAGAGACAGGATCTTGGGCTGGGGGCAGGAGGGACTGGACGAGATGCAGAAGGCTGCCAGGCTTCGGGGATGGCATGGCGTGCATGGAGGAAGGGGTCAGGAGCACCCTGGTTTACTGGCCTGGCTCAGGGGCATGGCCAGCTGATGAGAGAAGCGAAGGGGTGTGGTGCAAACTTCCCACAGCCGCTTCCATTCACTAACGGATGTGAAGTCTACCTCCCCAGTTGCACCTGAAATTTGAAAAGGAAGTTCCGTTGCTCTTTAACCAGATCGAAGTGTCGCCTTGCATCTCCTTGAGTTTTTATCACGAGGAAACAAGGAGATGGGGCCTGAGGTGTCAGCTGATGAGAATGGTGAAGGGAATAGCCAGTCACACCCTTCTGACCAGGAACTAGACTGCCAGTCGGTGGAGGAGTTAGACTCATTCATCCCCCTCCCTGAAGATGGTGTGTGAAAAAACACCACGTCACCATGTCCCGCCTTGGATTCCCACCACGATGGCGGAGACCTCTCTTTCACTTAGTAAAATAAGTCTTGCCTTCGCACTGAAATTATCTGCGTGAAAATTCTTTCATGTGAGGCTCGAAGCCAGGTTGCTGTGTTGAATGCCCCACAGCACTTCCAGGCAGCCCCCTCCCGAAGGAAGGGTGAGCCAGGGCCCAAATCCTCCGGGCCGAGCCTCAGGCGGGGACTGAACTGTGACTGCACCCAGGCGAAGCACAGGCCCCGAGGCTGGCTCCTGTCTGGGGCCTGTGATCCCCATAGGTCTCCAGCTTCCCAGGAGCTGGGATGCTCACTGGAAATAGAGTTCAAGTCCCAGGTACACCCTTAGTGAGCTGTGTGGTGTGGGCATGTGGGTCTGTTTTTACAAAATAGTTACTTATGTTTTTGAGGATTTATTTATTTTTATTGCAAAGTCAGAGAAGAGGAAAAACAGGAAGAGCTTCTGTCCAATGATTCACTCCCCGAGCGACTGCAACAGCTGGTGTTGTACCGATCTGACACCAGAAGACAGGAACTTCCTCTAGGTCTCCCATGCGGGTGCAGGGTCCCAAGGCTTTGGGGGCGTTCCTCAACTGCTTTTCCAGGTCACAAGCAGGGAACTGGATGGGAAGTGGAACTGCCGGGATTAGAATTGGCGCCATATGGGATTTTGGTGCGTTCAAGGCAAGGACTTTAGCTGCTAGGCCATTGCGCTGGGCCCTTACTTACAGTTTTGAAAGGCAATGTTACAGAGTAAGGCAGGGAAGGAGGGAGAGGGGCAGAGAGATCTTGCGTGCGCTTGTTCCTTCCCCTGGGACCATAATGGTTGGGGCTGACCCCAGGCCAAAGTTGGGAGCCAGGAACTGTTACAGGGTGTGAGCGAGAACACCCCAGACATGTCTAAGGTTTATTAAGGAGTCTTTATTAGCCAAGCTTGGTGATAACAGAGCACCCTAAAAATAGCAAATCTCAAGTCCATACGGCAATCCAACCAATCATAATCCAACCAAACATAACCCCAAGCAGAACAAATGGTCATTATCCTTAAGTCCATCCATTAAGCTGAAGACCTATGCCCCAGCTTCCCCAACAATGTAAGCTATCCTAAGAGACATGCACCGAATAACCTGGACACACATACAAGGCTGCAGACATTCACCTTTCCCTGGCTTCTCTGCCCACATTCCATTTCTGCTAGGCCTCACCTCTCCTGGAACTCCTGACAGCACACAAACCAGAAACATTACTGTATCCATTGTCCCATCTAAGCAGTACACGGGGACCATGCTCAGGGGATCACCTGTCCTGGGTCAGCCAAAAGTCGAGGTGCCAGAGTAACGGAAGCACCTGGCCAGAAAGAGCGAGAGCCCCAGCTTCATGGGGCTTTTAAAGGGGCTTATGAAGGGAGTGGTTACACAACAATGCAATACTGTCCCCTCTCAGTTGATAGGTGAGTCACAGGTGGGCAGGAGCGAATAGCCAGGTGGTGGGGGGAGTAGCTGAGGATGGAATGAACATTCCATTGGTGTTAGGCCCCACCTTCAGGAAGAGGGTAGGGGACACAGCCACATTTCATTTGCCCACTGTCAATGGGTGCTGGCTATCACTGGCTGCACCCCATAACAGAACTCTGTCTCCTACATGGGTGCAGGGGCCCAGGTACTTAGTTCACCCTTCATTGCTTTTCCACGCACATCAGCAGAGAGCTAGATCAGAAGTGGGACAGCTGGAACTCAAACTGGTATTCACATCAGAAGCTGGCACTGCCAGGGCTGACCTAACTCACTGTGCCAAAACTGCAGCCCTTCAGTAAAAATCTTCAAATTGGGCCTGATGGCGTGGCCTAGCGGCTAAAGTCCTCACCTTGAACGCGCCAGGATCCCATGTGGGCGCCGGTTCTAATCCCGGCAGCTCCACTTCCCATCCAGCTCCCTGCTTGTGGCCTGAGAAAGCAATGAAGGACGGCACCCGTGGGACCCTTGGGACCCTGCACCCGTGTGGGAGACCCAGAAGAGGTTCCAGGCTTCTATTTTTTTTATCAGCGCCGCTCCAGCCATTGTGGGTGGCCACTTTGGGTGTGAACCGGTGGATGGAAGATCTTTTTCTTTGTCTCTGCTTCTCTCTTATATACCTACCTTTCCAAAAAGAAATAAATAAACAAATAAATAAATCTCAACAAACACACAAAACAAAAAGACAGACACCTGTATACGTTTTCCATGAACCTTTTTCGCACCAGATTCAGCTTTCCACGAGCCTGTTGAAGCTCCCCACCCCGAGCTTCCTCACCAGAGAAAGGTGACAATCAGCCAAGACGCCGCGTGGCACGCACACAGCACGTGCTCTGCCGTCATCGCTTCACAGGCGCTTCTTTCTGCTCAGCTCCCATGTCACACAGCTGGGGACAGGAGCCCGAGAGAGGCAGGTCTCTCTCTTGGGGGGCTGCTGGCGTCACGTGAAAATCCCACCTCGAGGAGTTTCCTGTGGAAATGAAGCCGGAGGGTTCAATGTTTTCCCACTTAATGGAATTGTGACTTTTCAGGGTTCTCTTTTCTGAGTGGGTGGCAGTCACTGTTCACACTTGTTTGTTTTATTTGTACTTGTGTGATGAACAATCAAGAGAAATAAATTGGCAGTGTGATGTTAAGTAACGAAAACAAAAACCAGAACCAAAGTGAGAGGAGCTGGGGAGATACCAAACAAAACTTGTTTCTCCTGGGGCCTGCATTTCTCACCTGCTGGGTTTAGACATCTGGGGGTTTCTTTTCCGAATGAGAAGCTCTGCTTGTTGCCTTGCTGGGGGCCATCGCTGCCTCCCAGTAACACAGAAACCATTCACAGCCTAGGGTTCATCACGCTCCAGTGCTTGAGCCAGATCCCATACGTCTATTTCTACATACTCTCTAAGAACTGAGGACTCCTAGGAGGGCATAGCTAAACGTCTGTGGGAAAATAGGATTTGAGAAGATGAATTTATAGGGGTGGCACAGTGGCTCAAAGGTCAATCCTCAGTTTTGCAGAGCCAGCATCCCCAATAGGTGCTGGTTCTAGTCCCCGCTGCTCCAGATCTGATCCAGTTCCCTGTGTATAGTCTGGGAAAGCAGAAGAGAATGGCCTAAGTCTTTGGGCCCCTGCAGAACTTGAAGCAGGCCCTCCAAGGGCGGGCTGTGGCATCCAAGCGATGGCTTCACCCACTGTGCCAAGACATCAGGACTAGGTCATGTGTGATTTTGACGGCAGTGTGTTTATGTTGGCAGCAACACCCCCTCCATCCCTCCCATGCCAAAGTGCCAGCTCCAGGAGAACAGGCCTTCCGGGCCTGAGCCTTGAGCAGTGCCCAGTACTAAGCCAGTGTTTCTTAAATGCTCTGCTGGCTGAGTGAGTCAGGGTGTGGTGGTGCAAAGGAGCGACAGGTGCCATCACTGCCTCTCCTCCTTAGTGCGATTGAGTTCTCCCTGCAAAGTCAACTGTAGAAGAGGAACTAGGGCAAGTGCTGGGGTAGGGAAAGCGGGTGAAAGCACTGACCCGAGGGGGCTTTCGAGGACCCAGGCTGCTTAAGGCCATTGCTTCGTCTGTTCTCTCCTTACGACCGTCACTCCTCACCACACCACCAGTGACAACAGAAATGTGCCAGCTCGCTCCTCTGCAGGCCTGAAGGCGCAGGCAGGTGTCCATGGATCCACACTGCCCCTGAAGGCCCTGGGACAGGGCAGAGGGACCCTTCCCAGCCTCACCAGCTCTGGCTGGCTCCCACCTGCCACTTTTCTTTCGTCTGCCCCTGTTTCCCCACGGACTCTTGTGGCTGTCTCCTCTTCTGTCTCTTAGGAGGACACTTGACATTGGACTTCAGATTCACCCAGGTTATCCAAGCTCATCCGATCTTGAGATTCTGAATTTAACTCCCCAATCACAGAAACTGTGGTGTTTTCATTCTTTTTAAGAAGGATTTGTTCAGTTATTTGAAAGGCAGAGTTAAAATAGCCTGAAGACACGAGAGAGAGAATGAAAGAGAGGGACAGAGAGGAGGAGCTCTCTGGAAAAGAGCTCACTGGAAGCCGAGTGGCTAGGACTCAAACTAGCGCTTATGTGGGATGGTGGCGTCGCAGCTGGTGGCTTGACCTGCACCATAATATCAGCCACCACAAAAACCTTCTTCAAGTAAAGTCATATTCCTGGGTCCCAGGGGTTTGCAACCGGATGGCTCTTTTTGGTGGTCAGCATCCACCCCTCCTGGGACCATATCAGAAGCCTGTCCCAAAGCCTGTTGTGGACATTGGTGGGGCCTGGGTGGGAGTGGCAGGATCCCTGCTGGGGAGGCCCCTGGTTCCCGTGCACCTGTCCTAAGGACAGTTTCTGAAGAACACAGAAAAGGACTGAACTGGGAGCACCTGCCTGGGGCTGGGGAGGTGGGGGCAGGAAGCAGTGAGGGCAGGAGCCTGGCTGTCCCCCTCTCCCTCCTCCCAGGACTGCTAGTGCTTTCTGAAGGACAGGGGTGGGGAAAACGGAAAGAGGCAGGAGGGGAGGGGAAGACTGCGTAGAGGAGGGGCTGCAGAGAACGCAGCTGGGAGTCACTCATGCAGCCAGTCCCTTAGCGCAGATCCACAGACCACCTGCCAGTGCCAGGCACTGGATCCAGCCCCAGACAGGCTGCACCAGTGTCCATGCCCACGTGCTGGTGGCCTAGGACAGAAAGGCCAGCAATGAACGCACAGTTCCAATTGTTCCCAATCAGGATGACTGCTGGGAAGGACAGAAAAGAGGCTGAAAGTGACAGGAGAGGCTTGTTGGAGGAGGTGGCATTTGAGCTAAGACCTAAAGCTGGGGGAGCCGCATTCCTGACCCAGGGAAGTGCTTGTGCAGAGGCCCCAAGGTCAGAAATAGCTCCTGCATGAAATCAACAGGAAGTTCTCCAGTGCTGCCTTGAACTCCGTGGGGCTGAGAGCTAGAAAGGAGGCAGGCGCCCTGGGCCCAGGCAGAGGAGTTAGGCCCCGCGTGGGCCCAGGGAGAGGAGGCAGGCGGCATGGGCCGAGGGAGAGGAGGCAGGCCCCGTGTGGGCCCAGGGAGAGGAGGCAGGCCCTGTGGGCTCAGGTAGGAATTTGGATTTGATTTGAAATATTTTAACAGGTTGCGCCCTGACTTGAGCTCTGGTTTGGCTGCCACTAAGAGGTCCTTTTAGGGGATCAGGCAGAGAAAAGGTTGCAGGGCCAGGACTGGAAATCTTTGTCTGGGAAGGCACAGATGGCAAACGTTTTTTGGCTTCCCTGTTGTCACTGCAGGAAAGCAGCCAGGGGCACGATGTGAACCACCAGGCAAGGCTGTAAGCCAATAAAACTTTATAAAAACAGGTAGTCACTGCCGTGGCCTCCAGGCAGGGCTTTGCTGATCCCAGCCATGAAAACTAAGCCCACGTGAGACCACCTACCCACCAAGAGGATGGACTCAGAAACACGTGGGGAGCAGAAAGACACCTGTCTGTAGGGCAGGGACCAGCTAGCTGCTGGCGCTTTATTACTAGGCGTGTCAGTGCCCGAGGAGTGGGGCAAGTCAGTGGGGGTTGTTGGGAATTTGGATGTGGGAGTTGGGGGTTAGGGGGAGGTTACACATGTCCTCCCACCTCCAAGGAAAACAAAAGCTTCTCCAAAAGTGAAGCCTTGGAAACAGCCCAGCACGCTAGCTATCAAATGCTGTCCTCAACCCAGGAGGCTTGCAGGTGGTCCCTGCCTATCTCTAAGGAAAAGCCCCCCTCCCCACCCCCGGGTGATATCCCCGCTCAGAGGGGCGTGGAGGCAGTAAAACCGGGAGGAATTCTACTTTATTCGCCCTCAGCAAATTCTCTGCCCCGGAGGAGGGGAAGGAGAAGGCAAAGGAAGAAGCCAGTCCCTGTTCCCTTAGAAACACCGATCTAGGGGCTGGTGCTGTGGCTCAGGGGTGCTGAAACCTGAAATGCCAGCATTCCATGTGGGCACTGGTTCCTGTCCCGGCTGCTCCACGTCTCATCCAGCTCCCTGCTAATACACCCGGGAAAAGCCGTGGAAGATGGCTCAAGTGCTTGGGTCGCTGCAGCCACATGGGAGACCCACAAGTTCCTGGCTCTTGCCTTCCACGTGTCCCAGCCCCTGTTGCCGTTGGCTTGTGGGAGGTGAGCCAGCAGATGGGAGATCTCCCTATCTCCGTTTCATCTCTTTATTTTTGTGCCTTTCAAATAAGTAATATACATCTTTAAACAACAACAAAGAGGTCTAAATATAAACTGGGCATTCTTCTCCCAGATGCTGCCCTGAGAGGTGCCCATCCATGCTGCTGGATGCCCTACTCCACTAAACCTTGCTTCCTTGTTTACTGTCTCGCGTCTAAATTCTGGCGTGGAGACAGGAAGCTATCCCACTGCTGTCCTCGAGGCGAGCACATCAGGTCATCTACTTTGGTTATTTTCCCACATAGCTCTCTTTGCACGTGGGGACTAGGGCCTGGCATCATAGCTGCACTTAGACTAAGCTGAGTTCCTACAGAAATACATCAGTGGATCGTTTCTAACAGTGTAGCAGGGAAGCCAAAACCAAAACAGAAATGGAGTGAGTCCTGTGGCCCTGAGTGAATGACTACACATCCTTGGCCTCAGCTCTCTCATCTGTAGAAAAGGCACATCTTCTTGTATTGAAACACACTGAACTTCTGGGTGTTAATGGGCGTAAAGTGGGGCCGCCATGTTGGCTCAATTGACTAATCCACCACCTCCTAGCACCAGCATCCCGTAGGGGTGCCTGTTCATGTCCTGGCTACTTCACTTTTGATCCAGCTTCCTGCTTATGGCCTGGGAAAGCAGCAGAGGATGGCTCCAAGCCTTGGGGCCCTGCATCTTCATGGGAGACCTAGAAGAAGCTCCTGGTTTCTGGCTTCAGATTGGCTCAGCTCTGGCCATTTTGGCCATTTGGGGAGTGAATCAGCCTTTCCAATAGAAAAAAAAATAAAATCTAAATTGGGATGAAGTATTGAGTGCAGAGTCCTGGTCTGGGGCAGGTGCTGACCCTTAGGGATTGGAGTGACTGCCTGCTGCTTTAAAAGATTGGCTTCTTTATCTGAAAGGTGAAGTGATAGAAAGGCAGAGCCATGAGCAAGAGAGAGAAACAGAATGTTACATGTGCTGGTTCACTCGCCAGAATCCTGCCACAAGCAAGTCTGGGCCTGACTGTGGCAAGGTAAAGCCAGGAGCATCTTCCACATCTCCCACATGGAGTCAGGGGTCCAGATTCAGGGTTGCCCGCTGCATGTGTGTTAGCTTACTGGATGCTCGTATCCAGAACTGAATGAACCCTGCAGCGACGGGCAATTGGAGCTCCTTGCGCTCCACTTGGACCAACATTCCTTCCACAAGTTTCGCTGTCTGGCTGTTTTCCAAACTCTTCCCTTCAGAGTGGCATCTGTCACTCCCCTCCGGCCAGCCCAGGTGACCCTCCTGCACTCTTGCCTCCTTTTGGGAGACACTTTTTTGCCCCTGCAACAGGTGCCCTAGGGGGTCCAGTGCAGTGGCTCAATTGGCTAAATCCTTACCTTGCAAGTTCTGGGATCGCACATGAACACTGAGTCAGGTCCTGGCTGCTCCTCTTTCAGTCCAGTTTCCTGCTTGTGGCCTGGGAAAGCAGTAGAGAATGGCCTAATGCCGCGAAGACCCTGCACCTGCTTGGGAGACCCAGAAGAAGCTCAGGGTTCCTGGGTTTGGATTGACTCAGCTCTGGCAGTTGCAGCCATTTGGGGAGTGAACCAGCACATGGAAAATCTTTCTGTCTCTCCTTCTCTCTATAAAGCTGCCTTTCCAATAAAAATTAACACATTTTTAAAAAGATTTATTTATTTTTATTGCAAAGTCATATATATAGAGAGAGAGAAGGAGAGACAGAGAGGAAGATCTCCCGTCTGATGGTTCACTCCCCGAGTGACCACAATGGCTGGAGCTGAGCCAATCTGAAGCCAGGAGCCAGGAGCTCTTCTGGGTCTCCCAGGCAGGTGCAGGGTTCCAAGGCTTTGGGCCATGCTTGAATGCTTTCACAAGCCACAAGCAGGGAGCTGGATGGGAAGTGGGGCTGTCAGAATTAGGACCGGAGCCCATATGGGATCCCGGTGCACGTTCAAGGCAAGGACTTTAGCTGCTAGGCCACTGCACAGAGCCCAATAATTTTTTTTTTTTTTTTTTTTTACAGGTGACGTTTGCTGTCCTCCTGGGGAGCACTTGGAGGGGACACAGTCTTTGTTCTTATCTTCGCTTTGCTTCTTTGTCTCCCAACAAGGAAGATGTGAAGCTTCTTCTTTCTCATCCCTTGGAAGGAAGAAAGCTCTAGAAGAGGGTAAAGGGAGTTTTGTTTGTTTGCCTGTTCGTTTTTTAAAGACCCTGACTGAGAAAAGGAGGGTCAGGTGTGGGGAGGCACCTAAAACATCATGATTATCTACATTTTCTGGTTCCTGTATCCTGAGGGCGCAGTTCAGGCTGTCCTGGGCCCCAGCTTCTGAGAGCAGGTGGTTCAGGAACATGCTATGGTGAGCAGGCTAGACAAAACCCCAGTCTGAATGCCCTTTGCAGTCGGGAGTGGAGGGAAAGCAGATAAACAACAAATGCACAAATCTCTCACATACTGGTCGGTAAGGGATGAAGACGTACGCCAAAGCAGGGCCAGAGGGAAGAGGGTCCAGGGTGGGGATGAAGGCTCTGCTTGGGCAGTCCCTGAAGGAGTGTAGAGAAAAGCAAGCCATGTGGGTATCTTAGAGGAGAGTGGGCTAGGCTGAGGAGACAGCCAGTGCCAAGGCCCTGGGGCAGGAAGATCTTGGCAGACAGGTCGAGTGTCTTGAGATGAGAGGGTTATCTAAGGAGAGCAGTGCAATCATGAGGTTCTTTGTTAGGGAAAGGGAAGGTGATGCAGAAGCAAGAGGCTGGAGGGTGGCCAGGGAGGGATGTGGAGCCTTGCGGCACTGGAAAGCTCTAGAAATCAGAGAAGACAGAACATGGCTCAAAGGTGACCTTCCCTGAGGGCACCCCATCTGGCCTTGGTATCCTGGGACTCCAGCTGCAGGCCTTCAGGTGAGGGCAGTGCACTCCAAGGGGGCACTGCTCTCTCTGGCATCAGGGCCTCTGTCCACACTCTGCCAGCAGGGTCACAGCAGAGATGGAATTCGGATCCACAGTGTGAGCTCTGGGCTGTGTGAACTTGAGGGGTCGAGGCTGAACCCTTCTTACTGTACCACCTGCCAGGTGTGCCCTGAAGGAGTACGCCATGAATCCCTGTGGCAGGGAGGACAGAACGAGGCAGCAGGTGCATTGCTTTCTTTCTTTCTTTAGATTTGTTTTATTTGAAAGGCAGAGTTACAGAGAGAGAGGGCAACAGAGAGAGGGAGATCTTTCACCTGCTTGTTTACTAAACGGTCACAGTGTCTGGCAAGGGCCTGTGCAAAGCCAGGAGTTAGTTGCTTCTTCCAGGTCTCCCACATGGGTGCAGGGGCACAAGAACTTGAACCATCCTCTGCTGCTTTCCCAGAAAAGATGAGGGAGCTGGATGGGAAGTGGTACAGTTGGAACTTGAGCCAGTGCAAAAGTTATTACTGCACGGTGTGGGCCCTGGGCGATGACCTTCTGTTCCTAGGCTGTGACTTGAGAGGTGCTTCCTTGCCTGTTTTGTTGTAATTCATGGCTTGAAGTGGCTCTGAAGGTCAAGTGAGCTCACCTCCCCCGGAGCCCTCAGAGAATGAGTTTGAGGAGGCGGAGGCAGGGGAGGGATTTTTCTGAGCCCTACCCAGATTCTCAGCCTTACAGCTGCCCTGGCCCCATCCCTTCCTTTTGTTTCTGTCACAGGAGGGCCTGAGACTGTGGCTTTCCCTGGAAGAGGCTCCTGACCCTGCCACCAAGCCCTACTCGGGCCAGCTGGGCCCTTGGTTCTCCCCAGGGGATCCCCAGAGACTGTCCTCTTGTTTTTTTGTCTTTTAGTTCCCTGTCCCAAAGGACCGCGGCTGGCCGCATTAGGAGCAGATGGTGCCTCCAGAGAATCTGTTGGATTATTTGTGGGCACAGGTGGCATTTCAGGGTGGCTGGGGAGAACTCAGCTGGGCCTACGGGTGATGCAGTTCTGGGCTGTGCATCTGTCCCCGTTTCTGCCTGGGGCTGAGTGAGCTGGGCCTGGTCCTGAACCACCCCGTAAGAGATGGCGACTGTTACGAAGGCCACAGTGCTCGGTTATCGCCCAGGAGTGGGTGCTGGCGTGAGACCCCTGTTCTGCATCTCCAGCCAGTGGCAGAGGCGACTGCACTCCCTGGGTCCTGCTGGCTAACTTCCTGTCTCTGACAGGGAAACTGCCATGGATTGTCAGTTCCTGTCAGCACTAGGTGCCCTGTTTTCCTGGACCTTGGTGGGACAGCCCCAATGGGGGCTGGCTTTAGAAAAATTCCTTGCACCCTCGAGGGCCATGGGTCTCCAGTTAGGACCTGGACTCTAAAGAAGCAGAGGCGAGCAGGGTGGGGACTTTGAGGCACATGGCTGCTTAGCCGGGCTTCTCTAAGCCTGTCTTGCCCGGCAGTGCTTGGCCTGCCTCCAAACCCCATAAACGTGGCAGTCAGTCGGCAGGCCCCACCCTGCCCCCACCAGGCTGGCCTCTCTCCCCTCCCCCACCCCGGCCTTTATAATTGGAGTCCTGTTGGTGAATTATGGGCTCAATATTTTTCTAGGTTCCCCCTAGCTTCCCCTCCCTGCTATTGCCCCCCCACCCCCCCCAAACAAAGGAGCTATGAGACCGGAGCCAAAAATGCAGCTGGGCGGTGTGTGCCAACGACCCAGTCCCTGTGGGGGTGAGGCGGAGAGCTTTCCATGGGGCCCAGCCCTGGGCAGGGCCTAGTACTGTTCTCCCTCTGGCGGCTCCTGCCCTCCTCCTCCCCCGCTTCTTCCTGCTCACTGCTGCTCCACAGAAGCTTCTCTGTCCCCCTCAGGCTGGGCTGGCTCCCACTAGGCCACTCGAATGGCTCTCCCACAGGGCAAGGCTGACCTGCAGGCAGGGGGCCAGCAAAGTCGGTCAGTCTGCCGGGTGTCTCACAGCCAGACACGGGAGACCCAGCCAGGGCCACACAGCAAAGCATAGTGGCTCACAGACACGGTCGCAAACGGTTGGCCAGCACCCCAGCAGGTTGGGCCTCGCAGCCTGACCTGGGTGACACAGGTCAGAGTCCCCCAGTCCCAGTTGCTCTCGTTAGATGTCAGCCAGTCAGTCAGAGGCTGCCGCACAGGCCGCTGCAGCCACTCATCACACGGTAAGTGGCAGCCTGGATCAGCAGGCCTCCTGCTGCCTGCTCAGTTCCATCTGTCAGCTGGTCAGTCAGTTTGTCAGGGCAGGGTCTGTCAGCTTGTAGGGTGTCACTCAGCGAGAGGGCCAGAACTAACCTAGTCTCGCAATCGACACTTCAGGTCAGTCTGCCCACAGACCATCATCTCCCAGCCACGCTCGGTTCCACTGTCACAGCCATTCAGTCAACCCCAGCCGGTTCCTACTGCGAGTCACCCGGCTGTCTCCCAGGCAGATGGTCCGCCTCAGGCAGCCTCTTGTCAGTGTCTAAGGCAGAAGGTTGTTTACCCAGCCAATTCTGTTGGTTGGGCAGAGTCAGTTCCTGTCAGTTGAAGAGTCAGTCACGGATGCGGCAGCCATCATCTGTGGTCTGGCAGGGAGATGTGAACTGGAGTCAAGAACTCAGGGCTCTCGGTGAGACATGAGGGCGTCCAGTCAGTCAGAAAGGGACAGGCAGTGCCTGGGCCAGCGCTAGTCAGTCACAATCATCGAGCAGTCAGTCAGTCAACACCCTCGCTTTGAGCTGTTACTGAGATCATAGGATGTCACCAGCCATCCTGTCAGTCAGAAAAAAACAGCCAGTCACTCAGTCAGCGGTCAGTCAGCCACAGCCCTCAGACTGAAAATCAAGTCTCCGAGGAGATCTTAGTTACCAAGTCAGTCAGCCCGCAGCAGCCAACCAGTCACATGTTTACTTGGTCCGTCGGTCACTTTGTTAGGAACTCAAAGCTAGCTAGTTCCAGTCAGTTTGAATTAGTCATGCAACTAGCCAATGTCGTCAGCCACCCAGTCAGCCAGTTGCTCACGCAGTGAGTTGGTCAACCTGTCACTTAGCTGGCCGGGCTCAGTCCATCAGTTTGGTTACAAGTGATCCAGCCAATCAAAATTTATCACGGCTCCCACAGCGTGTGGCCTGGACAGTTCCCATCACTGCTGGCCAGCCACAGGGAAAGCCCTTCTGTTGGCCAGTCAGCCGAACTTGCCCACACCAAGACAGACTGACTTCTGATGGTAGCTGACTGGCGGATAGCCTGGATCAGAGAACATGTCTTTCAGCGATGTCCAGAACCGGTGGCCCTCATTCAGCCACCTGTTTCTGGTGTCTCAAAAGGATCTGGCTGTGGGTGAGCGGGTAGGGGGCAAGCGGCTGCTGTGTGAGCCCAGTGGAATCCACTGGAGCGGCCTAAGCAGACAGCCAGCGGGGTAGCGGGGCAAGGGCACCGGGCTGACCCCAACACCCCTCCCTGGTTACTCCGCTCTCCTCTCCCTGCTCTGCCCAGATGTATGCCAGCTCTCAGTCTCTGTAGGGGTCCCATGGTGTCCCACTCTCCCACAATCATACCTACTCCCAGACATAACCGCCACATGCACATACAGAGCCACCACAACCCACCCAGATGTACCCCATCACACTCCCTGCCTCACATACATGCATAAGCACTAACCCCCACATCACACTGGGTACCTCACCCGCACGTGCACTCTCCATCCACTCCACATTCACACCATAAACTGTACACGCCACACACTACACGTATGCAACCACTCCCTCCCACCTCATAGCCACAGGCACGTGAGTGTACCATGCCTCCCAGCCCTAGCACACAGCACGCACACACGCACGCACAGCCTTGCAGCTTGGCCAGCCACCTCATTCAGAACATCCTGTTCCCGGCAGCTGCCAGCAGCCGCTCAGACCCCGCTGACCCTGCCCTCCCCCTGCCTGTCCCTGGTGGCTCTCGCTGGCCACCCTTCTCAGCCTGGGCTATTGGGGCTGCCAGTCCTCCTCCATCATATCTGTCTGGAGGAGAGGGGAGATGGAGGTGGGATGGAGGGGGCGGGGTGCTGAGAAAGAAGCAGCTCTGTCTCACTCCTGCTCCTGGCCTTCCTCAGGGCCAGCATTGGCTGCAGGTGGCTCAGAGAGGTAGCCAGGGCTGCTAATCCCACGCAAGGCACTGCTCAACTCTGAGGGACTACAATGTGTACACTTTGGCAGAGGGAAACTTCTGGACCTCTGCGAGCACCTGGGGTCTTTTGAGCCTCAGCCCCTCTTGTGTTTAAAATACAGGTGTCGGAGCACGTGCTGTGGTATAGCAAGTTAAACCGCTATCTGCTAAGACAGCATACTATACAAGTGCAGATTTAAGTCCTGGCTGCTCCGCTTCCAATCCAATAAACACACCTGAAAAAGCAGCAGAAGATGGCCCAAGTACCTGGGCTCCTGTAAATGTGTGGGAGACAAAGATGGAGCTCCTGGCTCCTGCCTTTGGTTTGGTCCAACGCCAACTGTTGCAGCCATTTGGGCGATCAAACAATGAATGGAAAAATCTCTCTGTAACTCCACCTTCCAAACAAATACATTAAAAAAAATAATAAGATAAAATGCAGGTGACAACAGCTGCAGAGGCTGATGAGGACATGATGGCAGAGTTCCTGCGACTACGCATTTGTGGGTGATTTGCTCCAGCCAGCTCAAAGGGGGCTCTGGGTCTCCTGCCTGAGCCCCTTTTCACACCCTGCTCTCTGTCAGAGCCTGCCATGGCCCAAGGGCTGCCCAAATGCGCTGTGGTTGACTCCACCCCTCAGCCCTTCCAGCAAACATTGCAGAGGAAGAAACTCCCTTTCAGAATTGGAGTCATGGCACCCAAGCCACAGGCTGTGAACAGCAGAGCCAGAGCCGGGGGACTCCTAAGGCTGTAGGCAGTCTGAAGCCGTGCGCTTGTGTGGTCCCTGCCTGCCCTCGCCTTACCCCCAGCATTGCCCTCCACTCTTAGCTCTCTGGTTCCCCTCAAGTTCCCCCACTGCCCATGGACTTTCCTGGCTGCGGGCTTGACATCCTAAACCTCCAGATAAGGAAGTGCATGGGCCCCCAGCCTTCTTGCTGGCCGGGCGTGGCTGATGACTGCCCTGGTGGATGGGAAATGAGCCCCAGGGCTCCCCTTCTGGGAGTTACTGAAAACCCAGGACTTGGCTGATTCCCGGCTGGCAGGTCCAGCGGGGGAGGAGGGTGTGCTGCGTGCCAGCTCTCCAGCTGCAGAGACTGAATGAGGCCTGGGATTCAGTCCCTGTTCATCCCACGCACCAGCCTGGGGCTCCCCGAGGCTGCTCAGCCCCCAGAGCGGCCTGGCTGGGGCTTGCCTTCCTGGGCTCTTCTTCTCCATCTCCTCTTTCCCTTCTCTCTCAGTGCTTTCCGTTCTCTGCTTCCTCCTGCCCTGGAACCATCGACCTGTCCCTGCACCCTCCACTCTGTCCCACCCCCCTTCCTTCTCTCCCACTCTGCTGTGCTGCCCTCTGCTCTTCACCTCAGTGCCCCAGTCCACACCCCCTCACCAGTTGTGTCGCCATCTATGTCTCCCTTTGCCTTCAACTTCCTTTCTCTGTCCTCCTGCACAGCTGTAACCATGACATTGTGACATTGTGACATTGAAACTGGGGCCCAAGGCTGCAGCCTCCTTAGGGGCTCCCTCTGGGTGGCCTGGCGGGGAGTTCTATTCAGGCCTCCCCTGCCAGGGAGCCTCTGGGGGAGAGAGAGAGCCTGTGCCAGCTTGGAAGATCTGGCCCCTCTGGGGTCCCCCCAAGGCCAGCTATAAACTGTTCTCCCGCCCTCTCACTCTGCAAAGCAAAACAAAACAGTGTCAGTCCTCCCTCTGCTTCTCTAAGTCCCCATTTCTCAGTCCCCTTCCTGGGAGGGGACAACACATAGGTGCATAGCTGGCCCCCTCCACTGTAGCTGCTGTAGTCCCCTCTGTCCCCTATGAGCCCCTGTTGTGATTATGGAGGAGAGTGGCACCGGGCACACTGGCACAGCAACTGGAGGTGTCCCCAGCAGCCTTGGGGACACCCCAGGGACACTTTGGTGTGGCTGAGGGAGTCTCTGGGGGACCACAGCCACTGCCACTCCTGGACACTATGGCAGGAGAAAAGCATCCAGTCGCCCTGGGGTGCTGGTCTAGTGGTGTGCTATGGGGCTCCTAGAGGGGGACCTACCAGGATGTGGCAAGACGGTGGTGACAAGGTCCCCAAGGTCCTGGGGCAAGGCTATCCTGCAGGGCGGCAGGGGGAGGGAGGAGAGATTTCTGTAAGGTTCTCCCCAGGGCCCCAGAACCCCTCCCTGCCAGTGACAGGCAGGACCCCTGGGAAGGGCTCAGGTGAAGCTGGAGGTCACAGACCCCAGAGGCCCCAGCCCTTGTAATCCCCCTCTGCTCCTCTGTCAGATCAGCCTGGTCCTGGGGGAGAGTCACTTGTGTCAACACAGATGTGAGGCTCCACCTGGAGCTTTATGGAGGGGTCATAAACCTCCCCAGGGCCGGGGTGGGGTGGACCACACTACCTTATCCTTCCTCTTTTGTCTACAAGAGGGTCCTGAGCGGCTGTGTCCCCTCTCCTCCCCGGCTTTGCTTTTCCCTTTCCGCTGTGAGCAAGTGCCGTGTGTGTGTGTGTGTGTGTGTGTGTGTGTGTGTGTGTGTGTGTGTGTGTGTGTTTACGTGTGTGCTTGAACTTGCACTTACTTTCTCACCCCTTCCATAAACATGACTACTTTATATGCACGTGCCTGTGTGCTTAACATGCTTCTCTAAGTAAAAGGCAAGGACCTGGAACATAAAACTAGCACGCCCACCTCCCCTGCCGCACTCCCACTCTAGGGCTGCTGTGGGGTTGCAGAGGCTGTAATAGAAACCCTTAATCCCCAGCCCCAGGGGGCTGCCAGCTCAGGCTCAGCACCGACCCCCACTGCCCTGACTTCCAGCTCCCAGGAGGAAGGCAGTTGTGGCAGTGTGCCCTGCTGTTACAGGCACCCTGCTGGCATGACAAGGCTGGCAGCTGGCTCCCTTCTTGGCCAAGGACTGTTAGCCTGGTCTGCCTCTGGGTTCTGCCCTAGCCACAGCCCTGGCCTTGCCACATGAGCCTCTCAGCCTTCTGGAGAGTTCCCAGTCCTGGAGCAGCTCTCTTGACACTCTCCCTCAATCCCTCACATCCCATCACCTCTTGGTGAGCCCCTGTGCATCCTGCAGGTCAGAGATGCCCCCTTTTCCAGGAAATCTTCCCAGAATGCCTCCTGGGTAAAAATAGGAGAGCATAAATGTTGAGAGTTCAGAAGCCCTTGGGTGTGAATCCCACCCCCAGCTGTATTTTTCTCCCCTGAAGCTACCCTAACCTACAGGATGGCCCAGACCCCAGGTGCTCCTGAAGGCAGACAGAAAGGAGTCAGCAGGACTCCTCTTAGCCTGGGGTACGTGGCTGGGGCCCCTGGAGCCGGAGCCTGTGTTAGCTATGTCTTAAGCTCTTTGTGCCTGTGTCCAAAAGTCCTCTGTCCCTGAGCACAGCAGTCATAGCGGGTGAAGAGCCTACCCCGAGGGCCCATTTCTGATTCAGTGATCGCCAAACAGGGGTCACCATAGCAGGTGCGCAGAGTCCAAGCTTCCCAGAGCCCTCTTGTGAGGACCCAGCCCCAGCTGCACGGCTGAGTGTATCTCTTGGCTTCTCTGGACTCTGTCAAGTCCAGCATGCACAGGGGGACTATGGGAGACAGAAATCTTGCTTCTAGGTGACAGAGAAGTTGGCCTAAGACTTAGTTTCACTGAGTAGCTGTGCAAGTTCCTTAACATCTCTGAATCCGACACTCACTATGGCCCACAAGCCACCGCGAAGCCTGGTGGTGGACGACAGCGGCCATGTGCTTTGCTTGTCTGTCATCTGTGTTTAGGCAGGGTGCAGTGGACAAAGCTTCCTCAGGTCCACGCAGAGAAGCTGAGGACACACCTTCCGGGTAGCTTCTGGCTGTGTCCTGGGCACTCAGTTCTAGGCTGTCGGTGGCAGAGCAGAAGGCTACTCTGTGATCAGCTCTCCGTCGGGGCTGTTTCAGCTTCCTTTCAGCACGGTGGCTGGGGCCCAGAGGGGCTGTCCCAGGAGCACCAGGCCAAGCTGCCACATGTAAATCTTACTAATTCTGCACACAGCCTTGTGCTGTGGGCACATATCTCATGCCACAGGAGGATAAAACTGAAGCTTAAGGGGAGTGACTGTGCAAGATCACCCCACTAGACAATGATGCAATGAGGCCCTAAATGCCCCAAGAGTCTTTTTCCCACAGTATCACCAGCACACAAATATGGGAAGTTCTGCTTGTCCCCACTTTCCTCCCCCACCGGATGGCTTCAGAACTTTAGACTCACTGTATTTTTGCCCTTGTGCATTCCTATTTCTGTGCCCCAGTCTTTTCTCATACCCTACAGTCAAGTCATTCTGGGACACTTTCTATAGGAAAAGCAGCCAGGGTTCATCCCACTCTTTTCTAGGCACTTCTGGAAGCTTCTAGAAAGAAAGCTGGAATGTGCCTTCTGACAACTTCATCTGGATGGACATGATGTGTGTGTGTGTGTGTGTTTACAGGGGGGGGGGGTCTGATACAGGGTTTGAAGCCTGAGTCCTAATCCCAGTCAGCCCAAGGGTCCTGTTTATAACTACAACGTCAAGCACTAACCCTTACCACCATCCTGTCTGGGAGACAAAGAGTCTGAGGCTCAGAGCCAAGTCCTTCTCATTTCAGCTCCTTACTTTAGGACTGAGCCTGTGCATAGCCAGCTGGGTGGAATTAGGATCCCGGTTGTGTGACTGGCAGAGGAGCCTGGCTCCCCGCCGCCTTGCCCCGTGGGTCAGCACTGGCTGGCTGTTGGTTTGGGATGAGCAGCGATGAAGCTTGATGGTTTGGTCAAGGTTTAGTAGACTTATGATTCCCAGGAAACCAGCTTGGGAGCTTGACATGGCCACGTACCGACAGTCATGTCACCTTGAAAAAAAAGCTTCACCTCCCCGAGGATTCAACTCCCTGCCTGTAAAATCATAGCCACGCTCCCGGATTGCTGCAGGCATGAGACGAGAGGAGGTGTGTGCAGGTCTGGCAGATGGCACTGCCCTGGAGCAGGGCCTCCAGGATGCCCAAGATAGAGCTCTTGTTGAGCTTGGCACAGTGTTTGTTGGCTGAATGACAAGTTCCAGGGCTGATAATTGAGACCCATGAGAATGAACTTTGTATTTGTTTTGAGCAGCCGAGGAAGGAAAAGTGAGAGAGAAAAAGAGAAAGTGAAAGAGATCTGCCATCTGCTGGTTTACTCCTCAGGCGTCCACAGAAGCTGGGGTTGGGCCTGGAGCTGGGATCTCTGTCCAGATACTCCACATGAGAAGCAGGAACACATCTGTCTGAGCCATCACTGTTGTTCTACATCACTGTTGTGTACCTTGGCAGGACACAGAGCCAGCTCGGGCACTCTGAAACAGGATGTGGCATCCTACCTGGCAGTCCAGGTGAAACACCTGCTCCAGGGAATAACTTCACAAGGAGGACTTTTGCTATGGATGGATGGACAAATGGATGGACAGATGGAGAATGAATGGGGGCCCGGTGTGGTGGCCTAGCGGGCAAAGTCTATGTCTTTAACATGCCGAAATCCCATATGGGTGCCAGTTCTAATTCTAGCAGCTCCACTTCCCATCCAGCTCCTTGCTTGTGGCCTGGGAAAGCAGTTAAGGATGGCCCAAAGCCTTGGGACCCTGCACTCGTATGGGAGACTTGGATGAAGTTCCTGGATCCTAGCTTCGGATTGGCTCAGCACCGGCTGCTGCAGTCACTTGGGGAGTGACTCATTGGATGGAAAATCTTCCTCTCTGTCTCTCCTCCTCTCTGTATATCTGGCTTTGCAATAAAAATAAATCAATCTTGGGCCCAGCGCGGTGGCGCAAGTGGTTAAGTCCTCGCCTTGCACGCCCGGGATCCCATATGGGCACCGGTTCTAATCCTGGCAGCCCTGCTTCCCTTCCAGCTCCCTGCCTGTGGCCTGGGAAAGCAGTTGAGGACGGCCCAGGGCTTTGGGACCCTGCACCCACGTGGGAGACCTGGAAGAGGCTCCTGGCTTCGGATCGGCATAGCATCGGCCGTTGCGCTCATTTGGGGAGTGAATCATCGGACGGAAGATCTTCCTCTCTGTCTCTCTCCTCTCTGTATATCCGCCTTTCCATTAAAAAAATAATAAAAATAAATCTTTAAAAAAAATAAATCAATCTTTAGGGGAAAAAAAAGAGAATGAATGGATGGATGGATACAGAGTTGGATGGAGGATGGATGGACAGGTGGATGGATGAATGGATGGATGGATGGATTAATGTTTGTGGTGTTAAGCTGGATTTCCTCTGAAGCAGACAGGAGAGATTAAGACATGAAGATAAATAGTGTGTTTAGGAGGTAATTCCGGGGACTCTGGCATTGTGGGAGGAGAAGAGACAGAAGGAAAGCAGGGTTATGTTCATGAGCAGTTGCAGCTCACTCCCTCTGCGCACCCTGGGAGTGAGTGTGTAACCTCCAGCTCCTGCAAGTCCCGGCTGGAGGATGCCCCTGGAGGTGGTAACTGTCATCAAGCCCTTGTGATCAGAGAGCACCCCCAGCGAGAAGGCTGCAGGGTCATGCCTGGTAGTCTCTGAATGCCAAAGAGCAGAGAGGGCCGAGGCACCTAGAGCCTCAGTTGGGTGCGATGGGCACCCTGAGCCTGGATGAGAAGGAGATTGAAGCCTGTTTGTGACCTCCTTCTCTCTCGCTCCCAGAAGGGCCTTGCACTCTGGTCTTCCTCCAGCTGATACCTCCCAAAGCTGGGGCTTCCTCCCTGGGATGGTAGGTGGGGATTTGAAGAGTCGGCGCAGCTGGGAACTGGGAGAGCAGGTGTGGAAAGAACCGGATTGCAAGGAAGACACTGAAGACCCTTTGGGCTAAGGCAGCAGGGAGGGTGCCTCTGTGTTGGGGTGCAGAGGTGGGCATGAGGCTACCAGCCTGTCGTTGACTCACATCATTTTTGCTGTGACCCCAGAGTGGGCTCTGAGATCTTGGAGGAAGGGGCTGTGGGTGAGACTGGCATCACTCTCTGAACCCTGTGGATTGAGGGGAAGAGCTGCCTGCCCAGCCAGCCCAGGCTGCAACCTGGCATTAGCTTCCAGAGCCTTGGCCTCCACCCCTGGCTCTGCTTCCACATCTGTCAAATTGGAGTGGTTCCTTTTCTTCACTTTTTTTAATTGCCAAAACTTTATCTATTTTTTTTTTTATCAGAAAGGCAGATTTACAGAGAGGAAGAGATAGAGAGAAAGATCTTCAAGCCTCTGATTTACTTCCCAAATGGCCAGAGCTGAGCTGATATGAAGCCTGAAGCCAAGAGCTTTTCCTGGGCCTCTCATGTGGGTGCAGGGTCCCAAGACTTTGGGCCATCCTCATCTGCTTTCCCAGGCCGTAAGCAGGGAGCTAGATGGGAAATGGAGCAGCTGGAACAAAAACCGGTGTTCATGGGATACCGGAGCTTGGAGGTCGAAGATCAGTCAATTGAGCTGTTATACTGGGCCTGGTTCTTTTTCTTTTAAAAAATTTCCCCCAATTTTATTTGAAAGGCAAAAAGTTAGAGGAAGAGAAAGAGAGAGAGAGAGAGAGAGTCCATCCATTGGTTTTCTCTTCCAAAGCTCGCAACAGCCAGGGTTGGGCCAGGCTGAGGCCAGGAGCCAGGAACTCCATCTGGGTATCCCATGAGTATAAGAGAGATCCAAGTACTTGAGGGCTCACTTACGGGCTCCAAGGGTGCTTGTTCGCAGAAAGCTAGACTCGGGGGGCCAGCACTGAAACAGGATGGAAGCATTCTGAGCAGCATCCTAGGCACTGTGCCAAATGCCTGCCCCCACATGGGAACAGGGGTTGGTAGCTACCATCCAGGGCTAGGTATCATGCCATTGAACAGGGGCACATTCAATAAGCGAGTGAGTAGAGGCAATATTGGTCTTCCTATTTCTGCCTGAAACCTTTGGTGTCCTGCTCTATGTTCTTGGGTGTCTGAGCCGTTGGGGACTGTGCGTGCTATGGCCCAAGGCATGGGGTCCCTTCAAACATCTTGGTACTGGGGGCACAGAGACTATAGGCTGTGGATGTCATGGGAGAGGTCTGAACAAAAGAGGCTGTGCATGACTGATGCCACGTCCCAGGTTGTAGGTGCCTGTGACACAGCCCCTTGGGGAACCTAGGGAAAATGCGGGCATGAAGGCAGATAACACACTGTCTGAATTGGTGGGGACAGAGCCATCAAATACTGTTCTCTTGCGTCTGCTGTGGATAACTCACCTTGACTGAGCGGCAGCCAGGTGCCTGGCACCATGCTGAGTGATTGCCACACAAGTTATATTTCAAGCATGTGTGGCATAATGGGGGTAAACTATCACTTGCAATGGCAGCATCTCTATGAGGGTCAGTTTGGATCTCGGCTGCTCTGCTTCTGACAGAGCTGTCCGCTGGGACAGCCGGGCAGGATGGCCCATGTGCTTGAGGCCCTTGTACCCACGTGTGAGATCTGGGTGGAGTTCCTTGGCTCCTGGCTTCCTCCAGGCCCAGCCCTTAATGCTACAGCCATTTGGAAAATGAAGCAGTGGATGGAAGATCTATTTTTGCTTCTGTAATCTACCTTTCAAAAAGGAAAGGAGGAGGCATTGTATTTCATGCTTATGGCAATGAAATCAGAACCATTGCTGTAGGTGAGGCTGAGAAAGGCAAGCTTGATTTCCGGTAGGACATAGCTAATAGCTGGCAGAGCTGGCATTGGACCCCAGGTCTGGGAACCTCCAGAGCCTGAGCTTTAAGGGTAAGTAAAAGAAAAGCCTCTTTGCTTCTGCACAGGGGAATAGTGGGGTGTGCAGATCTGGGACCTGCAAGAGGCTGGGGAGGGCTCCATCCCAGAAACAGTGCCAACATTCACTGGCGTCTGCTGGGTGGACATGCAGCAATCGTTGTTAGACATGATGGATGGGGCAGGCACTGTTACACAGTGGTTAATTCCACATCCTACAAACACCGGCCTTGCATGGGGGTGCTGGGTTTGTCTGTGCTTTTCTTAACTTCCAATCCAGCTCCTTGCTAATGCACCTGGGAAAGCATTGGCAGATGGGCCAAGCGCCTACACCCCAGCACTCACCCGGAAGGAGCTCTTGGTTCCTGGCTTTAGACTGATCCTCCTGTTCAGCTTCTTACAGCTGTTTGGGGAGCGACACAGTAGATGGAAGGTCTCTCTCTCTCCACCCCCACCCCCCGCCTTTCTCTTTTGCCCTCTCTCTGTAAACTTTGATTTTTATTTATTTATTTGTTAAAATTTTTAAAGAATTATTTTAATTTTTATTGCAAAGTCAGATATACAAAGAGAAAGAGAGACAGAGAGGAAGAGCTTCTGTCCGATGATTCACTCCCCAAGTGACGGATCCGAAGCCAGGAGCCAGGAACTTCCTCCGGGTCTCCCACGTGAGAGCAGAGTCCCAAGGCTTTGGGCTGTCCTCGACTGCTTTCCCAGGCTGCAAGCAGGGAGCTGGATGGGAAGTGGAGCTGCCGGGACTAGAACTGGCGCCCAAGATGAGGACTTTGAGCACTAGGCCAACGCGCAAGGCCCTATTTATTAAAATTTTTATTGGGAAGTAAGATATACAGAGAGAAGGAGAGACACAGAGGAAGATCTACCATTTGTTGATTCTCTCCCGAAGTGACCACTACAGCCAGAGCTGCGCTGATCTGAAGCCAGGAGCCAGTACCCTCTTCTGGGTCTCCCACGTGGGTTCAGGTTCCCAAGTCTTTGGGCCATCAATGACTGCTTTCCCAGGCCACAAGCAGGGAGCTGCATGGGAAGCAGGTCTGCTGGGATTAGAACTGGCGCTCATATGGGATTTCTGTGCATATAAGGCAAGGAGTGTAACCGCTAGGTTACCACCCTGGGCCCAAACTCTGACTTTCAAATAAATAAATAAATAAATATTTAAAACATTTTTTAAGTTAAAAAATGATGGCGAGGGGCTAACTTGGCCCAGCAAGAAAGGCTGCCACCTGTAATGTTGGCATCCCACGTGGGCTGCTCCATTTCTGATCCAGCTCCTTGCTAACGTGCCTGGAAAACAAGGAGGGTCCAAGTGCTTGGGTCCCTGCACTCATGTGGGAGACCAGAGGAAGCCCCTGACTCCTGACTTCTGCTTGCCTCAGCTCTGGTCATTGTGGCCATCTGGGGAGTGAACCATAGATGCAAGATGTCCCTCTGAAAATCTGTTTTTCAAAGAAAATGTGTGTGTGTGTGTGTGTGTGTGTGTATCAGAACCTGAACCTGCTTACAGGATACTTGTAGGTGCCATTCTTGTGTGCTTGCTCAGTTCATGCCCCTAACATCAGCCCTATCATCTAGTTTCAACAGCTCACCAGGCAGGCTTACCCTGGGCCCAGAGTCCTAACTCATGACCTCAAGCAGCAAAATGAACCCCGGGGAGCCTCAGTTTTGTCATCTGCGAAATGGAATGCTGTTAGTTCTTGTTCTGGGGCAGTGTGATGAAGTGGGTGCAGATAGGTCCAGAGCACACAGCACCTGATCTGTGGCATGGACCAACGGCATGAGAGATTAGAGTTTCTAGTTGCCCCAGTCTGCGTCTCCCGGGCCCAGACCCCTGCAGAGGCCGGGTCCCAGCCACCATGTGTTCAACCAGGGCTTGGATCTCGGCTGCTGCAGACTCTCTCTGCTCCTGCAGTCCCTGCCAGCCTCCCTCCAACCCCCCAGCCTCAACCAGGCTTCTAATGAGTTTAGTATTTTCATCAAATCATTCTTCCTATAACACAGGGCTAGGTGAGGCTAAAAATAGCTCCCTGAGTCATGTGATGGCTCCAAATGCGGAGGCTCCCAGCAAAGGTACAAGTGCGACTCTCTGTTTCCTAGGAAATGAAAGTCATTGTGATGCCTGACGCCAGGTCGCCGCCACCGCCAACGCAGCCGGGCAGCCTGCAGAGGCACACTGCTTCCTACGCCATCCCATATTGTGTGTGACAGCAAGAGGGCAGAGGGCAGCAGAGGCATGGCCTGGAACCCTCCTGTCTGGGCCAGAGGCTGTCCTTGGCCTTCAGGAACAAGATGTCCCTAAAGGAGAGCTGCCCTCCAGCTGGACACACCACTCTGTCCCCTTCTTATCCCACCCAGGGGCAGCAGGTAGCCCCTTGCCTTGCTGACAAGAGACAAGGGTTCTTCAGGCTGGTGTGGTGGCTCTGTGAGCTAAACCACCTGCAAAGCTGACACCCCAAAGAAGAGCACTGGTTTGAGTCTTGGCTGCTCAGCTGCTGCTCAGCTTTCCTGAAACTGCCCCCAGGGAAAGCAGCAGAGGATAGCCCAAGTATTTTGGTGGGATGAAATTCCAGGCTGCTGGCTTTGGCCTGGCTTAGTCCCAGCCGTTGTGGCCATTTGGGGCATGAACCAGTGACTGGAAGATCTCTCTCTTTTGCTTTCTCGTGCTTTTCTGCTCACGTGGGTCTCTTTCCCATGCCTTGCAGCTAGAGGGAATCCATGACCTGGCGAAGAACTGGAATCTGTGGACAAACACTCGCTCGTGGAAGCTCTTCGATATTCCTTCCCACCATCCACCCCTTAGTTTAGGATGGCCCCCAATACCCTAGGTCAGTCTCAAGGCTCTGGGGTACCACATACCCCAGAAAGGTTAATGCTCACTGATTGCTGGGCCCAGCCCTGGGTTCTCATGCAGCAGGTCTGAGGCTGGGCCCAAGAATTTGCATTTCATCAGGTTGAGGATGGCTGTCCGAGGAGTGATGGCTGATCCGTCTCCAGCCCCGTTCTCCCGTGCCTCTTCCTTCCCTGACACTCCCCAGCCTATCCTCAACGGTTCCTCACCTTTGGGTCTTGCCCCCTGGAGCTCTCCCTCCTCACATGGCTCATGGCCACTCCTGCTTTAACTCTGCATGGTGCCATCTACCGACTGCTCACTAACCATTGATGCCTTACCTCTCGTAACGTGCAGGCCCCACCAGTACCCCCATTTTGTAGGTGGCAAATCTGGTACTCTGGTGGAAAGTCACAATGCCAAGTCAAGGAGCAGGACTGGAATTTAAGACAGTTGAGTGTCAAGGTGGTGGCAGGGGTGGCTCAGCTGCAGGAAGACTCGTCTGAATCTTCTAGATTGGATCTTGTGCACACGGGGGCTCCCCTATGCTCTGTGCATGTCCTTATCCACACGCCGACTGCCTGGCAGCACCACTGCCTGTCTTGTTGACTTTGTCCTGATCATCACCCTATCCTAAGGGTCTACAACAGCGGCTAGCACCAGTATGTGCCAGCTAATTGACTGAATGACACTGATCAAGTGTCTACTGGTTGGATACATGCGCCACGATTGCCTAATCATCACTAAGTGAGTAATCTCACTGCTGAATGAGTGAATGAGATAGAAAGCTCTCAATACGAATTGGTTAGTGGAGTGAGTGAGCTAACTATGGCCACTAACTAATACATTGCTTCGTATAACTTAGTCTATACACATGGCTAGCACATGCATATGAGTGTTGCCTGGCTGGGTTAGCTGCTAGGTGATAGAGGCCTTGATGGGTAGATGGATGGTTGGCTCAGGGGGTTGACTGATACACAGACTGTGGATAGGCTGAAACCCAGCTGTATACATAGGGTAGTATACGGGAGGGTGGACAGGTTGCAGTGCAGGCACATGGATAGGTTGATATACGGGTAGGTGATAAGCTACTATGGAGGTGGATGGATAGGTTCATGTACAGGTAGGTGGGTAGGCTGATATACAGGTGGATGAGTAAGCTCATATACAGGTGGGTGGACAGGTTGGCATAGAAACGGCTGGATAGGTGATTAAATGGAGGGACGAGTGGTTGGCTGGCTGACTTGAAGGTAGGCAGGTGTATAAGTGGGTAGGCAGTGAATGTTGATGATGGGTAAGTGTGCTGGCAGCTGGCTGGGCTGGAGGCCCAGTTAGGACTTGCTGTGACTGCAGCCCTGCTGGCTTGGAGCGCTGTCCCTGTGGTACCACTCCTGCGGGATAGGTGACACAAGGTGAGTTCTGCACAGATCCCCCAGGGCACATGGAGTCGGCCCCAGCAGGGCAGCCCAAGAGTCCGCTGGGTCACCAACTCAGACCTGGGGCATCCAGAGGAGTAAGGCAGCATCAGGAGAGCCCTGCAGAGCTGCTGTAGATGTCAGGATGTCACCCAGCTGTGAGGGGCTGGGGACAGGGAGCGAGGAGGCGCCGACGCTTGTCGTGTTTCTGAGCCCTTGTCTTAATGACTAATTATTTTCCCTCCTCTGACAGGGCTCCTCCGGAGGGGAGCGCAGAGCCCTGGCTAGAAGCCAGAGCTGAGCTCAGTGCTCGCATTCACTAATAAGCCAGAAGCGGATTAACCCCGACCTGCCAGGTGCCGTGCAAAACCTCAAGGCCCAGGGCCCAGCTACAGCCAGGTGCTGCGCAGCCAGGAGTCCCTTCCGGGCAGAATCCAGAACGAGTAAGCCAAAACTCAGCTGGATATCTGAGAAGGCAGGGGAAAGGCAGGTGGTTGACTTGAAAGTGACTTGATTTCAGTCTGTGGGAAGTGATGAACTCCGACGCTTATTATTTATTAAGTGTTTGCTGTCTACAGGACCTTCTAAAGACGCTTTATCTGAATTGCAGCATCCCCTGGAAGCAGGACTTTCTTATCTGCTTCCCCATTCCACAACTGTGAAACTGAGGGACATGTGTCATTACTGTGGTTTGAAAACATGCCTCTAGGGCCGATTCGGTGGCATACAGGCTAATCCAATGACTGCAATGGGTGCCAGTTTGTGCCCCGGCTGCTCCACTTCTGATCCAGCTCCATGCTTATAGCCTGGGAAAGCAGCAGAGCATGGCCCAATGCCTTGGAGATCCAGAACAGGCTCCTGGCTCCCAGCTTTGGTGGTTGCAGCCATTTGAGGAATAAATCCAGAGATGGCTGGCTTCTCTCTGTCTCTCCTCTCTGTAAAATCTGCCTTTCAATGAAAAAGAAGTAGTAAATCTTTTAAAAAAAATTCTGGGATGCTCTCTTGAAGAGGTGACTTCCAATTCCTTTCCCCTGAGACTATGAGTTGATTCCAAGGAATTGGAATGAAGTAGTGAAGACATGCTGACTTCTGAGATGAGTTCAAAAGGCTGAGACGGTCTCTGGTGGAGTCCAGACTCGGCCTCTTCTGGGCCACATCACTCGGAGCTCTGAGCTTGTGAGAGAGGTCAGGTGACCATGAAGCCACGGAAGTGTGTGGGGTGTCCTCCCAGGGGCCCCAGGCTTTCTTGTCTCAGCAATTTGAGTCTCTGAATGAAGAATTCTGGAACCCTGGATTCTTTACTCACTGCACTGGTTAAAATGCCCATGAACCACCCTGAGGGAGAATCTCCTGGCAGATCCCAGAGCAACTGGCCCTGATGGGCTTTGGGCACAATAACGTGATCCTCAAGCCTGAGTCATTTTTTTAAAGATTTATTTGTTCTTTATTGCAAAGTCAGATATACAAGGAGAAGGAGAGACAGAGAGGAAGATCTTCCGTCTGATGATTCACTCCCCAAGTGACTACAATGGCCGGTGCTGCGCAGATTCTAAGCCAGGAGCCAGGAACTTCCTTCCAGGTCTCCCACGCAGGTGCAGGGTCCCAATGCTGTGGGTCATCCTCGACTGCTTTCCCAGGTCACAGGTAGGGATCTGGATGGGAAATGGAGCTGCTAGGATTAGAACCGGCACCCATATGGGATTTCGGTGCGTTCAAGGCCAGGACTTTAATTGCTAGGCTACGGAGCTGGGCCCAATCCTAAGTCTTGTAGCTGGAGAATGATAGGACCAGAATGGAAGTCAGGTAGGCTAAGCTGGGCGCTGGGAACCCGGCTAGCTCTGGGGGGCTCCACAGCCTCTTCTGCACATCCCACCCTCTGCAGGGACTGCTCTGTGTGAGACCCAGCCTTCCTGGCTTGCAAGAGAATGAAGTGAATAATTCAAGGAGAGCCTTTGTGTTGTGCACTGGGGCTGCAGCAGGTGCACCGACTGCTGGGTGCTGAGTGCCACCCGCCAGTCTCTTGGTTTGGAACTTAATCCCCAGCAGTGCTGAGAAACAGCACCTGTGAAAGGCTCTGCCCACTTCGGGGAGGGATCCATGCCCGGGTCTGTTGTCAAGGGCTCCTGCTCTCTCTTGCCCTCCCATCCATGTCCTCACTTGCCCTTCCAGGTCACCAGATAGGAACCCCTGTCTTGGACTTCTCTGCCTCCAGAAAGGTAAGCAATGAACCTGTCTTGCTCAACTGTGACCTGGTGCCAGGTGTTCTGCTGTTTGTAGCTCACAGGGTGGAGTGAGACCCCTGCCTTAGAGAACAGCCCCTCATCCTTGCCGATGTGGTACAGGATAACGTGACCTCAAATCCCTGCCTCGTGTTCATGTGCCCCCGATGGGAGCCACCACCGTGTCCTGCCCATATCAGTGCCCTGACTTACAGTACCTTCCTTAAGCTCTGGTCTGTCCAGTCTCTTCGCCACACAACAGTCCCAGCAACATCAGGGATCAGATGCCACCTGTCCTCTCTTCCCACACCCTTCAGTGACAGCCCTTTTCTCGGATGAGGAAAAAAGTCAATGAACAAGCAAAAGCTAAGGCGTGGAGCTGGCTTTCAATCAGTGGGAAAGATGGTGGCTGCCTACGTCAGAGTTTCTGCAGTCAACGCCCCTCTCCAGCTGCTGGCTTCTGCTAAGGGCTCGCTGGGAGGCAGCAGGTGGTATCTTAGACAAGCGGGTTTCTGGATTGTGTTTCCAACTCTAGCCCCAACTCTGGCCCAGCCTGGGTCATTGTGGCCATCTGGAAATGAACCAAAAGAGAGACACTCTTGTTCCCTGCCCCTCTACTTGTTAAACAAGTAAAACTTTTTCAAAAGGTCAGCACAGTCTGTAAAATCATATACAGCCAGCCCTTCTTTCCTCCCTGGCCCATTTCCCAGTTCATTCCCACGGCTCCTGGTGACCAGCTCTGAGCATGCACAGCTCCTGGCTGTTTCTGAAGCCCACCAGCTGACCCTGTCTGGGGTCTGCCCATCATCTGTCCCTTTGGTTTGGGTCATTCTCCCTGCCACTCTCCGCATCCATTCCTTACCTGTTCCCTGCCATTGCTCAGACTTTAACTTCTAATCGAGGGTTCTCCTCACTGCCTATTCTAAGTGACACCTGCTCTCCTAGTCTCCAGCCTTGCCACTTTAGGTCTTCCTCCCCTGCATCTATCGCTGTCAAACACAATGATTGCTTCTCCCTGCTTCCCAGGGTTCCTGCCATCTCCCTTCGCTGAATTAAGTGCTGCCCACCCTCCAGCCCCCGCGAGGTCAGGGCTTTCTGTCTGTTGCTGATGGGGCTGGCACGTGGCAGGTGCTCAGGGAATCCCTGCTGAGTGAATGGACAGATGATGGCTACTGTAACCAGGGAGGCAGATTAGGAAGTGGTTGTGCCCTGGCCAAGATGGTAGGCAGACTGCAGGGGAGGTGAGCGCACTGTGAGGGGCAGCACGGCTGTGATCCGGGTCTTCTGGGTCCTGCAGGGAGCATAGCAAACAGGCAGAGATGAAGATCAGGGGCAAAGTCACCCGACAAAACCTTGAGTGGCTTTCGGGTATTCACACCAAGCTCCAGTCCTTGATGGAAACCAGGCTGAGGACACGGTGAATAGTCCAACAGGGTGAAGGCTGAGCACCCCCAGTAGCAGTGAGAGTGGGGCAGGGACTAGAACAGAGCTCCTCCTTTTCTCCCCTGCTTAAGAGTCCAGTGGGAGCCATTAAGGAGCAGTGTGGCCTGCAGCAAAAGTAAGTGCCCCTGTCTCTGCTTCTGTGGCTTATTGCCGAGTGGTCTCTAGGGTAGAGGCCCACGACAGCCTTGTTGGGTGGGAAGGGACTCGGCCTGCACAAAGTTGGGCCCCATGTTTCTGCCTCCATGGTAAGCCTTACATGCAAGGCCAAGGGGAACATAGCCCACTCCCAGACACCGCCCGTGAACCCTTCCCGATGTGTTTGTTTTCCATTTGCATCTGTCCCCTGGCTCCTCTGTCACGGTCTGCTCAGCGCTGGTTGTGCTGAGCTTTGCTCCCTGCCTGCTGAGTGCTGAATTGAGTGTAGAAGGAAGCATTTTCATCCAACCAGAAACCACCATAGCCATGGACATCTGGGGTGGGTGTGGTGGGAGGGTGGCCCAAGGAGAGGGTGGCGGTGAAAGCATCTGGGTCTTCATGCCTGGGCAAGACTGGACACTTGTGCATCATCAGCTTGCATCGGTCATACAGCCACAGGGGAGATAGGAGCTGGGGAACTGTACATCAGCCCCCGGGGGCTGTGAGCCCCTTGGGAGGGAGGGAACCAGTCCTCTGCTCCTCTGCCCTTAAGAAATCCTTCTGTGCCTGGGAGTGGGGGCAACGCATTCCCTTTGAACTGCTGTATCATATTCCATTGCACACGGGGTGTGGCTGCCGGATGGGGGAGGAGGTGGCCAAGGATTTATCAGCATCGGACAGAGGGCCCACAAGGTGTTCAGTAACTTGCAGGGTGCCCGGCCTGGAGCCTTGCCCAACTGGCACAGCAGCATTCTCCTTGGAGCCAGGACATGCACGGCCCTCTACAGGAGGGTGGGGACTGTGTCTCATTCCATCTTCCAAGCAACCCTGCCAGCCAGGCATTAACCTCTTGCTGCAGATGGAGAGACTGAGACATGGAGGGAGTGCATGAACTTGCCCAGGCTAACACAGCTAGTAAGTGGCAGAGCTGGCATGCAACCCCCATCCCACCTTACCTCCAAAGCCACCTTTTATTGGAAACACAGAGAGAGAGAGAGCCACAATAGCCAGAGCTGGACCACCTTGAAGCCAGGAGCCTGGAAGCCCTTCTGGGTCTTTCTCTGAGGTGGCAGGGGCCCAAACACGTGGACCATCTTCCGCTGCCTTCTCAGACACATTAGCAGGGAGCTGGATTGGAAGTGGAACAGCTGGAACTAGAACCGGCACCCCTATAGGATGCTGGCATGGCAGCAAGCAGCTTAACTCACTATGCCCCATTGCTGGCCCCTGAAGTCACCTTAACCACCACCTCTCTCTCTAGGAGGGACAAAGCAGTGATGGCTGCCTAGTCACCCCTAGGACCCAGATTGTAGAAAGTTTTTGAGGTTGTGCACTGGTGGAGAAGGTCAGAGACCATACCTGCTCCCTCAATCTGCTGGCTCCTGGATGCCTGGGGTCTCCATAGCGGGGCTTCTCCATCCACATTCCTTAAGTAGTGAAGTGGGCCACTGGTGCCTGCTGTGACACACAGCCCAGTACAAAGGTGTTGGCTTTGTTTTTTTTTTTAACATTTATTTATTTTTATTTGAAAGGCATATCAGATTTATGGAGAGAAGGAGAGCTAGGAAAAGGTCTCTCACCTCTTTGTTTACTCTCCAAATGGAGGAGCCCAGCTGATGTGAAGCCAGGAGTCAGGAGCTTCCCCCAGGTCTCCCATGCTGGTGCAAGATCCCAAGGCTTTGGGCCGTCTTCTACTGCTTTCCCAGGTCACAAGCAGGGAGCTGGATGGGAAGTGAAGCCTCCAGGGACTTGAAGAGGCTCTGTCTGAGACAACCAGCTCACTACCACTGAGGCAAGTCACTTAGTTTAGGTTGCAGACATGCCAATTGCCTCCCTCCTCCTCGAACTTGATCTTGCCTAGTGGTCCCTACTTGCTGTGTGGTCAAAGCTAGGACCGTGAATCTCAGGCATTTTAACCCTGCCCACAATCAGAGCCCCCAGGCTTGGTGGCCTCCGGCACAGTCCTTCTGTGGCTTCAGGGTGTGTGTGTATCTGTGTGTGTGTGTGTGTGTGTGTGTGTATGTGTGTGGTAGGGGGTGGGGGGTGGTATGAAGTTTGCTGCCTGGGTTGTCCCGGCTCCAGCCTCCTGGGTTCGCGTGGGCGTGCAGGCAGGGCTGGCTGGGTGGGCCCTCTGTCTGGCAGCTTCCAGCCAACTTGCTCTCTGGAGGGAGCCAGCGCTGCCAGGCTGGGCCAAGACTAATATTTACATTCAAAGGCCGGGCTGTAGCTCAGGGCTGCTTCCTGGCGTGGGGGTTCTCTGGAGCCCAGGAGTGTGGATTTGTAGAATAGGGTAGGGAGGGCATGGCTGGGAGGTGGCTGGTGTGGGCTGAGCAGGAGCTCCAGGAGACAGCAAGTGGGGCATGAACCCCAAGGCCTCTGATAACAGAAATAATCCCAGTGATGATAACAGCAATTAGTGGTAAAGTACTTACTTCATGCCAGAAGCTGGGGTCGGCCTTGCCTGTGCATTTGAACTTCAGCTCTCGCCCAAGTGTTCTAGGAAGTTGTTTCCTAGTCTTTTCTTCTTCTTAAATATGTATTTATTTATTTTTATTTGAGAGGCAGATTTGCAGAGGAGAGACAAAGACAGAAAGCTTTCATCCACTGGCTCACCTCTTTTCCCCTTCCCCCCACAATGGCCTCTACAGCCAGAGCTGAGCCCATCTGAAGCCAGGAGCCAGGAGCTTCTTCCAGGCTGCCCACTTGACTGCAGGGCCTCAAGGCCTTGGGCTGTCCTCTGCTGCTTTCTCAGGTCATAAGCAGGGAGCTGGACGGGAACTGGAACAGCCTGGACACAAACTGGTATCTATTGCGATGCCAGTTGCTATAGGTGAAGAGTTAGCCTGTTGAGTCAATCGTGCCAGCCCCAAGTGTCACCTGGTCTTGCAAGATAGAGGAAAGGAAGTGGTTTACCCAGGGTCCACAAAGGAGGAAGTTGAAGGTTCTGGGTTTCTTGCTCAGCTCGAGTCCCGAGGAAATTCCAAAAGCTGGAGCATGTAGGGGCTGGGCAGTTCCATGCCATCTGCAGTAGCCAGCAGATATGGGCACTGGGAGTGTCCGGCTCTAGCTAAGCTGTTGTCACAAGACATTGCTAACTCAGTGGGGTCAGACTGCACTTCAAAAGAAAACCTGAGTGTGTTAGTTTTTGTGATGGATGTAAGTATGTGGGGGGTGTTAGAGAGGGGTTGGGGAGTACATATTTATACAGCCACAGGTTTTCATTTGAAGTCTTGCAGTTTTGAAATGCTGGCAATACAGGCCTTTTCTACAATCCTGTGAGAGCCAGGTCCAAAATGTGCTTGGGTGACGACCCTGCTCTTGCTATGCAGCCTGCCCTCCTCTCCCCCCTAGCCCCCCCTGCCTGTTGCACACTGAGGGCAGCAGTAGTGGGATGGGGGGAGGTGCCCTGTCTGGACCCTGAGTCACTTATGAGGTGGGCGCTGGGGCACAGTGTCACCCCAAGATCCAGCCAGCCAGATGCTTACTGGGACCCTCACCCCTCTAGGTGGGCATCTGGGGTAGCTGTGGTCTGGTCCCAGGCACCTGCCAAAGCTTCTCTCTGCAGCCATGTCTTCCTCGTGACCTAGAACTAGCACTCAAGAAAGAAAAACGGGAGGAGCCTGAGTCATGGGTTACAAGGCAGCCTGGAGGTCACCAGCATCAGCCAGGTCAGCACCCCACCTGAGCTTGGTGGTAGAAGGTGGGACCTCTAGGGCAGTGGCAGGACAAGCCTGTGGGATGGATAGAAACTGTCCTCTGGCACAGCCTCTAGGACAAGTCTCTTCCCCTGAGGTCTTTCAGAACACTCACCCTGCAGGTGGTGAGGCCCAGGGGCTGAGTCTGACACCTGCCCAAGAGGCCTTTGTCATCAACAGAGGCAGGCTGCCTGGTGGGGCAGAACAGGCATCCAATTGGTTCTGGAGAGTCCCGCTGAGAGCCACAGAAGCTGGCTCCGAGGCACGGGAGGAGGTGAAGGCGTGAACAAGCCTGTTGTGTGTCTGCTGCCAGCAGCGCTGGGTTATCCAACAGTGAAAGTCACGGTTAAGTGTGCCCCCACCTCCCCAGCCCGCACAGCAGTCTCCTAGGGGAGAGAAGGAGAGGCCGTTATGCAAATCCCAGTCACCCTGGAGGCCTGGGCAGCCCTAGGCAGCACCCAGCCCTGTTCTGAGGCACTGAGCTCTGATTCAATCCGCAGGGTTGCGGCTGCCTGGGGATTTTTAAATGTGACCCCCCCACCCTGCCCCGGGGCTGTAATGTGCAGCCAAGTCTGACCGCTCGAGCAAGAGGAGGGGCCTTGGCTGAGAAGGGCTTTCCAGAGGGTGCAGCTGCGGGAGCCAGGGAGGGCTGGGAGATGCACCTGGCAGATGTGGACGGCAGAGTGGGGCAGAAGGCAGCACTGCACAGCCACAGCCTTGGTTCTTGTTGATGAGAAGTAAAAATCAGTGTGCCCAACACTGTGTTACGTGCCTCACCAAGACCATCGCTTCTAGTCTTGCCACAGCCAGTGGGACAACTATTTTTGTAACAATTATTTTTAAAAGTTTATTTTCGTCCATTTCAAAGGAAAAGAGAGATGGGCCTGGCACAATCGCTCAGTGGCTAAATCCTTACCTTGTAAGCGCTGGGATCCTGCATGAGCACCATTCATGTCCCAGCTGCTCTAATTCCCATCCAGATCCCTGCTCGTGACCTGGGAAAGCAGTTGAAGACAAACCAAACCTTGGGACCCTGCACTGGCGTGGGAGACCTGGAAGAAGCTCCTGGCTTTGGATCAACTCAGTTCTGGCCATTGTGGTCACTTGAGGAGTGAACCAGTGGATGGAAGATTTTTTTTCTCTCTGTCTCTTTTCACTGTGAATCTGATCTGTCTTTCCAACAAACATAACAAATAATTAAAAAAAAAAAACCCAAAACAGAGTTCTTCTACCTGCTGGTTCATTCCCCGAATGCCTGCCATCGTTAAGTCTGGGCAAGGCTGAAGCCAGGAATCTCATATCATCGCCCACGTGGGAAACAGGGACTCAGGCAGCTGAGCCCTCATCCATTGCCTCCCAGGAAGCATGACCAGGAAGTAAGGAGCTTCCAGACTTGAGTCAGCGTTCTTGCGGGATGTGGGTATCTCAACCAGGGTCTTCTCCGAATGGCTACAAGACCTGAGGCTAGGCCAGAAACTCAGTCTAGATCTCTCACACAGGTGGCAGAAGCCCAGGTCCTTGAGCCATCTGTTGCTGCCTGCCCAAGTCTGCAGGAGCAGGAAGTAGAGCCAGCAGCCAAGCTCAGGATCCAACACACACACGGTGAGATGGGATGTGGCTGTTCCAGCTGGGTCTTAAGCATCAGGTCAGTACTTGTCCCTGAGGTAGACAGTTTAATTCCCACTCTCCAGATGGAAAAACTGAGGCTCAGAGAAGCCCTATGACTCGCCTGTAGCTAAACCTGAAACTGGGATTTCAACCTAGGACTCTCAAGTTCTGTGCAATGAAAACCTTCCGAATAGCCATTGCCTCTGAGGCTGCTGGGATGCATGGTAGGGAGCTGGCAGGGAGGGAGGGAGAGCTGGTTGTTGGCACACACAGGCAAAGCTTATAGAATGGAGCCTTGCTCAAGACTGTGGGCACAAAAGCCTGGCCCCAGGAGCCGGGAACTTCTTTGATGCAGGGGTGTCTGCACCTGATGCTGCAGGTGCCTGGAGCCCTGGGCCCAGCACGGAGCAGCTGAGACTGAGTGTCAGACGTTTGCTCAGTATGGCTGCTGGCCCAAGGGCTGGCTAGGTGTGTCCTCTGGAGAGGCCTGGGCAGGGCATGGGGTGGGACTGCTGTGCTGTGCCTGTGTCTGTCTGCAGCAGCCGCCTGGGAGCCTCAGTCCCCAGGCAGCAACGGGGCCTACACCCAGGGGTGGATGAGTTCTTTGGGGAGTTTGGGTTGTTACCAAGCGAGCCTGACAGCCCCTTTCCTTGGCTGTGTGACCCCTCTTTTTGCAGAGGTCTGTTGGCCCCCTCACTGGAAGCTTGCAGGTGCCCACCCCTTGCTCTTGGATCACAAGGACTATGAGCACAAATAAGCCAATTACCTTATAAAGTAGCAACCCCAGGTATTAAAAAACATGTTTTATTTAGGGACTGGCCTGTGGCTCAGCAGGCTCAGCTGCTTCCTGAGACCTGGCATCCCACATGAGCACTGGTTCGAGTCTCAACTGCTCACTTTCAATCCAGCTCTCCGCTAATGTGCCTGGGAAAACAGCATAAGATGGTCCAAAGGCCGGGACTCCTGCACCCATGTGGGAGACCCAGATGAAGTTTCTGGCTCCTGGATTTGTCCTGACTCAGGTCTAGCTGTTGCAGCTATTTGGGAAGTGAACCAGCAGATGGAAGATCTTTGTCTCTTTGTCTTTCTCTGTCTCTCTGTGTTACACTGTCTTTCAGAGAAATAAAACAAACATTGGAAGTTATTGAACAATTTGCTCATGGACAGTACAAATGCAAGAACAATCAATCCTCTATAGAACTTGAGGTAGCTATTCATACTTGGGTTTCCTGTAACTTGCAGTCTAACCCAATCTTAGGTTCAATAAGCCAAAAATACTGAAGAGTGAGTGAATTATGCCTAGGTGGGGTGACTGAAGGACACACTGACTTATGGAGAGACTCGGGGACTTGGCCCTGAACTGTAAGCTCCTGAAAGCTAGATGGTGCCAATTTTTGCTCCTGATTTTATCCTTAAACTTTGGACCAGTGCTGTGTACAGGAAATGTGTTTCCTCAATAGATAAATAAATGATCAACAATGTCCAGGGAGAAGGGAGCTGCAGACACCCTGCACACAGCTTCCTTGAGCTCCCATTTTTGTACGTGCCACTTTTTCTTTTCTTTTTGGCCGGAGGGAGAAGCATTCGGGAAGGGAGAGAAGGCCAAGTAAATGGGATAGGGTTAAGTAGTAAAAGGTCAAACTTGTGCTCGCTGAAACTCAGTTTGCTCATCTGTAAGATGGGGGTGAGAACCAGCCAACTGGGAGTTTGCTGCCAGGCTAAAGGGTGGGAGTTGGTGGCCAAGGGCAGACAGTTCCTGGCACACAGTAGGCCTTATCACTGCTGTTGCTGCTACACGCCTCCCCTGGGTCTCCTGGTAATGGAAGAGGTGGTCTGGGTGCTGGGCTAGCTTGTGACTCTGAGAGGATAAATGCCATAACTCCCAGTTTCCGGTTGCAGATCTAGACGCTGAGAAGCAATGAAAAGTGCTTTTGAGGGCTGGCGTTGTGGTGTAACTACAGCATCCCATATTGCAGTGCTGGTTTGGGTCCTGGCCGCTCCACTTCTGATCCAGCTCCCTGCTTAGGTGCCTCCCAGAACCCGAGTGAGTAGAGTCCAAGTACTCGGGCCCCTGCCAGCCATGTGCTACACACAGATGGAGTTCTGGGTTCCTAGTTTCGGCCTCACTCAGTCATGGTCATCATGGCCATTTGGGGAGTGAGTGAAAGAGTGGAAGATCTCTTTTCCACCCCAGGTAGGTGAGGGTATTTCCAAACTATTCATGCCAGCTGAGGACACTGTTACAATTTATTGATTAGATAATACTAGTGTTTGAAACAACTTAAGCTCAGAGCCAATCTAGCTTCCCTGGAGTCAGGCTTCCCTGTGGCTCTGTCACAAACTTGCACTATCACCACTGTCTCCTAGACAAAGTGACTATCCAAAGCATGAAGCCTCAGGTCGTGGCCTTCTGAAGGGAGAAGGGTGCAGAACCAGGGCCGGTTGTCCCCAAACCTCTAAAGAGGGGATGCAGGCTCCCAGTCCAACCAAGAAATCAAATCACTTACCTGGGAAAGCCTGATGGAGCCTGGGAAAAACTCACCCCAACTGCTACAAGCATACACTAGATGCAGAGCAGGTCTGGTGTTCCTGTCTGTTGCAGCATGTGGTAGTAGCAGTAGCCAGCTTCCAGCTATTCTGCCTGTGCGAGGCTTCTACGCAGCATGTTCAATAAACCTGGCTCTGCTCCCTGTATCCAGCTGCCCTGGGGCTTTTCACTGCTTCACTATTCTTTCACTGTTCTACTAACAAGCATGGTAGTGCTCAGTAAGATACCTATATCCTGGGGCTACTACAATAGTTCAATTGGCTAATCCTCTACCTACAAGCACTGGCATTCCATAAAGGTACTGGTTCATGTCCCGGCTGCTCCACTTCCCATCTAGCTCTCTGCTTGTGGCCTGGGAAAGCAGTGGAGGGTGTGCCCAAAGCCTTGGAACCCTGCACCTATGTAGGAGACCCAGAAGAAGCTCCTGGCTCCTGGCTTCAGATCAGCTCAGTTCCGGCTGTTGTGATCATTTCGGGAGTGAACCAGCCATTTATGGAGTGAACCAGCAGATGGAAGATCTCTTTTTCATCCCTCCTCTCTTGATAATTTCACCTTTTCAAATAAATAAATAAATAAATAAATAAATAAATAAATAAATTTTTAAAACTCACCCCGTACTATTTGGGCTTGCCCGAGTCCAACCCAGAGTGCTGGCTCTTGACTCCAAGCTCGCTGTTAACGTGCAACCCTGGGGGGCAGTGGTGGTAACAGTGGCAGCTGGGGCACTGTGACAGACCCTGATCGAGTTCCCAACTCTTAGCTTCAGATAGAAGACCTCTAACTTACTGATTTTTATTGGAGAGCCTTGGTTACGGAGAGAGAAGGATAATACAGACAGAAAGAGGTCTTGCATCCACTGATTCAGTCTCCAAACGAGTGTCATGGCCAGACCTGGGCTTGTCTGAAGGCAGCAGCCAGGAACTTCTTCCAGGTCGGCCATGTGGGGCTGACTTGTGCTGTTTTACCAAACTATTAGCAGGGAGCTGGATCAGAAGTAAAGCAGCCGGGACTCGAACCGACATCCACATGGGATGCCAGCACCACAAGCGGTTTAGCCTAATATGCCACAGTACTGACCCTGTGTCTGTTTCTTCACCAAACCTTGAACTGCTGAACTTTGATAGTTTGACACCTGGGGCACGAGACATGGGACTCCCTCATCCCTTTAGCATCTTCTCACCTGAGACATGAATTTCCTCTAGTGAGTGAAACAAGCTAGCATACATCATCCCAAGTTAACATAATTCCCTGGGAGCATGTGGTGTGCTGGGAGCTGGGCAGCATGACTGCGTGTGTGTCTTGCTCCTTGGGTGTGGTCCCTGAGCTATGCATGCTTTGTCCAGCTATTCATTTTGCATTCCTGGCCTGGGTGGTTGGCAGGAGGTGGAGGAGACCATCTCAACAGAATGCAAGGGGTTGGGATGCAGCATGGCAGATACAGGAATGAACAGCAGTGGTTCTTGGTATAGAAGTTTCAAGGCTTAGGCCTGGGAAGGTAAGATGGACCCCCAGCTATAAACAGCAGATGTGGAAGGTATTGTAGGGAGGGAAGCCTCTGGCCTGAGCCTGAGTTCTCTGCAGCGGGGAGGGGGAACAGGTGGGAAGTAGAAGGGACACAGGGAAAGAGAGAGAGGTCCCAGGGCCACACGTGCACCAGCAACTCAGCACCTTGGAGAGGCCACAGGGTCCCCAGCCAAGGATGCCAGGGGGACCTGGTGAGCACCTCCACACCCTCTAGGCCAAGCTTGCAGTTACTACACACCATCAGCACTAGGGTTCGACTGGACTGTGCGTCCTGGGGACATACTTCTTTTTGGAGCAACCAGAGCCTTAGGCCAGAGGGATGCTCTGTCCACTGCCCCGCCAGGGCCCCAAAACTATGTCTGCTTCCAGGTACCCCTTGTGGATGCTCCTGAATTGACGTTTCAGGACATGGGCCAAAAGCAGACACCTGTTGGGTGGCAGCATGGGCAGGTTGGAGCTTACTGGACCCTTCCAGGATGCACCTGCTAAGGTGGGGCCCCGGTGGCCCGCCCAGCTCTTACAGTTGTTTAATTATAGCCATGCAGGGCTCCTGTGGCAGGAGGGGCTGTGCGGTCCTAGCAGCCCTTGGGACCAGCTCTGACTCCACCTGTTGCAATCTGAGAAGCCCTCTCTTCCTTCCTCCCTTTCAGAAGCTGCTGGGACTCCACCTGTTTTCTCAGCTTGCCGGCTCTCCCCTGGGGCTCTCATCCTCCTCCCCTTAGGGGTGGAGTCCCCCAGCTGCCCCTGCCTTGCTCTGTCCCTTTTCCCTGCAAGTCCACAGGTCTCATGCACAAAAATAGTCCATGCTACCGGAAACAGATGGAGAGACACAAACAATCAACAGTGAGAATTTCAAAGCTTCCAGAAACTCAGCCTCTGGGTATCAGGGCTTCCTGTTGGGATGGAGCTGAGAGTGGCTGCAGCCACAGTTATTTGAGCTCTCAGGACAAATAGGAGGGGCTGGCCTGTCCTGAGAATTGTCTGCCCTGGGGACATATCACTAGGGATGTGATGACCCCCACTTTACAGCCACCAATGTCAAGTTCAGAGAGCGGGGTTGGCCACATGATTTACAGGGCCAGTTGCAAAATGTCCAGCATGACATCAAGTGAGGGGTCCTCTTGTGCATGGGGGTGATTGTGGAGAGCCACACCATGACATGGCCTTGGTGACATCGCCTTGCCCAGGGACACCCAGCCAAGGGAGAGGCAAAGAGCTACTGATAGCAGCCCTACACAACGACTCCTGGAGCTATGAGGTCCCTGGAATTTACCCACAGGGTGAACCTCCTGTTCGCTGCTGCTTTGTTGTTATGTAGCTTTCCTGGTAAAGGGCAAAGCATGGACTTCAAGACCCGACTTGACACCAATGCTTGGCGTAGCTCCAAGAAACCCTCTGGCTCTTGTTAAAATAGAAGCTAAAGGGATGTTGGGGTCTTGCCCTGCACCACCTTCTCATTCAATTAACCTGACAGGGAGGCGGGTTGAGATCTTGTTTCTTGTCAGTGCAGCTGGGAAGGCCCCGGGGGCAGGAAGTTCTTCACCCCAAGGTATGTGGACTTGAAGGTCAGGCGTCTCAGCTTCCCCAGTGACAGGTACATAAAATGGGCTTTCCAGAACACCTGTGTACAGTGACTACACACCCACCAATGACAGCCTGTGTGTGTTTCATCCTGTTGTTGCGGAGACTTTTCACCCCAGAAGTGACTGCACGCTAGAGGACATTTGGCAGAGCTGGGAGATGCACTTCCAGGCAGTGAGAGGCTGCTCCTGGCTCTGCGTGGGGGTTGGGGGTATGGTTTGAGGGTACTTACTACTAAGCATCCCACAGTACACAGAGCAGCCCCACAGTGGAGACTCATTCTCATCCAACCTAGGAAGGGGGTGCTGTGGTGGGGAGTTGGGGAGCCTTGACAAACAATCCATGTAATTCATTTTGATCTTTCTAAGGAAAGTAACAGATGGCTAAGGCTGGGTACCCAGTTTGTCCAAAACCCTACCTCAGGAAGTAAACTGGAGGTGTTGCTTGACTGCTTTTGTGGCTTCTCTGGAACTAACCGGGGTTCCAAATCGGGACTCCATTGAGTCTCACATAATCCTGACACTGCCCGGGAAAAGTCTGACCCGCTACACCCACGTGGCTGACGAGGCAGGTGAGGCTCAGGCAGGAGCAGTTTCAAGGTTTAGACCTGACTTCCTGCAGGTGGGGTGAACCGAAGATGTCACGGAAGGCAGATGGGGGCACAGGGGTGGTGGTGGTGGTCTTTTATCTTTGTCTCCTGCTACTGCTTCCTCAGGCTCAGAAGTTCCCCTCCTCACACCTGCTCATGGCGCGTCTGGCTCTCTCACCATGAGTCCCACCACCCTGCAGCTGATCTGGAACCTGTGGGGGCCGCCTCTCTCCAGGGAGCCCAGGCTCAGAGCCCGGGCTGACAGCAGGTTCCACTGGCCCTGGTGATGGACCCATTCAAGCTTGGGGGATTTGCTACCCTACCACTACCAGCCCCTCCCTCTCCAGGGAACCAACCTGGGGATGAAGCCCATTGGAGTTGCTGGGTAAGACACCAGGCGGCCCAGTTAGCGTTTGAATTGCACATAAACAATGAGTAACTATTTTAATGTAGCTTTATTCCGAGTAGTTAGTGGGAGGTGTGTCTGTATCAAGTGTTTAGTGTGGCTCTAAAATTCAAATGCGATCCACACCTATAGTTTCATTTGCTAAATTGGGCCACTCACTGGAGGAAATTAAAGTGGAGGTGACGCTTCATGACATCACATGGGCCTGAACTCCACAGCACCTAAAATGAAACTATGGATTTGTAACTGTCCCAGTGCTTCAGAATTTTCTGGACTTTCTCAACACCGTGGCTTTAGGATGTTTGGAAGCAAAGTCACCTGTGAAGAGTCCTCCAACGCTTGCCTTTCATGTTGCTTGGTAGCTGGTGGTGGTGGGGTAAAGGCTTGGGCATCACGGCGCCATGCCAAGGTCCTTTCTAAGATCCCCCTTCCTATGTCCTCCTTGGAGTACCTCCTGGGTAGGGGGCAATGTGCTGGAACTCCACGTGACTCTTCTTTCTTCAGATGCTCCTGAGAGAGTTAGCATCATCCCCTTTCCCAGACAGAACAGTCAGAGGTTTGGAAAGGCCACTTGAATTTCACTTCTGAGCACCAGTTAAGAATTTGCAGAATGGAGACCTGATGGTTGCCATGACAAGGACTGCAAGTTTCTTTCTTTCTTTTTCATTCTTTCTTCTTAAATATATATTTATTTTTATTGGAAAGGCAGTTTTACAGACAGGAAGAGAGACAGAGAGAAGAGAGAGAGATCTTCCATCCACTGGGTCACTCCATAAATGGCTGCAATAGTTGGAACTGAGCTGATCTGAAACCAGGAGCCAGAAGCTTCTTCAGGGTCTCCCAAGTGGGTACAGGGATCTGAGCCCTGGGGCCATCCTCCAGTGTGTTCCCAGACCACAAAAAAGGAGTTAGATTGGAAGTGGAGTAGCTGGGACATGAGATAGTGGTCGTCTGAGATGCTGATGCTGCAAGATCAAGGATTAGCCTGTTGAGCCATCATACTGACTGCAATGCAGGTTTCTTTATAGATCAGCCACCCTGCGGTTCCCACACCTGCCCCTTCTCCCCACCCCAGACTTCCCAGCAAGAAGCCCCAAATTGTGAACCGCCCTTCCTCTCAGTCCCTGGGGACGTCCTGAAGGACCCGCCTCAGGCTTGAAACAAACCTGAAACTAGCCGTGGAACACACCTGTGAGCCCAACGTGGCCGTCGTCATGGCCAACCTTCCATTTCCACAGCTCACAGAAATTGTCACCCTGACAGCCCTGACATGATCAGGCCGGGTCTACAGGCCTCCAGAGGCAGCCCGGGGTTGGCAGCATCTGCTGCCCATGATCCAAGGGGAGGATCCTCGCTGCCAGCTGCTGGTAACGGGAGCCGCTGGCCCCACTGATTTACAGCTCCTTCGCCAGGTGAGGGCTGAGTGAGCAGAGAGCAGATGTGGGTGGCCGCCTGGCCCAGGCCGAGTGTCCAGCAAAGAACTTGCTTATGTGGGCTCCTGACTCTGAAGGACCCTGAGTGATTCATGAATTACTCACTCTGTTATACCTCAGAGAGGGAGATATGATGACTAACCAGTTTTACGGCTGAGAAGCTGAGGTCCCCAAAGGTGACATCATTTACTGCAGCTAGAAACACAAGTTCAACCAGGGTTTAAGACCAGGGACCAGGCTCCATTTCTTAAACATGAAGCCCCTGACTGCAGGAGCCAGGCTCTGTCCTTTACCTACAAGGCACCCAAATTCAGGAGCCAGGCTCCACACTTTATCCATGATGAATGTCTTCAACAGGTGCAGCACATGGTCTGTGGGTTCTCAGCTGGGTGCCCCTAGGGGCTTCCCTGGACAGAATGGAGCCTTGGCTTCCTGAACTGCCATGGCTCTGAGCTGCTCTCCTTCCTTACTCCACTCTGTCTTGCTTATAGCTTATGATAGGCACAACAGCCTAATGCTAAAATCCTCCCCTTGCATGCGCAGGAATCCCATATGGGCACTGGTTCATGTCCCAGATGCTCCACTTCCTGTCCTGCTTGTGGCCTGAGAAAGCAGTCGAGGACAGCCCCAAAGCCTTGGGACCCTGCACCATGTGGGAAACCTGGAAGAAACTGCAGACTCCTGGTTTTGGATCAGCTTAGCTCCAGCCATTGCAGCTACTTGGGGAATGAACCAGTGGATGGAAGATCTTTCTCTCTGTATCTCCTTCTCTTTGTAAATCTGACTTTCCAGTAAAAATAAAGAAATCTTTAAAAAAGAAAAATAGTCTCATGGACATAATCATGATGAACCTATTTAAAGTGTGCAGGCCGATGGTTTTAGCATCTTTGCTGAGTTGTACTGTGGTTGGCACCATCAAATTTGAGAACATTTTCATGAAATGAGAGACCCCAGGAGTGGTCATTCCTAGCATGTCCTCTCCCCTAGGTCTCCTGGGCAACACGACTCACTTTCTTGTTGTTGTTGTTATTATTATTGTTAAATAATTATTTAGTTGAGAGAGAGAGAGCTTGATTCACTCCCCGAATGGCCACAGCTACAAGCCAGGAGCCTGGAACTCCATCCAGGTCTTTTGTGTGGGTAGCAGAGTCCTGAGCTCTTGGGTCATTTTCTACTGCTTTTCCAGGCACACGAGTTGGGAGCAGGATTGGAAGCTGAGTAACCAGCTAGGTATGGAAGACCATGCCGTGGGTAGCTGAATTCACCTGCGCCTCAAGGCCAACCTCCACGGATCTCCTTTTCGTCTGCGGATTTGCCCATTCTGGGCAATCCACACACATGGAAATGTATGTTATGTAACGTTTTCACCAGGCCTAATGCTTCCCGGATCACCCAGCTTGTGCTCCAAATCACAACGTCAGTTCTTGCCCAATCACATTTTTGCCCGTGTGTCAGTTGGTGGTCACACCTTCCTGGTGACATTGCTGTGAACACTGGGATCGTGGGTGGACCCTTCTGGTTCCTGGGACAACAAGTGCACTCCCCACACGGACTCTGCCCTGGCCTTCCCCTCCCCCGCAGCCTCTCCTGCTGACCTGCCCGTGGCTCCACCCTTGGACTCACATCTCTGCTCTCCCAGTCTCTGCTTGAACCTCAGCGGGACCTCATGCCCTTCCCACAGTGACTCCAGATGGCAACCAGTGCCACTCCCACCATCGCTCTGAGTATCCAGCAATATCTCCTCTAGGCCTCGCTCCCATGAGTGGCAGTGGTAAAGTGAGGATACTAAGTGCATTACGCTGCAGGAAGCCAGCACTTGGTCACTGTTAAGAGTGGGAACATGGGGTGGAAACCCCCGGGCCATCCCCCCACTCCTTTCTCTGCTCCAGTTCTCTTTATTGATCATGTCACTGATGGAGATATGTATTTTTAAAGGTTTATCTATTTATTTGAAAGACAAGGTTACAGAGACAGAGAGAAATCTTCCATCTGCCTGTTAAATCCCAACAGCCACAACATTCAGGGCTGGGCCAAGCCAAAACCAGGAGTCCCACTTGAGTGGCTGGGACCCAGGCACTTTGGTCACCCTCCACTGCTCTCCCAGGTGCGTTAGCAAGGAGCTGGATTGGAAGTGGAGCAGCAGGGCAGGAACTGGCACTCATGTGGATGCTGGCATTGTGGGGGGGGTGGCTTAATCTGTGGTGCCATTGTGCCAGCCCCTGCAGATTATTTTTACGTACTTACCACTGGGGTTCTTGCTGTTTGCTTGCTCCTTGGGGCAGTTCTGTGACTCCAGTGCCTACTGAGCCAAAGGTGCCCAATCAGCAGGCACAGAGTCAATCAGTAGATGAAACTGAGGACGTGCAACCAGCTCTGAGAGAGGAGAGAGCTCCCATAGGCCGGCTCACTAGCCAGATGCCCGAAGTGGCTAGGACTAGGTCAGGAACTCAACCCTAATCTCCCATGTGGGAGGCAGGGCTCTAAATACCACCTGCTGCTTTTTAGGGTGTTGAAACAACACGGGGTATCCTGAGCAGTTGCTCCCCTACTAGGCTCAATGCTCGCCCTGCAGTGTCTCAGTGCTAACCAGCAACAGGTCCTAGCCTGGGGTTACCAGAGCCCAGCAGGATCTCTTCCTAGTCCCCTTCTCCAGAATGAGAGTGGTGGAGAAGAAGAAACCCAATATTCCATTAGGGCGTCCCTGTGAGAAGCCAGAGGAACCCCTCTGTTAAAGCATGGGCAACCTTGAGCGGAAACAGCTGGGTTGTTGTGCACTGCATGGGAGCTGGTGACCGTGAACAATCCATTGTGTTTTCTAAGCCTTAGTTTTCCCAACTGATAAATGGAAATAGCAGCAGTATCCTCTGTACCGGATGGGTATGAGAAAAGTTAGAAATAATATAGGTGACATGTTTAATGCATGAATAAAAGCCTCCAGAAGGGCAGAGGAAGTGAGGAGGATGGACAGTTAAACCAGTCTGAAAGGGCAAGTGGGAGGAATCAGGGGAGGCTTCCTTGGGGAGGTGATCCATCACTGGTAATGATGGGAGATAGCCTGGGGAAGCATGGCATTGTCTTTCCAAGTCCAGTTTTGGTTCCAGCATGCTCCAGACAGTCCCAGCTTCACTTGGCTCTGGGTTGTGGGTCTGCCCAGAGAGGAGGCACGTTTAGGCTCAGTCCTGGTGTTCGGATCCTCTGACTTGCTAACTGTCTACCAGTGTGCCCTGGGCCACTGCACTAACCTGCTCTGAGCCCTTTTGTCCTCATGAGTAAGTGGGAGAGGACTGGGGGACACCGCATGCTGTGAGGTTAGCCAAAGTTAGCCATGGCGAAATTCCTCCTCTGCCTGGTTCTTCCCTTGCCTCCAGGCTGTTTCCTCCGAACAGCAGCAGCAGAGCAGCCAATGATTTTGAATTTGGGGGCTGCTGCTTAAGAAGTCAGAGCAAGCACAGAGCCGCAGACTGTTGTGTGGTCCTGGGAGGCGGGGATGGGAGAGGTGAATGCCCTGCTGAGCCCGCGTCTGGCAGGGGGCCCAGGGTGAAAGGGGTCAAGCCCTGGCTGCTTCCATCTCTCCAGGAATCCCTGGGGAACACCTCCAGCCCCTCTCCAGCCCCTCTCCAGCCCTCATCCCCCTGCTGGACTTAATTGGACGGCTATAGGCACTTAACCTTCTTCCCATCTGCCCATTTCTTTCCCTGGAGGGAAAGAATTAGCTCTAATCCTTTGCCTGTCAGGGGGAAGTGTCAGATGCAGGGCGGGGGAGCTGGCTGGAGCTTCCTGGTAACAGGTTTGAATCCTGCACCCAGGGCCCCCACAGTCCTTGGGAGTGTGGGATGGGGCAAGCCCAGTCAATCCCTATGTTCCCTTCCTCCACCCCCATCTTTGTCCCTGTACGCTGTGTACTTTCCCACAGCAAAAGATTGCAAACCATCTAACTCATTCAGCCTTTTCTAATAGTCACATTAAAAATAACACAGGGGCCAGTGTAGTGGCATAGCACACATTTGCATGGACCTCCAATGATCCGTTGCACACCTGGAGCACAGCTTTCCAGCACACCGCTGGAAGGCACACTTTTCAGCAAGATATTTTCCCTGTCTCTTGGCATACGAACTCTTCCCAATTTGATGTGTATTTTACACATTTCCAGCATGTCCCAATTCAGATGCTAAATTTTTAGAATCTGCATTTAGATTTCATCAGATTCATCCTTGAAAAATAGTAGCTTCCTCTACCCACAGAGAAAAGCTTTCCAAGAACTGAATTTGAGAATCAATTTTAAGCAGAAATGGAAATTCGTGACAATTAAATAGCATGAGCGCTTTGGCTTAGCCGCACAGCAAGGCCTCGGCAACCACATGGCAGCTGCAGGAGAGGGGGGACTCCCGTGTTCCTCCAGGTATCTTGAACTGGCCTCCCCGGGAGGGTGTGTGGTGGTGAGAGCTCTGTCCCTGATTTGCTGTGTGGCATTGGGTGAGTCACTTTGCCTCTCTGGCCTTCCCAAGCTATCAGAGCCTTTCATTCAGTGAAAGCAGATGCTGTAATTTCTCTTGCCTTGCTCTGGGCTCAGGTATGTGCAGTAAAGAGCAGGCTTCTTGGGCCCAGCACTGTGGCTTAGCAGATACAGCTGCCACCTGCAAGCGCCAGCATCCCATGTGGGCACCAGTTGGAGTCCCAGCTGCTCCACTTTCAATCCAAATGCAGCTCCCTGTTAACAGGTCTGGGAAAGCAGCAGAAGATGGCCCAAACACTTGGACTCCTGCACTCATGTGGGAGACCTGGAGGAGGTTCCTGTCTCCTGGTGTTGGCCTGGTCTAATGCCAGCTGTTACAGCCACCTGGGCAGTGGAAGGAGACCTCTCTCTCTCTCTCTCTCTCTCTCTCTCTCGCTCTGTGTGTGTGTGTGTGTGTGTGTATGCATATCCCTGAAACCCTACCTTTCAAATTAATTTTAGAAAGAAAAAAAAATTAAAAGGGGGTGGCAGCATCAGGGCATATCAGATTAGGTTTCCACCTGCGGTGCCTACACACCATGTGAGTCCTGGTTCGAGTCCTTCTGATACAGCCTGGTAGCTGTCTGTGAAAGCAGCAGAGGATATACCTGAGCCCCTGCACCCACGAGGGAGACCTGGAAGAAACTCCAGGCTCCTGGCTTTGGGTTGACTAAGCTCTGGCCAATGTGGTCATTTGGAGGGTGAACCGGCAGATGGAAGATCTTGTCCCCTCCCCCATTCTGCCCCATCTTGCCTCACTGTAAATCTAACTTTGAAATAAATCAAAACCAACAACAGCAACAGACCTTCATTCTGGGGTAGAAAATGTTGAACAAGAAGGGTGAGATGATCCCCACACCTAGGAAGCCCCCATCTGGGCCAGGCCCATGGGAAGCCTTTGACATGAACCAGTGTTGTCTTTTTACCACTATAATATCTTCCTGGGACAGGAAGGGGAAACCGAGCCCCACCGAGAAGGTATTGAGCTAGGAAGGGGCAGCAGTGGGATTTGAACCTGGACTTGTGTGTGCTTTGCTCACCTCCTTGTGGTCTCTCTTTAGTGAAAGCATGCGGTAGGGAAGGGTACTGTAGAAAGATATGGGCAAAGGGCCATGTGGGTATGGCTGCTAAGGGTCAAAGGCACAGAGGCCCCGCTTCCTCCAGAGCATCCGTGGGCCCCTCACCCACTCTGGGTAGTTCCGCCAAGGCCCTCTGGCTTGTCCCCAGGTGAAGGAAGCCCCAGGGGGCATCAGGAGGCCATATCCCTGTGATCAGGAGAAAGCAGGTGTCTGAGCCACTAGGAAGGTACATCGCACACGTGTGAGCCAGCAGCCAGCACTGCCGCCCGCCGAGCCTGGCTTGCGTCAGGCACCACAGTCAGTCAGCCCCTGCAGTGATGTGTCTGGTCTTTCTTCTCCCCTCACAATCTTGTTTTTCCTAACCCTGCCCTCCCCTCTGTCCTGCCCTCTCTCCCACTCTGCTCACCTCCCACCCATCCTGTACTCATGGAGGCCCTACTGTGTGCTCTTCTAGAAAGACACTGGGGTGAGTGATGGGAATGAGATGTGCCTTATGCATAGAACAGTAGATGCACAAGGAGCCACCTGTCCGCTGAGAGCGCTCACACAGGGCCCGCACCTGATACCACGCCTTTCACATCAGGGCTTGCACAGATCGCTTGCTGCTTGTTCCTATTTTTGTGCATCTCTGCTCTCCTGTGAGTAGAACAGGGGACCAACACCTAATCATGGCAGGAGGTCAAACGAGGACAAGTGTGACGGGGCCAAGCTGCACCTGCAAGCACTGACTAGTCAGTGAGCACCTGCTCCGTTCCACAAGATGAAGCACGAGCCTGGAGCAAGACAGCAACCCTGATCTCAGGGATCCTCAATCCAGGGTAGGTGACCGTGTGGACACTGGACAAGGGTCCTTTGTGAAGAGGAATGGGGACAAGTGGCAAAGATATGGGGAGGGGGCCTCACCCAGGGTTGTTGCAGTGCAAACCACAAGAGAGAAAGACAGCAACAGTTACATCTAAGGTGCTCTGAAGCTTGGGCAGGTGGCAGCGAGGTGAACAGAAGGAAGAATGCTCCAAGCAGAGAGGACTGTGTGCCTGGAAACAGAGAAGGTTAGACCCCAACACACACACACACACACACACACACACACACACACACACACACACACTGTGAACACAAAGGGCTGCCTCATGCAGGAGTCTGAGACAAGGGAAACCCAAGGGGAAGGAATGAGAGGCTAATGAGACCGATGACAAAGCGGCAAGCCGGCCGTGCAAAGTGCTTAGATCCCATTTGAAGCTCCATGGGAACATGAGAAGTCTTTGAAGAATGAGAAGTTAGAGTGACTGCTTCAAATGTACGTTTTTAGGAAAATTACAGTGGTCACCTCCTAAATATTGGAAAGGGAAAACGGGAGCCAGGGGGAATCGGTTCAAGGGCTGATGCCACATCTGGGCTGGGGTGGCGGGAGTGGGGGAGACAACCAAGAGTGGCCCAAAGTGGTGAGAAATCGATGGAGGTCAAGATCAAGACAAGAGAGGACACTGTAGAAGGAGGAACTGAGGATGCCTCAGCGTTCCTGTTGGAGCATTTGCGTGGCAGGCGGGCTGTGGAGGAGCAGAAATTCCTGGCTGGACCAGGGACTGTTTGGGAAGAGGAGGGAGGGTCGGATGCTCTCAGATGCTCTCATACTGGCTGATAACTTTGGGGTTTCTGTGGAATTTCCCAGCACATGCACACAAGGTGGTGCGGTAAGATGGAAGTTTAGGCTACAGAGCTAGACACGGGAAGTGACAGGGGAGCGGCAGCGACAGCTCAGGAGGGCAGCATCGCATTGGAAAGAGAGATGGAAAAGAAAGGCGTGCTGGCTTTGGTGCCTGACTCAACGGCTGGGAGACAGGCTCCCTAGCCCAGCCTCTCACTGCTTCAGGGCTTTTGAATATCCACATCTCTAGGGGAAGGGACCTTGGCCTTCCCATCTGTAAAACGCTGGGACTTGGCTAGGATCAAAGGTGTCCTGTGCCCCAAGGATCCCCAGGTGCTCTCTGGAAGTCCTTCAGCGGGCAGTGGCCTCAGGTGGCTGTGGTGTGGCCTGTCACAAACTCTTCAATCACGACAGCACGCCTTGGATTTGTCTTGCAGGCTGGTCTCCTTGACTAAGCTTTGGAGAAAGGACTCCAGAACTCCAGGGTTTGACTCCTGTTCCATTTGGCAGAGGCAGAGGTACACCCTGGTGAGATTTATTTAACCTGAGGCTGGAAAAAGTCCTGGTTCCCTTTCTCAGCTACAGAGCACGGTTGGGGGGTGCAGGAGTAGGATGGGGGGGTCGTCTAAGTGCACCCGTCTTAAACAGCCATCCAGCCCCTCCAGGGGCAACTAATGAGGCTCAGCTCCAGTGACACTCCCAACTGGGGTGTGCTAAGGGGCTGAGGCGCTCAGCGAGAGCGAGTGCGGGAACCGACTGGCCACATCTGCTCTGGGCAGCAGGTGCGTGGTAGTGGTACGCGTGGTCGGGTGTGGCTCCTGTCTGGTAGCTTTGATCTCTGTTCAAAACAGAGATAAGTATTCTCCTCTCCTGCAGAGCTTGCAGGGGCTGCTTGCCTCATGCATTCTCCTCCATCTCCTTTTGTTGTGGAGTACTTCAAAGGACCCTTCTGGCCCACTTCCCAGCAGACCAATGGCTTCAGGAAACAAATGGGCTGCTCCAGGGAGGAAGCCAGTTCCCATTCCTGGCGAGTTAGACAGTCCTGCTGACCAGTGCAGGAGGTGGGACTCCCTCCCTCCCCCTGCCTCCCGCTGATCAGGGGAGCACGAGCTGCTGCGAGCTGCTTCTGCTGAGGCCCCAGGGTGCGGCCCTCACTGCTGAAGTGCTCCCCAGACATTCAGGAGTGCTCCTGGTGCAGCATTCCCATTGTCATGGTAACGGGGGCTTGCCAGCACTGCTGGTGGGGGATGGGAAAGGGCTTCACATCTCAGGAAATGAACATTCGCCACTACCTTGAACATTTAGAAAGCAACCCTCATTACATATGTAAAACCATGATTCTTTGTAAAAAGTTGAAAAACAGTCCTGGTGCAGTAGCTCAGCAGCTAAAGTCCTCTCCTTATATGTGCCGGGATCCCATATAGATGTCGGTTCTAATCCTGGTGGCCCCACTCTCATCCAGCTCCCTGCTTGTGTCCTGGGAAAGCAATCAAGGACAGCCCAAAGCTTTGGGACCCTGTACCCGTGTGGGAGACCCAGAAGATGCTCCAGGCTCCTTGCTTTGGATTGGCTTGGCTCTGGCTGTTGCAGTTGCTTGGAGAGTAAATCCTCGAACAGAAGATCTTCCTCTCTGTCCCTCTCCTTCTCTCTGCATATCTGACTTTGCAATAAAAATTTAAAAATAAATCTTAAAAAGTTGAAAAACACAGAGAAGAAAATAAAGATTTTTTAGGGGGCCTGGCATGATAGCCTGATGGCTAAATCATCTCCTTGCATTGGCAGGGATCATATGGGTGCTGGTTTGTGTCCCAGCTGCTCCACTGCCTATCTAGCTCTTTACTTGTGGCCCGGGAAAGCAGCTGAGGACTGCCCAAAGCCTTGGGACCCTGCACCCATGTGGGAGACCCAGAAGAAGCTCCTGGTTCCTGGTTTCGGATTGGGTCAGGTCAGCTCCAGCCTTGTGGCCACTTATGGAGTGAACCAGCAGTTGGAAGATCTTTCTCTCTGTATCTCTTTCTCTCTGTATATCTGTCTTTTTAATAATTATAATAATAAATAAATAAATCTTTTTTAAAAAAAGATTTTTTTTTCAGGTGCCATTCCCATAAATAGGTGTGCAGTTTTATAGAGCTCATGGGGCTGGGGTGGGGGTGGGGAAGCACAGTCTGGGGAGCTGGGGGCTCCCCTGCTGTGCCAGGCTTAACCGTGTAGGTGCTGGATCACAAGAAGGTCCAGGAGTCCTGCAGCAGAATCAGGGTAAGGAGTGACAAGGGGGCTCCAATGCCATTTTTTTTTTATAGATTGTGTCGTTTTGATTTATTCAAAATGCAGAGGAATATTTCCCATCCACTTGTTCTCCTCAAATTCCCACAACTGCCAGGGCTGGGCCAGGCCAAAGCCAGAGCTAGAGAGCTCATGTTGGGTCTCCCAAGGTCCCCGAGCTGTCACTGGCTGCCTCCCAGGGTGCACATTCGCAGGAAGCTGGGTTTGAAGTGGAGCTGGGACTCAAACTCAGGCATTCACTATGGATGTGGGTCTCCCAAGCAGCGTTTTTTTTTTTTTTTTTAAATATTTTAAAGATTTATTTATTTTTATTGGAAAAGCAGATTTACAGAGGAGAGACAGAAAGATCTTCCATCTGCTGGTTTACTCTCCAGTGGTTGGAACTGAGCCAATCTGAAGCCAGGAGCTAGGAGCTTCTTCCAGGTCTCCCACATGGGTGCAGGGTCCCAAAGCTTTGGGGCATTCCTCTACTGCTTTCCCAGGCCACAAGCAGGGAGCTGGATGGGAAGTGGAGCAGCTGGGACGTGAACCAGTGTCCACATAGGATCCCGGACGTTTATAAGGTGTGGGCCAAGCCCTTGAGCCATTACGCTGGGCCCTCAAGCCGTGTCTGTAAGTCAGTCCTTCCCATGGCTTACTGTCAGGACCGGAATTGTTTTATTTGTAACAAGGTGGAGGGTTCTTAGCAGACCATAATTGGTGATGTCTGAACCAGTTCCTCCAAGGGAAGAGACACCTCAGCTGGAAGCAGCCGGACGGGGAGGAGGGACACACAGCACTTATCTGCACAATTGTTCTGCAGATAAAATTAGTTGCAATATGTAACATTATAGATGGATGATTGTTATAATTATTTGCTGACACACACTTGCATTGTGGAGTAGTTTAGAAAATGCAACAATTGGGAATGGAAACCCTGAGAAAACCTGGAAATTCTTGCTGAATTGGTAGTTAAGGCATTGAGGTTTATAAAAGGGTACTTCTGGGCCCGGAGCGGTGGCGCAAGTGGTTAAGTCCTCGCCTAGCACGCCCGGGATCCCATATGGGCTCCGGTTCTAATCCCGGCAGCCCCGCTTCCCTTCCAGCTCCCTGCCTGTGGCCTGGGAAAGCAGTCGAGGACGGCCCAAACCTTTGGGAACCTGCACCCGCGTGGGAGACCCGGAAGAGGCTCCTGGCTTCGGATCGGCATAGTATCGGCCCGTTGCGCTCACTTGGGGAGTGAATCATCGGACGGAAGATCTTCCTCTCTGTCTCTCCTCTCTGTATATCCGCCTTTCCAATGAAAAAATAATAAAAATAAATCTTTAAAAAAAAAAAAAAAAGGGTACTTCTAGAAGTTCTCGGAAAAAATGGGAATAAAAGGTAAATTCGGGGAAAGCAGCAAGTTGTGGTGGTGCAGCAAACTACTGCATGGGTATTGAAGTGCCTGGGACTCAGGGTCATCTCCACTTCTTCTTTTTTCTTTTTTTCATTTTAATATTGTTTATATGGTTGAGAGAGGTACATACCCATGTGGGCCTCAGATTAGGGTGGGGAGGTTGAGGTATGGAGGAAGGCAAGTGGGACAAAAGTTTCAAATTTGGGGGATGTGGAGGTAGGGCTGCTCCTCTTTGTCCAGCTACATCAGTCCCTGGAGATAAGGGATGGCCATTTGACGATGCCTTTGAGACCCCGCCCCCCCAATACGGGGAAGAATGTGCTGAGGGTTTCTTGAGTGATTTTGATAGTTCTGAGATGTTGTCAGCATTGTTGCACAAGGACTGAGAAAATCTTTCTAAGATCTTTCGGCTGACCAAGTCCACTCTGGTGCATCCACAGACCCAGACACTGGCTGCAAAGCTGAGCCAGTTTTCCCACAAGGCTCTCAATGTCCTCTGCTGGTGCAGATGAGCTGTCATGTCCCACATGCACATTTGGTCATGCTGTCCACTGCACAGGCATCAGCTACTGAGGAGGTCTGGTCCCGATACAGGCACTCCAAGGTTGGACCATATATATTGTGATTTTCCCTGTGGGCAGGGTTTGAGTCCAGCAGTCTAGTTGAGGTATCCCCTAGAAACTTTGTCTGGGGTGACCTCTCGTGTGTGCCAGCCAGTGCAGGGTCAGGTTCAATCTGTACTAGTATCACAGTTGCCTGGTCAGTTTCACCCCCAGCTCCATCTCCACCGAATCAACTGGCTTTGTGGCCTAGCCATATTGCATACTGCATGGACAGAGGAATGGGCAAGGCCCAGCCAAGAGAACAGATTCAAGGGAGCTGTGGAGGAGAAACAGTTGGTCAGAGCCTTCCTCGGGGCTGTTTCCTGCAGTTCCCTACTCCAATCTCTGGGCTGCCAGCATCTCCTGGTTTTCCCCTTAGGGTATCTGCCATGTGGCCATCCCCTCATCTGGGACTCCTTACGCTTTCTCTAGTAAAGTCAGAGGCAACTCCCATTGGCTCTTTGGGGCTTGGATGCTTCCTCTTCATCCAATTAGGAAGAGGAACCACCTGCAAAAAAACCAACCAACCCACCAACCAACCAGACAAACAAAACAGCTGCCAGGGCCTCGAGGGGGCAGGAGGGGTCCAGAGGGCCGACTTATGGAACTTCTGTCGGATTCTTTCCAAATGGCCTCCCCTTCATCTCACGGCTTTTCCACTTCTATCTGATTTCAGTTTCAATCCTGGGACCAGGATTGGGTTTCCGTGGACTTTTGTGGGCTCAGAGCAGGGATCTGACCGACTTAACTCCGTGTCTCATCCACTAGGGATGATGGCCTAGGCAGGCTGGAAGGTTTGTCTGGCTGACTTTGAACACTTAATCCGCGCAACGTGATTTTGAGGGAGGCGGGAGGTTTCACTCAGTGAGGCCTGATTAGGGCCGGCAAGTCTGCTCATGATCCGAAAGGCAGCTGAAAAAATAAATATAATTAAAAAGATAACTCAGGCCAGCGTGCCTGGAGACTGTTTTACATGGGCGCATAATGAATGCTAAGCTCAATGTAGCGATGCCAAAAAGCCAAATAAATTCCTGGAGTTGGTCTGCTTCCTGCCTGCAATGCATTTGCTTGTTCCAAACAAGTAAATTTGTCAATACAATACAATTAGGATGGCTGAGCCAGACCCACCAACAGATACTCGTAGAGGCCAAGTGTGGCTTCCATGCACCCTGTTGGATGCAGCCAAGGGCTGAGCGTGTTCTGACCCAAATCAGTTGTGGCGTGAGCCAGCCACATGTTGCCTAACAGGACAAGCTTTCTCATCTCAGAGAGTTTAATCCCTGTACCCCTGTTCTCATAACCCTCGAGTTCCACCTGGCTTCCATCGCTCAGGTTAGTTTGCTTCCTATTTTTTTTTTTTTTTTTTTTTGCCAGCAGCTAGATTAACTGCTAATGTCTGTGGTTTTTTAGAATGTGGACCTGCCAAGATGGGATTAATGATTCGTTTTGATAATAGGAGCTGCCGTTTCCCTGTGTGGAAGCCAGGTTTGTGATAGCCATGGCTTCGCCTGAGCTGCCCTCTCATTCTGGGATAGGCATTCCCACTTCCACTTTACAGACGAGGAAATTGAGTGGTCAGATGGCTCCCACAAGGCTCCCACAAGGCTGAGGTTTACCCTCTGGCTTCTCTGAGGGCTTTGTACCAGGACATAGAGCTCAAGTAACCCGGGTTGAATGTCCTTTGTGAGTGGACAGCCCTGAGGGGGCCTTTAGGTGAGGTTTCATCCATCCACTCCCCCAAGCCCTTCAACGACCCAGCTTCTCTTGGCCTCAGCTCAGTCCATACCACTGATGCTGGAGTCTCTTTTCACGACAGCAGTCACGGCCTGGAAGTCTTCAAGCCACAGCAGCCTGTGGAGGAAACCATGTCTCCTGGGGCAAGGGACAAGTGGTGACTCTTCTCCTGTTGAATCCTGCTGTCTTGGGTCACTGCACCTGGCTGGAGAATGCCACTGCTGGTGGCTGGCTGGTCCCGGGCTGGGACCGGGCTCAGTCTTCCTAGGGCTCTCTCTGCAGTGACCCGGAAGGGAGTGGCCCCTGTCTTCCAACACTAAGTGTGTGCCCTGCACAGCTCTGCCTGGGCACATGGGGGATGTGTGCTGACCCTGTGTCCACCTGGCGTGGCTGAGACACCCCGTGGGGGCTCAGCTGTGGGGCCAGGACCACTGTGGGCATGGACTCATGCTGTGAAGCCCTGGATTCAGTGACCACTTCTACAACCTTGCATTCGCTTTGTAGCCTGAACGCTATAGCCTGGAAACTGCACCTTTGCCTGTGTTCAGGACTCTTGGGTTTCTGGTAAAGCTTCTAGACCCTTCCTGGAATTTTTTCATGTGACTAAGGAAGCAATACAAATAACCATTAAGACGGTAGAAGATAGTTACATACATTCTCATGTGTGCACACATGGATATTCAACAATTCATAGAAAAACGGGATTAAAAATTAACTTTATTCTGGGGGGAAAAACTGAAGTCCATTCATTGTTTCCCCATAATATACATCTTAAATTATTTTTTGAAGACTCCTAACATGCATGATTTTCTTAAAAAAAAAAGATTTATTTTGTTTATTTGAAAGTTAGAGTTATAAAGAAAGAGTGACCATCCATTCCCTGGTTCTCGCCCCAGATGGCTGCAATGACTGGGGCTGGGCCAGGCCAGTCAGGTGCCAGGAGCCTCTTCCAGGTCTCCCACGCAGGTGCAGGGTCTCACGGCTTTGGACCATCCTCAACTGCTTTCCCAGGCCACAAGCAGGGAGCTGGATGGGAAGTGGAATAGCTGGGACATGAACCATAGCCCATACCCATATGGGATGCTGGCATTACAGGTGGCAACTTTACTCTACTAGCACAATGTCAACCCCAAGAAATAGGAACTAAACAAAAACTTTTGCATCAAAATGAACTCTTGGATTGCCCTTTTCTGTGAACTTCCTGGGGTGTCCTTCTGTTGTTGACATAGTTGCAGCAGCTGTGCATCTGACTGTGATTTTCTGCTTATACTGAGGCAAATGCTGAACTTTGCTTGGCAGTTAGAGAAAGTAATGGACTAACTTCTCTCTGCCAAAAGGTCCCAGCCCTCTGAATTCTATGCAGGAACCACCTGAGTCCCACGGCTCCAGCTAAGACCCCTTGGGCAGAGCAGTGGGACTTCACCTGAGGCCCCTCTCAGGGCTGTCCACTCACAAAGGACATTCAAGCCCAGGTTGCTTGGGCTATGTGTCCTGGTACAAACTGGGCCCTCAGGAGAGGCAGGGAGGTTCACCTGCTCATCCATGGTGGGAGCTTGGTGCTGGGGCCGCAGGGGAGAGGTGTGGGTGCTGTAGTTAGGGGTGTGCAGGAGAGGAATCCTCACGGTGGGGGAAGCCACGGTTCTTAGGCCTGCTTGCAACACCGCTCTACAGCACAGGCCTCTTGGGACCTCCTTCTCTGTGCCAGCACTGTGGGGCTCCTGCAGCCCACCCAAGAGTGTTTGGGATACCCAGGGACCCTGGTTTGGGATACCCTAGCTCAGCAGCAATGAACTTCCCAGGTAAGTGCGCTGGCTCAAGTCTCTCGACCTCTCCCGGCCTTTGTTTCTGTATCTGTGACACGACTTAGCAGTGCTTGTCCTACAGTGAGGATTTCGGGGACTGGGCCCTGCACAGCATCTTTTTGCCACTATGTTGTCCCCTCCTATGAGTGCACGCACCACACACACACACACACACACACACACACACACACACACACACACACACACACTCATTCACAGTGGCCTTGCAGTTGCTAAGAGCCTGGGCTCCTATGGGACTCCAAACCTGGCAATTTCAGCGATTGCCTCTTAGGCCAGACTTGCTGGCCAGCTTCCCTGGCTGGACAGGACAGATGAGCGGTTGCAAGGCTGGCAATCCTGGAGGAGTCTCAATAACCTTCATGCCCATCCCTGCGGTGAGGGCGTTGCCAGGCATGTGGGTGTGAGTTCCATGGGAACCTGGAAGCAGCAGCCTTAGCCCCATTCTGGGAGGCAGCCGGCCCGCTGGTGGTGGCCCGAGGCCTTGGGTCCCTGCCATTCATGTGGGAGATGGATTGGGTTTCAGACTTTGGCCTGGGCCAAAACAGCCTTGGCTGCTGCAGGCATTTGGGGAGGAAGGGGAGTAGGGTGTAGGGACAAAATAAAAACAAAACGCAAACCAGAACAGGCAATACTGTCCACTGAATGAGAAGTCCACCCAGCATGCAGCCAGGTGGAAGGGCAGTCCCAGGGCGCCCACCTGTAAGTAGGGAACTGGCAGTGCCCAGCGGGGGCAGAGGCCCAGTTATCCACCCTGGGCTTCCGCTTCCCCCACCGTTGGATCTCAGCCAGCCTCACTACCAAGCAAGGAAACGACTACCTATTTCCACCGGGGTGTGGGGGGTGGGGGGGAAGGGGGGGGAGAGGGTAGTGGGTGGCCCTCAGCGACCTCCCACAGGAGCCTGGGAGGGGGTGGGGTCACACGGGTGCATCCTGCGGGCTGGTGGGCGGTTCTGCACCCCCACCCCGCCCCAGGCCTGCCACAGCAGCGCCTTTGTGGGCTCCCTGGCATGTGCCTGCCCCAAAGGCCGCCTGCTGTGCTGGGCGGAAACCTGCTGGCGGCCGCGCCTGTCGGAAGCGCGGCTACTCTCCCGGCTCGTTTCCCCAGGGCAGCAGCAGCCCCGAGAGGCAGTGCTGCGAGAAAGCCACATGCTGCTGCAGCAGCTGGGCAGGAACCCGGCGAACAGGAGAGCCAGGCGGGCTGCAGGGCGTCGCTGCAGGCTCGGACACCCGAGCCCGTGCAAGGCCAGTGGCCCCAAGCCTGGCAGCCCCGGTGTAGCTTGCCTGGAAGCAGCTGCTGGGAGCAGCTTTGCCCGGAAGAAAAAGCTAGGCAATGACCTTGTTGCCAAACACCCAGTTGACCTTGCCTGATATGCTGATTCACATGGCTGTAGTGTTGAATCTTCCTGCCTGCCATTTAAACAGGAGAATCCGTTTTACAGGAGTTGAGGAGCATGCCAGAGCCTCAGGAACCACAGCTTAAACCTCCATGACTTGCACTTCCCTCCCAGCGTGGGCTGCGCTGCAATGACCATCTCAACACCCTTGTTCCGAGAACTTGAAATGCCAGCCGACTCCATGCTCTGACGTGACATCACAGGCAGCTGCGCTTGGAAATTCTGGGTCCTGAACAAATGTACTTTGAGATAGCGAATACAGATACTTTCTGGTTATGCATATGTGGTATAAAGGAAATATAAGGGAATTTCATGTTTTGACTAGGGTTAATATCTACAATGTAGTTTTTAAAAATCAACTTATTTGATAGGCAGAATTACATAGAGAGAAAGATAGGGAGAGGGAGAGGAGAAAGATCTTTACTGGTTTACTTTCCAGATGGTTACAATGAGCAGGGTTGGTCCAGACCAGAGCCAGGACTAGGAACTCTATCTGGATCTTCCATGTTGCCAGCAGTGGGTCAAGCACTTGGGTCATGTTCCATTGCTTTCCAAAACACATCAGCAGGTAGCTGGATTAGAAATGGAGCACCTTCCCAGCTGTAGGCAACTGCCTAGGTTGCTTTGTACCTCGGCAGGCATTACAGTGTTGGGAGAAAAGCAACTAATAGCTGGTGGGCATTCAGGGCCTGGTTAATGCCGAATTTGTATTAACTATACCAGTGTGCCAGCAATACTTGCCTATTCTTTTTTTTTTCTTTAAGATATATGGAGGGCAGATACTGGCATGCTGGTAGATGGGGTCTGGGGCCCTGGGCGTGCTGGCAAGGCCCCAGGGTGGCATGACACACTGCCAGCAGACTTGGGGATCTGCATGCTTGCGGGCATGGGGGTTTGTGGATTGCTGAGGAAGGAGGTCTGGGGATATGTGGGATGTGTGGGGGGAAAGACAGCTGAGCGAGGATGTGACAGGAGAGGCGTGACTTCTGGGGGACTTCCATCAATCAGGCTATTGCACTTGCAGGTAAGCGAGGGGGCTGAGACCAGGTGGCTTAGAGGAGGGAACCTGGAGGGCCTTTCAGGGCCAAATCAATATACCCACCAACGTGGGATACCTGACTGGGCTTGTTGGTATCAGACACCATCTCCTAGCACACATGAAAGCCATGGTTGGGGGCCATGCCTGGCAAGGCTCGACCACAGTGAGTGTCAGGGCAGGAGGTAGACCATGTCAGACAACATGTGAGAGAGCTGGATCTGGGAGCAGATTCTGTGGGGGATTTGTGTGCTTGCCCCTATGGGAGGGACTGCCATATCAGTTGGTTTGCCTGAGGGCTGGGATGGTGAAGGGCTGAGGTAGGCATGACCATGGAACGCAGTAACACTCATGGGTACGGGGTTGGGAATAGACTGGGCTGGACTAGGCTGCAGCACCCAAAGGTGCACTCAAAAATTATGTGTGGGGCGAGCTAGGCTGCAACATCCACCAGCATGCACAAAGGCTGGTACTGGGGCAGACTGTGCTGGGTAAGAACCTAGTACCTGCTGGCATATGTGAGATCTGAATCTGCAAGCAGGCCTGGTAGGGGAAATTTGGGAACTCTCGTGGTAATCTGTTGTTCCCACTGGTGAGCATGTGAGATGGCTGGGTGTTGTTCAGGCAGGGTAAAGCTGTTGCACTGGTCAGTAGGTATATGGGTTGGCTCTGGGCGAGTGGACCGAGAAGTGCTAGGGCAAACCATAGCACACTGGCATGCACAGGAGCCAGGATGGGGTGCAGGCCATGCTGGGCTAGACTAGGCTATTGTATCCACTGGTTTGCATGAAAGCCAGGGACAGGGGCAGCCTGGACAGGGCTAGGCTGCAGTAATCACCAGCAAGAATTGGGACTGGGTCGGGGGGCCAGGCCAGGTTGCAGCATCTGATGGCAAAGGTCAAGCCAGGCAATGGGTTATGCCGGGCTGGGTCAGAGCAATCTTGGCCTGTTGGAGAGCTAAGGGGATATCCCAGCTGGGCTATAGTTCCCTCTAGTAGTATGAGAGTCAGAATGGGGGCAGCAGACTGGGCTGGACATGATGGCAGTATCCCTCAGCATGGGTGTGGACTGTGTCTGAGGTGTGCCAGACTGGGCTGAGCTCCAGCACTCACTGGTGCTCATGAGAGCCAGCCTGGGTATAGGAGGGCTGGGCTAGGACTCAGCACTGACTGGACCACGTGAGAGCTGGGTCTGGGGGTAGACCAGGTGTGCCTGGGCTCTAGCATCCAACAGTAAGAGCCAGAATGGGTGTGGGCAAGACTGCTATACCTGCCAGGACAGGAGGTGGGCCAAGTCAGGCTAGGCCAAGAACCCACCAATGTGCATGAGATCTGTCACTGGAGGATGACCTGATGAAGGGGTTTGGGAACTCCTCTGTCAAGACACATTTCCTGCAGGTGAGAGTAAGAACTGAGGTTGGGAGCAACCAGACCAGGTCAGGTTACAGTACCCATCAGCATACATGTGAGTCAGGTCTAGGGGCAGACCAGGCTAAGTCAATTCATAACACCCACTGGCAGACGTGAGAACTAGGATAAGCAGTAGGACAAGCCGCAACACCAGACAGTTCACATTAGGGCTGGGATTGGGGGATCCAGTCTGGACTAGGTTATCATATCTATCAGCATGAGCTGGGACGGGGGGCAGATGAGGCCAAGTCAGGCTGCAGCACCCACTGGCAAATGCCAAGGTGAGGAGGGCCATGTCAGTCTAGGCCATAGCACCCACAAGCACAAGCACATGTAACACTCAGAGGGGTGAGCCCAGTAGGGGAGCTGTGAGGACTCCCCTGTTAGGCCACTGCCCTGGCTGGTGAGCATGAGAGCTGGGACAGTGGGCAGACCTGGCTGGGCATGGCTACAAAAACCCTCTGGCCTGAATGTGATCTGGGTTAGGGGGAGAGCCAGGCTGGGCTAAGTGATCATATCCACTGGTGCATGCATGAGCCAGAGTAAGTGCAGGCTGTTGAGGTTTTACTGCAGCATTAGCTGGCAAGTGCTGGGATTAGAGACAAGTCCTGTCAAGCTAGATCACAGAACCAGCTGGAAAGTGCAAGATCCAGGGCTGGGAGTGAGCCTAGTAGGAAAACTGTTGGTATCCATCCCTCTGATGTGCTGCAGCTCCCACTGGTGAGCATGAGAACTAGGCCTGGGGGTAGGCCTGGCTGCACACGCAGTGGGACCAGCTAGTATGAGTATGGCTGGATGGTAGGGTTGGTCGGCCTAGCTAGGCTGCAGCACCCACTGATATGTTTGTGAGAGCTGAATGGAATATGGGACAGACTGGACCAGTGTGATGCACATACACACAGGTGTAGGAAATGAGGTTGGGTGTTTCCGGGGGGTCGTTGGTGGACCACTTTGCCGCTTAGAACCTCAAAGTATGCAGTAAGACAAGCATGCCTCTCACAGAGGCCGTGGTTGAGTTCTGTCCTCCCAAAAGATGTGTTGAAGTCCTAACCCATAGACCTCAGGATGGGATCTTTGGAAACAGATGTTGTCCTTTGAGGCCACTGGAATACTTGGCCCTTTGGCCACATAACAGGTGTCTTTATCAGAGGCGAAGTTGGGACACAGATGGAAGTGTACACAGAGTGACCGGGTGAGGTTAGAAGTGGAGAGGGGAGGGTGGTCAGGCTGGTGCCTACACTGTAGGCTTCCAATCTTCTAGGACTCGGAAAGAACAAACCTCAGTTTTTGGCAGACATCGTTTTTGTGCTCTGTGGTGGCAGCCCTGGCAAGCAGAGGTGGTGCCTTACCATAGCAGATGCTGCCGGTGCCTGCCGGCCTCCCCCTGGCCGTTTCAGGAGACACTTGCCAGGCAATGGGTACAGCGTGGCTTGGACCACCTTTCTCTGACTGCAGAGGGCAAGCTGCCTGGAACTGATGTCTACGGAGCAGCCAGCGAGGTCAGCGAGGGGTGGGAGCTGACACAAGAACCTCCAGCTTTCTCCTCCAATCCCTGAAGTTCTGTTTACCATCTCTTGGGGGTGGCGAGCAGGATCCAGCCACAGGTGCTCAGAGAGGTGACCCATCAGTAGCCTACTCCTGCTTAGCCTCCTCCCATCCAGATCTCCCTTCCCTATTCTCCTACTGGGATCATTAGTAAGTAAATCATTGGTATTCCAAGCCCCATTTCAGGGTCTGCTTTGGGGGAGACCACAGAGGGAGAAGGGCATGAAGATGAAATGATATCCAAATGTCAACTGCTCCCTCTTCCTGACCAGAGGAGCAGAGATCAGAGGCTGGCTTCTTAGAGCCAATTGGGCCAGCACAGCTGGTCCTTGGCTCAGTGGGAGATACTGAAGACCACCACATCCCCCCATATGTGCTCTAGCATCTCAGGGAGAGGGAGAAAATGTGAATGAGGATAAAGGCAGCAACTAGCTAAGAGAAGAACATGGTTTTAATCAGGATTCCTGGGCACAGGCTTTGGGAAGGCGGCCAGCCTGGTGGGATTTCCTCCCACAAAATAATAGGGAAGATCAGGCTGTTCACTGCCTGGCAGCCACTTGAGGCAAAGGCTCTGAGGAGTGGAGGAAGCAAGGGAAGAGAGCCTCGCAGATTCGGCTGGAATTCTTCCCGTGCCCCTCAGGTCTTCTGGACACCATTTCAGCACACAGCCCGTGCTGCTGGCAAGATTTCTTGAGAAATGAGTGCTAGGACCAGGCTCCATGTGCATTCTGAGCTGAGCAGCACAGCAGGTGCAGGAGAAGGAAGGTGGGTGGCCTTTAGGAATTGTGGTAGGGGCAGTCTGGGGTGCGTGAGTCTTGGTCGAGTCTACTCAGATCCCAAAGGATATCAGCCTCTCATGGCTACTCACAGCTGGAAAACCTTCTCTCTCTTCTTTGGCTGATTGCTCATACTGAGTCCTTACCTCATCAGGACCAGAGGAAGAAGACATTGCTTGTGGGAGTTCCTGGTCTGCTGCATCCCATAAAAGCCCGGAGTTCAGAAGTGAGTCCCAGGAAGAAGTGGCTACATAGCGTGTACTTGACCCCCCTGGTGGGCTAGCACACATTTCTCAAGAAATCCTGCCAACAGCACTAGTTTGTTCACAGACAGCCCTCAGCTTCCCTGCGTTCAACTGAGTAGATGCGCTACCCCGTCCTGCTATAGAAAGAAATCAGAAATTCCCTCCATCGAAATCTGCCTGCTGGGGTAGCCACAGCATGAGCTCAGAAGTCACTGCCTCAGGCTCTTTCTGAGGCTGAGAGTTGTTAGTTAATTAATCATTCATTTAAAAATATTATTGCAGGGCCCAGCACGATGGCGCAGTGGTTAAGGTCCTCGCTTTGCACGCCCCGGATCCCATATGGGCACCGGTTCTATCCCGGCAGCTCCCGCTTCCCTTCCAGCTCCCTGCCTGTGGCCCGGGAAAGCAGTCCAGGACAGCCCAAGGTTTTGGGACCCTGCACCCGCGTGGGAGAACCGGAAGAGGCTCCTGGCTTCGGATAGGCATAGCATCGGCCGTTGCGCTCACTTGGGGAGTGAATCATCGGACAGAAGATCTTCCTCTCTGTCTCTCCTCTCTGTATATCCTCCTTTCCAATAATAATAATAATAATAATAATAATAATAATAATAATAAAAAAAAATATTATTGCAGAGAGAGAGAATGTACTCCCACCTGCTGGTTCAGTCTCCAAATACCCACCATGCCTGAGACTAAAACAAGGAGTTGGGAACCCAATAACTCCCAGGAAGCCAGAGAGAGGAATTAAACCCATGCCCTCTGATATGAGATACAGTGTCTGTAGCCCACATCTTAAACACTGGACCAAATGCCAACCCTGGATGGTCATTTTCACATGCATCGGACACTTAGTCACAGCATGCAGAGGACTACAGACAGAAACAACAGCTGACACAGGTGGAGCGTGGTCTACCTGCTGAGTGTTGCTCTCAGTGCCTGGATTTCCTGAGCAGGTGCCTTGTGCCCTGGCCACACTGCCAGGAGACGGCTGGACCAGGCTGTCAGCCGTCCACTTCCCAAGAGGTGACACCCTCAATCTTCCCACAGATTTGAGCTCACAGCTTCATTTTGGAAATGTCATGCCATGAAGAAGCACAAGCCTGCAGGTGCGGGAGCTCGCAGCTGCTGCACCAGGGGAGGTGGTGGGGGATGCGTCAGGGATGGTGGCAACCTGTGATAGGCTGTGCTGCCCGGTGCCCTGAGTGGAGACACAGCCCACGCAGCCCGAGTCTGTACCGACTCCAAAGTCCCCGACAGCTTCGTCAAGGGGCTGAACCAACCCCCTCTCCCTTTTCTTTTAATTATTCAGGTCCTGACATGGTGTCTGGGAATACATCACTCAGAGTACACGGCTGCTAAGATTAAATATTGGAGGAAACTCTCTTAATTAATTTTTAATGTGTTCTTTAGAACAATCTTTCATACCTAACCACACATGGAAACAGAGCACTTAAAAGAAAAATCACCGTTTAGGATCTCAGGGGCTTGTACGTCTATACAGCCCCTAGGTGGGTTCCCAGAGAGCTCTGTGCCAGGGTGCTCATCGATGGCATTGGAGAGACGTGATCGGGGAGTCCTGGCATTGTGTTGGTTGCCCCAGTGCACCTGTTAGTGCCCCTGTGACTCCTCAAAGTGTCCAGGTGTGGCACTGAAGGGTGTGGCCCCAAAGGCCACTGCTCCCGATTCTTGCCAGTGACATATCACTAACTGATCACAGAACCCTCTTCATGCTGATTCCAGGCCCCATCTCCACCCCACACATGGTTAGTTTCATTCTCCAGGCATCCACTCCGAGAGTTAAAGTTGGAAGATTTGGTTTACATCAAATCTTTACATTGTCGTTTCATTTCAATCTTTATTGATTCAGGGCCCTAAGCTGTGATGCAATGACTTGTTATATGTAGGTCCTATGGGTGATGGTCTCAAGCCTTCTGGAATATTCACTGGCCTCCGAGTACACTAAACGCCAGTAGCACAATTTCATCCTGGTCATTGTAAAAAAATCAAACTGTCCCCTTGCATCCCGCCTCCATTTCCAGAACATTCTGGGGGGAGCAGTGCTGTTCTGTCTGACTTCTAGAAATGCATGCCAATGGGGGAATTTAAGGATGGAGTCTCTTTTAGTGCAAGGGCAAACTTGAAATCCATTCAGAGACCTTTCCTCATAGGACAGATCTTCCAAGAACTTTCTGAAGCATGCCTTGCAAATGCAACTCTCTTCTAGTCCAAAGAAGGAAGTTTGGCTGGCTCAGTTAACAGTCACGGTGTATGAGAACTCTTCTTTCCTCCTCCTTCTTTCAATAACCTGGGGATTTAAAACAGTGCTTTTTAAAAAATCTGGTTACCCTTGTACTTTTTTGGTAGTGCTGGATAGGGCCACTAAACTGGACGGGAATCTCCCAAGAGAGCTGGGTGCCCACAGAAGTTCTCCCTGCCGGTCGGCCTCTCCGCAGGCTGCCTAGATCCTGCCTATCATAGCAGGGTGCTAAGATTCCAGGAGAGGGAAGTGGTTCCTTCCAAGACCTGACCTAGGAGTCACTTCATTCATGTCAAGTTGGTCAAGGTAGCCACGGGCGCAGTGCTGGTCCGGGGTAAAGCAGTTATACCCCACTTCCCCATGGCAGGGGGATGGATAGGCATCCATCCATCATGTGCTCCTTTAGTTTGATTCATGCCAAGCAGCAGCAGCATCGTTTTTTAAAAGCAGACAGGGCAGCACCCAGGGGTTTGCCCCACTTTACCTGTGCAGGGGGGAGGCTCAGGTTATGTTATGATGTGGTATCTCCCAGTTAGAGTCTAACAGATGAGCAGTGACCCGGGAGAGTTGCTCAGAGTGTGCCATGGGCCGAGAGTAGGTGCTTTTGTTTCCTACAAGAGCCAGCCACAGTGTCGGGGGAGGCTGTGATGGAGCCAGCCTGTCACGGGCCAGGACTTGGAACAGAAGGAAGGGTGGTGGTGAGCTCTGAGACATTCTTTGGATTTCCTTGGAGGCAGTGTAGTGAGAACTCAGCAACCAGATGGGGTCAGAGGATTCACTGCTGGGCAGTTCAAGCTTGACATTGGCATGTGCTGTACCCACCTGTCAGTGGTGCCCAAGGAACCTGCGCTCTCCCAAGAGCTGCCTCCGTGTGCTCACCACATGTCTGTGGAGCAGACTCTGGGGTGCTGCCAGCAAAACCAAAATGGCCTTGATGTCACCTGGGTCTTGAGGGGAGGGCTGTCAAAGTGGGCTGGAGCTGGAAAAAGTGTTTCAGACAGAGACCCCTACCTCCTGGGCCACAGTGAAGGTCTTCAGGCACCCAACGGGGCCAGGTTGGCTCATCAAAGAGAGAGACAGACTGTCTTCGGTCCTGCCTGGTGTGGGTGGGTTGGAACTGCAGGCACAACAGTTCTGCTATCTCTCCCAGCACACGGGCGGCTGCAGCCAGGAAGGCTGGCGGGGCAGCCCGGCCGCTCAAAGCGCAGGGTCTTCTAAGGGCACAAGGGGGAGCGGCCAAGGCCAAGGCGCGTGCTTGCCTCTGGGAGCCTCTGTTGTTGCTGGGCCTGTCAGGGCTGCCCAAGGCTGGAGCCCACCCTGCCGGGAGGCCCGACAGACGCCAGCCCTGCCGGCTTCCTGGAGCGCCCGCGCGGCAGCGGGCTGGGGCTGACTGGGAGCTGCTCCTCGCCTCCCCAAGGAGGAAGCTGGCCCCAGGGCAGGGTCGGGCCCGCCCAGGCTGCAGAGGGGCGGACGGGCAGGCGGAGCTGCAGGCCAGGAGTAAGGCCGCCAGCGGTGATCGTGCGTCCCCAAATGCCCTGGCCTCGCAGCTCCCGCTGCTGCGCCTGCCCGCGGCTGGGCAGAAGCCCCGCAGGGACTGGCATAGTGTGGGGATGGGAGGGCGCCCCCAGGGAGGCTGGGAGACATCCCTCCTCTACCCTCCTTCCCCTCCCCCCTGCCCTTCGTTTCTCTCCCTCCTGCTAACACTTCCCCATCTCCATGCCAACCCTCTCCCCTTCTGCCTCTCTCTCTCTCTCTCTCTCTCTCTCTCTCCTCTACTACTTCCTCCTCCTCTGTCTTCCTTCGCTTCTCCCTCACCCACCTGCTTCTTCCTTCCCCATCCGGTCCGTGCCCTTTGGCTCCTCCTCCCTGGCACTGGGTTGTGAAGATTTTTTTTAAGAGATTTATTTTTATTTTTTATTGGAAAAGAAGATATGCAGAGACAAGGAAATACAGAGAGGAAGATCTTCTGTCTGTTGATTCACTCTGATTGATCCAAAGCCAGGAGCTTCTGGGTCTCCCACATGCGTTCAGGGTCCCAAGACTTTTGAGCCAAATTCTACTGGATTCAGAAGTGGGATAGGAAACAATACTCATATGGAATCCTGGGCATGCAAGGCAAGGATTTAATCACTAGGCTATTTCACCGGGTTCAGTGAAGATGTTATTAATGCAAGCCCTCCGTGGCCATCTCAGCAGTGTGGGAGAAAAGGAGGGGAGAGAGGTCTGGGAGGTGCTTTTTTAAAAGTTTATTTAATTTTTTTTTTTTTTTGGCAAGTCTGAGTTACACTAAGAGAAAGAGAGAGAGACCATCTGTCTACTAATTCAGTCTTCAAATGGCTGTGACTGCCAGAGCTAAGCTGATCCAAAGCCAGGAGCAAGGGACCTCCTCCGGCTCTCCCACGCAGGTGCAGGGGCCCAAGGTCTTGAGCTAGCCTCTGCTGCTCAATCTAAAATAAAACAGGGAGCAGCATCGGAAGTGGAGCAGCCGGAACTCAAACTGCCCATATGAAATGCTGGCACCACAGGTACAAGCTTTGTGTGCTGGGCCACAGCGCCAGCCCTGCTTTTTGTCCTGGCAGACCAGCCAATTTATCTAACCTGGCGGGGTTCACTTTGCATGAGCTCTCTAGGGCGTGAGGGAAGACCACGGGTGGTGGAGGCCCTGAGTGGCAGATCGGAGGCCGGCAGGCTCATCAGCAGTTTGTTCTTTCTAAGGATTCAGAAGGGCAGTAACAGACAGGAGGAGAGTGGCAGAGGGAGCTGGGATGAGGACTGTTGACCGCACCTGGCTCCTACTGTCTTGACAGGGTGACAGGCCGGTTATGCCATGTGCTGCACACGTGACCTTGGTCCTGATTCCAAAGATGTGACTAGAGCAAGGGAACATCAAATAACTAGCCCGTTAATAACATTCATATTGATTCCATCTTGAGATAATGGCATTTGGATATGACGAATTAAAAGAAATATATGAAAATGATTTTCTATCCACGTGGTTCTTCTATTTTACAGCCATCGGAAAGTACAGCGTTATATGCATGGCCTGTCTATGGAACAACACCGGCTGGGGGTGGGGTGAGGGTGTTGAGATGTAAAAAGCTGGGTTCACGTTTCCTTAAAAAATAAGGCGTTGGGCCCGGCACAGTGGCGCAAGTGGTTAAGTCCTCGCCTTGCACGCCCGGGATCCCATATGGGCGCCAGTTCTATCCTGGCGGCTCCCGCTTCCCATCCAGTTCCCTGCCTGTGGCCTGGGAAAGCAGTCGAGGACGGCCCAAGGCTTTGGGACCCTGCACCCATGTGGGAGACCTGGAAGAGGCTTTGGATAGGCATAGCATCGGCCGTTGCGCTCACTTGGGGAGTGAATCATTGGACGGAAGATCTTCCTTTCTGTCTTTTCTCTCTGTATATCCGCCTTTCCAATAAAAATAATAAATAAATCTTAAAAAAAAAATAAGGCGTTCATTATTTCACCAAAGTCCCGGAGGAGGGGTGGCTGGTTTAGCTAATCCCAGGTGCTTGTTATCTTTCCACTGTGATACACTCAGCATGCGGGCTCCCTCCTTCTTGTGGTTTTCAAGGTGGCTGCAGCAGCTCCAGGAACCTTCTGTGGACATGACAACAGCCGGCAGGAGAAGAAAAGGCTGCAGTTCCTGTCTGTGTCTCGCCATTTGCCTGGTATCTGTCAGTAGATATCTCCTGGGCAGAGGGTGGAGACCTGAACGCTAGAGCTGTGTGGAGGACAGGGGCTGGAGCTGGCAGAGGCGACAGCAATACCTCTTGCAGGTGTCTGCAGGTACCGGGGCAAGAGCGTCTCAGCAGTCCTGCCAGATGGCAGGGGGCTGCCTCTTAGGAGGTGGTGCTGGTGTGATTGACCCAAAGACATGCCTCCCATTTCCACCTATCCTTTCTTTTGCTCCCTCTTGGTGTGGGCTGTCCAGGGCAGGGTCTCCTGAGATGGGCACATGACTGAGGGTGGAGCTGGCCGGAAGAGCAGGCTTATTTCCTCAGGGAAGTCTCTGTTTGAGATAGCTTGCTTGAGTCCTTGAGTGTGACAATGAGCGGGAGAACCGGGGAGCGAGGTACTGAATGTCGCCTTCGTGGGAAACCGTGACCTGTGACAAGATGTGTGGGTGGTCCCCACTATCTGCGGTGGTTGCTATGGGTGGTGCTGAATGTCTCTGGAAGATCCTTAGGCTCAAGGTTTGGTCCTCAAAGTCTCATGTGAATGGTACAGAAGGTGGAAACGTAATCCAGGGATGATGTCGGCACTCCCCATTGGGGTTGGATTGGGTGGTCATAGTGGAGTTCCCATGCTGGAGTGATGGGGCTGGAGCAGGAGGGGCATAGGCAGGTGTTGGCACTCTCTCTTGCCATATGATGCTGGTTGCCTGGGGAAGCCTGCCTGCAGAATCACCACTCCCGGGTGTCCAGCTGGCAGGGCCTCCCCATCTTGGATTGTGCAGCTCCCAATCCCTGGGCTGAATTTGTCCTTTGTTTCATAAGCAACTGGTCTCGGGCATTCTGTCATAGTCACAAAGCCCCAATGCTGGGTGATGCTATTGTCTCAAGAACTACCTGGTTGGTGGCTGGATGCCCTTGTAAGTTTATCTTGTCAGGAGGACAGAGGCCAGACCGGGGATTTTGTCTGATCCCTCAATCTTCCTTGTACCTTTGCAAGTTTCAGGCTTCTTTCTTTCTTTCTTTCTTTCTTTCTTTCTTTCTTTCTTTCTTTCTTTCTTTCTTTCTTTCTTTCTTTCTTTCCTTTAAGAGCCTGTCAATCAAAAATAATAACCAAGTGTGGTTCTCGCTAACATGTTGAGTTTTCATTTTTGCTTTTTCTGTGCAGGCCTGCTAGTTTGGGAGAAGAGGCCAAACTGCAGTTTGGAGAGTGTCGGACGAAAGATAGGACAAGTGGGCATGTGGTCTCTGGACCTTGATGGTGTGGGTTTTGATCCTGGCTGTGCCACATGCTAGCTATGTGTCAAGGAACAGTTTACATAACCTCCTCATGCCTTCATTTTCTATTCTGTGAAAAGGGGACATCTCACAAGGTGGTTGGGAAGATCTGATGAGTTAGCAACTAGCAGGTGCTTAGAGCCATGCCTGGCCCCTTAGGAAGCATGACGGGCCAGGCTCTGGGTCCTTGCGTCTGGTGGAAGGGCTAGGTGAGATAAGGTGGAAAAGCACGGGGTGGGGAACTGCTCCCCTTTGCAGCTTCTGTGGAAGCAGCCCAGTGCCTTCCCCACATGTTTCTCCTTCTCAAAGACAATGCGTTTCTAGTTAGAGAGCTGGGCTGAGGGCCCATGTGACCACAGTCCATTAAAAATCTCTTTGCGTAGCTGTAATGCAGCGAGAGACCTTGTGGTAGGTTGGAGCGAGCGGTTGCTGATTTGGAAAGAACAAGGGAACAAAGTGCTGTTTTTCTCCACTGAATGCATAAGTGTGTCCAAAACTTCCCTGTCCAGTCGTTACCTCCTTGCTTTCTCCCTGAGTAATGTGCCAGAAGCCTTGGCCGTGAATGCTCCCACTCCCACTGACTCCCTATTCTGGGGAAGACTTTGACTTGTATTTCAACTTTGCTCAGCCTAGCAGGCTCGCCAAGGTCTGCCCATAGTTTGTGTTTTGCTGGCTTCATGCATGTGCCTTGGTGAGAGGAACCAGGACCCCTCATTCAATCACAGGTTTCTGTTGCAGCCTCAACAAATTAATGTCCTCTGAGCTGGTGCTGTGGGCATGCTGGAGTAGCCATTTCCCTGGAAGTTTGGCCACTTCCACCTTAGATCAGCCTGGAGTCCCAGTGGGAGAGCTGGGCTCTGTCATTGCTCCCACAGAACCAGGAGGTGGGAGATGGTGGTATAACACCTGGTGGAGCTGTGTCTCCTGAGCCAACTTGCTTCCCTTCTCTGGTGTCCACATCAATACCAGAAAAAAGCACTGGGGGTGTGAGCAAGGACAGGAGGACGGCCGCAAGCCCTGTGGACACGTGTTGGGCACACTGGCTTCGGGGTTCCCAGCGTTTTAGGGTCACAAGCCAAACGTATCCCAGGGACACGGGCATTGCTGTCGGCGCACATGCCGAGCCAAAGGACGGTCCAGGGACCACAAAGCTGAAAATGATTTACTGTCCGTTGCTTTGGAGGAGTGTGCCCACTGACCCCAACGCAGGGGCACACGCTGCTGCTTGATTTATTGTTTACTCCGTGGCCGGGGCAGGCTTGGTGAAGTGCGATGCTAATTTTGGGAAGATTGATAACTTGCAAATGATTTTGGTCCAATAGTCATGAACATGGTTTCTGTCTGGAGTAAAAGATACCTTCCCAGAATACAATTTTATTGACCCGTCAGACATTCATCATCTCAATGTGCAGCCTTGCAGGCTGGGCTGCCGTCTTGGTGCCCTGCTGCAGCCACTCTGCCCTCTCCTGATGGCGTCCCAATTGGCTTTTACATCTACCCACCACTCCCATTCACTAGAGGTGCCTCAGACAGTGTATAGAAAAATGGAACGAAGGGCCTGGCATGATGGCTCAGTGACTAATCCTTGCTTGCACATGCTGGGATCCCGTATTAGCACTGGGTTGTGCCTCAGCTGCTCCATTTCTGATCTGGCTCTCTGTGGCCTTGGGAAGCAGTAGAGGATGGTTCAAAGCCTTGGAACCCTGTGCACATGTGGGAGACCCGGAGGAAGCTCCTGGCTCCCGGAATTGGATTGGCTCAGCTCCAGGCGTTGCAGCCACTTGGGGAGTGATCCGATGAATGGAAGATTTTTATCTCTGTCTCTTCTTCACTCTATAAATCTGCCTTTCCAGTAAAAATAAATAAACCTTAAAAATAAAGAAAAATGGTATTACTTTGGTACATATTTGAAATCCATGAATCACTTTTTGAAGATCTTTTGTATGTATGGATTTCACAGGGTTTGTGGGCACCAAAATTATTTTTAAATTATATTTTTCTGTTTTTAAAACAGGATTTATTTGAAAGGCACAGTTACAGAGAGAGAGAAACTAAGAGCTTCCATTCGCTGGTTCACTCCCCTAATGGTGACAGCGTCTAGGGTGGCCCAGGCCAAAGTCAGGAGCCTGGAATTCTATCCGAGTCTCGTGTGAGCCACATAGGAGGAGCCACATAGGAGTACCCAGGGGCCTGAGCACTGGGGCCGCCTTCTGCTGCTTTCCCAGGCACAGCAGTAGGGAGCAGGATCATAAGTGGAGCTGCTGGGGGCTGGTAAAGTGACTCAGGCTAATCTCTGGCTGTGGCGCTGGCATTCCGGTGCCCTGGGTGCAAGATCATGTCCTGGATGCTTTACTTCCCATCTAGCTCTCTGCTTGTGTACTGAGAAAGCAGGAAAAGCTGGCCCAAGTCCGTGGGACCCTACAGCCATGTCAAAGACTCAGAAGATGCTTCTGGCTCCTAGCGTTGCATTGGCTCAGCTCTGGCGATTGCAGCTATTTGGGGAGTGAACCAGTGGATGGAAGACGTTCTTTCTCTGTTTCCCCTCCTCTTGATAAAGTCTGTCTTTCAAAAAAAAGGGAAAAAGGGACTGGAGTAGCTGGAACTGGTACACATTTGGGATGCCAGTATCACCGGTGGTAACGTAACCCACTGCCCCACAATGCCGGCCCCTTAATTCCACTTTTTACGAACCATTCAAAAATATACTCATCATTCCAGAAATCCTTCATTTGTGCTCATTTTTTATTTGTGTGAGTCATATCCTTCTTCTTTTTTTAAAGTCTGTATTTATGTAGTTTTTACTTATTTGAAAAGCAGATGTAGAGACACATATAGATATAAAGAGATCTCGCTTCTGTTGGTTCCTTCCCCCAAGTGCCTGTAGTAGCCAGAGTAGGGTCAGGCCAAAACCAGGCATCAGGGCCTCCACGTAGGTCTCCCATGGGTGTGGCCATCCTCTCTGTCTCCCAGGGAGCTTATGAGGAGGGAAGTGCAAAGGCAGACAGAGTTAGGACTTGAGGCAATCTGAGCTATGACTCCCGCTCCAGTTGTGTGCCCAGATAGCTCAACTCTAACCTGTAGTGGATGCTCCTGGGGTGTGGACAGTGACCACATGGGAGAAGGTCAGGGCTTTCTTGGCCAAGTCTTTGGAAGTGGCTGCTTAGGGAAGCCGAGAGGGAGCCACTTAGAATCCCTTGCTTGGTCTCCAACCAGAGCAACCTCAGGTAGAAACCCATCTCACATCCCACAACAGAACTTCAGGTGTCTACCAGAGAAGAAGACTGCATTGTAGTGCTGGGGAGGTTTGTATACTGCTGAGTGTCATGCTGGCAGGCCGTGGGCTGTGACGGGCCCCTCATCCTGTCTGCCTGCGGCTGGCCGCTGGTACTGGCACAACACCATGAATTTATGTTGCTGAGACACAGGGAAGAGGCCTCCAGGGAGCGGCTGGAATAGCAGCCATTCCCCCTGGGGGAGCTGATGAAGAAAACACAGCATGCTTTTCCTTCCTTCCCTGTACGTCTTTGACAGACCCGGCTGCAGGCACACACAGTGTAGGCAGGCCTGGGCTTCTGGTCAGTGACTGTTTCTCATGAGAATATTCCGGAAACCAGTGGGCTGTTATGCTGCTCAGAGTGGCAGTGGGCTCCCTGAGAGATGGGAGCGTGTGGGCTGCTGGGGGGCCGAGGGAGGTGAGGATGTTGGCAGGAGCTGGGTATGGTTCCATTTGCATTTGGCAGAAGGGCCTGCCTGCTTGTTTTCACCATGATTTGAGGTAAGTGAGGATGTTCAATGTGGGGATACATGTTGGGTGCCTGGGGAGTAAGCCTGCCCGGTCCTGGTCTTGACCAAGTTGGGATGTTTCCTGTGTGGGACACATCTGAGTGGCTCTCAGGCCTTCTCGGGTTGAAAGAACCTGCAGTTAGGCCTTTCCACTTTTGCCACATGGAATTTTTTTGAAACTGAGGTTTGTGCAATTTCATTTTTCCAAGAAACCACATGCTCCTCCATCTCATGACATTTAGTGCCTTCATGTGAGCTGTAGAACATTCTGTCACCACAATGGTCAGCAGCTGGGAAGTAGCCACGTGCTTTTGTCTGCTCCCCATCCTGCTCCCGACCTTGGCCACTGAACCCCTGCTTTCTGTGTCTGCTGAGGCCCCTGGGTTGGGCAAGGTTCATGTGCACAGTATCATCTGTGGTCTTGGCCCCATGTATCTGGCTGCGTTCATTCAGGCAGCTTCCAGCCGACTTGGCACTTCCCTCATTTCCCCTGACGGCTGCGTGGTGTGCCATTGGCTGGAAGACTGTGGTTCTTTTGTTCATCCAACTCTTCTGAGGCCTGCAGGTGCATTCTAAACCCCGGGGGCTTCTGCCACCAGACAGATCCAGGCCCAAGGAAGTCCTTGCTCTCCTGGCAGCTGTGGTCATGACATAGCCTACCAGGAAGTCCCCTAAGAAAGGATATACCCAATCCACTGTTAGGTCAAGAGGTGATTGGGAGTGAGAGAGACAAAGAGGGGCTTTAATTCAGGCAAAGGGTTTTATGAGGAGAGTTTAATGGACTGCTCCCTAGTGGGAGATGGCCTGGGGCCACTTCCACATGCTGGGGTGAGAGACAACAGCAATAAACTAAAGCAGTCGTGGGCATCAGTGAACAGGGGTGGGGTGACTGGGCACACGAGCCCACTCCTGCACCTGCCACATCCTCTGCCCAGTCCCTTGGCTTCCTCTCTCTTCGGGAACGCACAAGGCTGATGTTGGGCTCCCGCACCGCCAGGCGGAGTGCCTGGCTGCCATCCTTAGCTTCTGATTCAGTAATCTGAGGAAGCAACAGACGGTGACTTCAGGAGATGTGGGTCTAAGGAGAGGCCTGCTTAGGTTCCTGGCCTCCGGGGCTTCAGTCTGGCCTCGCCTCTGGTTGTTGCAAGCATTTGGGAGAGTGAACCAGCAGATGAAAGATTTCTCTGTGTGTCTGCATTTCCCAGGAAAAGTGAAAAATCAAGAAATAAAATGATACACACAATAGAAAGACTCCACTCCACAGTGTGTCCACATCGCTCAGAACAGTCTGGATTTTCCAGGGCTTTTGATGACTCTTGCCATCAAGGTCATGAACACAGCTTTTTCTCAGGCACCTGGGCTCTCAACATGAGGTTGAGACTCAATGTGGCTACCTGTTCCCTGGCTGTGCTGCCTCATGGCTGCACCATGCACTAGTTCTCTTCCAACTCTTTGTGACCAAGCTCAAAGTCAGCTCCTCCAGAGAAACCTTCCCTACATGTGGTGTCCCCACACTGGTCTCCTCCCCTTGTTGTTTTAAGGCAAGGTGGGAGTGGTCACCTGTTCAGGTGAACAGGTGGGTTCAGGCTCTTCATTGTCCCACTGAACTGGAGGGTCAGTTCTCCACCTGGAAGTTGGGCTACCTTGGGCCAGCATACACCACTCTCTGCCTTGCAATTTCCTCCTGAGTAAAATGTGGGCTAGTACCAGGGTTGAAATGATGGAACATACATAAAGAAAACACAGTGGCCAGTGTGGACTGGGGGCTGCTGTTGCGCTTCAGTGGACTAAGTTGTGGCCTGCGATGCCCACACCCCACACTGGAGCATCTGTTTGAGTCCCAGTTGTTGCGCTTTCAATCCAACTCCTTGTGGATGCCCCTGAGAAAGCAGAGAAGATGACCCGTGTGTTTGGGCCCCAGCCATCCAATGTGTCAGACCTGGATCCAGCTCTACGCTCCTGGCTCTGGACTAGACCAACCCTGGCTGTTGTGGCCATGTGGGAAGTGAACCAGTGGGTGGAAGAGCTCTCTCCTCTTTCCATTTTTACCGTTAATTTAAACAAGCAGCTGAGTATATAGATACAGATTTAAAGACCTATGACTGGAGTGGGCATTGGGTACAGTGGTTAAGTTGCCCCTTAGAATACCCACATCCCATACAAGGGACCACTTGAGTCAGTTACTGTGTTTTCAACCCAGCTTCCTGCTAATGATACCCTAGGAGGCAGTGGGAGACAGCCCAAGTCCCTACCACCTGTCTGAGACTTGGATGAAGTTCTAGGCTCTTGCCTTGTCTGTGGTTTGGCTGTTGCACACAGGTGGAGAATAAACCGATGGATGGATGATATTTGCCCCTCTGCCTTTCAAATAATGTACAAATAAATAAATAAAATTAAAAAAATTCTTTTTATGTGGAAAACAGAGTTATAGAGAGAAGGGGAAAGAGAGAGACAGACAGACATGAGGGATCATCCATCTGCTGGTTCACTCCCAAAATGGCTACAACGGCTGGTACTGGATTAGTCCAATGCCAGGAAAACTGTTCGGGTCTCCTGTATGTGTGTGCGCGTGTGTGTGTGTATGTGCCCAAGGGCTTGAGCCAACCCCTGCTGCTTTCCCAAGCCATTAACAGGGAGCTGGATTGGAAGCAGAGCATCCAGGACTCAAACCGGCCCCCAAATGGGATGCTGGTGCAGCAGAGGGCAACTTGGCTTGCTATACCACCACACCAGCCTTGAGTAAATAATTTTAAAAGATCATTAAAAATATAATAAAACATGTCATTATCTCTGCTTTGGCTCTGCTGGTTTTCCTTGACCTGCAAGGCAGTACTGGGGGCTGGGAGATCCGGCTTCTTCCTGATCACACACTTTACACTCCCCTCTGGGCAGCATATGGTACAGCAGGAGCATGGGAGCCAGAACCTGGGGCTTGTTCATCACCGTCGGGGTGCCCTTGAGCAGATCACATCATGGGTTCTGAATTACTGCCTTCAGAGGCAGCTGGGTGATGAGTGCCTGCTGGGGCTAGCAAGAAAGAAAGTGAAAGCAGCCTGAAGCTGCTTTCCTTTTAAAGATTTACTTATTCATTAAAAAGCTGAAGTTACAGAAAGTGAAAGGCAGAGAGAGAGAAACCGATGGCAGAGAGGGCTCCCCTCTGCTGGTTCACCTTCCAAATGCCCACGACAATCAGGAGTGGGCTGGACAGAGCTGGGAGCTGAACATAGGTCTGCCACCAGGGTGGCAGACAGCCAAGCACCTGCTGCCCCCCAGAGTGTGCGTTGGTGGAAAGCTGGAGGCAGGAGCTGGAGCAGAGCCCCTCTGGTGTGGGGACTGGGCCTCCTAGCTGACATCTGCTTGGCTCAGCCAGATGCCAGCGCTGACGCTGCAGAAGTGCCCAGGGGGTGAGCAGCGCCCAGCCTTAGGTCATGGCAGCAGGGATCTTAGCGGGGAGCTGTGATGACAGACGTCAGCATCCCAGCTGCTGGTTCCAGGTCTCCGCGCTGAGTAGCCAGATCCTCCACAACTCTCTCACCCTTACAGGAAGTGCTGCTGATCAGGCACCTCTGTGACAGGCAGGTACAATTTCCTTTCACAAGGGCTTGTCTGCTGAGTTTGGGTTGAATTCATCCTTGAATGGAGAGCTCCCTCTTTCCAAGGGATCTCGTTTTGTGATCAGCAAGTTCTGCTTTTACTGGACTCATGTCATCATCCCCTAAAAGGCCCGGGCGCTCCGGGGCCAGCCCAGGGAACCCACTCGCACCTGTGCTACCCTTCATCCAAGTGGGTCATTCCCCACAGCAGGGCTGGCAAAGTAGCCTTATGAATTTCAAAGATTATTGTTGAAATGCCCAAGGTTCAGAAAGAAGCCATCTTATGTCCAGATGTGCCTTCGCCCGAAGTTTCTGATCCATGTGTTGAAAACAACTCATTGTGTCTCAGGGGAGCGTCCAGTGAAGATGTTTCATGCTGGTCAGCCTGTATGGGAGACACTGTGAGACTGTCACATTCAATGAGTGAGCTGTCTATTGGAGGGTCCAGGGAACAGACTCCAGGAGGGGACAGAGCCTCTTACTTAGTGAGGGTGAGCAGGTGGCGGTCGAGGGGTTCAAAGATGGGACCACCATTGGGCCTGGGCTTTGGCTCATGGCCTTGATGGATAAGGTTGGGGTGTGGCTGCCGTGCTGAAATCCTCACTTCTCTGTCTGCAAGCCTGCACCCATTCCACCCTTCCCTCCCCCCTTTTTTCCCTCCCTTCCTTCCCTCCCTTCCTGGGCATCCTCACAGGGCTCAGTTCAATGTGATAAAACATGCCCAAATGGAAAGTGCTCAAGTAAGACAATTGGCACCACTCAGCTCTCCCCTAAGCTTGAAACCTAGCTGTATCCCTCTTGTGGCACTTCATACAATGTGTGATACACCTGCTGTCCTGTCTCTCAGGATCAAGCCTGAACTTGCTCAGTGGGAACAGGGTCAACCACAGGCAACTGAAATACTTTCCCCTGGAGAACTCTGGAGCTCTTGCTGTTCCTGAGCCCAGCTTGGCAATTGCTGGATACTATGCTACTGTAATGCCCCACAGAGAGAGCCCAACCCATGCTGTGCCCTCTCTACTCAGGCACTTGCTGCCAGCTGGAAACTGTACAATCTGGATCCTGTGAAGCAATTGCTCCATCAGCTCTTGCAGATCTAGCTCTGGGAGCTCAGCCAAGAGACCCTACTCACCTTCCCACAGCCTTGAGAAAAATCTAGGTTGTACAGCCTGAGGAGCACAGCCTGTAGAGGTCCCAAGAACATAGTTGAGCAGCGCTGCCCTTTTAGCTGCCACAGAAGAGTTGAGTAGCCACCCACTCACCATTGGCCCTGGGCCCAACTGGTTAACTAGTCTGGAGGGGCTTGACTTTCAGAGACCTAGGAAACACATAAGCCATTGTTCTTGAGTATTGGGGCCCACGGGAGCCTCTGGAACCAAAGGGGTGGCCCCACCCATCTTTCTGTGGCCCCAAGAAGCATTTGAGCAGTTATTTTTAGGAACTCAGCACACTGAGGCCCTGAGAAGTGGTTGCTTGGCCCCACCTATCCAACCTTAGCTCGCTATGCCCCCAGAAAGCAGCTGGATTTACCTCATTGAGCAGATTGGGCCTCAGAGTTCCTGTAGGGGTGCCTGCGTAGCCCTCAGACTTTGACAGGCATCCCACCCCACTCTTGGCCATATCGTCTTACAACTAGCACTACCTTGGATTCAGGGCCCTGAACTCACACAACTTTAATAGAAGGAACCCAATCAGATACAAGTATTTAACAGAAGGAAGAAGGCCAGTGGAGTGTTGTAGCAAACAAATCCTCTGCCTACTGTGCTGGCATTTCATGTGGGTGCTGGTTCTAGTCCTGGCTGCTCCAGTTCCTATCTTGCTCCTTGCTAATGACCTGGAAAAATGGCAGAGGGTGGCTTAAGATCTTGGCTCCCTGTACTCACATGGGATATCTGAGTGGAACTCCTGACACCTGGCTTTGGATCAGCTTAGCTCTGGCCATCACAGCCATGTGGGGAATGAACAAGTAGATGGAGGATCTCTCTCTCTCTTTAAAGAAATGAAAGAAGAAAGATTTTGAGGCTATGGGACTCCAGTAAGTAGGTATTCACATTATGGGTGTTCCCAAAGCAGAAGAGAAGGGAAAAGAAATACAAAACCCATTCAGTGGAGTCATTGCTGAAAAAATGTACAAACCTTGAGAAAGATTTGGCTATTCAGGTCCAGAAAGTACAAAGCAACCCTAATAGATTTGACCAAAAAAGATTCTCCCTAAGGCATAGCATAGTCAGGTTGTCAAAAGAAAAAAAAAAACAACAAGACAAAGAATTCTACCAACATCTAGAGAAAAACAGAAGTCACTTGTAAGAGAGTTTCTATTAGATTAACAGTAGACTTTTCAGCTAAAACCTTGTAGGCCAGGAGAGAATGGGGTGGAGGAGTGCTGCGGAAAGAAGCTCTCTAGCTCAAAACACCACCGGCAGCAAAGCTGTCCCGCAGGTGAAGGAGGCAGAGACAAGCTAACACCTAAGGAATTCATCACCATCCCACTGGCCTTGCAGGAAATGCTCGCAGGCGTCTACATTAGCCAGGGAATGACGGTTGCTGTCATCATGGAAACAATAAAAGCAGGAGTCTCTGCAGGAGAGCGGATACACAAAATGCAAGGATTCGTGTTCACTTCTTTATTTCTAGGTTTTATTTGCCACATACATAGTTAAGAGTTTTTTTCATCTGTATAAATTCAGACTACAGTTCTGTATTTGTGTGTGTGTGTGTGTGTGTGTGTGTGTGTGTGTGTGTGTGTGTGTGTGTGTTTGTTGAGTTTGGATGCCAGAGCTATGCCAGCTGCTTCAAACGAGCTGGAAAGCACTGGATCCTTATGATTGCTTCTTTAAGCTTTCGGTAGACTTCACCAGCAAAATTATTTAGGCTTGAGTCCGGAGTGGTAGCCTAGTGGCTAAAGTCCTTGCCTTGCACACCCCAGGATCCCATATGGGTCCTGGCTCTAATCCTGGAGACCCTGCTTCCCATCCAGCTCCCTGCTTGTGACCTAGGAATGTGGTCGAGGACAGCCCAAAGTTTTGGGATGCTGCACCTGTGTAGGAGAGCCAGAAGACACTTCAGGCTTCTGGCTTTAGATCAACACAGTTCTGGCTGTTGCGGCAGCTTGGGGAGTGAATGAAGGGGAGAATGATCTTCCTCTCTGTGTCTTCTCTCTGTATACCTGACTTTCCAATAAAAATAAAATAAAATCTTTAAAAAAACTATTTAGACTTTTAGCTTAATTTCTGGCAGACGACTTTAAGAAATGAACTTAATGTCTTAAATACATATGGTGCTGCTGGAAAAAAAATTTTTTTCCTGTGTCGATTTTCTGAATTTGCGTTTTTGAAGAAATTGTGAATTTCGCAAAAGTAGCCAATACTATTGGGCAGAAATTATTTAGCATCCTTAAAAAATGGAAATAAAGCTACTCTATGAGGTACAAAACAGCACTGCTGGGTATTATTCGAAGGTAAGGAGACCCCAGGACCCCTCTGCTTATCACAGCCCTAGTCACAGTCACAAGATAAACAAACAGACGTCCATCAACAGATGAGAAGAAAACGTGATGTGTATATATGCAATACTATTCAGCCCTAAAAGTTAGGATCTTGTCATTTGCCCCAGTATGGATGAATCTAGAACACACGTTCAAAGAAGCAAAACAGGCAAAAAACAATACTGCATGATGTCACCTGCAGGCAAGTTCTAAAAACATAGTTTTCATAGAAGCTGATGGTGGAGGGTGCTTATCAGAAGGCAAGGTAGGGAGAGGGCCACGGGGCTGGGGAGAAGTTCATTGGTGGGTGAGATCTTACAGTTAAGTAGGAGAAACACGTGCTGGCATTCCATGGCACAGCATGGCAACTACAGTCAGCGATAATCTATATGTCAAATGTCTAGGAGAGGAATTTTAATGTTCTTACCCACAGAGAATGATAAACATGTGAGATGATGGATATGGTAATTTTCCTAACTTGATCATTACACACTGTATACAGGCATTAAACCGTCACGTTGTACCCTGTAAATATGTATCATTATCTGCCAATCAAAGAAAATTTTTAAACTAAGCAAAGAGAAGAAGCAAAGTCACATGTCACCTAGCAATGGGATGCATTCTGAAAAGTGCGTTATGAAGTGATCTCGCTCCTGTATGGGCTTCACAGAGGATCCTTACTGCAACCTGGAGAGTAGAGCTGCTTGATATCTAGGTTCTGCCCTGGGCTCTGTGCGCCTGTCCAGGATACAGCCTACTGCTCTGGGGCTGTAAGGAACCAAACCTCGTCAGACCAAACAGACGCAAGAGGTGACGAGGCAGTAACACAGGACATGTGAGGCTGTGGTCTGTTCAACACTCAACTTTAAAAAAAAAAATGTGGAAGAAGTACACTCTGAAAGAAGGATAAAAAGCATGGTCTGGTCAATGCATAAAGCAATAACACTGTCATTGTCCAGTGCTTTGCTTTGGAACCGCTGAAGGTGCAGTCACTGTGCTTCAACCGGTGTTAGCATGAAGTGTGTGACTCCCCAACCTTACAGCAGCTGTGACATCACGAAGCGATAGGAATCTCAAACTTCATTGCAGTCTTATAGGATCACCATCACATACACCATTATGACCCAAACATCGTCACACATCACGTAATTGTATTTGGAAAAACAACCATGCAAATTGTGACTGACCTTATCCAAAGGCACTTGAAAACCCCGGAAACAGGGAAGAAGCTAGAACTGCATAGCAGAGCTTACCACAGGGCTCATTCGCCTCCTGAGCCTGCCTCCCCATCCTCACCACTCACCCTAGTACTGAAAAAAAAAAAAAGCACCACTAGGTCTTGAGAAAGAGAGAGGTTCTTCACTTTTGCTTTGTGCCCCAGTCACCAGGGCTCCCATTAAAACGTTCATTCCAGCTGGTTACTCTGGGTTGGCTGAAGCATTTGCATTGGTGCTGATGTGTTTGTGCATCTGCTGGGCCAAGCACCACGTGTTGAGTACCAAAAGTATGAAACTTGATCACCAGCCCCCTGAGTGACAGGGCGTGGAAAGCCGGGTGTTCTCACTGAAGCTGGTGGGCTTTTGTGGGGTCTTTGCCCTACTGGGAACAGTGTGGGTTCCTCTGAGTGGCCACAAGATGTCATAACGTCATTATAGGAGTCTCAGAAAGGTTCAAGTCTGGGTGTCAGATTACACCCCTTACAGCAGGAAATGGGAAGTGGCAGTTATCTAATCAGTCCCAGGACCCATGGCAGTGGTGTCTTGGATCCACCCAGCTCCTTCCACTTCTGCTTGCCATTGGAGCGCCAGGAGGGCAGGTGGCTCTGAGATCTGCCACCAGGCTGGACTGACCTTCTTAGGAACACTGCCAAGTTCAACACATGCTTGCCAATGGAGTATGGGGGCAGAGCCTTATGATGGCAGGGGGATGCCCTTACCCAGCATCTTTCTGGACAACTTGGGTGGGGAGTTGCTTCGCCATCCACTGGCCCTGGAATTGACAGAGGAGCCCAGGATTGTGTCATGACCCGTGTATAGCAGCTCTGGTAGTCTCTCCTTTGATGTGGCAAGCTTCCCCTCCCTTGGGCGCCACAGATACCTGGGAACACCCCGTGTGACTCTAAGTCCCCATCATTGGGACTAAAGGCTGCCAGGGGACACTTAGGCTGGGCTAGGTGAGGCTGTGAAGAGAAGGGAGTCTCAGGTTGCAGTCCTGAAGTGCTAACTCTTGTCACTCATGCCGCTGTAGAAGAAGCTAAGCCATTGCCAGTGTAATGAGACGTCTATCTTTATAGAGTTGTCTGTGCTTATTGGTTCTCTCCAGCTGTGGGCAGGACTGTCAGAAACTGCTGGAGTTTTGGTTGTTAAGATTACTTTCTTATTTGAGAGGCAGAATTAGAGAGAGAGAGAAAGAGAGAAAGAGAGATCTTGCACCCACTAGTTCACTCCCCAGATTGTTATAACAGCCGAAGCTAGTCAGGTCAAAGCCAGGAGACAGGAGTTTCATCCCGCGCTCCCATGTGGATGCAGGGGCTCAAGCACTTGGGCCATTTTCGCTGCTATCCCAGGTGAGTGCTGAATCAGAAACGGAGCAGCCAGGGTTGAGGTGGCACTCACTCAAGATCCCTGTATTTTAGGCAGAGGTTTAATTGGATGTGCCACAACCCTGACCCCAGAAACGACTGTTTGTGGAGGTCAGCAACAGTCAAACATCAAGAACTTCACAGGTTCTGGCACTGCGGCCCGTGGGCTGAATCTATCCTCGCCCTGGTTTCGTGAGCCGAGTTTGGCAGGCGAACAGCCCCTTCATCTGTTGGGGTGTTTTGCCTGTGACAGCTTTCATGTTGCAGTGACAGACCTGACAAGCTGTTGGGCACCAGCTGGCCTGGAAAACCACAGCTTTTTCTCTTTTAATCTTTTACAGGATAAAAAAATGCTGACCGAGTCCTTGAACAGGGAATGCAAGGGTAAGTCATCTTTGTAGCTTTTTGGCTCCCCATCAGCAGCACCGCAGCCTGTAAACGGTAGGTGCCTACTAAGAATTGGTGATACAAGGTAGCCAGGTGCCCTCTTCCCAGAGAAGGATGACACCTGCTCAGCCATTTGTCTCTGTAGAGCTCAACTCTTGAGTCTTGCTCCCAGACACTTGGCTGGCAGGCTCTGCCTGCCATCAGCAACATAGTTTCCTCTTTTCTTGAGATAAAAATTCTTCCACAGCTCTCTCAGGGCCTCTGGGCATCCATCAGCATGCTCTGAGTGCTGTGTGGACAAGGAGGTATAAATGAGGCAAACATACGGATAACATTTCCATCAAAACACACACAGGCTTCACAATTTAAGTGGCAAAGGGCTTGGTAGGGTCGCTCTGGTGCTTGGCTGTTTCCAAAAGTGTTCGGGGAGAATGTTTGATATGTTTGATAAGCCTCCAATGCACTGCAGAATTAACCTCTCCCTCCAGAGACAGCGTGGAAAGCTCAGAGGAGGCGGGATGAAGTTGCCAGTTGAACTCCTTTGAGGGAGCTCTCCTCCCGCCAACCACAAATGATTGGCAAGTCCTCCTGCCCCCCTGGAGCGAGATTTATTTTTAGTCCCTAAGGGTGGGTGGTAGGGGAGCAAAACAGAGGCAAAGGTTTAATTTAACAGGGTGGGATTTTATTTCTCTTCTGTTATGCATACAATGTCATTTTAAAAAAAAGAAAACTAAATAAAGTTGAGTACACGTGTTATTTTTCAAGAAAATGAGAAGAGATGGATGAACAAAAAGATGGGATAACGACTGCCCTGGAGTGATCTTGCACGATGGGAAAGCCAAGCAGTCAACATTGGCTTACATATTCGAGCAAAGGTGGAATGGAAGGCAGCGTTGGGCTATGAGAACAACTCTGATACACTGCATCCTTGGAGTGGGGCTTAGTTGTTGGGAGAAGAGGAGGTCTCCCTTCCTTGTGTGGATCCTGTTTTCAGTCTCTCAAATATTTTACTTAGAGGATTCTGCCCTTAGCCATGAGGGGCAAACTGCAGCTGGCTTATACACCAGGACCGCATGGATTTTCCTTTCCTTTTATTTTATCTTCCCTTCCTTTCCCCTCTCCTTTCCTCTCTTCCCCTCTTATCCCTTCCCTTCTCTCTTTCTCTTTTTTCTTTTGTGGGCCTATCAGACTTTTACAATGCTAGTAGCTTTTGGTAGGGTCTATAACTCAAGAGCTTTGGCTGAGTCGAGTCATTTATTTGCCTGGATCTGCAAAGGTCCGATGTGGTCAATGAAGCACAGGAAGTGGTAGACAGGGAGGCAAGATGTACCCTCTGTGTTGCCTCTGCTCTTGTCACTCCGAGTGGTGTTCATGGTTGTTTTTGGTGCATGGGGAAGATCCTGTTGGATAGTTACCCTGATCTTTAGTCTCTGTCTCCACTGTAACCTCTCCATACACAGGTTAGACTGTGAGGTAAGTGCCTTCCCCACTTCCCTGGCAGTTACGGTGGCCAGATTGTGCAGGGAGAGCTGCTGAGAGTCTTCTAGGCTCTGTGGAAAGTTCTTATACACAGACATAGAATTATCAAACTTAAATAACTTCCTATAGATACATTGAATTTCAAGTAACTTGTAACTACCTTGTTAGGGACAGAACCAATGATTTTGCCTGCCTCGTTGGGTCTTGGGTCAGTTAGAACTGCTCTACTCCTGTTATGAGTCAAAGCAGTCATCTTGTGTCCTCAAGAGAAAGGCCAAGAGAACAACAGAGGTTGGTCCTAAAATGACCAAAATTAGTATCAGCCACTGCCTATCCCCAGACCTTCTGTTATGTGAGAAAATACCAGCTTTTCTTTTTAGGTTGGTGTGACTCAGGGTTTCTGTTATTTGCAAGCAAATGGCATTTTAGTGGCGGCCTCCTAGAACCTGCCCAGCTTGGCATCAAGACAGAAGCCTATCATGGTCCTGACGGATGCAATCTGTGGTCGCTAAAGTACACTAGTCGTTTGGTCCCAATTGAAGAGAGCTTCACAAAGCAACTATTTAAAAAGGTGTCCAAGTTCTTAAACTACAAAATATTGGTCAATGCCCCAAGAACTAAAAAGGCAAGGGAGCCTGTGGTTACCTAAAAGCAGAGACCTAGTGGAAAAAGAAGTCACAGGAGTGTCCTCTAGATATGTTGTCAATTTGCAGCAATTCTAGCCTCTCTCTCCTTCCACCCACCAAGCTCCTGCCAGTGCCGAGCAGCGGAAGAGCACTGGGGCTTGTGTGAATTTGCTCTGTGCTCAGTAGCCTCCCAGGACACAGAGTAGAGAGGGTAAGGCAAGCAGATGGGTGTAGAGGGCAAATGGGCAAGGTGTTTGGTGTAGCAGTTAAGACACTCCATCCTGTGTTGGAGTGTTTGGGTTGAAGACCTGCTTCTGTATCCTGAATCCAGTTTCCTGTTCACGAAGACCCTGAGAGTCAGTGGTGATGACTCAGATAACTGAATTCCTGCCACCCACGTGGGAGACGTGTGCTGTGTTCCTGGCTCCTGGTTCCAGCCTCATCCAGGGCTGTTGTGGGCAGTTGGAGGACGAACCACAAGATGTATGCATATCTTTCTGCTGCTCTGACAAATACACATACAGTTTAGGTAAATTTCTCTGAAAAGCAGAGACACAGAGAAAGCTAGGAATAGAGGGAGCCCTTCTATCAGCTTACCAAATGCCTACGGCAGCCAGGGCTGGGCCAGACCAAAGCTAGGAGTCAAGAACTTCATCCAGATCTCCTATGGAGGTGGCAGGTACCAAGTACTTAGGCCATTCCCTTCTTCCTCTCAGAGTACGCATTAGTAGGAAGTACAATTGGTAGCAGGTGAACTAGATGACCAGTCCCAAGTGGTGTCTTAACCACTGGACCAAGTACTTGCCCAATAAATCAAACTGCCTTTTTTTTTTTTTTTTTGTCATCCCACAAGGGGCTGAGGCATTCTGGGAGCAGTGTTTCAGCGGTGGAAAACCACGGTTCCTAAAACTCTATTGAATTTCTGTAAGGTACGCACGACCCAGCCCCATGTCTGGTGCCCTTGCCTGTCCTGTAGGGTTAACCACTTATTAAAAGGAATTCACTGAATTCAGATAGGGCTCCATTGGCTCTGCAAGGTTCTGATCACTGGACATAGGAGCCTGATAGATAAAACCCTGTGGTTTAGGGAAATTCCAGTTCTGGGGCAGAAAGTAGCTATCACCTGTACGTAATCCCCTCAGACCAACTAAAACTCATCATAAAAATTCCCTTAGAGCACAGCGTGGCTGACCAATCAGCAAAAGTTCACAAGCTCCACTGACCAATCAGGAACTTGGATACGAGCTAAACAAGTACTTCTTAGCTCCTATTTCAAACAACAACCTTCACTCCTAACCCCTTGGCAAGGCCAGGAATTAAGGAGTTGCATCTGGCTCCTTGCTTTATGCTTTGTAGCAAAAATCTACTTTCGCTTACACCTCTCATGTCAGTGATTGGCTTTCTGGGTATCAGGCAAACAGACCCAGGTGTGGGGTTCCATAGCAATGTCTTTAATTGATTTGGGAATTCTTCTGTAACACGCTGGATCCAAAAGCCTCCCTTTCTACTTGGAGTCCCCCTCCAAGTTTATTTCACCTCTCTAAGAGGAAGTGGTCTCCAGAGTTCTGGCTGCTGGTCTACTGGCTGTGCCGGCAGCTGTGTCCGGCCTCCAGAGTTGGGGGCACATCACAGAAGGTATTTGTAGCTAGAGCCCCAGTAGGCAGACTCCCCGGCTCAATTCAGAACATAAATCAGGCACCAGGCAGCTGTATCATCAAGCCCTCTGGAATCAGATTGGGTTTTCCAGTTCTGACTTGATCTAAACATCCCTGGGGGCTTAGAAGATCAGAAAGGAAGGCAAACGCTTTGCCCTGAGAGCACCTGGCAGCCAGGGTCCCCATGGTATCTCCTGCATCACTCCACTGGCCCCCACCCAGGCCAGATGGAAGGCTCTGGGCTGCCTTGAAGCAATGGCAGAGTGAGGGGCTGCAGCCAGGTGCTGGTGCATCTCCTCCATGGCTGGCCCATGCTGTCTGTTTTCCTGTATTGTTGGGCGTATGTCAGTCAGGGCCCTCCAGCAGATAAAATGGATAGATGCAGATGGAAGATAGGTGCTTGCTAACATAGGTACCATGACAGACAGATACATGCATAGATGAGAAACAATGCAGATGAAAGATTGTTGGCTCCTGTGATTGATGCAAACTGGATAATCCCCCAACAGGCTGTCTCAAACTGATGACCCTGGAGTACCAGTGGTGTGACTCAGTCAAAGGTGAAAGACCCCAGAAATGGGAAGATCAAGGATGTGACCCTAGGAGGTGATGACTCAGCCCGAAGTCCAGAGAGGCTGGGGACCTAGTGTTCCCACAAGGGAACAATGCCCGTTCAGTTGAGGGGGACTCTTCCCTTTCTTTGCCCTCTCGCTCACACGCTGATCTCCTTAAAAAGTAGCTGCATGGATTTGGCCCAAAGTAAGGCTTTTCCTATGTATTCCCTTACTTGAAACACATACACACACTCAGAGAGCTCCTGCTGGCCTGTTCCTTCCCCACATGCCTACCAGGACTGGGTGGGAATGGAAGGGTGGTGGCGCGAATGCTGAGACCGAGAGCTGTGACTCAATCCAGATCTCCTATGAGTGTTGCAGACAGCCACTGCCTTAAGTCATCACTGCTGACTCCCAGATTCTGCACCAGCAGGCAGCTGGAGCTGGAAGCCAGAGCTGGGATTCGAACCCAGACCCTCTGCTCCCAGACAGACAGCTCCAGATCAGCATTCCAAAGGCTTAGCTAAACACCTGCCCCAAGGGGTTTCTTAACACACTCAAGTTGACATGCACAGTTTGGCGTCTCTGGCACTCCCTGGTGGAAGATTGCCTTGTGCGTCTCACCTCCCTGCAGTTTTCCCAGGGGGAAGCTCCCGACAAAGGGCGAGTGAATCCCCCACTACCTGATGGATCATCTAGACCCAACCTCTGGCTCTGGGGACCTTCCCCACAACTAACACCCTAGGTAGGCCTGCCGCAAGCTGCTCTCCAGGGAGTGCAAACTTGGGGGTTTTCTTGGCCCCTAACGATTCAACCAGCATCAACGTGATGTGACCGACTACTCACCGAGAACGCTGCACCTCACCCACCAGGAATAGTTGTTCAAACCCTGGGAGCCTTGATTTTCTTGCCTGTATAATGGAGCCATAGATTCTCCCAGGAGTGGACACTGGGGTGAGAATTCCAGTGCAAACAGTTTATTTGGAAGGCAATCCTGTGCCATGCTAGGAAGGGAGTCAGGGGATGAGATGGGGAAGAGAGGGCAGCCAGTACAGAAAATCAATGCCATGGGTGCTTGGAGCTTAGTCCACTAGGAGCCAGTGAAGACTCCCCAGTGTGCTGATCTGTCTGCCTCCTAAGTGGCATCACTAAGTGGCCGAGGGCAATCTTGGAGTGTGTGGTTAATTGCTTTTTCAGGAAGGGGGATGAGGCAGTAGGGGAAGGCATCAGCAAAGGAACATAGCGGTTGGCTGTGGCTGTGACTGGAGTGCGCCATGTGGAAGGCAGCAGAGGAGGAACTGCCCTTGTCATGGCTGCATCCCCTCGGGGGCCCTGTGAGGTCACAGAGATTGACACCCAGGCCCCTCTCAACAGCCACTGCCGCTGCTGCAGCCCCCCAGCCTCAGAGCAACCTGGGAGCCGCTGGCTTGCTTGTGATCTGTCTCCTCCCCAGGACTTCTGGCATCCCGGTGTTTCATTTCCCCTAGGGAGTAAGGCCAGGCAGCCAGCATGCTGAGATCCTGGCTCCTGCTATGAGAATTCGGGCCAGGTGTGTTTCCCAAGCACAGGAAAGAATTTGCCCTGTGGGAGGAAATGGGGCCCGGCCAGGTTCGCAGGCTGGGCTCTGCTCGGTCCAACAATTCAAAGAGCAAGGCCCAGCCCCTCCCTTCCGTGGCCAGGGCGGCCAGCCTCTCCTCCAGCTGGCACGGCTGCTGCCCGGGCCCATGCTGCTGCCTCCTCCCAGAGCCTCCTGTCTGCCAGGAAGACACAGGCCCTTTTGGGGAGCTGCAGGAGGGTGGAGCTTCTTCCTTCACTGACCCCCTCCCTTCCTCTGTGTCTTCTTTGCTTCCTCTTCTCTCTCCCTAGCCCCCTCCCTCACCCCACTCCCCCATCTTGCCATTTCCTCGTTTCTTTTCCCCTTTGGGCTCTAATGGTTTTTTCCCCCTTCCTTACACCTCCACCTTTTTTATGACACAAGGACCTCTGGTTGGATTTGAAGCCAGGGTCCAGGGGCTCTCCCTCCTCCTCCTCTCTGGATCTGTTCCCTTCTGTGCATGCTTTGATCTCTAAGTGATGCTGACAGGCAGACAGGCCCACCCACTGATGGCTTTCAATGTAGTTGAAAAGAAGTGCTTTCCTGTCCCTGGAGCCGCTGCTCAGCTGCCTACAGGAGGCACGGCTGCCCATTGGCATGGGAGCTGCATGGACCCTTGAGCATTGAAAGAGCTGGCAGAGCTGGTAGGGTTGCAACCATGAAGCTGATGATGGGGATATGGGTTTGTTGTCTGCTGCGAGTGGCCGACAGGGCAGGGCGGTGGGGTGGGAGGGGCAGGAGGTGAAATGGCACGACCACCTGGAAAATTGAGCAGGCTGGATTTTTAGTGGCAGCTGTCTGAAGAAGTACAAGTGGGAACATTGGCCCTTGGAGGACTCAAGTCTTGGATAAAATACCCAGTCCCTCTGAGCCAGCACTTTGTGACTGCTAGGCTGGCTAAATAGACACCTGCTTCACTGACATGGAGAGCTCATGACATCAGCTCTTCCTGCACACAAAGAGCCTCCACACCTGATGGTTTGGAACGACCATCTTGCCTTCAGTTCACGGTTCTTGTTGTAGCAGTTTGGGCAGGGCTCGGAGGGATGGTTCTTCAGTCTCACTGAGGCTCACCAGGGCATCTGTGATTAGTGGCAGGGCCCCTGGGGACCAGCCTGGAATGAGACACTTTGTCTCTGTTCCATGTATATGGTGTGTCATCCTCCAGTGGCCTAGCTCAGAGTCATTGGAGCCTGAGAGAAAAATACACACCATCTTCTGAGTCCTAGATCTGGCACACACTGTCTTCTGCATTCTACTGGTCAAAGCGAATTGCAAGCCTAGCCAGGATTCAGGGAAGGAGGGACTGACTCTGCCTCTTCATGGTGCAGGCTGTGCAGGAGTCTTGTGAAGGCATATGAATACAGGGAACAGGGAGTTCCTTCCTTCCTTCCTTCCTTCTGTAAAGATTTTATTTATTTGAAAGGCAGAAGAGAGAGAGAATCTTCCATCTGATTTGCTCCCCAAATGGCTACTACAAAGGCCAGGGTTAGTCAAACTGAAGCCAGCATCCAGGAGCATCTTCCAGGTCTTCCATGTGGGTACAGGGCCCAAACTCGTGAGCTGTCTTCCACTGCTCTCCTAGGCACACATGCAGGGAGCTGGGTCAGCAGTGGAGCAGCTGGAACATGCCCATATGAGTTGCTGGTGTCTCAGGCAGTGGCTTTACGCACTAGCCCTAATTGCAAGATTTTTTTTTTCAGCCAAGAAATCTGGCATATCCATGGAAATAAAAAATGCTTAGATGAGCAGAGAATTCTTACTAATGCAAACAAACATGCAAAGGCCAGGGCATTGGTTTATGCTCAAACCGCTGAGGCTGCAGGGTTGGATGGTGGCACGTGGCCTGAGTAGTCTGAGTGATCATACGAACAGATTTGAATGCAGAATCCTTGTGGTGGTTTGTCTATTTGCAACCACTGAGGACTCCAAGTGTTCAGACTCACCTGCCTTTAGGTTTTGATGTATACAGAAGGCCTAACGAGTCAAGACAGCTCCAGTGGTTGTGCAGTTTTAGGGCATGGAGTCTGTATAGTGGAACAGATATTCAACAGAGCATCCACAATAAGAGGATGGTTTGGGGTACTGGTGGTTAATGCTGGAACCATACAACCTCATGATGGCAAATGTACTTTCTAGAAGAAAAGTGGCACAGTTGTCCCCCTGGAGGGGAGATGTTTCCAAATACCGGTGTCTGGTGGGACTCATACTGGCTTGCTATGGGTCCTGTGTGAGTGTGTTCTGAGCACACCTCACTCCCAGGCTGTGGAAGGAGTTGTTTGTTGGTCTTTTAGCACGGTGAGTTTTTCATCCCTCCAGCCATGAACTCCAGTCTCCCAGCTTCATAGTGCCTGCATTACATGTACATGGTCTTGGGAGAGAATGAATTGGTCTCCAGACAGGTTGGCCAACTGCCCTCCTCATCAGCAGTGTGCCAGAGTCCCTCTCACTGTGCTGCTGCTGAGACACTGGGCATTGTAAGTTAAATGAGAGAGAGAGAGGAAATCCTGCATGATTCTTTTAAAGATTAATTTATTTTTATTGGTAAGGCAGATCAGATTTATGGAGAGAAAAGGAGAGGCAGAAAGATCTTCCATCCACTAGGTTACTCCCTAAATGGCCACAATAGCTAGAGCTGGGTCAATCCAAAGCCAGGAGCCAAGAGCTTCCTCTGGATATCCCACACACAAGGCTTTGGGCTATCTTCCCAAGCAGTAATCAGGGAGCTGGATTGGAAGTGGAGCAGCTGGGACACCAGTGTCCATATGGAGAATCCCGGTGCTGGCAAGGTGAGGATTTTGCCATTGAGCCATCACACTGGGCCCAGGAAGGAAATACTGCGTGATTTAAAAGAGTCTATGCATACTTAGAAAAGGTTTCCAAGTCCTCGCAGAAGCACTGAATTCCAGGCAAGGTGAACTTTCCATGCAATCCCCCTGTACATGGATGCAGAAGAACCTAGGAGCCATGCTGATGCGAGAAGCAATTTGGAAGCATACGTGAGCAGCCACACGTGGATGGTGAGCAGTCCGTGTGACCATCCTGCTCAAGAGGGTCATGTGCACATGTGTCAGTGTTTGCCCTGCAGAGTTCTTCACTCCTCTGATTACTGTGTGGTGACAGGACACCTGTCTGCCGTTGGGTCCTTCCATGCAGCGAGCTGGAGCCCTACCTTGTCAGTCCTGCCCTCCCTCTCCTGCTCCCCCAACTGCTGGGTTTGGATTTGGGTTTGTTTACATTGGCTATGTTGCCATGGAGCCTCCAGATGTGGCTACACAGGAAAGAGGGTGAGGGCTGGAGACACAGGGGGAGCATCTCACCCCATCAGAGTGTCTTTCAGGGTGCAAGGGGAGAAGATCTTGGGCTCTGCTGGTTACTGCACTGAGTTGGGGGAACCCAGGTACTCAGGGTTCGGGGCACGGGTCAGGGGAGTAGCCTGCTTTAGAAGACGACTGCCCACTCCTTGGGGTTTCCACAAAGTCCTGGGGAGGGCAGGATGAGAGGAGAGAGTCCCACATTATTAGTCTGCTCAATCTCTGTTATGGCTTGGAGAGAGTGAGGGCTCCCATTCCTCCAGAGGTTCCAAGGGGGTGTGGCCATGGCCCTGCCCCAGCTGCCAAACGCAAGCAGTTGCTAAAGTTATTTGGCATGTCCTCACATCTCCTTTGTGTCCCTGCTGTTCCCTAGGCAACTGCTGCAGGAAGGTTGTCAACTGAGAGGCTGGGGAGAGGCAGGCATGCCAAGTGACCCCTGTTCACTTGGAGCTGGGGACATTGCCAGGGGTCCCTGCACTAGTAATCAGAGCTCTGCCAGGCCCTGCCACCTTCCCAGAAGTGGGCCAGGGGCACACTCACATGGGTGCAGCGACTGGCATACATTCAGCCCCTGGCGCCCAGACTTTCCCTCGGCAGTGGCTGTGTAAACAGCCATGGGAGTCTTCCTTTTTCTTCCTAAAAAGCAAACAGACAACTCCATCTGCCTTTATTCTGAAGCTGTTTTTCTCATAAGCAAGACAGTTCTTGCAAAAAAAAAAAAAAAAAAGAAAGAAAGAAAGAAAATTAGGCAATATAGAAGAGTATTAAAAAAAGTAGGGAAAAGCTTCCATGTCATAACCCATAATCCCTTCACCCAGAGAAGATCATTACTGACATTTTGGCTCTATTGCACGCATTTACATAAAAGTCGTTAAACCCAAGTGGGGCTTGTGTAGCCTTTGGAAGCTGTCGGAGAGGTTGGGTGGCTGGGGAAGCTGTGAACACGCCCTCTGGGATCTAAACTGCCCCCAGCAGGGTCTGCTTGGTAGCCCTAGCTCCTCTCCCAAGTCCAGCTTTTTGCGCATGCCCACCCTGGAAGGCAGCTGGTGCTGGTTCCAATACTCATGTTCCTGCCGTCCATGAGGGAGAACTGGATAGTGTTTCTGGCCCCCAGCTTTGACCTAGCCCAGCTGCCACTGTCCTGGACATTTGGGGAGTGGACCAGTGAGTGAGAGCTCTCAACCAGCTCTCAAATAGCTAAATAGCCCATCAAATAGCTAAAACTCAATAGATTGAAAAGTAAAAAGCTTCAATTACTTTCAGATACACGCGAGCACACTCCTCCCTCATGTCAGTCACCATCACGTGCACAGTTTGTCGGTGATATATTGCGGCCTCACCAACGAGCCCTAATCCAAGGCTGAATGTGCATTCCTGGTCTCACAACATCTTCACACTTACAAGATAATTAAGAACCTCAAAGAGCTTTCATCATGTCAGCCACACACACACTGACTGAAAAATTAAAATAGAGAGACTCCAAAAGTAAGATGACACAAACATGAACTATCAAAAAAGGTGCTGTTATTGCATGTCATGGGATCCTCTGCCAACTCCACTTCCAAACCAGATCCCTGCCAAGGTACCTGGGAAAGCAGTGGATGGCTCAAGTGTTTGCCTTCCTGCACCCACATGGGAGGCCTTGAAAGAAGCTCCTGGTTCCTGGTTTCAGCCTGGCCCAGCCCAAGCCATTGCAACCATTTGGGGAGTGAACCAGCAGATGGAAGATTCTTTCTCTTTCTCTCTTATCTCTTTGTAACTCTGCTTTTCAAATAAACAAGATAATAAACCAAGAATTTCGACCTTATGGAATCTCTCATGGGATCTTGGGCGCCCACAGGGCCACAGTTGGAGAGTTACTAGATTAAGAAGTTTAGTAATTGCTCTTGATTGCTAGACCTCCGGGAAGACTGGACAACCCTTTAGGTCAGGACTGGAACTTCTGGTGTGTCTGCCGCTGGCTGAGGCAGGCGGGCAGTCCTGCTGACTTTGGCTGACTCTCTCACGACCAAGGTAAGCTGTCCCCTGTTATCCTCCTGCAGACCAGCTCGAGCTTGGTACGTGTGCTGGTGCCAGGACTTTGAGGAGTAGAGAGATGGAAATGGTGATGGGGAAGGTGAGAGAAAGCGAGCAAGCTCAAGTGAGCATGCATTCTCCAAGTCCTTTGAAGTCCAAGCTTAGAGCAGTCCACTGTCATCTGCTCTGTGCTCCCTGGGTCAGACAGAAGCCCATGCACCAGGCAGATGCCACCTCCCGATGGCAATCGTCTCGTAGTCCCGTTAGGGCCTGGGAAAGCAGGCAGGTAACAGGCTATTTCCATTGGCTGGGCCTGCAGATGCTTCTCTTTTCAAGAGAGGAAGAATCACGTTTTAAGAGTCTTATTTATTTATTTATTTATTGCAACGTGACACAGAGAGAGAGAGAGAGAGAGAAAGAGAAAGAGAGAGAAAGAGCCAGAGAGCTTCCATCTTCTGATTTACTCCCCAAATGCCCAGGGCAGAGCCAAGCTGAAGCCAGGAACCTCCTCCCTCTAGGTCTCCAGCGTGGGGGACAGGGGACCAGAGTGCTTGAGTCACTACGTGCTGCCTCTCAGGTGCACGGCAGCGGGAAGCTGGGCCTGAAGTGTGCCAAGAACTTGAATTCAGAGGTTTTGATAGGGAAGGTGGGTGGCCCAAGTGGTGTGTAACCATGGAGCCAAGCACCTATGTGGGAGCCAGCATTGTGGGGTTCTCTTGCTCTTTTCCTTTCTTCTGTATTCTTTTTTTCCTCTTCCTCTTCCTTTCTTCCCTTTGTTTTTCTTTCTCTCTCTCTTTCTTTTGTGTCCGACTTTCTTTCTTTCTTTTCTTCTTTCTTTCTTTCTTTCTTTCTTTCTTTCTTTCTTTCTTTCTTTCTTTCTTTCTTTCTTTCTTTCTTTCTTTCTTTCTTTCTTTCTTTCTTTCTTTCTTTCTTTCCCTTCCTTCCTTTCCTCTTTTTTCTTTGCTCTTTTGCTTTTTAAGATTTATTTTATTTATTTCATAAGCAGAATGACAGAGACACAGTGAGACAGAAGGAGAAGAACGAGAGAAAGAGAGAGAATCTTTCCATCCACTAGTTCACTGCCAGTTTGAAGTCGGGAGCCTGGAATTCCATCTGGGTCTTCCACACGAATGGTAGGAGTCCAGGCCCATGGACCATCTGTAGTATTCCTGGGCATGTTAGCTGGGAGCTGATTCAGAAGTCGAGCAGCTGGGACTTAAACTGGTCTTCATAGGAGATGTCAGCAACCCAAGTGGTGACTTAGCTTGCTGTGCCGCAGCTTGGCTTCTTGTTTTCTTCCTTACTGATGCCCCTGCATGCCCCTGGCCCTCTGTATCTGCCCACTGTCTGGTCATTTCCAGAAGAAACTCTGCTTCATGGCTTTCCCTTGCAGCATCTGCTCCTCCCACCATCACCCCCTCATGTTCACCCTGCTTCAGTTGAGGTCTTCTCAAGCCAGCTTATGCTGACTTAAAATACTCCCCACTCTTGGGCCTGGGCCGGGTGGAGATTCCCAGGCCCTGAATGGATGCAGCTGCAAGCCCCGGTTCTTGCTGTTTCCTAGCTGTGTGACCTTGGGAAAGCCAGTTGACCTCTCCGAACTCTCTTTTATTAAAAAAAAAAATGGGGTTGGTGTCAGGCTTGTATAGCATTCCCAGTTGCTGTGATAGTCAAATGAACTTGAAGAAGTGGTTGTTGTTTTTGTTTGTTTGTTTGTTTTTATTTTTAACATAGCTGTCTTGGGTTCTCTAAAGCAGAGGATCAGACATAGATTGGGGTGGAGATAATTGATTTTGTCCAGGTGATTCTGGAGAAAGTGCATGGAAGAACCAGGGAGGAGCAGCAGGGATGGGTGGCAGGCCAAGTACATGAGTGAGAGGGTCGCTGTGGTGGACATGGCTCTTTCTGGGTGCAGTGTGGACTTAGGTGCCTCACTGGGCAGGTACAACTTTGCATGCTTTGCTTGGGTCATGGAAAAGAGGGTGTTTGTCTTTGCATGTGGCAGGAGGGCATGGTTGTTCTTGCCACTCAAATCTATAGATTTGCCAAGGGGAGGGATGGTGTTGGTAAACAGGCTGCTGGGGCACCTGCTCCGCAGTGCAGAAGCCCCAAAGAAAGAAGGAAGAAGGAGGCACATGAGGCAACCAAAACAAAACCCTCAGTTGGCCATCTGCCTTTGTTAGCTCTGAAGCCCAGACCCGGTACCCGGCTGCCACCAGGAACAGGTGTTTAACCACGTGGCACCCGTGGAATGCAGAGTTTCCTGGTGAGTTTGAGCGTGGCCCTCCTCCTCTGGTCATGGTGGCCAGAAGCCTATGTTCTTCTGCCTTGTCTCTGCAGACTGACCCAGGGAGGAGCCCTGCTCCTGGGGTGAGGCTGTTTGAGCTCACCTCAGGGGAAGCCTGGGTCTCCCTGGGTGATTTTCCCATCATGTCTACCAAGAAAGATTTGTAGTGTGATGTGGCGTGGCCTGCACGTATCAGGAGACACTCCCTCTTCCTCTGCACTATCCTGCCATCCTGCTTGCCAGGGAACCTCTGCTGAGCCTGGCGTTGGTTGACATGTGCTCTCTGATGAGAATGCAATGTACCTGCCGGGACTGAGGCGCAAGCAACTGGAACTGACTCCGTTTAGCAAAAAGGAAAGGAACCTAGTGGATCTGTTACTGAGGGTAAAGAGCTCTCTGTGGAGGGCAGGTCGTGGGAGAATCTTTACAAAGCTCATTGAGTTTCCAAGAGGGGCGTTGAGTCTGCAACCTTCTCCATTTGGAGAGGTGTGAAGTTTGAGAAGCAGCTGCCAACCAGGAAGCAAGCCAGAGAATGAAACAGTGAGGTGCACAAATGAACTTGAAGAAGCATCTTCATCTTGTCATCTTGAGTGTTGGCCTGAAGGCAGGGTCTCCAGGGCCAGGTGCTGCTTAAAAAGCTTCCCCGGAAACTCACCAGATCCTGTAGCGGGAGTGAGACCAGGATCATGGGGTCCTGCAGTTGGAGTGCGACCAAAGGTACTTGCGAAGGGGTCTTTTGGGCTTCCTCGTGCAATGACATCTGGCAGCTGCTTTCTGAGTCCATCTTGGGCCTTGGCCTTGGTCAGTGCTTCAGGAATATGGGCACAAGCCCTGTCCTGGCATACTGCTGGGGCCCACAAAATCCTCAAAGTTTTGTGGCTTTTTAGACCTGCACTGCAATCAAAGACTTTTTCTCCCCCACCCCACCTGTTTTCCCTCTCATATAACTGAGGTCTGAATTAAGATTTTAACTTCTGGTTCCTTTGCACGTGTTTCTGTTGCTAACAAATGGCATCCTATCTTGTCTCACCTTGGTATCTGTTTCTTGCAGAACCAGAACTCATGTGGTTGCTTCTTTTGGGTCCTATCTGGTTTTTAGGAATGAGAAAGTTGAGGCCCCAGAGTAGTCAAGCAGCTAGCGTAAAGTGACACAGTGAGGTAACTGGCAGAATGGATCATCAAACCCGGACCCAGAGAGGCAGATTTCAGAGAACACACTTTTAAAAAAAAAATTTATTTATCTTTATTGGAAAGGCAGATTTACAGAGAGAAAGAAAGACAGAGAAGATCTTCTGTCCACTGGTTCACTCCCTAAGTGGGCCACAATGTTCAGAGCTGAGCCAATCAAAAGCTAGGAGCCAGGAGCTTCTTCTAGGTCTTCCACATGGGTGCAGGGTCCCAAGGCTTTGGCCCATCCTTGACTGCCTTATCGGACCACAAGCAGGGAGCTGGATGGGAAGTAGAACAGCTAGGATGCAAACCAGTGCTCATGTAGGATCTTGGTATGTGCAAGGCAAGAATTTAGCCACTGAGCTGTAGTGCCAGGCCTCAGAGAAGACACTTTCAATGGCTTTCTTTCCCAACTGTCTGGCTGTGTGAGGAGGGTAGGAGAGACCCCTTCATGCCCTGGATCTCCCCCTGCCCCCTAGCTTTGTTGGAGCCCATGCATGTTCCGAGGCCTACTGAGCTTAACTTGCCAGCAGGATGCCCGGGTGGAGATTGTGTGTGGCTGAACTAGCTGGGTGGACTTCTCTCACTTTGCCTTTCTCGTATCTGCAAAGAGGCTGGGATGAGATGAGCTGGAGCTCTCCGGGGCCTCACCCAGTGCTTTGGGGACATCCAGGGAGCTCCTACAGGAAGCACGATGAGGCAAGGCTCCCAGGTCTCCCTTGCCCATTTCTACTTTATCCCACGTCACAGATCAGAATTCTAGAAATATTCCCAAGTTGCTAGCCCTAGAAAGAGGCTCCCCTTTTCCAAGAGAATGGATCTCAATGAAAAGGAGGTAAGAGCTGCAGACACTTCCTCAAAGGGCCAAGGAGATGCTTACGGATGGGGTGTGACACAGACAAAACCCTCCAAGGTGGAACTGGGGGACCCTGGCCTGGTGAGTGTGGTTGTGTCAGGGATGAGGCCTTCCAGCCAGTCCTCAAGCCAACCATCTCTTCTCCAGGCCTCAGCATGAGACCAGGGATGTAGGTCACAGAGCATTTGCTCTGTGACAGCTCCTGTCTTAGGTGAACTTGCGACACGGAACCAGTCCTTAGCCTTTGGTTCCTTGTTCAGGCTGGACTCCAAGAGATAAGATTCTGTGGACTAAACTTGCTTCCAGGACAAGAAGGGAAGACATGGCCCTTGGGCCTTCCACTGTAAGCTGCAGGCTCCACAATTCCCTGCCCATCCAAACCCTGTAAACAACTTGAGGAAATTTCCACGAGGCAAACCCAAGTATATAGGAAGAAGGAGTGAGTGCCCAATAGCTCCAAAGAGCAAACCTTCACTCTGTGTGTATGGCTGTGTTGGCATGAGAATTCCACTGTCAACATAGCTACAAAGGCTTGGGCTGACAGCCCTGGACGCATGACATGCAGAGAAATTCTTCCTACCCCTCAGATGGGCTCCAGCTGGCAAGGAGGGAACCGCAATGCTCAGGATTTGGCTAGGGAGAGGAAAGAACCCTGGCTGTCCTATGCACAGAGCTGATGAAGAAAGGCTTGTGTGAGGGTGCTTTCCAATGGGGAGCAGGGGCAGGGAAGGAGCAGAGGTGAGCAAGTGCATGCCTGAGCCGATGGTTGCTGTGGACCAGCCCCTCAGAGCTGCTAGGATACTCCCCAGGAGGAGCCAGCCGTCAGAACAGCCCTCAAATCCTTTAGCAGGAGGACAGAAGAAGGAAGGCCACTCAGGATGGCATCTGCTCTCATTTAGTCAGGGACGTTTAGTCATTTGTCATCACACGTTTGGGTTTGTGATGGAATGGCTGAGCAGGTTCCATGTGAAGCAGCAGGCAGGATCAGGAACTGGAGGAGTGAAGGACAAGAGCAGGTGTGAAGATTGTAGCAGCAGCAGCTGGAGGCAGAAGGCAGATGGAGATGATATGGTCTGGGCACCAAGGTGTGTCCATCTCACCAGGGGGTTGCTTCTCTCCATTTCAGGACACGCCAGATACTGGGTCCCCAAGTTAAGACCTGTGGGGATCGGCAGGGGTGAGCAAGGGGCCCCCTTCACCATGCAGCATAAAGCACCTCACAGCGTGACAGCTTGTGCCTCTCTCAGGCCTGCTTGGTGCTTTCTGGGAGTTCTTGCCTTCCTCAAAACACACCATGCCTGCAACTATTGCCAGAGGAGGAAATCTGCTCCCTGCCCTACCCTCCCAGCTTGACCGCCCCCTGCCAGAGGCTCAGGACACTGTGCAGGGAGAAGCCTGGGGGCTGGGGCCAGGCCTGGGGAGGCTCATGGAGCCTAGGCTGCGCTCAAACACAGGAGCAAGCCAAGCCGTGGACCTGGTTTGGGCCTCCGCCAAGCTGCCTGAAGCCCCAGGGAGTAGGAGGCCCCAGGGAGCTTTGTGGCTTGAACCGGCTGCTCTGGGGGCTGGAGATATTTTTATGAGCTTCTTGCTTTGACATTGGCTGCCTCTGGCTCATCTCCAAGTGGGGTCATGAGATCAGAAACTCTTTCTCAGGTCCCCAGCTCTCTCTACCTTGGCCCCTTGGTGGAAGAGATGGTTACAGTGACACTTTTGTCTAGTAAGCATTGGTTAGCAGTCAGTCCCATTTGGTGTTTCTTGGGTCCATGTTGCAAGCTCACAGACATATTCTGTCCCTGACACGACAGCCCATTGCCTGATGGACTCTCCTACTGAGGTCTGGAGAGGCTGTGGCTGGTTTGAGGTCACACAGCCAGGAAAAGCAGAGACAATTAAATGCAAGCTGGTCTTGACTCCCCCACCAGGCCTGGCCTCTCGAACCCCACAGCTTGCTGGTGGGCATCCCAGTGCACATCTTTCTGTTCCTCTCTGCTCTGGCCTCCTGTGCATCTGTCTCTCTCGTTGGCTCGCTTGTGTGTGACCTCCTGCCCTGCTCATGGGATCCTGGCTCAAGCCTGAGATCCTCCCCTCCCCCAGCTGTGTATTGGCCCTTTGCAAATGGGTTGGACGCTGCTCGGCCGCCTCTTGGCTGCCGGCGTGGGTCTCTGTCTGCCGCAGTGGTGCTGTGCCCACTCACAAGATGGCATTGCTATTTTTACCGAGTGTAGGTGCCAAGCCGGCCAGATGTTTCTCCACAGCAGAGGGAAGCTGAGCATGGCTGGAGAGTGGAGGAAGCAGCCAAATGTCAGCTCCCTGAGGGGGCCCTGGGATGGGCACGGAGAGGGCTCTGCGTGGAAGTGGGCAACTCCAAGACCCGTGGTCCTTGTTGCTTTTTCTGGGCCCGGCAGCCTACTCTGAACCAACACCCGGCTGCCAGCATCAAGCATATGCTGAACTTCTGTGAATCTGCACCAAGGTGGGGGATGCCCTGCCGCCCAGCTGGCCCCATGGCATGCACATGCACACCCTCCTCCCACGGGGGGGACGGGGTGGGGGGCTGTTGCAGTCACTCGGATCCAGAGCATGATGCTTGTGTGGCTCTACTGCCCAGCTGGCTGCTTGGAAAATTCCAGGTCTGGCTGGCTGCCCGGGGCAGGAGCTGGACCACCGACAAGGCTGAGAGTGCAGGCAGCTGTTGGGTCATCTTAGCCTTGAGCAGATGGAGCCGCGGCTCTGGCCTTCTAATCCGTGCTCTCGCCTTCCTGGGGAACAAGTTGCGGGGCACAGTTTCAGTTGAGTACCAGCCACAGCCCTGCTGGCCTCCCTTCCTGCTCCAGCTTATCTGCCAGTGACCTTGAGCAAGGCACAGCCTCTCCAAGTCAAGATGACCTCATCTGTAAAACCTCTGTGGCCCCTCTCCACCAGATCTGGGAGCTCCATGCTCCAATTTCCTGCTGGGAATCAGGTTTGGCCAAGCTGTGCTGACCTGTTCCCAAGGCCAGCCACCATCAAACCGGGCAAAGCAAAAGCATCTCCCTGTCCCTGTCCCCTACCCTCCCCAGCCCCAAGCGTATGTCAGTTTCACAGCTGGATGTAAGATGTGCATCTCATGTCCTCATCCTGCTGGAATGTTCTAGAACCCCCAGATCACTGAGAAGAGACTGCCTCATCTCTGAGTTTCTGGACAGGTGTCTTCTTCTACATGAAGGGTCGGGCCCTGTGTGTAGAGAAGGAATGGTAACTAGCAGAGAAATTTCTAGCAGCAGACATCAGGCCTGAGCAGGCACCCCAGTCTGCTGGTGTGTGGCCTGCTTTGAGAGAGGTCTGCCTGCCTTGCCTGAAGGCTGGGACTTCCCCCACATGAGCATGCACCTGTACCACCTGCAGATCTTGTGAAAATGCAGACTCAGTGTGGGGTTGGGGCGTTGCAGTCTGCGGTAGTAGGAGTCACAGCTCCTCAAAGACTCCCTGCCTCACTGCCTGGAACCTGTTAGCTCTCATGGCAACAGGCCTGCAGGTGGCCCGAAGGCTGTCAATTCCTGGTTGCCCAGGTGCCCGGGGGGACTGAGCCCCAGGGGATGCCCAGGGTTCTCAAGTGAGGAAGAGGGAGGCAGCCGAGGAGTTGGGGATGGGAGGATTCAGCCTGCCCTTGGTTGACCTTGAAGCTGGAGGAAGGGGTCAGTAGTTCAGAACTTCAGGAACCTCTAGATCATGGGAAGGGAAGCTGAGGGCCAACTGGATATTCACAGCATCACTCACAGACAGCATAATGTTCTGAGCTTAAAAATTAGCATGTTAGTGATTTATTGAGTTTCAAGTCCCACCTGCGGTTGCTGTGGTGGGCCAGACCAGATGAGTTCATGAACCTCATCCAGCCTGTGGGGCAGATGTTTCCCAACCCTGCCCTGGAACACTACAGAGACCAGAGTGGGCACTCTCCTGGCACTTGCAGAAGGAGCCTGGCTCCCATGGGTGCCCTGAGTATGAGTGTCCTTTCAGGTTGGTGAGCTGCAGATCCATCAAGCAACATATGTTTCTTTGCGCAGCTGAGCACGAGGTGACTTGTCACAGTAGTCACAGGAAACTGAGAGAGCAGCCGCCTTCTGCTAAGCTTGCAGGTGCAATGCTGATGCTATTGGCCCCAGACCACTGAACCACAAGTTGCAAGCCACCCAAGGGTGGGGCTCACTGAGGGGGTTGGCGGAGGTCCCCGGGGGACCTGTTGAAGGCTGCCTCCTCACCCTACTTTGTCTCTGCGCTTTGTTCTGCTCCATGCACAGACAATTTGAGGTCCCTAGGGCATCTCTTGACATGGTCTAAGCCAGGGGTTCCTGGGTTGTGGGCTTTAGGTCCCTGGGGGCAGGGGTGGAGGAGTTAAAACAAGGGTCCCTACGCCCATGTCTGTGACTCAAACAAATGAGCCCTCATGCAAATAGCAGCTTTTCAAATGTCCTGCAGCTGTCCTCAGTAGGACCCAGAGAGGATGGTGGCTTAGAAAAGGGTTTAGGGCTCAGTGCAATGGCTCAGTTGGCTAATTCTCTCCCTGAAAGCACCAGCATCCCATGTTCGTATCCTGGCTGCCCCACTTCCCATTCAGCTCCTGGATTGTGGGTTGGGAAAGCAGCAGAGGATAGCTCAAGTGCTTGGGACTCTATACACATGTGGGAGACCCAGAAAAAGCTCCTGGTTTCAGATCGACTCAACTCTGGCCATTATGATCACTTGGGGAGGGAACCAATGGATGGAAGATCTCTGTCTCTTTCTCTCTTTGTAAATTTGTCTCCAACAAAAATGAACATTTAAAAAAAATTATGTATTTTTATTGGGAAGTCAGATATACAGAGAGGAGAGACGGAGAAAATCTTTCATCCGCTGATTCACCCCCGCAAGCAGCTGCAACAGCTACAGCTGAACTGATTCAAAGTCAGGGGCCAATAGGTTTTTCCAGCACGGTAGCCTAGTGGCTAAAGTCCTCACCTTGAATGCTCTGGGATCCCGTTGGTTCTAATCCCGGCAGCCCACTTCCCATCCAGTTCCCTGCTTGTGGCCTGGGAAAGCAATCGAGGATGACCCAAAGCCTTGGGATCCTGCACCTGCGTGGGAGATCCGCAAGAGGCTCCTGGCTCTTGGCTTTGGATCAGCTCAGCTCTGGCTGTTGTGGCCACTTGGGGAATGACTCAACACACAGAAGATATTCCTCTCTTTCTAAAAATCAATCAACAAATAAACAAAAAATAAAAATTAAAAAATGAGTTGTCTTGTTTCTTTTTAGGTTATTTATTAGAAAGACAAAGTGATGAGACACACATACACAAGAAAGATCTTCTATCTACTGATTCACTCCCCAAATGCCTACAACAGCCAGCACTGGGCCAGGTTGAAACTAATAGCCAGAAACTCCATAGAGGTCTCTCATGAGGGTCGCCAGGTCCAAGTCTTTGAACCATCCTTCCCAGGTGCTTTAGCATGAAGTTGGACTGGAAGCAACTGGCACTCTGAGATGGAATGCATGCATTTGGGCAAGTGGTAGATTTATCCAAGCACCAACACTGGCCTCGTGTGCTATGTCTTAGCATGCCTTTGCTGGCTAGAGAATGAATCAATGAATGAATGAATGAGTAAATGAATGGGTTTCCAGCCCACATGAGGAGAATCCTGGAACTTGTCTACTTTCCTCATACTCAATGCTTCTCACTTTTGGCCCTTCACCCCTGTAATGAATCAGCAGCTCTGTGGCTGCCAACACAGGCTCCTGCCTGCATTCCCGCTGTGGGCCTTGCTCTTTGCGCTGCAGTGTGGGGTCCCGGCTGCTCTCTTCCACAGCTGGGTGCCTGCACATCTTCTCCCCATTTCACTCTCGACTCAGTGGAGCTTTAGTCTAAGGTGAAGATGCCATTTGCCGTTTGTTGTGGCTCTGTCCCCGCAGCCTCGCGGAAGTCCTGGCAGCTGCTGGCTTGGCCTATCTGCTCTGATTCTAGCCTTCGCTCTGGGTGACTGAGAATATGGGCTGACTTGCCTGAAGCCTGGTTAGCTCTGCAGATCAGACTGCCAGAAGCACCAGCCTGCCCACAAAGTGGAAACAGAGCACTGCGTGGAGCAGTCATCCCTGGAAGGAGGAATGTAGCAGAAAAGGGGTCTTGTATGGGGTACAGATGAGTCCCATAGGGTCTCCCAGCAGGACTGAGCAAGACCCTGGCACAGTGAGCCAGGAAAATGGCTGACTTCATCATTCCTGTTGCCATCAACATTTTCTACCCCTGAGTGTGAATCTTATAAGTCTCAACTCCCGGGGCCAGTGCTGTGGTGCAGTCAGCTAAACCTGAAGCACCAGCATCCCAAATGGAGCACTGCTTGAAGTCCCTGCTGCTCCAGTTCCCATCTAGCTCTCTGCTAATGCACCTGGGAGAGCAGAGAAGGATGGCTCAGGTGCTATGGGCCCTGCCAGCCATGTGGAAACCCAGATGTAGGTCCAAGTTCCTGGAATGGCCCTGGCTGATGTAGTTATATGGATGGAATCTCTCTTCCTGTCTCAAGATTAATTTTTCTATTTGAAAGGGAGAGATATAGAGAGAGAAAGAGAGAGAGGAAGGAGCAGAGAGACACAGAGAGAACTTCAATCTGTTGATTTCATTCTCCAAATGGGAGCAAGGACCGGAGCTGAGCCAATCCAAAGCCAGGAGCTTCTTCTGGATCTCCCCTGGAGGTGCAGAGGCCTGATTCTTGGACTATCTTCCGCTGCTTTCCCAGGCCATAGGCAGAGAACTGGACAGGAAGTGGAGCAGCCGGGACATGAACTGGCACCCAGATGGGATGCCAGGGTCACAACGAGGAACCTCTGCCTATTATGCCATGGCATCAGGTCCAAGGCCGGTCCATCGCCCTATTTCTCCCCTCCCTCACGCATCTCTTTGCCATTCTTTCTTTCAAATAAATAAAGAAATTTTTCTTGGTTAAGTCTCAAATCTTAGGATTTGGGAAATGTCAGATATGGGAACTGAAACTTAGAGAGGTTAAGTAACGAGTCCAAGGTCACACATTCCAGAAATATGAACAGATCTGAGTCCCAGGTGTTTCCTGCTGGCTCCTGCTTCCTCTTGGTGCACTTGAAGACATTTTGCCTTGTCCTATGAGGGTCAGGGTGGAGCAAGGATTCCTCTGGACTGATGTGAGCATCAGTTTGGAGGATCCAGTGATTGTGTCCTGTAGGAGGAGCAGCATGCAGGCCAGTGAGCACAGGTGTGAATTCATGCTTTCCTGTGGACTCAATGTGTGGCCAGCGGCTTTGAGGATCACACAAGCAAATGATGGTGTGATGAACAGTGCCTTGGAGAAACTGTGGCCTTGAGCCGTCACTGCCCACATGTGGGAAAGGCTGGGCTATGGCAGGATAGGAAGGTTGCTCCTGATCCAGAAATATTTTGCCTCTTTGTCTTTTTCTTTTTTGAAGATTTATTTTTATTGGAAAGGCAAACTTTCAGAAAGAAGGAGAGCTAGAAAGAAAGATCTTCCATCCACTGGTTCTCTCCCTAAATGCTCAAAATGGCCAGAGCTGAGCTAGTCTGAAGTCAGGAGCTTCCTCCAGGTCTCCTGTATGGGTGCAGGGTCCCAAGGCTTTGGGCCATCCTTGACTGCTTTCCCATACCACAAGCAGGGAGCTGGATCAAAAAGGGAGCACCCAGGACACAAACCGATGCCCATATGTGATCTTGGCATGTGCAAGGCAAGGATTTAGCCACTGGGCCACTGCACCAGAGCCTGCATTTATGTTTTTAAATCTTGCCTCAACTGCCACCAACCACTGACAGCAGTACTCCCTAGACATGCATAGAAGATTTGGACTTGCAGCAGCAGCTCCTGCCATTTAAGGCACAGTTGCTCAATGGTCAAATCCACTGTGCATTTACTCATTTATTCACCTGTTTATGCAATAGGTGCTGCATGCCAGGTACTGTTTGAGGGGCTTGGGAGCTGGCAGCCAGGCAGGCAGAATGGCTGTCCGTGCAGACATTGGTGCTGATTGTTGGAGGCAGACGGCAAGCAGAGATGCAAGTGCCCACTGGGTTATGTTGAAGGGGTGCTGAGCTGGCCCACACTGGCCTGGAGGAGTCTGAATGGGCTTTCTTCCTGGAAAAGGAGATCTTGCAGCAAACACTTAGAGCAGGTGAGAAGCAAGCCAGGAGGAGTCGTGTTCTGGGCATTGGAATAGGGGTGTATGGTGAGTGGGTATGCCCAGAGGAGGGATAGCAGCTGATCCAGTGCTGAGTGGAAGGAGCAGCCATTGCAGAGTTCTAGCAGAAGCAGAACTCTTTAAAATTTCCACTAAAAATTATTATTCATTTGAAAGTCAGAGAAATCCCCCATCTACTGGTTCACTTCCCAAATGCCTACAACAAGCAGGGCCTTGGCCAAACTGCAGTCAGGATCCTGGAACTCCAACCTGGCCCCTGCATACGGGTGACAGGGACAAAGGCATCAGAGCAACAATTGCTTCTTTCCAGGGAGTGCATTTGCATGAAGCTGAAATCAGGAGCAGAGCCAGGACTCTGATGAGGACGGTGAGGTTCCAGACTGGATCTGTGTGCTTGGAGTCCCAAGGGAAGAGCTGACAGACACGCAGCAGGTGGCGACTTGGCCCAGGGCTGTGGGTATGTGCAGGAAGAGGAGCAGGGGTCCGGTGCATGCAGAAGGTGAAGCAGAAGTCATGTCCCAACAGACAAGATGTGTGTGTGGGGGCTAAGTGATAGGGTCGGCATAAGAACAACCTCTGCCCTGTAGAACTACAAGGATGGAGCCATCTGACAGAGAAGGCCACCAGGCCCACCTCATGTCTGTCTAGAACCAAAGCAATATTGGACAATTCCACTTTATTTTTTAAAAATCCATATTAGCAATCCTTCATGAAACATGGAAAGATCTGGCAAAATGTCTGCTGGGCTCCCCTGGGTGCGAACTGACTGGCTGCTGTCCCCAGTTGGGCAGGTGATTGCTGGACTCCTCGTTTGGATCACCTGTCTGGTCCCAGGAGGCCTTGGGTGGGAGAATCTAGGATTGGAATAAAGAGCATGGTGTGACTTGCAAGCCTTAGCCTGCATGTGACCCACCCAGCCACCTGCCCAGCCCCCCATGGAGGAGGGGGAGAGTGGGAGGTTCTGGTTCCCCTAAGCTCCTTTGGGGGCTCCTTTGGGGGCTGCTGCAGGTGCTGGGACCACACTTGGAAAAGCTTGGGTAGAATGAGGTCAAGTGTTCAGAGGACACTTGCCTGCTGTCTGATGACCTTGGGCCTGAAGAAGACATAGGAATCCAGCCTGCTGGAAGGTGCTCGGGCGAGGGGATGGGGCTGGCTTTTTTGTGGTTGGTGGTGGCAGCCACCGGCTCTTCCGGGTCAGAGTTACCAGGCAGTGGGGCAGGTGCAAGTTCAAGGTCCAGGACACACACAGCAAGAAGACCCTGGGCAGCAGACAGAGTCTTGAGGTGATGCAGAGGGGCTGATGCAGAATTGCCTGCAGCCCAGTCCTAGCTGCTCTTATATTTATTGCAGTTCAGCCGAGGGCAGTCATTGGTGAGGGCTGCACCCAGGCTGCTTCTACCTGCCCCCAGGTAGCACAGCGGGCACGGTGTTCAGGAGGCTCTGCCAGCTGCTTCCCTCCAGGTTAAAGTTGGGGATCTAGCCTGCATTCCAGGGCAGCAGTATTGTGTGTGTGTGTGGGGGGGTGTGATGGGAGGAGAAGGTGAAGCAACATCTTCTGTCTTTTTTTTTTAACCCCCTGACAAGGAAAATATTTCTTCGTACATCTGGTTTGCATTTCTCTTGAGTGTCCTGCCAGAACCAATCGTGAAAACAAAACACAGCCCAAGAGTGAAAGCATCTCTTCATGGCGTTGGAATTCTCCATGTGTCCTGGGGGTCCCGCGTGAAGACGTGAAGAATTCCTCTGCATGAAGTCATCCGGCTCCCCGAGCATCGCAGGCAGCCGTGGTGGGGCTCGCCACTGCAGGTGCTCACCTTCTGACACTGCCTGCAGCCCACCTGGCCCACGGTGATCCAGCACATTCACTCACGTGTCAAGAACACACAACACTTCTCTCTGTGTTCTGCATTTGGCTGCCTGCCGGACACCAGTGGGCAGAGCTCCCCTGTGAAGAGGCAAGCCACACATGTGCATTCTTTGACCCAGCCAGCTCTGCCGATCCCTAGAACTGGTCCCACTGTGTGCCTTGTGCAAGCAGGGACTACTGCTTGAGTTGGACAATACTGGAGCTGCTTCAGACCCTCTTCAAGGAGAAGCAAAGTCAGATACATGGAGAGACACAGAGGAAGATCTTCCTTCCGATAATTTACTCCCCAGGTGACTGCAACTGCCACTGTTGTGCCAATCCAAAGCTAGGGACTAGGAACTTACTCCGGGTCTCCCTGTGGGTTCAGGGTTCCAAGGCTTTTGGCCGTTCTCGACTGCTTTCCCAGGCCACAAGCAGGGAGCTGGAAGGGAAGTGGGGCTGCCAGGATTAGAACCAGCGCCCATATGGGATCTCGGTGCATTCAAGGAGAGGACTTTAGCCGCTAGACCACTGCGCCAGACCCTGCTGCTCTACTTCTGATCCAGGTCTGTGCTAATGCACCTGGGAAAGCAGTGGAGGATGGGCCAAGTGCCTGCATCCCTGCACCCAGGTGGAAGATCCAGCTGCAGCTCTGGACCCTGGCTTTAGCTTATCCCAGACCCTGCTGTTTGCAGCCATGTGGGGAGTGGACCAGCAGGTAGATCTCCACCCCACAAATAGGTAAAAATGCCTTTTAAAAACCAGACTTACTGTGAATAAAAACTGGTAGATGGAAAATTAATCTCTGTTATTATTTTATTAATATTACTTTGAGTATGTTGAAGGCTAAAATAAAATACTTGATCACAATGAATTTCTTCTTGTGCATTTTGATTCTCTTTAGTATGTCTACTAGCAAGCCACGTGTGTGTGTGTGTATGTGTGTGTGTGACATGGGCTTTGTATGCTGGACTCTGAAGCCTTGACTCAAATACATGCTGCTTCTAGAAGCTTCCTGACCTTTCTGGCTGATGATGTATCCCACAGGCATCTCTGCTTCAGAAACTATTTAATGTCACTTTTCATTGATGGCGTTGCACTGTAGTTGTGAGCGTCTGTGTCAGCTCACAATCAGATCCCAGAGTGCCTCCAGGGGAGACAGGCAGCTGTTGTCCCTGTGCTCCACGTGGGCCTCTCCCTTCTAACTCTGTCATTCTCTTAATCAAGCCATGACTGCTGACAAAGCAAAGTCTGCCCAGGCAGGCGTCTCTGCTGGCCACGCACGGGGCTTCTCAGGAGGCTTTGGCTGAGTGCCCGGTTCTTGGGTGCCTGGGGCACGGGGACTGTCTGGCAGACCCACAGCTTATAGTCTGAGAGCCTAGTGTGCAGTGGGGAAGGCAGAGAAGGAACAGGCTTGAAGGGAACGGTTTCCAAGCACGTGTGCCCCTGTAGCCTTCAGAGCAGCCTGGGGACCCTGTGAGTAGAGGCTGGACAAGCCAGCTGTTTCCCCCTATCCTGTGCTACAAGCAGAGAGCAGACACTGGCTGTGGAGGGGTCACGTGCTGCAGTGTGAGGGATGTTCACCCAAAGCTGACCCGAGATGAGAGTGAGGACCAGTCAGAGAAGGCCTCATGCTGTAATACAGGTGTCACAAAGTCTTTAATGCCCTGCCTCACTCACTGTCTGGCGGTAGGCTGCCCTCAACTCATGTCCTTTGACCCTGAAAAAGCTGACTGTTGGGACCACTGCTGCCCATACTCTTACAAGGCAAGGATTGTGAAAGAGGGCATCTTGGTGAGGGGGCAGCAGCAGGATCAAGGAATGAGCAGGGAAGGGAGGGACACAGGAAAAGGGTGAGTCCATAAACAGGATCTCTGGGATCCATTCACAGGACACCACTGAGGGGCAAGGAAATTGATCCACCCACCCTCTACCTCAACTGGACACTCTGGGTTCTTGTTCCTTGTACCTGAGAGACCCTGTGGGTTCTAGGGATAGCACCCTTCTTTGGCCTTCAAGATAACTGGGCTAAACCTCTAGGGGAAAGCAGCTTGCTGGGGCAAGGAGGGGACCTGGCCCCCTTCATCAACGTGCTCAGCCTAGAGGGGTGGAACACTTGCCCGCTGATGCTGAATGTCCTGGGTATCATCCACAGAGCCTCATATAGTGGAGGCTGGCAGAGTGGGAAGGGCTTAGCAAGGCTGCTTTTCTGGTTGTGCAGGCCCACTCGTTCACCTCCAATCCGAGGGCTTTGAGGACTTGCAGGGAGCCAGGCTCGGTCTGGACTCTCCAGCTCCTGGTGTTTGGCTTATGTCCAGCTAGGAATTCGAAAGAAGGGGTGGAGAGGAGGCAGAAGGGGCTTACAGGGGAGGAATAGAAGAAACAGAACCTTGAGTAACCCTTAGCATGCCCAGTGATCAAGATACTACCCAGCTCCTTCGCTTCAGCTCCCAGGCACTGTCCAAGCCCAGCACCCAGACCACGCCAAAGCAACTGTGTCATTGCATTATCATGGAGCAACCTCTGTGTATGAGGTGCTTTGCACAGCGTCAGAGTACCCTTCTCTCATTTGACTCCATCATGTAAAGGTGTTGGTGCCATTAACATTGGTGTTTCCAGCTTGGGGCTCTGTAAGAAGGGTGACTTGCTGAGTCTGGGCAGAGGTGGGATGGGAGCCCAGCTCTCCTGGTTATGCTGTCAGCTCGTCAAAACCCAAGACCAGTGATACCATGCTTTCTACTGGCCAAAACTAATGCCCTCTGCCAGGAGCTTGTTGGTCTAAGTCTGCAAGACCCACCCCCTGCTTTTAGCACCTCTTCCCTGGAGAGAGTGCCTTCAGCTCTAGCAAGAGTTGGCATCAGTGGAGTCCCAGGACCTCTGTTTTGTGCTCTCCCCAAACTCTTGCACCCTTGCCCTGCAGTTACTCTGCTCCTCCCACCTTGGAGTCTGTGCCTGGCAGCTGTGGCCCATGTGTCCCCCTCCTGAACAGCCAGCCTCATTAACCAGGGGGAGGGCTGAAGCAAAGTGCAATCAAGCCCATCCCGTAAACGTCATTTTTACGAGGCCATTAGCGCACTAATCTTCCACAGGGTTATTCCAGGACCTTGTATGCCCGAGATTCTCTGCCGGGTCCCAGGACGGCAGCCAAGAGGCAGGGCTTAATAGCTCTCTGCCTCCTCAGATTTCTGTTGAATTTTGGAAGCGTGTGATTTAGGGGAACTGAGGTGGGTTCAGGAAGCGAAAGGAGTCAGGGTTGCTGAGCTAAATGGTGCTGTTATGCAGGAAGAAAACTCAACAGGGACGCAGAGCTGGAAAACCAGCAGCAGGAGTCTTGTATAGTCCAGGAGGTGGGAGAGCCAGCTGGGTTGTCCATCTTGCCAAGTGGAGCTGCCAAGCTGCCCAACGGGGCAAGACGAGGCTGTGAGGGTTGGGTGCTGAGATGCCTGCATTCCACAATGGGGTTCTGCATTCTACTCCTCACTTTGGATCCAGCTCCTAATAACAGCTTCCTGCACATGCACCCCAAGGAGGAGTAGCTATGGCTCAAACAGCTGGGTCCCACCCTGCTCCTGGAGGAGACTCGGACTGAATTCCTGGCTCCTGGCTGTGGCCCAGTCCAATTCTGGTTCTTATCATGGGCATTTGGAAAATGAACTGGGGGATGAGCGATCTCTCTGTCTCCTCTTTTTAAGCTCTCCTTTCTCCTTCTCTATCCTTGTGTCTTAGAAGGAAAAAACAAAGCAAAACAACCCAAAAAGACCTTGCTATAAATAGACAAGAGCAAAAATAGCCCGACTAAGCATCCGCTCTGGCCAGACTCTTGTCACCATCTCATCTCTTCACAACACATTGAGGATTTTTTAAAAAATTTATTTATTTTTATTTGAAATGCAGATTTACAGAGAAGGGGAGAGAGATATTTTTCAACCACGGCTTCACTCCCCAAATGGTTACAACAGCCAGAGTTGAGCTGATCTGAAGCTGGGAGCCAGGTGCTTCTTCTAGGTCTCCCATGTGGACACAGGGGCCTAACAACCTAAGCCCTCTTCTACTGCTTTGCAGGCACATTAACAGGGAGCTGAATGGGAAATGGAGCAGTCAAGACTTGAGCTTGTGCCCCTATGGAATGCCAGTGGCACAGGTGGAGGCTAAATCTGTCATGCCATGGTGCCAGCTCCAACTTTGAATATGAGCAGTAGCAGCAGAGGTGACCAGAGACAGTGGCTCTCACCATCTTGTGTCATCCACACTTGCCACATTCCCAGCTATTGCTGTTTCTTTTGTATCTGCTTTCCGGTGTGTTTTCCCAAGGACCCCAAGAGTGGCTTCTCTGGGTTCTGCAGGAGCCTAGAGCAGCCACTCACGTGGAGCATAGTCTGCTTTTTGCTGCCAGTTCCCATGCCATAGTGCTGCAGAGAGAGAAGAAAAGGGAGGCACTAAGGGGTTAAGTGACAAGCCCTGCACTCCACAGTAGGCCTGGGGCTTGAACTGAGGCACAGACCATCTGGCTGCATGGAGAATGCTCCTTCTGACCCCGAGGTCCCCTCGTCCTCCCGGGGACAGCCGCTGCCCTCGGCATCACACAGTGCTGGGGTCAGCCAGCATTTCCTCTAAAGAGCCAGAGAGCGAAGGGCTAGACCTCAGAGTCCTGCCATCTGCTCTCCTCTGTCTCGTCCAGTGAAAACAGCCGTAGACAAGATGGAAATAAACAGGCCCGGCTGCGTCAAATGGAACTGCAGCAGGTGGCTGGCAGGTAGAGTTGCCAGAACAAATATTTTCTTTGCTGAACCTAGCAACCTTAGGTGGACTCGATTTAATTGTAGCCCGGAGATTGCCAGCTTCTTATCTAATGAGAACCTGCTTTTCTGCGCTTTATAAGCATTTCTCTAATCCCTGGAAAACATCAGCAAGGAAGAAGTTATTCTTCTTTGACAGATGTGGAAAATGAGGCTTGGAGGAGCAGAATGACTTGCTTGCTGCTACGCAGGTGGTTTTGAACTCAGGTCTGTGTGACTGACGTCAGTCTGTTGACTCAAATGGTAGATTGTACCCAAAAGGCTTGAGCCTTAGACAAAGAGCCAGTGCTCCCAGCCACCGGGTAGAAACTTGAACAAAAGGGAAAGACTGTTGTTCCTCTCTTTCCTCTTTATTATTATTATTTGAATATTCGCTTATTTTTATTGGAAAGGCAGATTTTACAGAGAGAAAGAGAGGCAAAGAGAGATCTCTTGTCCACTGGTTCATTCCCCAAATGACCGCAATGGCTGGAGTTGAGGTGATTTGAAGTTAGGAGCTCCTTCTGGGTCTCCCATGTGGGTACAGGGTCCCAAGGACTTGAGCCCTCCTCCATTGCTTCTCAGGCCATAAGCAGGATTCATTCACACTTGAATCGGCACCCATACGGAATGCTTGTACTTCGGGCAGTGGTTTAGCTCACTACACCGTAGTGACAGCTCCATACTGTCTTTCCTCTTGAGTGAATTGTAGTGTGTGTAGGATAGGGGATGGGTGAAAAGTTCTCTGTCCCAGGGAAGTGTAGATTTCATAATCAAAGAGAATCGAGAGTTGGAGTTACTGTTGGGTATTCCTAAGCCTGAAGTCCATTTGTCCTGCCCTTACAGCCTATTTCCTCCCCCAAGCACTCCTAAACCATCCTGAAGCCATTTCATTTCCATGGAAGCACACGCATGTGCAATCTTTTGGCCACGCAGTTTCAATTCCACCCAAGCACCCTGTATATCACACCTGTGACTCCTGCCCTACAGACGAGGAAACAAAGACAAAAAGAGATGAATTAATTTGCCTTAAGTGCTGAGCTAGGGATACAGTGGAAAATGAGGCATGAAATAGACTTTCCAATTAAGGCTCAAAAGAAACCTTCCCTTCTTGCTATTCTTGCAGGATTATGAGTCAAATCCATGTTCAAAAACTCAGCTGGCCTCCACTTCTGCTGTAACAGCCTGAAGACCTCTGTCACCTCTGCCCCGGTGAGACAAACAGGTCCCAACTGTTGGAGGAACAGTTTCCCTAAAGGTTCGCAGGGGCAGGAGGCAAATGCAGAAACATCTGTTGCAGAAAAGAGGCTAAGATTCAGTAGAGACTGGCGGAGTAAGTGACTTCTGAATCAAGATCTGCTCTTTCTTCTCCCTCTCGGCTCACCAGTAGCAGATGGACAGGGCCAGAAACCAAAGGCTTTCTCTCCTCCCAGCACCCAGGCTGTGGTCATCATCCCTCCGTGTCAGCATTTCCCATCCGGCCCTAGTTTCTCATCACTGAGGCTGTCTTCCAACCTGAAATCATGAGGCCAAGGCTCTACCTGGGGCACAGTATGACTCAGCACCCTAGGGTCTCAGTCATTCTCCATCCTGCTCCAGGAGCAAGGGTTCCTGGGTGACAGACACACTGGATGGGGGAAAGGGGACTTGGTACTGCTGCCCCTCCAGAACTGGACCTCCTTAGCAGCAGTGTTACACAGGTAGAAGTTGTTCCTAACCCCCGCACCAGAGCCTTGGATTAGAGATTTTGAGAAGAGGGTTATTTTTTGTTTTGTTTTAAAAGGGTTGCTTATTTACTTGAAAGAGAGAGTTACAGAGAGAGAGAGAGAGAGAGAGAGAGAGAGAGAGAGAGAGAGATTATCCATTCACTAGTTCATTCCCCTAACCCAAACATCTGAAATGGCTGGAGCTGGGCTAGTCCAAAGACAGGAACCAGGGGCTTCTTCTAGGTGTCCCACATGGATGTGAGGGCCTAAGCACTTGGGCCAACCTCTGCTGCTTTCTCAGGTGCATCAGTAAAGAGCTGGCTGGAAAGCAGGACAGCCAGGGCTTGAGCTGCAGCCTATATAGAATGCTGGCACTGCAGGCAGTGGTCTCAACTGCTACATCCTCGTGCTGGCCACAAGAAGCAGGATTTTAAACAGAGAGCACCAAATTCCTCCGTGAGGACACTGAGCGTCTTCTGGGAAGCAACAGGCATGTGGTGAGAGGTGACTTGAAGATGGATTGAGTCATTGGCAATTTGGGCTAGCCATCAGCCAAACAGTTGGAAAGGGAAGAGGGAGAGTTGAGAGGAGCCCTCCTGTGCTTAGAATAACATCTCGAATACTGACTCAGCCATTATCCCCCCCAAAGAGATGGAATTTTGTGGGGTCAGTACAACTAGTGGGGCTTAGCTGTGGGTGGGGGGAGAAGTGCTAGAGAGGCTGTGGAAAGCACCATCTTCCCAGGGTGACGGCAGGTGCATACCACGCTGCTATCCCTGGGGAGTGACATCAAAGTGTTCATATCACTGCGTAAAATAGGCCTCAATAACATAACCCAGCCAATCACTCAACAAAGAAACTCACATGAAAATTACAGGCTCCGGGGCCACTGTCTGAAGTGTCTAGCTTCCAGCAACAAAATTACAAGACACACAAACAGATAGAAAGTAGCACTTACATATTAAAATTGGGAACGTGACAACAAAAAGTATTTGGGAGGGTGACCAAGTGTCAGATGTTATAAACGCTCTAAATTAGATATTATCTATTCAGAGAGTTAAAGGAAACCATGACTAAAGAAATAAAGGAAGGTATGATAACAATGCCATTTCACATAAAGACTATTAATAAAGAGACAAATATTTTAAAAAGGAAAATATTGAGTTATAGATTTGGAGAAAACAACAATTGAAATGAAAATGTCACTTAAAGAACTCACCAGTAGATCTGAATGGACGGCAAAAAGAAAGAGTGAACTTGAAGACAAATTGATCAAGCAGCAAGGACAAAAGCCATAGATCTGTTTTTCAGCTCATTACCTATGAGATGGAACAGATCCCGACACCTGCTCTTCAGAGAAACTTTCCAACTCCCTGCATAGAAGAACCTGACCCCGGGGAAGAAGGCCCATGCTCATCTACCCGTCCTACCTATTATGCCCGCCCTGCACCCCGTGCTATAGAAGCCCTTGGTCTGTCTGGGAAGCGGTTCTCTGTTGTGGCCTTGCAAGCAGTGGGTACCTCTCGGGATTGTCCTGGCTCCTGTGTTCCTGGTCTGTCTCCTCTTTGTCCTATTGGGGAAACAGATGGAACTCTTAAGAGAGTGATTATGCAGCCCAAGAACAGGAATGAGAATAATGAGCAGGGTCTCAGAGACATGTTGGCCAGTGCAAAGTTCATCAGATATGTAGAACAGACACAACAAAAGAAGCAGGGAAGAAAAACATCCAAAGACATCTTGACTGAAACTTCCTAAATGGGAATTCATACATCGGAGAAACTCAACAAACTTCAGATAGGATAAACAGAAATCCACAGGCATTCTTAGATAAACAGAAGAGAATTTATTGCTAGCAAGCTTGCTTGGTAAGAGATATTAAAGAGAAGTTCTTCAGATAGAAGCATTTAACTCTAATTAATAACTGGAATCTGTGGAAAAACCAAAAGCACCAGCGAAGATACTTTCTCAGTTATGAAAGACAATAGAATACATATTTCTTCTTTCTTTCTCCAATTTTAAAAAGATTTATTTATTTGTATTGGAAAGTCAGATTTACAGAGAGGAGAGACAGAGAGATCTTCTTTCCACTGGTTCACTCTCCAAGTAGCTGCAACAGCCAGAGCTGAGCTGATCTGAAGCCAGGAGCCAGGAGTTTTGTCCAGGTCTCCCGCACGGGTGCAGGGTCCCAAGGCTTTGGGCCGTCCTCGACTGCTTTCCCAGGCCACAAGCAGGGAGCTGGATGGGAGGTGGAGCTGCCTGGATATGAACCAGAGCACCCATATGGGATTCCTATGCATGCAATGCAAGGACTTTAGCCACTATGCTATCGCTCCAGGCCCATCTTCATCAATTTAAAAAGTGATTCCATATGCCAATATGTACAGAATATACAGCTGATCTACAATATGCAGAACTATAATACATTTGTCAGTAACAGCACAAAAGAGGGAGGTGGGTGCAAAGTTATATTGGACTAAGGGGATGACTCCAATTGGTAAGTGGAATTATGCAGGTACAAATGAACCAGAAATTATCAGAAAGAAGGCTAGTATGACAAAGTTTCTGAGCGTATAGCCGCTCCCCATCCCTTTCTTGGTGTCTTTTAAAAAGACATAAAATTATAATGAGTAGTAATTATAATAATGCATTGTTAGGGTTGCCACATTTATGGATATACTAGGTAGGAAGACAAATGGGATAAAGGAATAAACGTAGCATTTCTGAATCTTACTGGAGTAAAGTTAATACGAGTTTGAGTGTGACTCTAAGAGCAACCAAACTGAAAAAAAATAAAGGGAAAATGAAATCACGAAAGGAATGAGAGTACTCTGTCAACATTAGGAGACTGAGTGAAGGGAGCTGGCTGTGCCCTTGCGCGGTGCTGGCCAGTCCGCTCCAAAGTCTACCCGGGCAGCCCCAACCCGCGCGGAAGCTGGCTCCGACGTCTGGGGGCGGGGCGGGAAATCCGAGCCAATTTTGCTGTCTCCCAACAGTTTGGGTCAGGCCCACCACGGTCACGGCAGGAACTTCCTTCCTTCAAACGCAGCTGGTGGCAGATGTTCACCCCATCTACAAGAGCAACACCCAATTCTTGTTAAAGTCACGCATGGGGACTACCCATAGCTCAGCCAAGTTGACAAATCAAACTGACCGTTGCACTCCCAAGCAAAACACCGGAGCCTGCAGTTTTGCTTTTGGGTAGGCTTTTGGAAGAATCCCAATGAAGGTTCGCCCCTTTCACCCCAATCCTACACTGTGCCCTGATTCAGCACAGCATGCCTTCCCAGTCCCAGGAGAGCCAAGCTCCCAGTCCCAGGACAGCCAAGCTCTCAAGACCCGGTGACTTCTTGGTTGTGTGTTCGGAGATTGTGTCAGCTCTCTCTCTTGGATGGTGTCCACTCATGCAAGGCCAAGTTTGACGCATGATTTTGGCTGCCACAGCCCCCTGTATCCATGGAGCAATATTTCCTGTCATCACCTTTGTTAAGTGTCCCAGGATCCAAATAAATGGAACCTCCCCTGAGTGGTCTTACAGTCGTTTTAAGGAGGTCTGCCTAGGAAGTTTCCTGCTTTAAAACTTTCCCCTCCATTTCCCCTGAGCCCCACATGAAATAGTTTCACCACAAAGCCTAACTTGGGACAGAAAAATAGCCGATAAACATTGCCATATGTTTTTAAACCTTGTAAGGACTTTTTTTTTTTGGTTGAATGGATGCTACTTTAAAAACTTCTTTTGAGAATTTCTTATCATTTTTTAAATTTTATTAAAAACAGAAGAAAACAATTGGGTTGTGAAAGGTCCCAGACTTTCAAAATGTCTACTAGAAAAATGCAACAGGGACCAAAATACCCTAAGGAGCCCATACAGGATGAGGGCCAGAAGCCAGCAATATATCAATTATCTCCTATTTACAATAACAAGAGCCACCCATTATAATCAACTACTGCCTTGTAGGCACGTGCACGGCATGCTGCATGCCACATCTTATTTGGTTGCAAGAGCTTCCCCAAAAGGTAGACACCGTGGGTTCCAGGACAAGGACACAGATTTCTGGCAGGGTAACCAGCACACACACAGCTTCTGAAGCGGCTGCGCTGGGAATTGAGCCGGATGGGCTGACGGTTAACCTCTCCCGGCTTTCCTTGCAGGTGGGCCCGTGTGCGTGGTGGTGGCTCAGGGCTGCCTTTCAAAGCCATCATTACCTCTGCCTCCACCCACAGGAAAGAGGGTGTGGTTTGGAGGAAATGCTGAAAATGAGAATCTGAATCTCTGTGGGGAGTGTGGAGAGATAACGATTCTGCTTCCCTATTACTTGCAACAATTGTCAAAAGGAAAGTAACCTTTGGGACTTGGCAACAATGTCACCTAAGACATGGGTATGTTCTCTTACCTTTAATCAAATGATTCATTTTCTTCATATTAACTTAAAACGAGCCCATTTAAAAGAGTAGTTTTTTTTTCCTTGAAAGCATTGCTCATTATGCTATCATTTTAAGTAATTAAATCAGAATAAATGGCTCTGTGAAGCTATTTTAATGTAACATCTAATTATATCTGACCTAGACTGTGAACTATAATCATTAAGTACATGAACTGTGTAATGTTCTGCACGTTCTTTAATAATTTATGTTGCAGAATTCAGCTGCATGGAGCTGTAAGCAAGAGCAGCATCCTGGAAGACACCTGTTATCTGCTGGGGATGGCAGAGGTGTCCGTCTGTTGGCTGCGTTCCTCAGAACAGCATCCTTTCCCTGCAGAGTGCTCTAGGCCCTTGCCCAGCATGCAGGAGACGGCAATCATTGGCAGTGGCTTCTTAACACAGAGATAACCAATCTCCGTAAATACGCAACTCCCAGTGGAGGAGGGAGGACTCACCGTATTTGTTCCCGCGTTTGGTATACACTAATGACTTTCACAAGGAACAATTCAATGATTTTGGCCATGGCAGCGTTCCCCAGGCCCCGGAGAGTCTGGCCGTTGGGGAGCGGCATCCCGCACTGGGCTAATGGCCGAGTTCAGGAGGTGCCCGGGCACCCAGAGAGCCCTGCAGCCTGTTCCTGGAAAGGCCTTCCCGTGTTTGCATTCTGCATTTGCATTTGGAAGTCTCCAACTTGGCCATGGGAATGTGTTCTTGGCTAGAGCTCAAGAGAAGACCTCTCCAACAAAACCAGGAGGGATGTTTCAACCAAATTTGGGAAGACACGTCAGCGTGACAGTTTTTGTTTTTGAATTTGTGAGCAAGGGATTTTTTAAAAAAATCCGTCACAGTTGCTAAAATTAGTTTTAAGTTCGGACCCCCCGCCACACTTGTCTTCTTTTTTTGTGTGTGCATCATTCTCATCAGGATAATGCACTCACTTTTGTCCCCCTCTCTTTTTCCATGCATAAACATGTTGTGCTTTGAGACTTAAAGATGTCTTGTCTTTCATTGTCTTGTCTTTCAGAAGAGCAGAAAACAAAAAGATTTTGGTTTCTGAAAGACAGTTGTGAATCTACTGTCCTGAATGTCTGAGTGGCTGAAACATTCTAGAAACGGAAGCTTTCCATTCCTCAGTTGCTGTTCTAACCTGCCCAGCCCCTCAGTGATGGCCGGCCACCTTGACCGTTACTCCTCGTGGCTGGTCTGCTCTGTGACTGTCTGCCATGGGACTGTGTCCCATGTCTGCCTGCAGAAGCACTGCCTTAACGCCCACCAGGGGTGTCACAGTGCACGACTCAGGCCCCTAGCCAGCAGCCTGCGTAGGTCTAACCCCTAAGCACTTCTGGACCCCAGTGTTTCAGGGGCAGCACCATGAACTTAAGCAACATCATTTATTCATATGAAAGGCGGAACCACAGAGAGACAGAAAGGGAAAGAGAGATCTTCCATCTGCTGGCTCATCGCCCTAAATGACCACAACAGTCAGGGCTGGGCCAGGACCAAAGCCAGCAGCCAGGAGCTTCTTCTGGGTCTCTCACGTGAATGCAGGGGTCCAAGCACTTGGGCCATCTTCCGCTGCTTTATCAGGCACATTAACAGGCGGCTGGACTCGAAGTGAAGCAGGCAGGACTCTCAGGGGTGCCCGTGTGGGATGCCAGCACTGGCACCACACCAGGGACTAGAGATAATGGTTCTCACAATTGTTTATTGAATCCTCTTCACATGTCTAAACTCTTCTAATGCTCGTGCTTGCTCACTTTGCACGTTATTTTCATTGAACAGGCAAAAAAAAAAAAAAAAAGGGAAAAAAAAAGAAAAACCTAAGTTACTTGCCCAAAGACATATAACTAACATACTTATCAAATGAATAGCTTAAAAAAAAAGATTTATTTATTTTTATTGGAAAGGCAGATATACAGAGAGGAGGAGAGACAGAGAGGAAGATCTTCCATCTGCTGGTACACTCCCCAAGCAATGGCAACAGCCGGAGCTGAGCCAATCTGAAGCCAGGAGCCAGGAGCTCTTCTGGGTCTCCCACACGGATATAGCATCCCAAGGCTTTGGCCCATCCTTGACTGCTTTCCCAGACTACAAGCAGGGAGCTGGATTGGAAGCGGGACTGCCGGAATTAGAACCGGCACCCATATGGGATCCCAGCAAGGCTATCACACGGGCTCCAAATGAATAGCTTTTTAAAAAAGATTTATTTATTTTTATTGAAAAGTCAGATTCATAGAGACGATGATCTTCCATCCGATGGTTCATTTCCCAAGTGACCACAACAGCCAGTGCTGCACCAAGTTGAAGCCAGAAGCCAGGAACGTCCTCCAGGTCTCCCACATGGGTACAGGATCCCAAGGTTTTGGACCATCCTCAACTGCTTTCCCAGGCCACAAGCATGGAGCTGGGTGGGAAGTCGGGCTGCCGGAATTAGAAGCCGCAACCATATGGGATTTCGGTAAATTCAATGTGAGGACTTTAGCCAGCAGGCCACTGCGCCGAGCCCATGAATAGCTTTTAAAGATGTATTTATGTATTTGAAGCAGCAGCAGTGACAAAGTAGGGGGCAGAGAGGAGAGACAGGGAGAGAGAGAATGAAAGAAAGCAACAGCCAGGGTGGGCCAGGCTGAAGCTGGGAATCAGGAATTCCCTCTGAGTTTCACCTATGGGTAACAGGGACCCACATTGTTGCACTGTCTTTGATGCCTTACCAGGTACATTAGCAGGGAGCTGGATCAAAAGTGAAGTAGATGGGACTCGAAGCAGTTATCTGATGTGACATGCTGACACCTTAAGCTATGGCCTAACCAGCTGCACCTCTGTGCTGGCTCCTTCACTGAGTCATTTTTGGGTAGATAAGGAATTTGAACCTTTCTCTTTCTGTGGCTCTCGGTAATGTCCAGCAGAGAAAAAAACTGACTCATCCAGAAAGTTCACCTCATCCTATGTTAGCATCTGGGAATTACAAATATCAGCAAGTTGAGGGTTTTCAGCTAGTCCCCGGGCAGCTTCCAAGTGTCAACTACCGGGTTTTGCTCATTTGCTTTTTACAACCACCTGTGAGATACAATGAGGGAGGGAGAAAGAGCTCATCCAAGAGAGAGTACTACTGCTGGTTTACTCCCCAGTTGGCTGCAATTGCTGAGGCTGGACCAGGCTGAACCCGAAAACCAGGAACTTCATCTGGGTCCCGCTTAGACGGCAGGGTCTCAAGCACTTGAACAATCTCCCACTGCTTTCCCAGGCACATTGTCAGGGAACTGTGGATGAGAAGTGGAGAAACCAGGACTCTAACCTGCACGCCTATGGGATATCAGCATTGGAGGCAGTGACTTCACTTGCTGTGCCGTTATGCCAGCCCCCAGTCTGTTCTTTTTGATGTTGAAGCAGAACACGTCACTTGTCTGTGGAGCTGAGAGCTGCTCGGCTTCACCAAAACAAAGAAGAGGAAGAAATCAGAGTCCGTGAAACCCATGGCAAGAACAAACTTCCCCGCTGCAGGACCATGCATCTTGAGCTCTGCTAAGCCGGTTTGTGGGGTCAGCTTAGGCAGGCCTCATTTCTTTCCTGGTTGGAGGCGGCTGAGGATTCAGCAACATTTCCAGCACAAGGTTCGTGTTTGGTGGAACAAACCTCAATCCATTGCCACACATGGTCGCTTCGCTACTCTCAGAATCTAGGATCTCAGGAAAGTGACTTTTGGCTCACAAATTCAAAGGGTTTGGGGAGTTGCTGTCACCCATTTGTAGGATGTGGAGCCAGAGCACTGAGCCAGCCAGACGAGGGAGCATAGCCACTAAGTCAATGAGGTAAAGTAGAAAGCAGGTGTGTTACTTATAGTCACACTGTGAGCCTGGGCTTTTTTGGGAGTAATGAGAGTGTTTTGGAATGATCTATGGGGATGGTTGCACAACCTTGTACATGCGTGAAAACCCACTGAATTGCATGTTTTCCAGTGGGGGAGCTGTATGGTATGCAAATTGTATCTCGATTTTAAAAGTCATCGTCGGATCTATCAAATGATAAGTAGGTTCAGGCAAGGAGAAGATTCTAAGAGAGACAGAGGTGAAGTGTCAAGCAGAAGGTCAGGGCAGGGGTGGGTGCTGTTGACTTCCTCCCCAGCCCCCGCAGCCACCTGTGAGTCATTGTGGGGTGGGTGAGATGTCGGGGTTCGCCCTGCCAGCAGCTCGCTGCCGCCAGCACTCATGTCACTCTGGGTCTTTACCCTGTGCTTTTTTTACTCTGGAATTTGCCCTGTATGCACAGGCTCATGGGGAACAATTGGACAAAGGACGAAGAATGAAGCATCCTGGGTCTTCCTCAATTGCACATGAAAAAAAAAAAGATTAATTTTTTTTTTTATTGGAAAGGGAGACCTGCAGAAAGAAAGATAATCCACCTGTTGGCTTACTCCCCCAATAGCTGCAATGACCAAAGCGAAGCTGATCCCAAGCCAGGAGCTTCTTCCGATTCTCCCACATAGGTGCAGGGTCCCAAGGTTATAGGCCATCCTCCACTGCTTTCCCAGGCCACAAGCAGGGAGCTGGATGGGAAGTGAAGCAGCTGGGATGTGAACCGACCTCTGTATGGGATCCCAGTGCTTGGAGGTGGAGGAGGATTAGCCAATTGAGCCATCACACAGGGGTAGGGAGGTAGATACACCTGTTGCAGCCCTAACCCCCAGGGCCTTAACCTGCAGCTGCATGCATGGAACCTGCTCAGAGGTGACTAAGGTAGGATGAGGCCTTCAGAGGCAGGCCTGGTGAGCAGTGTGGCAGGCAGCAGAGTGCAGGCACGCAGAGGCGAGGCCATGTGAGGACACGAGGAGACGGGCTGCAGGCAGCCCAGGGGAGCGGCTTCCGGAGGCACCGGTTCTGCTGACACCTTGCTCTGGGACTCCCGGCCTCCAGCACACTGAGAAAGCACCTTGCTATGGTCTAGACCATGCTGACAGTGTGACTATCTCTGACTTAGCAGCAGCTGGAGCAAGTGAGTGCAGGGAGGCATCCTGCGGATGTGTGTTCCAGCTTCCTTTTCTCTGCCAGGTTCATTAGCAAGGTCCGCATGGGGACTTGGTTCCAGGATCCCCTGGGGATACCGACACCTGCAGACGCTCCGTTCCTTAACTACATGGTGTAGTTTTCACAGATAACCTACACTCTTCTCCCACGAGCTTTGCATCATCCCTAATTACTGATGCTACCGAATGCAATGCGAATGCCATTATCAGTGGTTGTGGTGCTATACTCTTTAGGGAACAGTGACAAAGAACAAAATGTTATTCATGTTACATATGGACACAGAGTTTTAAAAGATGTATTTCTTTGAAAGGTTGGGTGGGGGCGGGGATAAGGGACTGCTTCACTTTCCAGGAGTCCTATCGCAACCAGGAACCTGGAACTCCATCCTGGCCTGCTGCACGCATGGAAGGGACCCAGGTCTTGGACCATCATCTGCTGCCTTCCTGGGTGCACCAGCCAGAGGCTGGATCAGAAGCAGAAATAGGTGGGACTCGAACTAGGACTCTCATATGGGATGCCAGCATCACAAGTAGTGGCTTTACCAGCTGTGCCACAATACCGTCCCCCATTTTGTTTTAAATAAATTTTTAGTATTTTCAATCTGTGTTGTTTGCACCCACAGATATGAAACCCAAAGACACAGTGTGCTGTGATCTAGATGAACTCTTTGATCAGGCATCCTTGCACAAATGCTACTGACTTTTTTTCCCTCCCAGGCCTAACTTCCTGCACTTCCCAACTTGTGTTTTCCCAGTTGCCTCTCATGTTAACTCTGAGCTCAGCCTTGTCTGCAGTTCTGCTTCTCCAGTTGGGTGACGTTTGAGCAAAGGGTCCGAGGGAGGTAATGAGATGAGTGGGGTGACATTACAGAGAGGAGGCGCTGCAGGGTTGTAGACCTGCACATGCCATGACCGTGGGGTGGGGATGAATGAGGGGGCAGTATGGCTGGATGGAGCAGCAGAGGCTGAAGGGCTCGTGAGTGAGAGGACTGGGCCCAGGCCCTGCAGCAAAAGATTTGAGCTTTTCCCTCATGAATGAGATAGAGCTCACTGGAGATAGGATGCTGATGACAGAGGAGCTTAGATGTGGGCTGTGAGAGAGCCAGCAGGGCCGCCTGCTGAGGCAATCACCGCTGGAGGGGCTCAGTGTGGGTAGTGGGACAGCGGTGAAGATGTTACATCTCCTATTACAGTGCTTTGAGTTTTAATTTCAGCTCTACTTCCTATTGCAGCTCTCAACAAACATACATCCTGGGAGACAGCGGTGGCTAGCTCAAGAACCTGGATCCCTGTCATCCATGTGGGAAACCTGGAGGGAGCGCCTGACTCCAGGGATTTGGCCTGGTACAACCCTGGCTATTGCCAACATTTGGGAAATACATTAATGAATGGAAGATCTCAGTATCTATTTCTACTTTCAACTGACTAGAAATAACATTTTAAAAACCCAGAAACAGCTGCTGGATGCCTAGCACGGAAGGGGTGTTGAATTGGTACAGATGTAGCGTGTGCTGCAGAAGGGGAAGCAGAAAATAGTCCAGGATAAATGTGGGGTGTTGGGCCCAGTAAGGGGAAGACCAAGCTCATCAGGCAGGACCCAGTCTCCATGGGCCTCCCCAATTCCCACATATCTCGGAGAGAGAGGGACTTTGAGTGAGGCCATCTCTCCCAGGTCACTTGTAAACAGAAGGTGATGGCAGTGTCTCATTCAGGGACCAGGTTTCCTGATAGAAGTGAGAAAGGAATTGGGCTCTGGCCTGTTGTGCAACCCACTGCCTAGGCAGGTGTCAGCTGGCACTTTTTGTGTGACCCTGTGGGAGTTGGGGATTTGGGAAACCAGGCAAGAAAATGATGAAACTCTAGCCACTACTTGCCGTGAGTATCATATTGTTTGTCTCTGGCCCAGGAGATCCATGTTTTGCCAGCACCTGTGACATTGCAGCAGACTGGATGACTTGCATGCAGGGTGAAGTCTCAGGCCCTTCACTGAATGCAGGTGATGGTTAAAGGGGAAAAATTGTAAGAGGCCAACCTTGGGGTCATGGGAAAATCTCAGCTGTTTGTTCAGAAATGCCTGTAGTGTACCAAGCTGTAAATGGTGACACAGTGTCTCCACTTGAATATCTAAGTGTAGAGTTTAGAAGATGGGCCAGAGTTAGAGAAATGCATCTGGAAATGATCAGAACAGAGTTGGACATGAAAGCTGTGACATCACCTACCTCCAAGAGAATAGGTGAGGATTGAACCATGAGTTAGACTGTTGAGGCATGGCTGGCAGGTAGGAGAGGCCAGACACAGTTCATATGACTCCAAAACCCACGTGAAGAAAATGTTCCCAGAATGACCATTTGCTTAAACCCACAGACTGTGAAACACAAAAGTGAACCCTAATGGACAGGATGACCTTCGGAGGACAGCAGCATGCTGCCAGCTGACTGTCCACAGTGAGTGCACCTGCGGGTGGCATTTGTTGACACTGGGGAGGTTGCACGGGTGTGGGGGCTGGGCATGTACAGAACTGTGCACTGGCCACTTCACTGTACCGTTGTTAGTGGCCACAAGGGGTCTGTTCCCTTAGGGTGTCGCCAAACAGACCCAAGACACTCACGAGGCAGTTGCTCAGAGCACAAGTGTAGTGGCTTATTAATTTATTTATTCAAGATTTATTTATTTCTATTAAAAAGACAGATTTATGAAGAGAAGGAGAGACAGAAAAAGATCTCCCATCTGCTGGTTCACTCTCCAGATGGCTGCAACGACTGGAGCGGAGCCAAGCTTCTTCCAGGTCTCCCAAGCGGGTGCAGGGTCCCAAGGCTTTGACTACTTTCCCAGGCCACAAGCAGGGAGCTGGATGGGGAGTGGAGCAGCTGGGACACAAAACGGCACCCATAAGATCCTGTTGCTTGGAGGTGGAGGATTAGTCTATTGAGCCATTGAGTTAGACCCAAGTTATAGTGTTCTTGTTCCAAGAAAGGAGACAGTAGAAGGTATAATTCCCTAAAGACGTCTGCTCTGAAAAAACGTTTGCCAGGGCTTAATTTTAAGTATTTACTATACTTATCTGAAAGGAAGAGTGAGAAGAGAGAGACCTTGCATTTGCTGTTTCGCTTCCTAAACAGCCACAACAGTTGGGGTTGGTGTAGGCTGAAGCTAGGAGCCCAGAATTCCATGGGAGGAGACAGGGGCTCCAACACTTTATCCATCTTCTGCTTCCTTCTCAGGTGCAATATCAGGAGCTAGATTGAAAGTGGGGCAGCCAGGATTCAATTCAGCACTCCAATATGGAATGCTGGCCCTGCAAATGGTGGCTTAACAAGTTGTGTCACAGCAGTAGCCCCTGCCAAGGGCTTTGATGGTCAGATCAGGGGCGTGTTCAAGGTATGGAAAATGGGGAGCAGAGAGAAGAGCCCCTTTGTGCTCAGCACATGTGTCTTCACACATCTGACTCACACTGGTGCCTGGTGCTGCTGCTCCAGTCCTTTCAGCATTCACACTGTAAGCTGAGTGTTCTTGGAGTATTCTCCGAAAACTAAGTTCAAGTGCATGTGCTGCTTCAGTGCACGGTCCTGGTGCCTGCCCGCCCCCCCCCCACCTGCCGTCTCTCCCCTCTATATTTTTTTTGCAACTCTTGCACTCTTAGTTACACCGCCCTGAAACTGCGCTAAAAATACAGTTATTCGTTAAGAACATGAGCAGTCAACTGGATCAACAGCTGCCGACAGCTCGGGTGAGAAGAAGGCTGAGGGTTGCAGTTGCTGGGTTGCTGAGCGAAGGTCACTGGCCCTCTGCAAGGGCAGTGGGGTGATAACATAGGCCTTTTTGGGGAGTGCTGAGGGGAGGAAAGGGGGAGAATGAGAGGTGCCAGCAATGCATTAACAGAGTACTGCTGTGTGAAAGTTATTACTCTAATGCCACTTGGGCTAGCCTCGCACTGGCATTAATAGCTGTTTATCTGAATTTAAAATTCAGCTGGGTGGGCTTCACTGTGTCTGGCAACCAGGGGCAGCTGGAGTGTAATGGGGAGTGGGGCGGCAGTGGCTGAGGATCTGCTAAGGTGTACTCCCTTAAGCTCCTTTTCCAGAGGACGCTGTGGGAATGTGCATCCTGCAACGCCACGCCCAGAGCGGACCACACCCCTAAGGCTAGACAAGCTGCAGGACAGCAGCCTGGGTCGGGGCTCTGAAGCGACAACAGAGGCAGCGGATGTTGAAAGCAGGAAGGGCCTTCCTCTTTGCTGCTTTCTAGGTTCCAAAGACACCCCTCATGCTGGTAGTGTCTTTTGCAAACTCTCCCTTCTCTAGACGCGTGGCAAGTAAATGCAGCCTTTTTCTCTGAGAGCTCCAGCAAATGGAGTCCTTGGCATCTACTAGTAGCAGCTTGTGGATGTACTTTTGTGATCACTTCCGTGTTTGCACTAAATGAAAAGCCAAGTCTTGGGGCAGGGCCGGGCATATGAGGGCAGGGAGGTGTGCAGGGGCAGAGACGGGGCAGATGCAGAGGTGGGAGAGCTGTTCAGAGGCTGGGCCACATGGTCCTGAGTTTCAAAGCAAGATAATTGGCCTGGGCAGGTTTGTTTTGTCTTTCCCTCTCTGCTTCTTGCACTGGCTTGGGAACAGCTGCGGAGTGGAGTGTGGGACTTTGTGAGTTTGTGACTTTGACCAGGTTAGTGGAGAGTGAGCCCCTTCTCCTGCAGGGGGGCCACTGATTGAGCTGAGGATGCAGGGGAGTGAGGAAGAGGCAGAGACAAGAAGACGAGAAGGACGGATGGCGCGCATACCCTGGTGGGGGTGGGGAGGGAGAGTTACAGCTGCTAGGTCCTAGACAAGGTGACTCACAAGCATAGGAAGTGATCGTGAGAAGGGTGGGGGGTTAATATTTGCTTCACAGATGGGGCACCTGCTATGATAGGGTCTGGGCCTGCCCTGTGCAGAGAGTGGGTGTTGAGGGGGTGGATGCTGTGAGCCCTAGAGGGGAGGCAACTGGAAATAAAAAGGTCAGGTGTTGCAAGGAATGGTCAACTGGGACTCTGGCTTCATCCGCAACTGTAACAGACTCCTGTTGGATAGGGATGGATGGGGCACAACCTCATTCCTCAGTGAACCAAGGGACATCAACGGCCACACGAGAAGGGGCAGCAGGTGGAAAGAACGAAGCTCACACCATACAGCACTTTCTGTGCAGGGTCATGTGGTGACTGTTAGGCTTTTTGAAGTTAGGGATTTCAAAAAGTTTGTGGAAGTACAAGATACGTCTCTACTGGTGCAAAAAAATATTTGAGATCTATGCATTGCTGTGTGAGAAAGAGCCTCATATATCCACTCAAAGGATGAACTCAGACAGTGCAGCAAAAGGGAGACTTTATTAACAATGTTGTAGGAGCGGGTGCCTGTTGGGCCAGCACAGAGTGGTTTTTCCTGGCATGCAGGCCCCTCTGTCAGTTCTTCACTGGCTGAGTACTATGGGGTTATAATCTTCCCAGCATTTGTTTCTGCTGTTTTGGCCCATAACGTCCTGTTTGTCTAAGAATTTTCAGGTGTACGTCACCTCGTTATTATGTTCTCTACTCAGAGCTAAACATCTTACTTCAAAATGAAATAAATGATTACTTTTCACAACTTCTTTCACACTGTGGATTTTTCTTGAACTTTTTGAAGATCCCTGGCACTTGGAGTGGGTGGAATAATGTCCCTCCGTGCTGAAGGGGTCCCTGTCCTAGACCCAAAATTGATGGATATGTAACACCACACGGCAAAGGGAATGTGGGCGAGTGTAGGAAAATGGGTCAGTTGACTTCACAACAGAGGGATTTGTTCTGAATTGTTGGGATGGGCCTAATGGGAAAACAGAAGCAGAAAAGCCAGTAACAGAGGCATGGTGGTGTGGCAAGAAGCAGCAGCGGTCTCATTAGAAAGATAGAAGGGGCCTGTTAGTAGCCAAAAGTCTGGACACCTTAACTTCCACCCAGTGAGGCCCCAGTTTAAATTTCTGATCTTCAAAGCAAGATAATAAATGTATGGGTTTAAGCTTTGGGATATTTAGCTAAAGGTACTCCTAAGAAGTTGTAACCGAGAGCGTAGGAGTTAGGGCATCCACTGTCACACAGGTGGGGAGTCTGGAAACAGTGTACTGACCAGGGATTGTTTTTCAGAGGCTGTCCCAGAAAAATCTTATCTTGCAACATTGTTCTCAGAGGGGAGGGACAGACAAGGCAAGTTGCAAGGGCACATGTAAGTTACACAGTAGAACCCACAGGTGTGAAGGCGGATCTTGCAAACTGGAAGAGCTGTCTTGTTCCGCCTTTCCTGCATCTTAGATCCTCAGCTCTGCTTCTGATTCAGCTCCCTGCTAGGGCTCTGGGAAAGCAGTGAAGATGGCCCATGTGTTTGGGCTTCTGCCATCCTTGGGGGAGATCTGGATGGAGTTCCAGGCTCCTGCATTTTCCTTGGCCCAGTCCTTTGAGGGATGAACTAGCAGGTGGAAGATCCCTTTTCCTCTGTTTCGCCTTTTGTTTCTGTTACTTTATCTTTCACATAATTACAATAAATATTCTTTAGTCTATACAGTTTCACCTGCAACTACAGAGGCCCTTCAATGTACCTGACCAACGCTCCTTAAGGTGAGGAGGTGTGCAACACACATGACATGCCTCCTGTTGCACAGGCTTATAGCACTGCACAGCAGACCTGTGGCTGCGCTCCTGCTCCATCTCGTGATGTGTTCAGACCTCACAGTGCCAGTGCAGGAAGAGATCCAAACTCAACATTCAAAGTGTGGGTTCCCACTGAATGCATGTGGCTTTTGCACCATCAGAAAGTTGAAACTTTGTGAGTCAAGCACTTGCCTGGACTCAACCCTGCCCTGGTAGGGGCCAAGCAACTCTAGGCAACAGCTGGACAAGTGGGTGTGGCTGCGTTCCAATGAAACTGGATTTCTAGAAGCAGGCAGCTGGCTTGAGTTGGCACTTTAACCCTTGGGGATCTGGGGGTCTCTTTTGTAGAACATGATTTGGCATTTACAGAGAGAGAGAGAGAGAGAGAGAGGGAGATTTACACACCAGTGTGGGATAATCTCAAGCGAGTGTTAGTGGAAAAGGAAAGGTGTAGTGGACTGTGCTGAGTCCTAGCTGGTTAAGAAGCATGTGCAACCAGGTACATGCACATCCAAGCATCTGATTGAGCCTGTGTGTGCCCACGTAGTCCCCTGGAGGAGACCCAGGAAATGTTTTCAGTGGCCCCTTGGAGGAAGAGAAATATGGACGCAGAGAGGAGATGCTCCTGTTCCATTGCACACTCTGTACAGCTTGCATCTTTGTGTTGGAACCAAGGCCACACGCTTTTTCCCTATTAAATCAGAACAGCAGCAAGAATGTTCACAAAGCAGCTATTCAAACCCCACGCAAGCATCGTGCCAAATGGCTGTCTTCCTTTAACTGGCAGAGAGAAAGCTTTTTAACTAGAGTTTACTTGATGTTCACAATTTCATTTCTATTCTGGGGGCACAAACAGGTGCATTGTCATAAAATGCCTGCATGCCCAGCACCCCGAGGGAGAGACACAGCCCCACAGCTTTGGAGAAGCCCACTACATCTGAATCAACACTGCCTGTGAGTAAACACCATCCCTGAACACAATAACTGGAAGTAGCTTTGTGTGTTTCTATACTTGACGTAGGTAGAACTAGACAGCACATGGTCCTTTGTAGCTGGCTTCACACAGCTCTGTGGAGCCAGCATCTTGCTTCTGGTTCGCATGCAGTTTTCAAGGGCCATTGTCACCATTCAACTGGGTGAACAACCGCAGTTTGCTCCTCTGTCTGCTGGGGGTGGGGAGAGGGTTAGCTGAGCTTGCAACACACCATGGAAGACAAAATGGGACAACGCACTTGGGATACAGGCCAGGTACTTCTTAACCTGGACTCAAACAGGGACTTGGGATTCAGGTGGCAAGCAGAACTGCTCACTGGAGCCTGGTATGCCTTCCCCTTTGCATGGCAGGATCCTGGATTGGGAAAAATCCCCCCAGTGCTAAGAAATCTGCCTGATGTATTGTCTAGGGCCAAGGACAAAACTCTCCTCTCTCTCTCTCTCTATCTATCTCCTGCTCCAGGGTAAAGGTGTACAATCAACCCTTTCTATCCTCCTCTGTGGGTTCAGCCCATCTTGGACTAAAAATATTTGGAAAAGAAAATGGCCTCTGAACGTGCACAATCTTTTCCTTACCACCATTCTGCACAATTGTGAAGCGACTGTTTCCGTGGTGTTCATGCTTAGGAGGTATCGGGCCTCATCTAGAGAGGACTTAGAGCACACAGGGTGTGCACGGGCCATCAGTGAATACTGCCGCTGCATAGCAAGGACTGAGCATCCTGGAGTGTGGTGTCTGCAGGGGGTCCTGGAACAGGTGCAGGCCTGAGGATAGGCTGTGTGTGTGTGTGATGGGGTATTAGGGTGTATGGCTGTGTGTAGGGAGATGTGTGTGTTTTAGAGTATGTGTCTTCAGGGTACGAGCGTGTTAGAAAGTGAGTCGTACTGAAGGCGTGTGTATATGGGGGTACGGGTATGCATTGCATGTGTTTTGTGCCTATGTATATCAAGTATGTGAATTGAAGGTGCAAGTGTGTGTGTGTTACAGGTGAGATGTGTTAAAGCCATGTGTATAGCGGGTATATGTATGAACTGTGTGTGTGTGTGTGTGCTTTGTGTCTGTGTGTTTTAGGTGTATGCAAGAGCGAGCCTGTGTGTGGAGTCTAGGACTCCTGTATGGAGGATCTCTCACAGGTCCAAGCCCCAAGACCGGGTCATGGGCAGAGCTGGGCTGTGCTGAAAGCTGGGTTAGGGTGCTGAGAGATCAGGTTCAACTGGGACTGAGGGTGGGTGCGTTGGGATGATCTGTGCTTCCAATGCCCCTTGTCAAGGAAACAGAGTGCCTCCTCCTGTTTAGTAGCAGGGAAATGGCTAACCAGCTCAGACGGTCCTTTCCTCGCTCAAGGAGAAACTCCAAAATACACTTTGTAGCTCCAAAACATACATCCCTTTGAACAGTTTCAGTGGGTGAATTATCTCCCCCAGCTCCTTCAAGCCACCAGATTTCTCTCGCTGTCTGTCTTATGTGTAATTTGTGTGTCATGCCATCGAGACTGTGGTGGCTTGAGATTCTTCAGTGGCTAAATTATTCTCTACTCCACTTCTGCAAAAAATTACACTCTTTGATGTGAAAATTATATGCACTTAGAGATATGCTAATACGAAAATGATTCAAGACGCTGGGAGAAGAGGGGTGGCAGCTGACTCACAGACCGTTCCAGTCATTTGCACCTGCCACGTTGTCGATGGCCCATTCCTGAAGGGGACTGAGATCTTGCCAACTCTTCGCTTGCCCCCAGAGTGGTTTTTGCTTTCAAAAGCCATTGATTTCTTGCAGTCTGATGGAGGCCATTCTCATGCAAAGCATGGCCACTTTGCAATCCTGAGTGGCTGGGTGCTCCTGGAGATTAGCATGGGCCCGGAGCCTTCCATTCAGTCTTCACACATGCATTCAACGACTATTTATGGAACACCAAGTGCTAGACGCGGAGCGAGAATACAACAGCTGCTGCCTTTGCCCTCTTGAAGTCTTCAGAACTTAAGGTGGTGATGGTCTGCTGGCCAAGAACACTCGGTATCTGCTGTAAACAGAGGCTCTTGCTCTTCAGCGTGGGAGCCACGCAGCAACCCTCTGTACCCACCACCTGCCCAGAGACCATCAGGAATGCAGACCAGCAGTGCAGGAGTTACAGGCACAGGGTGCCTTGGCTGCTCCTGGCGGTCATCTGGGGAGCTACAAGCCCGAAGAAGCGTATGGCATTCCAGGCTAGTCCAGTGCGACCTGAAAACCCTGTGCTCCAGGTGGCTGGTGTCAGAGACCTGGGATGGGAGCCAGGAGTGCTTGCAACACTCCTCGCAGTCCACAGCCCAAGCTCACTGGCCATGCGGGCTGAGATGACAAGGAGAAGGAAGCATCTTGGCATAAAGGAAGGAGGGGGCACGAAGCAGAAAGAATTCAGGGTGGGGTGTGGATATGGGGGCATCTCTTCTGGTTTTTTTTTCACATTGTTCTTATTGACATCATTATATACTTACAGAAAGGGTACGAGGAAGACAAACAACACTCAGATTGTTCACTCAGACTTCCTAACTGGCTCTATTTTATCACAGCTTCTCTCTGTTTCTCTCTCTCCTCTCCCTCCTACCCCGCATGCACACACACACACACACACACACACACACACACACACACACACACTTCTCCTTTCTCCCAAGCCATTGAGAAAAAGTAGCAAACATGACCCCACTTATACTTCAATATGCATTTCCTAACAAGGACTTGCTCTTCTGGGATCCACGTAGTAGCATAGCATAACCCTCCGCTGGCTATGCCAGCATCCCACATGGGTGCTGGTTCGTGTCCCAGCAAGTTTAAGGAAACCAGGCTACATCCACAAGCACATGCATATCGTTAGTTATCTGTTTCCAAATCTGCATTTCACCTCTTGGATGTGTCTATTGGGTTACAAATTTATTTGGGTTACAAATAAATAGAAACAAACAAACAAAAAACAGGATTAATCTCCTCCCCTTCTCTTTCTTAAAAAGATTTGTTTATTTTTATTGGAAAGACAGATATACAGAGAGGAGGAAAGACAGAGAAGATCTTCCATCTGATGATTCACTCCCCAAACAGCCGCAATGGCTGCAACTGAGCAAATCCGAAGCCAAGAGCCTCTTCCGGGTCTCCCATGCAGGTGCGGGGTCCCAAGGCATTGTGCTGTATTTGACTGCTTTCCCAGGCCACAAGCAGGGAGCTGGATGGGAAGTGGGGCAGTCAGGATATGAACCGGTACCCGTATGGGATCCCAGCAGATGCAAGGTGAGGACTTTAGCCACTAGGCTACCTCACCAGGTCCAATTTCCTCCTTCTAACAACAGCCAATCTCTGTTCTAGCCAGTATGTGTGACCCTGAGTGACCAAGCCAAGATCAATTTTGGTTATCCAAGTTACGGCAAGCGATGTTGATGGCTACCCATGATCCATTATTTTCTCATGCTCTCTGAGTCATACAGGTGCCGTTTTATCTGAGATAGCAATGAACCCAATGAGATGGCATTATTGCCGTATTAGCTACCCTAAACATGGAGCTGTCTAGGACTTTGGGAATGACTAGCAAAGCCCTGCTTCACCTGGAAAGCCAGTATCTTCATTTCACTTGCCTTCCTCTGTGGCTGCTTTCCCTAGTTAAGGGGAAATGAGTTTCATTGGAGAACAGAACACATTTTCCTCCGCTGGCTTCATGCACATTCCAAAATAAACGAGGGCCCTGAAATTGTCATCCTTATTATTTCCACCTGTGTGTGTCAGCTGTAAAGTGCTTCTGGGTCTTTTTTATTTTTTTAATCTGAGCATGGGGAGTTGAGCTCCTGTGCTCACTTGCTGCTTAGTACCATCAGGTCACCACCTGATATGGGTAGAGGACATCCGGGGTCAGCCAGTTGTGTGCACAGGGAAGGAAGGAACCCTATGAGTGTCTGTACCCCCAGAAAGCTGTGTTCTCCTCTAGAGGATTCAGGTGAAGGGGCTTCCCCAAGACTCCCATTGCGAGGCTACAGAGAAGGAAGGCAAGGTGTCTGCTGAGCGAGCTCCTGTGCTCCTCTGTGATTTCATAGTGATCATGAGCACGTGAGCAGCTTACCTCCTGCTTGCTCCCGCTCCTCCTTCTCCTAAGTTGTCAGAGTCAAGGCTGAGGCACCCTCACCCTGTGACAATGCCTGCTCTGTATCCTCTGCCCCTCTGATCTGTAGGCATCGTGCTTCATAGCCCCAATCCGAACATGGACAAAAACAGCGTGACATACAGTAACAGCTGTGGAACCTTTCTAAAGAAATCCCTCTTCTGAGGCCCGTTCAGCCTTTGGGTCCCACGGTCTGCCAGAAACAAATGTTTTATTTTGCTCATGTGTGTGCATGTGTGTGCATGTGTGTGCATGTGTGCGCTCCCCCAGGGAGAAATTTCATGTGAAATTGCCTAACGCGTCTCTAAGCGCTACTCCTAGCTAAGAGCCCAAGATGTATTCTCCCCGAAAGGCGTGAAGACAAGCCCAGCACATCTGTCGTTTACAGGGTGTCACTGCTTCATCTATCAGGTCTGCCCGAGTCCAAAAGGCTGTTCCCGCGTGTTTTTACGGCTGCTGGGGACTCCATTAAAGACGCGTTCAATCAGCGCTCTCCCAGGGACAGAACCCAGCGGCTCCCAAGCCCTCTCTGTTGAAATTTATAGAGATCATAAAAGACTCGGAGGAAATCCTCTGGCTGCAGCGTTTGGGTTGCAACGTGTCTCTTTCAGACAGCAATGTGACACTGAAGAACCAGTGCGTCATTTGTTTTCTGTGGTTCCTGGGGTCTGATTTATCAGCCACTCTTCCCAGCTGGGGACCCAGGGTTGCCCAGTCCCAGCCCCCAGGAAGGCGTGGGAAGAATATGATTTTGTCTGTTTCTCCACTTTCTTCCACTTCTGGGGACTGGGGATCGGCCAGCAAGGTGCTGGCCTTGGCCAGACCCAGGCATCACCATGAACCTGAAGCTCTGCTATGGTTAAATGGTCCCTGTTAGGCTGTCTGAGCTTGTGCAGCCCCCAGGGGTCCCCCCTCCTCAGTCTGGGGCAGCATGTGGCAGGCACCTGGGTTTGCCTACCCTAAGCACTTGCACTTGGCTTTGGGGGCTCTCTTGCTGCCTTTGGCATCTGTGTGGCTGGCTCCTTCTCTGCTGGCTGCTCTGCTGGCTCCCATGCCAAGCAGTGGGTGTGGACAAAGCAGAGCCTGCTCCTGGAGGGCTGTTGCAACCATTTGGAAAGCTCACTTTGCACCAGCCTGGGACTCCAGAACTTGGCCTTCACAGTCCTTCCTTTTTCTCTGCTCCCATCTGTATCTCAGTGTATCGCTGAGCTGATTTGCAGCTGGCTTTGGCTAGTATGAAGGCACTGGGAAGGCTGAGGGTGAAAGTAGGAGGGATCCAGGGCATCTCACCATGTACCTCCCTGGCTCCGGCACTGTCTCCAGCAGCAATTCCAGCTCAGTCACAGCTCTACCCATCCTGGCTAGCGCTTGGAGCGGGTGTCATCACTCCCATCTTGCTCTCTTTGTCTTTTGGGGAGTCAGTATCTTCTTCCCGTGGCCAATCCCCAGTATGTGGTTTTCCCAGATTGCCCTCCCAGCAGCAATTGCCTTCCTAGATTACTCCATTGCGAACACCCAGTGTGGTTTCTGTTTCCATGAGGGACACTTGTACAGGACAAGGTAACATGAAATTGTTCCCAGGCTATCTTGCGGACACAAGGAAGCTAATGCGGAGGAGAGCAGGGCTGAGAGAAGGGAAAAGAGGAGGAAAGGCTGGGTCGGTGATGCTGGAGCTCCTGGACACAGCTATGCCTGAAGCCCTGGTGCTTTGCTTTTACACATTAGCCTTTTCTTAATGTATTAGCCAATACGTTCCACCTTCTCTTTGCTGTTTTGGTTGAACTGGAGTTATTCTGAGTTGAATTAATGTCATTAGAGCTCAGAGCCCTGGTACAGAAACATTAAATGTTTTCAGGTGGCTATCCAGTATATTTTACTCACTTTTGGTGTTGTTTTCCAGCAGCAGGACTGAAATATTCTTCAGAGGCAACCGACTTCCTCGGGGTAGACGTGTTCGGGGGAGGAAGTAGCCCAACGATTCTCCAGCTTGCCTAGTGTGGGCCAGGACAGGCCAAGAGCATAAAAGAGGACTTGAACAAAAGAATGACCTCACCATATTTAGCTGCCCCTTTTCATAATTCTGATTTTAATGTATCTTAAAACTGGTCAAAATTGTACACACCGTGCATGGAATAGATTGTATTCCAGTTATTCCTTAATAAAATTGAAATGCAAAAAAAAAAAAAAAGAAAACTCAAAAAAAACCAAAACCCATAAAGCATGAATAGACAGGAATACTATTCAGCAACAAAAAGGAACTAACTCCTGCTGTGTGAGATGTCTTCTATTTGACCTTACAGGTCAATCTCCACTCCATTCTGCTAAGTGAAAGAAAGCAGAGGCCCTAGCAGATGTTTTGTGTCATTCACTATACACCACACTCAGAAAAAAACCCAGATCTAAGCTATAATGACAGAAAGCAGATCAATATTGTCCAGGGACAGGAATGGAGTGAATTATTTGGGATGAAACACATGGAAACTTCATGGGATAGCAAAATTCCTCCTTAACTTAATTGTGGCTAGAGTTACACAGAGGGATAAAATTGCAACACACAGAATGTTGAATTTTATAAACATTTTTATGAATGTAGAATTTTATAAACTACATGTATAGTTTATAAATTATAATTCAATATTTGATATTATAAAAGAATCAATGCATACATTCAATATGATAGTTTCCCTCTTACCACCACCCTTGTCAAGAAGTTGTTGTAAATCCATGGTATATGTCCCCACAATGGGTGTATTACACTGAGGAAAAGAGCACCGTGTCCAAAGGGCCACTCCGGTCTGCAGAAGTGCTGAGGTCAATGAGCAAAGATCTGCTTGGCCCAGAGAAGGGGGTAACCTCCCTCTAAGAGTTCTTCAAGTTCTTCTTGTGGTGGGGTGCTGGCTCTCAGCTGACATTTCCACTCCAATTCAGAAACCCATTTGCAGCTGGCCTCTGACAGTGCCTTTCGGGTTTGTGGGCTTGTTACAGAATCATGCAAGTAATGAGAAGCACAGATGGATGGTGGGTAGGTACCAATCTCCAGCAGGTTGGCAAATGGCACGTGGCTCCCAAAGCTCAGGTGAACAGAACCAACTGTAGTAACTGATCATGTCTGTGATGCTGTGGGCAGGTGTTCCTTCTCCTGAGCATCTGGGACATCCTTGAGAATCTTGGGCAATAATATAATGGGCTTTGTGCAATCCACGGGATGGGACTGCAGTCATTAGCCAAGCATTGCAAGAATACGAACTGCTTTTGACCTCCGTGCCGATGAACTGTAGTACATTGGTTACAATAACATTTTGGACTGGGTCACTGCACATGCCTTGATCCGTGGCAGGAAACTCAATTAACCGTAGCAACATAAGGCACACACCCAACCTAGACAAGGTCAAGTTGCGCTTTCTGGTGTTGACAGGGACAGGAAGAGTTTAGAGTGTGGGGTGGTAGTGTTCCTGGATGTAAAATCAGCCTCAGATTCTGGACCAGAGACAGACATCAACAGTGGGTCCTTCTGCACTTTCTCTCCTTTCTCCTTTCTTCTGGTATTCATGTATACCAAACTACTCAACTCACCTCAAATTAAGCCGCTTAGAAACAATACCATCCCCTAGGTCATAGTTTCTGTGGGCCAGCAGTTTGGCCAGCTAGGCTCAGCTGCATTCTTGGGAGCAAGATCTCCCATGCGCTGTAGTCAGGGCACCAAGCCAGAGTCTGCAGTCTCATGTGCAACTCCAAGTCCCTCAGCAAGTTTCAGTATGATGATCCACTTGAGCGCTTGGAAGGAAAGCCTGGGTTCCTCACTTGCTGGTGACCAGGGCTGCCTCTACTTCCTCCCCTAGTGGCCGGGTCCATCAGGGTAAGCCAAGGAGTATACAAGACAGGAGCCCCAGACCTGTGTACCTCTCCCGACCCATTCCGTTTGTTGCCTTCTGTTGGTTGGTTAGAGGCAAGGCTCTGGGTTGAGGCTCAAGGCTTACACAAGGACCTGAATACCAGGAGGCAGAGCCCATAACAATGGGCTTTTGTAGAAGGCTGTCTAACACAGGGAACAGTGTCTGTGACAGGGAACTGTGACACTCTTCTTCATGGTAGCTTCCATCACTCAGAGATGAATGCCAGTTTCTGCTCTTGGGAGTTTTGCAGTCTACTGAGGGGAAGGTTCCCTGATAAGCTTGCATGGTATGTACAGTGCCAACATCCTGGTTTTCCACCCCTGGTCTCTGCGGAGCTTTGGCCAAGTGACCCATTAGTCAAGGAGCCACAGGCACAGCAGATAATATTGCAGCCATTGCCTGGACTCAACATAGAAGATAAATGTTCATGAAAAGGAAGATGCCATTTCCACTGCCATCCAAGATCTGTCCACAGACCGTGAACGCCTGGAGAAGACCTCCTTGTCTGCTCCAGAAACATCAGTGGGAACGGCACTCCCTGCTCCCATGGACATTTTTTCACACTTGACCTATCTCTAGGCACTGCTCCCACCCTTCTTGCCCACCCCTCTTCACAGAGAGGAAGAAGCACAAGCCAAAGAGCAGGCAGGTGCGCACTGAGTTTTGGTTCAACGATTTTGTGGCTGTGAGATTTGGGCAAGTCACTTCACCCCTTTGAACTTCTGTTTCTTTGAAGTTGTTTAAATGTAGGCACCTAAACATGTATTTATTATAAGAATCACCTCTCTAGAGGGGATCAGATGTCATCTGTCAAGTGCCTGATGAGTTGTAATAGTTTCAATTTTTATTTATTATATGAATTTTGTGTATTCCATTTTCAAGGACCATATCACTCCACCTTTCCTCACTCCAGAATCCCAGATCATCCTAACTCCCATTGCAATCCTTTCATGAAAATTCTTTGTAAATCCTGATTGGAACCTGGATGCTACTTAGGAATGTAGTCATCTACATTTTGATGTAATGGAGAAAAAAAGTAATTGTCACACATTTTTGAGCACTTAAATACCCAGCAGCTGGGCAAGGCATTTTAGACATCTGAGTCCATTTAAATTTTGCAGCGGATATCTTCATTTGAATTCACAGAGTCAGCCTATGCATGAAGTAGGAGCATTTGTCCCATTTTGCAGATAAGAGAATGGAGGTTCAGAGAGATGACATGGTCTGTTACGGTTGGAAAAGCTGTTGGTAATAAAGTTAGTTATCCAACATGGAGCAGAACAACTGTGCAGTCCCAGAAATCAGGGTCCAAGACTTACTTCTAATCTATTGTCGTTTTATTGTTGTTGTTTCTCATTGGCATATATTGTAGTCTGTCACAAACAGCAGCAGCAGACCAACAGTCCATGCCTGGTTGTTGGGATATAAATGAGAAGCAAGGAAGAGGGCAGTCTAATGTGGTGGAGAAAGTTCTAGAGAAAAGGGCTGTAGTTCTAGTTCTAGTCACAACTTTGAGATTGCCCAGGGGTTTGCCCTGTGGTGTATTGTGCTGCCTCTTTGGAAACAACTCTCTCAATCTCGAAGAAGTGGTGGAGGTCAAATGCCTTGCAGGTCGCAGCCTGGATTCTGGCTCTGACCTCCAGCATGAGTGTGTGACTTTGGATTGCCCCAAGTGAAACTTCAGCATTCAAGCATGCAAAATGAGTAGAGTGCTCTCCTGCCTTCCAGAGGGGGCAGGAGGTTCACGGGGTTCACGTGCTTCTATTCTGTAACCCTGCCTTGGCTGGCTGGCTCACAGTTACCTGTTCTGTAAAAATCGGTGCCATGGCTGCTTAAAGCTCTCCTGGCATGCTGGGAGTCAGCTAGAAAGACATTGGAGTGAGGGTGGGGCGAAGCTTGGCGTACTTAACACAAAGGAAGAAGCAAGGCTGCCCAGCTCCTCTGATTGGAGCTCCTTTCAACCAATGGATGAGTCTCCACAACTCACTCCATCACCTAAAACCGTGAGAGCAGGCTAGAAGAGTGTCAGCTAGTTAGATTTTGGTCTAGATGATATCTGGCAGCCAGTTTATTTTTGTTCAAGGACTTAACCACATAAAGTAATTTAGGAGAGGAGGCATCTTGAAGACATGATCCACAAGGATAATGGAGTGTGGTTGGAGAGGAATTGATTCCAGCAGTTGACCGAGCTGTGATGTCTGACGATGAGGTGGCCTGCTGGTGGGCTTGGACTGTTCCCCGTCAATGTGAAGCCTGGGTTTGTTGTCTAGAAGGCATTAACACTCTTGCTACTTCTGGGACTTTTTACTAGTGTACAGTTGAGACCTAGTGAACTTTCAGTAAGTAGGAGTTAACCTCGTGGTTCATGACAATAATAAATGACACACATACAAGACAATAACAAATGACATGTGTTCCTTCGTGACCGGGGTACATAATGAGAAATGTGTTAGAAAGTTCATTGCATCGGAAAGTGCTGAAGTGTTCTGCATGAATGGAACTGACTACAGTGTCACCAGTCAGTGGAATCGCAGGGGACCACTGTCCTACCCATGGTCCATTCTTGACCAAAGCATAGGGACATAGTGCGTGTGTGTCATTTCACTTGAGGGTATAGTTCATCTGCTCTGGAGACGATTAGTAAGTTTCCTCCTCAGACTTCCAGGGATCCAAGTTCACTCCAACAGGAAGCAGTTCTTTTCTCAGATAAGCCTTGTTATTAAAATGATAAGATTGTGATGTAAACCACATGATTAATTTTTCCCCCACGAAAAGACTCAAATAATGCAATCTGCACATGAAGATGCTTCAAATGGTTTCATTTTATCATCCAAATTAGCTTTGCATGAATCCCTTGCAGAAATCCAAAGAAAGAAAGAAAAAAGATCTCTTTATTCATGCCAGAGAGACCAGCCAAAAAACATTAGAAATCTCTCTAAATGTCAAGCCAAGCTCCGTTGTGAATGAAAACCTGAATGGGTAATATATCACTGTTATCCAAATCTCGTAAAAATCATAAAAGTAACTGGCAGAAATACTGAACTGGTCATTCACTCATAAATAAATGTATGGCCGTCTTAAGCAACCTGGCATCTCCTGTTTGCTTGATTCACAGCCATTCACAGAAGACAAGGATTCCTACCCGGGCAAGATTTAACACTCTGCACTGTGTGTCATTGCCTTGTTAACGGTTCTGGAGGTGGGATGAACTATGCTTAGCTGACTAACACCCGAGCTTCCACCCGAGCTTCATTAGAGGACTGGCTAAATGAGGCCTGGGACTGTGTGAAAATGACCCTCCTTGGGCCCGGCGCGGTGGCGCAAGTGGTTAAGGTCCTCACCTAGCACGCCCGGGATCCCATATGGGCGCCGGTTCTAATCCCGGCAGCCCCGCTTCCCTTCCAGCTCCCTGCCTGTGGCCTGGGAAAGCAGTCGAGGACGGCCCAAAGCTTTGGGACCCTGCACCCGCGTGGGAGACCCGGAAGAGGCTCCTGGCTTCGGATCGGCATAGTATCGGCCCGTTGCGCTCACTTGGGGAGTGAATCATCGGACGGAAGATCTTCCTCTCTGTCTCTCCTCTCTGTATATCCGCCTTTCCAATGAAAAAATAATAAAAATAAATCTTTAAAAGAAAAAAAAAAAAAAAAAAAAGAAAATGACCCTCCTTGTCTACTCTGAGGAAAATTTGTGACCATAGGGAAAACAATGCCCTGCACAACAGCACCCAGAGAATAAAGACTAGAGAATGAAGACCAGAGAATCAGTGCTTCAGACCTGCATGCCACAGCTGGCTGCCTCAGGACTTCCAGACTTCATTTGCATCCATGAGTACATGGAAGCTCAACCATCCATCTTACTTTTCTCCTTACTGTGTCTTTCTGCTGCCTGTTCGCCCTCCAGGATGAGACCACTCCACAGGGCACATGCCTAGGTTTGGTGAACAGATCTGCCCTGGAATGACATCTCTGATCAGCTGGTGCTGTCTGCCTGAAGTGTTCTGTGGGAAAGGCTGTAACACCTGCACTCACTATGATGGATTGGTGATGTCTGCTTTGGATATAGGATTGAAGAGTAGTGAGGTCCACAAATCTATTTGTAGTTTACACTTTGAGGTGACCTGGCAATGCGTTTTAGTCATAACAGGAGGTTGTGTCATGATCTATTAGCTAGCCTCTGACTTTTTCCTGTTCCACAGTGCGGAGTGGAGAGTGGAATAGTTGGCTGGGTATTCGGGAATCATCAATGGATATTTATAAGCACTAGGTGGAGGTACTATTTCCTATACACTTTCAAGATCTACGCAGCTCCTGTTACTAAGTCCACAGCAGTACTTGCTCTGGTATACCACAGTGGTTTTCCTAGCTTGTTTCCATCGCACATTTCAAGCCAGAGGCCAATAAGAAGCAGTAGGATAGCAAAGTCAATTTCAATGATTTAGAGAAAGAAGCAACTTCAAGAATCTCAAAGGGTAAGGAGAGGAGAGCTGTAAATGATGCTGGGCATTTTACTTTTGGTTCATTTGCCCCCCCTTTTAAGGACTCTGCAAGTTCAATGTCATCAACTCCCCTTGCTGCAGGCTTAGGAACAAGAGCTCAGATAGGCTGAGTTAAACCCTAGGTTATATGGCTAGTAGCATGTGCTGGAGCTGGGAGGGTTTTTTTTTTTAGATTTATGTATTTTTATTTTGAAAGTCATGTATAGAGAAGGACACACACACACACAGAAAGAGAGCAAGAGAGAGAAAGAGCTTCCACATACACACACGCACACTCTCACACACAGAACAGGAGAGGTTCTACTTGTTAGTTTACTCCCCAGATGGTAGCAACAGCTGGGGCAGCACCAGGTCAAAGACAGGAGTCAGAAGCTCTCCCACGTGTATTCAGGAGCCCAAGCACTTGGGCCGTCTTCCAGTTGCTTTTCCCAGGTTGTTAGCAGAGAGCTGGATCAGAAGTGGAGCAGCCAGGACATGAATTAGCGCTCATTTGGGATGCTGGTGTTGCAGGCTGAGACTTTACCTGTAGCGTCAGGCAGCCCCAGGTGTTCTGTCTTTTTGAGACACTCAGGATCCTGGTCTCTAGGGAGCCCTGGACAAGGACATGTAAAGCCTCAAGGCTGAAGAAGTCAGGGGTAAATGCTTCAGTTTTCCCCCACTCAAGGTCTTCAACCCTGTCCTTCCTGGCCTGTCCCAGCTGCTCAAGACAGATGCACCTGCCTGCTTGCTGCATCCTAGACGGAGTGGCTTCCCAAGGGCTCTACTAAGGCCATGGCTATGCCAAAAGCCCTCTCTGAGAACTCTCCTAAGTGACTGCTCAATTCAGTCAGCCAAACTGGGAACGAAGCACTCTAGGAACCATCTGCTCCCCACTGAGCTTGTGCGAGTGCCACTGACTACCCGGCGCCTCATGAGAGGGTGGAGTTGCTGAGCAAGCGGACGATGCTCCTTCTTGAAGAGGCCTCAGGGATTCAATTAGTCACTTCTGAGCTCTCCTGTAGGATGACTGGCAGAATTTCCTCTACTTGTCTCTGGAGCCTGCAGGACACAGTGTGCTAAGGATCTCCCTGCTGTTCTTTGCCCAGAGAAAGTGAGAGGAAAAAGACTCCTGCTTTGTACCCTTGGGAGGCTGGTAAGTGCTGGGGCAGGCGGCGCTTGCAGCCACACTTCCCTCCTTTCTGGGAACAGTGCCATACTGGCTGACTGTGGTCAGCGGGCGTGGTTGACTTGTTCTTGTTAGAGGAAAGAGAGTGGCCACGCGGCTCCCCAGCACAGACTTTCTTAAGAAGGCCTCCCTGCTAGCACAAATACTCCCCACCTCAAGTGGCTTCTCATCTCCAAGACTTCCTTCTACTCTGGGCTGGTTAGCATGGGAGGACTGGAAGGGGGGGAACTGGCATTTTCTGCCTGTGCAGTTTAAAGGGGACCAGGCTGGGAGGGGAATTTGTCACCATGGTCAACATTTTGCTGAGCATCCTTTGTTGTATGGTCTGTTCTCACTGAGGGACCATTGAGAATGGGTCTAACTTGGTCCAGGAGAAAACAAAGAAGGGTATGCAGAACTTATAGTGTTCCTCTGTCTCAAGATCCATTTCCCACATCAAGTCAAACAAAGACCTACAGCCATAATACGAGGAATGGCACCAATCCAGATGTATCTGCATGCTTATTTATGACTATGCAGTTCTCCTACTCCGGAACCCACATTGCTGCTCCTCAAAGTGGAGTGGGCAGTTCCCGGATGGGATATGGAGGGGTGCCCGAGGGCACATGGAGCTACCAGGTCAACGTGAGCCATTGTGCTGGTGCATAGATTTGATCTGAGCTTTGAAGGAACTTTCTGGAAAGGCATAGGCATATGCAAACCTGACGGAGCCAAGGGATTTCTGAAGTCCCAGAAGTTGGTTATCTCAACACCTAATGGCCCTTGTTGTATTTCCTCTTGTTTTCTTACACTCAAGGGAACATCTGGGAAACTCATGAAACACTTGATGGAAATTCTGTCTTTACCATCTACTCTCAGTTCTGTTATAGGCACCACAAACCGGTGGGGATGGGGAGGGGAGCGTGTGTGTCAATGAGCTGGAAGCTCAGCTGAGATGCAATGATATTAACGATCCTTTCTGTGGCAGACATAGTTCCGAGGACTTGCACATGCTTTGATTATCTATTGTTGAATGTAAGCTCTTCTAAAACAGCCACTTGATTTGGTCTTGTGATTTTGTGGGGCAGGAATTGAGGCGGGATTGGGCTACTCTAATGGCTTCGTTCAGGCTTCGGACAGTTTGATGCAAACTGGCATCATCTGTGTGTCCCTCCTACTCCAATGTGGCAGCTGAGGGTTCGGAGGAGACACCTTCTAAGAGGTTGGAAGCTGCATGGCCTCTTGTGAACCAATCTAGGAAGTCTTATTTAATTTTTACCTACTTGAAGGGGAGGGTGGGGTGGAGAAAGAGATAGACAAAAAGGGAGAGAGAGAGAGAGAGAGAGAAGAGAAGGGAAGAGAGGAGAAGGGAAGAGAGGGGAATGGATCATTCATTGATTCTTTCCCCAAAGGCCCACAATAGTCAGGGTTGGGTCAAACTGAAGTAGAGGCCAGAACTCTGTCCACGTCCTCCATGGGCAGCAGGTGCCCCAACTCTTGACTCATCTTTTGCTGCCTCCCAAGATACATCAGCAGCATCTCGGATCAGAAGCATGGAGCAACTGGGACTTGAGTGACGCTGCTACGAGATGCAGGCATCCCAAGCAGTGATCAAATCGATGATGCCACAATGTCTGCTTCCACCACGAACTACTGGTTATGTAGACCATTTAAGCTGGATTTGAAGGGAGGGAAGTTGACTCCATTTTAATGGGCAAAGACACCAGGGATTTAACCCACCCAGAAGCCCCAGAAAAGAGATGTTACTTTCATTCCTATTTTGCAATTGAATAAGTTTTACTTACTTTAATACTGATTCACAGTACCCTACAATCCACTTTCTGTCTAAATAGAGTCAGCACTTTTAAAGGCTTAACACAAACGAGGACAACTGAATAGAAGGATCCCTGTATGGAAGCTGCTTATTCTCAGTGATTTACAACTTGAAGTGATATTAATATTTACAACAGTTTTCAGTTTGAATCCTTGCTGTCTCCACTAGTAACAGGCCTGTATGTTTGTGTGGCCTACTGTATTATTTTTCAAAACCCAGTCCCTCCCTGTCCTGGGAAGAAGATACTGCCCATTCATGGCCGTGATTTTGATGGCACAATGAGTTGGCAGCTGTGCAACATGAGCAAAGGCGTGCAGATTCAGAGGCTGTTTGTTACAGCAGCAGAACTTAACCTAAGCTGACTGCTGCTAGTAGTTTTCCACTTTGGAGACATTGAAGCAAGCACAGAATAATTGGACAACTCAACCTCAGACAATAGTAATTGGACAACTTAACCTCCAGGACATGTGATTCCAGAACCCTTAACTTCCAATTTTCTATATAGCTGATGAAAATAGAGACACAGGCAAGCAGCTCACATGCTTCAGTTGTGGATTTGGTTACCAAATGTCCAGGTAGTCTGGCCTTTAGCTCACTGAGCACAACTTCCAAGCCAAAGTCACCTATGATGTTTGAAACAGAGCTACTAAGATGTTTCATACCCCAGCGTGTAGCTCAGTAACTTATTCATCTCCAGGACAGAATTGTGCAAATATCTTGGGCAGTATCCTACAGTATTTTGGAGTATTTATGAAGTAGACATTGTGTGGAATGATTTAGCCTTTCCTGACCTGCTATATTTTGCTGCTACTTTCTTTATAAACAATAAGAAGGAAAAAGTGAAATAGAGATATGGCTGGCTGCCTGATGGATTAAGGGTGTCAGAGTATTATGTGTTGATGCCTTATTTCTCAGAGTTGTGCAAAGCACTGTGCAGTTCCTAGCCTCTGGTCTTACTGGGCGGCAGTGTCACAGTGGTAGGAATGAGGGAAACTTATCCAGCAGTGCATTGCTTGCTTGTCTTGGAGTATTTCCTCTAGCTTCCTATTGATGTAGTACAGACATGTCCCTTAAGACAGGAGATTGTGTGTGTGTGTGTGTGTGTGTGTGTGTGTGTGTGTGTGGCAGCCAGTGTGTTCTCTTCCCATGCCATTGGGATTTCACTTTAACAACCTAACCCTGTCCAATTGTCTTCTAATGCCCCCAAATTCAAACACCTCAACTGGATTAAATTTCTACTCTTTCTACAACAAATATAAAACCTTGGGGACCAAATCCCTGAGTTGGGTGGCACAAATCTGCAAATCAAAGCCGATAAAACTCAAATAGAAACAATTTAGATGAGATAGGGAGGAAAGTAGGGGTATGAGGCAGGACAGGAATAGCCATGTAATCATCCTGTAAACACCGGATACCCAGGAAATCCTGCTTTTGGATGAGAAACAATTTTCCAGCATAAATATGCCCCATGCAGTACTTTTCAGATAAGACATGAAAAAGTTTTTAGTATATACCCTCAATATGGATTACCTGCTTAAATCAGTTCTGTCTGAAGTTCACATTTAGTTTGGGGGGCCTGGAATTGTTATTTGTTCACCCTAATAGCCTGCGATGATAACCAATAATGGGACATGATTTGATCTGCAGCTATTCCAGGTGATAGGAGCTTTATCCCCCTAGGGGCTCTGGGAACCAGCACAGGACATGCTGTGAGTTCCTTTTTTTTTAATTTTTATTTTTTGATGATTATTACATAATCAAGCAGGGGGCATGACCATGTGGACCACTGATTAGCGTGGGAAGAGTCAACGAATGGGGAAGATGGGTGAGAATATTGTTTCCAATTTTCTTTTTCTTCTTCCTATATCTGGGGAAAGAGGGGACAGAAGTGGAGAAGCCGTAACCAGCATCCTAACCACGTCAGTACCTGGGGTTGGGAAATGGCCACCTGATGTCATCCCAAGATTCCCAAAGTGGAGCATGCTCTGAGGGTTCTACTCAAGTGGTTTTGATCATTCTGAAATGCTGTTGATTTCTTTGCTCCAAGGATGAGGAAATCTTTTCAAGGTCCATTGGCTGACATAATCTCATTTTGCCCAAATACTTGCTATCAAAGCTTGGCTGAGAAAGTTGTTCAATAGGTTTCGCCCTCTACCCTCTATTATGTTACCAAATGTCCTCTGTAGGCCCCCAGTGGACTGCCATATCCCCCATGTACATCTGGGCATGAAATCCATTACACAGGCTTCAGCAACTTGGGAAAGCCTTGTTCTGATACATGCACTCCATTATCAGATCACAGATCCTGTGATTCTCCCTGTGGTTGGAACTAGGAGTCCAGGGGTCCAGTTCAGGGGTTCCCTAAAGAAACCTCACCAGAGGTGACACCAGACCTGGCTCCTGTGTGTGCCAGCTAATATAGAATATGGCTCAGTCCATCACCCACATCAGCATACACACAATCTTTTGCTGAGTCAGTTCTGTTTCCAGCACCATCTCTTACACAAATCAATGGGTGCTGCACCCTATTTCAGCCAAACTGAGCCCACTATTCAGCCCACAGTTATGCCAGAGGGTGCTGTTGCCTGACTAGCCAGGCCCACCCACAGTCCTAGTTCTCATGCTCACCCAGTGGGAGCTGCAGCTCATCAGAGATATGGATACCAACAGTTTTCCTACTAGGCCCACTCCCAGCCCCGGATCTTGCACTTTCCAGCTGGTTCTGTGATCTAGCTTGACAGGACTTGTCTCTAATCCCAGCACTTGCCAGCTAATGCTGCAGTAAAACCTCAACAGCCTGCACTTACTCTGGCTCATGCATGTACCAGTGGATATGATCACTTAGCCCAGCCTGGCTCTCCCCCTAACCCAGATCACATTCAGGCCAGAGGGTTTTGTAGCCATGCCCAGCCAGGTCTGCCCACTGTCCCAGCTCTCATGCTCACCAGTCAGGGTAGTGGCCTAACAGGGGAGTCCTCACAGCTCCCCTACTGGGCTCACCCCTCTGAGTGTTACATATGCTTGTGGGTGCTATGGCCTAGACTGGCATAGCCCTCCTCACCTTGGCATTTGCCAGTGGGTGCTGCAGCCTGACTTGGCCTCATCTGCCCCCCTGTCCCAGCTCATGCTGATGGATGTGATAACTAGTCCAGACTGGATCCCCCAATCCCAGCCCTAATGTGAACTGGATGGTGTTGTGGCCTGTCCTACTGCTTATCCTAGTTCTCACGTCTGCCAGTGGGTGTTATGAATTGACTTAGCCTGGTCTGCCCCTAGACCTGACTCCCATGTATGCTAATGGGTACTGTAACCTGACCTGGTCTGGTTGCTCCCAACCTCAGTTCTTACTCTCACCTGCAGGAAATGTGTCTTGACAGAGGAGTTCCCAAACCCCTTTATCAGGTCACCCTCCAGTGACAGATCTCATGCACATTGGTGGGTTCTTGGCCTAGCCTGACTTGGCCCACCTCCTGTCCTGACAGGTACAGCAGTCTTGCCCACACCCATTCTGGCTCTTACTGTTGGGTGCTAGAGCCCAGGCACACCTGGTCTATCCCCAGACCCAGCTCTCACGTGGTCCAGTCAGTGCTGAGACCTAGCCCAGCCCATCCTATACCCAGGATGGCTCTTGTGAGCACCAATGAATGCTGGAACTCAGCCCAGTATGGCACAACTCAGACACAGTCCACACCCATGCTGAGGGATACTGTCGTCATGTCCAGCCCAGTTTGCTGCCCCCATTCTGACTCTCATACTACTAGAGGGAACTATAGCCCAGCTGGGACATCCCCTTAGCTCTCCAATAGGCCAGGGCATAGATTTTCTGCTCACCAGTGCTTGCTTTGGCCCAGCATCACCCATCGCCCAGCTTGGCCTTTGCCATCAGATGCTGCAACCTGGCCTGGTCTCATGCGTCTCCAGTCCCTGTTCTTGCTGAAGGCTGCTACAGCCTAGCCCTACCCCGTCTGCCCCTGTCCCTGGCTTTCTTGCAAACTAGTAGATGTGATAGCCTAGCCCACACGGCCTGTACTCCATCCTAGCTTTTATATATGTCAGTGTGCTAAGGTCTGGCCCTACCCTGCCCAGTCTGCTGCTTTACCCCAGAATCAACTTGCACACTTGGCTGACAAGTGGAGCAGCATCCCTTGGCCTGACCTACACCGAGGCCTGAATCTCGTGCTAACCAATGGGAGTTATGGTCCACCAGGGGACCAAGTTCCCCCACCAGCCCACTCCCAGACCCAGAGTTCATGTGTGCCAGGAGGTGCGAGGCCCTTACCAAGCCTTGTCTGCACCCTCTGTCTTGGCCTTTCTGTGAACCTGTAGATGTTGTGGCCTGGTCTGCCCCATACCATATGCCTATAGGTGCTATAATCTGGACCAGCCTGGCCTGTTCTCAACCCCAGTACCATGAGTGTCTTGTGGTTCCATGGTCATGCCTAGTGTAGCCCGTCACTACTCCCACTCTTGAGCAAACCAGCAGATATTGCAGTTCCACAAGAGTGAGTCCACATATTCTCCACAGAACCTACTCCCAGACCTGGTTCTCTCATGTGCTGGTTAGTCATGGCCCAGCCTAACATTACTGTCCCCTATTCTGATATTCACTGGTGGGTGCTATGAGCTGGCCCTGCCAGGTAGCCACCTCCCAGTTCTATCTTTGGTGTGCACCAGTGGGTGTTGGTCAGCTATGGTCTAAGCTAACTATCCAGCTTAGGTCTCCAATGTGTACAGGTGCATTGGTCTGACCCAGATAGGTGCTCCAGCCTCCTTGCTCCAAACTGCTCTGTCTCAGCCTCCTTGCTTATCTTCAAGTACAGTGGCCCGTTGGTGGAAGTCCCCCAAAAAGTCATTCCTCACCTGTAACATACTCCCTCAGTGGTCTTCCCTCCCACAATTCTATACCCCCTTCCCTCTTTCTCTGAGCAACCCATAGTCCCTGTGCCTAGGAGCACACAGGTTCCCCAGCCTGGTCTTCCCAAGCCCAGTGTTCTTATGGGGTAGCTTTGCTGGTCTGAAGCTCTGCCTGCCCACTAGGGCCCAAGCTCCTGGCGTGTGTGCTAGCCTGGGGCCCTACCCTTCCACCTAGCTAGGATCCAAACACATTCACCATTCTCTAAGCCGTGTCTACCAGCATACTATGACAGCATGCTAACCTAGGGCTCTCCCCTCCCCTCCTATACCATTTGGCCTGGGATCAAGCATGTCTAGAAATTGCCAGGCTCATTCCACCTGTCTGGGTGTGAGCCCCCAGGTCCCTGCATGCTCCTGCCAGCGCCCTCCCCAAGACCCCCTGCAAGCCTGCACCTCCAGGCCCCCATGAGCCCACTCACATTGGCAGAACACACACTGTGAGTTCTGAGGCTCATGAGGTGAGGCAGCTGCTGTATTTGTATTTGTACACCTGCTCCATCAGTCATTACCGGGAGCTAAGGTGGGTTGCTGTTCCCATGGGCTTGATTTCTCTTGGCTTCCTCTTGTGGCTTCCAAGAGAGCCTTCCTGCACAGAGAGGGACATCTGAACAGTGGAAAGATCACTGATGCCCACCCAGCTGATAAGGTCCACTTGATGTATCCTCAGGTACAAATGATGGAAACTTCTGGAAACACAGCCTTCAGAGCCAATAGTTCTGAGCTGGACTCTTGGGGCCCATGTGACATAATATGCTGAACACGATATTCCTCCTTATTGGTAAAGTCAAGCTAGTGGTATGGGGTTTTCATATAGGATTATTGTAAGAATGAAAAGCAAATTAATAGCAGTAGACGGACTGGGACATGGCCATTTTCATTCACTTATGTGTCACGGGTGGCAGCTTTGACACTGATCTGCTGAGCTGAGTGTCAAGGAAGTCATCGCTACAGAGATGGGCTGGCCAGTGAAGTTTGAAACGCTTACTCCCTGGCTCTTGACAGAGAATCATCTCACCCCTACCCCAGTCTATATGGACTGGCCTAACACTTAGCCAACTTTGGTCCCACTTCAGCCTGGGGAGCATGTGGGCTGGGCCTTCTCCAGTGATGTTGATATCCCGAGGTTACGTTCTTAGCCTCAGCACCCCCAACACTTGGGGCTGAAGTCTCTTGTGCTACTAGGCTGTCCTGTGAGTTTGCAAGGCGTTGAGCAAAATCCCTGGTGTGCACCCATTTGACACTAATGGTGTGCATCCCGCCAATCTCATCTCCAGATAATGCCTGAGGAGGGGATGGGACAAATTGGCCCATGGCTGGCTGGCATCTCCAGCAGAGCCCAATCGGAGTGCCCTTTGTGGCTCCATGAGCCACAAAGCCTTGAAGCCACAGGCCTGGTTTATCTACTGCCCTGTGAAACCTAAGAGTGACAAACAATGCAGAAGTTGGACCACCCCTGAGCCAGGCAGCAGAGGTGGTAGGGCTGAAGGGCATGCGGGGCAAAGCTAGCAGGGATGACTGAGGAGTAAGTCATCCTCTTCTCTGTCCAACTTCCGGCCATGTGGACCTGGAAAATGTTCCACAATACCAGGAGACGCCAGCAGCGCCATCTGATTGCCTAGAAAGTTAAAAATCAGAAAACAAAAAAATCAAGTCTAATCTGAACACTCGTGCCCAGCTACGTAAGAGCCTTCGTAGGCATGTCTGTGGCCAGCCCAGGGGTGGGGCTGGGCTGTGTCAGCCCCCTCTGTTCTACTCTCTGCTGCTACTTGCTGCTGGTCACCATGGAAGTAAGAAGAGGGGGTCCTTCCTCTTGCTGTACCTTCATTTTGCGGGGAGAGAGAATGGGACTCGTGAACAGGTCAGGTCCCTCCCCTGCTGACGTCCACGCCAACTGATAGATCCACCTCCCATGAGACACTTCAAGGTGGGCACCTCCTGGGCAGGGCCAGGGTGCTTTGAAATCGGAGGCCAAGAGGCAGCAGCATGGCTCTGTTTCTGTCACTTGCCTCTGCCTGGCAACCTGTTCTGATTTAATCTTTTTCTATAGGCCCTTTGACATGCAATATGGCTTATTAGTCCATTCATTTTCCTGTTTTGTTTGAAATGACAGAAGCTGTGGATGATGGTAATTTTGAAACGAACTCCAGCCAGTAAGAAAATGGGGAAGCTAAGAGGAAAACTCTTTTCATTTCATTCCACATCCACTCTTCAACTATGAATAGTTGGTTGTGATGCTTCTAGAAATTTCTCTATCTTTAATACACGTGTAATATTCTTCCATTGGACATCATATTGCATGAGTATATAAGATGATGGTACATTATTGTTTTAGTGTCAGGGCCAGAGAGAGCCAGGGTGGCTAGGGTGCACAGTTTAAGGAGGCACCCATGATCAGGCTCATGCTAATGCAGAATAACCATTTGCACAACTCTGGGAGTGATTGCCTCCTTAAATGCTATATCCAAAGCCTCCATTCATCAATCAGGTGTGCTTGCTCCCTTATGTATCTTAGGGATCTAGGTCAGTACAGCAAGTTCGACTCCTACTTTTGTTCACACTGTAGTTGAAGTTCAAAACATAGCTATTTCCACAATTTCATCTCTATTGAATCTGGGGAGTGCATGATGGGAACTAAATCACTGGAGAATCGTCTTAGTCTATTTGTACTAGTCTAAGAGAATGTCTGAGACCAGGTGGCTTGTGCACAGTGGAAATTTGTTTCTCATCATTCTGGAGGCTTGGGAGTACAAGATCAAGGTGCTGGCAGGTTCAGCATGTAGGGTGGGCCAGGTGCCTTTTTGTAAGGCAGCGTCTTGAACATGGAGGACCCATGCTTTCAAGGAGTGACAGGGCAAAAGGGACATTGTGTGAATCCTTTTCAGAAAGATGTGCTTATTGGAAAGACAGAGAGAGACAGATCTTCCGGTTGCCGATTCATTCCCCCAAGCAGCTGCAGTGGCTGGAGCTGAGCCAGGCTGAAGCCAGCAGCAGCTCCAGCTGAGTCTCCCATATGTGTGCAGAAGCCCAAGGACCTTTGCTGCTTTCCCAAGTGCATCAGCAGGGAACTGGATCAGAAGTGCAGTCAGGGAAAAAAAAAACCTGGCATGCTTCCATGGGATGTGGTATCCCAGGAGGCAGCTTAACCCTTAGATCGGCTCAGATCTGGTCATTGCCACAACTTGGGGAGTGAACCAACAGATGGAAGATCTTTTTGTCTCTCCTCTCTGTAAAATCTGTCCAGAAAGAAAATCTCCTTGGAAAAATGAGCTGGAAATGGAGGGAGAAAGGGGCGAGGGAGCCTTTAGGAAGGAGCAGAGGAAGGAAATGTGAGGTGCAGTTGATTGGAAAGTGAGAATGAGGGAAATGGGGATAAGAAATCAGCACCTGTCGCAGGGTGCTGTTCATTTCTGGCCACCCCTCACCCAGTGGCCATCTGGAGGAGTGAACCAGCATTTGGAAGACCTGTCTCTCCCTTTCTCACCTTCATTGGACCTTTCAAATAAGTGTGTGTGTGTGTGTGTGTGTGTGTGTGTGTGTTTTAAGATATAGGGTCTTGCCAAGTTACAGGGAATTCTTGAACGCCGGAGGCCCAGCCTTGGAGCCTCTGTCAATGATACCAGGGAGGGTTGTGTGGGATGCCGTCAGCCCAGCCATCTGTCAATCAACACTGCTGAGAATCTGCCCAGTCAGTGGGACCGTCTCCCAGCATGTACTGTGGAGACAGACATGTACTTGGCACTGGAGGATTTCACAGCCCAGGTCTCTCCTTGACAAGAGGCATGCACAGTTCTCATGCCAGAACAGCGGAATTGGACTCTGAAGCCCCAGGGGAGACCATTCCCAGAGTGACAGGCAGCTCCTTGTCCGTCCCCATGTGCTGGGAGCTGATCTGATCTTGGGAGGACAAAGCCAGCCTTGCACCCCTGCTCCTACTGGGGTTTCAGGACAGATAGGTTGATAAGAATGCAAACCCCTGGTTTCTGGGAGGAAGAAGCTGAGAGAGCCTGGAGGCTGTAGCAAGGTCAGCCTTGAAACACTCGGAGAGGAAGAGGAACTTTCTGTTGCCATGGTCCCAGATTAGCTGACAGCTGCCCAAAGCCAGAGAGATTTCATTCCCAGATCTGGAGGGTGAGGAGGAGTGGCAACTGCACTCTGCCTTCAGGCAAAATAAGATGCCAGAACTGGCAGTGTTGCAATCGTCCATACCCGTGCTTTCCTACTTGGCTGCAGTTTATAGGAACAAGTAAGACAGAATGGGTGAGCGCTGACACCTCCTCCTCACAACCCTTTCTTCTGAGTCTCCTTTCTTTTCCTTCTCCTCCCCGTCTTCCTCATCTTCCTCTTAAAAAACAGTTCTATTCTCACTTAGGAGAAGAGGGAGCTTCTATCTGAAGTCAGGTGAGCAGACGGCAGAGCGTTCAGGGATCCCCTGACTGAAGGCCTGAGACGAGCTTGCTGCTGCCGTGTCAGGGTCTCCTCTATTTGCCATGAAGTCAAGTCCCTGTGTGACCTCGTCATGCAACTTGCAAATGCACTTTATCCACCAAAAGCCTGGGCAATCCGAGTTCAGCCACCGTGGAAGCACTGCTTGTGGCCCCTCATGGCCGCGGTTGTGAGAATGATAGCAAGCGGTCCTGGCTGCTGGTACGGACACCCAGTGCTGCAAACAGGAGGCAGCCACACAGAGCCAGCCCAGGGAAGGTTCTAGATGCAGCGTTCCATGTGTGGCTTCTACCACATGTGAATCTCTTCTGCACCACTGTCAGGTTGAAAAGTTAGAACTCACGTCTCATGCTGGAGGTGCTCCGTAGTTTATTTGGAAGAAGACTCTAGGAGGCACAGGGAGAGGGTGGGGAAGTGAGAAGCGACAGTGGTCACAGAAAAAGTAGTTGGAAGAATGGGTGTGGTGGTGCAGCACGTTACACCACTGCTTGCTGTGCTGGCATCTGATATCAGAGTACTACTTGGAGTCCTGGTTAGGCTGCTTGCTATCCAGCTTCCTGCTAACGCAGTTGGCAAGGCTGGATAGCATCTACGTGGGAGACCTGGGTGGGGCTCTCGGATCCTGGCCTCCGTCTGGCCCATACTTGCTCTTGTAGCCAATTGGAGAGTGAGCCAGTGAATGGAGCATCTCTTTTTCACCTTCTCTTCCTTTTGTTTCCCCTCTCCCTCTATCTCAGTCATTCTGCCTTTCAAATATATAAATAAACCTTAAAGATGACTGGAAGGGATTTGGGGAGCACAGCACCAGTGTGACCATTGGACCTGGAGTGCACCAGGTTGCTGAGAGCTGACTCAGACCACGCCTTTCGGGACAGTCCCCCACAGGGCCTGGGCTCTTGCCTCACCACCTCTGGGGAGCCAGTGCTTTCAGCCTGGGCTTGTAGTGTGTTCGTTCCTTGCGGTCTACTTAGGCATGTCACCTCCAGTGACCAGAGAAAGATCTCAGGCAAAGACACAAAGGCATATAGGTGCTACAGTCAGACCTGGGTGTCTGCAAGCAGGGCCACGTGGCTTCTCATGGCAGCCAGCAGCCTCACTGCTGTGAAGCTTAGCATGGGCTGCCAGGGCTCGTTGAGCTGTGGCAGGCTTCCAGTGGCTTCTGCTGCTCTGGCTGGAGAGCAGCTTGCTGGGGCAGTTTGTGGACGAGCTCAGCTCGGAGGTTGAACTCAGTATGGAGGGCAAGCCTTGCACCTGTTTTTGGTCTAGAGGTGGTCTGTGACAGCAGAGCCAGTTAGGGATTATACCAAGTTGCGGTCAGGTGCAAAATGGAGCAGCCCTCAAAGAGCTCCTACTGGTGATCACAGTAACAGGGTACAGACGATGATCCTAGAAGGTCCCAGTGAAGGAAATGGAGGAGGGCAGAGTGTGTGAAAGAGCTGGAATCCTGGCAGGGGTGGTTACAGTGCCAAGGGCTGTGTGTTGGAAGCTGTGTTGTGGAAAAGTGATTGTCAGCCAACCTGCCGTGGGGGCCAACATGAGATGTGGCTGTTCTCCCTCACGCCATTTTGAGAAATCACACCTGCTGTAGAAAAAGTTCAACACCACAAGCCATGTGGGGCTCAGCATAGCAACTGGAGCCACCAGCATGGCATGGAGCCACTGGGAGCCAGAGGTACAGGGGTCACTTCATCAGAAGAGGCAATGGGACAGTTCAGCCCAGAATCGGCTCCCTCCCCCCACACTCCTGTCCTGGACTCCTGAGTCCACACCTGGGGAGGGGCAACAGTGAGGTCTTCCCATAAAAGGTTCCTTCCCCCGCTTGCAACTCTAAGCAGCTCAGGGGCCACAGTGCTGTTATGCACTGCAGGTGGGGGCTACAATCTTTCATAAATAACCAGAGAAACAGATAACTAACTTGCTAGAGTCACTCAGTGGGATTTTATCTGACAACACGGCTACAGCTCCAGCAGCATCAAACAGGTGCAGTGAGGCGTGCGTGAGCGTACTGGCATTGTGTGGTTCCACTCCCCTTCCTTTCTAGAGGAATGAACCCACGGCAGAGCAATGGCCCTGGGAGGGGCAATGCTCATGGGAGGGCTCTCAAGATTTAGATCTGCTTTTGAATCAGGGTCTGAGTTCACATGGATAAGAGCCTTTTGTGTGAATTAATTAATCTGTATGTTTGTGCACTGCATAGATTTTTTTTCCCAATGATGCTGAGCTTCATTTACATACAAGAACCCTGAAGCTTCCTAGCCTGATCACTGAAGGTGGCTGGAGAGTTGTGGACCTGGATTAGGATGTCACTAAGCTGGATGGGGAGGAGTCCTCTCTCCCAGGAAAATGGAAAATTAGTCGAATAGTACAGGATCAGGGAATTCCTGTGGGGGTCAGGGGAGGGATGCAGATCTCACAGAGGATCTGTGGTACAAACAGCATGGACCCAAAACAGAGCAAGGAAACAAATGGGGAAAACTTCCTCCATCCTCCCATTCCTCCTACCTTGATTAGGGGAGGAAGATCAGCTCCTTTCTTTACCTATCACAAGGCCTGTAGGTGAGGTCCCCTCCTGTTGACCTCAACAGGAGAAAACACACACACGTTTTTAAGATGGGCCTGATGTGACACAGGAGCCTTCAGAAATGGACACCCCAAAGAAATGAGGAGACAGGAATTTTATGCCAAGTTGGACAGAGCCTGGGCAGGGTGCAGGAGATGGGATATGACAGGAATTCAGCAAGGCCCATTTGTTCACATTCTCCTCTGTCTTCAAAAGAGAGGAGAGTGGAGGGAAGGCTCCGCTCCCCTGGGGGTGTTAATGATCTCCTCCAGAGGAAGCTCAGAGAGTTACTTTATATCTGAAACTCCCTAAATGCCGAGGTACTACTTGTTGGAACCCCAGTCTCTGCCGCTGTTTCTTGGCAGGTCTTGTTTTGCTTCACTGTTTTCCTTTTAGTCTCCAAGGACAGAAGCTTCGCCTAGATCCGGCCTTGATCTAATTCACAGTGGTTCATTCCAAGGGCCTTGAACAGCAGCTGGCACCGAGGAGCTGTGCAGCAAACACTCATGCGAACACATGAAGTGTTGGCACAGAGTTGGCACGCGCATGCAGCGAGGAAGAGCCGAGCCACAGAGGGAAACCCTGTGGCCTGCGGATCCTGTCTCTGAAATCCCATTTTCTTGCGGTCCTGAGGGCTGGCCATGAAAGGCAGCTTTTGTGAGAGCTGTTTGTAAAGCAGTGGCTGCACTGGCCCAAAGGGAAGTCACCAACCAACCCCTACCCCTGCTTCTCCCTCACCAGGGGCTGCTGTACAATGGGCTGCTTTTGTCTCGGCAGCTGGAACACACAGGGTGAGGCTGTAACTGGCTTGGGTACAGTGAGTGAAGACACACTCTGTGTCCACAGAATTAAGTACCCCCAGGCATGCCCCTGAACCTCTGCAAACCTTGGTCTTTGGTGCAACGGGTCTATTGCACAGCCACCCACAGAGGCATTCATATGGGACTGGACCCAGGGCACACCCTCCTGTCAGCTCCCTTCTTCCTCCCCAACCCCACTCCAAAGTCCCATGCAATCTCTTGTTTGACCATGGTTCCACCCTTTGGGAAACCACTCCTATACACTCTATATGATACCCAGAGGGAAGATTCTTAAAGTCATTATTAAAGCAAATACTGCTAATACACGTTGAGGGGCTCACACAGGAAGTGTTTGGAAGCAGGAGTGTTTCAGCTACAGGAATTTTTTATTTTGGAATGTTGGCAGAGGCGTAATGAGACTTGTTGAGGATGGAACCCAAGTCTAAACACGAAATTCCTTCCCTGTATACACAGAGCCCAAGGTGATGTTATGCAGTGTTTTTGATGTACCTGAGTTTTATTTTTTTAAGACATTGGTTTTATTTGAAAATCATAGGTATAAGGAGAGGGAGAGACAGAAAGAAAGAGCGCTTCTATCTGCCAATTCACTCTTTCAATGTTGGCAACGAGCAAGGCTGGGTCAGGCTGAAGCCAGGAGCCAGGAGCTTCGTCTGGGTCTCCCATAAAAGGAGCAGGAGCCCAGACACTTCGCACATCTTCTCTTGCTTTCCAAGATGAATTAGCAGGATGCTGGATCAGAAGTGGAGCAGCTGGGACTTGAACCATGGCTCATATGGGAGGCTGGCATTGCAGGTGGTAACTTAATCGCGAGGCCATAATACCAAGCCTGAGTTGTTCCTTTTAATGGAAGTTTCTTTAAGGTTTCTCATCTTAACAAAAGGTTTGTTTACTTATTGATGATTAATTTGAAAGGAAGAGAGAAAGAGAGATTGTTTTTTTTCCTTCCACTGATTCACTCTGCAAATGTTTGCAACATTCAAAGCTGGGCCAGGATGAGGCGAGCAGCTGGAAACTCCATCTGGGTTTCCCACATGGATGGCAGAAATCCCAAACACTGGAGCCAGCCACTTGATAGCTTTCTGGGTATCTACTACTTTGGAGTTAGGAGCTTTGACTTTGGGGGCTAGGGACACTGGGTCTGTTGTCAGAGCTGCCTGGGCAAGCTCCTCAGGGGACATCTCTACACAGCTTCAACACAGACTGTTTCCTCCAGCAGGGGACAATCCACCATGCCCTCCCTAAGCCCCAGTTGCAGATGGGCTGTGGGGTGCACCTCCCAGTGAGGGATGTGCTCACCAGGGAGACCCAGAGGACGTGAGCTGGCTGAGGAACATCTAGCTGTTGGCACAGGCAGGATCTGGACCTAGGCCGCGTGGTTGTTGCCAGAGAGATTGTCAGCCCAGGCCTTGAGCAAAGACAGCAACATCGGTGTAGCAGGCAGTGGAAGTGGCCATCCCCGTGGGTGCAGGGCCTCTGCACTGGAGAGGGGAGGAGTGAAGCAAGATGGAGGTGCTGGGAAGGGCTAGGCCTCAGCTCAGCTCCTAGCATCCGCCGCTGGCTTTCCTCACCACTTTGGATGGCTCAGCCTGGAGCATGGAGCTGGTTCTACCTCTGGACTTCACCCACATTTTCCCCAAGTCAGAAAGCCCCTTTGCTGCTGCTTCTTTTTTTTTTTTTTTTCCACTTGCTTGGTTCAGGTGTGTAGCTGCGGCAGAATGGCCCAGAATGAACCAATGGGATGAGCAAAGATCTAGGATGGCAGGAAAGGACTTGCCCAAGCATATCCCAAGGGCCTTTGCAGCTCAGCAAGAAGATGTGGACTCCTGGCTCCCTTCAGACTCTCTAATATCTACCCCTCCCTCTCTCCTAGGCCATGAAGTGCAAGTTTCTTTCTAGAATGTTCTAAGCCTTTTGAAAGGCCACAGAGTCTGGGCTTGGGCCTCAGGATAACTGCCAGACACATTGTTCAGCTAAAGGATCTCTCCTCTTAAGACCCTTGCCTGCAGTGTGGCTAGACAGCAAAGGTAAAGGGCTCAAGGTGAGATTGGAGGGTTAATGTGATCAGTTATATTATTGCTCAGCTGGGAAGCGGGTGTTTCCCAGCCCTTTGACTTGAAATTTGTCCTTGTGACTTGCTTTCATCAATGAAATACGAGCAGCCATGACATGAGCAGAGAGCTTAAACGTGTTTGAGCAGCTGCCCTTGGCCTCTGGCAATCCTGCTGTTCTCCATAAAGGGAGCATGTATTAACAGCAGGTGCAGCAAGCCTGAGCGAGGACCTCAGCCTAAATAGGAAGCTTTCAGGCCACGTAGAGTAAGACTTCCTCTAAGCCCCTAAGGCTGGAAGTTGGGTGTCCATCCACCCTCAAACATAGTTCTGGTCACAGTACCCAAGGTAGGGGACAGATGTCCAGAGAGGCCATCATAAGGTCATGCAGGAATTCCTGGCCATCTGCTTTGGTTGGTCAGCGGGGCAGGCAAAAGAGAGGAGCTGCGGATGGATGAATGTGTGATGGACTTCCCCGGAGGCTGGAGCGAGAGAGCAGACAGGCTGCTGAGAATCAATCTTTATTTGACACAAATCCTGACTTCTGGCTTCCTCACCATTCCCTAAAGGATACAGGGCTAGCAGGTTTGGCACAAGGTCCAGGATGTTTAATAGAGAGACGGGATCAGCCTCATTTCTGGGGTGGACTCCTTGGAAGCTGGGCCTGCTGCCCCTTGGCAGGCAAAGCCACGGTAGGACCAGAGGCCGTGGCGTGGGAGTCCCCATCAGGGACTGTCAGTGTGAATGGAAGCAGTAGGGTAAGTGGAGGTAGCTCAGATGTGTGCAGTGGGCTATTGTGTGCTGGGGGATATGCCAGTGAAGACCACATCCACAGACTCAATTGAACAGCTGTGCCAAAGCCAGGACTCCTAGAAGGGCATTTCAGGAAACACCACTCTCCATCTTGGCTCTTGCTGTAATTGGATTTCCTTCAACGCCTTGCAAAAAACAAAAACAAAACAAAAACCCTTCCAGAGTCAGCTGAAGACTATTACTATGGTCCGGCTTTGTCCAAATCCTGCTCTCAGGGCAGCCCTGAGCAGCGGCTTTCTCCAGCTGATTCCTGGACTCAGGGGTCTGGCTATGTCATCCTTGGCCCTTCACAGGCAGGTGACAGTAGGTGGGGATTGGGCTGAGGCACAAGATGAATCTGAGCTCCCCATTCCCCCACCAGGGTGGAGGGGTAGGTAGGAAAGCTTGGTTGCAGGCACCGAGGTCCTCCGGGAGGGGGTGCTCTGGCCGGCTCTCCCCAAAAGCAGAGTCCTCTTTCACATGTTGTCCACTCTCACCCAGCCGCTGTTGTAGGATCCTGCCTCACCAGGTCCTCCTGGGCTCCACCCTCTCTGTCTTCTGTGTGACCGCGCAGATCCTGAGGTTGGTTGCACAGTGCTCGGCAGAGGTCCACGGCCTCTGGGACTCGGCTGGCTGAGATCAGAGCATCACTGCATCGTCTCCTTTTATCCCTGCCACAATCGCTTGTGTGTTGGGCACAGCGTCTGCAGAATGAACGTGGTCAGAGAGGCCAGGTCAACCCTCCCAACACTCCTGATACCCTGGCCCCTCATGCCAGTGATCATCCTCTGCGGTCTAATTCTGAGATGCTCTTGTGCCGCCCCTCTCTTTATGATTTATTTATTGTTATTGGAAAGTAAGATTTACATAGAAGAGAGACAGAAAGATCTTCTATCCGCTGGTTCACTCCCCAAGTGGTCGCAAAGACCGAAGCTGAGCTGATCCAAAGCCAGGAGCCAGAAGCTTCTTCCTGGTCTCTCATGTGGATGCAGGGTTCCAAGGCTTTAGACTATCCTCCTCTGCTTCTCAGGCCACAAGCAGGGAGCTGGATGGGAAGTGAACAGCTGGGTTACTAACCAGTGCCCATGTGGGATCCCTGCAGATGCAAGGTGAGGACTTTAACCACTAGGCTACCACACCAGGCTCCTTGGCTCCTTTCTATTGACCATAGGCCTTCCCCTGTATAGACCCCAGCCTCCCTCCCCAAGATGGTGCCGACTATCAACAGGCTCAGACTCCCAGAGCTGCTGAACATGTTAGTAGTAAGAATTCAAAATAATCTGCACGTCCACGTGAACAGAAGTGAGCCGTGAGGCTGAGGTTGGGACCTGATTGTTAATAGGAGAAGAGGTGTGGATGATCCTTGCAGAGGGCCGGTGTGGGGAGAGGGGGAGAGCAGATGAGGAATGTTACAGAGAGGGGCAGGCAGCCCACCAGCACAGCACCACTGTAGGTAACACTGGCTCAGTCTATGGAGGAAACTCCGGGATGCAGCAATGTGCACCCCTGTGGTGACCCACCCTGTGGCAGGGATAGGGGGAGGAGAGCTGCACTATTTATACCAGTCGCCTCCTCCTCCCCACCCCCGCAGCACCCCCAGTCATTGGTCAAGAGCTGCTTCTGACAGATGGAGATCTTCCAGCACTGTCTCCTGCTGCACTGATGGGCAGCATGACATTGGGCAGTTTTGGAGCAAGACTTTCAATCTAACACTGCTGAGCTGACAGTAAGATTTGTTGAGAGCACTCAGAAATATTAGCAGTGAGGGCGGGGCCTTGGCAGGGCCTGCTGGACACACCAGTGGGGATTATAGGATGGTTTATAACACATTCTTTCCAGCCAAGGATAGTGTACACCTGTAATCATGGGCACAGAAGGGCTCGTGATGGATGCCTGGGTGAATGAAAGCAGCTTGGAGAGTAGACCATGTGGAGAGCTTGAATGTGTGTGTATGTGTATGTATGCATACCTCTGTGTATGAATGTGTGTGTGTGTGTGTGTGTGTGTGTGTGTGTGTGTGTGTGTGTGTGTGTGTAATGTCTTCCCTGTCCGGGAGGACCAGGCTCCTAATACAGTAAAGCAAATTAGGCATTTGCTTCAGGTGGTAAATTCCAAAACATATCCAAAAAGCCCCCCCAAAAAACCTAATTAGCATAAATGATATTTAAATGCCATATCTGAAAGATAACAAGATGAATGCAAACATTTCATATTGAATAAAGCATGAAACTTTTCTCTTTTAAAAATTTTTTTGATAATCTTTACATAGTTAATTAGGGCACAAAGGATCAAGGGCTACAGGAAAGTGGGCAAGACCATTGTTTCAACATTAATATCTTTTTTTTTCTGTATCTGGGGTAAGGGGAAAGATAAAGGGAAAAGCCCCCCAGCCTCCCACCCGTCCCAGGTTCCCAATCTTAGGCATGCTCTGAGAGTCCTGCTCAAGCAGTTTTGATAGTTCAACAGTTCTCATTGCTACCAATCTCACCATTCCATGCATGGAAAGTTTTCTTTAAGATTTATTTATTTATTATTGGAAAACCAGATAAAACTTACGAAAAGAGGAAAAGACAGAAAGATTCTCCTTCTGCTGGTTCACTCCCCAAATGGCCACAACTGCTAAAGCTGAGCTGATCCAAAGCCAGGAGCGAGGAGCCTCTTCTAGGTCTCCCACGTGGGTGCAGGGTCCCAAGGCTTTGGGCCATCCTCGACTGCTTTCCCAGGCCACAGTCAGGGAGCTAGATCACAAGTGGAGCAGCCTGGACTTGAACTACTGCCCACATGGAATGCTGGCATTGCACACAAAAGCTTTACTCGCTGTAGCACAATGTTGGTCTCAAGCTATCAAACGTAAATAAAGTCAGGATCTGATTTTCTGCTTGTACGGCTCAGCCTCATTCACCTGCCCCGGCCCTTTTGCATTCTATCACCCTAAAATGTTGATCATTAGGGGGACAGAGAGAGAATTGGGGTGACCCTGGGGCTTCTCCCTTTCTGGGCTTCAGCCTCTTGTGTATGCTTCATGAAGCCAGGGAGTCCAGCCTACAGGGCACGACCTCCTCAGCTTCCTCTCTGTGCCCTCTGCTTCCCATACCCTGTACACACACACACACACACACACACACACACACACACACACACACACACACACACACACTCACACACACTGCAGAGTAGCTGAAGGGCGGGGACCAGCCCAGTTCCCTTGGGAACCTATAATAATTTGCAGGCAGAGAGAATTGATTCCAGAGCAAGCCAACAGAAGGCCCTGGCAAGTGAGACTTGGTCTTGCCTGCACTGGTCAGCAGTGGCTGGTTCACGGCTGATGTTTTTTCTTCTCCAGTCCTCTGGGATGACAACCTTGGGTCAGGCTGACCTGGCCAGGCTCTGGCTGCAGGACCAAGAGCAAGCACATGGCTGTACGCTGAGTAATCAAAGCCGCCTGGTGGACAGCAAGCCGTCCTGACCCCTGTCTTGCAGACACTCGGCTCATGGCCAAGAACTTCCCTCTCCCGGCCTCCTCCGGGAGTCTGCGTGCTGCAGGCTTGTGCGGACAGCCCCTTCCAGGCAGGCTGCCTGCCAGTTCCTTCGGGATGGAGGACTGGGCTTCTTCTGTGCCTTGGAACTCAGCTTTGCTGGCCTGTGTATCTGTGGAAGGGCTGGGAAGCAAAGGCATTAGGTCAGGACATGTATCCTGAGTAATGTTTCTGTCTACCTTTTTTTTTTCTTGTTGGCTGCAGGAGTTGAGGGGGATGTTGGCCTATGCCTGTGTGAACAAAATCATGTTTCCGTCTTGCCTGAGTCACTTGGCTGTGGTCTCAATTTCACAGCCAGTGTTCAGACAGACACACGACCTTTCATCGTCTTCCATGGAGAAGGGAGGCACGGTGACTTGGTGGATCCCAGGCAACCGGCAACTGCGCTTTCTCACTGCGCTGTTTGCACAGCGCACTCCATCCCCCTCCGCCTGATGTACCTGTCACGAACACAAGAGGGTTCTAAAGTTTTCTCTCTCTCTTTTTTTTACTTTATTTTACTATTTTTTTAAGTCAAAGAGAGACAGACAGACAGACACACAGAGAGCCAAAGACGAAGCAATTGCCACTCAGATCACTCTCCAAATAGCCACAACAGCCAGGTCAGGATCTGAGTACTCAATCCGAAATCTCTTTCAGAGGTGACAGGGACACAACTGCTTGAGCCACTGCCTGCTGCCTCCTGGGTGGGCATTAGCAGGAAGCTGGAATCGGAAGGAGAGTGCAGACTCAAATACAGGCACTGATGCGGGAGAGGGGGGTGGTCTTCACTGCTGCCTCCTCCTCCCTGCCTCCTCGGAATTTTCCCAGAAGCAAAGAGGGTAGATAAAGAGGGGAGAGTTCTCCAGTAAAACCACAGAACATCAGCACAAGAAGAGAAACGCGCCGCCCCCAGACAACGTGGTCCTGGCTGGCATGTCTTCATCCATGTTGGCAACCAGGAGTCAGCAGCTTGAGCTCAAGTTGGATTCCATGCCACACCACTCACCTGGATCCCCTTGGATAAGTGGCTTCACCTCTCTGAAAGGATCAGCCATTCTTTGAACCGTGACAGTCGCTACCACATGGCACTATTGTGGCAAACGAGTGTGCCGTTGGCCACAGTACATGGCAGAGAGGAAGAGCTTATGAATGCTCTTTTTTCCCATTTTTAAATTACTGAGGGAAAAGTTCAGACTGGAAACTCCATATTTAATGTCTGCTTTCATTTTCTCCCAACTCTAGAAAAATGCTGCAGTGCTTGCAAGGTTAATGTACACACTGTGGAAACTCTAGAAGGGAGAGCTGAAGCCCGGTCACATTTCATTTGACCTGGAGCTGGCAGTGTGGCACTAATGGCAGCATCCTGGGTCAGAGCAGCTGCTCAGGTCCCTGCTGCTCAGCTTCCAATCCAGCAGCCTGGTGGTGACCCCTGCCATTCATGTGGGAGACCTGATGGGGTACCAGGCTCCTGGTGTCTGTCTGGCTTACCCCTGGCTACTGTGGGCATTTGAAAAGTGAATTTGCAGTGGAAGATTCTCTTTCTCTCTCTCTTTTAAAGATTTATTTTGTTTTTGTTGGAAAGTCAGATATACAGAGAGGAGGGGAGACAGAGAGGAAGATCTTCCATCTGATGATTCACTCCCTAGGCAGCTGCAACGGCCAGAGCTGAGCCAGTTCAAAGCCAGGAGCTCAGAGCCTCTTCCAGGTCTTCCACACAGGTGTAAGTTCCCAAGGCCCTGGGCTGTCCTTGACTGCTTTCCCAGGCCACAGGCAGGGAGCTGGATGGGAAGCGGGGCCACTGGAATTAGAACTAGTACCCATATGGGATCCTGGCGCGTGCAAGTTGAGGACTTTTAGCTGCTAGGCTGCCACACTGGGCCCGCCTTTCTCTTCTTTTCTGTCTCTGTTTCTCTTCCCCCTTCTCTGCCACTCTGCTTTTCAAACAAAATTGTTTTTTTTTTTTTAATAAAGCCTGCTTTGGTGCTGTTTCTGTTTCTCTTTATTTGAGGGATGGAAAACAGAATAATGCATTCATGCTTTGGTTCACTTCCCAAATGCCTGTGTGTCTGGGGGTTTGGCACAGGGCTAGAGACCAGCCAGGAATTCAATCCATATCTTCCCCACAGATAGCAAGGACCCAACAACTTGAGCCATCACCGCTCTACCTTCCAGGCACTGCATTAGCAGGAAGGGTGAATCAGGAGCTGGAGCTGGGGACTGTAGAATGGGATGTGGGCAACCAAAATGCTAAGCCAGACCCTTGTCCCAGCTTTGCCAACCTCCATTCAGTTCCATTCCCTTTGTCTATGTAGACCTTATCCGCTGTGTAAGCCCTTCTTACAATGGCTAGTGTATAGCTGGTGTTGAATGATCGCTGTTTGTTGTGATTGGGTGCAGACTGAGCAAGGCTGTGAGCAGTCCTCCTTTCTGCAGGAGACTGTCATGGTTTGACTGTGTTGCCCAGGGACCACGTGGTAGGGGTGTGGTCTCCAGGGGGATGGGGCCTGGTAAAGGTGGTGATGTCACAGGGATACCCTACTATCCAGAGGGGATTCTTGCTGCTCCCCACCTGCTGGCAACCAGTTTCCTTTCAGCTGTTCTGCCCTGTGGTGATGCAGTCGGGGGACCTTCAGCAGATGCTGGTGCCACAGCATCAGAATCATGATCCATAGAAGCTCCTTACTTTAAAGTCACCTGTCCTCAGGTGTTCTGTGACAAGGGAAATTTAGGAAGCGAAGGGAGTAGAGAAGGAAGGGAGGAAGTCATCGCAGTGGACAGCCAAGCTCAGTTCCATGAGTGACATCTTGGAAACACTGCAGAGTGCATGTCAGAGCTGCCTTCTGCCAAGGGCAAGGTAGCCGGGGATTTACCTCCTACATCCATCAGTCATTGGCTCTTCTCTTTGGGCTGAGTTTCAGGTAAGCAGACTTAGAGGGCTCTTGGGTAGGAGGCCATCAATTGTGTCAATGTGGGCTGGGCACAGACAGCTTAGGATATACTCTCTATAGGTTGTTGGAGCTGCAAAAAATTCTTTGTATTGGAATCAGGCATGGATTGCATTGTCCAGTGGTGACGAGGTTGGACCCAAGGGCAGTGTGAATTCCAACCGCTTGGGCACAGCTGCCCCCTAACAGCTCTCAGAAAACAGCAGCAGCAGCCAAGAGCCAGGGCTCATTCCCTCTTTGAGACCCATATAGAATGGAATAGCACTGGGAGCCTTGGGTTTCCCTGTGAAAAACAGGGAACTGAGAACGTGGTGACTATTCTTCAGAGTTCAGCACTACCATGACTTTCCATCAAGGTGACTTGATTGGACCAGAGGTTGTTAACAAAATAGAAGGGTATTGAGGTGGAACCTACTGACCTGGGCACCATGACAGCAGCCTCCAAGATGCCCAAGCAGACCAAGGCATGTTCTAGGCCCATCTATGTTTGCTGCTCTCCTGATTTCCCAGCTGCCATTGCTGGAGCTGCATCTGCATTGCAGGCTCTGAGCTCAGCCTGTCTCCCTCTTCTTATATCAAGACATGAAGATGTCTTTCCTGCCTCACAGAAGGGGAATATAGGTGCAGAGAAATTAAGTCTCTTGCTCAAGTTATACCATCATACTGAGCTGAGTTCTTTCTGACTGTAGAAATAGCTAGGAAAATGCTGCCGTGCTTACAAGGTTAATGTATACGCTGTATGTATTCTGCAGGTTTGTGTTGGTAACCCTGAACCGACAGGTCCCAAGATATGGTGGTGAACCGACTCCGTAGTGTGGCCTGGGGAGATGAGCGTGGGAATAGCTCTGATCCTACACCACCTGCCAATTTCTGTGGTGTAAATCCTCCCACCTTGGCCAATTTCAAGCTACTAAAGGGCTTGACAGCAGCTTGCAAAATACCTGAACACGTAATCGTTGGCTGTCATGAGCCACCTTGAACCAGTTCCAGCAAGACACTGGTGACACCACGCTCCCAGGGGTCTCAATTATCAAGGTTTCTGGAGACTACTGCGAAAGAGCTTTTCTTGTTTAACTGTTCCGTGTATTTAGTCTTGCCTCAGAGCTCTAGCATTGGATGTGAACCCTTGGTCTTCATTCTGACAACAGATGTGGGGTAGCCATGAGGCCCGAGGATGGGGGCAGAGCTGGGGCAGGCATGGTCTCAGACTCCCTCTTGGGTTGGCATTCCCAGAAACAGGGCACAGAAGCAGAGGGTTGAATGGGAAGCTGGCAAGGAGAGACTGAGCTGAGAAGAGAGGAAACAAGAAGCGAAGAAACAGGGAGCAGGCAGGGTTTGGAACCAGTTGAAGCCCGTGGGGGCCACCTTGGACTCAGCCCTGCAGGGGAACTCTGGAAGTATGTGGAGGGGCTGCACGGAGCACTTAAACTTGCTACACTAATCAGGAGCCCATTGGTTAAGGACTGTCCCTGGAGAGACACACTTTTAGTTCCCTGCCCCTTCTCCAGCTCCCACCTCAGTACAGGTCAAGTCCAGCCATCTGAGGGCAGCCCCAGACACAGAAACATACGTGTGGGCTGTTGAGGCCCGGAGCACATGGCGGGGGAAGCAGAAGGAATCTGAGGGGGCAGTCGCAGAGATGTAAGAGCACTGGCCCCTTGCCATCTGTACAAGCAGGGCTGACCATAGTGCCGCTGTGTGCCAGGCACTGTCCTAGTTCAGAGGACTTGAAGGTGGATGCAAACAGCTTAGGCCCCAGCTCTCAGGGCAGGGAAGACCAGGCTATGCAAACAGCAAACAGGTCATCATAGACTAAGACACGTGGCATAAGGAAGAGTGCATGAGAGCAGATCAGAAGGCAGGAGTTATGCTGGGGGATGAGGTTAGGAGAAACCCCTGGTTCACCCTGTGAAAAGAGTGTGCAGACCAAGGGCTAGAGCCTCCAGGGTCTTTGAGTCTTCTCAGGCACTTGGGAGTCCTTGCATAACCACCACCCAGATGGATGCTGTGATTCTTCCTAACCAAAGCCATGGGTGTCACATTCATTACTGATATCTGCTCACTGTAGGTTCATGCTCACAGAGCCCGGGACCTCTGCACTTATGGTTACTGTGAAGCCTGCAGGATCTAGAGCCAGCATGCCAGAGGCTGGATCTGCCAATGAGCTGTGCAGCCTCAGATGGCAGCTTAACATCTCTGTACCTCAGGCTCTTTAAGCGTAGAATGGGACAAACAGTACCTTCCTTACAGACTTTTTTTTCTTGAGGAACGAATGAAGTGGCACGTTGTATATATGTATAGCATGATTCCACTGTATTACATAAATATGCACAATTGCTATGCTTGAAAATAAAGAAATGCTTAAAAGAGTAAATGGAAATGAGTTGGAGTTTGCAAGCTGTTTATTACAATTTCTGGGCACATTCTTAACACTTAATAAAAGGGAGCTGTTATTTATATCATTAGGTATTATATTTCACATGAGCAGATGTCCTAAATATATTTTTAAATGAACAAGGGTTTATAGGGATGGGTGTTGTGCAGGAGGCTAAATCTCTCATCCCAGAGCTTGGGTGGAACCTCATCTTGGCTTCCGATCCAGCTTCCTGCTAACCGCATCCTGGGAGGCAGCAAGAAGAGCCATCCGTGTTGTGGAGCTCCAGGCTCCAGCCCAATGCCAGCCTTTGCAGGCATTTGAGGGGTGAACCACATGGCAGAAGACTTTTTTCTCTCTTTTGCTTCTTCAAAAGAATATAAATAAATAAGCTTTTAAGAGTGGTTTTACACATGAAGTAGTTTGAATAAACATCCTCAAACTTTGATTTCAGAATTTTTTACACCTTTAAAACAGAAGAGCCCAGTAAAAACAATTCTTTAAATGTTGCTTTAAAGCGTTATTAATCCATTATATTTATAATAATAAGCTCATTATATGCTAACATACATATTAGGAAAAATAACTACATTTTTTTAAAGAAAAGTTAGTAACAAAGTTATGGCATTTTGCCCATATCTTCAACTCCTAGTTTAATGGTAGACAATCAGGTTCCCATTTTTAGCTTACATTTACTATATTATAATGTATTATTTTGGTTGAAATATATATTAAAAATGTAATTTCCCACAGTTGGAAGGAAAGTTTTAAAGCCTTCATCTGATAAGTGTGAATATTCTTTGATCCTACACCAAAGCTCAACAAGAGCTGCTTTTTTTTTTTTTAAGATTTAGTTACTCATTTATTTATATGGAAGGCAAGTTGCAGAGAGAGAAGGAGAAATAGAGAGATTCCCTCCATCTGTGGTTGTTAAAAACTATGAGGACTGTTAATAGTTTTTTTCTTTTTTCTCGCTTTTGTGCCTTGGGTTGTGGGAAAGGTGACCATTTTAACCCTCTTTGCTTTTCCATCATCGCTGCAAACAACACCACAGCAGCAATGGAGCCACTGGTTGCGACACTCGTTGCTTGCATCAGGGTGCCTGGGTCCCCATCCCAGCTTCCAATTCCTTGTTGGTATTCACTTTGGGAGTCAGATCATGGTCCAGTGTAGGTCCCTGGCATCCACAAGCAGGTCTTTCACACCTGGCTTCACTACTGTCCCCGTCCAGAGCCACTGCAGGCACTGGGGAGTGAGCCAGAAGACAGCAGCTTGTTCCATCCATCTCTGTGTCTCTCTGCCTTTCAAGCAAAACCCATGATTGATAGATATGATAGATGAATGATGGATGATAGGTAGATAGACATGGGCTATGAAAGCACTTTTTAAAAACAGATTTATTTATTTTTATTGGAAAGTCAGATATACATTGAGGAAGAGAGACAGAGAGGAAGGATCTGTCTATTGATTCACTCCCTAAGTGGCCACAACGGCCAGAGCTGAGCCAATCCAAAGCCAGGAGCCAGGATCCTCTTTCAGGTCTCCCATGCGGGTGCAGGATCCCAAGGCTTTGGGCCATCCTCCACTGCTTTACCAGGCCACAAGTAGGGAGCTGGATGGGAAGTGGGGCCACTGGGATTAGAACTGGTGTCCATATGAAATCCCAGCGTGTGCAAGGTGAGGACTTTAGCAGCTAGGCTACTGTGCCGGTCCTGGAAGCACTTGCTTTACACTGGATGGTGTGGCAGACAGTGGGGGCAGATATTTGCTTCCATATTTGCTGCAGTTTTGATATGATTTGCATGCTACCAGAAATAAAATACACATTTTTCATTTTGCCTCTATTCTGTTCCCTGGATGCCCACCTGAGAAGTGAGTGGGCAACTCTCAGGAGTCCAGAACAAGCTCGGTCCTCAGAGCTGGAAGGACCTCCAGGCTCATTGGTCTCATCCATTCCAAAGCTGAGACAGGGTCCCCGGAGGTGATGAGGCCTCTCTCACTCCCTGAGGTAGACTCCCTGACCTCACAGTCCCGGCCCCAGCCCTTCCTCGCCAGTGGCCTTGGGAAGTTGCTTAACCCTTCCCTCCATCTGTTTTTCCTTGCAGAAGCAGACAGGAGCTGCCTGTCAGGGTTGTTGTGAAAGTTTCAGCTGTGCTTGTCCACAGGGTGTCTGATGCAGGCAGACAACCCCTCCTGGTGCCAGCCTGCATGACAGCGGTCACTCCAGCCGCCGGGAACACTTTTCTTGCTCCTATTGTTAGCATGGCTAAAGGCTCCAAGTCCCCATCCTGGCTGGTGCCAAGGCAGCATGAAATGTTTCTCTGTCCATGAGTTCTTGTGACTATATATGGAAGTGTGTTTCTGTGTTTGGCTGTGATTGAGCAGAAGTGGGGCTGTGTCTTTTGCCAGTCAAGGACACACAACAGCAGGGTCCCGGCTCAGACCACCTGGCCTGCTCTGCCTGTTCTGGAACATTCTGTGGCAAAGGGAAAGCATGATGGTTCAGCCCAACCTCAGGCAGCCTCAGCCCAACGTGATCACGAAGGCCCCTCCTTCTCCTTAGCACATCCAGAGCCATGTCATCACTAGAGCTCTTGCCAAGGAATGACACTGAAACCTTGTTTGTAAGTCACCTCTTTTTTTTTTTCTTTTATCCTTGGCAATGTGCAGTTCCTCTCCCCAACCTCACAAGTACGTGAGCCCTCAGTGCCTCCAAGTGCAAGGTCTACCCGCCATGGTGCAAACCTAGTTACCTCTTGGTCCACCTACTGTGAATGGAGTCTGTAGGGGACCTTCCCTGGAGAAGGAAGAGGGAGCAGAGGGAGCCGGCATGAGCCCCAGAGATAGGCTCAGGTCTCTGGAGCAGAAAATTCCAAGTTCATGATGCGAGGTGTAGAGAGGGTGCAGGTACCAGGGGCTGTGTCCTTCTGCCTTGGACACCTGAACTGCGCTAAAGGGCCAGAGGGGGCTCAGGGCATTGAGAAGCTGCCCCTTAGACGGGACCTGGGCTTGACCCTCTAACATCCTCCTCCATGTGAGACCCTTCAGTGGCTGCCCTCTCCCCACTTCCTCTGCCCACTTTCTTGACCTACCAGGCCCCTTGCAGTCTGGCTTGTGCCTACCTCTCCGCTTTGCCTGTGACCAAGTCTGACTCCAGCCCTACCCTGCCAAGGACAGGAACTGCCGCAACGCACCTTCACTGTGCACTGGACTTCTTCCTCCCTGACCCTCACCCTGACCCTCGGGTTGGGAGGGGTTGAATCTTTCTACTTTCCTAGCATCATTTCCCAGCTCGGTGCTCTCCTTGCATAAGCAGAGGAAGGCAGCTGTCATTCAACACTGCCCACCACTTGGGGCTCAGCGTGTTGCAGGCAGGAACAGTGTGGTCCTGGCACTGTATTTACTTCCTCTCCAAGGCCAGGGAACCGAGAGGAGGAGGAGGAATGGGAGCTCATTCAGTCAATGTGGCTGCCTGACAACAGAGTCAGCAGCTGAGCTTTAGACGCTGAGCCCTGTGGCTCACCTGACCCAGTCTGAGAGCGTTAGACACATTGGCAGAGGCTGGGGGAGATGTGTTTCAACCACAGACTCCAGGGCAACACCTCACTAATGATTCAGATTCTGCGGGGCTCAAGCGTGGGGCCCAGAAGTCTGCACTCGTGTAAAGCTATCCAGGGATTCAAGTGCAGGTTTAGGGGGCGGCAGCACCCTCAGAGAATAACATGCTGTGTACGCTGCCAGCTTCTAAATATAATTAGGCCTCTAGGGGTCCGCAGGGTGAAGGGGAACCTGTGTGTATGGTGTGGTGTTGGGGAGGAAACACAGCATGTATTTGGCTGGCTCTCTGTGCCACCTGGTGTGTGTGTGTGTGTGGCTGGGGGGTAGGGAGGAGACATACATCCCCTGGCTTTACCACAAAGACTTTACTCCAGAGCCATCCAAAGTTTGCAGAACCTGCATACTCTGAGAGCCCACAGCTTGAAATGGCTTTAGCTCTCTGTCACCTGCTCTTTGTGGCCACCACTTCCCTACTGTCCGCAACTGCTGGGGATTGGAAAGCCTAATCCAGAAGGGAGCATGGCTGAGACTCTTAGTAGAGCCCTCTTGCAACTACAACCTGGAAAGACTTTTTGGGGTTCAGCGGCATCCCCAAAGTGGCCCCATGAAGAGTGTGTGTGGTAGGGTGGAGGGGAGGGGAAGAGCAAAGGCAATTAAAGGGCCCTTGTTGCAGTGTCCCCTTGCAAGCTTAGCACAGGTCTGTGCAATCCTGGCAAGAAATGTGGCAAGACCTTTGCTTCAAGGAGACAGTGATGTGTGCCCAAAGTCTTCTAAGCATCTGAGTGCCACCAGGCTGTTATCTCACTCCATCATTCCCTCCACCACAAGAGCTCACTGTTCTGCAGCTGTGGCCAGGGCCTCCTCCTGGCTCTCCAAGTCCATGTCTGCTTGTGCTTGGTTCCAGGGTCCTACTGAGCATCCCCCGCTTGTGACTCTGCCCAGTCTGGCTCCTACAAATCAACTCACCAACTGGGAGCAATTGGGTTTTCCTCCTGGTGACTAAATTCAGGCCTCACAGTGGGTTGTAGTGCAACCCTTCCTGTGTGTAGGCAGCCACTCAGGGCCGTGTGGGCTGATACGCCGCCCAAGGGTACCAGAAGGTTGGTCCATAGCAAAACACAGGTACATGACGCTGGGAAAACATCCTCTAAGAACCCACTGAGGGTGAAAAAGCCCATTTAGTTGCCACCACCTTCTGGATTCCATTCCCTTCAGGAAGAATTCCTAGTCTCCAAGGAGAAGGGGACCCAGATGAATTCTTGCCCTCAGAGCACACAACACGAGCAAAGGCCCCCTCACTCTTCTGCCTGACCTGAAGTTACTTGTGTGAGATTATTTTTAACAGCAAGGGATGCTGATGGTGGCAGGAGAGGTGGGCCCTGGCCAGTGGTGTTCTGGCTGAGTTCCAAAGCCTGGATCATTGCCCAGTATCCCCATTAGATCAGGGCCCTGCTCTCTGGGAGCAGCGAGAGCAAGAGGAGGCAACAGGTGCAGAAAAGCAGGGTGGGGAGCAAGGCCCCCCTCCCATCAGCAACACAGCACAAAACAGATCTGTCCCCAGATGTCACTTGGTACTGGAGGTCAAATACCAGGCTCCCCAGGGAGCCTGTCAGAGGTTGGCTGTGTGGCCTGCATCCATTTCTTTAATTCTGAAAACCTCTATTTTCTAAGGTGGGACCAGAGCCCGTCGCCCTCTAACGGTGCTGCAGTCAGAACCATGCAGGCACAGGAATTATTCAGTGGTAGCTGGCTGCTGGTCCTGATGGTGTGGGGCGTGGGCGTGGGATGGTGGGGTGCTGGCTGCAACCAAGGTTCCAGAACCAAATCATAGAGTCAAGTCCCTGTCTTGCAGAAGGTCTTGGGGTTTTGTCTAGAAAAAAACCCAAAACAATCTACTGGAAAATTAAAGGATCTTAAGCAAAACGAGAGATCTGATTTGGTGAATGTTGGGATTCTCAACAGGTCCCCAAGCATCAGGGCACAGGTGGCCCTGTCTGAAGGCACGCTTTGGGGTGGAGCAGGATGCTATTGCCATTTGGTGGGCAGAGGCCACAGATGGCAGCCAACAGTCCCTACAGACAGGCGGCATCCAGCTCAAATGTCAACGGTGGTGAGGTGGAGAGGGCCTGTGTACATGTGTCACTCTGGTCTCCCACCAGACCCAGAGTCAGTTTTCTTGCCTCTCTGAGCCTCACTCTGTCCACCTACAGCATGGGACTGATGGCATCTGACTGGAGGGTTTGGAAAGGGCTTAGCCTGGTGCTCGGCCCTTTACAAGGGCTTCCTGCATGCCAGTCTCAGGCTGTGACTGTGTCCACAGAGCTCGTGAGCTGTGCCCCCTGGGTGACATTCATTACCCGCAGAGAAGGCTCTTTCAGTAAGCCTGTGACAACTGTCATCCATCACAGGGCCCAGGAAACATGTGCATCTTCGAGTATCGGCATGGACACATCAGCGAAGAATGCAGGGCAGAAACATCACCCTTGGCCGTGTGGAGCTGCTCACAGTCTCGGGGCCTTGGGAGCCAGGAGGTGAGGCTGGTTACAGACTTCAGCTGCCACAGTAACCCCCTCAGATAGGTCTTCCTGCACCCTCCCTGGTTGGGCTCTTTGTCCTCCATGTCACGGAAGTTGTAGTCACCTTCCTTCTGTGCCTTCCCATCTGCTTCATGTCTGCCTGCAATGGCTGTGATGGAAGTGACAAAAGAGGGCAGGAACTAGGTCCTCTTGTGCACAGTACCCTGCATAGGAGGGAACTCTGTAGAGTGCTGCAGAAGGAACAACTGAATCCGACATAGATACAAGGAACTTGCCAAAGCCCAAGCACTTGCTGAAGGCGCCATGGTAAAAATCAGACTCTATGTTCATAATGCACAGGCTGCCCTGTAGTCCTGGGCTAGATGTGACCATGGACTTGGGCCTTAGTGGATAGCTGGCCATGGGAGCCACACAAAGGCTAGTGGCAGCACCAGCACCTGCGTGGCTCTCACTCCATGGCCCGCAGGGGGCTACACCCTGAAGCAGCAGCCTCATGCAAAATGTGCAAGCGGCTGCCAGGCTCCCCATTCCACCCCCATCACAACCCAGGTCACCAGGCACTCCTAATGGGCTCTTGCCATTTCATACAGCGCAGCGTACATTTGGTAACTTCTCATGCAGGAAACACCACCTGCAAAGTATCTTTAATATTTAATGTGACTATAAATTGTTTGGAAAATAAATTCAGCCCTGTGGAAAAGCAGCAGCAGGGACAGGAGGTAAATGCAGGAGGCTGTTCTGCATGGGGTGCAGTAGCCACAGGCTGGGCCTCACTTGCCATGGCCCTTGTGGGCCATGTGTTTCAGGACCTGATGTTAGTGTTTCTGTGAGTGGGGGTAGGCAGTGCTCCCTCGCTCCAGTGCCGTATTGATTCTGAACTCTGGACAGTGCCTCTCTGGATCTACCCACCTGGAGAGTCCACCCTGTCTAGCACCACCTCAGGGGAACACTGGTTAATGTCTACATTCTCTTTGGCCTTGGTGGGGGCAGGTATCTACCAGAAGCTCTTTAGGCCAAACCAGCTGCACAGCTCGCTGTCACATGGTGGAGGCTGGCAGCCCATGCCATCTGTCTCTGCTCACCACCTGTTATGGGGCTCCTTTCTGCCATGCGTATGGGATCTCGAGCAAGCTGCTGCCCTCCTAGTTCAGGCCATGGTGATAAGGCTGTTTGCTGCATTGCTTTGCTACAAAGTGGTTAGAACTGAGCCTGGCATGTGACGGGGGGGGGGGGGGGGAAGCCACTGCTGCAGCCTGGAACTCTCTTCACTACTTCAGCTGTCCCTGTGGGAAACCATGTTTTCTGCTAGTTAACAAAGAGAGATGGCTGACACTCCAGTCATTGTTTGGCTTTTTGGGGCCCCTTTCACAGCTGCCACTGGCAGCATCCCACTTTCTCTGTCTTTTTCAGCATGATGGCAGCACCTTCCCACCTGCCCCCTAGGCTCTTGGCTCCCCAAGGACCAGGTATCTCTGACAAGGTCAGACCCTAACTGAGCAATGTGGTGATGAGTGCTAAGTTGTGTGGATGGCAAGGGCCATCAGACAGGTGTGTGAGTGGAACCATGCTCTCAGCTCTGCCTGGAAAAGGTGGCTTGGTTTTCCTGGCCAAACATGATGCTCTCATCTCTGCAGTCAGCACCACTATCCACCCAAGTCCTTAAGTCAAACATCGAACATTTGAATCTCATCCTCCCCTTTCCCCTTATGCAGTCTTCCTGCATATGGCCCAACCAGTCCCACTATCCAGCCCACTCACCTGCCGCAGGTGCCACTCTGTCTATCCATGCCTACCCCAGTCCTGGTTCTCATGCTCACCAGACAGAGTGGCAACCCAAGAGGTTTCACTAGTAGACCCACTCCCACTCCTGGATCTTGCATTCTCCAGGTGCCTCTGCAGTTTAACTTGACAGAATTAGCTCCCAGTACCAACTTCTACCAGCTGATGCTGTGGCAAAGCCCAACCAATCCACACTTACTCTGACTTATGCATGCACTGGTAGGAGTAGTCAACCCAGCCTGGCTTTCTCCTGATCCAGCACACATGAGGCCCACAGGTGTTGTAGCCCTGCCCGGCATGGTCTGCCCCATCCCAGCTCTCATGCTCACCAGTGGGGATAGTGATCCAACAGAGGAGCCCCATGCAGCTTCGCTACTATGTTCATTCCCTACCATCCAGTCTTACATGTGCTGGTTGGGTGCTCCGGTCTAGTCTGGCATGGCCTACCTCACCTCGGCATTTACCAGTGGGTGCTGTTGCCTAGCTGTGCCAGGAGCCACCCCCAGTTCCAGCTCACACTGGTGGGGGCTACAGCCTTGCCCAGCCCAGCCCAAGTAGCTCCCAGGCCTGGCCCTAAATAAGCTGACTGGTGTTATAGCCCAACAGCTCGACCTGCACACAGTTCTGGTTCTTGGATTTGCTAGTGGGTGATATGAACCAGCCTAGCCTGGCTCACCCCAGATCTAAGCCAATTGTATGCTTGTGGATACCATACCCTGGCTTGATCTGGGCTGTTCCTTGTCTTGGTTCTTGTGCTCACCTGCTACCCCAACAGAGGAGTTCCCCAAGCTCCTCCATCCAGATCTCTCCCAATGCCAGATCTCACACACTGGTGGGTCTATAGGTCAGCCCTACTTAGTCTACCTCCTATCTTAATAGGAACAGTGGCTTTTCCTCATCGGCCCTCACCTATTCTGGTTTTTATTGTTGGGTGTATAGCCCAGCCAATCCTGATCCATATCCAGACACGGCTCACACATGGCTCAGTGGGAGCAGAGACCTGGCCTAGCCCATCTTATACCAACCCAGTGGGTGCTGGATTTTAACCCAGTCTGGCAAATTCCATACCCAGCCCACACACATGCTGAGGGATTCTTGTAGCTATATCCAGACCAGACTGCAGCCCCCTCCCTGGCCCTCGTGCTCTCCAATGAGGATCACAACCCAGCCAGGGCGTCCCCTTAGTTCCCCAACCAGGCCTGATCCCAGCCACAGATCTTGCACATGCTAGTGGTTGCTCTGACCCAGCCTGGCACAGCATAACACCTGTCTTGGCCTTTGCCTTTGGATGTTATAGGCTGGCCTGACCCAGCCACTCCTAGCTCCAACTCTGGCTGGTGGGTGCTGCAATCCAGGCATGCTCAGTCAGCGTCCATCCCTGGCTATTGCAAATCAACAGGTGTGGTAGCCTAGCCCAGAATGATCTGTACTCCAACCTGGTTTCTACATTTGCCAGTGGGCTAAGGTCTGCTTGCAACTGCCTGGTCTGTTCCCTTTCAAAACCAGCCTGCATGCTTGCCGAAGGATAAAGCTACCTTGCTCAGCCTGCTAAACACCCAGGCCTTGACCATGTGCTCGGCAGTAGGAGCCATGGCCCAATGGGGAGTTGCCCAGGTTCCCTACTTGGCTCACTCCTAGACCTAGACCTCATACATGCTCACAGATGCCAGGTCCCAACCCAGCATAGTCTGTCCCCTCCATCCCAGCCTTTGAATGAGATGGTGGATGATGAGGCCAACCCAGCCTCCCCCACACCTTGGTAAGGGTGCACATGTGAGGCTGCAGCCTATACCTGCCCAGCCTTTCCCAGCACCAATATATGTGAGTGTTGGCAAATTCCATGGTCACACCTAACTCAGCCCCTACCTCCCCAACTCTTAAGCTAACCAGTGGGATTTGTATTTCCACAGGATTAGGCCCACATATCCCCTACAGAATCCACCCCAGACCTGGTTCTGTTGCATGCTGGTTGGTGTCATGGCTGAGCATAATGTAATCCATCTACTGTAATGACACTCACTGTCATGCATTGGGATATAGCCCTGCCAGACAGGCCCCCAGCCCTAGCGTTCATGTGGGCTGGCATGTGGTGATCAGCAGTGCAACAGGATAACAAACCGATCTCAGAAATCCCATGTGAGATGGAGCACTGGTTTGACAAATAAAGGATGTCTGGTCTCTCCCCATCAAACCACAGGTCTCAATCCTCTTTTGTTCCTGTAAGTACAGTACACTTGTCTTTTGGAGTACTTCTGCAGTCATCCCTAAGCAATATTTAACGGTTTTTTGTTTGTTTGTATTCTTCTTCTTCTTCTCTCTCTCTTTTTTTTTTTTTAGGATTGTCCCTCAGCAGTAATTCCTCACCTGAACATGTAAACCCTGGTTATTACCCACCGTCATCTCAGTGAACTAGAATCACCTTGCAAATCCTGACTTCAGGTAGGCTCAACCCTGAACCACCCCTGCTAGTGGAACCAGATGGGTAGGGGCTAAAAGACCGAATCAGCCACCAAATTCGACCGCCTCCCCAAAAAAGCTGCCTACTGTGCCTGTGGAGCTTGTGGGCTTTAGGTGACTTTGGAGTGTCTCAGCTCTGAGCCACCTCTGCTGGCACTGCCTGTGGGGCGGGGGACTGAAAGACATTAGCAGCTCCAAAAGTTGGTACCCAACACCAAGTCACCCTCCTCTCAAGAGGAAAATGCAGGCTTGAGCTGACTTCAGGCAGGCCCAGCCCTGAGCCACAACGGCAGGAGGAATCAGCTGGGTGGGGAATAAAACAACTGAGCAGCCCTGAAACTCAACCGATAACCCAAAAAACAGCCCTCTGTGTCTGAGGACTTTGCAGGCGAGAGATGACTTCAGGCAAGCCCAGCAAGGAGCCACCTCTGTCGGTGGCAACACTGGGCTGGGAGCAAAAGGACACCAGCAGGCCCTCAAAGTTGACAGCAGGGCTCTAAAGTCGCCTGCCGCTACTGAGGTCCATGTGGGCTTGAGGTGACTTCAGGCAGGCCAAGCCCTAAGGCACCTCTGCAGAAAGAATTAGCTGGGCAGGGGGCTAAAAGAAATCAGCAGCCACAAAAGTCGACCACCAGACCCAAAAGTCATCCTCCGCTGTTGAGGAACATGCAGTCTTGAGGTGACCTCAGCCAGACCCAGGTTTGACCCACCTCTGCCGGTACAACAAGCTGGGAGGGAGGACTAAAAACCCAGCAGAAGCCCCAAAACGAGACCACGACATGAAAAAGCCGCTCACTGCGCCTGTGGAGCTGGCTGGCTTGAGATGACCTTAGAGAGGTCCAGCTCTGAGCCATTTCTGCTGGCACTGCTCTTGGAGCGGGGGTGCGGAAGCTAAAAGACACTAGCAGACCAAAAAAAACTGTTGATGACCCTAAATTCATCCTCCATTCCTGAGGAGAATGCGGCTTGAGGAGAATTCAGGCAGGCCCAGCACTGAGCCACCAACCGGCAGCAAAAGCTAGCCTGGGTGCTAAAAGACTGCAAGCCATCCCCAAAGTTGCTGAGGAACATGAGGGCGCGAGGTGACTGCAGCCAGCCCAGCCCTGAGCAGACACTAAAGTCACCAGCCACTCCTGACGAACATGTGGCCTTGAGGTGAATTCAGACAGGCCAAGCTCTGAGGTAACTCTGCCGATGGCACCAGCTGACTGGGGGATTAAAAGACCCCAGGATCCCCCAAACTAGACCACGGCTTCCAAAAACCCTCCCAAAGCCTCTCCTGAGGAGTTTGCGGGCTTGAGGTGACTTCAGAGAAGGCCCAGCTCTGACAGACTTCTTTTGGTGCCTCCTGTGGGGCAGAGGGCTAAAAGACACTCGCACCCCAAAGTTCGACCACTGGACCCCCAAAGTCACCCTCTGCTCCTGAGGAGAATGCGTGTGTGATGCGACTTCAGGCAATCTCTGAGCCACCTCTGCTGGCAGTGTCACCAGCTGGATTAGGGGCTGAAAGACGCCAACAGGTCCCAGAAGTCGTCAGCTGCTCCTGAGGAGCATGTGTTCTTGAGGTGACTTCAGGCAGGCCCAGCTCAGAGCCGCCTCTGCTGGTGGCACCAGCTGGGGAGCGGCTAAAAGACCCCAGAAGCCCCCAAACGAGACCGCCTCACGAAAAAGCTGCCCAATGCCGCTGCTGAGGAGCTTGCGGGCTGAGGTGACTTCAGGGAGGCCCAGGCCTGAGCAGACACTAAAGTTGCCAGCCACTCCTGAGGAGCATGTGGTCTTGAGGTGAGTTCAGTCAGGCCCAGCACTGAGCCACCTCTGCCAGTAGAACAAGCTGCGAGAGGGGACTAAAGACCCCAGCACACCCCAAACTCGACCACCACACCAAAAAGCCCTGCACCGTGCCTGAGAGGCTTGCGGGCTTGAAGTGACATTAGAGAGGTCCAGCTCTGAGCCGCCTCTGCTGGCGCTGCCCTTGGAGCCAGAGAGGGGGAGAGCTAAAAGACAACAGCAGCCCCCAAAGTTGGTCCCCAACCCTAGAGTCACCCTCCATTGCTGAGGAGAATGCAGCTGGAGGAGACTTCAGGCAGCCCCGCCCTGAGCCCTCTGAGGAGGCGGGGCGAGGAGCGCGGGAAGGAGGCGTGGCGCCACGTGGGCGGGGGAGGAGGCGTGGCGCCACGTGGGCGGGCTAAAAGACCAGAGGGGACAGAGAGTCGCCAGTCACCCCTGAGGGACGTGTGGCCGCGAGGTGAATTCAGTCAGGCCAAGCTCTGAGGTAGCTCTGCCGATGGCACCAGCTGGCTGGCTGGGGGATTAAAAGACTCCAGGATCCCCCAAACTAGACTGCCAGCCCCAAATGCTGCCAAATGCCTCTCCTGAGGAGTTTGCCGGCGTGAGGTGACTTCAGGGAAGACCCAGCTCTGAGTGACTTCTTTTGGCACCTCTTGCGGGGTGGAGGGCTAAAAGACACCAGAAGCCCCAAAGTTCGACCACTGGACCCCAAAGTCACCCTGTGTTCCTGAGGAGAATGCGGGCTTGAGGTGACTTCAGGCAGGTCCAGCAGTGAAACACCTCTGACGGTGGCGCCAGCTGGTCAGGGGGCTAAAAGACACAGCAGCCCTCAAATGGAACGAGAACCCCAAAAGGTGCCTGCCGCTCAGGAAGAGCATGCAGGCTTGAGGTGACTTCAGGCACACCCATCCCTGAGCCACATCCACAGGCAGCACAAGCTAGGGGAATGGACTTAAAGACCCCAGCAGGCCCACAAAACTGCCATGCTTTCCTGAGGAACATGTGACTTGAGGTGACTTCAGTCAGGCCCAGCCCTGAGCCACCTCTGCCAGTAGAACAAGCTGCGAGAGGGGACTAAAGACCCCAGCACACCCCAAACTCGACCACCACACCAAAAAGCCGCCCACCGTGCCTGAGAGGCTTGCGGGCTTGAAGTGACATTAGAGAGGTCCAGCTCTGAGCCGCCTCTGCTGGCGCTGCCCTTGGAGCCAGAGAGGGGGAGAGCTAAAAGACAACAGCAGCCCCCAAAGTTGGTCCCCAACCCTAGAGTCACCCGCCATTGCTGAGGAGAATGCGGCTGGAGGAGACTTCAGGCAGCCCCGCCCTGAGCCCTCTGAGGAGGCGGGGCGAGGAGCGCGGGAAGGAGGCGTGGCGCCACGTGGGCGGGGAGGAGGCGTGGCGCCACGTGGGCGGGGCTAAAAGACCAGAGGGGACAGAGAGTCGCCAGTCACCCCTGAGGGACGTGTGGCCGCGAGGTGAATTCAGTCAGGCCAAGCTCTGAGGTAGCTCTGCCGATGGCACCAGCTGGCTGGCTGGGGGATTAAAAGACTCCAGGATCCCCCAAACTAGACTGCCAGCCCCAAATGCCGCCCAATGCCTCTCCTGAGGAGAATGCGGGCTTGAGGTGACTTCAGGCACACCCATCCCCAAGCCACATCCACAGGCAGCACAAGCTAGGGGGAGGGACTTAAAGACCCCAGCAGGCCCACAAAACTGCCATGCCTTCCTGAGGAACATGTGACTTGAGGTGACTTCAGGCAGGCACAGCCCTGAGCCTCCCCTGCCCGCAACACCAGCTGGATGGCGAGCTAAAAGACCACAGCAGCCCCCAAATCAAACGCCAGACCCCAAAGTCACCCGCCGCTCATCAAGAGCATGTGGGCTTAAAGTGACTTCAGGCTGATCCAACCCTGTGCCACCCCTGCATGCCATGCAACCTGGGCAAGGTGCTAAAAGATGCCAGCAGGTCCCCAAAGGGGTCAGCTGCTCCTGAGGAGCATGTGTTCTTGAGGTGACTTCAGGCAGGCCCAGCTCAGAGCCGCCTCTGCTGGTGGCACAAGCTGGGGGAGCGGCTGAAAGACCCAGAAGCCCCAAAACTAGACTGCTGCCCCAAAAGGTGCCCAATGCCACTGCTGAGGAGCTTGCGGGCTGAGGTGACTTCAGGGAGGCTCAGCTCTGAGAGACCTCTGCTGGTGCTGCCCATGGAGCTGGGGAGTTAGGGTCTAAAACGTAATAGCAGCCCCCCAAAAGACAGTCTCTGACGCTAAAGTCATCCTCCATTCCTGAGGAGCTTGCGGGCTGAGATGAATTCAGCCAGGCCCAGCCCTGAGCCACCTCTGCCAGTAGAACAAGCTGCGAGAGGGACTAAAGACCCCAGCACACCCCAAACTCGACCACTGCACCAAAAAGCCGCCCACCATGCCTGAGAGGCTTGCGGGCTTGAGGTGAGGTCAGAGAGGTCCAGCTCTGAGCCGCCTCTGCCGGCGCTGCCCTTGGAGCCAGAGAGGGGGAGAGCTAAAAGACAACAGCAGCCCCCAAAGTTGGTCCCCAACCCTAGAGTCACCCGCCATTGCTGAGGAGAATGCGGCTGGAGGAGACTTCAGGCAGCCCCGCCCTGAGCCCTCTGAAGAGGCGGGGCGAGGAGCGCGGGAAGGAGGCGTGGCGCCACGTGGGCGGGGAGGAGGCGTGGCGCCACGTGGGCGGGGCTAAAAGACCAGAGGGGACAGAGAGTCGCCAGTCACCCCTGAGGGACGTGTGGCCGCGAGGTGAATTCAGTCAGGCCAAGCTCTGAGGTAGCTCTGCCGATGGCACCAGCTGGCTGGCTGGGGGATTAAAAGACTCCAGGATCCCCCAAACTAGACTGCCAGCCCCAAATGCCGCCCAATGCCGCTCCTGAGGAGTTTGCCGGCTTGAGGTGACTTCAGGGAAGACCCAGCTCTGAGTGACTTCTTTTGGCACCTCTTGCGGGGTGGAGGGCTAAAAGACACTAGAAGCCCCAAAGTTCCACCACTGGACCCCAAAGTCACCCTGTGTTCCTGAGGAGAATGCGGGCTTGAGGTGACTTCAGGCAGGTCCAGCAGTGAAACACCAGCTGACGGTGGTGCCAGCTGGTCAGGGGGCTAAAAGACACAGCAGCCCTCAAATGGAACGAGAACCCCAAAAGGCGCCTGCGGCTCAGGAAGAGCATGCAGGCTTGAGGTGACTTCAGGCACACCCATCCCTGAGCCACATCCACAGGCAGCACAAGCTAGGGGAATGGACTTAAAGACCCCAGCAGGCCCACAAAACTGCCATGCTTTCCTGAGGAACATGTGACTTGAGGTGACTTCAGGCAGGCACAGCCCTGAGCCTCCCCTGCCCGCAACACCAGCTGGATGGCGAGCTAAAAGACCACAGCAGCCCCCAAATCAAACGCCAGACCCCAAAGTCACCCGCCGCTTATCAAGAGCATGTGGGCTTGAAGTGACTTCAGGCTGACCCAAACCTGTGCCACCCCTGCATGCCATGCAACCTGGGCAAGGTGCTAAAAGATGCCAGCAGGTCCCCAAAGGGGTCAGCTGCTCCTGAGGAGCATGTGTTCTTGAGGTGACTTCAGGCAGGCCCAGCTCAGAGCCGCCTCTGCTGGTGGCATAAGCTGGGGGAGCGGCTGAAAGACCCCAGAAGCCCCAAAACTAGACTGTTGCCCCAAAAGGTGCCCAATGCCACTGCTGAGGAGCTTGCGGGCTGAGGTGACTTCAGGGAGGCTTAGCTCTGAGAGACCTCTGCTGGTGCTGCCCATGGAGCTGGGGAGTTAGGGTCTAAAACGTAATAGCAGCCCCCCAAAAGACAGTCTCTGACGCTAAAGTCATCCTCCATTCCTGAGGAGAATGCGGGCTTGAGGAGACTTCAGGCAGTCCCAGCACTGAGCCACCTCAGCCAGCAGGAAAAGCTAGGCTGGGTGCTAAGAGACTGCAAGCCATCCCCAAAGTCGCAGGCTAGTGCTGAGGAACATGGCAGCCTGAGGTGACTTCAGCCAGGCCCAGCCCTGAGCCACCTCTGCCAGTAGAACAAGCTGCGAGAGGGGCCTAAAGACCCCAGCACACCCCAAACTCGACCACTGCACCAAAAAGCCGCCCACCGTGCCTGAGACGCTTGTGGGCTTGAAGTGACATTAGAGAGGTCCAGCTCTGAGCCGCCTCTGCTGGCGCTGCCCTTGGAGCCAGAGAGGGGGAGAGCTAAAAGACAACAGCAGCCCCCAAAGTTGGTCCCCAACCCTAGAGTCACCCGCCATTGCTGAGGAGAATGCGGCTGGAGGAGACTTCAGGCAGCCCCGCCCTGAGCCCTCTGAGGAGGCGGGGCGAGGAGCGCGGGAAGGAGGCGTGGCGCCACGTGGGCGGGGAGGAGGCGTGGCGCCACGTGGGCGGGGCTAAAAGACCAGAGGGGACAGAGAGTCGCCAGTCACCCCTGAGGGACGTGTGGCCGCGAGGTGAATTCAGTCAGGCCAAGCTCTGAGGTAGCTCTGCCGATGGCACCAGCTGGCTGGCTGGGGGATTAAAAGACTCCAGGATCCCCCAAACTAGACTGCCAGCCCCAAATGCCGCCCAATGCCGCTCCTGAGGAGTTTGCGGGCTGAGGTGACTTCAGGGAAGACCCAGCTCTGAGTGACTTCTTTTGGCGCCTCTTGCGGGGTGGAGGGCTAAAAGACACTAGAAGCCCCAAAGTTTACTGGACCCCAAAGTCACCCTGTGCTCCTGAGGAGAATGCGGGCTTGAGGTGACTTCAGGCAGGTCCAGCAGTGAAACACCAGCTGACGGTGGTGCCAGCTGGTCAGGGGGCTAAAAGACACAGCAGCCCTCAAATGGAACGAGAACCCCAAAAGGTGCCTGCCGCTCAGGAAGAGCATGCAGGCTTGAGGTGACTTCAGGCACACCCATCCCTGAGCCACATCCACAGGCAGCACAAGCTAGGGGGAGGGACTTAAAGACCCCAGCAGGCCCACAAAACTGCCATGCCTTCCTGAGGAACATGTGACTTGAGGTGACTTCAGGCAGGCACAGCCCTGAGCCTCCCCTGCCCGCAACACCAGCTGGATGGCGAGCTAAAAGACCACAGCAGCCCCCAAATCAAACGCCAGACCCCAAAGTCACCCGCCGCTTATCAAGAGCATGTGGGCTTGAAGTGACTTCAGGCTGACCCAACCCTGTGCCACCCCTGCATGCCGTGCAACCTGGGCAAGGTGCTAAAAGATGCCAGCAGGTCCCCAAAGGGGTCAGCTGCTCCTGAGGAGCATGTGTTCTTGAGGTGACTTCAGGCAGGCCCAGCTCAGAGCCGCCTCTGCTGGTGGCACAAGCTGGGGGAGCGGCTGGAAGACCCAGAAGCCCCAAAACTAGACTGCTGCCCCGAAAGCTGCCCAATGCCGCTGCTGAGGAGCTTGCGGGCTAAGGTGACTTCAGGGAGGCTCAGCTCTGAGAGACCTCTGCTGGTGCTGCCCATGGAGCTGGGAGTTAGGGTAAAAACGTAATAGCAGCCCCCCAAAAGACAGTCTCTGACGCTAAAGTCATCCTCCATTCCTGAGGAGAATGCGGGCTTGAGGAGACTTCAGGCAGACCCAGCCCTGAGCCACCTCTGCCAGCAGGAAAAGCTAGGCTGGGTGCTAAGAGACTGCAAGCCATCCCCAAAGTTGCAGGCTAGTGCTGAGGAACATGGCAGCCTGAGGTGACTTCAGCCAGGCCCAGCCCTGAGCCACCTCTGCCAGTAGAAGAAGCTGCGAGAGGGGCCTAAAGACCCCAGCACACCCCAAACTCGACCACCACACCAAAAAGCCGCCCACCGTGCCTGAGAGGCTTGCGGGCTTGAGGTGAGGTCAGAGAGGTCCAGCTCTGAGCCGCCTCTGCTGGCGCTGCCCTTGGAGCCAGAGAGGGGGAGAGCTAAAAGACAACAGCAGCCCCCAAAGTTGGTCCCCAACCCTAGAGTCACCCTCCATTGCTGAGGAGAATGCGGCTGGAGGAGACTTCAGGCAGCCCCGCCCTGAGCCCTCTGAAGAGGCGGGGCGAGGAGCGCGGGAAGGAGGCGTGGCGCCACGTGGGCGGGGCTAAAATTCCACAGCAGCCCTCCAGGTCGGCCACTGGCCTCCACGGTCCCCATCTGCTCCTGAGGAGGATGCGGGCTGGAGGTGACTGCAAGCAGGCTCAACCCTGAGCCACCTCTGTCAGTGGCACCACGTGGGCGGGTGTGTAAAAGACCCCAGTCATCCCCGAGAGTCGCCAGCCACTCCTGAGGAACATGTGTTCTTGAGGTGAATTCAGACAGGCCAAGCTCTGAGGAAACTGCCGATGGCACCAGCTGGCTGGGGGATTAAAAGACCCCAGGATCCCCCAAATTAGACTGCCACCCCAAAAGCCGCCAAATGCCTCTCCTGAGGAGTTTGCGGGCTTGAGGTGACTTCAGAGAAGGCCCAGCTCTGACAGACTTCTTTTGGCGCCTCCTGCGGGGCAGAGGGCTAAAAGACACTAGCACCCCAAAGCTCGACCACTGGACCCCCCAAAGTCACCCTGTGCTCCTGAGGAGAATGCGTGTGTGATGCGACTTCAGGCAATCTGAGCTACCTCTGCTGGCAGTGTCACCAGCTGGATTAGGGGCTGAAAGACGCCAACAGGTCCCAGAAGTCGTCAGCTGCTCCTGAGGAGCATGTGTTCTTGAGGTGACTTCAGGCAGGCCCAGCTCAGAGCCGCCTCTGCTGGTGGCACCAGCTGGGGAGCGGCTAAAAGACCCCAGAAGCCCCCAAACGAGACCGCCTCAAGAAAAAGCTGCCCAATGCCGCTGCTGAGGAGCTTGCGGGCTGAGGTGACTTCAGGGAGGCTCAGCTCTGAGAGACCTCTGCTGGTGGCACCCATGGATCTGGGGAGGGAGGGACTAAAATATACTAACAGCCCCTCAAAAGACGGTCCCTGACCCTAAAGTCATCCTCCATTCCTGAGGAGAATGCGGGCTTGAGGAGACTTCAGGCAGCCCGTCCCTGAGCCACCTCTGCGGGGGCCGCCAGATGGGCAGGGTCTAAAAGACCAGAGTGGACCCTAGAGTCACCAGCCACTCCTGAGGAACATGTGGCCTTGAGGTGAATTCAGACAGGCCAAGCTCTGAGGTAACTGCCGATGGCACCAGATGGCTGGGGGATTAAAAGACCCCAGGATCCCCCAAACTAGACCACCGACCCAAATAGCTGCCCAATGCCGCTCCTGAGGAGTTTGCGGGCTTGAGGTGACTTCAGAGAAGGCCCAGCTCTGACAGACTTCTTTTGGCGCCTCCTGCGGGGCGGAGGGCTAAAAGACACTAGCACCCCAAAGTTTGACCACTAGACCCCCAAAGTCACCCTGTGCTCCTGTGGAGAATGCGGGCTTGAAGTGACTTCAGGCTGACCCATCCCTGAGCCACCTCTGCATGCTGTGGGAGCTGGGCAGGGTGCTAAAAAACCCCAGCAGGTCCCCAAAGTCATCCTCTGCTGCTGAGGAACACAGAGGCTTGAGTTGACTTCTGGCAGACACAGCCTAGTGCCACCTCTGCCGGTGGAAACAGCTTGGTCGGGGGTTAAAAGACCCCAGCAGCCTCCAAACTTGACTACTGGTCCAAAAAGCCACCCACTGTGCTGGAAGGGCTTGTGGGCTTCAGGTGGCTTCAGAGAGGCTCCGATCTGAGCCCCCTCTGCTGGCGCCGTCTGTGGGGCAGAGGGCTAACAGACACTAGCAGCTCCAGAAGTCGCCAGACCCCAAAGCCATCCTCCGCTCCAGAGGAAAATGTGGGTTGAGGTGACTTCAGGCAGATCTAGTGCCATTTCTGCTGGTGGCTCCAGCTTACCTGGGGCTAAAAGACCTCAGTATGTCCCCAAAGTTGCCCGCTACTCCTATGGAGCATTTGGGCTCTGCATCATAGGGTTGTGTTTTTTTGTTTGTTTGGTTTTTTTTTTTTTTTTTTTTTTTTTTTTTAGAGCAAGAAGCATCCCAAGCTGGCTGGCTGTCCTGGCCATGTCTCACTCTGTTCAGGGTTATATGTGAGCCAATCCCAGCCCAAGCTGAATGGCAGCAGGGTGCACCACATCTTGGCTTGTCTCCCAGAAATGGGATATCAACAGCAGGTGAAAAATGAAAGATGAACTTGGGTTGAAGACCAGCACTCAGGTCAAAATGGTTCGGTGAGGCATCCTGAAGTCAGGCTTCTCCTCTTAAGTGGGTCTGTGAGTTCTTCCTTCCTGTCATCCAGATGAGGAGATGGCAAGTGGCTAGCCCTCAGGGAGGGGGTTCGAATCCCAGCTTCACCATGGTTTCTTGCTCTTGGGTCAACTCGGGTAACTTTGCTGTCCTTCGCAGTCTCCAGGGCATAAGATAGGCTGCAAGGTTCGTCCAGGACCCAGGATGGTGACAAGGATGAGGGAGTAGTTCTCACAGAGTGTCAGCCAGAGGTGCCGGCAACCCAGGCCAGCCATGGCAGCCAGCCACTCGTGTCCTCCTTCCCTCTCTCCCTTCCTTCCTCCCACAGTTGGGATGGGGTCAGAGGCACCTGCCTTCCCTTTCTGGGAAAAGGAGCCAGAACCAGGCTGCCTTCCTGAATAGGCACTAAATGAGCAAACGCATGTCTGGGAATAAAGAAGGTAATTCATTCCAGGGCAGATATCATCTCCCAGGTTCAGGGGTTAATGGGCTTGGAGGATTCCTAACAAACGGTGTCCCAAACACTCTGGCTGACGGCACTGAGGGCTCATTGTTTTGCGGACAGCTCTTCAGCTGGGCCCCGTTTATTAGGAAACTAATACGAATGCACAGTAAAACCCCTTAAAGGTAACAGGAAGTTGGGCGATGGAGAGACCAGGCTTCCCTGCCTGCCATCAGGCCCGCCTGGCTCCCAGCTCAGGAGGAGGATGGCTGGGAGCCAGCAGTGGCCCACGCACGCATGCATTCTGCTCTTGGCTGAACTTGGAAGCTGCCAAGAGGCGAACTCGTGGACAAGCACGTGCAGATGGGAGGGGGCACGTGGCCAGCAGCCTTCTGCAGGATTGCAAAGCACAGCCTGGCAGCCTGGAGGAGGATAAAAGGAAAGCAGTCATGCTCTTTGTGGGCTGTATACCTGCAAGTGAGGGAGCTGGGGAGGGGTGATGGGTGTGAGAGGGGGGCAGCCCAGGAAGGCCTGAGGACATTCGGGTGTTTTCTGCCTGATGGAGTCCCTCAGAAAAGCTCCCCACTCCAGCACAGGTCCTGCAAGCAGATGCCAAAGCCTGGCACTATCCTTCCTGCCTATGGATTGCTTCAGCTCATTACCTGGCAATGGGCTAGGGCTTAATCTTCTAGAAGCTTTGGAGTGTAGGTGTGAGCCCTTGCAGGTGCACAACCTCTGTGGCCACCAGGTGGCATGTGGGGCCCTGGGGGTAGCTGGTTTTGGTGGGACTTTCTCAAGGGAACTGACTCAGCTTCAGATGCTACCTGCTGGGTCAGTTCCCCCCAGAGCTTCAGGTGGCCCTCCAGCATCAGGTTCTTGGCAGGTATCTTGCATTCGGAATTATATCTGAAGCGCTTCCTGTGCATGCTGAAGGAGTGCTTCTCAAACTGACAGAGCATATACCCAGACTGTTGGCTGCACACAAAATAGCTGGGCCTACTGTCCCTCACTTACCCCAGTTTCAGAAGGTCTGGGGTAGCATCTGATGATCGACATTGCTAGAGTTCCTCTGATACTGCCGTTGGTGAAAGGACCACACTTTGAGGAACATGGTGCATTTACAACCTGCCGAATTGCATGCTGTAATTTCAGGCTAGAAAGGGGAACAACCCAGCTGAGTGCCACACCACCCTAGATCCCCACAGCAGCCTGAGTCATCCAAGTTCATAATGACCCAGGAAGAAGTTGGTGCTGAGATGCTTTTTGCAGACTTCTGGCTTCAGCCTGGACATTGTGGCTGAACAGGGAACTAGTGGATGGAAGATCTTTCTGCTCCCCTAAGTTCTGACCTGGGACTCTGGGCATTTAAACAAAAGCCTCCTTTTCTGATGAAATGCGAAGGTTGCCTGAACATAGAGAGAGGCGGATTTACCGGCCTCTGGGGCAGGAAGGAGTCGAGAGCAGCAAGTTGTTGTGGAGCCAGGCGGCTGGTGGTTTGTTCATGAGACTGCAGTAGAGGACAATGGTAAAACAAGTCTTAGCAGCACACTGTAGCTGTATGAAGCATGAGCAAAACCAACCTCTTCTCCTTACACTTTAAGCAACCACATACTCAAACTCCCCTGCATTGCTGGGCTGGACAGGGATAGAAGTCTCTTTTTTAAAGGTTGTATTTATTTTTTTAATTTGAAAGGCAGATTTACAGAGAGAAGGAGAGACAGAGAGAGAACTTCCATCTGCTGGGTCACTCCCCAGGTGGCCACAAAACTGCAGCCGAGTCAATCCAGAGCTGGGAGCCTGGAGCTTCCTCAGGCACACAAAGAGGGTGCTGAATCAGAACTGGAGTAGCCACTTCTTGAACCAGTGCCCATCTGGGATGCTGGGTTCTCTTAACAAGCCACAACACAGTGATGGCCCCTAGAAACTTCTGTAGACTTCAGTCCTGCCTCCCCGGCCAGATGTGAGCTCATGCAGCTGTGGCCAAAGAGGAAGATGTGTTAGATGACAACCACCTGTGGGTTATCATCACTATTATTACTGTTGTTGTTTTAAATCTGTAAGTCTCTGGGTGTTTTCTGAGTTCTCTAAGCCTGAGGGCAGGACCCTGGTGCTTCAGACACCTGTGTGATTCGAATGTATTGTGGGATTCACAGGCAGGCTCCAGGAACCTCAGCGAAGGCACACCTCGGCAGAGGTGAACTGGAGAATGAGAGGGACAGTCCTTGGCCATCCTTGGTCTATTCACTGTGTCTGCTGGGCGCAAGATCTCAGAAAAAGCCCTCCTCCAAGATAAGCCCCTGACCGTATGCCAGTGTTTACATCTGTGCCCAGTTAACAGAGCTGACTTTCCCCACATGGGGCTCAGTTGTCTTTGTTGGGAGGGTTTGGGCTTTCTAACACAGGAGCAGGGCTGGCAAAGCAATGGATTCCGCCTCTCCCACTGGAGTTCTGAATCTCTTCTGCAGATGTAGGCTGCCTGGCCCCTTTCCAACCATGACGGATGCTTGATGGCTAAACCTTGGCCAGCAGTCCTGGCCGGCCCGTGGCAAATGTTCACTCACTCTGGGGCTACCCAGGATTTCAAATTGAAGCAAGGAGGAGCAGGGCAAGGGTGGTTATTTTAAGTTTGTGAAGACCTTGACATTCACCATCATCTCCGAAATTCTCAGCATTTGTGAATGATTCAAAGGTCTGGAGCTTACATTCGGTCATCACTTGAACAAAGTATGAGTTTGGATGATGTGCATCAGAGGCCAGGCAGGGGGACAGGGTGTTACACGGACACCCATGAGTGTCTCAGCCCTGTGGAACCTATGGCGTGTGCAGGGCCTTCTGTCTCTTGGTGAAAATGACCCCACGGTTGTAGCTGCAAGGAACACAGTGCTCAGCAGCTGCAATGGGAGAAAGCAAGCAAGTTGGAAAAAGCCAGGAATCCGGCTTGAGTGCAGGTTCCTCCCTTGAGATCTCAGAACCCCCTGGGGGTTGGGTCCCAAGAGCAAAAACAACAAACTCCAGTGGTGAGTCAAGCAAAGGGCGGGGAGCTTGGTCATGCCTCACTTCCTGTAACCGCTACTGCAGCCCCACAGGTGCAAGCTTTTGTGATTATCACTCTTTAAAAAGATTTATGCGTTCATTTGAAAGACTGAGAGAGAGAAAGGGAATGAGGCGGAGAGAGAGGTCTTTCATCCATTGATTCATTTCCTAAATAGCCACAAAGGCCAGAATTGGACCGGTCTGAAGTCAGGAGCCAGGAGCTTCTTTTGGGTCTCCAGCACAAGTGCAGGGCCTGAGCACTTGAGCCATCCCCCTCCCTCCCTTTTTCCCAGGCCATCAGAAAGGATCTGGATCAACAGGACAGCAGGAACATGAACTAGTGCCCCTAAAGTACACCAGCACCACCGTTGGCAGTTTTCCCTGCTGTGCCACAGTGCCAGCCCCCGTGATTCTTATTTTTAGGTGAGAGAACGGATGCCCATAGAGGTTGCTCAGCTTCAAGACCACAGAGCTGGACGGAGACCGAGCAGGATCTCCGTGGACCGAGCTGTGGTGAAGCTTCCCTGCCTGATCCCTCATTTAACAAGGCCATCTCCTTGGCTCCTTACCTGTGCAGCCACACACTGCAGAAGCCTCTAGAATTCCAGGCACTGTTGAGACCAAAGCAAGCTCTTTATCCCGACCTGTAATGTGTCAATCCTGCCCTGTTTTGAGCAGGATTTCCTGGTCCTGGAGGTCTCCTGCAAGCAGTTTTCTGTCTCCTCCCTGCTCATTCTGCTGGCTATAAATCTCCACTTGACATTGTTGAGTTTTTGGAGCTGAGCCCTGATCATAACCCTGTAGCTGTAGTCTTGATACTTGAGTGTCAGGATCATTTTTCTTTGACAAAACACAGGCGATTGGTACGTGAATTCTTAATCTTTTCACTGTCTCCATAGATGAGTGTTGTTCAGTAACTCTATAACACTAGACATTTAAAACTTTCTAGGAACCACATTCAAAAAAGAAACAGGGATTATTTAAAAAAAAAAGATTTAGTTATTTTTATTGGAAAGACAGATATACAGAGAGGAAGAGAGACAGAGAGGAAGATCTTGCATCTGCTGCCTCATTTCCCAAATGATCATTTGGGCCACACAGGATGGGCCCATCCCCTGGTACGATGCTTGAACTAGAGAATTTCTTTGTGGGGACACTCTGGAGCAGAGGGAGCCCTGAGAGAGGCGGAGATGAGGGAAATGAACTGACAGGGAACCTAGCTGGGAGCCCTGGAGGGCTGTCTGGTACGGGTGGCCAGGGAGGGACAGCTTCCCCAAGCAGGTGTGGGATAGCCAAAGCCCATGGCAGGGAGCAGTGGGGTGGGTCATCTCTGGGGGAACCACACGAGGATACATTGACCATGAGTGTAGATGGTGAGACAGTGGGGTGCCAGCCACCTGGAAGAGCTGTGCTGAGGCTGGGTGGCAAAAACTGTCACCTGCTTGGGAAGGGTAGGTGAGTGACAGGTAAGAGCTGGGTCTCTGCAGCTATAACGTGCCCTGATTCACGGGACATCTTGTCCCAACAGGGCCAGTGATGCTGCTGATCTGGGATCAGGCCTAGGATCCTGTACTTCTCCACACTTTTCAGGTACAAATGTTGGCACACTGACTGCATGTGAGGAACCAGGACTGGGGCTGGCTCCTGCTCTGAGCAGTGAACAGGAGGGAAGGGAAAGAAGGTGGAAGTCAGTTGGGCTGTGGAGAGAGCCTAGGGGTTCCACTGGCTTCTCAGAGATGCTGCGATCACTCCAGGTTGTGCCCATGGAGCACCCACCACGTGCCAGGCTCTGAAGTCTGGGCTGTCTCTCAGAGGTGAGCAATCCATAGTTGATGGGCTGAATCCAGCCCCTCCCTGTTTTTATAAATAAAGTTTTTTGGATTCCAGCACACTCATTCATTCAAATGTCATCCTGGGGGCCGGAAAGTCACTTTCTGTGATGCTGGCATCCCATACAGGCACTTGTTCGTGTTCCAGCTGCTTCTTTTCTGATCCAGCTGTTTGCTAATGATCTGGGAAAGAACAAAAGAAGCCCAGCCAAGCCTGGCTCTAGCCTGGCCCAGCCCTAATCACTGTGGCTATCTAGGGAGTGAGCCAGCAGATGGACGATCTCTCTATCTCTTCCTCTCCTTCTATAACTCTGTCTTTCAAATAAATAAGTAAATACATTTTAAAAATGCTATTGGTCTGGCTGCCTTTCTAGCTGACTCTGCTTTCCTGAGTTGGCTCGTGGCAACAGAGACCTGTGCACAGAACTTAAGTCTTTAGTAGGTGGCCTTGCGCAGATTCAATCTAAAAACCCTTCTTTTGCACAGTATCTTATAAAATTCTCATGTTAGCCTTGCCATGCAAGCTGTGCCCTTTCACAGATGAACAGAGGGAGGTGTGGCAGCAGCAGGGCACTTGCTCAGGCTCTCACAGCTACTGGGAGAACTACTTAGGGTAACCCATGCCAAAGAGGCTGCTGCCCAGGCTCTCACCACCATGCAGCCTCAATCCAACAGGGGCAGGTCTCCAGTGTAAAACGTTGGTTTATGGTCTGGGCTGTGAATTCCTTGAGCAGCTACTGGGCCTGCACAGGCTGAGGGTCTTCTACTGGAGGGATGGGTTTGTGGTCCCCACCTCCATCTGCCTTTATCCACTCTTGATTTTACTGATCTCAGTCCCTGACATCTCTGGGCCACAATCTCTCCTACCAAAGGCTTGTAGTCATCGGAGAATCACCCCAACTTCCCTGTTTCTCTGTGGGATGTTTCTCACCATCAGCTTCTTCTTCATTATCATCACTATCACCAAAAAGACCATTACCATCACCTTCATTATCACCATCACCCTTATCACCACCACCATCACAACCGACACTACTACTATCACAACCACCATCACCACCACCAAATTTACAATCATCATCACTGCCATCATCCCCAACACCATTGACATCAAATACTGTGGACATACAGGTTGTCCACCACTCAGAAGAGCAAGGAAACTCACCTATGTCTTGCCCATGCATGTTTGCTCCAAGAAAGCCTACAGGAAAGTATGAAATTCAACCAGTAAGGCTGCCATGAACGTGGTGCTGCCCCTTTGGGCGTGGGCGACATGGTGCCATGTGGCCATCTCTAGGTCCCACCCACGTCCTCCTTACCAAGGGCTCTGCTAGCCAGTTGCCATGGTGACCACTGGGTACCTTCTGAACAATGGAGAGTGATGGTGGCTGCAGCACCTCCACTCGACATTCCTACCCACCCTTATTGCCCTTGATTGTTAGGGAAAAAGAAAGTGTGCTTGTTGTCAGAGTGAGAGGGAGCAGCTCTCCAAGACCTCTTCTTTGGAGTCCCCAGGGAACCTGCTTCAGGCCCTGGAGTTATTACTGCTCTGTTCTCCTTCCCAACTCCTACTTTAGTCCCCATCAGCACCCCAGCAAGAGACTGCTGGGGAGAAGGAGGGGAACGACACTGCTGGACCAGTGCACCTGTGCTGCTATTTTATGATGCTTATTCAAAGCCCCAATCTTGCTCATCCGCTTCCCTTTCTCCTGCTATTCCTTCTGCCTTCACAGAAAGGAACTGCCTCACAAAGCAGACATCCCTTTGCTTGGAAGAGAGGCCTGTAGGGTCCTGGCAGCCCCATTGTGGACTCTGGGAGGTGGGGATGAACACCAGCTGGGAGATGATCAAGTGGCAGCTCAGCAGCAGAGGAGCTCAGAGCTTGGTTCTTGGACCCTTCTCTGTGGCAGCCTCAGACAAGTCCATGTCCATAGCTTCAGCTTCTTCTGGGTGAGGCTAAACATCACATTAACCTTGCAGGGATTTAATGAGCTGATGATTCTATAATACAGATACTTTCTTCATCCCCTGCCCTGCCTGCCCGTTGCCCCTTAAAGGATCTCAGCCTGCTAAGGGTAGGGATCCAGTGACAAAGAAGAGTTTACCTCTCAGCAAGATGCGAGCAGGAGAGATAAAGCAGCCATGCTATCATGCGCTATGGTCTGATAAGATAGTTTCAGCCAGATGGGCCCACAACTCTAGAAAGAAGACCTTGGAGTTGGCAGGGATGTGGGGCTGCTCGGAGCCCTGTATGGTGCTTTTCTCAATTTCAGATGGCAGAGGGGGAGGAAGGTCTACAGACTTCCTCTCCCCAGGCAATGTCCCTCCTATCCCCTTTTACATCAGTGCCCAAGATAACTGTCACAGGACGGGGTTCCTCCAGAGGACGGATCCCTCCAAAATCCCCAGGGGGTCTAGCTATTTGAAAATTTTCAGAATTTGCCCATTAAACATCTGCCAGCATGCTTCAGTCCCTGCGTCACCAGCAGCAGAATTCCCACATGGACATCTGGCACTGGGGCAGGTCCCAAAACTCCTAGCCAGACCGACTGAGTCAGCCTATCCCGGAACGGGGACCTTACCTCTGTGTCATTGGAGGCCTTTCCAAGGATTCACAAGCATCCAAACATGCTGCGGGATTGGGCAGGAATGAGAGTGAAAAGGAAGATTGTGGAAGAGTGAAAAAGAGTTTCAGTAGCTTTTCCCAGAATCAGCCAGGAGGCTGCAAGACAGGAGGTGAAGGCTATAGAATCAGCCAGTTTTTCAAATTGTGGTCGTATAGTCTTAGTGTGGCACCAGTAGGGCATCCAGCACTTTCTTAGCACTGCCCAGTCATGATGCAGAGTGCCTTATGTGAATGCTTCATTCATCTTTCTGCCATGATGTATATTTCTCCCATTGTACAGGTGAAGAAAGTGAGTCCCACGCCCAAGATTCACGTCCCATAAGAACTGGAGGCAGGAGTGGTACAACTTCAGAAGCAATGATTTTCCCCTAAGCCTTAGGTACTGGCATGAGGCAGAGGGTCCTTAACCACTTGTGGTGCTGCTGTGCCACAGTAGCATGTCCTCCAGAAGGGATTTGAAGACTCAGGGTTACTCTTTGAAGGCCACCAAAAGTCTCAGTGAATAAGTCGGACAAAGTTTCCAAATGAGGGATGTGCGTGCTATGGTTTGGAGAGCGCGGGGCAGCTGCCACCTGCTTAGTTTCTTCCTGGCCTGTCCTCCTCACTCTGTTGACTGAGTCAAATCACTCCACTTGATGGCAGTGAGAATAATGATGGTCGTGATGCTAAACTTGGGGCTCCCGACCCAAGTCAGACTTGGAAAAAATCAATGAAAAAAATGAGGCACGTTCCAAAGCCAAACAGAAAACCAAGCCACTACCTCTAAGAACAAATTTATTTTAGGCAAATCTTCAGAGGGACTTTGGCTCAAAATCAGGAAGTGAGAATGAAAGCAGGATGGGCTGAACTGGGGTTGCCAAGGAAAGGTCGACCAAGAAGGTAAACTCCAGGGGGCAGGCAAGGCTGTTGGCTCTCTCCGGGAGCTTCTATACTCCTATCTTGTGAGACCCATCACTTTTTTTTAACAGCTATGTTTTCTCTTTTTTTAAAGATTTATTTTTATTGGAAAGGCGGGTGTATAGAGAAGAGTAGAGACAGAGAGGAAGATCTCCCATCCATTGGTTCACTCCCCAAGTGACCGCAACGGCTAGAGCTGAACCGATCTGAAGCCAGGAGTCAGGAGCTTCTCTTGGGTCTCCCATGAGGTGCAGGGTCCCAAGGCTTTGGGCCATTCTTGACTGCTTTCCCAGGCCACAGGCAAGGAGCTGGATGGGAAGCACAGCAGCTGGGATTAGAATTGTTGGCCATATGGGATCCCGGTGTGTTCAAGGTGAGGACTTTATCCGTTGTGGTATCATGCTGGGCCTGATCCGTCGCTTTTGGAGTTTCTCATTTAGAATCTATTTCTCCTACCACTCTGCAGAAACTACACCAATGTCTGCTCTGTTCTTCATTGTAATCCCAGCACTGAATATAACACTTGACCCCCAACAGGTACTCAAAATGATCCTTCTTAATAATGGAAACAATAGAGAACCCAAAAGGAATGGTTCAGGTTAATTACACAGAGTTTTGCTGCCATCTTTTCTTATTTTTTTTAAAATTAAGGTTCATATATTTGAAAAGCAGACTTGGAGAGAGAGAGAGAAAAAATCTTCCATCCACTAGTTCACTCCCCAGATGGCCGCAACAGCCAGGGCTGGGCCAGACTGCAGCCAGGAACTCCTCTTGTGGGTGCAGGGACCCAGGAACTCAGGTCACCTGCTGTTGGTTTCTCAGGTGCAGGTTGAGCAGGGAGCTGGACCAGAAATGCAGCAACTGAGACTTGAGCCAGCACCCATTTGGGATTCTAGTGCTGTAGGCTGCTGCTTGACCCATGCGCTATAACACGGGCCACTCTGCAGCCTTCTTTCAAATGCCCAACTAGGATGGCCCCTCGTGGACTGGCAGAGTCACAACTTAAAGTGGCCTGTGCCAGGCTTTGTGAATGAATCTGTTGTATTCATCAATCTGATGTAGTCGATAAAGTTGTATTAAAACATAGTCACCCCCATCAGCCTTGTAGTATCTGTGAGTGTTGTCTTGCTATTAACAGCAGACTTGCGTAGTTGAGAGATAGTGTGTTAAGTCCACCAGGCCTGAAGGGTAGACCAGCTGGCTCAGGCAAGTACCAGTTTTTAGGTCTCACTCTGGAGCTGTGTCTGGGACTGAGAACATGAATTTCTGGGGCCCAGCCCATACCTGTGGGCTTGGACGGGGTGTGGGGAGGAGGCATTGGAGCAGAGCAGAGGCCCCACAATCATCCGGCCCCAGCCCCATATCCTATTCTTTCATAGGAGGAAGAGCAGCTGGGAGAGAGGCAAAGACCATAGTGTGTGTAGGTCAACAACCTGTCTCCCTTGGCCCTGTCCCCATTTTTGGGTTGGAGGTCAGGGGCTAGCAATACGCTCCTTGATCCAAAGTTGTCTAGCAGCATGCAGCCCAGGCATTTGGGTGATAGAAAGGGACAGGAGGGAGATAGAGGATGGGAGTGTTCTCTAGACTCCACCCCTGGTGCCTACGCAGCCCCGCAATCAGTAGATACCCATGAGGGTGGCTGGACTCAGCAAGCCACCACAAGCAGGGGGTGGAGCAAGAGGAAGCTGAGGTTGAATTGGATGGTCTGTGTTGCTGAGGACCTGTGTGACAGGAATAGCCCAACAGTGGGGACAGGGAGAGGACAGTTTCCACAGAGCCAAGCATTGCTATTGCAGTTGTCTAGTATGGGGTGACAAGGCATCCAAGCTTGGCAGCCATAAAACAGCCTTTTACTCTAGAATACATAGGCGGGTCAGCTGTCTGCAAGGCGTGACTCCTACGCCATTGTAGGGGCCCTCTTGCACCTGGCGACCATCTCAGTGTCACTTGGTCCTCCCTCACCTGGCTTCCTGGTAGCATAGAATCCCGGGAGGACTTTGGATTACATTTTCTAACCCAGCCAGGAAATCCCACATCAGGGCTCCCGCCACTTTCCATTAGAAGTGAATGTCTAGGTCTGGCTTGTGTTCAAGGGCAGGCAAGCGGAAGACCCTGGGGACAGATTTGCAAACCCCCACAAACGCACTTCTTCTCTGCCAAGGATGTGAGCCTTCAGGAACTGCCCAGGCAACCAGAGAGGGGAAAACAGATGAGGACTGTCATCCACTCTCTCCCCACAGCCCAGGACTCTGGGGACAGCAACCAGAGTAACCCCCCAGGGACCCCTGGATTCGCCCCTAGAGAGAGCAGGCAAGCTTGAGCCCAAGCTTCAAAAACAAGTAAAGCTGAAGCTTGGAATGTCAGTGGGGATGACACTCACGGTGCGGGGTTACACATCCTCCGAGGACCAGGCTAACACATCTGTGGAGGAGCCACATCATGTAGGGAGGCATGGCCACAAGGGATGGAGGAGATGGAGGGGCTGCCCTGGGTGACAGCAATTGTAGAAACAGCAGCGGCTCCGATCTGCACTCCTGCCCAGTCAAAGCGCCTGAGGCCCAGCCAAGGGCTTCCTGGCAAAGGCCTTCTTGGTAGTCTGAGCTCTAGGAAGGGTGTGGGGGAGGAATGGGACAAAAGGAATTGGATAAACTGCTCTCTGGGGGGTTCCCAGGATTCTGTGTTCCCTGACTGTCTGGCTCACAGGCGATAGTGTTGACAGTACACTGAGGAAATGGTCTTGAAGAATGTGTTTCTTTAATTAAAGCATCTTTCAGTGCAGAAATCAGAGAAGTGTCTGCAGAAAATGATGCTGGTCTCTTATTCCACTGTAGGAGAGGTAGTAATGTGTTTCTCTCTCTCTCCTCCCCCATCTCTATCCAGACTGCAGTAAGCTTCTGCCAGTGGAACAGCTTCTGCCCCAAACATTGCTCTTCAGCTGTACCTGCCATGGGACCCATGCACCCACAGCGATGGGCTAGGCTTCAGAAAAGGGTCCACATATGAGTGGTCCCCAAAATTTGCAAGCCCTCTGTCTCCCAGACATCCCTCCTATGAGGGGATGGAAACAGGCTGCTGAGAATGTGGGGATGTGGCTATGACATCACCGTTCACAGCTTGGGCTGAGAGCTCTGCTGCTGTAGGTGATGTCTGTGAACTGTCAGTGTCACCCATGAGCTTGCTGCATTTCGGATCATTTCGGTTCAGCTGGCTGTAGGGCTCAGAAGAAGCAGGTGTGTTCGAGAGCCTTCATCCACGTGGTCGGGATCCAAGTGCCTATGGTGCTCAGGGCTTAGCCAAACTGCAGCACGACTTGCTGGTCAGTGGCAAGGGACCCAAGGACTTGAGCCTTCCCTACCGCCTGCAGCCTTAGTAGGAAGGAGAGGTCAAAAGCTGGAGGTGGGCACTGAACCCAGACTTTCCAAAGTAAAAACATCCTCATCAGCTTCTTAACCATGGGCCAGGTGCCACGTTGAGAAGTACTATTTTGGGTGTTCTGATGCCTTATCCTCTCTGATCTTTCCCTGTCCCTCTAAAGGCATCTGGAACAAGATGGTCACCCATGGTGTACCCCCTCTGCTTCTGACCCCTCTGGCACCTGGAGCTGGTTCTTCATCCACAGCAGTGCAGAGAACCTAGGCATAGCTGCCCTCCAATCACACCTCAAGAGGGACCAGGCACATTTGCAGTACCTGAACTTGAAATGTTCCTGATTAAGCATTGGAAGGAGTGCTGGGCAGAAATATTCAGGCCAAGTGGTTTGTGCTCAAGCAGCTGGACTGTGGACCATGCTTGTCCTCTCTTTGGAAATGGTTTGAATCTGTGATTCTGGAGCAACTGTGGTGATTGGTTCCCTCACGCCAGGGGGCCATTTGTAGCCCATCCAATGCTGTAGTGGTTGGTTCATTTTGCAAGGCCTGTCTCCATGCACATCTCAGAAATATTTCTGTTCCCCAGTCTTTTGCCAGCGGTTATTTGTACAACAACTCAACAAGCATTGGGAAAGTACAATCAGAAGATTTGAAGCATCCTTTGTTTGTTTCTGTGCCAAGTCCATCTTTCCTACCTGTGCCCGGAGGCCAGGAGTTGTGGTTTTATTTTAGGATCAATTTTTAAAAATTTATTTGAAAAGCAGAACTAGAGAGCAACTGAGAGACTCTTTCATCTGCCAGTTCACTCCTCCAAATGACCACAATAGCTTGGGTTGGGCCAGGAGCTTCTTCTGGATCTCCCATGTGCGTGCAGAGGCCCTAACACTCGAGCTATCCGCTGCTGCTTTCCTGGGTGTGTTAGCAGGAAGCTGGATCAGAAGCTGAGCAACTGCAATTAGATTGGGCACATGTGGGATGCTGGTTTTGCAGGTGGTGGCTTAATTCTCTGTGCACAAAGCCAGCTCTGGGAGTTACAATTTTAAACACTGACAATTCTGTTCTGCTACTCCACCACAACCTGATGAAATATGGCAGGCCCTCCAAGCATTTCCCACCTGAACAAATTTCAACTTCCCTAAATGACACCCTTCTAGAAGTGCCCTCAATCCATAAAAGTCTCTGAACTCCTTTGGGAACAGCCAAGGCCCTGGAGCAGATTGGGCCCAAGCATCTATACTTTGCAGGAGCCATCCCAGCTTAAAAGTCAGGCTTCTGGGCACCTGGGAACTCTAGGTTCCAGACTGTATTCTAGCAGCTGGCCTGTCTCAGTGGGCTGTTTAATGTTTGTTAACTCTGGCCTTGTTTTTTAAATCCTCAGGGCTATCCATGGGATCCATGCAAGCAGAGCCCTGGGCAAGTGCTGGTGGCTGGTGATTTATCCTAGGGGAATTCCAGGGAGCAAGAGTGAGACCGTAGATAGCACAGGCTAGGCAGCTGTGGCACCTGGGAAAGTCCTGGTCCTCATTCAGGGCTACTGAGCTTGGTCTGGGCATAAGGGCAGGGCAGGCGAGTGGGAACCAGGACTGAACAGCTCACTGTGGACATAGCTAAGGGGCCACCACCAAGCCCTTCCATTCATCTTATTATCCCCACCACTCAGATAAGGAGGCTGTGAGAGGTTTGCACAGCTATGAAGCATGACTTGGGGTCCCAGCACGCAGGCTACCTGGTTCCACAGTCTCTCCTGGGAATTTGCCCCACCATCCGCAAATGCCTGGGTACCACAGTCACCTGGTTTGCTCTGAACTTGCCACGGCTTATGATGGAAAGTTCCAGAGCCAGCAAACATAGCTGATTGGCTTTTCCCCAGGCAGGCATAAGCAGGTGGGTTTGGGGCAGTTCCCTCTCATGTCTCATCTTTGGCTCCACTTCTGCATCCCAGCAAGGCTGTTTCTGAGGGAAGTTGGAAGCAACTTGCATTTCATTGGATGATTGTGCCTGAACCAAACATTTGTGTAGCTCAGCAGGTTAAGCTTCCACCTGCAATACTGACACCCTATATCTGAGTGCATGTTCAAATTCCAGCTGCTCTATTTTCTCTCCAGTTCCCAGTTAATGCACCTGGCACCTGCCAGCAGCAGAAGATGCTCCAAGAGCTTGGGACCCTGCCACCCATGTGCAAGACTGCTTAGGCCTGCTCCAGCACTGGCAGTTGAGCTCATCTTGGGGAATAAACCAGTGGATGGGAGCACTCTATTTTTCTCCAAGTAACTGTTTTTAAATAAAAAAATAAATAGGAATGTAAGAGATTTGATTTCTTTAAGCTGGGTACTTTTAGTACTTATTTTAAAGATATATATATAATTACATATATATATATATTACTTGAAAGAATTACACACATTGGGAGAGACAGAGAGAGAAAGAGAGATTTTCCATTTTGCGGGTTCATTCCCCCAAATGCCTCCACAGCAAGAGCTGAGCTGGTCCAAAGGAATGCAAGAGCTTCTTCATGGTCCCCACATGGGTGCAGGGTCCCAGGACTTTGGGCTATCCTCCACTGCTTTCCAGATATAAACAAGGAGCTGGACGGGAAGTGTAGCAGCTGGGACAAGAACTGGTACCCATATGGGATAACAGCACTTCAGGCAGAAGATTAACTTGATAAGCCACCATGCTGGCCCTTTTTTACATTCATTAAATGAGGCTCTTTTATTCTAAAATGGTAGTGGGCAGGGCAAGGCAGGGATGATGTCTATAAATGCAATTTGGAGGATAAATGGGCACCATTGGGGGTCCCTGAATGCTCTATAAGGTGGGAGGACCAAGATCCCTTTGCCAGTTTTCCCATTGGTTGTATCTGGAATTGCCCAAGGCCAGTCGCCACTGGATACCCTGAGCAAAGGAGCTTGACAGAGGATACACCTGCAAGATCCCTCCATCCCCCAGGAAGCAGCTTCACGGGCACTGCTCCAAGATGACCATTTCAGAGGTCAGGATGCCTAGAGTTTCCGGGGCCATGCCCACACGGAGGCCAGGCAGCCGGCAGGCAGAGAGGAGTCAGGCAGACCAGCAGCCTTCTCACAGGTCTCCTATGGAGTGTGAATTGATGGGTTTAAAGAAGCAGGTGACAGGCAGTGAGTGACCCAGAGTGTAAGCCTGCACAGTCCCTATGTGGTGTGGGGTTGGCCAAGTCAGCTAAGCCAGCTGCAGCAGGCTGTTCACTGGGGAAGTGGTCTCCTTGGGGAGCTGCAGTGTGAGGCAGGCGTCCGCACCAACCTCACAGAGGAACTGGGGAGCCGGGAGGTGCAGGACCTGAAACTGTGTCAAGGGCACCTAAGCCCTCTTCTGGGAAGGGAAAGTCCAATTCATGTTCAAAGTGGATGCTGAGGCTGTATGAACTTGTAAGCACCCATGACAGGCCACTGGGAGGGAGCAAAGACAGCAAAGAAGTGACAGAGAGGGTGATGACGAGACAGGCCACAAGAGGGTGCGGGCATGGACATGGCTTCAGGGCCACCTTTGCAAAGCAACACCAGCACTTCCTCAATGGCCAAGTGACTCAGACTCTTGAAGCTGGGTTTCTGCCATGGTACCATGCACCTGCTAATACCTGTGTCTTGCGAGGACTAGAAAACTGATGAGATGCCGTATGTTTGGGCAGCTGTTCGAACAATGCTAACCCTTTCACTCTTTGCTGTTTGTGCTGTGATATGCAGGAAAAACATGTGCAATATGGCTAGCAAGAGAGATTTTCCTCAGCTTTGAGATGTTGATCCCCCAGTTCATTTTCCCTAGAGTGTTTTGGGATGTTATTCTTTACATGAAACAACAGAACTACGAAGGGGATTTATGAACACATTTAATAACAGTTTTTACATGGATACGGCATTTTACGGGCTGTGCCTGAACACTTAAACTGATACAGAAACACAATGCCAGGACAAGCTAAACACCACCAAGCCACCACTTTCAAAATAACATATGTTTATAAAGCATTCCGGTTGACTGGCTGAATATAATCGCTTGTTTCAAAGAGCTTACCTTTTGATGCAGAAAAACCGGTTTCCATGTACAATATGCTGTGTGAGATCACTCACAGTGTTCAGACACTCCCATTTTACAGATCAGGGAACTGAGGTTACTGGGGATTCATGCTCTTGGCCCCAGAGCTGGAACTGATGGGAATGCATAGGAGTGGAACCCCAGCTCCATTCCTCTCCTCTGCTCCCTATCATAAATCTCTTCTCTCCTCTCCTCTCTTACCTGCCCCATTTGCAGGTGATGCTGCCTCATTCGGTGATTTTTCCACACTGTCCAGGTGTTCATGAATCCCAAAACACTAGACCTCCAGCTCTGCCCTGACTTAGCTATCCACTCCCTACTCAGTGCATCCACCGCTAACTCACCCAGAAGGCAGCTTTCAATCCCCCAGTTGCTGCTTTGTCCCTCCCCAAGCTGGCCCCTCAGTGGACAGCATGGCACCCCCGTCCATCAGCCTCAGGCTTCTCTGGCTACTCCTTACTTTATCACATTTACACATTCAGTCTGTTAGTTAAGTCTTTTAGCTCTCTACCCACACTACAGTGCAAATCCAGCCAAGTTCACCACTTTGTCCAGCAGCCTTCTCCTCTCTCCCTGCCTTGTGTTTGTCTCTTCTGGGTTCTAGCCAAGGTGAAATTTTAAAGCCACAAAGTTGACCATGACACTCTCATGCTTGAAACTCCCTGATAGATTGCCTTAGCCTGTGAAAGGAGCAACAGAAACTCCCAGTAGTGCTGATTCTCTGCTCTATCCCTCCTTCTTGGAAATAGTAGCCCTAGGGAAGGTGTTGGGTGCAGCAGTAAAATCACCACTTGGGACACCCACATTTGACATCAGAGTTGAGTCCTGGATCCTCTGCTTTCAGTCCCAGTTTCTGAAGCCAGGAGCCAAAGCTTTATCTGAGTCTCACACAAGGGTGGCAAGGGCCCAGACTCTTCTAATGCTTTCCCAGGTCATTAGAAGGGAGCTGGATCAGAAGCAAGGTAACCTGGAGGTCACAGGCAGGGGCTTAGGCTGCTGTGCTCACACCAGCCCCTGCCTCCCTGTGCTCTGAGCTGCATCATCACCTGGCCCCATGGGCCTGTTTCTGAGTTAGGGGTTTCTGTGGAACACTGTGTCTGGATCCATGGACTTCTGCCACATGTCTACGTGGGAAGGGATCACTCTTAAGATCAACTGCTGCTACTACTGTATGCATCCTAACTCATTACTGGATGTCTCTGTAATATCCATTTCTCATGCAGAGAAATGCTCCCCATTAGAGTCTCTGATTAGGGACTGACATTTCAGGTGCTCTTGGAGCTCTGAGTCAGTGGCTTTGAGTCATGTGGCTGGCGCCACATGAATGAGTTGCAGGCCTGTGCACAGCCTTCATCTTGCTGGGTTTACGGTGTGATGGGGCTGGGGTGCAAGTTAGGGGGTAGTGGTTCTAAACATGCCTGGCACTTCAGCTCCTTTGGCCCCTCTTCCTTTTGGGGATGTCAGAGTCAAGCCCTCCTCTTCCTCAAGACAGCTTTGCACATTGAGGATGGGCAGAGGCTCTTAAGGTAAGCTGGACTCTCTAGATGGGGTACTGCAGCTTAAGCACTGTGATCTTAGGTGCAAGTGGGCTCATTAAGGAAATGTGCCTTCGATTGCTCAGGTCATGTAGCGGTTTCAGGACCTGATCGTTGTCGGAGGTGAGTAGGAGAAGGGTTTTCTACCCAAACACAAGTCTTCCCCAGCCAAGTCACACTGAGGCCGCAGTTCCCGTGACCTGGGCCATCTGACTGCAACGCAGAGTCACAAGCACAGGCGAAATGAGCTGTATCCGTGTCCTTAGTTTCTCTAGCCCAGCTGGCTACCTAGGCATGTGATTGTAGATGCAGGGTGGGGTAGGTGGTAACACTACATCCAAGTTTTGCACCTGTCTGTCCACTTCATTAAAGACATCCAAAAATAGTTGACTGTCACGGTAGAAATGAGTACCAGGCCAGTCCCTACAATGGCCCCCAGTATTCTCCACTGTCTGCTGTGCATGTTCTTCAACAGTCTTCTCCCACTTAGGCTAACTCGTGAACCTCTTCTATTCTGCAAAAATGACTCAGAGACTTTTGCAGCTTCTGATATCATGTTATTTTGTGGATCACTCACCCAGAGTAGCTGGCTGCTGTGTTGGGAGGGTACTCAAATGGTCTTTTTTTTTTTTTTTTTAAGATCCATCTATGTTTATTGGAAAGGCAGATTTACAGAGAGAAGGGAAGACAAAGAAAAAGATCCTCCATTCACTGGTTTACTCCCAGAAGGCCTCAATGGCCAAATCTGAGTCAATCCAAAGCCATGAGCCAAGAACTTCCTTCAGGTCTCCCATTGGGCACAGGTTCCCAAGGCTTTAGGCCGTCCTACACTGCTTTCCCAAACCATACTAAGGGAGCTAGGTGGAAAGCAGAGTAGCTGGGACTCAAATTAACAACCATGTGGGATCCTGGTGCCACCACACCAGCCCCAAAATGTTGATGATTTTAAGACACCACACTTTGGGGTATTGCTCCACACAGCAGTAGATAATCAAGACAATGGTAAGTAAGACAAGTATATTTCTGAACAACAGGAGGGTGTAGTTTGAGAATCATGCCATTTGTCTCGTTTCACAGTAGCTAAATCATTTTTCTGCTTTTTAAAATCTCAAGAAAGTTTGTTCTTCTTTGCCATATGAGGCTGTTCTTCATCAGTTCTCATTATTTCAGAGCAGAACACTGTTCAGTCAGGGACTCGACCCTCCCCTTCTACAGAGAGCTGTGTTAAGACATTTGGGTATGGGTTCCCCTGAAGCAGATCTTGAGACTGGGGATTTAATTGCAATTTCCTGGGGGAGACGGTTCTAGGAAGCACTGAGAAATGCAATGTTGCACTAGGGTATCCAGCATCCCTCCCTGGCACAAATGACCCCTGTAGACGACTCAGCTTGGCTACAGGAGAGCCCCCAAGAGGTGCTGGGGAGCCCAGCCCGGGAGATGAGCTGTCGGCCTTCTGAATCCTGGCCTTCACTGGCTGAGGGTAGGCTGCCAGCCAGCGAGATAAGCAATGTGTATAGAGCTGAACCAGGGAGCAAGTGCAGAGAAGGGAAGGGCAGGTGGGTGAGTGTTGACAATATCCTCTGCAGCAGGCAGTTTTCATCTCCTGGGAGCACCAGCTCCTCCCTCTTTCCATTCTAGTTGGGGGAAAGGACGTGGAGAGATGAGAGAGCAGGAGAGAGAATAAGACCTATATGGGGTCACCCAGGCTTTGTCTACACACAGGAGTCTGGGGCAGTACAAGAGAAGGGAGTGGTTAGCTGCCTTTCACGGTAGCGTCAACAGCCTTTGGAGTAGACCATTCCAGGCTACAGGCAGCAGCTTGCCTCCCTCCCTTGTTGCCATGGTGAGGTATCCTTGGCTCCCACCTATCCCACACCAAGTCCCCATGACTTGCACCGATGTCCTATGAGGTCTACAGACCCTTATCATACCTTCCCCCCCATTAAATTCCACTTTGCCAAGCAGAGCCAGCGATGGGCCAAGATAAAGCGTCTCACTTTATCAGTTGTCAAGTTTATATGCATCTAACCAGATCCCCTGCAGGATGAGCTGATATAAGAACTTGCTGAATGGAGCCTAAAGGTCGCCTGTGTGAAAAACATTCAAGAAGGATTTGAATAAAAAGTACGAGGCCACCAAGCCCTGCAATGGCGCTAAATGGGTGATGGCAGTTTGTAGCAACACGCATTGAAAGATGAAGGGTCTCTGGCTGGTCTAATTTGGCAGGCAAACATTTCATTCTCCAGTGCGCAGTAGCCTCTCGCTTTGCAGGATGGAGCCGAGACGCCGTGTGCGAAAGCTCGCTCTCCGTTTCAAAGGTCAGCACTCACCATGCGCTGCCACCTTCTTCTGAAGACCAAAGTGTGGCTGGGAGTGATTTGATATTTAAGCTTGACCTGCCTGTCTCGATCTCTTTCGTCTTTGCCTCTTGCACTGTCTCCTACCCTCCCACTCAGACTCCACTGCCTCATAACTCGGTTTTTCAGCCTCAGAAAAAGACAAGAAGCCACTCAGGTGAACACAAATGAGCAGCCTCAGCAACGTGGCTGATCCTAATCTGTGTATATCACTTTATTTGGTGCTGCAGGGAGTGAGGGGATGGGGTGGCAATGAATTTTGTGGAAACTGTGAGATTTGGTGATTGTCACGGCAGCATGACATGGTGGTTAAAACTGGAGTTCACGTTCAAGCAGCCAGAGCGCTGTTCTTGACTTGGTACTTTCAGAGATGTGTCATCCTAATTTAGGGGCCTTTTAGATTGGTCACCTGTCAAGTGGCCTAATAATACCCGCTTCTTGAAATGCTTTGGGGGATTCAAGGCATGGCGCTAAAGTTCACTGGTATTTATAGTTCAGTGAAGTTTGAAGCAGGGAGCAAAGGACAGACTCAAGTCGCATGCTTGCGGCAGTGTTTTATAAAAGGACTGATTACAGAGGAGGAGCAGGGTGGAGGCACTCCAAGAAAGAGGAGTGCAGTTACCTATGGCTGTAACCACAGCCAGGCCAGACCTGGTGAGGCAATGAGGAGTCAGCAAGACCCCCAAGCCAGACAGGAAGCTGAGAAATTAACCTCCCCTAGCCTCCTTCTCTGCCCTCCCTCTAGTAGCCTCTTGGGCTCCCAGGGGGTCAAGTAGAGCTCACGTGACACTGGGAAGAAATTCTCCCGTATAACATAATCTCTTTATATAGCAGCCTAGGGGACAGAGCAGCTGGGAAGAGGGTACAACATGGGTCCAGAAAAGACAACAGGACATGCCCAGGCTGTATTCTAGAATACCTTAAAGAAACATGCAAAATAGACCCAGTGCAATAGCCTAGTGGCTAAATCCTCACCTTGCATGCACTGGGATCCTGTATGGACACTGGTTTGTGTCCCAGCTGCTCCACTTCTTCTGTTCCCCTGCTTGTGGCTTGAGAAAGCAGTAGAGGACAGCCAAAAATTTGGGACCCTGCACCCGCATGGGAGGCCCAGAAGAAGCTCCTCGCTCCTGGGTTTGGATCAGCTCAGCCCTGGTCATTGTGACCACTTTGGGAGTAAACCAGCAGATGGAAGATCTTTCTTGTTGTCTCCCCTTCTTGCTGTAAATCTTCCTTTCCAAGAAAAAATTTTAAAATGCATTTTTTTTTCTTAAAGAAAAAAACAGGCAAAAATGCTGGGAGTTCTAGTGACTGTATCAACTGAATGGACACAGAGGGCTTTTCTTCTGAGAAGTCTCTGTTTCCCTGCAGTTTTCTTCATTAAGATGTCATTGATTTGAGATTGTGCTCCGATTCCTTTTGTACTAAGCTGCCTTCCTCATCGTGGAAGAAGACTGGATTTATTGACACAATCTCCCCTTCCTTTGCTGCGATCTTTCCATAAAATTTCAGAATCCTGCTTCCATACCCCTTCCCCAGCTGCCCAGTGCCTTGGGGACTTGAATTCTACGCCGAGGCTGGAAGGTCAGCACAATGTCACAAGGTTTTACCACTTGAAGGAATTCTTATTTCATCTTAAAATGAGCGCTTTTGAAAATGTGCTGATTTGTTCATTGTATCGTTGAAAGCACTTGCATTTGATTTTCTACAATTAGTAAACTATATTGCATTAAAAAAAAAAACCTTGGCTAGAGTCCTCTACCTTACCCTGATACTGGAAAACTCATTATTTTCCACAATTTAAGTAAATTATGAGGGGGGTGGTCTTCAAAGAGTTCATGAAAAAAAAAAAGCATATTATGAAAAACTATGCCTGGATTTCAAGGGCTTATTTTCAGCAAAACTACATTCATCTTTTAATTCTACTTTGCGCACACTTTTGGAAGCACCCTTGTGTTTTTGAGGTGCCCACTAGGGCTTGCCAGCAGTGAAAATATGGAGGGAAATTTTGCTGTTCATCAGAAATTCTGACTCTCTCCTTGCCACATTCCTTACCTTTTAGACAGGCAGGTCTTGGTTCCTCCCACTTGGGAGATGGACACAAATGTTTCTGTTCCAAGCTTTTCTGCATCCAGGGATCCAGACAACCATCTCTGGAGAGCTGGTTGCCACCAAGTCCCTTGCAGTTGGACACCAAGGCACTGCTCTAAACATTTCTACACCCTCCATGGCAGCCTCATGAGTGGAGTTAGGACTCAGGCCCACTTTATAGACAGGCAAACTGAGAGTTAAGGAGCTGAAGGAGCTTACTCAAGATCACGCCACTGTAAGCTAATGCACAAGCTACTCTCTGAGGCTCTTGGGACTAGAGTTTTCAATGAATGCATTTTTGGATTGTAGAAAGTTGATTTGGTCCACATTGAATTTCCATTGCTGCTGTACCAAAGTATGACAGACTCAATGGCTTACCACAATACACATTGGCTCTCAAATAAGTTTTTCATAAGCCTACAGAAAGTACTCAGGTTCTCAAAGTTTAATAATATCAGAAGAACAAATAGAGGACATGGAATTCCAGATGGTGACAAAGCAGGAGACTCAACCTAGAGCCCTACCAAGCACCTTCTTTTAACCCTAGCAGCTTACAGCCATGTCCTCTCGTGGAGGTCAGAGAGGAATGTGCAATCAGGTCTTTCCTGGGCCCATTTGAAGATGAGACCCTTTGAGGGTGGCACTGGGTGTTCAGAGAATCAGCTGCAGGCCTGGTCAGACCAGTGCTGTGGGAGAGCAGCGCTTTCCCAACCCTATACACCAGCACCTGTCTCCAGGAGCAGGCGCTATTTGATTAGCCACAAGCACTCACACTCCCTGCTTTCTCAGTGTCTCACCCAATCTCTTTTCACACGATGACATTTCCAACCTGCTCCCTGAAGACACTTGAGAGCTGACTGCTGGCTTAATCCCCGCTCCCACGCAATTGAGGGAGACAAGCAGGGCCCACAATGCTTCTCCTGGAAGGCCATTTATGAAATAAGTGGCCTCGCTGGGAGCAGAGCCCGCACTCCTGGCCTCCTCTGCCTATAACTCTTCTTGCGTTTCACAAGCAGGTACTTGGCCTTGGCTTGGGGCCAGTCATGACTCATCCATGCTTTTACCCAGCCTTTACTCCATGCCACGCAGCTTCTCCTCTTTGCTGGGTCTCGTTTCCCCTGCAGATCACCCGTAAATCACTTCCTTCCACAATCATCAGCTTGGAACATTCAGCCCTGGTTCCAGATGTGGTCATCTCTCTTGGCCTCCAGGGATGCTCTGCAGCGAAGTTTCCTTGGAGCTCCTCCAGATTACCAGCTGGGGGACTTGTTCTTGCGTGAATGGAAGACGACGTCAGACTTGAGCTTTCAAAGTCATCGCAGCTCACCTTGCCCCTAATTCAGGGTGGGACAGCACACGATCTTTGGAGGGAGGGCTTGGCTGAGGTTCCAGGTGGGATTCTGGACCTTGATGTGAGATGGGAGAACGTTCCCCTGGATGATAACCCACTGACATCATTCTCCTTAAGGCTGTTCTGCAAGAAATTCTTTCCCCCTCCCCGCCCCCCCAAAAAAATCTCTTCCAGCTGTTTGAGTTTTTGGAGGTTATTAAAGTCTCCCTTAACTGAAAACTTCCCAAAGTGTGAGCTTAATTAAAACCCCCTCTGTAGAGTAGCCACCGCACAGATGGAAATTACCTTTAATGAGAATGCCTCATTCTACATCCAGGCATAGGAGCCAAACTGTTTTTGTTGAAAGACAATGCAAAGAACTGGGTGATTCTAAAAGGTGTTTGCCTGTAATGAATTTGAATGTGGCTGCTCTTATTCCATCACCGCTTAGTTATTTTAGCAAGTGCCTGGTCATTGGTGTGAACCAACACTTGCACCTGGGGGAGTTTTGGCACAGGGAGGAAAATTTTAATTCCCCATGATTTTTATTAACCAACATGCAATACAATCTAAGTTGCCTCCATCTCTGCCAAGGCTCCGAACTCTCCCCTTCCTTTCTGTCATATTGCTTCGGAACACTTTTCAAAAGAAATTTTGGAGGGCCTGGAGTGGTAGCCTAGTGGCTAAAGTCTTCTTCACCTTGTACGTGCTGGGATCCCATATAGGTGCTAGTTCATGTCCTGGTTGCTCCAATTGACAACCAGCTCCCTGCTTGTGGCCTGAGAAAGCAGCCGAGGACAGCCCAAAGCCTTGGGACCCTGCATCCACATGGGAGACCTGGAGGAAGCTCATGGCTCCTGGCTCCTGGCTTGAGATTAGCTCAGGTCCAGCCATTGCCGCTACTTGGGGAGTAAACCAACAGATGGAAGATCTTCTCTGTCTCTCTTCCTCTTAAGTCTGACTTTACAATAAAAATACATGAAAAAAAAAAAGAAATATTGCAGGGAGTAATATGGGGGACGTAGGTACTGAATTAGGTAGGAATAACTGGGCTAGAAAGACTTTTTAAAAAATATTTCTAAGTGCTACATTGTAACTCCAACCCATCTGGGACCAGGAAGGAGAAGTCATGTTGGCTACATGGAAATGAATGTCCACATGGACGTGCCTTGACACACACACTCAGCTTCACTCGGCTTGTGCATCTAGTGAGGGCACTGCTTTCTACCTCATAAAGAATAAAGTGGGAACCCCTCACGATGGATATCTCTCCATGTGGGGTGGGCTATATGCATGCAGAAATAAATATTCACTTTCTCTCAAATCAATCCTGTTCTCACTTGTGGGCTGTATTAATGAGTATACTTTGAATTCTTAATTCCTGAGGGTCAAGGATTTGGAGTAAAGATTAAGATTTGTATGCCTATAACAGAACCACTGAGGGGAATTCAGACAATCTTATTGATACTTTGAGGTGTGTATATTTGGATAATTAACATAAGATCTACCTCTCCATTTAACCCAAAGTGGTTTTCCCATTTGGTTTTGTTTCCTCACCCCCAATCCCACAGATATATATAAAGTGATCATCACAAGGTTCATAGGAAATACATGTTATGAAAAAAAATTTTGTTTGAACAAAATAAACTCCTATTACTTTATTATAACATGTCTGACCAGTATCTGGTTTAAGACACTAAGAAGGATAAACTATGAGTTTGAAAAGAGCTCCTAGGAAGGAATATGAATTTTGCTAAGATTTAAGCAAGAGCAAACATCAAATTATGATGCTGCTTGGGTGAAAGAATGTTGAAATCACTGATGGTTGACAAAAGTCAATACGCCAAATAAATGTATAATTCATTTTAAGAAGGGACAAGGTTGCACTAAAGATGAAATTGAGTCCATGGCAGTAGACAATCTGAATTAATTTGCAAAGAAAACAAATCTGTTTTAATACCCTTATTCAGAGGACTGATGATTAATAGCAGAAACAATAGTAAACACCATAGATACCTCAATGGGTTCCACGTACACAATTCTTTATGTTTTATTGACTTTTAAGGTTCACTTATATGAGAGACACACAAAAGAAAGCTTCATTCTGCTGGTTCAATCCCTAAATGCCCACAATGGCTGGAGCTGGGCCAAAGCCTAAACTGGTGTTCAGAATCTCAGTCTAAATTTCCCACTTGGGTTTCAACAATTCCATTCCTTGAGCCACCACTGCTGTCCACCACAGTCTGTATGAGCAAGAAGTCACAGTCAGGAAGGGGAGGGAGGTTCCAAAGTCAGGCACTAAGACGGGCGACAAGGGCATCTTGGCCAACTTCTTCACTAGTAGGTCAAATGCCTTCCCCAGTTTACACAATTCTGAGTGGAAAACCAAAGCAGAGCAAACTTCCTGCTCAGTGGATGCTAAATTGTTGCATCTGGATCAACTGCAGACAAGAGCAGAATTTTAGAAATTTTAAACAAGTGGCACCAAAATCCTCAGGCATTTTCCTGACAAATTGGAACAAGGAAGGAAACGTGGATTTACAATCCTGAAGACAAAGCACAATCAGCATAATGGCTACCAAGAGGAGAAAGTGGATCAGTCCAAGCAAAGCAGACTGGTCAAGATCAAAAGTCATAACGCCTGTGTTAGAACATTCAAGATATCTTTGCTTGTTGAATGTCTGCATTACAACTCCTGCTTGTTGTAATATTTTTCTTGGGAAAGTGAGTCAAAGCTTCAGCAGAGAAATGTGCAGGAAGCGTTTACCAGTAAGTCCTTTTCCACCGTGACTAGCTCACACTCATTCCCTTCATCACAAAGAGCAATTATATGAGAGGTTTAGTGGGAAGTCATTTGGGATCCACGTTACAGTCCTAATTTGGCTCCTTCTGAATTCTCCCCCGTTTCCTAATCTTAACAAATTTTCAAACAATATGTAAAAAGAAACCTGCTTTGACATGGCTGAATTCCCAACTCTCAGTTCTGTAGGGATGGTAGTCACGGCTGGAGTCATCACAAAGAGTCTTAGACATGAGGAAGCTAACGTTGAAAATGTGGTTTATATTTTAGTCTCTTTTTTAAATTCCATGTTCCACAGACTGAAGAATTTTCATATAGACGGCATTTCATAGTCAAACCTTGTGTTACTGGTGAGGATTGAAGGGTGGAGACTTGACATCATTACGGCATCTAGGGGGTCACTGGGACTACCTGATGCCCCTACTTCTATCCTCCTTGGTCTTGCATTGTGGGCTGAAATCAGTGCTCTTCCTTCCTAAGTCCTCTGATACTTTCTTTAGAGTCACAAAAAGTTGGCCAACACCAAGACCTTATGTTGATCAGCTCACTTGTGGGAACTGTCAAAAAGAGCCATGAGGCCTGCTAGCCAGACTTTATTCACCGTATAACGCTTGTTAGAGATGGCCCTGGTTACAGGTGTTACAGGGTTAACATTCCTGTAGAGGTAATTGTTAGCATTGATGTGTTCGATCTCAGCACTGACAGACCTGCTCTAGAACCTGGTTTGTATAGTGAGCATATAATTTCCTTAGAGTTAAAAGTACCATCATTAGTGCTTCATCATTCAATAGGGTGTGCAGAAAACTTCTGTACTAAGGAATATTATTATTTGATTAGTGTGTTAAGATGGAGTCAGCAGAATTTGTATCCATGGGTGTAAAACAATAATCATGGCTTCTATATGTAATAAAGAGATTATGTATAATAAATATGTGTAACATAATAATAAAGATCCCTGGATCAGTAGTGGAGCAGTCAGAAACTCGAACTGGCACTCACATGGGATGCCAGTGCTGCAAATGGCAGCCTTACCTGCCACACCACAGTGCCAGCCAAAGGGAGCTTTCTCTTAAAAGGCCAGACAATGAACATTCCAGACTCTGGAGACCAGATGGTCACTGTTACAACTGCTCAGTTGCGCTGCTAAAACACACACACACACACACAGTCCTGCAAGTATGGGAATGAGAAGTGTCCCATAACTTGAAGAACAGCCTTGCCAATGGGTGGGAGTCTCCCAACTTGCAAGCAAAGGCAAAGGGCACAATGGCTTTTGAAACATTTTCTGGAAGATGAAGGTTAAATCCCTGGTGAATGAGGACAGAGGCATGATAAGGAGCAAGCTCTCCTTCAGCCATGAAGAGGCTCCAGCAGCCATTGCCGCTGGCATCTCTGAGCTGTTACAACTGAGGGAGGGCTGGAGGGAGGAACTGGGGTGCCTGCCCACTAAGCACCTTCACGTCAGAGACAGGGGGCTGCTCTCTAGCCCTTCCACGCTGCTCTATGCCTGGGTGGAGCATGCTCCCTTCTCCAGCAGAAACCCCAGGCCAAGTTATATCTTCCCCTTAGGCAGACAGGGGTGCAGAGTGGCAAGTGCCAGAGCTCACCTGGAGTGTCTTTCAGCTTGTGCTCTCAGCCCCACTTCTGGTCTAGGTGTGACCCTGCACTGTCACCTCTCAGCTCCAGGGGTGAGTTCAGAGAAGGAACCCCAATTGGATCCAGCCCATAGTCTGCCCTGTGGCTGTGGCTGGCACCATCTGGAAGCTTGTGCTCTCTGTAGAGATAAGAGAACTAAACCAAAGCCATTGTGCCTAGAGAACAAAGGTCGTAAAGAAGATGAACTACAATTAGAGGCATGGGCAAGGGCAGATAGGCTCTAACATCCACTGGCAGCCACATTTGGACCAGCCAGATCCAGATGTGCCTGGAGACAGGACTCCAACAGAGGCCAGGCAATGATATTGCTAATGCAGGTCTGAACAGGGGCTCCACCATCTCATGACAGGACGACACTGATGGGTCCACATAGAGGCTCCTCAACCTCACCCCAAGAATGTTAGGGGAGGATTATTTTTTCTAACAGAGGCAGATTGACAAAGAGAAGGACCAAAAGAGAAAAAGATTTTCTATCTGGTTCGCTGCCCAAGTGGCCACATTAGCTGGAACTGAGTCAATCTGAAGTCAGGAGCTTCTTCCGGGTCTCCCACACAGGTGCAGGTCCCAAGGCTTTGGGCCATTCCCCACTGCTTTCCCAGACCACAAGCAGGGAGCTGGATGGCAAGTGGAGCAGCCATGACATGAACCGATGTCCAAATGGGATCCTGGCACTTCAGGGAAAGAATGAGCCAATTGAGCCACTGCACCAGGCTGTAGTAGACGATTTTAAATTATGGGTTTGAAAAGGAGAAAAGAGCTGTTTCTTTCAGTGTGTTTCATTGACAAGTTTCATTCATGGGGCATGATAGAGAGATAGGAAAGCAGAGCTGGTCCCTGCCCCCGTTTCCTCGGAGCACGGTGGAAATCTTCCACACACATCACTAGATATGGCTTGGGACAGACTTTCTCCAAAGCCCCACTCTTCTCAAATGAAAATTTCCTGCAATCCTATCATAAAAACTTCTGAAATTTATCTTCTGAAGTTTTTACATAAGTGTGTGACTTGAAACTCAATTTGCAGGTAGCTTTGCCATAGTTGTGTGCTAAAAAACTACAGGAACTTCCACCAATGACTTCTTGGTCCATTTGTGGCTGAGGAGCTTTCTGAGTTTAACTTCTGCATTCTATGCTTTCCCCCCAAGACGGTCTGAATTTGCTCTTGGGGAGAGGCCAATGGTAACACACTTTTGGTTGGAAAAACCTAGCCCTGGTCACTAGCGGTTGCAGTGGTGAATTGTGCCAATTCACCTAGGCTCAGCTGGGGTGAGATATATATTTCGATTGAGATCTTGATTCTGCATGAAGAAGGTAAACCAGATGGCCCTGTCAGCAGGGCTCCAATAGACATTAAGCAGGCTTTCAAAGTTTGTACCACCACAACAGGTATGAAGCAGCCTTGCCCCACTCCCTATGTGATGGCCTCAGGAGACCGTCTTTAGGCAGGCCCCAAGACAGGGTCCTGAGGACAGATCCTCACAGGACAGTTAGGGCTCTTGGATGAAGAGGCTGTGCACTTGTCTCACGTGTACAAGGCAGTCATGTGTGCATATCACAATTAGTGGCCCCTGCAAGCTAAGAAGAGAACCCTTTGACTCACAGCCTCTGGAACTGGGAGAAAGGAGATGTTTGTTGCTTAAGTCACCAGTCCTAGAGATTTTGCTTTGGTAGCCTGAACAGAGAGGCTAAAGGGGGAAGCTTGACCTCGCCCCAGCTGGAGCGGCAGAAAGGTGGCTCTGTGTGTCCAAACCCAGTCCGCCATCAGACCTGGACTCTGAGCAACGTGACTATAGGGAGACTTGAGGACCTAGTCATATCTACCAAGGTCCCTCAAGAGGGACACTCAGGCTATTTGAGGTGGGAGGGTCATGTACCTCATAGAGTATGCTCAGCAACCCTGACCCTAGCCACTAATGCCCGTGGAGCTTTCTAGTCCTTGGGGCATCCCAAACCATCTGCATGCATTTCCAAAACTCCTGGCAGGTGGGTGAAGCTGCTCACAATGACAACAACTGGAATTCCTAGAGAGCAGGATTTTAGCCACTTTGCTTTATTATCAATATAACCCGTAGATTTAAAAAACTGATCCAGGAAGCAGAGCTGCCCAGCCGACGGGCAGAATTTCCATTGCTTTGGTATCCCCATGAGAAATTGACTTCATGCTGTAGGATCTCCAGGGCCAAAGGCCACGAGCAATAGACTTGAACTCCAGGCCCCAGCAAGGCAGAATGGCACGTGTCCAACGAGTTCTCGGTCAGTGTTGTACCTTGAGAAATTATTTAATTGAATTCTTGCCTCGAGACAAAATTAATTAAACTTATGGCTAGTGCCAAACATTTTCCCTGGCTGACCCTCTCTCATTTATCTTCATTCCTGTTCTCAAAAATAACTTCTTTAATTAGTCTTGTTACAATTGATACAAAAGTCGGCTGGCCTTGAATCCACAGTTAGGAACCTGACGGACAGCATAGCATCCAGTGCTTCGGAAACTCAGCTCTGCAGTTGGATAATAGTTTTCAGTTCATCCCCTGCCCTTAATGCTTGTGTCACTGTTAGCTGTGTAACTCCAGGCAACATGTATTTGGGAGGATCAGGGTTGTGGTGCAACCAGTTAAGCTACCACTTGCAATGCTAGCATCCCATGTCAGAGCACCAGAGTCCCAGCTGCCCCACTTCCTGTAGAGCTTCCTGTTGATGTGCCTGGGAAGGCAGCAGAAGATGGCCCCAAAGTGCTTGGCTGCCTGCCACTCATGTAGCAGCCCTAGAAGGAATTTCCAGCTTCTGGCTTCAGCCTGGCTCAGTGCTGGCTGTTGGGGCCATCTGGGGAGTTGAGGAGTGATTGAAAAGACCGAAGATGTGTGTATGTCTGTGTGAATCTTCCTTTCAAGTAACTAGATGAAATCTTAAAAGAAAAGGTTCCTATCTCCTTGGATGGTTGGGAAGATGGGGTGATATTTCTGGACTTCACAGCATAAAAAGCAACCATCGATTGCCTCGCTGAAAGTCTCCTGATGCCATATATCCATCGGCTTTGTCAAAGTGCAAATAACTCTCAAATTTCTTCTCCATTTTTGGGTTAGTTAAGGCTCCAGTGGAAGATGCAGACATTAGGGAGCCCATGGAAAGCTTCAGTTATATGGAATAAATCATTGCATTCCTGGCATCAAGCACATAGGAGATGAGCACTGACTGGTCGTTGACCAAGCGGCACCCGGGGACCACATCACTGCGACAGCAGCAACAGCAGCGGCCTGGCTGCCGCTGAAGCCTCAAGGCCTCAAAGCAAACCTGAGTCACTTACACATCACAAGGCAGTTAACGTTTCCAACAGCCCTAGAAGGTAAGCCCTGGCTGAGGCTGCAGAGAATTCCATTCACTCAAGGTCACGTGGCCTGTGTAGGTGACCTTGGAAAAAGACCAAGTGGCTCATGAGGGAAAACTCAGCATTGTCCCTGGGAGTCTTGCCTCTGTCAGCTTCCGAAGGCTGGGTGGCGAGGCTGGGGATGGGAGATGAGGAGGCAGGGTGGCGCAGGCACTGGGGTGTCTCTGGAGAGCAACCTCACGGCACGTCATCTGGTCTCAATCTCCACTCTGGTTGTCCTGCATGGCAGCCTTCCAGCCTGACACATGCATTTAGGCTGTGGGCCAGGAACTAGATTTATTTGTGAGCCGAGGGTTCAAACAGGTACATAAATTACACGCCTGCAGCCTCATTCCTCAGCTCAGCCTGACACGCCGGAACACCCTTCCGAGTTTCACGGCCTGTTCACTCCTTGTCCTAAGTCGGCTGTCCTCACGGGTGCTTAGCTGCTTCTGCATGCATACCACAGCAGGCACCGTGTCCAGGATGGCGCTGCCATCTTTCCTTCTTGCTTTGCCCAGCTCAGTCCTTGCTCTTGGTCCTGGGTCCCACACTTCTGGTCATGTGCCTCACACACCTCATGCTATTCTGTTGGGTTTTAACCTTTTGAAATATCTTTGGAAGGCAGAGTGATGAAGAGAGGCTGAGAGAGAGAGACATCTTCCATTTGCTGGTTCATTCCTCAGATCATTGCAATGGCTGGGGATGGGTCAGGATGAAGCCAGGAGCCAGAAACTTCATCTGGGTTTCTCACGTGGGCAACAAGGGCCCAAGCACTGGGACTGGCTTCTATTGCCTTCCCAGGTGCATTAGTAGAGAGTTAGATTGGAAGCTGAGCAGCCAAGACTCAGCATTCCTCTGTGATACCAAATACAGGTGTCACCAAGGGCAGCTAAACCCTCAGGCCACAAGGCCACCCTCCCACCCAATACCTCATTCTCTTGGGTGCTTCCCATTGTCCTTGAAATGAAGGCCAAGCTCCTGAAAGTGACCTATAAATCCCTTGAAACTCAGACCCCTACCCACTCTGCAGGCCTCCTCCCAGCCTCTCCTACCCCATGCACCTTACCATGCTGATTTCAGTTTGTCCCCAGGGAGCAGACTGTTTTGTCAACTCTCTCACCTACCCTACCCCCATGGCCCAAGAGAGATTTCCCTTAACCTCCAGGGACCAGTTGGCTAGTGATCACCATCAGCATCCTCATGTTGCTAGGACGGGGTGAAAACCCACCAGCTCTTCCCAATTGAAGTCACTTTCCTCGAAGTCCCTTAGGCCATGGAATTGTTGTCTGCTTTCCTGTTTGCTTTGATCATGTCGTTGTCTATATGTCTTACTACAGAACTTGGCAATCGCAGTTTCATCAGGGCAGGTGAGGAAAAAGAAAAAAGAAGACAAAAGCCCGCTGTTGCTGTCCATTCACAATAATCCCTCACCATGGCACATGTTTTGTATTTTGCCATTTCCTCACATGCCTACGTGAGTGTGTCCCAGTCTTATGAAAGAAGAGACAAGTCCAGAGAGGTTAAGCAAATTACCCAAGGTCACACAGCTAGCAAGGGACAGTGGCAGGGACTTAACTCAGGTTTCCCTTTCCCTGCTTAACACTCACTTCCTGATGAGAGGGTATTAGACCATGTCTGCTTCAGCCAAATTGGTCCCATGAGGGGATTGAAAAAAGTTCAATGAACTTTTTTTCTGGTGCGAAAGCTTATTTTAAAAACCCATGCAGCGTTTCTGTCGTATGCGTTTTCCATGGAACTTCCGCCGAACCCTTGGAAACACTTCTCCCCGTTGTCACAGACTCATTTTTTCCCCTTCCAATTCTCTACTGAGCCCCCCTTGACATCTTAAGAACCTTCCATGGCATCAAAAGTCAAGCTTTTGGGCTGACAGACAGGTCTTATGGGAGGGGAGGCGGTGCTTGGAACCCACTCCCTGGGCATCCAGGAGGGTGTCAGAAATGGAACTGGATCATTTCCTGAAGTTTCCTTTAAACATGTCTGCATTAGGAAATCACAGACCTTTTGCTTCTCAACGATGGAAAAATATTTGAGTGTTGAGTTATTTCTAACAAGGAACACTTATCTACTTTTTTTTCCCCCAAGGAAATTTAGTTCTTGTTAAATACCGGCATATATTTGGGGTATTTAATTGCTCTAAGTATATGGAAATAGGACCACTTGGGTTACATGTTGCCAGTTGCCAACTTCTCATGCACTTCAACAATCTGTCTCCTTTCAAAGCCTGACAGTTGGCAGGAAATCTTGGGCATATGAGAGATGGTGATTGTTTTCAGACATTCAAAGGCAGCCTTCAGATCGCAGCTAGCAGCCTCCTCCGCTTGCCTTCTCCCTCCAGCCCGGCTGACTGGAGTCATCTGTGTGGAGTGGGCTCCCTTGGGCACGTTCCAGGGGAATCATGTTCAATCCTTTCCATCTTGGCTCTGGGCAGCTCCAGGTTGCTCTCCTGTCACAGAGCAAAGCCTAGAGCTGGTGGGGGTGGTGGGCGTGGGTAGGGGGAGCAGGAAGGCATGGGAAACCCAGCGACTGACTCTATTTCCTAGTAACCAAAGCAAACGGTTCGTCCTCTGTCAGCAGGAATGCTCGGATTTATGTACCCCACCAATGCCCGTTACCACCATAATAAACCATATATTTGCAGGCGGTACTTACAGCCAGCTAATCATGGCACTTCATCCTGGCAGCCCCCAAGCTGGCATGTTTCCCATTTTGAACCCCCCAAAATACGATTAGGTGGATGCTGAGTGCTAATTTCACAAACAGCAGTGCCTGACAAAACGCCTAACCGCCTAATGATGAAGGAAGATTACTGATACCATTAATTGAATGGCTATAAAACTCCGGTAAAGTCAGATGGTAGTCAAGTCCATTTCCAATTTACTATGCTATTAAAAGTATTTCTGGCCATAAAATAAACAGACACGAAGCAGACTGAGCAGGCTGGTGGGGAAAACCTACACAGAGAGAGGTAGAAGCTTGTCACAGCAATTAGCGGTTGTGATTAGCTGCGCCACAGACCCCGCGCTGGAAATTAAAGATGGATTTATGACAGTGCACCGGCAAGGGAGCTGTGCTCGCGACTACCCTGCTGACAGGTGGGCGAGGTATTTGTCACTCTCATTACTGAAAGTCACCTCCAGCCCAGGCCGGGTCTCTGGCTTCCTTGGTCCGCTCAAGGTAGGATGCTAAATGGATACGTCGGTGCCTCAGTGTCCCCCTGGGAACTGCCTAGCTTAGGAATGTTGTAATTCTCAAAGACCCTACAAGGATCTGTTCTGTTCTCCCATTCCATCCACCCAGAGTTGTCTAGGCTGTTACAGGCTCCTCTTCCTCTCAGACGACCCTTTCCTTCTCCAACCTCTCCCAGGAACGCTGTCCTCGTTGGCCGTGTGACACAGTCTCAGTCTCTGCACCCCTTGTGCACTCACCAGGCCTCCTCCCTGCCTTTTCTCTGCTTTTGCTTTCGGCTCACCCCACTGACTTGCCAGTTCCTGTGGACACCTGGGTGACCAAAACCAGGACACCAAACACACCACTTTGGTGCCGTGTGTGGGGGAAGAGTTTAGGAAGTAGAGAAAGAGTAAGTAAGAATCTGCCTCTGTGCACAAGTGACAAGATCACTAGCAAGTGAGAAATGACATCATCAAAAAGGCCTTCCTGGGTTGGCATTGTGGTTTAGTGGAGTAAGCTGCTGTTGGAGATGCCAGCTTCTCATATGGACACCAGTTCGAATCTTGGCTGCTCCATTTCCAATCCATTTTCTTGCCACAGTGCCAGGCAAAACAGCAGAAGATGGTCCAAGTACTTGGGTCCCTTCCGCCCATATTGGAGATCATGATGAAACTTTTGGTTCCTGGCTGTGGCCTGGCCTATCTCTGACCATTTGGGGAGTAAGCAAGCAGTTGCAGCATCTCTCTTTGTCTTCTACTGTTTTTCTCTCTCTCTTTCTCTCTCACCTTCCTGGTAAGAGGGGCCCAGACAACTGTGAAATTAACTGGTGGACATCACACCCATGTCACCAATGGGTGGATCCTCCGGCTCAGAGAAGAAGTCCAGCCTTATCTATGCTCTCAGTCAGCCAGGAATGGAAATCACAGCTCTCTGCCATGCTCCCATGGAATAGGCAAAAGAACTTTCAGAAATGCACACTGACTTTGCAGACCTACAGGTGCACATCCATAGAATGAGCTTCCCAGACTCTGAGAATGATGTGCAACACAGATGCATAGGCAGCAGTGGGGCACAGCGCCTTCTGATCTGGCTTTGAATAGGGCAACTGGGAATTAATTCACCCAAACAAGAGCCATCCCATCATCTTCTGGCTCCTTAACCTAGGTTGGAGCTACTCAGAGTGTGGTCCTTGGACCCATAGCACTCCCAGGGAGCAGGTGAAACATCCAAATGCTGGGATCCACTTCATACATACTGGGCCAGAATCTGCTGCCTCACAACATTCTACACATGCAAAATACAAAATCGTCACAGGCCAGGTGTCAGCCAAGGGGCTTAATGAACATGCAAAGACCAGGCTTCTGGGTCCTTCTCTGGAGATACCCACCTCTCATCCCCCATTGCCAGGTGCTGGCTTTAGGATGGGTCTAGGTGTATGTACAGGAAAGTGATGCCAACGGGAGTGTTTTTTCCTGAGAGAAGGGCAATTTATCTGCTTTCATTCAAGGTCTGGCAGCCCTACCTGGACATCTGAGTCACCAGGCAGCCTTTAAAACCGCATGAGGGAAGTTGGCATTGGGGTACAAGTTAAGTTACCACCTGTGATGCCAGATCCCATGTTGGAATACTAATTTGAATCCTGCAAGCTGTTTCTGATCCAGCTCCCTGATAATGCACCCGCAGCAGCAGATAGCCTAAGTACTAAGATAAGCTATTTTGGCTCAACATATTTTTGAAATCCATGCACAGGAAAGGTCTTTAAAAAGTTCATGAGAATGCATGTGATGAAAAATATTGCATGGCTTTTTTAAAAAAACTTTATCATGATCATGTAATCCATTTTTCCCCAAAGCCTCTTGGGTACTCTTGCACCAATAACTACTCTCTCAGTGATCCCATTCCTGTGGGTGGGTGAGTGTGGAGCCCGGGCAGCTCCTTTGTTCAGCTTCGCAGGTGACTGAAGTGTAACATCCATTCTCACAGCCGTGGCCTCCTTCATGGCTTGCCAACCGTCGCCTGTAGACCTGCACACTCACAGGGCCAGGGACTTTTCAGAAATGGGGATTTGTCTCTGGCACCTGCAAGCTATGTTTGGGAAAGTAGAGTCCCCAGTTCATGGGGGCCTGGTTTCACAGGTGGTCCTAGCCACTGCCACAAAGACCCTTGAAAGCCTAGACCCTCCACGAGCCCAGGATCTGAATTCTGATCCTCGCATATCATGTTACAGAGGTCAGAACATTCTAATTCCAAACACAATACCTTGGCATAGTGGGTACTTTGAGTCAAAGGCATTTGAGGAACAGCAAGTGCAGGAGCTGTTCATTAGAGCTGCTCTCTCTAGACCCAAATAAAAGGAGCATTTTTATCTCCAAAATCACAAAGACCTCCAAGAAGAATCTGAATGAGCAAGCCTTACTTGGTTGCCCCAGATGATGAGCCATCACACTGATACCCTTTTGTTCAACCACACTTTGCCACAACTTTCTACTCCTCACCAATGAAAGCATTCATGTTTGACATTCGTTCAGCTCCCTGTTCCCTCATGCAGGCTCCTGGGCCATGTTAAATCCAGATTAAATACACATGTGCGCTTTCCCCATTGTTAATCTGTCTTTGTCTATTTACTTTTCAAACCAAGCCAGGGACCCTAAGAGGATGGAGGGCAAGTGTTTCCTCTTCTAGCAGCTCAGCTTTCCCCCTCATTCCTGCTGCAGGTTGGGCTCTGGGGAAGCCTCCTAGGAGGGTGAGGAGCCAGCAACAGGATGGAGTTCTCTGGGGGGCTGACATCTGGAGAAGGGGAGGGGAAAGACAATGCCATATGCTGTGGTCTCCTAAGAAACTCCTGAGCCAGCTCGGGGTGGGGGGGGGGATGCTTGCTGGGATCTGAAACTGTTCAGTTAGGTGAGTTGAAGATGAGAGATCAGAATGCTATAGCTCCTCTCAATCAGTCATTGGATGCAGCTAGGGTCTGCCTGGGCTGTCTGCAATGCTTCCCTCCCTAGAGGGGTCCTTCCCAGCATTTCTCCTACCACTTAGCAACACAAAGCCCCTTCATCTTGGTAAAGTGCTACTTGGAGTGGGTAGGAGTTGACACAATGACAGCTGTGCATTAAATCTGTGCTCTGCTTCCTGAAGAAAAAGGGGGAGGGGACTGGCCAATGGGAGATGGCAGTTAACTTGGTCCCATCCCAAGTGTTCAGGGCAAATCGGCTCAGCTCAGGTGTCCAGTGCTGTCAGATGGAGTTCAATTCTCTGAGTGTCTTTGAATTTCTTCAGCTGAGCTGGAGTGATTTTATGAGTTTATAGAATCTATAACCAACAATACTAAGCTGGCTATAGATTGGTTATAAATACTGTATCAGAAAGCAGGGCTTGGGGTCCATTCTTGCAGCCTGCTACAAGCTCTCTCGTCCTCCCACACTTGGAGTAACCCCTAGCTTTGCTAATTAGCCTCCATACTGTCAGAAGCAGAGTGTGTGTGTGTGTGTGTGTGTGTGTGTGTGTGTGTGTGTGTGTTAAATATTGGCCTGTTGAGTGATTGATGAATATTGGGGATGAGTCTTCCTTGGTGAAATGAGAGATTTTTCACAAGCGTGATTGGCTTACATCTTTGAAAGGCATAACTACATACATGCAGGGATAGGATAAAGGCACCCGGGAAGCCTGTGGACTTTACCCTAAGAAAATCACCCAGCAGAATCCCTTCATGTTCCCACAAATGCACCTTTTCATACCAAGGTGTGGTTGTAACTAAATAGGTCATGTGAGCTGTGTTTGCTAGCAGGTTAATAATTGCTAAATCTCACTAAGTGTGGTTGGGAGCTCCTTGCTTTAGGAGAATTTGTGCTGAGTGGCTAACCCTCAGTGCTTCAAATGCCTTCCCTGTCAGCCCTTTTAGGGCCATGTAAGAACCCAGGAAGTGTCTCTGGGGCCACACTGCCTTTGTTAAGTTTGTCCCTGGGCACTGAGCCAGCCAAAACTTATATGTATTTCATGTACTGCCCATCACAACCCTATAGGATACCTCCTACTGCTCCCACCCATTTTATGAGTGAGGGAAATGAAGCCCAGAGTGATTGAAGAACTTGCCCACAGTCCATACAGCTGACCCAACTAGGATTTGGGTTCAGGCCCGTGTTCTCCACGTCTGGGGCATGCTGTCTAACAGAGGGACTGCCTGGGCAGGCTTGGGAAGGGGCAGGGGCGGGGAGTGGAACAGGCCTGGGGCTTCCTGAACCACTATGGGCTACTGTACTCACCCTGCTCGCTTGCCTGGGTCACATGACTTCAAAAGTCTCAAACCAATTCCCTTGTCTTGCAATCTTTTAGTTTCACCAATGGGGACCTCGTTTCTATTCGCTGGACAGGTTGATAGGCCAGTTGTTTTTGTTTGTTTGTTTATCCAGTAAATAGGTTATACATAAATAACACTAAGACAAAGCTCATTACTTATCCAGTGGAATCTAAGACCTGCAGCTGGCTACTAATTCATGGGACACCCTCCAGGGGAGCTTCAGCAAGATTTTTTAAAATAAAATTTATTTATTTTTATTTGAAAGCCATATTAACAGAGAGAGAAGGAGAAACAGAGAGATCTTCCATCCTCATGTTCAATCCCAAAATGGCCACAATGACTGGAGCTCTAGCCGAACCAATCTGAAACCAGGAGCTTTTGGGTTTCCCACATGCGTATAGGGGCCCAAGGACCCAGGCCAGCCTCTGCTGCTTTCCCAGGCCTTCAGCAGAGAGTCAGATTGAAAATGGAGCAGCCAGGACATGAACTGCCCCCTCTCCCCACACACACACTGTATAGGAAGTTGGTGCTACAGGTAGAGGATTAGCTTGCTATGCCACCGCACCAGGTTCCCTCCTACCCCACCACCAGATAAAGCTCATTTTTAACCCAGTGGACTCTAACACCTGGATCTTGCTACTTCTCAGACTTTAATCCAGCTCCTTTCATCTTTCTAGCTTATGCCTCGTTGCTCTGCAATGCACATCTTTCTTTCTGCAGAGTTTTGCAGTGTGTGTGTGTTGAGAAGTAGGATATCGAGATGAGAGGAATAGCCAAACCTGGATAACATGCCCACCGAGGAAGTGTCTGCTTCCGACACAAGAGCATCAGCAAGCGCATGCTCTCTGAGGAGGTGGGCAAACAGGAGTGCTAAAAGACTTCGGAGATTAGCCCGTTCTGGTGGAGGACACGATGCTGGGCCCAGCACCTGCCCACCCTAGTCTTTGGCAGCACTGTATGCAACCCCAATTTCTCACTGCAACCTCTCCAGGCTCTGCACAACACACTCCCAGCCAGGTCAGCAGTGCCTCCACCACAGAGAAGACGGGGCTCAGTGGGTGAGAGCCGTGGCTCCTGTGCCTCCCCACCGTGCACAGAGGGACTGAGCCTTCTCTGTTGCCCACAGAGATGACCATTCGCTCGCACACTCTGCAGACTTCCTTCGCTGTTGTTTCACTTCCTCACCCCGACAGGGCTCCCTGTGACCACTTCCCACAGCATTGCACTCATTTCTGGGCCTGCTGCTATGGGAACAAACTCACCTATTTCAGCCATCTTGCCCACTTGCCATCTGGGACAGGGTTGCCAGGTCCTCACTGACTTAAGACAGTGATTCCCAGCAGTCATTTGCTTCTCCAATAGATAATAACCTTAGTGGCCAGTAGTTTCTGGAAAGAAATCCTATAACTACATTCAGGTAGCCCCTACCCCAAGAGCTACAGCCCACCAGACCGTTGAAAATTCCCTAAAGATCACAGCATTGCTGACCAATCAAGAAACTTGTACACACACATACCTGTAGGCCCCAATTTTCTGTCTACAAAAACCTTCACTTCTGACTCTTCTGGGAGCCCAGAAATCAAGCAATAGCTGCCTGGCCCCTTGCTCTACCCACTGCAATAAATATCTACTTTCTTCCACTACCCCAGTGTCAGTGATTGGGGGTTCTGTAACAATGCCTCCAACCAGCTTGTGATATTGTTTGCCAACAGTGTAGGCACTCAATCAGTGCTATTAGTGTTGGTTAGTTTTTAAAATTATTTATTTGGAAGGTGGATTTACAATGAGAGTAAGAGAGAGAGAGAGAGATCCTTTATCTACTGGTTCATTCCTCCAAATGGTTTCAACAGTCAGAGCTGAGCCAATCCAAAGCCAGGAGTGTCCTCTGGATCTCCCATGTGGACTCAGGGTCCCAAGTTCTTGAATCCTCTTTTGCTGCTTTCCCAGGCCATAAACAGAGAGTTGCATTGGAAGTAGAGTAGCCAAGACTTGAACCAGCACCTAATATGAGATACTGGAGTTGCAGGCAGAGCCTTAGCCTACTGAACCACAGTGCCAGGCCCTTATTGTTATTATTTTTATTATTAGTGTTGCTGTTGTTATTACTGGTAGTTGCTGCAAAGTTCCCTGGCCAAGTCCAAGTCCTTCTGAAAGCTCAGATATAGGTTAGCTGAATCCCCATGGTTATTTCAGGGAATCCAATTCATGTACTCACTTACCATATATCTGGCAAATAGAGAACAAACGTCTATGTGTTGAAGACTCAGGGTTAGGGTGACTCCCAAGGATGAGATGGAAGCCGCTGCCCCTGTCCATACAGAGCTGCAGGCCAGGACCACCATGATGCGAGCTCTACAGTGTCTGCGAATCCAGCCTGGGCAGAGGAGCACACAGGAAAGGCTGGTGTCAGGGAGGAAGTGGTATTTGATTTGGGTTTTGTAAATTGCGTAGAATTTCAATTAAGGAGATGGAGGGGAGGGATTCACTCCGTGGGGGAGGAAGCTTGGTATTCCTTCTGGCAGTACATCTATATCTTAACGGGAGTGAGGACCATTCACCTCTCAGCAGATTCTGCAAAACATGTGGAGATTAGCTCTAACACCCTGCACGCATTTCCTATGTGATAGCAGCCGGGGAGGTGGGCTACACGGGTAACCTCATTTAAGCTTCATTTATTCTCCTCTAGTTGAATGGTGGAGAGAAGAGACAGACCTTTCATCTCCCCACTAGTTCACTTCCCACGTGTCTGTAAGCAGACAGGACAAGGTCAAGCTGAAGCCAGGATCCCCACATGGGCCATTATCTGCTGCCAAGACAATACACACAGGCAGGAGGCTGCATCAAGATGCACAAGTCCTACTTCAATATGGGATGTTGCCATCCCAAGTGGCAGCCTAACCCACCACACCACCATGACACAAGTCCTGTGTTGACCCACTGAATCCTCCTCTCCAAAGTGGGCACAGTGATTCCAACTTCCCTGTGAGATCACTGAGGCTGGCGGGGTGATGGGTCTTGCCCCAGCTCATGCAGACCTTATAGGGAGGCGCCTCAGTGGCAAAGCTTCCATTCTACACTGCTTCCCAAGAATGGGAAGAGAAAACATCATTATCATGGCGAGAAGACCTAGAGGAAAGATTGAAGGGGAAAAAAAAACACCTTGAATCCTAAAGAGGCGGTCCATAGAGAAGCATCCAGAAAAGCATCCGGAAGTCCTGGGTTGCCATGACAACACACCCCTGCGCCAGGCCGTGGCCCCAGGCTTCGCCTCCACACCCGGTTGGAAAGAATCACTTACCTTGCTGCAGGACCCACTGGGAAGTATCAGGGATGCTGGAGGCTGTGGTTTGGTGCTGAGACCACATTCTGCGATGTAGAGTAGGGGGTGCACGGCACAAGCTTGTCCCCAGAGCGCCTGAGGAGGGGCTGACACTGCTGGCCGCTGGTTGCTGATCAGCTCCAGATTAAAGCAGGGCGCACCTGCCTTGTTTGTTTCTTTTTCTGCAGGGCGGAGGGGGAGGAATGTGTGGGCTGCTAATTGGGCAGCGCAAGAACCCATCCATTATTTTTTTACGCCTGCTGAGCCGGCCCAGACGGAATCTCTGGGGCCGGGAACAGCACAGCGGGGAGGCCCTGGTCTCTATGAGCCAGAGGTTGTCTGTGGGGAACAACGCTGCCAGCCGACGTGTTTTATTTGGCCTGTCCAGTGCTTTTTTTTTTTTTTTTAAGTGTTTTTAACTAAATGTTGACTTTTTTTTAAGGGTACGATTGTACATTCAATTCTGCATTTCTTCTGGCTTGTGGCAAAGACTGGAAAAACTCAAGCCCCGAGCCCCCCACCAACTCCCATCACCAGCTTAGGGTAGCTGAGCAAGTGGAGCAGTCGCCTGGATGGATGCCAGCCCCACAAGCGTCCCTCGCCTCTGGGTCCTCTGCCCACCTCCGTGGGACAAAGATGTCCTGCTCCAGTGAGGGGAGGGGGCACCACGGGTTCGGTGGGCAGCCCAGGAGCCGTGGAGCCCAGCGAGGGGCTCTAGGCGAGCCAGGCTAAATGGTGGATAAAGTTGCCTGTTAGGAAGCTGTTAGCACACAGCATGCTGCGTGGCGGGTAAGGAGAGAGACTGAAGTTGGAGACGGGCTCCTGGGGCGCGCCATCCAATTTCATTCTTCTCCGTTTTTTAAACCCTAGGCAGATGAGCGAGAGGCAGTAAATCAGCGCTCGGCAGCAGCTTATCAGGAAGGACACGCGGGAGTTAGAGGAGGCGGAGGAGGGCGGAGGAGGGCTGGGAGCCAGCTGCAGCTCTCAACGCCGGAGGCAGCAGGAAGCCCAGCTGAGCGTCTCTAAGGGGGAAACCTCACACACAGCCTGTCCACTGCCAGCTTCCAGGGTGTCAGGGGCTGGTGTGGGCAGAGACCTTCCTAAAACAGGGTCTCCTACACAGAGCATCTGTCTGGATTTTGCAGTCAGCTGAGCTGTCTCTAAATCCTGGCTTTCCTGGGTTTAGGCTGTGTGACTTTCAGTAAGCATTTCAACCTCTCTGATTCATCTGCTAAATAGGTAAAGATGGGAACCAAACCTGGCAGCTTAGAAGTGTCCTTGGAAGAAATAGGTGAAAGGATGGGTGTTGGGCCTAGCAGTTAAAACACTGCTTGGGAGTTCAACATCTTTGAATTGTCAAACAGCACCCCAAACTAGTCAGGGGTGCTGCTGTAGAACTCCCCAAGCTGGGTCTGCTTGCTTGACATGGGGAAAGCCAATCTTAACATCAGAGTGGTTGAAGAAAGTAGATGTTTATTGCAAAGTGTGGGCCGAGGAGCTAGGCAATTAATTCTTGGCTTTCCCAAGAGGAAGGGGTGACAATTCTTTTGTTTGTTTTTAAGATTTATTTATTTTTATTGAAAAGTCAGATTCACAGAGAGAAGGAGAGACAGGGAGAAAGATCTCCCATCCATTGGTTCACTCAGCCAGAGCTGAGCCAATCAGAAGCCAGGACCCAGGAGTTTCATCTGGGTCTCCCACACAGGTGCAGGGTCCCAAGGCTTTGGGCGGTCCTCAACTGCCTTCCCTATGACAGGCAGGGAGCTGGATGGGAAGTGGAGCAGCCAGGACATGAACTAGTGCCCATATGGGATCCTGGCCAATGCAAAAAAAGGATTTAGCCACTAGGCTATCATGCCAGGCCCCGTCGACAGTTCTTACAGGTTGAAACTGGGGCCAAGAGGTGCAAGATCAGCTTTGTGTCCAAGTTTCTGGTTGGTCAGTGGAGAGGAGTTTGTGACCTTCCTTTGATTGCTCAGTCATACCCGTTAGTTTTTAAGCGCACTTTAAGTTTTATGTGCAGCTAATTTCTGTAGCCAAGTCCTCTTTTCATGCTAAGTTTACTGTGAGCCAAAATGCCAGATGCTGCAGCAAGGTTCTTAGGAGATCCTTTTGTGGGGTAGGGATGGAGTGAGCGTGGAGGGGGAGAGAACAAGAAGGAGAATGTCTCCCGCCATGGTGGCAGTGTCGGGGGTTGCCAGGGCAAGGGAAGGGGCAAGATGGAGGAGGATGGAGTGGAATGGGGGAGAGCCAGGTAAAACGGGCACACGTGGAGGCTCATTTTATACAACCCAGGTGAGTCTAGAAGATGTGGGGGGCGAGGGGAATTGGTTGGGAGAGGCTGTGGGTGGGCCCCAGGGATAGATGGCTGAGATTGTCACAGGTGACTACGTGGGCGGATATTAGGGGACGGGCTGCAGGAGATTAGATGGTGGGGTTCTCAAGTAAGATGCCATGAGGTTACATCTCATTGGTGGATGACCCGAAGGGCACAAAAGTCACTCCTCATAATACCATGCTCCTCCGGGGATCTGTGATGGCCAGGTGGGCTCCAGTAGGTCTGTGTAACATGTGAAGTTCGCGAACACTGCCTGGACCTGGAATTCCCCTACACAAACCACCACAGGACAACACTGGTCATAGAGGTCCTTATCTCTTGGAGAAGTGAATGACTCCTTGAGTCAGGTGATTTAGAACCCTGTAGGCTGAGCTGGATCACTCCGTCAAGTCAGTGAGTTCCAGGACACCCAGGGCAACAGATGGGAGGGGTGTCCTGTTTTACAGGTTTTTCCTAGGAGTTGGAGACCTTGTCAAGCCAGGTCTCCAACTTTCTGAACTTTCAGAACTTTCTGCTAAGGCTCACTGTAGGAGACAGCAGAGAGCAGTGCTGGAAGTCATAGCTGCCATGCCCTAAGGGGCTGCTGACCTTGTGTCAAGTACAAAATGTGCATGGGATAGTTCCCAGGTCACCACCTCTAGCTCAAGTGCAGTGAGGAGTGAGAACACACAGATTGTGACCAACCGAGGAAAGACAGAAGTCAACCTTAGGCAGGCTCCTGTGGGCCCCTGAGGGCTGCAGGGGTGGGGCGGTTGTCCACTCCAGCAAGCCCTGGAACACAGGTGGGAGGACTGATTTAGTCACTGTTGAAAGCCAGCAGGTGCAGGGCCACCCTGCACTGGCTTGAGCTGAGCTCTTGGCTGCACTGTGAGCCCTTGGGACTCCAGCCCCACCCCAGGGATATTCTCTGTCTTCATTCCTCCCTCGTGGAAGCTGACCCCTGTGGAACCATCAACCAGCATTTGTTGCAAGAGGGGGATGAGGGCAGCCCATTTCCAGGGAAAGTTGGCATCCTCCATGCAGAGCCCCTCCCAGAAAGATTTCACTGTCTGCAAGGCTGAGAGCACTGGGTCCCCCAGGACATGTCCTGGCCCTCCCAGGCCCCACAGATTCTGTCTGCAATAGGCCTAGCAGGCACGTTTAGGACTGTGCCAAGCTCACCACCAGGCTGCCTGAAGTTTGGTCCAATCTCTATCCCTAGCTTCTCTTTCTGCCCAGGTCTGTTCCCTCTTGCTCCCCTTTCCTTTCCACCCGCTTAAACACCTTGCACCCCCAAAGTTCATCACAGAGTCTGCTGGCAGAAGACAGTGTCTGTGGCAGAGCTGGTGCGGGGACTCAGTGAGGCAGCAAGAACTGGTACAGGGAGCGAGGGCCAGGCCATTTCAGGGTGTGTGGTCCAAGTAAGGGACACCACTAGGACTTCTAGAGAGAGGATAAGAAGTCCCCTGAGCTGTCTTGGGGATTTCACAGCTGCCCTAGCCCAAGGGCTCTGGATTGTCAGAGCTGAGAGTGAGTGGGTACACAGGGGGCTGCTGCTGTCAATGTGCTCTGAGCTTCAAGTGGCCTCAGGGGCAGGTCCCGGAGGCATGGCCCACAACTGGACAAAGCCCCTGCCGCCCCTGCAAAGGAGGAGACAGCCAGGGGGCTGGAGGGGCTGGGCAGGGGAAGAGGAGGTCCAGGGGCTGTTTGTTCCTTGTACCTTCTCTGCTTCAGCTTTTCCAGGCTGTCCTGTCCTCCATCGCTTCATCCATTAGGCTGGGGAAATTATGAGGGCTTCCCATGGTGCCTAAGCTTGAGTTTGCCTTGCCAGTCCTTCTCTGCCTGCACCTTTCTAACTACCTCCTTCCTCACCGTGGCATGCTGTGGGCACTCAGCTTGGCACGGAGCCCCGGCCACCTTTCACTGCTGAAGGCCTCTGTCTGTGGAGCCTGCGGGCCCCCTGGCCATTGCCCCCATAACACACCAGTCTCCCCCACTTCTCTCCCTCCCAACTGATCCTACTGGCTTTGGAATCCTTTTCTTATTGGTAAACGTAGGCCCTCCCCTTCTCGCTCTCTACCTTTGATTTGGGAGGAAGAGAAGAAAAGCTCGTTTCTATGAAGCCATCATATTTTTCCCTTTCACAGAGAGTGGTTCCATGCACCAGAAGCACTGCCTTTCATGGTGATTGAATTCCTGGAAACTGGCTTCAAGTGCCTATTTTGGGAGTCAGAACGTCAGCGCTTTTCCCTGTCTGCAGGATCCTAATCTGCCCCACACACCGCATCCCTCCACCTGCCTGGGGAAACAGGCGTTCACTTAAAGGGAACAGGAAAAGGAGGAGTACGGCACTCGGCTTCCAGAGATGCTTCAGACGAGTATCTTCAGTAGGTGATTGGCTGACAGCAGTTGAGATGTTCTTCAGTGAATGCACGCGGCTTCCCCACCCCTGTCCTCCGAACACACACACACACATGTGCACACACGCCTGCACACGCACTCCAGATTTCCAGAGTACTCAATACGTACCTTCACTCAACATATATTGAGCCTCTACTGCATGCCAAAGAACCAGATGCTAAGAGCAAACCAAGCACAATGGCCACCCCTGCTCTGGAGTCTGACAGGATTAGGGATGAAGCCAATCACCACTCAAAACAAGAGGCTGTAATTTGGCCTTTGACCCAGTCCCTCCCTTCTTGGAGATGTTTTCCCTCAAGTGTCTGGGTGGCTCCAAGCCTTCGCACTGTCATCTCTCACCCCTCAGGGCCTCCTTTGCTCCCTCTGGCCACTGCCCTGCTCTCTTTTTTCCCTGTCATACGTATTTCCCTTTTTACGGTCCATAGGCCCCTGAATGCACTAAATGTTATAAGGATTTCTTTTCCCTTTTCTAAAATTCTTTTGTTTTATGCCATATCTCCACAGTAGAGAGTATGCTCATACAATGTTTGTTACTGATACCCACACAAGGGCTAATGAGCATGGAATGAGAACTAGGGATGACAGACTATGGAAGAAGAAAGAGCTGATCTTCAACCTGATGGAAGATCATCATGGGTGGATGAGAGCAGGTTGGGCTTAGGAAATAAGAAGTTTGGTAAGACTTGAGCACAGAGAGAGTAGGATCAAGACCTGGGGAGAGAGGCAGGGTAGCCAACACTTACACAGGCTGACACAGACTGGCAATTAACTCAGTCTTTGCACAAGTCTGAGAGAAAGGTGGACCCTCGTGCCGACTTTACAGAAGAGGGAATCCAGGCCCCGGTGGGTACAACTCACACACCAATGGAGCAGCAGACTTGGGCTTCAATCCAGGTACAATGGGTCCTGGTCTACAGCCATGACCTGTGCCCCTGCCATGGCTGCAGCTGTGGGTCACAGAGACGTTTCTCAGTTCTAGGCAGGAGGGCACAGCACAATGAGTCTGAACTCGCTGAAGGTTTGGCCACTAACCAATGAGCTGCCTGCAGGGATGGCTATAAGCCAGGAGTCTCTTCTCCAGCGTGATGGTGATCTTATAAAACACAGGCTGATGGCCGAGGCAGCCTGTGGAATCACCTGGGCCCTGTTGGAAAACCAGCTGCCGGGCAACCTTCTCTCTCTGTCTCTTTTACAGTACCATTCAGGTGGAAGAAAGTAATAAACACTTTTCAAAGAATGTGAATATGCCCCAGAAGCAACTTAAGCAGTTATTACGGAGTCAGTCGATGGGACTCAGGCATCAGCCTTTTTGTTTTAAAGTTTTATTTTTAAAAATTTATTTGTTTGAAAGTCCCACCACACATGAATGGTGGCCACCATGATGGAGGATGTAGATATGGAACCCCCCCACCATTGCAGAAAGCTCTGTTGGACATCACTGACCTAGAACATTCTGAAAAGGGGTGGTAACCTGTCATTGTCTTTATTCCTGGCTAGACTGATGAGATATGATGAGACTACCCTACCCAGTCCCCACAGACCAAAGCAGAAATGCATGCAGCCAGCACACAAGGCCCTGTACCCAGGTATGGCTTTTCTGCTCCTTTTAAACAGATCAGGAGCACAGCCAAGTCCTCCCTGTGCCCTGCACAAGTGCCACTTGCAGGGTGGGGAACAGATGCACAGCGAAGAAGGGAAATGAGAAGTGTCAGAAACTAGAACAAGGCTATGTGCTGGAACAGAAGGCGAGCCTGTGAATGCTGGTCTCCCCTGCCTGGCCTGCCTGGCCCAGCGGGGCATCGGGGACACACTTCCCTGCCGTCCTGGCACAGACACACTCGGCAGCCACATGTGAATGATCTGTCACTCCAGGGGCAAAATCTGAGACGCGCGCATTGTGTCAGCTCAATAGTCAGCCAGAAGCTGCTGCGTGGGCCATAGCTAGGGCTCAGGTGGCTTGTCTCCTGTCTCAGGGTGCATTCAGGCAGCAAAAAGATTTCCTTTCCTCCAGCAAGGCCAAGGGAGTGCTCTCCACGGAGGGTGCTGCTGCCCACAGCAGGAGGCATGAGGCCACAGGACACTATGAGGACGAAGCCAGGCAGCAGGGACGAAAGCCACATGGGTTTTCCTGCTCTCCGGCATGGAGACAGGCACGTGTTATTCCCGGGGAACTTTTATTTTTTTTTTTTCTTCCCTCTGATGCTGTAGGAAGCATGGCCCCGACGGAGCTGTGGACTCCCAGCGGAGCTCTGCCTTGGAGGAGCTTGGGGCTCACTTACTAGGCTGGTCCTTGCGGCCAGCTCAGGAAGAAATTCCAGCAACTGTCATCACCTCTTTTCAAGGTGGACATAGCCTGGCGGCGGTGATGTGGGGAGGGGAGGATGTCTCCCAAGGACACGTGGCTACGACAGGTTGTTATTAGAGCATCACTAATCCGAAATTTGAAAAGCTCCCCAATGTGAGACCTCTGGAGCCCTTCTCACCAGGAGGACCTTCCATACCTGCTCTTGATGGCAAGAGCTGCCATCCAAATGCAGGTGCACTCAAGATGCTGCATGGAATCACACTCAGGTTGTGTGTGCAAGGTGTCTGTGAGACCTTTAATAATCTTTGTCTTCAGGCTTGGGTCCCATCCTCAAGACACCGTATTATGCATATGCAATTAGTTTAAAATAATAATAATACCTCAAGGTCTGAAACGCATCTGGTTCCAAGCATTTCAAGTGAGAGTGGGTTGCACAATCCTTCCAGCTATCCGCTTGTTCACCACTGTCCAGTGAGCACCCTACCCTGCAAGTTCCCAGCCCTGGGGATGTGTCAGTGTAATCTCTAGCGTCTTGAGTGCTAAAGAGGCTTACTGGGTGAGTTAACTCCCCAACGGCAGCAATGGCCAGGACTGGGCCAAGTGGAAGTCAGGAGCTTAGAACTCCATTTGGGTCACCCATGTGGGTGTAAGGACCCAAGCCCTTAGCCATCTTCTACTACTTTCTCAGGCCAACAGCAAGAAGGTGGTTGGGAAGTGGAGCAGCTGAGACCTGAACCAGAGCACCTTTAGGATGAGGGCTTTGCAGGCAGTGGCTTAACTCACTATGCCACAACACCAGCCTGCAATAAACATTTCTTGAGCACCCACTACAAGTCAGGGGTTATTCTAAGCATACTGCATGGTCAGTACATGTAATCTGCATATCAGCCTGTCCATAGTGGGGCATGATTCATGCATCCATTTCACAGATGGGGAAATGAAGGAACAAGGGCTCTGTGCTGGTAGGTGACATAGTCAGAATTTGAACACAGGTAGTTTGTCTCCAAAGTCCCTGCTCTTCAGCACTGTGGAGGTGACTTGAAAGACTTTCCCCTCCCCTGGGGAGGTGCACACACATTACCCCACCACCTCCTCCGTGGCACCTCCACGGGCCACAGTCAATGCCTGGCTAAACGTGGCGATTGCTGACAAAGAACCTAAGCAGCGTCCTCCCAAGCACAGTCAAGAGGCTGGTCAGGGTCTGCAGGTGTTAGATTTGAAATGCAGGTTCAAGCAAGGAGTCCCAGAGCCTGCGCTTGGAGCACACCCTGGCCCCTGTGTGCTGCAGACTCGTCTCCCTGCAAGTCCTGTCCCAGCGAGGGACCGTCAGCAGCCGTGTGGTAGCACAGTGTCCCTTGCTTAGTCCCTGCACATGTGGGAGATCTGGAAACATTTTTTGGAAAGCAGCGTCTGCTTTCACCTTGGGAAGGCAATTATCTAGTGATTGAAGACACCCAATTAAACTGGTTCAGGCACACTGATCTTCAAATTCTGATTTCTCTCTTCCTCTGTCTTCCCACTCCAGCACTCCCCCACACCATTCTTCATGCCCTGCCTCAGTGAGCCTGTACCTCCAGGTGTGACTAGGCTTGGAGAAATTCAAAGTCTACCTCTTTAGTCTAGAGCTTCATTCCAAAGAGTCACCACCTTCACCCCGCTAGCTGCCAGGACCCAAGCACCTACCTGGATCTCCCCTAACGTTGGCCGCAGCTGGGGTGTCCCTCCCACAAGTGACCCTGCTCTCTCCCGGGTTCCTGGCAGTTGTTGAGGGCTCGAACCTGCCACCCTTGCTTGGAGGGCTATGCTGCCTCCCGCAATGGTGCCTTTCTCTTCCCCATCTGCCAGGCCTTACCCGCATCTTCACCAGACCTCAGGTCCTCACAGTGTTTTTGCTAGCACTGAAGCCTTCCTCCTCCCCCTCAGCCTGAAAATGACCTCGGTGGCAAGCCTGCACCCCTGCCCAAGGTTCTGCTCCCCCACTCAAGGCTCCACCCCGCACCTAAGGCTCCCCATCCCACCCTCCCAGCCACCCAGCAGGCTCTTCTGCTTTTTTGCTCATCCCATTCCTGCCTGGTGTGCCTCCTCCTCTGCACCCCTCTTCCTACTTCGGGACTCTCCTCCTCCTCTGGGGGGCGGGACGAGGATAACACTGCTGAGTGGCCTGGGAAGCATTCCCAAACGTGCTTGTCCTTTTCATGGGGGTACTGCTAGATCCGCAGGATCTCCTCATCCGCACTTGTGCCCTCAAAGCTCCACGAGGAAGCTGAGGTGGGTGTTTGGTGCAGGGATTAAACCAACAGACGCCTGTATCGCCTATAGGTTGGAATTCTGAGCCGGCTCTCCATTCCAGCTCCCTGCTTGCTCATGTACACCCAGGGTTACAAAGATGACTCAGGTGTTTGGGCCTCTGCCATGCACATGGGAGTCCCAGATGGAGTTCCTGGCTCCTGGCTTCATCCTGGTCCAGCTCCAGATATTGCAGCATTTGGGGAGTGAACCAGCAGATGATGGGAGAGCTCTCTCCCTCTTCCTTTCTGCCTTTGAAATAATAATAGTTGCTAGTTAATTGTTTTTCCAAATCCTCTACCAAAACTCTGACTATGATTGTGGCTCATTTTGGCATCTCTAAGTGTTATGAGTACATCGTGGCCTCCTGCAAGGGGCCTGCGTCCCAGCACCCAAGCCTGTGGCTGGAACCTCACCATGGAATAGGGCCTTCACCCAAGTCATCAAGTTCTAACGGGGTCATGAGGGTGTGTCTGGGTCCCGGAGGAGAAAAGATGTAGGAAGACGAGGTGGAGGCCACAGCAACAGCACCAACAGATGACAGAGGTGGAGATGGGACAGGTGCGGGACAAAGGGAGAACAGGACTGCCAAGAGCTCAGGGAAGGCCTGAAACAACTGCACCTGCTCTCTCACCATCTCAGACTTCAGCTTTGAGAATGGCAGGAGGATGGGTTTCTGTGGCCTACAAGCCACCAATGTGTGATACTTGCAACACTTCAGGCAGTGCCTTCTGCAATCGGGGAAAGGGACAGCAAAGAGTGGCTGAATTCATATCGTGGCAGCTTCGTGCTCTCTAGATTGTCACAAGCTGCTGGGTGTTCACCATCACGTACCTGGCACTGTGTGGTTGGAGTTGCCGTGTTTCTGATCTGAGCCATTTCTCGCCCACCGCTGCCCTCACAGGTGCATCGACCATTACCACCTCGGGGATGCAGAAGAACACGGGTACCAACACCCCAGGGGACTCCAACAAGCTCATGGGAAAGTGGAAAAGTGCGTTTACTTTGATGCAGAAATGTTTCTGAAATCCATGTAGAGTTTTTTCCTAAGCCACATTCCTCGTGAACTTTTTGAAGTTTTTCAAGACTCCCTCACACACATAGATTTCAAGATTTTCTGGAGCCAAAAATAAATGTGTTTCATTCCATTTTCCTTCAACATTTTGATACCTTCCTATTTGTTATCTAACACTGCCCAACACATTATTCCAAACCTTCCTGCCTTCAGCCACCGCAGCGATTGTTAGAAGATTCTCGCAGCTTCCAAGCAGCCCCTGGGCTGAGAGGCTCTGGCTTTGCCTCTGCCTATGAGGCTACAGGACAGAGGATTTTTGGCCTATCCCAGAACTGTCCAGGGAGGGCGCTGTGTCCCATGACACTGCTGGAGAGCAAGTGTGCCAGTGTTCAGTTGCGAACATGCCTGCCCTAGCATAGGGTTGCTACGAGATGAAGAGAGGAGGAAGAGGAGGGAGAATTGTGAGAAAGGGACACTTGGTCCCTGTTTCCAGGGAAGAGAGTGTTTACTGCTCAGTGTGACTTTGCTCACAGTGCGACAGAGACTCGGAGTGGCCAAGCTTGGGTGATGGTGGGCTAGCCACCAGGACCACCCCAAACGGGCTGGAGCCATCCCACAGAGGAGTACTGGAACTGTGAGGAGGCCGGCCAGGCACCGCTGTCCCCTGCAGAGTCCTTAGTGGCACAAGCCAGGGACCCTGCCAGGGTGTCATCCCCGCCTCCTTGGGCATTTGGTTTTTTTTTTTTTTTTTGCCCTGGCAGTGCTCACAGGGTGGGGAACTGAGGCTCAGAGTGGCATCTGCCTCCCACTGAGGGTATTTTCTCACTTCCCCTGTGGTTGGTAGATGCCTGGGTTTGAATCTTGCTCTACTTCCAATTCCAGTTTTGGGCTAACGTGCTGGGAAGCAGCAGGTGATGGCAGAGCTACAAGGTTGAGTTCAAGAACTCATCATCCATGGACTGAGGCCCAGGGCCTCTCCCTCATCTCCAGGGGACTATTACTTGGTTTCACACCCGAAATCATTCCATTACCTTGCCAGCCACTATGGAAACATGACCACCATAACCAGTGCAGCTCAAGGGGGTAGCCATTGGGACCTCTGTGGGAGAACTTTACAATCAAAAGAGGTACAAGGAAGAGAATCCCCTTCTCTTCTTCAGACATTATCATGTTCGTGTGTGATGTGTGGAGCACTGGTATCCACTCTGGGGTAATGAGGAGGTGAGCCCAACAGCAAAGCCAACCCTGGGTGAAAGGCAGGACAGAAAAATGGGTAGCAGTGGATCCTTAATGAGGACGAGCATTTGTTCATCTTGCTGTGGAAGTTTCTGCCTCTACACTTGCTAGATGCCTTAATGCCTAAAACACATTCAGTGGGGTTTACCCGTCACCATGTGATACCCGCACGTCTGTGAGGAAACTGGCGATGATGATGAAGAAGGCTTTTGGAGTCCTGATTCCTGAAGTGTGATGTCTGGATCGACAGCATCAGCTTTGCTTAGACATGTCATAGAAATGAAATGCTCCTGCCCCTCTAGCTTTCCTGAATGAGGAGGGAGGCATGGGGCAGCCATCTGGGACCTAACAGGGGTCTCCAGGTGACCGAGACACATGCTGGCATTCGCCTGCCCTGTTTCACGCGCCACACTGCTGCAGGACCACAGAGCTGACCAGCAGGTGCAAGAGGTGTCATTCCTCGTTTCTTCCAACTCGCCCTGCCCCTCTTTGAGGCTGTTGCTACTAAAACTCGGGAAGGAAGGAAGAGAGGGAGAAGACTTGAAAACTCTCTGATGGAGACATTCCTGCCCTGGAGTTTTCATGTTCTTACCTGGACTGTCTGGGGAAGCCTTCCCAGTTAGCATGCAAGTGGATGTTGCGAAGGCTGTTCAGAAAGACTAGGAGTCCGTGTTGTTAATAACGGACCGTGGGGGTGTCCCTTAGGAAACAGAAATCAGTGAGGAACATTTGGGGGATGTGTGCCGTTTCATGAGAGCAGAGAAAAATGAGGGGAGAGGAGGAGTTCTGAGGACTACAGGCAAGCGGGGGTTGGGGGGCAGGGAAACGCCCCTGCACAAGAGAAAGAGAACACGACGTATCACCAAGCCAGGTAGCAGGCAGAGACCGACGTGCTGCTCTGGTGTTATCTGTGATTACTGTTATTATTTTATTATTGGAAAGTCAGATATACAGAGAGGAGGAGAGACAGAGAGGAAGATCTTCCATCTGATGATTCACTCCCCAAGCATCCCAATGGTTGGAACTGTGCAGATCTGAAACCAGGAACCTCCTCCAGGTCTCCCACATGAGTGCAGGTCCCAAGGCTTTGGGTTGTCCTCAACTGGTTTCCCAGGCCACAAGCAGGGAGCTGGATGGGAAGTAGAGCCTCAGGGATTAGAAAAGGTGCCCATATGGGATCCCAGCGCATGCAAGGTGAGGACTTTAGCCACTAGGCTACCACACAGGAATCTGGTATTATTTTTCAAAAAGATTTATGTATTGATTTGAAAGACAAAGTGACAGAGACAGGTAGAGACAGAGGTATTTTTTTAATCCTCTGGTACAATCTCCTAATGGCCAAACCAGGCCAAACCTAGGAGCCACGAGCCTTCTGAGTCTCCTGCATAAGTGCAGGAGCCCAAGCACTTGGGTCATCTGCTGCTGCTTTCGCAGGTGCATGGAGCTGGATCAGAGCTGGAGCAGTGGGGACTCGAATCAGAGCTCTGGTAACAGATGCCCATGGCGCAAGTAGAGGTTTATTCCGCCGGGCTGCAATGTCAGACCTCTTGATGCACTTCAACAAACTTAGTGAATCAGGACAGGAACCGAATGGGGAGGGCGGCATGAGCAAGGACTCAAGGGGCCAGGGTGTGGCGAGGGGCTGCTTAGCGGGGCAGTCAGGGACAGCGGCCTGATCAGACCATCATGGGAAATGCCACTGCAGGATGGGATGTCAATGCCCTTGGCTGCTAACCTTGGTCTTGGTCAGCTTCTTTAAGCATCATTTTCCTCCACTATCAATGGGCACCTTAGTCATTAATTCACTGTGTGCCGGAAAGCCAATGTGCAGCAGCGTGCCACGGACTGAACTGTGTCCCTCCCAGAGATGGCCAGGCCCTTGACCAAGCCCTTAGGAGGTAAATTAGGGTCAGGTGAGGGCACAGGGAAGGGTCCTCCGGAGAGAATGAGTGGCTTCATATGAAGGTGGAGGGGATAGCAGAGAGAGAGAGAGAGAGAGCGAGTACAGGAACATTACCCTATGAGGACACGGTGAGAAGTCCGCCATGTGCAAGCTACGAAGAGACCACATCAGAACCCAAATCAGGCAGCACCTGCATTCCAGCTTCTAAACCTCCAGAACTGGAAACAAAAAATAAATGCCTGCTGGTTAATCCGCCCGGTCTGTGGCATTTGGTTCCAGTTAACAGATTCAACAAATCCACAATATGTATTAGGGGCCTTGCGTGGTGCTTGGCTCATTATAAGCGCTCAATAAATAAATAAGATTCGTAACAATGAACACATTAATAGGCAATACGTTTGGAAGATGGGCTTGCTGAAGTCTTTGAGCAGCTAAGCTGAGTGTGAAATTCATTATCTAGACAACGGGGAGTTGATAAGCAAAAACAGGAGAGGAAGCGAGCAGTCATGTGGTTGGCTGGAGGGCAGAGCAGTGATGGCCTTTGGGGACTGCATCAGAACCCCACAGGATGCTGTGCTGCCCCCACCCTCCCTTCCAGATTCTGCAGGTCCATGCTGGGGGCCAGGGCTTTGCCTCTCAGGTCAAGTTCCCAGGAGATGTCAATGATGCTGGTCAGAGACTAGATTTCCAAAGAGGAAGGCAGGAAAGAGAGAGAAAACTACTGGCTTGGCAGCTCACAGCTTGGATCCATCCACATTTGGCGGGGGAGTGGGGTGTTAGGGGTGGGCAAGGCAGGTGGGGCACGACACTGTCGCACAGAGTGACCGCACACAGGGCAAGCCATAGTAACACTGGCTGTGGATTTAGGGGCTGTTTTCAGAGTAAACCAGCATCCCCTGAGAGACTTGGAGAACACTCTGTCTTACAAAGCAAAACGGATCCTGAACGGGCAAGGAACAGCCTCTGGTCTCCTGCAGGTTATGGCTCTCTGTCCAAGAACGCTAGTCAGGGCCATTCAGGAAAATGACGGACCCCAGGAACAAGGCAGCGTCGCAAACAACGTGTGTAAATGTCCACCATGCTGTCCATGGCCTCATCATGACGCTGGCAGCAGTGACGTGACCTGCTTTAGTCCTCTCACGCTTGGGACGCCACGTCAAGCATTTGTCATTTCTTCCGCTCCCCACCCTTGCCATGTGCTTGCGCCCCTGCGGCCTGGAGAACGCACTTGTGGCCATGGAGTTCCATATGGTGCCTGTCGGGCTGCCAAGCTCCCTGGTCTGCCTTTCTGGTCAGTTGCACCTCCAGTCCCAGCAATGGGGCTGAGGGAGCACCCAGCCTGGTCCACCAGCCGCTCCTCTGGGTTTTACCTGTGGGTATCTTTTTACTCTGAAAGTGCCAAGACAGGCTGTTAGCATGCAGCATGAAGTGTATCCAACTGCCCAAGTGCAGTCGTCTGGTTAAAGGAAGGAAAGGGATGCTAAGGCTCAGGATGGAGACATCCCTGTCATTTGAGACATTCAACCTCCAAAGCCACTACCACAAGCACGCTTTCATGGGCATGAGGCAAAGCATGTCCTCCTTCTCCACTGCGTTCTGAGTTGGTTTCTGGTACCTGTAACTCAACGCGTTTCAAGGATGAGGTCTGAGTCTCCACCTGTAACTTCCGCTCTCCAAGGCTTGAGTGGTGCCTGGGACATTGCTAAATCCACGCACGAGGGACTCCATGAAAATCAGAAGGCAGCCTTGGGCGGTGTCTGGAGTTGCAGGTTGTCTTCCCCCACGGGAAGCCATGAGAAATCCACCTGGAAAAGCTGGGGGAAAGGAAGGCTCAGCCCATCTCAGTGGGCCCTGGAAAGGGCTGATAAGAAGAAACAGGGGTCGTGGGATTGTTTTAACCCCACGGACAATGGGAGTGAGAAAACTGGAAACTTTGGAACTTTTCCTCCAAGCCTTGGTGAAGCGGCCTGGCAGTGCAGTGAAACCAGCCAAGGGGAACCTGCCACATCTTCACATTCCCTTCTAATGGAAGGAGATTCTGCACTGTGAGCTCAGACCCAGAAGCAAAAAGGAGAAGCCCCTGGCTAGGGATGTCACAGGCCACCATGGAACTAAGCACATATGGCGTCAAGGCAGGCAGGACTAGATGCTGCCAGGCAGGTGGCACAGTAGGTTAAGGAATTACCAATGATGTCAGGTATCCCCTAAGACTGCAGGTTCAACTTCTGGTTGCTCTACTTCCTATCCAGTTCCCTGCTAATCATGTACCCAGGAAAGCAGTAGGAGATTCCCAACTACTTAGGTCCCTTCCATGCATGTGGGAGACCCAGAAGAAACTCTTGGCTCCTGACTTGACTCTGACCTGCCCTTGGAGATCTTTTTCTTTTGCTGTCTCTCCATCTGTGTCTCTTTGTGATTCTGCCTTTCAAATAAATCATCCTCTCTTTCTATGTATGTATGTATCTGCCTCGTGGTTATTTGAGGCTCAATATCCATAAGCCCTGCCATAATCAGTGTCTATAGTTTTTGAAATCAAAATTAGTTTAGCTGCCTTCTGCTCGGGGTTGAGACAAGCCATCAGCACGTTGAGATGCCGCGTGAGGGCTGTGTGTGTGTGTAGGGGGGTGGTGGGGAGGAAATCCTTGCAGCCTAATTTACCAGGCAACTTTTATCCCTATGAATAAAACTCTGGGCTCTTAGGCACTCTGCCCTGTACAGCACACATGAAAAGCTGCGCTTTGTGGCAGCTCTGTTTTGTGTGCGGCGGCGGCGCTTGCTGTTCTCCTGGCCCAGTGGCGCTCTTTAATTGGAATGATTTTTATTTGGTCTGATTTCCTGAAATAGAAGACACCGCCTGCTTCAGTCGCCCAGACAGCCTATCCATCAGCAGAGAGCACAGTGTCCTCTGTGCGCTGCTGGGGAGGAGACGCAGCTGCAGGGGCCCAGGGAAGATGCAGTATATTCACGTCTCATTTGGAAACACACAGGGTGTGTTTCGGGAGGAGTCGCAGAACTGACCTGCCCACCCCCACGCCCGTTTCGCTCCGCCAGCCACCGCCAGCCAGGCTCTCTGGATGGTCTGCTTCCTCAAGTGAACTGCTTTCTAAAAGGACATCTATCTCTAGCGATGTCTGGGACCCTGAGTGAATCTGTGCTTCCTCATGTGTCCTGCATGGCTGAGACCAAGGACATTGTGAGCAGGGAACCGGCCACAGGCGTGATCGCCTGAAACTGACTTGTGTATAGGGATTCAAGGAGCGATTGCATTTTCAAGAAGGCTATTCAAGCTGTCATGTGTACGCACTCAAAGCCACACACACACACACACACACACACACACACACACACATACACACAAGCTCACCCCCCTTAGTTCTCAAGGGGAAGGCTTGTTAGGAACCTGTCACTGATGACATGGATTGGAGCCCAGGCTGTGCCTCATGCACCATGGAGTCTGCTGAGAGATGCATGGCGAGAAAGCCATGTGCTTCTTGCGTGTTTAGGGATGCAGGCCGGCATGCCTCATGCGGTCCTTCTGTCTCCCTTTAACCCCATTTGGATTTTCCCCTTACTTTTCCTTTTCGCTGGCTGCTTTCCTTCATTCTAATCTCGCTACTCCATTCCCGCAACCCCAACTTCCAAGGCAACCCAAAAAAGCCAAGTGTACTTTTGAAATCCATCTCCTTCTCTTCCTTGGTTCCTCACCTCCTCTCAATTTCCCCATGACTGCCTTTGAAGCTTGTACTGACTCAGTGTGGTCTGGATGTTTCAACTCAGCCAAGCCTGTCTTTTTTTTTTTTTTTTTTCAAACTGCTACTTACTGAGTTGCAACTCAGAGCCAGTCATCAGGAAATGTTTTCTGCCAAGCTGTGCAGGAGAGTAAATCATTTCAGCTTGTAAATCATACCGGGTTTCAATCACCACTCTGTTATATCATGAAAACAGCCCTCAACAATGCACAAACAGGTGGGCCTGTATTCCAATAAAACTGTATGTGACATACAGAGGAGACCCCCAAGACTTTCGGGAATGTTACACCAGCAAAAACACGTCAGCCTGAATTACAAGGGGTGGAGAAAACGAAATGAAAGAAGGGTGTCAGATCCCCCAAATCATATAGACAAGAATCAGACTGGCCCCTCTGCCCTGTTGCAACCCAAATAACCAGTGAGCTCTTTTTTCCTTTCACTTATTTGCCTTTTTAATTTGTATTATTTGAAAAGCAGATCAACAGAGGCAGAAAACTCTTCCATAGTCCTACCATCTTCCCTTCTGCTGTGCGTACCCCTGGGAAATCCCTCTTCCTTGCGTGGGAGTTGGTTGAACACCTGTTGGGACAACACACTTCCCCTGCGATACTGAGTGCCCCTTCCACAGACTGGTGCTGAAAACTGCGGAGTCTGCTCTTGGATGCTCCACAAGGCGAGGGATTACTCTCCTATGGGGCCACCTGAAGCTGAGGTACCCTGCAAGGTAGAGAGACACCAGGGGTACTGCTGAACACCCCAGAATATTCAGGACAGCCCCCATGCACATAGGGCAGAATTCTCAGGGAGAAGACGGTCAGTATGACAGAGGTTGAAGAACCACATCTGAACAGCCCTGGGATGAGAATCCCAGTGACACTAAGGAGGAAAAATTGCGTTCAAGTGTTGGGGCTAGGAGCCTGGTGGGTGGTGTGGGAGAGAGCCGGAGCAAAAAAGTTCTTTCCTAGTGCATTGTTTCCCCCTAGGCAGCCGTGCACAACACACCTCACCTCGAAAAACTACCTGGAAGCTGATCTCAACCCAGAGATGATGGCCCCATATGCCAGCAGCAGGCAGAAGTTCACTGACTGAACCATTGAGCTCTAGAGTAGATTGGAGAATGGATCCAGGAGAGGGGCATTTCAGTCCTGCTTGGTAGGGTGATAGCAGCAGAGAGCATAGACCCACTCCATGGAGATGCACCTAGATAGAAACCTGTGTCCACCAGAGAGAGGTCTCCACGTCCTTTATCAACTCTTAGAACCATGAGAAGATATTATACATGTTCATCCAACCATTTGTTTAAAAATATACTTATTTGCTTCTAAGTCAGATTTACACAGAGAGGGAGAGACAGAGAGAATGAGAAATCTTCCATTTGTTGTTTTATTTTCCAGATAACCATAACAGCCAGGATTGAGCTGGGCAGAAGCCAACAGCCAAGAACTTCATCCAGATGTCCTGGATGGTGAAAAATATCTAGGGCATCAACAGCTGCTTTTTCCAGGCACATAGGCGGGGAACTGGATCAGAAGCGAAGCAGCCGCGAGTCAAACTGGTGCCCAACCAGGCTGCCAGTGCCAGAAACAGAGACTTAACTTGTTACACCCTCCGTGAACTTTTCAAAGTACCTCAATACATCAGTAAGATCAAGTTACTGTTCCCACAGTTATTCTCCCAAAGCATGCCCTTGTAAGCCTTGAGATGTGTCTCCATTTGATGGCCAGGGACACCGTTTCTTTGAGCACAAGGACCTACCTACGCAACTCTCTAACATCTCTACTAATTTCCAGCCTGCCACTGAGCCGAGCCGGCTATTAGCAAGGCTCTGGAGGGAGGCAGCGGGGTGGGGAGAGGTGATATAAAACACTTTCTGTTTTCTCTTTGGAGGAAGCATTAGAATTCTAGGAGGGGAGTAATGTACAGGAGTCAATGAGAACTTGAACAACTCCTGGAGTGTTAATGTTTATGGGGCTGAAGTGAAGGGAAAGGGCAGAGAAGTCAAAAGAGAGAGGTGACCCTGCACCTGAGGCTTCAACTACAGGCCAAACAAATAGCCACTGGGCTCGCTGACTTCTGGCCTTTGGTCAGCAGTCCTTGGGGATGCAGCATTGGGACGGCAGGTGTGGGCTTCCTTCTGCTCGGGATCCAACAGCCAAGAAGCGGCACAGCGCTGCCTGCTTGGGATGGAGCCGAGCTGCGGATCCATTTCCACGGTCGGTGTGATTAAACCAAGTTCATCAGACAAGTCCCTTATCACTGCTATCAGCACTTCAATTTTCCCATTTTATGCTCATTTTTAAGAAAGCATTTAAAGCTAAGAGCTTGTTAAATAGTTAGATGTGCACACTAATCCGCTCCCGGGCAATCAAACTCAACAACGGGGAAATGTTGGCCCAGGAGACCACCAACTCTGATGCCCCTGATTTAACTCCTACTCACCTGCTGAGTACCTGAAAGCTGATTTCCACCTGCTGGAGAAAGCTTTGGATTCCCAAGGCAGAACACACAAATGTGCAGGTGATAAAAATATGCTGATTATTTCATTCACTCTTCAAACATCTAGCCAACACCTACCTACTCTCTCATAGGCACAGTTACAGGAACTCAGGATTCAATTGCATGGAGCAAACCAAGGGCTAAAGAGATAAATAGAGCAGCTGAGCTGGTGTATCGTTGAGGGTCCCACCAGAGAAAGAGTAGTAGTGGGTCATCTCTGTTTCGTGATTTCTTGCAAGGAACTGGCTTGTGCAGTTATGAGGGCAGGTCCCTAGGAAGGGTGGCTTGCACACTCCTGTGCACAAGTGAAGTTGCTGTCCACAGGCAGAATTTCATCTTCCAGAAACCTTCAGTTCTAAGTCCTTTCAACTGATGAGACATGGTCCCCCACTTTCAGCAGATAACTTCCTTTTCTAAAAGTCAACAGATAGATGAGCCCTTCACTGAATAAGTAGGGACAGTAATCGAGCTAGTGACAGCACAGCTGGGGCAGAGTGGTGCCACAGTTACTGGGGAAGACATCTCTGAAGTGGAGACCTTGTAGTTGAGACAGGGACTGACATTGCTGTTCTCAGAGCCAGGAGAGAAGAACATTGCAGAGAACAAGCAGAGTAAGTGCAAAGGCCCTGGGGTAGGCCCTGCGGTAGGCCCTGGGGTAGGCCCCAGGCTTGGTCTAGTCTCAAGAAGAACAAGACTGTCAACATAACAGGAGCAGCGTGACTGGGGCTTTGCGGTCCCTGGCTGTGTAGGAGGGAAAGCCGGCAGCAGCTGGAGCTTGCAGAGTGATGACTTCCAGAGACCAAGGCGATGGAACTCCAGGACTACCAGCATCTGTAGTGAGATGTCTGCGGATGAGGACGGAAAGCAGAGACTTCTCAAAGCATTTCCGTAGATGACCGGTTGGTGCTACAAGTGTTCATTGCTCAGAGAAAGTGGCCAGGGCTTATCTAAGACATCACCAAATTGAAATAACTCAGGACTCCTTAAAAGTAAACTCACCCTTCATTCCTGTTTCCAGAGGAAGATTGGGCAGGGGAGAGCTTTTCAAGAGCGGAAGAGAAAGCTTAGTAAGTGAGGAGCCTCAGGGGTATCGCTCGTTGGGATGTTGTCCTCAACCAGTCTTTGCATTTGAGAACTTTACTTGGGAAGGCTAGGGCTGTTTGCAAGAAGTAACTAAATGTTGAGTTCATTTTTTCTATGTTTGGGGACTTCTGGTATAAGGAAAGTTCCCAGCAGTTTTCCTTATCAGCCTAATCAGACTTCCCAATGGATTCTGGGTTACAGTTCACGGGCAGTTTGTCTCCTGACCATCAGAAATCTGCCCATGAACTTCAGCGCTGATCATGTGCACAGAGGCTGGTCACCCGGGCTGAGTGGAGACTCCCAGCCAGCAGAACCACCTGGGAACGTGCTGTTCCTGAGTAAGACCAGGATCCCTACAAAGTAGGAGCAAATAAGCTTGTTCACTCTCAGCTAGTTTCCCCTATGAATAAATAAAGATTTCCTACCGTTTGGGGCATGACTCAGCCCCCAACACTCATGCCATAAGTACTCTAGCTATTGTAAATTGTCCCCAGGGCTCATGCCTTGATTTGGTAACCAGTGCAGGTAGGAAACACTGATGCCTGCTGTATGTCACGTGCAAAGCCATTTCCCTCCTGAGTGCTTCCTGTTCTAACACTGCACCCCATGCCCTATGAAGCTGCACAGAGTGCAACTGTATTCATCATCTGTTGCTGCAAAGTGAGTTACCCTGAGCGCAGTTAGTGGCTTACACCACCAAACACTGACTGAATCCCCACTGCTAGGGGTCAGACGTTTGGGGCCAGCCAAGACGGGTGGTCCTGCCTCAAGGTCTTTCCTTGGAGTTGCGGACAAGTCACCCAGCAGGGCTGCCCTTACAGCAGGGCTATGCATGGGTTCCTCAGCACATGGCCTGCACTGGATGGGAGCCTCGTGATCCAGGCCATGGCTTGCCCCAGAAGGAGAGGTCCTGGAGAGAAAGGAGGCATCTCTCTGAGCTACTCTTTGAAGTCATCCACTGTCCCTTATACCTTCCCTGACTGCGGCAGTTGCTACTAAATCAAGACCACACTTAAATGAAGGGGAAGTAGGTCCCACTTTCCAAAGGAGACTCACAATGGCTTGGATGCATTTTAAACCACTGAGGTTCAGTCTTGGGTGTGCACTAGAGAACTGTCACTCCCCGAGATCCTGTTGATGTTGTTCAAGAAGCTTCTCTCCAGCTTCAGGCCCACTGGTAATTAGTGATGTTCCTGACTCGTCTATCATGCCAGGTGTGGCTTATCCTGGACACAGTGTGACTGGGCTGAAGAAAGGCTGATCATTACCAACGACGCAGGCCAGGCTTCACGCCCCACTGCCTCCCCTGATGGACTGTGCAGCAACAGAGCAGAAATAGCTCCATCTCAGGTCACAGCCAGCTGACCTGACCAGCAGGAGTGGTAGCTGAACCGCAGCAATGTCCCGCAGTGACTTCAATAGCTCTGAGCTAAGGATCTGTGTGTGAGGGGTTTCTTTTGGGTAGTACTCGCAACCCAGTAGCAAGCGGCGAGGTGAGGCTGGGTAGGGAAGGCAGGCGTACAGAGTGGTGATGGAGCCATCCCCATTGGGAGTGCCAGGATCCTGGGCCTGCTTAGGATCCTAGCTAGGGAATTTGTAACACACCACCGAAGGGCTTCCTGGAGGATGGGGCTAGCACAGCAGGTGCTTCTGGCCCTTTGGTTCAGGGCTGCTTCTAGCTAACATTCCAGCCCCAGCTTTCCCTGAGTGACTTTCTACCTCAAAGCAGCAGAGTTGGAGGTGTTGGCAAGACCACACCCTCTCTGACGGTGCCAGGGAGGGGCTGTTTCAGACCCTGTTCTCCTCTTCCCTCAATCCAGTCCCAGGATCTCCTGTGTATTGTCCACATCTTTGGTCTGCTTGTATCTTTCTCCGAGTTCCCCCACCTTCCTTAAAAACACCAGCCCTACTGTATTAGGGTCCCCTCACAACCTCTGTAAAGAACCTATTTCTAAATAAGGCTGCATTCCAAGGGACTGGGGATATCACTAAAACACCCCCCAAGGGGAACATGATTCAAGATCAGAAGGAAAATTCCACTGGGGATGCTGGCTTGTGATCTGTGAGATTGGCTCCTGGGCCTCCTAGCTCAGAAGCAAGACTGTAGACAGGAGGCACCAGCAGCGAGAGGTCCTCACAGCCTGGGAACTTGGCCTGCAAATCCTGATATCGTCCTGAATTCTATTTTCCCTTTACCCAACCACACCTCGTCAGTAGCAGACAGCTCAGTCCTACCAATGTGTTTAAGATCCGGAGTCCATCCATGTCTCTTCACCATCTGCTCTGGGCCATTTGCCTCTGCTGTCTGATTTGCTCTCTGCCAACCCCTCCCTAGTTTCTTGGCATCTGAGTCCACCTGCCAGAAAATCTGATAACTGTGTTCCTCGCACACCTACATTCATTGATGGGGAGTCCCAACTCCTAGTCTCTCAGAGTGTGACTGTGTTTGGGTACTGGGCTTCTAAAAAAGTCCTTAGGATTAAAAAGAAATCAAGCTTTTGAGGTGAGCCTCAACCCAACCTTATGTGTGTCTTTATAAGCAGAGGAGCTTGGGGACCCCGATAACCCCAACCTTGTGCACACACAGAGGAAAGACCAGGTGAGCACACACAGTAAGGAACGGAGAATTCTCAGAAAAGCTATGGCTGCCAACACCTTGCTCTCGGACCTATTGCCATGAGAAAACCAATGCTTGCTGTTGAAGCCACACAGTCTGTGGGATTTTGCATTGGAAGCTCAGAAAAGCAAACGTGGCAGTCGGTGTGAACTTGGAAGAATCTGTGTCGAACCACATCACTCCCCATGAGTCCTCTGGTGGACAGGTCACACTGACAGTCAAATTCATGTGATGCCTGACTTCCCCAAGTTTAGCCCCTTCCAGTCCCTCTAGTGCCACCTGCAGCCATGCTAGCTCCCAAACAGCTCCAACCCAGCAGGCACCTACTCATCCCTACTCATTACAGTCCCCAAATCCCAACCCCAGAGAGAGCTCTGAGACCATCTGGGGAACCTACTCCCCTTCCTGTACAATGAGGCTGACCTCTGTGGTGCGAACAGAAGAGGGGAGCAAAAATGAAGTTCTGGAACTTTTATCTCCAAGCCGTAAAAGGCCTTGCCACCTGCACCCTCTGACGACTCTTGGGGATGTTCTCTCTCTGAGATCCCAGCCACCGTGCTGTAAGGAAGCACCCACAGCCACATGGGAAGGAAATGATACTCACAGGCCATGGCTTGTCCGAGCTGTCCCAAGCAGCAGGCAGCACCAACTCCCCGGTCCCAGAGGCCCAGTCACCAGCCTGGTCACCAGTCCCAGCTGGCCTGCCATAACTGATAGTCCCTTGGATGTTTCAAGTTTCAGGACGCACTGTGACACCTAACAAGGTAATGAGCCACCCCACATCACATACACAGTGAAGAATAAGCGTCTGTTGCACATTGTCCTAGTCCTTTCAAAGCACTTGCCATAATCTAAATGGCCATGGCTACTTAATGTTGATATTTCCTTTTTTTCCCCCAATACAATGAGAATATAAACTCCAAGAAGGCAACAGCCTTGGCTTCCTTATTTATACATAATTCATAACAGGTGTTTAATTAAGACCCAATATGATGGCTCAGTGGCTAAAATCCTCACCTTAAAAACTTGTTGAGTTAATATAAACAAAGAAATAAAAACTGAATGAAGAAATTTTCTTTTTTTTAAAAAAAGTGTCATTTTAAAAAATTATTACTGCAAGGCAGAGTTACAGAGAAAAGGAAAGTCAGAGACAGAGAGACAGAAAGATCTTCCATCCTCTGGTTCACTCCCCAAATGTCTGCAAAGGCCAGAGCTGAGCTAATCTGAATGCAGGAGTCAGGGGCTTCTTCCAGGTATCCCACATGGGTGCAGGGGTCCAGGGACGTGGATCATTCCCCACTGCGTTTCCAGGCCATAAGCTGGGAGCTGGATGGGAAACAGAGCAGCCGGGACACATACCAGCATCCGTATGGGATGCTGGCGCTGTAGGCAGAGGCTTTGCCTATTATGCCACAGTGCCAGCCCCAGCCTCTCAATGATTTCCTTATGCATAAGGATGGGAAACAGAGCCCCTGTGCCTGGTTGCAGCCATGTGTTGGCAGGCTTCCACAGCCGAGCATCCTGGGATTGCCCTGGACTCTGTTCTTCCACAGTGAACACTCTCTCCCTACACTCAAAATCACTTGGCTCAGAATCTCACTCTATCCAGCAAAGGCCAATCTCCATGAAGAGCTGTGGCCTAGCAAAGGCCTGGGGCTCTGTACGGACAGCTCAGTAGCCTGCCACCTCTCTCTGTCTGGAGATGGTGCACCTAACTGGCTTTCTAACCTTGACTTTAATTCATCCATGCTTTGTCTTCCCTTCTTTGCCCCTCTTCTTACTCGTCCTCCCCCTACTCCTTCTCTGAATGCATAGCAGCCCCCCCAAAATTTGAAATATCATAGATAGGAAGTGATTTCACAGGTTAATATTAATATAAGTATTCTAGAAAAGAAAGCTAATCCCAACACAGACCCAGGTGGGCTGGTTTGGGCAAAATGAAGCCCCAACATTTCATTATCAAGCTGTCTCCTCAGACAGGCTTTCTTCTCCATTGCCAAGACACATGTTTCTCATATTCTAGGCCTGCCCATGATGTTGCCCTGAGAGTAAGAGAGAGAGAGAGAGAGAGAGAGAGAGAATGAGCACAACAGTTGTGACTGAGAAGGCAGGAGCTGTAGACATCAGTCTAGGATAGTTCTGTCTCACCACAGAAGAAAACAACACTTGCAGAAGGTCAAGCTGGGACTTGGAAGCGGCAACATCTGTAGCAGCCACTGCGAGAAAGGCCACAGAGGACGCAGAAGTCAGAACACAAGGATTGCTGAGACGCACCCCACACACTAAAGCAATTTGCGATTGGACCCAGCCAAGGAGCATGGATTTTCCGGTCAGGCAGTCTGGAGAGTAGCTTAAGTGGACATTTGTCTCTGAGCGTGGTCTGTGGATGAGGATTCTCTGTGATCATGCGGGACAGTGCCAGAACGCAGGGCTTAACTCGGACTGTCAGCAGCTGACAGCCCAGCTGTCACTTTCCTTACAGTTGTGAAATTTCCCTCACTTGCCTCCCTGTAGCCTGGGAACAGCAGCAGAGAATGCTGTGGCGTTGTTCAGCTTTGTTCATTGGTTATGGCTGAGGCCCAGAGCCGAAGGGAGTTGCCGGGGGCACCAGCAAGGGCAGGGCCATGAGGAAGGAGGCGAGGGCAGTGTTTCTTGAGCCTTCCGTCCTTATATCCCAGGGACTCGTTGAACGTGGGTTCTGATACAAGCAGTGTGGGTGTGGAAGGGAGATTGAGATGCTGCATGTTGACCAAGCTTCCGGAAGCCACCTGTGCTTCTAGGCCTTATCCCACGCTGGGAGAGGTAAGGATATAAAGTTCAGTAGCAAAGGTCATGCACAGCAGAAAAGAACAAGAAAAACAAGAAATTTAGTTCTTTTAGAGTGAAGGAAGGTGAAAATAGGCTTCAGATGATAACTTCTGATTTTTTTGTAATTCAGCTTACATTTTATGTTATGTATTTTATTTATTTGGGAAATCGTCTCTCTACTGGTTCACTCCCCAAATGTCCCATCAGAGCTTTGTTGGGTCATTTTTAGGCTGAGAGCTGGAAACTCAACATACATGTGCCACATGGATGGAAGGGACTTCAACCCCTGAGCCCATCACTCGCTGCCTCCCAGGGTGCATATCCAGAGGAGGTCGGACCATGAGTGGAACCAGACATCCAACCTAGGACATGCTAATGGGATGTGGGCATCTCAAATGGCATCCTAACTACTAGGTCAAGCCTTTGTACTTCAAACCACATTTTCTTAAAATGCATTCATGCATTTGAAAGGCAGAGAGAGAACATCATCAAGAGAAGCATCCTCCACCTGCTGGGTCACTCCAGGGACTTGGGCCCCTCATCCACCACCTGGCAGGTGCATTGCCAGGAAGCCAGATGGGAAGCACAGAGTAGCTGGGACATGGGCCAGGCACTCGGATGAGAAATCGCATCCCAAGCAGCAGCCTCGTGGTCACATGGCACTGCCTGCCCCTCAAGTGCTGTTTTCTACGTCTGCTCTGAAGTTTGCTGGTCCTTGTGGCAGCCACTTCCCTCATGTGGCTGCGGGCACTTATGTGGCTAATCCTGATGGAAACATACTATACATGCAGATTTCAATGAATTCTTGGAAAAATAGAATTAAAATTAATTTTAACTCAAATTTTTGTGAAATCCCCACGTAATTTGTTTTCATAATGTGCATTTTCATGAATTTCTTTGGAAGATGTGTTATAAATAACACACTGGAGACCCGGAGTGGTAGCCTAGTGGCTAAATCCTCATCTTGCATGTGCCAGGATACCTTTTAGGTGCCGGTTCTAATCCCAGAGACCCCGCTTCCCATCCAGCTCCCCGCTTGTGGCCTGGGGAAGCAATCAAGGACAGCCCAAAGCCTTGGGACCCTGCACCCATATGGGAGAACCAGAAGAAGTTCCTGATTCTTGGCTTCAGATCAGCTCAGCCATTGAAACCATTTGGGGAGTGATACAGCAGATGGAAGATCTTCTTCTCTGTCTCTTTCTCCTGTCTGTATTTTTAACTTTCCAATAAAAATAAATAATAAATGTTTTTTTTTAAAAAAAAAACCTACGGGTTTTAAAAGACTTGGCATAAGGAAAATAATATAATATATCTCAATTCTTTTAAATTGTTATGATCTATTGAAATGGTAACATTTAGGATATATTGGGTTAACTAAAATATATTATTACAATGAATATCATCTGTTTCCTTTTAGCTTTTCCTTTTAATGTGGCTACTAGAATAGTCCTAATTGTATTTGTGGCTTCTGTGTAATTTCTGTTGGACAGTGCTGGTCTAGAAGAGGCTCCTTGTTTCTCTCTCTCTCTCTCTCTCTCTCTCTCTCTCTCTCTTTTTCATTCTGCTTCTGCCCACAACCCATCCTGCAGGGCCTTGGAGAACACTCCAGTCTGGAGAGCCTTGTTGCTCTTGACAGGGAGTTGGGCAGGCTGGGCATGGAACCGGTTGCGAGGAACAAGGCATAAACAAGCCAACTCATTGCCTGCCACAGCAGAGCTGTCACCAGGGGGCCGGCTGGGTGGCCTGGAGCCCAGAGATGCCAGCCTGCCATGCTCCAGTGCCTTCCGTCTGGGCCTCTCCCGCCCTTTCTCATGCTTCCCTCCCCATCCTGGGAGACAGGTAATCAGCACGGCCAGCTGGCAGCCTCCACCGTGTCCAGCTGCCAGTGAGCCTGCAGCCGGCCTGCAATGACCGTAATCCTGGCAAGGCCTTGCAAAAAGAGTTCTGTTCAGCTCCTCCTCTGTGAGTTGGCTCCGGAATGTAGAGCTTGGAACCACCACACGCTCTGGGTGCCTCCTGGCAATGAGAGACTCCCTGTGTGCACCTGCCTGGGACTTGCCTGGGGAAGTCCATGGGGAGCCTGAGGCATGGGGAGGTAGGGACAGGCTCTTCCTCACGTTCTGGAAAGTGGCTCCTAGGATCAACAGATCATGCTCCTAACTCCAGGAGACTTGTTCAGAACAGATCCAGGTGCCTCCCAAGGTGTTCTGAATGATGCTTCAATCTAAAGTGGATAAACCTCCCCGCCACCACCACCCTGAGAACCACTCAAACCGAGAGGGCCGAGGAGAGATCATTCCAAATACAGTTCAGAGGGTTTTTTGCTTTCTTTTTATTGTTGTTGTTTGTTGGTTGTTGTTGTTTGTTTTTTTAACAGGGTTTTGGACCAGCATTGTGATACAGCAAGTTAAGCTGCTGCTTATATCACTAGCAGCCAATTGAAGTCTCAGCTGCCTTGCTGCTTTTTTTTTTTTTTAAGATTTTTTTGTTTATTTAAAATATAGAGTTACAGAAAGCAGGACACACACACACATTCATACAGAGAGACTGAGGAATCTTTTACCCACTGGTTCACTCCACACTGACGGTTACCACAGGACAAAGGCAGGAGTTGAGAACTTGATCTAGGTCTCCCACATGAGTGTGGCAACCCAAGGACTTCGCTATCTTCCAACAGGCGTTGCTGGAAGTTACACAACATCTTCTCAGGGGCTATTAACAGGAAGCTGGATCAGAACTTGAACCAAATGGGGTTCCAGGTGTCCCTGAAAGAGCTGAAATAGCAAACTTGCCTCACTCTCTGTCTCTTTCCCAGTCTTTCTCTTCCCTTCCCCATCTCTCCCCAACCCCTCCAGTGTTTGTGTTTGCTATTGAATGTCCCACCCCTGAGCAGTACAAACCCCCATAGGTACACAGGGCCCTGTGTCTCAGCACGTTTCTGTCCTTGACCCATCAGCTGCCAGGATCCCCTTCCCAGTTGCCACCAGATACATCACCCCCAGACCAGTGCCAGGGCAGTCCATCTCCTCTTCCCACCTTCAGGCACCCCAACCCAAAGCAGACAGATAGCCCCTGAAGGGTTATGGTTTGTGTGCAGGAACACCTGGGTGGGCGGGGTGAGAAGGAGGGAGAGAGAGACAGAGGGAGAGAAGGAGGGATTAGAGATGGGGAAGTAGGGAGAGAGAAAAGATGGATGGATGGATGGATGGATGGATGGATGGATGGATGGATGGATGAATGGACAGATGGAACTGGCCTTTTTAAATGACTGCTGGAATCACTCTCAGCTCTGATAATCCTTTATGCCCCACACCTGTTTCATTATTTCTCCTTTTTCCACGAGGAGCAAATCTGGGAGCCTCCGAGCTCCCCAGCACACAGTAGGGCATGCAAGCCTGGGGTGGGTAAGCTGGCTCTCCCTGGCCTGGGGGTGGGGGGGCGGGGCACTGAGAGGCCCATCTCCAAGTCCCATCTCAGTCTTCATTGAGCTTTGCTTCTCAGTCACAGAGGTCTAAGGCCCCAGGCTGCCTTCCAGGCAGGACTGCGGCAACCTAGGCTCCTGGGTGGACAGACAGGGGCTGAGGCAAACTCTCCCCGCTCAGAGAGCCTCTACCTTCTGTGTAAGCGCCTGGCCACATGACCGTGCATATTACCCTGCAGATGGCCATCCGAAGGACTGTGGGAAATGGACAGGGCTGCCATGTGGCTCCCTGGCACGGGACAGTTGGCTTTGCTCCCAGGCTTGGGAGGTGCCGCACTGACGGAGCCCAGCCTACACAGTCACTCTGCTTCTCTCTCTCCCCTCCGGAAGGGAAGTCTTGGCCTTCCTCTGGGGGTGTGTAGTGGGGGGCGGGAATTGTGATCTGCGAGCATTCACACCAACTTTTTGCCTCTACTGGAAATCAGTTTAGAGCCAGTGTTTTAATGTCTCCATAGTGACTGTAACCCCTGCTCTCTGGGTTGGGGAGAACGAGGCCTGAGCCAGGCAGGGGCTGTGTCTCAGACCCGGGTCCCTCTGGGTGTCTGAACTTGATCTCTGACCCAACAGGTGTGGCAAGGGAACTAAGAGGCCGCTTTCCTGACAAACTCCCGGACAAGGCTGATGCTCAAGGGGTTCACCTGGAACAGATGGGAAAGAGAAAAGGGGGAAGGAGTGGGGGTGGGGAATGCAGGTGGGAGGGAAAGAAAGAGAGAGAAGGGGGAAAGGAAGAGAGTGAAAGAGAGAGGAAGGGAGGCACCTGAAAAGAGCGAGGAAGAATAGGCATGTCATGTGGTTTATCAAAAATACTGTTGTACTACACATATATTTGAGATCTCTACGAAGAAGATTGAGAGAGAGAGAGAGAGAGAGAGAACATGTGCATGTGAGCAAATGCCAACTGGTGTACTTCTCCAAGATGCAAACCAGATGCTAAAGAATGGTGACAATGCTTGGTGAATTCTTGGTGAATGGTTGGGCATCCATTGTCACCATTCTTTAGCACAGCCGAGGAAGGTCACAGAGGAAAAACTGGGGGGCTGTAGGAGGGAAGCTCCTCATGCACACCCCGCCCCTCCCCCAGGACCTGCCCCCCTCCAGTTTGCCCAGGTGCCTTGGGCTGAGGCTCGGGGGCAGCTGTAGGTTGAAAGTGGCATGTTCCTTCTCCTGGGTGAGGGTCTGGAGTCAAGGGGTCATGTAGGAACCCAGAGGAAAGGCGAGGCAAGAATGCCCTTGAGCAGCCAATAGTCCTGGTCAGGGTTCAGCAGCTGGCACTGGCAGTCACTGGGGCTGGAGAGTGTAGCTTCCTTCTGCTCTGCACTCCTTTATTTTCTAAAGCAGGGAGGCAGCGACGACTCCAAGTGGAGAAGTTCAAGAGCCCTTCTGAGCCACTTCTCCTTCAGGCTCCGGCTCCTGCCACTCCAAGACTCACAAGAGTCTTTGCATGTTTCTGTCAGAGCCCACAGCCGCCAGCCCTCGGAATCATGCCAGAACAAAACTGGGGAGGACTTGGAGAAGGATGAGCCATTTGGCTCGCCTCCACAGGAGATGCTTGCAACTGTGGTTTTGCTTGACTCTCAAGAGAGGAACCAGGGCCAGGCACTCCGGCATCAAGATGGGGCAGGAAATGCAAGTGAGCCCAGAAGGCCAGATACCAGGAGACAATGAGGGACAAAGGGAGTAGCTCCAGCTCACTGCTGCCCTGGGGCTCCCAAAGCCCAGTTCTCTGACATGCGCAAGGCTTTGGGAGAAAATTTAGACATCTAGGAAGGGTTTTTATTAAGATACTAAGATTTATTTTTTATTTACTTGAAAGTCAGTTGCAGAGAGGGTTGAGGGAGACAGAGGGAGGAGACTTTCATTCGCTGATTCACTCCCTAAATGACCTCAACAGCTAGAACTGGGGAAGTCGGAAGCCAGGAGCCAGAAGCCAGGAGCTTCTCTCGGGTGTCTTACATGGGTCCGGAGGGCTAAGTGCTTGGGCCACTCTCTGCTGCTCTGCCAGCAGGATTACTTCAGAGCTGGATCAGAACTGGAGCAGACAGGACTGAACCTGGCATCTTTATGGGATACTGGTGCTTCAGGTAGCATCTAACCTGCTATGCCACAGCATCAGCCTGAATCCAGCTTCTTGCAGTCCCTGGCAAGCAATGCTGATGGTAACTGGGTTCCTGCATCCCGTGTGGGAGACCGGGGTTGAGTTTCAGCTCCAGGCTTTAGACCCTCCTGGGCAGGATAGGGGAGCAGTATAGTGCATACCTGGGGAGTGAACCAGTGGGGGGAGTTCTCTTTCTTGTTTGCACATTCTCTCATTCACAAATTTCATCTTTTTTTTTTTTTGAGTAATTGTTAACAGAACATTTAAGCATGCATGACACACCAGCGCTGCTGCAAGCACTCAATATGTTTTTTGCTTTATTTGATCTTCACCATGACCTTTTGAGGGGAATTTCTAGAATTTTCCACCATGACCCCTTATCCAAGATTTCAGCAGGTGTCTAAAATAAGGGATGCTTCTGAGCCATAGATATGGTTTTTTTTTTTCCTCCCTGTATGTACATACCTTTGATGAACTCTCATTTTTGAATCAGGCACAGTAAGCAATTAACCACAGTGGTCAATAATAAAACAGAACAATTGTAACAATACATTGCAATATAAGTTATGTGAGGGTGTGTCTCTCACTTGCTCTCCCAACATGTCTTATGGGATTGTATTCACTGTTCTTGTGATGGGGTGGGGCAATCCCATGTGCTCATGAGTTGGAATGAGGTGAATCAGGGTGTGGTGTTGGGCTACTGTGTAAAGGTTACTGGGACACAAACACTGGGATGTGTCTCACATCCCAGGCAAGGCAGGCCAGGGGGGGACCGCTCACATCCCAGGCAAGGCAGACTGCGGGGACTGCTCACATCTCAGGCAAGGCAGACTGGGGGAGGGAGGACCACTCACATCCCAGGCAAGGAAGAGCCAGGTGTGGCTAGATTGCACCACACTCCTCTGAGTGGTGCATCATTTAAAGTTTACAAATTGTGTGCTTCTGAAGTTTTCCATGTTAAACCATAGAAAGTAAGAACACACAAATAAGAGGATGATACAGAAAGAAACGAGACACCTGAGCCTCAAGGAGGTTAAATCACTTGCCCAGCACCTCTCAGCCAATGAAGAAGCAGAGCCGGAGTTGGAATGTATCCAGGTGCTAGGTGGCTCCTGGTTCATGTCCCTACTGCTCAATCGCTAGGCAGATGTCTTTTGTTCCTCTCATTTTTTTCCTCTGTTGCCGTGACACAAAGGACTACAAACTTAGTAGCCTCTAAAAATACCCATTTGTTAGTGCAGGGTTCAGCAGGGCAGAGTTCAAGAGGCTCAGCAGGGCCATCTGCTCAGGGTCTGGTTAAGATGCTGGCTTAGCTGGGCTCGCAGCTGGACACTGAGAAGTCAGCATCCAAGCTCAGTTACCAGCACTTTCCTTGCTAGCTGTGGGGTTGACCTTAACCTCTAGCAGCTGCTGCCCTCAGACCTGGCACCTGAACCTCTCCATCCCCAAACCAGCAGAAGCATATAGTTTCCTCCTTGAAGCCACTCTGACTTGTCTTCTGCTACCAGCCAGAGAGACACCTGTGAGGGGCAGGCTTACCCAGATCATCCCTGCCACTCAAGTTCAGCTGACATGTGCCTTTCTTTCCACCTACACAATCCCTCTCTCAGCAGAATTCAGATTCCTATTTGATTAAAGCAACCATGGGATAGCCACCTTGGAAGTCCCAGTTTGTAAGTCAGCCTACTCTGACATGTACCTTTAAAAAACATGAAGTTAAATCTTGTTCATGATCAGCAAGCATACCTGCAGGCAGGTGCCTAAGTGCTGAACTCCACAATCTACTTCCTGAATACTAGCTGGGTGCTGGCACTGAGCTAAGTGCAGCAGGGAACAAGTCAGCCGAGCCTTCACCCCATGTATCCCACAGGCATCCATGGGTGACACAGGAGTCCCGACCCCTGAGCCCTGTTCCTGCTGCTCTGCTGGAGAAGTTATTTGTCCTGTTACATGCTCCACAAACCATCCTGAATATTCATGACCATGAATTGCTCTGATTCCTTAATCAGACTCCCGGGAGAGCCACATCAAATGCCCTGTGTTCCAAAACCTCGGATGTAGCAACAATTGTGAAGGGTCAGGAGCCTGCTGAATTCCTGATCCTGGCAGGACAGCTGGTGGCCATGAGCTGGACACCAGATGCAGGTGGCCGCTGGGAGGGCATGAAGAGCCTGCCAGACAGGGGATGACCTGTGGTTTGAGAGAGCGGGCATTCATCCCCTTACATGGGATAAGAGGAGGCTATTTTTCCCTTCTTATTGAGTCTTAACATTCCCAAGGTCTCGAGATGGTACCTGCTGTGAAAATATGATTATGCACAGCCAATGGTCTGATCCAATATGCATAGCTTATGGATTCATATTCTCATTAGTTCTGCTTCGTTAGTATTTCCCGAGCCCCTTGCACTGAGTGCTTCAGGAATTCAAGCATGTCTTCCTCACTCTCCACGCTTCTTGGCACACATCCCACTGCCATGGAGCATCCTGTGAAGACTAGAAAGGCATCTGTACATTAAAAAAGGGAAACAAACAGATCTACCCACCAATGTGCCCCAGTGTGTGACACCCAGGGTACACGGAATGCACACATAATCTGAGCAATGACCCACTCGATGGCAACTAGCCTGGCCCTCCTCCTCTACTCCTAGCCTGGATTTCTCCATTCTGGGATTAGGAGGAGAAGACCAGACCTTGACATGTGGGCTATCTTGACTGAGAATAACCTCCCTTCCCCTGATCTCTGGGGAAATGTCAGGTTCTATGGGGGTGGGGAAGGACTAGAGGTGGGCCACCAAGCTCTCATTTGCATAAACATTTTTGAGACCAGTGAGGGCTGGGACCCATAGGCCTTAAATAGTGAGAAAGAAAAGGGTGGAAGGCTCTTGAAATGAATGACAATACATCAATCTCATAATATATAAGATTTAACAAGAATGTGAATATTACTGTCACTCGGAGACAGACATTTAGCTTAGCTGAGTCCAGCTTCTGCTAGAGTGCACTGTCAGAGGCAGCAACAATAGCTTGAGTAGTTGGGTTCTTGCCACTTACATGGGAAACCTGGATTGCATTCCCAGGTGCTGGCTTCTGGCTCCCAGGTTCTGCCTGGCCCAGTCCCAGCCATTGTAAACATCCGGAAATGAACCAGGAATGGAAGGTTTTGCCTCTCTCTCTCTCTCTTTCTCTCTCTCTTCCCCTACCCTCCCATCTCTAATCAGTGAATAAATACATTATGAAGCAGCACTCATACTAAGCATGCATTATGTTTGCTGGGATGTATCTTATTTACTTTCTCTCAAAAGAGACAGAGATACACAGAGTGTGGGCAGTTGGCTTACTTCCCAACAGCCTGCAACAGCCTAGAGTAAGCCAGGTAGAAGCCAGGGGTCCAGAACTCAATCTGGACCATCTCCCACACGAGTGACAAAGTCACAAGTGTTCGAACCATCCCCGGCTGCCTCCCATGGTGTCCAATAGCAGGAAGCAGGATTCGGAAGCAGAACCAGGACTGGAATCCAAGCACTCCACTCCTGGATGTGGGTGTCCCAAAGCGCCTCAAAATGTCCCTCCCTGTATTATCTCATGGCATCCCAGACCACCGCCAGCTGGGAGAGATCACCCTTGCAGGGCAGGGGGGACCACCACACTCAGCTCTCCTCCCAACCCTGCTGCAAGTCTACCGACAGATGCAGGGAACAACTCCGAGACAGAAAAACTAAGTCTTTCATCATTTTTTTTTTTTAATTTCAATATTAGCGTTGAGGAGTTGGTTGGGAACAGACAGGGAAATAAGCTCCCGGGGTCTCTCCCAGGAGAGAGTGCTCATGGTTTATTTGTTTTAATTTTATCTTCTGATGAAAAATTTGCCATGGTTAGAGAGGCACTGAATAAACAGAACTGTGACGGCTGCTTTCCAACTTCCTTTGCGGATTCCACATTTTTTTTTTTTTCTTTTAAGAATTTCATTTATATTTCAACAGCAGCAATGTCAATGTCACTTCCTCTTTGGGACGCTAAAGCCATGAGGGTCCACTGACTCCCTTTCCCCAGGAGGCAAAAGGGGACTGAAGGCTGGGAAAGGGGAGCAAAGAGTCCTGGGACCCCACTCTAGGCCCCAGCTGGCAAAGCCGCTGCTGCCCAGGTCAGAGCCCTCCGTGTCAGACATACCCCTGGGTCTCAAAACAGGGCCAAGTCATTGCTTTCTAGGACAGCCCTCAGTGCCCAGCCCCAGGTCAGCCCTGCAGCCTCAGGTGAAACACCACAGGGACCCTCCACACTGCCTGCCAAGTACGCCCACCAGAAGGCATGAGCTGCCACAGCTCACAAGGGCTGGCTTGATTGCGCCCCCTACTGGTTTTCCTCCAGTCCCCCAACTCATATCCTCCAAACTGCTTGTTCTCAAATCCCAGCCACAAGGTCCGCTGTGGGAAACCCCAACCTAAAACTGGGCAGAGGGATTTCCAAGCCAGAGAGGGCAGCTGGGCAAATCCAGATTCAACGGTCAGGATCAGATATCCATCACAGAGGCAGATCAAAGGGCCATCTGGAAACCCGCCACAGGGGCCAGGCATTTGACTCCCAGGACCAGGCATTTGCTAAAATAATTGCCATGCCTGTGTCTCAGTCAGCCCCTTGTGGTGGGTGGGCAGCCCTTTCGGGCTGGGTCATTGGTGGGGTGTGCATGCTTATGCCTGAGTAGGGGTGGGGGCTGACTTAGAACACAAGACCAACTCCAAGACCAAGCAAAGCCCTTCTCCAAACTGGGTATGCATGGAAATACAGGAAACTGGGGCAATTAGCCCATCTTGGTGCCCAGACAGACATGGGCTCCAAGAAGGACAAGTGACAGCAGCCTCCCCTTCCACCGCGCTGGGCAGAGCACACCCTCCAGTCTTCCCAAGATAGGCCATACCTACATCCCCGCCAGGATTCCCACCACCCAATTCCCATCCCTCCACCCTGAATCCCTCCCCACTGCTTCTTGCCTGCATTTCTGATTAAAAACCACATCTAGGCCAAGCTCTTAGCAGGCAAAAAAAACACCCACCACTGACATCCAGAGAGGCTCTCTCAGTCAGGAGCAAGCCCTTTCCTAAGGGCTTTGAATGCACGATCAAGTGCATTCCCATTGGCATTATGCCCAGCTCTGCTGCACATGGAAGGCAACAGAAGTTCAGAATGACAGAGTAACCAACCCAAGGTCACACAGCAGATGGGGCTCGGCCAGACACTTGAGCTGCTAGCCACTCTGCTATTTGACTTCCTGTAGATGTGTTGAGTTGCAGATATAAAGCACTGAGGTAGGTTAAGATCCTACTGATACATGGGAATTTTATAGCAATTTACAACCTACCGTGTGGGGGTAGCCCTCCCCATAACTCTGTGAACCAGACGAGGCAAGAGCTTTTAGGGTGTCCGGCAAGGCACTGTGGTACAGTGGGTTAAGTCGTGGCTTGTGCTGTTGGACATGCCACATCAATCCAGCTCCCTGACAACGTACCTGGCAAGGCTGTGGAAGATGACCCAAGGGCTTGGGGTCCTGCCAGCCATATGGGAGATCCAGATGATGGCGTGCCAGGCTCCCGTTTTTGGGTTGGCCAAGATTGGGCCATTGCATTCTTCTGGAGAGTTATTAGCAGGTGGAAGATTCCTTTTTCCTCTCACTCTGAATTTCAGATAGATGATAGATAGATGAGATAGATAGATAGATAGATAGATAGATAGATAGATAGATAGATACGTAGATCTGCGAACAGAATCTGACATTGACGTGCAGCGGGTTCAGCTGGCACTTGGGGCACTGGCATCCCATATAAAGCACAAGTTTGAGACTTGGCTGTCCTGCTTTCAATCTGACTCCCTGCCTGGGAAGGTCACAGAAGATGGCTCAAGTAGTGGGGTCCCTGTCACCTATGTGAGAGACCCAGATGGGCTTCCTGGCTCCTGGCTTCACCTTGGCGCAGACCTGGCTATTGTAGTTATTTGGGGAATCAGCCAGCAGATGAAAAATCTCTCTCCGTCACTCTGTATTTTAAATACATGATTCTTTAAAAAATATTCAGGATGTTGTTCTAGCACCGTCTGTGAATGGTAGCCCCTAGGATTAGCTTCTTTCTCCTTTCACAAATGGAGAAACTGAGTCTCAGATTCAGTGCCTCAGATAAGACCCCAAGAGTGTGGACACCCACAGGCTGGGAACGTCCCCTTGCTGTGCTCAGCGACCACCATTGGCTGGTCCACCGACAAACCCTGGGCTCCGTTGGCCTTCTCAGAGCCTGCTGCTGATTTTCTTTGGAATGCACAGGGCTTTCAAAGAAACATTTATTCCCAGCCCAGCTTGGAAATCAGAAACAGAATGTCCAGAAACACTAAGTGCTCAGGTTGCAAGGCAGCTGGAATGCAAAACCCAGGAAACTTTCCCAGCTGGAGTTTTCTGCAGGATGGGGAAGAACAGAGAGAGGCATGACTGTGGCTCACCAGGAGAGTTATGACCAGAAACTAACCATGGCACTGGCTGCAGGCTGCCCCTGCCATTCTGTACTGTGATATCGGGGTGGTCACAGCTGAAGAGAGGGGAGGTGGTGGGGGCTGCTGGCTGTGGATGCCCCCTTCCATAACAAGAAAACACTCAGGTACCCTAGGCAATGGTTGGACCTGATGGGCCAAGGTTGAGAGCCCCTGTGCCAGCATGACCTGCTTGTCCCTGCTTAATGAGCCTTCCTTCAGCAGAGACCAGTGTAAAGGAAATACACGCCCTCCACACCTTGAAGGTGCAAGAATAGCAATGGGCAAGAAGTGTCTGAGTCAAAAGCTTCAAAATATGATTTTTATAACCCACTCCGCAGTTTGTGCCACATATTCGTTCTCTTAGCTAATAGCATTCACTGCACCTGCTCTAGGCCAGGCCTGCTCTGGGTTCTCCCTTTGCTCTAACATGATCTGTCATTATTTAAACCTTGGTTTCCATATCCACTCCCCAAACCATTCCACATCAACAGCTACTCTCAGCCTCCTGAATAATCTCAGCTGAGCACACACACAGTTCAGGGCCATTGCAGCTTGTGTACCCCTTTTCACATTCCCTGATGAGATGGGCCAGGCTGATCCAGTTGCATCCCCAGTGTTAGCTCAGGGCTCAAATGTTTCAAGTGCTCAGTCCTCTCATTATGCCCATTTTGCAGGTGACAACACTGAGACAGAGCTTGTTCAAATCTCTGCCAAATGAATATGTACAACTGATACCTCCTCCCCCAGGAATGTGTTGTGTTGAGGCTGATCTCACAGGGGTCCGTGACCCGAGTGAGAGGTTTAGAGAAATGACATTTTCACTTGGGATGTGTCACAGCCCTGAAATGTCCTCATGAAACAGCTGGTTTTTATTTTTTCAAAGATTTGTGCTTGTTTGAAAGACTGAGTTAACAGAGAGCAGGAGTGACATATCTTCCATCTATTGATTCACTCCTCAGATGGCTGGGCTGAGAAGTTTCATCTGGGTCTTACCCTTGGATGGCAGGGACCCAAGGACTTGGGTCATTTTCTGCTGCTTCCCAGGCCACAAGCAGGGAGCTGGATGGGAAGCAGAGCAGCTGGGACACAAATCGGTGCTTCTGTGGCATGACAGCCAGCACTGTAGGGGGGCAGGTTTTAGTGCTATGCCACAATCCCAGTCCCAGAAACAGCCTTTGATTAGCAAAGTCAAATCCCATTCTGAATATTTGTGCACATGTGTGCTGGGAAATACGAATTAAAACAGGACTGTGCTTGTCTAGCTTCTCAAACTATGTCCCTTCAAACATCGATCCAAGAAATGTTACTAGATTTTCAACCCCTCCAAAGGATGAAGAATCTCTAGTTAATATGTGTGGGAAATATCCTAAATAAAGCTTTTAAAAAATATAAGATTTATTTATTTATTTATTTATTTGGAAGGCAGAGTGACAGAAAGGGAGAGAGACTGGGACAAAGAAAGCTTTTTTTTTCCATTTACTGGTTCACTCCCCAAATGCCTGCAACAGTTGAGTCTGGGCTAAAGTCTGGAGCCAGGAACTCTAACCTGCTCTCCCACGAGAACCCATGTCCTGAGTCACCTGTCACTTCTTTCCAGTGGCACCAGCAGGAACTGGATCAGAAGCAGAGCAGCCAGGGCTCAAACTGGCACTCCACCATGGGATATTGTTGTTACAAGTGGAGATGTGTTGATGTTAACCCCCTAAATGAAGATTCCCCATCCCACCCCCCAGGGAGGGAGAGATGGAGAAAGGCGGTTGAGGAATGAATACTTATAGCTAGATTTGTATAAAGCATTCTGGAGTCCCGGGGTTTTATTGTAGAGCAGGGTCATTGTAAAAGACATAGTCTCTATTTCTCTATTCAAAAACTAGAACATAGTATTTGGGATATTTTCAACTCCAAAGAAATGTTAAATGCTTGAAAGCATAAATATATTTACCTGATTATATAACATAAATACTTTATGACATTGCATCTCATTAATATGTACCATTTTATGTGCTAAATTTTTTTGATTAAAAAATGTTAAAATCTTAATAAATGATTTAAGAATTCTTTTTAAATACAGGCCTTATCAGAACATTTCCTGGGTTACTATACAATATGAATATCCAAGACGAACTTATTTTTCTTCTTTTTCTTCTTTTCCAAATACTGCTGGTGGAGGAAGTTAGCTTCTGAGAAGCCCAGTGAAGCACTTGGATTCTCCCAGTTACCCTGTGCCATGCTGGGGGACACAGGTGCTGGTGGCCCTCGTAGACTCCCATGCAGAATCTCTGCTGTGAAGATGGGGTAGTTGGTGCCTGTTACCAGCACTGGTGGACCTGGCCTTGGTGCTTTGCAAAGGTCTGTATCACTCTGCTCACCCAAGCTGAGCACATGGGCCCATCTTGTTGTGGGGTGTGAACAAGATCACGCCAGACATGTCTAAGATTTACTAAGGGGTCTTTATTAACCAAGCTTGGTGATAACAGGGCTCACTAGAAATAGCAAATCACAAGTTCTTATGGCAATCCAATCAATCAAAACCCCAAGAGGAACAAATAGTCATTACCCTGAAGTCCATCCATTAAGCTGAACACTTATGTCCCAGCTTCCCCAAGAATATAAGTTATCCTAAGAGACATGCAACGAATAACCTGGACACACTTACAAAGCTGCAGACATTCACCTTTCCCTGGTTTCTCTGCCCACATTCCATTACTGCTAGGCCTCACCTCTCCTGAAACTCCTGATAGTCCACCAATTAGAAATACAAAGCATCTTAGCATTGCTGCCTTCATTGTCCCACCCAAGCAGTGAACAGAGGGTGAGCAATACAGACACATAGAAGCCATGCTCAAGGGATAGCTGTCCTCAGAGGTTCTGGGGAGGCCAAGAGTCGGAGTGCCAGAGCAATGGGAGCACATGACCAAGAGAGTGAGCCCCTCATACTCATGAGCCTTTAGAGAGGCTTTTGAGGAGAATGGTTACAGAACAATGCAATACAGCCCCCTCTCAGGTGATAGGTGAGAGTCACAGGTGGGCAGGAGGGAACACCTACGTGGTGGGGGAGTGACTTCCAAGCTCGTGACCCTGAACTAGCTGCCTATGTCACCACCATCTCTGCCGACGGGATCAGCACAGGCCACCTGAGCCCCAGGTTCTCACTCTGCATCCTCCGTATTCCCCTTCCTCAACATCTAGCCAAATGCCAGGACTAAGGGAGGTCTCAGGAGACCCTGTAGAAAGTAAGCCCAGCAGGTGGAAAGAGTTCATATCTCTGAAGGATGCACACATGCTGAGAAGGAACTGGGAGGACCCTCAGTCGCTCACAGTCCTGGGGTCTGCACCTTGCTGGTCAGGGTCATCATCAGCATGGGCCAGCTGCCAGGGTGGTCACCCAGGGATGGCTGAATTCCTCAGGCCCTCTCCACTGTCCAGGCAGGGGACTGGCCCATCATTCCACTTGCTTAGTTCATATCCCAGACCTTGGCAGGAGCCTTGGGTTTCCTGGTGTCAGGAACCAAGGGCAAGGACAGACACCTGTGGCCCATCCCTAGGCAGAAGATCCTTCCATCATGACGACTGCTGGCCCCAGGCACATTCCTTTGCTTTTCTTCCTTTAACTGGGGACTAACATAGAAGGGCATAAAAACAATCTGAGAATCCTTGCCGTTATCAAAGACAAGTCTGACTTTCCCACAGCTACGGTCAGGGTCACAGGATGGAGTCACACACACACCTGTCGAGACATTGGCTCAGCCTCTGCTTGCCATGAAGATGCGATCAGCTGTGCAGGGCCAGGTGTGGGAATTGCCAATCATGCGGAAAAAAAGTGTCCACTGGCTGCTGGCACAGGGGTCGTTTTGCACCTGGAACTGCTGCCATGGAGCCCTGCTTGGGGATGGCCAGTTCTGTGCCCAGTACTGCTTGAGGCCAGCCAGTTCTGTGCCCAGCCGCCACAAGAAGCTGAGCGCTTGCTGCCTCTCCTGGCAGCTGCAGGCCTGAGATTTGGCACCCACGACCTTCAGCATGTGGAGGGGGGCCAGGATGGCTGGTTCGGTTCCATCTGTGTCAGCTTCTGTTAGACATTTCTCGGCTGGCTCTGCTGCCAGAATCCCTGTGCTGGTCTGCCTGCCTCTCTCAGCAGCTAACTGACAGGCAAGAGACAGGAAACTGTTCTTCCTGCAATAGGAGTCCTTAGGAGGGAATATGTTCAAAGTGGCCAAGACCAAGAGGCACAGAAGCCCACCCAGAATCTTCAGACCAGCTCTTGTCTTTCTTTTTGCCATGCACAGCATGGTGGCTATGACAGGCTGAGATATCAACCCAGATAAACTCAACATGGAAATCATAATCCAGCAGTCATGACCATTCTTGTCGATTCCCTTAAAGGTTAATCTGCTTTTCTCCTTATTAATGAAGGGCCTCGGAAATGCAGCCGAGCCTTCCCGTGTTTTGGTAGATTTGGGCTAATGGGCTATTTTATTTCCATGGTAACAGCTTCCACTGTTACAGGAAGATAATTTTTCCAGACAAAAGATTGGCGGGTCTTACTCTATGCTGCAGGGATATGGCTGTGGAGGCTGGGAACGTGGGTTCAAGGGCTGCCAGGATTGCGAGTTCCATCCATTCCAGGGACACCTGTTGGCCTCTGGCTTTTGGGTGTCAAGGTTTGTTAGGAGGGGGAGGCATGGTAGGATATCGGCAGGGCCTGAAGAGGAAATTGGCAGGGCTTGAATAAAGATATTCTTTGAAAGACAATGCCCTAAATTCATTCTCTTATCAGCCAATGGCATTGGAGTGACAAGTGGCTTGTTTTATAGTAATTGCTGGCAGGACAGGAGCCACTGCCCTGTGCTGTGTGATGAGCACAGTGGGGGTGGCCCAGACGGGTAGCTCCTGGCATCTGCAAGGCAGGGGGGGGACAGACAGCAGCAGTTTCACTTCTAGCTGTACAGTCCATACTTCAGGCTCACCACAGAGAGACAAAGGACGAACAAAACAGATATGGGCACTTTTCTGAAGCAGTGGAGCCTTGATTGGCACCCGCCAGGATAGTGCATACTGAGAGAAAACATGCGTTGGCATTACTTCCTGGTGCGCAGGACCGCAGAGCCATCTGGGGTGCTGGGGTGGGGCAGCAGCAGGCCAGGAAAGCCACAGAGACAGAACTCCTTCAGCAAGACTGAGACACAACAATAGCTTTTCAAACATGAATTGAAAGGCTATTAAGAGCCAAGCATACTCATAGGTACCGGGGATTGAAACAAGGACAGAAACAGATTTCTATTTACACCCTGCTGGTGAGAGGGGCATTCCTCAGCATGGCAACCTGAGGTTTCAGCAGATAGAGCCACCAGGGGGAAGTTGTTAGGGCACAGCGAGGCACGGAGAAGATGATTTGAACGAGATAGGGAGCTTAGGTATGGTCGGGCAGCCTGTGTGCTCCCCCGCTTAGGGGAAGTGGGCCACATCATAACCATTGTAGGTCAAGTGTTTATCAAGATCCTTTTCTGGAAGAGGGCATGCCCAACTCCAGGCCCTAATGGTGCCAAATTAACTGGTCTTGTACACTTCCTTTGAGAAAGGAATGGAAAGTCCTCGCACAGCGTGTGGTAATTTTTAGGACCTGGAACATAGCTGGAGTTCAAAGAGTGAACGAGAAGGAAGCGAGAATGTCCTGCGTACGGGAAACAGCAATGCTTCTTGGAATAGACCCGCCATCCCGTTCCACCTCAAAAAAACTCATTTTTACAATATCCCAATTTCTCTCCTTTCTACGGAGAAAATGTCATGAGGATACCCAAACTTGCTAAGAGGCAAGCCATAGATTGCAGATTAAAAATAAGTTCAAAGACATGTTTTCTTTCCCTACCAGTAATTGCTTTCCTAGGCCATCAGCTGGGCACTGTACAGGACCTTTCACTTTCCCATGTCTTGGAAGTATTTGCAATGGAACCAACACATCAGAAGGCAGAGCTGAGTGACAACTCGACTCATCCTCAAGCACCCAGATCCAGCCTTTCCTGAAGCCGTTGATCCCTGGATCTTCAATGATGTGGATTCCTGTGCTTGTTTACGTTGGTTTGGGTTGGGTTTCTATACCATGCAATCGAGACTCCCAAATTATCCAGGCACTTAAAAAGTAGCAGGAGCTACATAATTCTTCAAATGTTGATGGAGACTGACCCATGAGGCAGGCTGCGCTCTAACTCCAGGGAACGAGGCAAGGTGGGTGGGCAGCAGAAATAACTGCCTCCCTTGAAAGCCAAGCATGTGGAAAAATGACCTGACATTTGCATCAACCTGTGGTGGCTACTTAGAGACTTTCCTTTCTTCCTCCAACCTCTTTCAGCTCTTTCCCCTTGGCCCCCCAGCTCTGGCTCCTGTCAGGCCTGAAGCCTGCTCCAGGGAGGCACTGATACCAATGCTTGCAGTGACTCCTGAGGCCAAGTAACTTGGTTCTGTCTGGTTAGCAGAAGCCAACTTCATCCCAGCAGAGATTTAGGCTAGACATTCAGAGGATCTTGTGGTACCAGATGGTGTTTCAGAGGAAGGTTGTCCTATTTTTGCAGTTTTAGGATTTGACAATAAATCTGCCTGGCAGGCCTCAGATGTGATTTGGCCTCAAACTCATCTCTGTTAATCCTCGCCACTGTGTGTATCTGTCAACGTCCAACCAGAAAAACAGAACCCACTCTGAGCATTTGGACAAAGCGCATTTCATGCAAGTGATGGATTGTGCAGACGGTGCATGAGGCTGGGCACCATGCGACAGGGAACTGTGATGCATCTAGGAGGGCCTACCATAGCCAGGCCGGGGAGGCAAAACTGAGAGGCAGTGCCACCTGTGTTCAGGAAGTGGCAGCATCCAGGGCAGGAGTGAGCCACGACAGGGTTGTGGGGTGCAAGCTGGTGCTAAGGGAGACATACAGTTTCTGTGAGAGAAGCAATCAGGGGCAGGTAGTGAAGAGGAGGAAGATTCTATCTTACCTTCCTCCTACCTCCCCCACTCACAACAGAGCTGCTCACTGGCCACACCAACCAGCCCTCCCACTGGCCACACCAACTCAGAGCCCCCACTGGCCACACCCAACCAGCCCTCTCACTGGCTACACCAACTCAGAGCCCCCACTGGCCACACCCAACCAGCCCTCCCACTAGCCATACCAACCCAACCCCTCTAAGGGCCACACTTCCCATTGGCCACATTCAGCCCAGCCTTCCCACTGACCACACCCAGTCCAGCCCCTCCCACTGGTCACACCAACCAGGAGTCCTAGTTGAGGAATCCTTGGCTGTAGAGTCCTGAGAGGTCAGTTTTCTATGGCATTGAGCAGAACAGGGTTGGGTAAGAATGGGTCAGGACTGCACACAGCTGTCACCTAAAAGCTTCTGTACCTCTCATCTGGGACAAAATTACCTGCTGAAATCCACAGATCTTGTCATCAAATATATCAGAAGTTAGGATCACATCCCATGACTTTTCTAACTTACTGATGAGAGTGTCAAAGGGCACAGCCACTTTAGAGAATTAATAAGCAGTGTGGATTAATTAAGCACATGTCCACCCTACGACCCAGCAATCCTGCTCTTAGGTGTTTATTCAAGAGCAATGAAAACATTGCATTAAAAGAATTAGGCAAAAATGTTCATGGCATGATTTTTTGCGCATAATTTTTTTTAAAAACTAAAAGAACAAGCTAAACGTTCATCCAGAGGAAGAATGGATAAACAAATGACCATAGTAGTCATACAATGCATACCGCTGAGCATTCACTACCACTACACACTGTACTCCAATGGATCACAAAAGTTTATAAGAAGCCAAACGCAACAGAGTACCTCCTGTTTCTATAAAATCCAAGGAGAGACCACAATAGGATCTATGCCCGCAGTTATTTAGACAGTGGTTTTTGGAGTTGGTGATCAGGACTGACTTGGAAAGACCACTGGGGAACTTGTTGCTATGAGGGAAACATACCCAGATGTAAATGATTATCAAGTCTCTTTGAAGTGATAGCAGGGTATATGTATGTTAACGTGTTATTTACATGTCATAGGAGTCGGGATATACCACCTCAACACATGATGGCAGGAAATCAAAGTAGAACATTCCTGAATATGCCTTTTTAGGATAAGGATTATTCTGAATTGATTATTTTGAGAAGCCACAACATGAAGCTCTGCTGTGAACAAGGTGAAAGCTGTCTTTTGGTAAGGGGAGTTTGCATCTGTGAAGGAAGTCGCTCCTCTTCAGGGTATCTCCTGCTCTGTGACGCTACATCGCTAGAGACTGTTACCACGAGAGAAGGCACTGATTTCAGTGCTGCAAAACACGCCTGCTTGTATCCATCAACTTTCTGTTACACCAGAAGTTCTGAGGAAACTGACTTTATGAAGAGAACAGGTGTATCACACACACAATTTCAGAGATCCAAATCCAAGGCCAGGCCTCTGGCAAGGACAGCAGATGACATTTGCAAAGTACCTCCTGGGAGCAGAGAGAGGCTTGGTGACACCCAGAGGGACATCAGGAGCTCCCACAGGCCTAACTAGTACCATCCACTTGTGAGCTTGGGCTTAACCAAATCATGTTCAACCCACAGCACTCTTGTTCACCTACTTTCCTCAGCAGCTTTGCACAACGTGCCTCCCTCCCACCCCTTTCTTCATTAAAGATGTCACACAAGTGGGAAGTGAAGGTCACTTTTTAGAGCTTGCCTTATTTTGCCCTTGTTATCACCCAGTATTCACATGACACACACACACACTCACAAACTTCTGTATTTCTCTGGCTAATCTTTTTTTCAGTAGGGGTCCCACCTGAGAGTGTAGAAGGCCCAGGGTAAAAATACTGTCCACCTTATAATATCAGGTTAGTCATTATAATACAGATAATATAAACAAAACATGACAAAGGCTCCATTTGCAAGCAGAGGACAACTTTCATGCTTCTCTATGGCCGGTACCGTCAAGGATGGCATTAACATGCCCTGGCAGACTTCCTAGTGGTATGTTGGAACAGTTGCCCAGCCATGGGTAGAAGGCGCTCAGATTCAAAGGACATGGGCCTGGATGAAAAGCAACCTTAAGGTCCCTATCACCCACGTGACTCATGACCATCAAATAAACACAGCAGGAAATAGTTGATGGGTGTTCTACATTAAACTAAGTAGCCATCAATATTTAACCACATGACCTCAGAATCTATCACCTATGACTGTGCATCCCTTTGTGGGAGGAGCATTCTTCCAGTACATTCTGAAAGCAAATAGGAGTCACTGGGGAAAGACACTGGGGCAAAAAGCGAAACAATCACTCTGCCCATGTGGCTTTTCCCATCATCTATTTCCATCTTCCCCAATCCCAGTTGCTATTTAGGGCTCCTTGTGGTACAGGGCAACTCATTTTTCCCTACTTTGCCTTTGATCCTACCTGCTCTAGATTTGTGTCACATGACCTCGGCTAAGCCAACCAGTGCATCCTATCCCTCATCGCTGAGCCACCACTGCCTTGAAAGGCTAGGTTAAAGGTGAACAAATTCACTCCACTGCCTCAGCCTTGTTAAGTCACTGAGCTTTGGCTTATGGAGACTCTCACCCTTGCTCGGGAGAGCTGAGGTTTGGAGGTAAGGCATGGAACTGCTGCAGCCGGTCATGCTGCTAGCAGCTGCACCCACATTAGGCACGCAACAGAAAGGGAGCATGAGAGAGCTAGAGACATGAAGTTCACCATGACAGTATCTGACACCAGTTCTCCCTGTTGACTCTGGCTGTGGAGCCTATAAGTGCTTCATGTTGTTTAGCCTGAGCTGGGCTGTGGACAGTCTGCAGCCATGGGGTCCTAGCCCTTCGGTTTCAGCAGAACGTCAGGCTCATCAGGGCAGCAGGTGGGAGACTGCAAAAGGGTAGGAAGGGGACTCAGAGGCCTGAGCATCAGTGCTGGCTGGGTAGGATTCAGCTGTCTGGTCCTAAGACCATGCAATCCAGTGGAACCTTGGTTGACTCCTCTGCACAGTTAGGCAATTAGAAAGGCCGGGTCTCTAGTTCTCTTACCTTCATAGCAGTGAGGGCAATGGTCAGGATCGTAAAAGCAGGGACCAACATGATGGCTCAACTACAAACACTGGATGCCATTTCCAATCCCAGCTGCTTCACTTCCCATCCAGTTCCTTGCTTGTAGCCTGGGAAAGCAGTAGAGGATGGCCCAAAACCTTGGGACTCTGTGCCCACAGAGGAGACCCAAAGAAATTCCCTGATCCTGGTCTCAAGTCAGCTCAACTCCTTAGGGCCACTGAGAGAATGAACTAGTGGATGGAAAATGTTTCTCTATGTCTCTCCCCTATATACATCTGCCTTCCCAAATAGAAATAAATACACCTTTTAAAAAATCAGAACAATAGCTAATAATGTATTAAGTCTCACCACATGGCTGGTGCTGCCTCGAATGCTTTAGATCTATGGTTTCACTGGATTCTTATAACCATCAGGGCTTAATCAAGAAATCACTACAGTGTATGATACAGACTTGGGGATTTGAGACTGCACAATGGAGAGGGGAGTTGGAGGTTGAGCATACAACCAGCAATCCAACCTGCTGGGCACAGGCAGAAGTATTAGGCAATGCATGGTATGCAGAGGGGAACCCAGGGTGCAAACCACAGAAAACCATCAGCTCCAGAACCAGCAAGGGTCTGGCTGTTGGTTAGAAGAGTGGTGGGGACAAACGAAGACAAGCTGGAATCAGCTGGTTCCCCCATGTCTGTTTCTTACTGCAGCCAAGCATAGCAAGTTTCTGAGATTTATAGCCACTACTTCACTTCTGCCTTCCAAACTCTATGCTTCTGGGGGAGTTGGAAAGACAACTCAACCTAGAAAAGGAGGATTCTGGAAAATGTAGTTCAAGTTTAGCCACATCCCCAGTGCACACCAACCAACCCTCTAAAATAAGCAGGAGAAATATGTCTGCAAAGTTTCTATTTAGAGTAGCTGGATAGCTTGTCAGAAGCTTTACGTCTGGAAGAACCAGGACTAGCACCCCCAGATTTCTTCCTTCCACGCTGTCCTTTAAGTCTCCACTACATGCTACTCAAATCTGGCTTTGTTTCTATTACTAAATATGGTTGATTGATTCACGTTGCTCCTTTCCCATGTCACCTTCTTCCCCACTCCTTCGTGTCATCCGTGATCCTGCTTCTTACTCCTTCTACCTCACCAACCCTATTCCTTGTTTCTTAGGTTCATGGCCTGCTGGCTACAACATGGTTATTGCAAATGCCAGGCAAGACATCAGACACAATAGCAGCTGGCTGAGGGAGAAATAGAAGTCATCTCTTGAGATGGGTTTTATTGATCTGTTTCCCAGAAGCCCTAACCCCTGGGAACCAGGTCACATTCTTATGCTGTAGCTGCACAGCAGATCAGGAATATAAGCATGCAGCCAGTGTTTCAAGCCTTCATCTTTGGAAGTAATTTTACCAGTAAAAAAAAAAAAATGGTAGAGAGAACACTGTTGGCCGGGCATCCAACTATGCTATACCTTCCTAAGACTCCTTTTAAAAACATCTTACCCTTCAAATATCCAAGCTGAAAGTAGTTGTCTGGCTTGATACCCTGAGTATGGGAAAATAAATTTTCCACCTCAGAAATCTTAAAATTGTCCATGCTATCAGCACTCTGTGAAGGTCCTAAGAATTTGGCCCCACAGTGTAACACATTCCTTGATCTCCAAAGTCTTATGTTGATGGACTAAAGATGACCAGTTCTGGAGGCTACAGGAGGGGCCTTGAGTAGATTGGCTGAAGTTGCCAGGGTGGAACCCCACCGTCAAGTCAGAGTGGCTTATAAGGAGTGATGCGTGGGTATGGAGGAGAGGGGTGCTCCCGTCTGTCCTCCCTAGCACACCAGTGGGTCTCCACCTGCTACAACCCTCTCACCCAGTGGGGCTGCCTTGTCCTGGGCAGTGAACCTCTGCAATCATGACCAGAAATAAACCTGAGTATTTTCTCTTAGGTATTTTAGCTGTAGCAACAGAATACCTGTGCTTCACAAGTTAAAAAATTGGGAATTTTTTTTCACTCCTTCAAACTCAATTTTTGGTCCTTATCCAATCTCCATCTCCAGATGTGTCAGGCCAGCCCCCAGGAGGCTGCACAGTGCAGTGAGTAGACAAGAAGAGGAGGGAGGGATGCCTATCTGCCTCCATGTCTGAGTTTCCAATTCTATTGATTCCAAGACCTTGGCTCACTCAGCTTGATCTATAAATCTGCACATATAGGTCTTAGGATACAATAAAATTAAAACCTAGAGAAAGGGAACTAGGCCAAAGGAAGGAAGTATAATTCAACCACAGAAGATATTATGTTCATGAGTTAGAATTCTTTGGCTTCAAGAAGCTAAAAGAAATGTGAGCTAATGTCAGAGACAAGGCGGGCAGGGAGAGGAAAGCTCAGGAATGCTGCACAAGGCTGGCTTTCTAGGGTTGCCATATCAAGGACCCACCAGCTGGGAGTGTTAAGCTGCAGTAGCCACTTGTTTCATGACTTGGGAGGTTGCAAGTTCAACACCAGGGCACTGGTGGTGCTAGTTGCCCCTGAAGCCTCTTTCTTGACCTGTAAATGGCCGCTCTCCCATTACGCCTTTGCACACGCTTCGCTTTCAAATCTCTTTAACTTAATTACCTCTCACTCTCTAGATTCTGTCACATTCAGAGACCCTGGATGTCAGGATTTCTGCCTGTGACCTGGGTTGGGGAGGTACAATTCAGCCCAAGATAGCTATAGAGAGCATCCGGGGACCCTAGTTGACACACTCAGATAGCAGGGCTCCTCCAACTGGCATTCAGGATGTTTCTCTCTAGGGTGGGACTCTCCAGCTACATGACTCCAACCACGGGCAGGTTTGATGAAGAGCCAGGCAGGGACTGTGGAGGCCCTGGAAAGGGTGTGCTCAAATTAGCTCCAGCTGATGTCCCTTCTAGACTCCAATCCCTTGTGCTCAGATCATTCTTTTTTTTCTAAACAAAATAAAAATGCTGGGGTTTTCCTAAATTCCCCAATGAAAAACATAAATCTGTGCAAGCCAACTAAAATGTGTGTGCTGCCTGGTTCTGTCCGGTGTGGGGATCCTTATTGAGAGCAGTGGGGGAGCAGAGATTATCTCTCTGTCCTCCTGGGCTCCCCAGCTGCATTTATGAAATTAGCTGACCACAACAAACTTATCAAGGAAAATATAAAAGTACACAGGGACTGGCATCGTGGCCCAGGAGATTAAGGTGCTGCCTGCAGCACTGGTATCCCATAATGGAGTGCTGGTTTGAGTCCTGACTGCTCCTCTTATCTTCCTGGTAATACATCTGGGAAAGCAGCAGAGGATCGATCAAATGCGTGGGTTGCTGTCACTCACGTGGGAGACCTGGATGGAATTCCTGGTTCCTGGCTTCAGCCTGGCTCAGACCTAGCTGTTATGAATATTTGCAGAGTAAAATGAAAGATGAAAGATCTCTCTCTCTTCACTTCTGCCTTTGAAACAAATACTAAACATTTTTAAAGTAAAAAGATATATAATTATGTGCACAAGTGCATCCAAAGAATTAAAATGAATATTAAAAAATAAAAAGCAACGTGATTAGACGGTGTATCACTCACTTAAGATGGGACAAGGAGAGACAAAGATCACCTAGGGATACATGATTGTGCTTGAAGGAAGATGAGTGGACTTTCAGAAACAAAGGCAAGGGGCAAGACGCAGTGGGACAGAGCTTTTCCATGCTTGGTGACCGTGACATCTGGTGTCCTCTCCTGCAGCGTATGTCCACTCCAGGACAGAGTGGATCGGTCTCTGGGTTGACAAGATGTCCCAGGAGGGCCTTGATGACAATTGAACTTGTTTTGGAGGATGTGTCTTTAGGTAGATAAGGGAGTTCGGGAAAAATTTCTCTGTGTGCTTGCTGTTTTTAGAGAGTCTTTGGTTCAAAATAATCAATATCTCATAGGGCCACATTTTGGCCATAGCCCGACCTGAGCTTCAGCGCTTTGCCATGGTGTGATCAAGATTCCTTGTCTGGGGCTCATTTCAGTGGGACAAGGCTCTGAGCGGCTGATTCAGATTCCAGGTGTACAAGGAGGAGGGATGACTCAACAACTGACCTGGCCCCGAGATGGGCCAACCAACATGGAGGCAGGTTGTCAAGGACAAGCTGTTGCTCGCTTCCAGGGTCAGTGGGAATTGTGTCACACAGGGTGCAGAGGGACAGCCTTCCACAGTTCCTGAAAAAGAAAAGAGATCAAACAGGCTGAAGTTGAAACTCCAGGAACCAGAGCTTGGGAGAGGCTTCCACAGGCAGTCCTAAAGCTTGGAGGACGAGATGTGGGTTATTAGGCCCTATCCAGCTGGGCCAAGACCTACCTGACCTAGCTGACCTGGAAGACTTCCGGGAAGACCCTGTCACCCATTTGTCTTTGCCTCCCCTCCCTCCGTGCAGCCTTAAATCTCAGCACATGCACAGACCCTTCACTGCCTCTGCCCACTATGGCCAGGGCTGTTCCTCATCTCACCATCTTGATTGGCTAGGAGAACAGGGACCCAGTCCCACCCCTGCTCCTCATGGTTCCTTGTGAAACCACAGGAAGTCCCAGAAAATCCTTTGATGTTGTTGATTCTCTATTTAGGTGATGTCTTCATTGAAGCGGCATAGGGAGACGGGGGAGCCCATCTCTGTCAGCTGGGCTGGTGCTGACAGGAGCCTGGCGTGATAAAGGAAGAGGATGTGTGGAAAGTGAGGGTAAATCCCATGAATAAGCAGTTAGGAAGAAACAAGTTGGCAGCCCATTGATCTCTTTCAACATGCCTCCCCCCACCCTGTGTCCCAACTTGTGGCTATTTGAAGGGGACATATAAAACAAGAGCTGGTGCAGGGAGGGAATTGGCAGAGCAAATTAAATCACATCCATTGGCCTATTTTACTGTTCAAACTCATTCCAAAACTGTCCAGGGACCAATGAGGATTTCTTTCCTGCTCAGTCAGCCCAGCGAAGGCCCCAGAGCATTTATTCTGATGGTTCTATTCCAAACTCAGAAGGCAGCAAGTATAAGAGAAAAAATTACAGCATTGGAAACTTCCCAAGTGATCCTGCTTGCAATGACCTTTCTTTTACTATCTTCACGATTAATTCATGCAGTGCTTCACAGCTGACTGGGTGTATTCTGACCTTTTGTTCCTTGGAATAGGTTTGTGGGATGCCTGTCACATGTCAGGGACTGTGTCAAGCAAGAGAGGCAGAAAAATGAGTCAAAGAAGTAAGATCATGGACCCTCAGGTACGGCCTTGGCAAGGAAGTGACATCAGAGGGGAGATGGAAATACAAAAAGGATCTAGTTCCAGGAAGTTCCAGAAGTGCGAGTTTTAGACCAGGGCTGTTCAACAGCAAGCAATCTTGCTCCTCATAAGACTTTCAACAATAGCTGGAGACAGTTTTGATGGTCCCAATTGCTGATGAAGAGGACTGCTATTGATCTTTATTGCTCACACTTCTGGGGTCTTTGGGGGTGGCTGTGCTTCTAGCTACAGTTTGGCCACCCTTGGATCCAGGTGGTGAACTGGGTTAAAATCTGGGACACGTCCTCATATCAGGCTGTGCCCACATCATTGCCACCAATGTGTCCTTGGACGAAGGAAATCTCACGGCCAAGTCCAAGGACAGGGAAGTCCACTCTCCCTCAAGAGGGTTATCCCAAAGGGTTAAGTGGAGGGAATGATTGTCCCTCACACTGGGTGTAGCAGAGAGGAAGATGAGAATGGGGAAAGAGTCAGGTGGGAAAATAAGGTTTAGACTGTATATTTTATCGTCAATGCACTGGAAAACCATGGGATGTATCCAGTCTGAGGAGCTGCACATTACCACATTTTTTAAAAGATTTATTTTTTTCATTGAAAAGTCAGATTTACAGAGAGGAGAGACAGAGGGAAATTTCTTCCATCTGCTGCTTCACTCCCAAGCGGCCGCAATGGCCAGAGCTAAACTGATTTGAAGCTAGGAGCCAGGAGCTTCTTCCAGGTCTGCCACATGGGTGCAGGGTCCCAAGGTCTGGGGCCATTCTCTACTGGTGCCCCAGGCCACAAAGAGGGAGCTAGGTGGGAAATAGAATAGCCAGGACACAAACTGGGGCCCACAAGGATCCCAGTGCTTGCAAAGTGAAGATTTAGCCATTGAGCCATTGCACTAGACCCTTCTAGCTTAAGCCACAGCTCCAGATCAGATGCAAGAGAGTTTTGGGCCAGTGTGGGGGCCATGAAACCAAAAAAAATGCACAAAACCAGCAGATATTCCAGAAACAGAATCATCTGGGACAGTGATAAGTTTGAGACTCAAACAAAGGGACAGAAAACCAAGGCCAATGTGAAGGTTAGCTTGAGCCACTGTACTGAGGGGAGGCAGTATCATTTACTGAGACAGACAATGAGGGGAAAATCAATCTTTATCTCATTTAATTTAACTGTGTCAGTAACCCAATCTGGAAATACTTTTATTATCTCCTTTCCCAAGAAGAGGAATCAGGGACTCAGAAAAACAAGGTACTTGGCCCAGGGAGCTGGTTAGCCAAGGCAGATCCGAGCTTAAATGTAGTTGGTGTCTATCATAGTCCTGTGACTTACTGTATTCTTGTAGGAGCCCGCATGCCTTGAGTCTGCTGAGAAACTTCCCTGAGCTGATTCTAGGCTTTTCTAGACTGCTTGTTTTAGAATTGACCACTGATGTATTAGGGTATCAGGAAGCAGACCTGAGACTGAACTCACATGACAGCTTTCCAGCCAACAGGTTGGTATAGGAAGCTTGTCCGTGAACAGAGACCAAGCTCAGTTTCATGACACTGAGGGCCCTGTGCATCCCTCCCTCCCCACTTCACTGAGTACCAGCCACCCACAGCCCCCACTGAGCTGCCAGGATGCAGGGTCGTGGTGCTGGCACCTCCTGTTCACCCATCCCCCCTCCCATGTTCCTCAGCATCCACCTGATTCCCTCCTTAGCACTTGGCACTGGTGGCTCCTTGGTCCCTTTCTCCTGCCAGAAGCTCAGGCTTGTTGTCTGGTCATCCCTCAGGGGATCCAATGGAGCTCCCATATGTAAACCCACAAAAGAACAGGAGGTCTCCCTGAGACTGAGGCCAGGGCCCCTAGGAATCTTCAGCAAGTGCGGTCTCCAACCTTGTTCAAGGTGTCCCCTCAGTAGGATTCAACCCCCAGGTTCTCCTTGGGGAAGCTGGGGTTCTTTGTGTCCCCTGTCTGTCTCTGCAGTCTGCAAGGGAGGAGGGGGAGGGAGGAAGTGGTTTTTCCCAAAATCACAGTTCCCTGGTGGAGCCAAGAAGAGTTGATTTTCAGTTTCTTCCACCTTTACTTCTTGGGAGGATGACTTCCACGCTCTGCACATGAGCCTCCAGAAGCCAAACCAGTCTTTATTGCCAGATAGCTTGCTCTGCATCCCCAAGGACCTGTAGTCTAGCGTTGGTGTGCAGAAGGGCCTCCAGATTATGGGCTCGGGGACAAAAAACGATAGTCTGGGTTCATCCACTTTGCATTGACTTCCTCATCCAGGGATGAGATGCAGGCTGTCTCCAAGATCCTTGTTGAGGCCTGACTGCTGGGATTGGCAGGCTTGGAGGATTCTCCTAGGAACTGTGACCTGGAAGATAGCTCACCAAGCATCATGTACTAGAAGGATAAAAAATAATGACCCAATGTGCCAATCCATGTCTCAAGGACCTTAACTGTTCCCCAGCTCCTCGGGGCTGGGAAGGCCAGAAAGACTAGCAGGTCCTTTTTAAATATTTCCCATGCTACCAGGAAAGGGAAAGCCTCCCTGTTATGAAGAACGTAGACTCAATAATGCCATTTATGAATTTTTTAAATGTGAGGACGAGTTAATTACTATCGAGTGCCTGCTGTGTTGTTTGTGTGGCATGGTATTTCAAAACACAAAACACGCCATTATTAACAGGAAGGAAATCAGCCTGCGTCTTGGTGACTTGAGAAATCAGAGGGGTAGGGAAGCAGTGGGTAACAGAGCCAGTGCTATTTTGGGTACCTAGAGCTTTAATCATGCCATGCTGTCTGGCATCATGAGACCCTACGCCACTTTCCTCTCACTACATTTGTCTCTTTGGGGGCTCCACTTGCAGTGAATGTCCAGGGGACCCTGAGCCACTCAGTCACTCCAGCAGGGACTTGTGACTGTACTGGCAACATTCTCAGGCTACAAGGACTGAAGGCAGTTAGTTTTGTGGGCTCCCTGGTGAGTGGGCAGCCAAATCGGGTGAACAGCTGTGCCGACCCTGAATGAGAGCATCTCTCAGGAGTGTAAACAGAAGCATCTAGAAGGAGACTCAGGCTCCACGTGGTCAGGCACTGGCAAGGTAAAACCTACCAGAATGTGCAGCAGTCAGGCCATCACATAACCACAGTTACTTACACTGAGCTGCTTGAGGAGGCCCTGAGGCTGGGATTCATGAGCAAAAGAGCAGGGCTGGAAGTGAGCCTGGGGTGGCATGGGTGAGAGAACCAGGAAGGTCAATAACTCCCTGACATTTCTGTCTGCCCAAGATACGTGGACCTCTGCTCCTGAAGCAAGGAGCAGCCCCCCACCTGCCACTCACATACCACAGTACGGAGCCGTGAATAAAGCCCACGAATGCCCCAGAGAGTGGGAGGCCCGGCTACAGAAAGCTTTCCTGTGAACTGAGAGAGCAGGACAGGATGTGTTGTGGGGGGTAGAACTTGACCCCCTAGCTGGCCCCCACACCTGGCCACCTCTCAGCTATTGTGCTCCCGGACTGCTACTGTCTGCACTGGTATCGTTCCTCCTTTGCTAAGATGACTTTGAGATTGGCTGCCATCCCTCATAATGAAAAGATCACAACATATGCATAGCTTTCCACCTCATTTTACAAATACTCAAACCCTTGTCCCCCACACGGGTAAAACCTGTAACGAATCAAGTTCTCCATAGCACAAGTTTGCACAGTTTTCAAGACATGCATGTTGATGGACTGGACGCTTGGCACAGTGGTGGAGTCGCCCTTGGCGATGTCTGCATTCCACATTGTGGTGTCTCTCTCTCTCTCCTCTCTCTCTCTCTCTCTCTGCTTTCCATCAGGCTTCCTGCTGAGGGACCCCCTGGGAAGCAGTAGATGATGCCTCAAGTATTTGTGCTCCTGCCACCCACATGAGAGACCTGGGTGGAGTTCTGGGCTTCTAGCTTCAACTTGGCCCCAAATGTTTTGGTCATTTGGAGACTGAACCAGTGGATGGAAACTCTTGGTCTCTCCTTTTCTTAGTCTCTGCCTTTTAAATAAATTGATGAATGAGAAGGTCCTGGAGAGGCCCACCCAAATGGAATAAGCTTCTGTGTGCAAGAGGAGCCCATTTAAGGCATGTAGCAGTCAGAAGGGCAGCATTTGGCCCTGATTCACCCTGACAGAGGCACCCTGGCGAGCGGGGGACAGGCAAGGTAGGTGCCCTTGGGACTTTCAAATGCAGGCATCCCAGTGTTAACTTCTGCTTCCCTGACTCCAGATTATTCCTTCCAAGTCATGCTCCAGCTTTTCCTTCAATGCTGAGAGCTGATCCACAGCTTGCAATCAATTCCTTCTTTGTCCTTATTTTTCTTGGCCTCATTTGATGACGAGGTCTGTGCCAACAGAGCCCAGCAGCACCAGCAAGCACTGAGCAAACACCACGCCCCCACCAGCCAGCACCGTGCCCTTGCCTCCCCATCTCAGACGCTGTCTCCTGCGGTGGCACCAGGGGAGCATGTGTCATCAAGCTGCTTGTCTTTACTGCCACTGACTTTAACAGATTAGAAACGTTCCCAGCACAGCCCACGCTTCCGCTAATAAACGATTCGTTATCTATCATGAATGAATTTTCAAGTATTCCATTACTGGGCTGTGTACCTACTCACCAAGTACATTTCCAGGCGATTTTGTCTGAATTACATGGCTAATTGCCTCATATTTTCAGCTCATGTTACAGGCCCTCTGAGTTAGAAGGAGAGCGAGATCCCATGCATCACTTCCCACACAGGGGCCAGGCTCCAGGGCAGAACAAGGCACGTGGGAACAGCTTTATCACGAATATTAATGGTGAATGCTAATCTGTTTCCAGTTTCCAAGTATAACTGAGTAAGAAAGAGCTATCAGCGGAAGGTAAGGGATAGAAAAATCAGTCAGCCAGTTGGTTATCTTAGCTTCTGAATTTTATAGTCAGCATGTGTACATGGGACTTGGGCTGCCCAGTTGGGACACTGGAATCCCACAGCCAGCTCCAGTCCTGGGCCCTCTGCTTCTGATCCAGCTCCCTGTTAACATGCTTGGAAGGACAGCTGGAGACAGTCCAAGTGTTTGGGCCCTTGCTACCCATGTGGGAGACCTGATGGAGCTTCTGGCTCTTAGCTTTGGCTTGGCTCAGCCATGCTATTGTAGCTATCTGGAGAGTGGATCAATACATGTAAAATTCATTCTTGGGGCCAGCACCATGGCTTAGTAAGCCAAGCTTCCACCTGCAGCACTGCCATCTCATATACTGGCTGATTCATGTCCTGGTTGCTCCACTTCCAGTTCAGCTACCTGATACTGCTTGGGAAAGCAGCAGGGGATGGCTCAAATCCATGAGCATTTGCTTCCATGTGGGAGACCTAGAAGAAGTTCCTGGCTCCTGGCTTCAGATTAGCTCAGCTCCAGCCACTGTGACCAGTTGGGGAATGAATCAGTAGAAGGAAGATCTTTCTCTCTCCTTCTCTGTAACTCTATCTTTCAAATTGAAATAAATAAGTCTTTTTTTTTCTTTTTAAAAAAAGCTCTCATAGCATTTCAAACAAATAAGTACATATTTAAAGCATGCAGGCTTGTATTTCAGGAATGGAAAAGGACAAAATTAGAAAGATGGCCTCAAGATGCATTCTAATTGAGCTTGTGATATGTGAGCCCATTAAATAATAATAATAAAAAAGGGCAAGAATAAAACAATACAGTTCCAACACAAAGCAGGATGTGGTAAATATTCACTGGAAGTTTAGGCAATAACCCCTATGGGGGTCCAGAGGAAGATAAGTTTGGAGCCCTACCATGTCACGTCCATGGTCAGCGCTCCAAGGACATGTAAGGTTTGTAAGGGCATGATGAGCCTGGGAAATGCACTGACATGACCTGGGTGGGGCACAGTGACGTCATCTCAGGATCATGGGGTAGCAGAGGGCAACTGAGGCAGAGTACCTTGCCAGTCTCCTTTGTGAATGGAACCCTCCCCACAGGAATGTCCTGCTGATCTACCAGCCTCCTCCGGCTCCTGCTGGCGGCTGGCACTCAGGAGTGCTCTTTTGCTCTCTTGCGTCTTCATGCCTCTGGCCGAGGTGCTGGCCTCTGTGCCTGCTTCCCACATCCCTGTCGCGTGAGGACCCAGGCATCTTGCAGGAGGCCACTCCAGAGACCTCATTGTAGAGTTTCCACCACGGGGAAGAAAGTTGGGTCTGCAACGACCCCATTTCCAAAATAGGCCCCATTCTGAGCCAATGGGTTCATGTGTCATTTTGAGGGGACATGAGTCAGCCTATGACACCATCTGTCTCCAACGACTACACTCATCAGCTACAGCAACCACTGCTCTGTATGGAAGGCTTAGGAGAGAGACATTGGCTTCCCACTACCTCGCATGTTCTTTCATTTGGGTCTATGAATTACACTGATGAGAGAAAGCTGTCACTCAAAGGCCTGCCAAGTATTCAAGAGAGGCTCCCCCTGTGACGTGGGGGCATGTCACAGACAGAGCAGCCCATCTCTGTCACATCAGTTGGACTTGGGTGAGGTACACGCAGGGGCTGTTTCATCTCAGCCATTGGCGGTGACCCTGTGCAACGCCATGCCTTCATCCAGACCCTCCTCCTCTATTCACAGAAGCATCCTTCTGCAAATGAATATGCAGCCCCCTTTTCAACTCACCTTGTCTCAACCTGGCATGTTCTAGAAATAGCAGTCTACAATGGTGGGAAATTGTCCTCACTCTCCTAAAAGCCACCACTTGGGGTCCAACCAACGTGTGTTCACCATGTGCCGACAAAAAATTATAGTCGGGTGCACACACATTCTCATTAGTATCTGCCCACTTTGGAACAGTCTCCCAGACTCATGTCTCCCTGGCCCAGGCCACTGGCATTCTGCCCAAATAAGCATGACGTTGCCCTTTGTTCTGAGTGTGTTCATCTCCATCAGCACTGACGTCAGACAGCTTCACAGGAAAAAAGATTTTAACTCGGTCTGTATGCATTCAAGGAAAAGCCCACACATGTGTGATTGATGCTGACATAGCCTCCTGAGCTATAGAAGGGAGGGGCGTGGGAGTTCTGGGGGAGGTAGGGACATGACGGGAGGGGGAAGGAGGAAATGAGCAGTGAATAAGAGCGGCCTGGGCAGTACAGCCAGAGTGACCCGAGCCACACTTCCTGGCACAAACACCTACACTAAAGGAGACTTCCTCTTCCCTGGCGCACTTCTCTTTACAGCAGGGGAGTTGACGCCTTATCTCCAGCATTGGAGGGGAGTTGGAGCACTTTCCCGCCTTGGCTGGTTCTGTCAGTTAGCACAAGGTGATGTATGCACATGTACGGTAATTGGCACACAATCCCCGAGCCTAGGTTGGTGGGTTCTAATCTCCCACAGTCAGATTTTGGTGAGCCAGGTTGTAAGTCCAGGAAGGGCATATAGAGTCAGGGGGAGGAGGGGAGGGCTGGAGACAAGGAGGTCCCCCTCTCGAGCCCTGCAATCATTCAGTATCATTCAGAATGCTCAGTGTCAGCTCCGCTGTCCCTGCTGCAGGAGCTGGAGGGGCCTGAGCAGCATCCCCAGGCTCCAGGTCTCACCTTAGTGGCAACTTCTTTTCATGCATGAAGGGGCAGTGGCTGCTGTTCTCTTAAGTGTGAATACAATCTTCCTCTCTGAAAGTTAGGCGAGGGACTTACCACTTGAGAACATTTGGGCTGGCTCTCCAAGCCTCTGGATGCCCTCACATCTCTGATTTGTGTCACAGCTTTTTCAGGGACTTGGAAGCCACCTCAACAAAAGAGAACTGCTCAATTTCCTGGCTTCCTGGCATGAGATGGACCTAACTTGTCACCAGTTGCAAATGGCAAAGCCTCCCTGGCTGACCAAGTGCATTGCCCCAGCTTAGCTATACAACTGTTGAGATAGCTTTCTGTCTTTGCAATCCTGGGTTAGTGCTGGCATTCTGGTTTAATGCTTATCCAACGATAAAGCGGTTCACGTTGTCTTCTACCTTTATCAAGCTGTTCTGTGTGTTGGGAGAAGAATCTCTTTCTTCAAGATATACTTTTTATTTGATAGGCAGAGAAACAGAGAGAGAGAGAAAGAGTTCTTCCGTTTGATGGTTCACTCCCCCAAATTGTTACAGTGATCAGAGTTGGAGCAGACCAAAGTTGGGAACTGGTAACTCCAAATGGGTTTCCCGTGGGTGGCAGGGGCCCAAGCATGTGGGTCATCTTAGAGAGCTTTCGCACGTGCTTTAACAGGGAGCTGGATCAGAGACAGAGCAGCTGGGACTCTAACCAGCACTCCATATAGGATGTGTGGCAAGGGACAGCTTAACACACTAAGCTAAATTACCCACCCTAAGATCTTCAATTTTACTTATCAATTAATTTGATAGAAAAAGAAAGTGACAGAGACGAACAGGCAGATAGAACTCCCACCTGCTGAGTCACTGGAAATCCAGCCCAAGTCTCCTATTTGAGTGGCAGGGCCCAACTACATGAGCCATCCCTGTGGCCTTCCAGCATGTGGCTTAGCAGGAAACTGAAGTTAGGAGCAGGAGCTGGGACCTAAACCCCAGGCCCTGTTGCTATGGGATGTGGGCCAACATAATCCCTCGGCCAAATGGCTGCTCCTGGGAGGTGATTCTACTTACATTCCCCACTTACATTCTACTTACATTCTCCAACATTCCCCACCTACAATTACCTTCCTGATGGTTTTGCTCAGAGCCATCGGTCGGGTCCTGAGAAAGGTGATAGCAACAAACTCAGTGCTTCCCCAAGCTGGCTCTGCTCAGATAATCCTAAGACTTGACCTGGGAGGAAAACCTTTGCCTCTGCCTTCTCAAAGTTCAGGCCATGGGGACTGTGAATTAAACTAGCAGAAGACAGAAAAACCATTCTTACTGACATTTACATGCACTAAAGTTCACAGAGGAAGAAAAGGTGAAAGTAAAGAGACTTGGGGGCAGGTCTACACTTTGACAAAGGAAGCGGGGTTTGGGGGCTCAATGACAAGAGGTCATGGAGAAGAGACTAGAAAGCTAGGTATCAGCTTAGCAATGTCTGTGCAAACTCGCCTTGTCTACCACGCAGAGGAGGCTCCCTTTCCCGTCTGGAAGGTTCTGAAGGGGTCATCTTCACTGAGGAAGAGACACTTTTCCTTTGCTTTCAGGCTGAAAAAGAAAGGGCAGAGAACTCCTTCCGCATCGCTTCATTTTCAGTTGCCTTTAGCTCAAGATAACCAACATGCCAAAGTGGCGTGATTTGGGGTGGGCACGCTCTGATCCCTGCGGTTATTTCCATCGAAGTCCCTGCACCTGCCGTGGCTGGAGGACGGCTGAATACAGGGAATGTTTGTGAAGAACAGGCAGGAAAAAGGAGCATCCAAGGGCATGGTGAAGTACTAGGTGGTGTCAACACTGCTAAGCCTAAAGCAAGGAGGGAATGATGTAGGAGCTGAAGGTGAAGGATGCTGCGAGGGCTTCCCCAGCTCCTCTTAGGCCACATGGCCCAGCTACAGGCAGCGCAGTCTGCCCAGAGGCTTCAGCGTTAGCCCCCAGGGGTTGCTGCAGCACAGACAGCTGTCCTACCAAGGTCATGCCTCTTTCTGGTGCAATCCACACTCAGTGACTGACAGCTGCAGGCATATGAGGGCCTGGGCATCTTGCCCCAAGGTCAGGCAATGCTAAATGGCCATGTTAGCTCCAGGACTTGCAGTGGGGCTGGCCAAGACAGTCATGGACACTCATTTTGACCACTACATTCCTGCTTAAATTCGACTTCCCAGGTGTAGGAGTAAAATTATCTATCCTTAAAAATAAAGACCAGAGGCTGGTGTTGTGGCACAATGGGTTAAGCGGCCATCTGTGATGTCACCATCCCAAATGGGTGCCAGTTCAAGTCCTGGCTGTTCTACTTAGGATCCAGCTCCCTACCAATGAATGCACCTGGGCAAAGCAGCAGACGATGGTCCAATGCTAAAGTCTCTGCACCCACACAGGAGATCTGGATGGAGTTTCAAGCTATTGATTTCAGCATGACCCATGCTTGCCTTCTTATCCACCAGCAGATGGAGGATCTGAAGTTGTGTCCTCTTCCAATTCCAGTTTCTTATTCATACAGACAGTGAGACATAGGTGGTGATGGCTTCAGTAGTTTGGAGAGGACCTGGATCAAGTTCCTGGCTCCTGACTCCCAGCCCCAACAACTGTAGACATTGGAGGAATGAACCTGCAAATGGGGCTTTCCTCTCTTTTTCTTCATTTCTTGCCACCCACTTATACTTTTCTGCTTTTCGTATACCTAATTAAGGTTCAAACTTGAAAGAACACTCCTTGTTAGGCTCAGCATCGACATTCAAGGTGAAGAGAAGAAAGCATTTTAAGACTTCAGGCCCCAGATGGATGCCAAATGGAGGATAAGGTCATGTACAGAGACAAGGGAAATTCATGTACAAGTGGCTTACGTGGAAAGGTTGGCTACAGAACAAAAAATCTCAGTGATTGACCTGCCGCTGCAGCAGACCCAGGGACTCAGCCTGCAAGAGCCAACTGTCTCAATGTCTCAGCTCTGCTTTTCTCTGCGCAAAACCAGGGATTTGCTAGTGTAACGACGTGGGGAAGTCAACAAATAACTGAGACCAGGAAACCTCCCACAGTCTTCACATCCCAGCACCCAGCAGCTCCAGAGAGTGGCAACCTCTGAAGTTCAAGTGCAACACACCACAGAGTGGGTGATCTGGCTTCAGGTCTCAGCAAAGGCCCAGGGAGGGGCCCCACTGGATGGCTTGGGTCAGTTTCCATTTCGAAGCACTTCTTCACAGACAGGGCAATGCAATGCTCCGATTGCCAGACCGTGCAGCGTGTCTGCCCTGGGAGACTGACAGGCCATTAGGCTCTTCACAGACCAGTACCACTGGAGGGCTGCTTTGTCGGGGAAATGTGACTCTGCCACTGAAAGGTGGTCAGAAATACAAGGCAAACGTCTGCTGTAGAGATGGAACAGCCAGACGTTCTCACCTTAAATACACACATGAAGCACGTGACAGCAAGGCCCTGCATCCTGTCGTCCTTTGTCAGCCCAGCATCCCTGGTCACTCTGCTGGAAGGAATGGCATCTGAGCCACATGGTGGAACTTTGGGGAACAAAAGGTGGCCCCTAACACACACACACACACACACACACACACACACACACACACACAGTCGTGTGCCTGGGTGAGTGGTACAGGGGGGAAAATGCATCATTTTGCAAAGGTGGGTGGATTTGCACACCAATGACTTCCAGGGAAGCAGGGCCTCCCACCTCCCCTCCCGACCCCATGGATGTGATGGACATGGAATGTTCTGTACACTCCAGGTAACACTCCCTGGAGGCAACTTCCCTGTGATGGACGTGTGAGTCAGGTGATTGCTGACTGTAGGTTTTGTAGGGAGGGGAGAGAGAACGTGGGAGGAAGCTGCAGAAGGCAGAAAAGGGCAGAGGGAAAGCTGGCTTGCTCTCTGTGGGCGGGCTGGCTCATTTCTCCTGACAGAAGGCCTGGGAAGAGGGGTGGGGCCTGTGATGCGCAGTCTCGGTGAGCTCTTGTCCCCCATCAAGCATGCACTCCACACCTTGCACATTAGCAGAACCTGACCTGGTACGAGTTTGAGGCTCCTCCCTAACGCTGTGATGGAATGGAAGTGTGGCCTGGACTGCAGCTGGTTCCTTAAGCCCACTGGCTCCTCGCTCTCCAGCAGTAGAAACCTCAGCTTGCGGCCCAATCGCTTCCTGTGCAGAGTAACCAATCGGTGAGCTGCTTCTCTGCCTTTATGGCAGGCAGGGTGAGGCTGTGTGGCTGAGCTGTTCCAGCAGGAAAAAGCAGATGTGCTCTACACAGCATCTTGGATGAGCCTAGCAGCGTTTGTTCTCCATGCTGGAACGGGAGCAGTCATCTTGGGCTGTGAGGCAACTTGGAGTGGGCGCGCAAATACAGTATGTGCAAAGGTTCCCAACAGGGGAGTCCCTGACTGTGCACCCAGTCTGTCTGCTGTGCAAGGCTTTCTGTTTCCTTTGAGCCAATGTAATTCTTCATGATGCACATGCTGGTCCCACAGCCCTCAGGATCAGCAGTTTAGGCACTGGGCAGGTGGAGTTTTTCTGGACGGGGAAGAATCGGCAGTCTCTATGGGGCTCCAAGAACTGTTCTCAGTCACAGCAGAGACTTTTTCTTTCTATCTCTGGGGATTGATTGAATTGATTTTTTTTTAATGATACTGAGGCAGCGTCAGTGAGTTTGGGACACTGAAAAGAGGCAGGCAGTTACGGGGAAAGAGTTCGCGTCTTCGGTGACATCATTGAGTCCTTTGGGGGACTCTTCCTGGGGATCCACCTCACAGGCAGAATTCTTGTTATGGGACTTAGCGTCTTAATTTTGTTTCATGAAGTTTCTTCTCTTCTTTCCTCTCTCTCTTGCGTGCACACACACACGCACACACACACACACACACACACACACACACACACACACACACACACACATTCAAACAGCTCCCTAAGTTGTTTTCTTCTGTGTAAGTCAGGCTGGTGGGCCAGGATAGAGTGCTAACAGCCACGGGCATGCCCGCCAGAGCCTGGGAACTCACTGCACATCCTCGGTCGTCTGTGCTGGGCAAGAACTTGATCTTGTCCCCTTGCCCAGGAAGAGCTCCTGGCCTTTTGTTCCCTAGATGAGCAAGTTGGGGGACTCAAGGAGTATGTGCCACAGGGCAGGGAAAAGCAAAAGTTCTCTTTTAGCCTTCTAAGCTCACAGCGATTCACAAGCAAAAAGCATGCAAAGCGTTTTAAGTGTGACAGGATACAGAAGACCCAAGAAATAGCTAAACTTGAATGATTTTTTAAAAACATTTATTTATTTTTATTGGAAAAGTAGATTTACAGAGAGAAGGAGAAACAGAGGAAGAGTTTCCATCTGCTGCTTCACTCCCCAAACGGCTGCAACATCCAGAGCTGAGCTGATTCAAAGCCAGGAGCCAGGAGCTTCTTCTGGGTCTCCCACTCGGGTGCAGGGTCCCGAGGCTTTGAGCCACCCTCTGCTGCTTTTCCAGGCCACAAGCTGGGAGTTGGATGGGAAGTAGAGCAACTGGGATACAAACCAGTGCCTATATGAGATCCCCGGCCCTTGGAGGTGGAGGATTAGCCAATTGAGCTGGCCCCAAACCTGGATGATTTTTCTAGGCTTGATGAAGAATGGGCCAAAAAAGAAAAAAGTGAGCTGAGAGTATTTCGTCTGCCTTTAGGTTTCCCTGCAATTTGGAGACCAAGATGCTCTTCCCTTGAGGGTGTGGGGAGCTGGGCAGGAATGGACCAAACTGGAAGATGTGTCTCATAACTTCCATGTAGCCCTGCATCCAAACTCCTCTCCCTTACCTATCCATCTGGCACACAGCCTTGTTTCTCCGATGCACCTGGAAAGAGGGGAGGCCAGGTGGCCACGTGGAAGTTCAGCTCCTTGATCAGGTGTCATGGAAACTCCCAGCAAACCTCAGGCATGCTAAAATGGCATGTTACCGGCAGGTTTGGTTAGAGAACCACCCCTGGTGACAGAGGGTGAGGCCCTGCTTTTGCTCTTGGCCTCTGGACCAGGTGTGTGAGTCTCCTCCCTCTGTCTGTTCTCATGGGTAGCTCTCTGGGCCAAGCATGCCAGTGGGCTATCTTCAGCCGCATCTCTGTGAATCCACCCTGCTCTCCCTTATGCGCTATACAGAGGCCTGTGCTGTGCATGGTTATCCCTGCCGTGGCAAGAACCTGCATCAAAGGATAAGATACGTAGGCCCAAACATTCACAGCCACTCAATGGCAACACTAGAGCTCCGAGGCAGGTGCCAGGGCAGTGGGCTGTGGGTTCAGCAGATCCCAGCAGCTTTGTCACCACTCGGGGGGGGGGGGGCGGTCTCAGGGTCTTCGGATGGAAAAGGATGGGATTCGACTTCAGGCTCAGCAAGGGGCCCCTCAGACCTGGACGCTGCCCTTGACCAAACTCAGAACTGCTCCCGAAGCTGGCCTTGTGTTTCTGAGACTTTCTGGATGGTGAGATTGAGGGTGGCAACTTTTTACATGAAATGAATTTTAAATGTATAGGAAACAAATTCTCTATGCTGTGTACCCAGTCCTACACTGGTGAACATTCTGTCCCACTGGCCTGGGAGTAGAGGCAGGAGGGGACGAGGGGAAGGAAAGGCAGAGAGGGGAAACGTGAGCTTGTTTCTCTAACTACCGCAGTGTTTATTTCCTCAGAGCAGTCTGCTTACACAAAAATTAGCCAAGTCAGGAAGTCAGCAAGGAGCTGGGCTCAGCTCAAGATCCCTTGGCAGTGTGCTTGGCTTTGGCAGAAATGCCCTCCCCTCTGTGGTCCAGGGCCCACAGAGTCCTGGCTCTTCTGTCGTCTCTCTTCTGCTCTCTCTCCTTCCTTGTCCCCTGATGCCCCCCACTTCAGTGTGGGCCCGTCCCAGGTGGCCTCACAGTCACAGTGTGGGGCGGGAGTGTCCCAGAAGCCACTTGTCCCCTAACAGGTGCCATCGCCTATGCTAACCCTGGAAGACACCCAGAGGCTGTGCAAATGCTGGGTTCCTGGGAAACTATTGTTGATGTGTGCAACCAGTGAGTGCTTGGCTGGATCAATGATTAAGTACGGTGTGTCTGAAATTTTGATGGCGAAAATAAGTTGCTTGGGATCAGGGCTAGAGCACAGCCTGCAGTGCCCAGCATCCTGTGTGGACACCAGTTTGGATCTTGGCTGTTCCACTTCTGATCCAGCTCCCTGCTAATACACCTGGGAAAGCAGCTGAAGATGGCCCAAGCAGTCACATGAGAGACCTGGGAGAAGATCCTGGTTCCTGGCTTTGGCCTGACCCAGCCCTGGCCATTGAGCCATCTGAGGAGTGAACCAAGAAATGGAAGCTTGGAAGCTCTCCCTCTGTTTCTCCCTCTTTCTCTCTATAACTCTGAGTTTCAAATAAATAAATCTTAAAATGGAAAGAAAGAAAATAGAGTGAGAAGAGAAAGGAAGGGAAGGGAAGGGAAGGGAAGGGAAGGGAAGGGAAGGGAAGGGAAGGGAAGGGACGAGGAGAATAGAGGAGGGGAGAGGAAGGGAGGGGAGGGGAAGGGAGGGGAAGGGAGGGGAGGGGAGAGGAGAGGAGAGGAGAGGAGGGAGAGGAAGGGGAAGGGAGGGGAGGGGAGGGGAGGGGAGAGGAGAGGAGAGGAGAGGAGAGGAGAGGAGAGGAGAGGAGAGGAGAGGAGGGGAGGGGAGGGGAGGGGAGGGGAGAAGAGGGGAGGGAAGGGAAGAGAAGAGAAGAGAAGAGAAGAGAAGAGAAGAGAAGAGAAGAGAAGAGAAGAGAAGAGAAGAGGAAGTCAGGGGATCCAGAGAGGATTTTAGGGGAGTCTTTGGAAGATCTTTCTGAGCTATAAATGTTCTCTCTCATCTTCCTTGGGATCACCGGAGACATCTACATCATCTCGTTAATAAACTGTGAAATGAATCCACCTGGGGAAGGATCATTGGCTCAGATGCCAAGTTCCAGCACCATGTCGGCTCCGGGCAATCTGATTGCCCTGAGATGTTTGCTTTGCCTTGGTGTCACCAGTACCAGCTGTGCCCCACTCCCAGTCAATCATACTCTGCATTTCCAACCACAGAAATTAATTTCAGCTTTCCTCAATGGAGCAGGAATTGGGCAGAACACCTGGGAATGGAGGATGGGGCTGAGAAAGTGGGCAGGAGCCGAGGCAGTTCCAGAAGGTCAATCAACAGGAAAACCACAGTGAAGTTGAACAGGAAGCATCTGTCTGGGCTGCCACGGCTGCCACCACGGGAATAAATTAACCACCCTGAACCTTTGCCTCCCTGCCTTTGCTGCCCTGCCTGCCGGCTGAGAGCCCAATTAGCTCAGCCCTGCCAGTCGCCTTGCATCCTGCTTGCGAGGGAGGTGTGTGGGGGACTGCTGTGAGAGGAGAGCAGCTGTGCGCCACCTCCCTCGTGGCACCACCACGAGGTGGGAGGGGCCTCTGCTTGTCGTTGCACTTAGAGAATTGGGCATCACCAGGGGTTAAAGATGCAGGCACTGGGAGCAGGTGGACAGGACGAGACCAAGCTCAGCGTTTCCTTGGAAACATCCCTGAAACTCTGAGGCAAAGTTCATCCTCACCTGAATGCAGGTAAAGGAGCAGTGGTGGGAAGCTCAGAACGGCAGAGCCAAAAGCCGTTGATGACATATGCTGTCCTGTGGCTGCCCTATCACTACCACACGCTTGGCTTAAGGCTGCGGAAAGGTACCCTCTGGCTGCTGGGGTGTCTGAAGCCAAGGTGTCAGCTTGGCTATGTGTCCTGGAGGCTTGGGGGTGGTTTTGTGTCCCATCTCCTCCAGTGTCTGGCGCATCCTGGGGTTCCTCGGCTTGTGGCATCGCCACTTCCATCTCTGCTTCTGTCATCAGCAGCTGTCTGCTCCTCTGTAATCTGTCCCTCTTTCTCATATTTTTTTAAATATGTTTTTATTGGGCCTGACACGGTAGCCTAGTGGCTGAAGTCCTTGCCTTGAATGCGCCAGGATCCCATACGGGCTACAGTTAGTATCCCAGCTGTTCCACTTCCCTTCAAGTTCCCTGTTTGTGGCCTAGGAAAGCAGTGGAGGATGGCCCAAATCCTTGGGACCCTGCACCTGTTTGGGAGACACAAAAGAAGCTCCTGGTTCCTGCCTTCAGGTTGGCTCAGCTCTGCATATTACAGTGGCTTAAAGAGTGAACCAGCAGATGGAAGATGTTTCTGTAATTCTGACTGCCCAACAAAAACAAATCTTTTCTTAAAAGATTTATTTATTTATTTAAGAAGCAGAGTTACAGAGCGAGAGAGCAAGGAAGAGAGATCTTCCTTCCTCTGCTTTGCTTCTGAAAGGATTGGAATAGTTAAAGCTGGCCCAGTCCAACGTCAGAAGAAAGGAGCCTTTTCTGGGTCTGTCATTTAGCAACAGGGGCCCAACACTTGGGCCATCTTTTGCTGCCTTCTTAGGCACATAAACAGGGTGATGGATCTGAAAGGGAACAGCCAGGACTCGAACTGGCACCCATATGGAATTGCTGGCATTACAGGAAGCAGCTCTACCCTTTACAGCATCCCCTTGTCGTCTCTTACAAGGGCACTTGCCATTCCACTTGACACTCATTCAACTCTTAAAGTATGATGGCCTCTTGGGATTCTGTTAGGGTTTGAATAGTTCTGGCTCCTCTTGACTCGAGCATTCGTTTCAAACCCCCCAAATCTTGTGCTAACAGTTAGTGGAGAAAGGGTGGAGATTTGACATGATCACAATATCTCAGAGGTTATGGGAGCAGGCACTTGGCCCAGAGAGGCAGCTCTTCAAATAGAGTTGGTTATTTAAGCGGCGGGGCCTCAGCGTCCGGCTGCTTCCTGGTTCATCGTATGATTATCTCTCTGCCAGGATGTGTGAACCGCTGGACTCACTGATGTGGGGCCGTGAACCTGCAGACTGTAAGTTCAAGTACACGTTCTTCCTTGCTACATTGCTCTGCTCAAGCTGCTTGGTGCAAGCAGCAAAGAAAGGCTGAGGAGACAGATGCTGGCTTAGCTGCCTCTGCCCAGGTCTCCCCCCAAACAAGGTCATATTCACACCCGTCCACCCACTACACCTCGCTTTGATTTCCCCCCAAAATTGAGAATGGAGCTAGGATAATGAGGTCTTTCGACCGTTAATTATGCTCATCCCTGTGGAGCTGAGGAGCTGTAGGGAGCAGGTTGCATGGTCTGAGTTAGACAAGAATTGGTGTTATCAGCACAGGTATATGTTCATCTCAAAGGCATGGAGACATAAAAAGATATAGATGGATTGCATAGGTATGAATAGATGAGTAATAGATCACATCCGTGACAGAGACAGAGAACAGAGACATACAGACAGAAAGACCTTCCGTCCACTGAATCACTCCCTAATACCCACTACAGCCAAGGTTGTGCCAGCCCTAAGTCAAAGAGTGGAGTCATCAGGGTCTTTCAGACCAAGCACCTTTGGGATGCAAATTTCAAACAGAGGACCACACACAGAGAATCACCTGTCACCATGAAGACCAAGCACCAGCCCACAGGAGGTTTTTCAACCTGCACTGAGACCACAAGGCCCCGAGGTTGTTGTCTTGGAGCACCCTCCGTTGCAAATGCTCAGAAGGCCTGAGCACTCTCCCAGCCACAGTTAGCATTTCTGTGTGCTGGGAGAACATGATGTTCCTAGGGATCCAGAGAGAGCAGGAGACAAAGTACAAAAGGCTCCTGCTCTGTGGGACAGCCACAGACGGAGAGGCTGAGAGAGTTCAATAAAACGTCAGGGGAATCCAGCATGATGGCCCCACCTGCACCATCAAGGCACATGCTGTGCAAATGGAGCATAGTTCTGGCTTTAGGAGACAGTATGGGTTGGCCGTGTGTGTGTGTGTGTGTGTGTGTGTGTGTGTGTGTGTGTGTCTGTGTGTGTCTGTGTGTGTGTGTGTGTGTGTGTGTTCTCTGCAGGACTCACTCAGGAGCTTCCAGTATGAGTAATTCCCCCCCAACTGGGGGCACTCTCCCCCCTCCTGCCCCACCAAAAGCAGACTCTTGAGATCCAAGCTGAAGTCTTAAGTTGTGAATGTGGGTGAGGATCCCGCGGGAGGAGGAGGGACCTTCAACAGGAAGATAAGCAAGCAGCTCACGCAGGTAGCTGCCAAGTTCTCACTGTGGACAATAGGGAACCCCCAAGGCACCCCCAAAGGACCAGGCAGCACAGACCTCAGAGGGGAGCTCACCGCCCTGCCCCGCAGGACCAGCAAGGTGGTTTGCATTCTACCCGTTCCCAGCCCTCCGCACTCCCACTGGTGGAGGGCTGCTCACCAGGCATGAGTTCCATGGAATTTGGTGTCTGTACTGCAGACCAGGAGAGCAAGCCCTCCGCAGCTTGGACAGCACGGACATGCACAGAACGGGGAAATCACCAGCTTGTAGGTCACCAAGCTCACGACGGTGAGCTGTGCAATCAGCAAGTGCTGCCGCAATCCTGGCTTCATGGTGAGATCAGCAAATCCCTCGTCTTTCAGAAGCATGTTTTCCTCCACCAGGAGCAATAATAACATCCACCTCCCAAGGGTTTGTGTGGAAATGAGTCACTTAGGAAGTGTTTGGTGTGTGCCTGGCACACAGTAGCACCCACTGCCAGCAGAGCTTTCCAATGAGGCCCAATCTTGGGTTTATGCTTAAGAGCCCAACTTTATTAACAATTCTGTTAAGTCCACTTTTTAAATGTTATATATTTATTTTTCATTTTATTCGATGGGCAGAGAGACTGAGATCTTCCATCTGCTGGTTCACTCCTCCAGTGTCTGCCAAGAGCCAGGGCTAGAGCAGGCTGAAGCCAGGAGCCAGGAACTCCAGCCAAGTCTGCAGTGTAGGTGGCACCATGGGTCTTTGCACCTGAGCTGTCGTCACCCGCTACCTCCTGGGGTGTGCAGTATCAGGAAGCTGCACTGAAGCACAGGGGCCAGGATGCTAACCAGGGACACAGGCAGCCAGGCAGCGTCTCAACCGCCATACTGACTGTCCACCAGTATCAGGCAGCTGGACCAGAGCCTGCCCTCCTCCTCATCTCCACCATCCAAGGAGACGTCTGACCACCCAGCCGGCCTTGGCAAGGCATTCAGCGAAGGATTGTCCTGCACACACAGTCATTTCCTTGCACGGAGCTCCCCTATCCCGTTCTGGGCCTTGAGTCCCCATCTTGTCTCACTTGTTCAGAGGAGCAGTCCACTGCCCCTGTCTACAGACCCCACTGCAGTAGGCCTCGAGCAAAGCGGGCCTGAACACTGTCCCAGTGTCCTAGGATACTTCTGTTTTTCCTTTTTAAGGATTTGTTCATTCGTTTGACAGACAGAGAGGGGAGACAGGGAGATCTTCCATCTGCTGGTTTACTCTCTAATGGTCCCAATAGTAGGGGCTGAAACAGACCAAAAATGGGAGCTGGGAAATCCACCTGGGTCTCCCTGGTGGGTGGTTGTGGCTAAAGCATTTGGCCCATCTTGTGCTCCCTTCCCACATGCATTAACAGGGAGCTGTTTGGGAAAGGAGCTGCCAGGGCTTAGATCATTGTTCTGGCATTGATGCTAGCATGACAGGCAGCAGTATAATCTACTGTGCCACAAAGTTGGCTTCAACCAATGTTTTTTTTTTTTCTTTCTTTCTTTTTGAGGCTTCATTATGCACCACTTGGCCCTTTGTCCTATTAACTTACTTAAGTTCCCGTCCTTTAAATCATTTTCACAAGAGGCAACTCAGACCAACAAACCATGATGGTTCAGCCAGTAACTTCTGGAATCTTCCCTGGGGTGGGAGAGCTTCCCAGCCTGTCTAACATGTCACACATGCCCAACATGGGAGAACACCGTCCTGCACTTGCTGCATGGTCCAGGGTGAGCAAGGAAACTTCTGTGGCCTTGGTTTGTCCATCTGTACAATGTGTGTGGGCACACCAGAATAAACTTAGAAGCCGCTGCCCTTTGTGGCTGGCGTGGACGAGCACACGGTGTCCTGAGCTGCCATGATTACAATTATGATTATCACTTTTAGGGGCTTCTTGGTCCTGACACAGTGTCCCTGTTATGGGGTACACGAGAGTTCATGCCAGACAAGTCTAGGATGTGTTAAGGAGTCCTTATTAACCAAGCATGGTGACAACAAGGCCCACTAGAAACTAGCAGATGGAGTCACTATAGCAATCCAGTCTGAATCAAACCGTGAGAGGAACAAATGCTCATTACCATGAAAGCCGTCCGTTAATCTAAGACCTCTACTCCAGCTTCCCTAGCAATATAAAATATCCTAAGAGACATGCAACAAGCAACCTGGGCACACAAAGCTGCAGACACTCACCTTTCCCTGGCTTCTCTGCCCACATTCCATCACTGCTAGGCCTCACCTCTCCTGGGACTCTTGCAAGTACACAAATTAGAAGTACAGCATCTTAGCTTGCTGTCTTCACTGTCCCACCCAAGCAGTAAGCAGAGGGTGAGCAATACAGACGCACAGGGGCCGTGCTCAGGGGCTACCTGTCCTCAGTCTGTCCGCAGGAAGCCAGAGAACAAGCAGGTACTGGGGAGGCCCAGAGTCCAGGGTGCTAGAGTGATGGAAGCACGTGACCAAGAGAGCGAGCCCCTCCCTATCAGGGACCTTTATGGGGGCTTGCGAGGGGAGTGGTTACACAGCAATGCAATACCGCCCCCTCTCGGGCTCCAGGTGATGGTGAGTGTCACAGGGGGACAGAAAGGACCACATTGATGGGGGAGGCGGAGCTTTCAAGCTCATGACCCTGAATGTGAACTGAGACCTTAGACCACCACAGTCTCCTGTGATGAACACAATTTTGTGGCACAAAGAATGACCATGAGGTTTCTTGGCTGGTCCCTGTGGTCATTGCTGGTCCCCGTGGTCACTGCTGGTTGCTCCCTTGAAGAGTGAGACTTACCCCTATGCAGGGCGTCTAGGCCTCAGCAGCTGGTGACCTCTGTGAAATGCAACTTGAGCGAGCTAAGATGCCGGCAGGTTTGGACCATGGCTGATCACTTACAGGGGCTCAGATCAACTCTGTAGGAGGCTCACTCTGGGACAGAATTATTATAACAGTTATACACAATCTCTGCCTTTCAAAAACTCCTCTAAATTTGGTTTGAACGCTTGCATTGGGTTTAATATCATCTTATTTTTCTGGTTTATGAATCATGTCAGTTTTTCTCTGGAGCCTGAAAGAGCCGCTTCTCTGTTAGTGAAAGAGAAGTCGTTTCGTGGCCCTTTGGGTCTCATCTTAGAGAGAAAGAACCCTCTCCTCTCCCCATGCACACACACCTGTCTGTTTTGTGGGTTCATTCAGGTGTGGGAGATGGAGATGTTACTCCCACAGCTGACCCTCATCCCTGCCCGCTCTTGAAACCCTCTTGCGGTTACTTTTAGAATGTTCTTTATCGGGAGCCACATCAGCCTGCGGTGCCCGATTCTACATAGCCACACATCAATAGTTCATTGATCGACGGAGTAGAAACAGGAAGGGTTCCACCAAAGTAAATTGCTCAGCTAAATGGAGCTTATCCTAGCGAGCAACCCACTTAAAAATTTTAATCATATTTGAAAGAAATGCTGCTAGGAGCCGTGTGCCCTCGTCAGAAATAATTTGGTGGTAAGTGACAAAAATCCACTCTGACGAACTTGAACCGGACAGGCAGTCGGTGCAGCTGTTTACAGCTGTCTCGTGGAATGCAAGGGCGAAGATGACCTAGGTTTCCTGGGGGTAAGACCCCCCCCCCTTAGGGACCAACACAGGTGCTGACCATTGAGTCTTAGTTCACAGAAGGCCACCGACACAACTCTAGGTCCAGATCTGGGACCAGACCACAGTGCAAGGGGCAGAAGCTGTGTGTGTGTTTTAAGCCGGGGAGCTTCATGTCCCCCATGCCTACCACATCCCAGCAACACACTACTCCCACTGAGCTCTCCCCTGCTTGCAACGCCAGCAGTGTTCCTAACCACAGAGCTTCCCTGCCTTGCGCATGTGTTGCAGTACTTAGCCCCACACATAACAGATCTCAACTACTGTGGTCTAATTTTCACAACCGATTTTTTTTTTTTAATCATGATTTTTAATTCCCATTGATTGCGATTTTTTGCTGTGGCCAACAAGAAACGCTCCCCTTCTCGCTTCTAATGGGCTATGGACAGGGAAATCAGGTCACAATGCTTACTGCACGGGTTCCCCTGGTGACTAATGGAGTCTGGCTGTCTTGAGAGTTGGCTCTGTTCCCCGACACCTAGGGAGCAAGGTGTGAAAGGTAATGATATAACCCTCCACTTCCAGGCAGGCCACTCTTTGGAAGCAAGGTAATGAGCTTAATGCACCTTTGTGATTCTGCAGCTCTTTCTGCTTTGCATGTGTTAGGTGCATAATAAATATTTGCTTAAGACTATTAAGTAATTAGGTTCTGAGTAATGGCCAAGAGTTGCATACAAGTTAATTGGATGGGCTTTGTTCCTAGCCTTAGGGACATCGGTTTTAGCTGTCTGGAAACCTTTGGGACTTATTCAGTTGTATTTTGGCTCCTTAAGACAATGAGACAAAGGGATCAATAAATTCCTTCATTTAGTTCCTCTATAACTGTTTATTGAGTTTCTACAATGATATTAAAATTGCTGGCAGATTGTGGAGTTGGCATTGTACTTCAGCAGGTTTTCTACTGCCTACAATGTCGGCATCCCATGTGGGACACCAGTTGGAGTTCCTATTGCATTGCTTCTGATCCATCTCCCTGCTATTGAGCCTGGGGAAGCAGAGAGGATGGCTAAGGAAGCTCTGCCACCAATGTGGGAGACCTGGATGAAGGTCCAGGCTCCTGGCATGAGCCAAGCCCAGTGCTGGCTGTTGCAGCCATTTGGGGAGTGATTGAAAGCTCTCCACCACACTCTCTTTTCCCTTCTTTTTCTGTCCTTATTTTTCTATAACTCTGACTTTCAAATAAAATAAATGATTTTTTAAAAATACTAACAGCTTCTACTTCTTAAATATTTACCATGTGCAAAATCATTGGTGAAGCACATTATAAATGTTCATGAGTTCCAGTCGGGCAAGAACAATGGTTATCATCCCACTTGATAATTGAGACAACTGAGGCTCAGGGAACAACTTTCCCCAAGACCTGACAACTAATGAGAAGTGGATTCAGACAGGCTAGGAGCTGGGGCTGCTGCGGCAGTTTGGTAGAACAGAGAAGCAGTTTCAGGAAGCTTATGTTCTAGAAGGAAAGCAAAATAGAGAATAGTTGAGCATATAAATGCACCAGATGACTGCAGGCTGGGACAGGTGCTCTGGCAGGAGCAGAATGCTGTAATAAACCACATAAGGATGTGGGGGTGTGGTTCATGAGGACAGGACCTGTGCCTGCAAAACTTAGTGCTGACAATAGCCAATGCTTACTCTCGCACAAGTTCATGGATCAGCCATTTTAGCATGGCTTAACTGGGTGATTCTGGCTCAGAGTTTCCTATGATGTCTGCGGTCAGACATCTGCTGTGGCTGCTGTCGTTTGAAGTCTTGACCGCCAGCAGGTGCGTGTGTTGCAAAGACAGGGTTTGAAGTAGACAGGCAGGGAAGTCTCCTTGGTGACAGGGCATTCTGCAGAAACAGGGGCTCATGGTGCAGATCTAAGCACGCAACAGCAGCAGCAGAGCAGCAGGTGGTAGGTGTCTGAGCTAGTGGTTAGGACACCCGCATTCCACAGGGTAGTTCTGGGTTCTATTCCTGCCTCCAGCTGCTGAACCCCGCTCCCCAGGAATACAGCCTTTGGGGCAGGGATGCCAGTCAAGGCTCCAGGAGCTGGGCTGCTAGTAGCCACATCGATGACCTGAACTCCCAGAGTTTCAGCCTTGTCCATTCTCACCCATTTCAGGCACTGGGGAGTAAACTAGAGAACTCTCTCTCTCTCCTATATAAATAGAATTAAAAAATACACAGCTAGCCAAGCCCATACTCAGGAAGGGAGTCAGCCCATTTTCTCTTTTTTTTGTTTCTTTTATAGAAATTTATTTATTCACTTAAAGTTAGAGTCACACGGAGAGGAGGAAAGACAGAAACTGAGATCTTCCATCCTCTGGTTCACTCCCCCAGATGACAACATCTGATGGGGCTGGGCCAGGTCAAAGCCAGAAGCCAGGAGCTTCTACCACGGCTCTCACATGGGTGCAGGGCCCCCAAGCACTTAGGTCAACTTACCTGTTTTTCCCAAGGCATTGCAGGAATCTGGATGAGAAGTGAAGTTGCTGAGACTTAAACAGACACCCATGTGGGATGCCAGTGTTGGAGGTGACAGCCTTACCATTACACCCCAGTGCCAGCTCTAAGTCAACCCATTTTCAGCAAAGCACACATGCTACAAAGCTGCTTCATCCTTCCCTCCACATCTGTGAGACTTGCCTCTGTGGTCTGCCCTAACTGGAAACACAACAGGACTCTTGTCAGTCATCTCCACTGATATGTGGCACAGTGGTCACATTGTCATACCCACTGCTGTGCTGTGTGAAAGCCCTGCTCCTCATTACCCGTTGGCAGGAGACCTTGGTGCCTGCCCCTACACTCCTCTCGTTAGGGCTGCTTGAGTGTCCCCATGGCAGGGCATGTGGCTGTGATTTCACCATATGCATCTCTGACAAGGGAGTCACCAGGCTCAAAATACACTCAAGGACCCAGGGAGGTAGCCCAGTGGCTAAAGTTCTCACTTTGCATCTGCCACGATTCCATACTGGCACTGATTCATGTCCCACATGCTCCACTTCCCATCCAGCTCCCTGCTTGTGGCATGGAAAAACAGTTGAGGATGGCCTAAAACCTTGAAACCCTGCACCGCCTGGGAGACCTGGAAGAAGCTCCTGGCTTCAGATCAGCTCAGCTTCATTCATTGCATCGACTTGGGAAGTGAACCAGTAGATGGAAGATCTTTCTTTCTATTTCTCCTTCTCTCTGTAAATATGACTTTACAATAAAAATAAATAAATCTTTAAAAAAAATACACTCAAGGAAAGGCGTAAGAACCACCAGTGGTGGCTGACAGTTACACCATGGACAAAGCAGTGTTTGGCAGGCAGAGGTGACAGTGAGGTCCCCAAGACAGCCTGAGGCATGCACAGCACTCCCACCACCTCCACTACTCACAAAGATCAAGGCTCAGAAGACAGCAGCCCTTCCCTCCTCCCCACCCGCCAGGCTGAGCCTCCTCCATCAGTATGAGGCCTTTATACTTTTTCTGAGTGCAAAAAAAAAAAAAAAAAAAAAAAACGTGCAGAAGTCTCAAGAAGACAGTTGCAGGCTGATTTGAATTCTTACACTTTTTTGTTTTTTAACTTACTTGAGGGATACACAGCTCTCATTTACTGGTCCACTCCCCAAGTTGCCTATAGCAGATAAAACCAGGCTGGGGCCCAACTCGGGAGGAGCTGGGAACTCAATGCAAGTATCTTGTGTGAGTGGCAAGAAGCCAAGGACTGGAGCCCTCACCTGTGTCTGTGAAGGTCTATTCCAGCAGGGAGCTGCAGGAACCCAAGTTGTGGTTTAAATGCAGGCTTTCCCGTGCAAGACAGGAGTCTCTTACCCACTCTCTAAACACCCTGATGCACTTTTTTAAAAAAAAAGGATCCACTCCTCAAGTGGCTGTAATGGCAGGAGCTAAGCCGATCTGAAGCCAGGAGCTTCTTCCAGGTCTCCCATGCAGGTTCAGGGTCCCAAGGTTTTGAGCCATCCTTGACTGCTTTCCCAGGCCACAAGCAGGGAGCTGGATGGGACTTGGAGCAGCCAGGATGGGTTGTGTACCAGCACCCACATGGGATCCAAGTTCCTGTAAGACAAGGACTTAGCTACTGAGCCATTGCATCAGGCCTAACACTGACTCCTCCTAACTACACATTTATGCTGCTGTTTTGTGACAGAATGCAGAAAGGAAAACCATGCTAGCTTGGCCTTCTCCTGCAGTTGTTTAGAGCTTAAATGAGGTCGAACACAGCCCCAAGAAATTAAGGACCGACAGATCTAGGGCTCCTCTCATACAAGCACTTCTTGCAGAAGCAAGAGCCGAAGGGTAAGCTGAACCCAAGGCTACGGGGGAGCAAGACCAGGTTGTCCTGAGAGAGCACATTTCATTGCAGCTTCAGTTCCAGCACCCAGTGTAACCAGTGTGGACAAGAGATGTGGGCAAGCACAGGTTCTTCAAGCAGGCCCACGGTCTCCTGGTAGTCAGAGGAGAGATATCAAGTGATTTCCCCGACGAACCATATCTTATCCTGGGTTTACACTTTCCATAATAAATGCAGGGAAGTTCCATTTGGGGATTGGGGATCAGGGTGGTTCTTTTCCAACTCTTGATTTTTCTTCTCACTCACAGCTTGCAAATATGTCATCTCTCCCCACAGCCATATTTGCAACCAAAGATTGGAATCTTCCTGTAGAGTGGAGTAAGTGCGTGTGTGTGTGTGTGTGTGTGTGTGTGTGTGTGTGTGTGTGTGTGTTCATTCCTTGGAGATTGGGGGCAGCAGGCAGGGGTAGGGCAGCATTCAGAGCAGTCATGGACTGCCAGATAAAATGCCCTTGATCTGATAGATTTGCTTCAAACCATCAGACTGCATCACTTGACAATCCGGCAGCTTGCAGCTGATGGATTTGCAGAAGTGCTCAAGGATAATTGGCATTTTAATGGGAAAATGCCATGTTCCCAAGTGTCAGAAATCAGATACCCCAAGGGCCATTAGCACAGTTCTTGGGTAATTAAAGTTGCTCACCCATCAGTCTTGGTCTCCAAACGTATCAGTGCTTGGAGCAGGGCTTCAGGGGTGCCCAATTCTTGCAAACTACTAAATTGGCACTCTAATGATCAAATGCCTCTACTCCTTCAGACACACATTCACATACATGCATAAGGCACCAAGGAGCCATTGTACCTCTGTCTGTCACTCTTTTCTTCTGTCTTCCCTTGTGCCAGGATTGGGCTCAGGTGAGAACTTGGAGAACCACAGAAGGCAAAGAGAACGCCTCAGTGCATCTTTCAGTATCACCTTATGAAGGCCACATCTCACAAAGTACATCTTGGTCCAATGTACTCATTGAGAATTTACAGATGTGTGATACAAGGTGCAATGTCCCTATTGGCCTGCTGAGTTGGACCGGAGCTACACTTGAACTTTCCTTCACCCACTTGCCCTGGCAGCCTATTCTGGCCACAGTTGCAGGTGCCAGGCCTCCCTAGTAGGGCATGGATATTCAACGTGCGTCTAAGTATCACCTTACTCCATCTTTACACAGTTCTTACCCTGAGCTTGTACAGATAGGGCAGCTGAGGCAGACAGAAAGTAGCTTGTCTCAGGTCACCAAGAAACAAACTCACACTCAAGCTGATCGCAGGGGTCAAGGTTTTTAGCTCTCCCCTCCCGTGCTAGCTGATTTGGGTGCCAGCTGACTGCATTAAGGATCAGCAGATGGCTGTGAAGCATTGTTCATTTTCAGTGCTGCTGTAGGCACCAAGCTCATCGTGTAATCACAGCAGTAGCTTCCTGGGGTGTGTCTAGAAGCACAGGCGGAGGAGTGTGGCTCAGTGGACTGCGCAAGGCCAGGCCTCTGCCAGGGAAGGGGGCACCATGCAAGCAGCATGAGGTATGGAAAATAGCTGGGAGGTGAATCCTCCCTCCCCAGTCAGACCAGGGTATCTTTTTTCTCTCCCCTCTGACCTTTAGGACCTTGGGTCTTTGGACTCAGCAGGGGACTCGGATGGAGGGTTTCAGCATAGCTCCCAGCCCAGGCTTCAAGCCCTCACACAGGGACTGAGCTATCTCACCATCTACCCCGAGGTGTCCAGCTTCTGATCAGTCCTCACACAGCACTGGCCAGCCTCCACAACCACTTCCTCTGATAGGTATTTCCTGTTGACCTCTGGCTATCATCTCAATTCTAGAAGACCCTGACCACAACACCCAGCATTGTCTCCCACTTTTGAACATTTAGGGGTGACTCATTTCTGTGATAGTATATCCTTCTCCACTTTTTTAAAGTGTATTTATTTTAAAAGGCAGAATTACAGAGAAACAGATATCTTTCTTCTGCTGGTTCATTCTCCAAATGGCCACAATGGCCAGGGCTAGGCATGACCAAAGCCAGGAGCCAGGAGCTTCTTCTTGGGTACCAGAGCCCAAGCACTTAGGCCATCTTCTGCTGTTTCCCCAGGCACATTAGCAGGAAGCTAGATCAGAAGTGGAGCTCAAACTGATGCTTGTGTGAGACCGTGGCATCAAAGGCCAGAGACTTACCCTACAGTACCACATAGAGTTCCCTAGGAAAGAATCCTTAATCCTCATGTTGATCGAAGTGTTCTTGCCACTACCTTCTGAGATGTGAAATACAGCTAAAATTGAAGCACAAAGACTGCAGTGAGGGACATGGCTAAGGAATAAGGCCAAGGTGGAATGGCTCTCTCGTTCTCTTCCTCCTAGAAAGGCTTATCTTTAGTAAGGTGGCAGGGAAGGTGAGTTGGGGTTCTGACAGGAAGCAGACAGCTGGCTCAATCAGAGAAGTCAGTGGACTGTTTCCAAAAGAACTCTGTACAACTGGTTCAAGTCCTGGCTGCTCCACTTCGGACCCAATAGGTTAACCAGAAAGGCATAGGGAAAATGGCATTCAGAAGTCAGAGCTGACTGCTTCTAGAGAAATGATGAAGGCCTATGGGCAGAGTGGCCATAGTTTCAGGGACCCAGAGAAGGCCACAGCCCAGCCTCAGTGAAGTGACAAAGAGGGGACGGGGCCAGACCCCTGAACCTTACTCCCCTCCTGCTGTCTCCTCTCTTGCCTGCACTTGTACCTGCGAGTTAGGCAAATCCCACCCAAGTCCAATGGAGTCTCAGCCTGAGGGTGCAGGTCATGGGGACAGCCTCCCCAGACATGTCCAAGAAGGACAGACTGGAGAACAGTTTGCAACCAGAGATAGGAAAGACCCAAGCATAGCAGAGGCACACAATAGAAAGGTGTGCATTTGGATACTCAACAGCACTAACTTGCTCCCAACAGGTGGTTGCTGGAGAAAAACTACTCTGATCATATTTGCTTTTGGCTTTATTTTCCAAATGAGAATCATGCCTTCCCTCTGTTCTTCCATTTACTCTCTGGAAAAGGAAGAATGAGTCTATGGAACTGTATCATGGAATAATAAAGTAAATAAATAAAATTTTAAAAGGAAGAATGAATTGAATGATGACTTGGGGACAGTTGGGGTGTGGTGTGGTGGCCCAGCGCCTTCCCAAGCTGGCCCCTTTGGGAACCTGCCTGCCTCTGGAAGGAAAGGACTCCCAGCTGCTGCCAGGGCTATGAATGTCTCAGCTGAGAATCCCTGTCTGATAGAAGGTTTTGGGGTGCCCCAGTGTTACTGAGCCTGCCTTGGTCAGCCCATCATATTATAGATGCCATGTTAGGATCTTTGGCCAGATCCAAATACATCTTTTGATCCAGTTTCATCAGATATGATCAGTAATATTTTGACCTCTATCTGTCTTTTTACCTTTTCCATTCTGGTTTCCAATGTAAAGTAGGGATACAAGGGGTTGGCATTTTGGCACAGTGGGTCAAGCTGCTGCTTGGAATGGAGGCCCACATCCAGAACTCACCACTGTGCCATATATATATATATATAGAGAGAGAGAGAGAGAGAGAGAGAAGCATAGCTGAGGGCTCCAGATCGCTGAAGTGCGGATGAGGCTGGAAGATGTCACTCTGGCACAAGGAACATTTTGAGCTGAAGACAACTGAGAAGCAGTGAGACTTAATATTCAATCATTCCAAATATTAAGTGTTTGCATCTGGTTAAATAAAGTTAATGAATTCAGGAAAAATTAAACCTCTACATTCAAATCCTTACTCCACTGGAATCATGGTCCAAATGTCCCCGTCTTAAATAGGTGCCCCCTGCCAGCCTGTTTCAACTGCAATTCCATCATTCCCATCCATCTTGGACCCTCTTCTCATCTGTGTCATTTTTGTCATCAAAAATTATCTATTTGAAAGGCAGAATAGGATAGAGAGGAGAAAGAGAAAGAGAGATCTTGCATCTACTGGTTCACTCACCAAATGATTGTAATGGCTAATGCTGAGCCAGGTCGGAGTCAGGACCCAGAATACAACCATCTGGCTCTCCCACTGTTTTGTCCAGGAAACTGGATATTTGCCAAAGGAGCTGGATGCTAAGTGGAGCTCACATGAGATGCAGGTGGCGGTTCTGCCCATCACACCACGGCACCAGCCTTGAACATTCATGCATTGGCACACTTATTTCTCTGGCTTGCATTGTGAGCACCATGCTGGCTGCTATGGAATCCAGGAACTCCCTTCTGCAATGTTCTCCTTCCCTGTGTGCCTTGCTGGAGCCTCTAGCTTGGAATGCTGCTTAGCAGCTGGGAGCAGAAATGGAAGCTGGAAGTTTTAATACTCACCATGTGCAAATCCAAAGGCCTGGATCCTGGCTCAGTGTGAAAACGTAGACCTCTTAAATGGAATAATCTAAGTTTTCTGAAATCTGAGACTTACAAGTTGATGAATGAGAAGGGTACTTAAAGAAAGAAGTTGAGGGGCAAGTAGGCATGAAAATGAATGTAAAGTGAGGAGATCAATGGCATCCCCTGACTTACTGTAGCCTTGGAATCACAGATGCCTTCCCTCTGAGATCTGCCTCCTCAGGTGATCTCCCAGGGTGTTGCAGGGATGGGCTCCCCACTTGTACCTGGCCTCTCCTTCCGGTCCCATGGACCAGCAGCCAAAGCCCCATGTGGCATCCTGTTGAAAGCTCAGAATCCCAAGCCTCACCCTAGAGCTGCTGTATCAATCTACCTCTTGGGAAGGACATAGTGAACGTTAGAGATAGAGTGACAAAACCCAGAACCTCATGGTGCCCACCTCCTCCAAGGGCTTCCCTGCAACCCATTTAACCAAATGTCTCAGGAGCTTCCAGATGAAACCTCCTCTGCTGCCCAGAAGGTGTAGTAGGCCCACACTGGAAGGCCGTTATTGCAGGCTATTGGTTGGAGACTAATGGCTCTGATGGAGCCATTGCTAATGTCAGTTTGCTCTCCAGTGAGTGACTGTGGCACAGTCAGAACAGACAGCCCAGAGGCTGTGATTGGGACACCTGCATCCCAATGAGCATTGGGTTAAGTCAGCTGCTCCACTTCCATGCAGCTCCCTGCTGTTGAGTGTGGGAAAGCAGCAGAAGATAATTCAAGAGCTTGGGCTTCTGCCACCCACGTGGGAGACCCAGACAGAGTTCCTGATGCCTGGCTTTAGCCTGGCCCAGCTCCAAGGCCAGATTGGGCTTTTGGGGAGAGTAAATCAGAGAATGGGGAAAAAAAAATCTCTTTCTTTCTCTGTCTCTATAATTCTGCCTTTCAAACAAATAAACACATCTTCTAAAGAAAGAAGACAAAGGGCGCTCAGCTCAAGGCTAAGCAGGCAGACACAGGGTGACTTCTAAACGTCCTTGAAGTGTGGAGGGGGGGCGGAGCTGAGGCCTCTGCGCCCTGCCCGCATCAGCAAGGGTGCAGCCTGCCAACACTGCACAAGGCAGCTGCAGTATCAGCATCTTGTCACCACTCAGCAGCCCTCAGCTGAGGACTAATGCAAGGTTGGAAGGAAGTGGGAGGTGAGGGGAGCAGGTGCAAATTCCAAGGCAGTTTCCAGGCCTCCCCAGAAGGAGCGGGCTCCAGACACCCACGACCAGGACTTACCTGAGAACACACGTTATGCTGCCTCCCTCTTTCCACTGCCTCACTGCCCCTCTCCCCTGTGAGTGTTTCCTGAGTTTATTCCCACCAACAAACCACTTAGGCTGTACTTCCTGGCTCAGGTCTGCACCTGAGAGAAACCTCCCATAGGGAAAAAGGGGCAGCCATGAAAATGCCAGGCAGATGTTACTTCCTGTATGAACTCTGAGTGCATCTGCCAAACCAGCCCAGTTCTGGGAAGCCACGGAAGGAACTGGAACACAGACCTGCTGCCCACTGCTGTGGCTTTACCTCAGGATTCTGTTCCTGAACATTCTGACCCAAGTGATGCTCTGCCCTAGCCGGAGTGGAAGGGTTGTGCAGTGACATCTCTTGCTTGTTGAGTGACATCCTTGCCCTTGGCTAAGATGTCTCCAGACATGGCCAGGTGTCCCGTTGGGGACAGTCCTTACCAGTTGAGAATCCCTGGGTGAAGTGTGCTCTTTCCTTCAGAGCTGCAGTAAACCTTCAAGTTCTTTGCTCATCTACTGTTGCGCTGCCTTGCCTGCAGCCCTCATTACAAACCCCATTTATCACAGTGCCCTGGCCCCAGAGTAATTTTCACATTGTCTGCTGCTGGCTTGCTGGGATCCGCTTCCCGGAAAGATGCCCAACAGCTGGGTTTCAGTGTAGTGTCCTTGGGATTCCAGAGTGCCCTCAAGTGGCCCAGAAGTGCCATCCCTACTGGCTCCCCTCCAAGGTCCAGGATGCTCCTATAAGCTCTGACAGAAAATAGGAGCGTGGGGTGGGGACAGCAGCCTTCCTTTGCTTGGTTCTTTGGAAAAATCTGTTATCTCACCAAGGGAGGACCACTGGACAGCATCTTGTCCAGGCTTCTCTCTGAGTGTGCAAGCGATGTGGCACATGGGCGGTGCAGGGAGGAATGAGGAGGAGTGTTGAGTTTGCAGCATCTGCCAGGAGGCATGCCATGGGTCCACGCTAAGAGCAGGGGCTGGCAGGCAGTCAGAGGCACAGGGCCTGCAGACATCAGCCCTGCTGCTGGCACAGGTGGACCAGATGGCTGGCAAGTTGTTTGTGCAAGCAAACACACACTGGCTGTTTGGTTTGCTCTTGGCCATGATCCTGGTGGCCTGGCCACATGCAGCATTGCTTCTTCCACTTACCAGGTTCAGCACAAGGCAGCTGTTGCAGGGAAGGCAGATGGAGTTCTAAAGTTCCCAGGCCTGCTTCTGCTCCCAAGGGTGCCTCTCCAGGAGGGGCCAGTGGGAAAGCCCAGACAGTGTAGTGCAGGGGTGGGTATGAATGAAAACATCCAGCTGGAGGCAGGGAGAGCTTCATGCCTGGAGTGTGGGGAGGGAGAATAGGGCATCATGGTATACCTATCAGTTTCAGCTTCTCAATGGGCACCTTTCCGCTCTCTGCAGACACACACATACATTTCAAGATGCTCTTGGACAAACAGAAGGAAAAGAAAATAATGTGTTTTTCATGAACATCTTGAAGATCCCACTTTCTTGTTTTTTGCTTGTTTGTTAAAAGATTTATTTATTTTTATTGGAAAGGCAGATCAGATTTACGGAGAGAAAGAAAGACAAAAAGATCTTCCATCTTCTGGTTCACTCCCCAAATGGCCCCAACAGCCGGAGCTGAGCCCATCTGAAGCCAGGAGCTTCTTCCAGGTCTCCCATGCAGGTGTAGGATCCTAAGATTTTGGGCTATCCTCTACGGCTTTCCCAGGCCACAAGCAGGAAGCTGGATGGGAAGTGGAGCAGCTGGGACAGACACTGGCATCCGAGTGGGATCCTGGTGCTTGCAAGATGAGGATTTAGCCACTGAGCCATGATGATATCAGGCCCAGATCCCTCCTTTTTGAAAATTATCATAGGACAGAGACCTCAAAACAGGTTTTTGGGGGCATGTGTTTGGCACAAGAGAGGAGATGTGTCTTTTGGGACGCCAAATCTCATATCCGTATGCCAGGGTTCCATTCCTGGCTCCACTCCCCACTCCAGCTTGCTGCTAAGGCTCGCCCCAGGAGGCAGCTAAGGATAGCTCAAGTACTGAAATCCCTTACAGCTGTGTGGGAGACCTAGATACAGTTCCTGGACTCTAGTTTCATATTGGCCCAGCCTCAGCTGTTGTGGGCATTTGGGGAATGAATGAACAGATAGAAACTCTGTCTTCCTCTCTCTCATTTTCCATCTTTCAAATAAAATAGAGTAAGTAAATTTCTTGGAAAACCTGTTTTTCACCTGCACAAAGCTTCACCAATGCCACTCAGTATGTGCCCATGAGTACCCAAGGCCAGCTTCCTGGGCAGACTGGAGGCTCCGTGGATGCACGGTGACACCTGTGTCTGGTACATCCCCGGCTCTGGTCCACGGAGGTGCTCGTCTCTGCAGAACACTCGCAGAAGCCAAAGAGGTGGGCAACTCAGGAAAGTGGGAGGGAACAGAGAGAAGCCAAGGAAAAAAATGGCACATGGAGCAAGAGAAGCGGGCAGAATCTGGGCATGTGACAAAGGTTGTCTCACCTACACTGCAAGGCTGACAGCAGCAAAAACACTGGTGGTTGCTGAGGGCATCCAAGGGCAAGATGGCACTAAAGCATGCTCTGGCAAGTGTTCTAACTGCCCAGCTTTCTTCTCGTAACAAATTATTTATAAGTTCCCTTAACCACTCCCAGGAAAACTTACCTACTTACACACGTTCTCAAATTAAAAAAATAAAAATAAAAGAAAGAAAAACTAGCACCCAATGCCCTAACAAGAGAAAAAAAAAAAACAGGGAATATGGGTAAAGATTAAAAAAAAAAAAAAGAGTACAGCTATTCCTTGATTTCCCACAGTAGCCATACTTCTAGAAACACCAATACATATGACAACCGCACAGAAAACTGTTTTGTGCTGGAATTTAGGTAGAGAATCAAAGCAAGGAAGTCACGAAGGGACAACTTGTCTGGCCTCTGTGACATCAGGCACTTCAGTTGGAATCCTCCAAGCCTGGGACTGGAAATCCAAAGGCTTGACTGGGGCTAATTCTCTAAGTTGCAAGTAGACACTGGGTATGGTCCCCTTGCAAATCATTGTGCCCCTCACCCATCCGTCTCTGACTACGTCTCCTCGCTTATGTGGTTGCTGGTCTCCCCAGCATGAGCAATCCCAGAGCCAGAGGAGGGACAGGACCTCAAAAACCTCATGACATCCCTCTGCCACGCTCTTTGTTATAAGAGAATCACTGAGCCTGATCCACATTCAAGGCCGGGAGAAGACCCCAAGCCATACAAATTTCAGACTTCTATCAGATAACGCAAATCTGAGTTGTCACCTGCATGAAGTCTGATTGAGTCTTACCTGGGATGTGAGACAGGATTTATTGGGTGGGAGAATTCCACATCTTACAGGAAGTCTGACACCCTGTACTCCATCCCCATTCCAACACAAGCCATCAGACAACAACCAGGTCATTCTCTACGTTTCTGTAGTCCCACTCTCATTGAGAACCAAGTGGTGGGCAACTGCAAGGCCCTGAGAATGTGGGACAAGGACACCACAAGATCGGACCCAGGCATTATGTTGGCTCTAGCAGAAGTGTAAAGCAAAATCTTCCAATTGCTTTTTTTTTTTGGATACCTGAGTCACTCTGCCAAACTCCCCAGCCTTGCTGTCCCACCAACCCTGGCATCTTACCTGCTAACTTCCCTCATTGACCCAATGACTTTGCACTTACTGTGGGGCCTCTAGAACATTCTCCTCTTTTTTTTTTCCTGTAGCTACTCCTCTTCACCCCATCCTCACAGCATTTCTCCAAATCTTCCTTTGTAATTATCCTTGCAAAGGTAACTAACCCCACCTGCCACCCCAGATCCACAGGTTTAGCACAGTGATGCAGAGAAGGTTAGGAGACAAGGAAACTGTTGCATTCATCCTACAGCTGGGCAGCCTCCACACAGCATGGCAAAGTTGACTGTTCCTTGTGGGCTTCCAGAATGAGCAGCTGCACACATTACCTGGTGGAAGGAAAGAGCTGGAAAGGCCCCATCCCTGCTGAAATATTGTTAGCTATATGCATCCAACTGTGCCCACACATCATAATGAGGCCTGTGAGCTCCCTGGGTTGCGATGAACAAGTGCAGCTGCTGATGGTGCTGTTGCTAGGTGGTTCTGTCGAGCGTGATTTTCTGCTTCGATTACTGCTTTTGGGATGATGTAGCAGCCAGGCTGTCAGAGAGATGTTCCAAAGAGGTTAGGCTGTTACTTCCGATAGGAGAAAGACAGCCAGGGTTTTAGTTTTCTGTCTCTCATGGTACAATGAGAATATTAGTTTTTGGTGTCCACACAGACTATCCTGTTTAGACTGTAGCCCAACCATCACAGGCATGTTCGGGGGGGTGGGGGGGTTGGCTCATGTGGGGATGCAGTAGTTACTGGGCATTAGCCATCACTCTAGAGCAGGATGTGGCCATCAAGAAAAACATCACATCATCACACAAACATGTGGAGAACAAGTGCCATGTGTCAGGGACCCAGGCACACACAGGAGTTACTTTAAACAGTTCATGGAGAGGGCAGGAGTTTAGTAAAGATGCCCACATCCCGTATTGGAGAACCTGGGTTCCATCCCAGTTCTGACTCCCAATTCTAGCTCCCTGCTAATGCAGATCCTGGCAGGTAGTAGGTGATGGCTCAAGTAATGGGGTCCCCACCACTCACTAGGATTCCTGAACTGAGCCCCGAGCTCCTGAGTTTGGCCTTGCCCAGCCCCCTGCCCTTGTTGTACGTAAACTAGTGGGTGGTGTTATATGTGTTTCCTCATTTTCTTTCTCAAATAAATGAATACACACATGTTTTTAAAGCCCATGGAAAGGTGTTGCCTCCCAGGGTATACAACAGTAGGAATTTGGAGACAGAATGAGGAGCCAAGACTGGAACCTGCGACTCCTACATGGAATGTGGATGTATTAACCAGTGTACCAGATACCCCTCCATCCATAAAGTTTCTGACATGCCTTCATCCTTTGTAGCTCCTCAGTATGTGCTTTCAGAATGGAGGGATGAATGAACTATTGCCTCAGATAGCTCGTAAATGCATGACAGGTTGGGAGTGCATGGTTTATATTACTTTAACACCTCCATGTCCGATACTCCACATCTTAACATTAGTCACTCAGCTAGAAATCCTTGTATCTTCTAAGTCATTGCTACATCCTAATGGTGACTGGGCCCCTGTGTTCATTTGAGAAAGTTTCACGGACGGTGTAGGTTCTGGGCAAGCTTCAAGAGTAGATTTGCACAGAGAAAGGGAAGGAGATTCCAAGTTGTAGGCATGGCCCACATAAAAGCTTGGGTATGGCGTGTGTTAGAAATAAGAGTCGGCAGACGGAGCCAAGCAGGAGAGGCTGTGTGTTGGCGAGTGGTTGGGAGTAAGATGGCCTGAAATTAATCTCATTCCCACATCCAATCCCACCATATGCAATTAACCCAGACCTCTGTTTACAGAGAGGAATCTGAAGCAAAGGCCACAAAACCGAGGCATCACAGCTCTCTGGGGACGCCAACCACAACCAATGACATGATCCGCCCTCTGTGCTCCTCAACCCTAAGAACTGGAGGAGGGGAGAGCCATAAAGGCATCCTCTAATTAAAACTGCCAACCACCATCCGGCTACTGTTTCAGTCTCTGCGGGAGCGAGGTAGGGTGGGTCAGTGGAGCAAGGAGAAGGCAGCCTAGCCAGCTGTCGCCCAGCTTCTTGAAGCCCCATGTTTGGCACCCCCCGCCACCTCCCCAGCCTTGTCCTCAATCACACAAACTTACCATAACCCAGGCATGCGGCCACATCAGATTCAGGTAAGGATTTGACCTGGCAGCATATAAAAGCATTTGGGGGCCCAAGAAGGAAGTAAATTGCTCATCAAACCAAGGTACCCAGAGTTTTTAGTCTTCAGATCTACAGGGGATGCTGGCCTGGGAGGCTGTCTCCCTGAAGGTGGAGGACAAAACATCACTCTTTACTGTCCTCAGCTGGCCTGGGAGACGTGGATCCCAGCACTGGGTGACATAAGCACATCAAAGCATTGGAGCCAGTTCCTGTTGTACTGAAGAGACCATAAGTGACCACTCTTTTCTCTCCTTGTCTTCAGCAGCTCAGCACAGTGGCTGAAGGCGCTAAGCAGGCTGGAGGGGCAATGAGGGTCAGGAAAGAGCTGTGGCAGTAGTGGTTCAGTACTGTGCATTACTAATTCAGGAACGCCCCTGGCTTCTCCTGCCACCCTGCTCCCACCGCCATTTGCCCCTAGTCTGCTCCATGCTTATTGCTTCTTCTGCTTTGTAGCTCAGGGACCCTAAAGCCAAAGACTGTGTCCTTTAGGTTCCTGTTTCAGGCCATAGCTACCTGGATCAGATGGCATCCTAGAGAAGAGAAGCCAGAAGCCACACATTTCACTTTGCTATCACTCAGCTCAGAAGGCGTCTCTGGCATCAGAGCCTCCACTTCCCCATCCACCCTCCTCCCTGCTGCACCCCACCCCTTCCAGCCGCTGTGGCTCCAACTCCGGCAAGGACCTCCCCACCCTCCACCCTCCCACCCCTGGCTCAGCTCCCAACCTCAGCACCTCTCCTCCCACTGTCTCTCCAGCCCAGGGGTGCTACAAGCTGCCTGCTGCCTGCTCATCGCTGGGACCCCCTCCTCAAGCCTGATCACCTTCTCGCCTCTTCCATCCCCTGTAGATCTGAAGACTAAAGACTCTGACAGTGGAATTTGTTTCTGTGGCAGAACCACACGCGAAGGTTTATTGTGGTACTTTTTTTCTCTGGGCTTTTGTTGGGCTGTCAATGTAACCACCCTGAACCTGCTCCACAATTCTCAGGTGAAGAAATGCTGTGTAGGGACCAGCATTGCAATGTAGCATGTTAAACCGCAACTTACAGAACTGAAATTACACACCAGCCCTGATTCGAGTCCCAGCTATACCGTGCTGGGTCTAGTCCCCTAACAATGCACCTGGGCAAACAGTAGAGGATGGCATGGGGCTTGTATTCCTGCTGCCCACACAGGAGACCCTGATGGAGGTTCTGTCTTCTGCTTCGCTCTACTCTAGACTCGGTTCTTGCAGTCATTTGGGGAATGAACCAGCACATGGGAGATTTTCCTGCCTCCCTCCTTCTGTCTGGTGCTCTGCTTTTCAAATAAATGTTTAGGCACTTACAGAGAAAGAGGAAAAAAGAGAGAGAGAGAGATAAGATCATCCACCCACTAATTCACTCCCCAAATGGCCAGAATAGTAGGGGCTAGGTCCATTCAAAGCCAGGAGCCAAGAGCTTCTTCTGCGTCTTCTGCATGGGCTGCAGGGGCCCAGGCATTTGAGCCATCTTGCACTGCTCTCACAGTTGCATTAGCAGGAAGCTGGATGGGAAAGTATAGCAGCCAGGACTCAAACCAGCACCCATGTGGGATGCTGGCACTGTAGGCTGGGGCTTTACTCACTATACCACAATGCTGGCCCTTAAAATAAGTAAACAAACTATTAAAAAAGAAATGTCATGTTTCTTTATTTTCTCCTAATCAACTTAAATCAGCTCTATCCTCCCCTGCCAAGCTGACTGGAGGCCATGGGACTCAATGTAAGACTCAGGCTCCAGACAGGCATCTGGCTCAGTGCCAAAGATGCTGTTGAGAGGGGCAGGTGGCTTTGGCCACCCCCTGGACACCTACAATCCATAGCAGATTAACAGCTCATGTTTCAACTCCTCTGCTTCCAATCCTGCTAATGTTCCTGGGAAAGCAGCAGAGCATAGCTTAAGTGCTTGGGACCTTGCCACCCATGAGGAAGACCCGGATGGAGTTCCTGACTGAGTAACAGGTGTCACTTGAGAGGGCACCTGTCCTGGCTTGCTCCATTCATGGAAGAGTGACTGCCTGGTCCAGGCACCAGGTGCACCTGCTGCAAATCGACCCTTCTGAACAAAAGCTTGTGCTCTTCCTGTCTGCACTGAGTGCCAGGATCCAAAGGCTTGACTGCCCCTGGGGACAGCACACACACACGTGTGTGTGTGTGTGTGTGTGTGTGTGTGTGTGTGTGTGTGTGTGTGTGTATCTCACTATCACAACTACATTTCTTTTTTATAAAAAGGTATCATGGCGCCTCAATCTAGTTAGTCTATTATGAAACTAAAAGAAAACTCAACCAGTACTAGCTAAAGCACTTAAAGAAGCAGGACCTGGGGCTGTGTGAGATGACAGGGCTATCTGTGAACTCAGGGCAGAAAACACAGAGGAATCTCATAGACGAAGCTGACCTCTGGGAAGTTTGAATGGTCTTTCCATCTGCTCCTATATTTCTACTTTTCCTTTCCCTCTTTCTAGAAGATTCTCCTCTTCTTCTCACCGAAACATGCCCCCACACCCACACGCAGTACCACAACTACCAGAAACGGATACTAAAAATCCAATCTCTTATTATTTCTTCTCCCTCTCTCTCCGTGTGTATGTGTGTGTGTGTGTGTGTGTGTGTGTGTGTGTGTGTGTGTGTGTGTATTCCCCTTAGGAACCCCTGGGAGGGAACTGGATTAATCCATTGCAGGCCACTCATCTTTACTCATAGGAGGGGTCCCCTACTACGACCTGTTACCAATTGGTTACTGAACCAAGGGGTGTGCTTGTCAAGAGGAGGTCGCTGTGTTTGGAGGTGACATCCTGAAGACTGTGGGTGTCCACTGTGGGTGACTCTGAAGCAGGTTAAGAAAAAGGCTACCCTTCCCTCAACTCAACCCTGCCTCTCCCAGCCCACGGACCAAGGGTGGTCTTAAAGCTGGCAGTGAAAACAGCACCAGACACAAGCCATGCAAAATTCATTAAATGCCTGCCTCTCTGTGAGGGAAGCATTGCCAAGCTACATTCGTGCTCATCATTAATTCAGTCCCAGGCTGGACTCTTCGGCTCAGAGCTCTTGGTTAAAAACAAATGAGCTTGGATGTACAGTGGGGTCGTGCTTGTCAGCAGGTGATCTCTGCCCCCGGCAGCCTTTCTCTCTGGCAAGCCCTCCTTTCAAAGCAGTGGCTGGTTCATCCCAAGCCACCCCTCGGAGGGCACTCAGGGTTGTGCATCTGCAGTTAGCCCCCTCCCTCTGCTTAAAGACCACGTGCTGGGTGCATCCCTCTCTTCTGTTGACTTAGCCTGCTGAGATACTCCTCAAAGCCAGGTGCCACCTGCCTGCCTCTGGAGAAGCATCCCTGAGCAAGCAGAGCTTGGTCAAGCAGAGGAGTTGCCTGCCCCCAGAAAGCAAGAGCTGAGAGAGCTGGCTGGCAGCAGGTAAAAACTGTACCAAGAGCTGCACTTTTGCTTTTAGAATTAAAAGAACAGCCCCATGCTAAGGAGCCATTTCTTTGTTCACTGGCCAACTGCCTAGAGATCCCTGTTGTCCTGGTCTTCTGGTACTTGGGACCCAGGGCTGGACAGGTCTCTTCCAAGGAAGAACTGAAACTGACTTGGGTGAGCAACCCAACTGAGGGATAGTATGTGTGACCTTGGAGGCTAGGTTAGTGTCCTCGTCTCTTGGAGAGCTTGCTTTGGGGGAAGCTGGTTGCCATGTCATAAGAACACTCAAGCAGCCTTCTAGAAAAATCCATGGGTGAGGTTCAGCAGCCTTTGGCCTACATCTGCTTCAGCCCGCCAGCTGTAGCTGTGAATGCTCCAGCCCCGTTCCAAACTTTGAATGACTCCAGTTCCCAGCTTTCCAGCCTTCCAGCTGTGAACCCAGACTTTAGCCATGAGCTGACCCACCTGCCCATACAGACCAGGCCTCTGGCAAAGTGCCATCCTGTATGATATGAGTTCGAGTCTCAGCTCTTACTCCAGTTGCAGCTTCGCACTGACACTGTCATAATGACACAAGTTGTTAGAGTGGGGGTTCTGACTTTGGCTTGGCTCAGACACAGTTGTTGTGGGGAGTGAATCAGCAGACAGGAAGCTCTCTCTGTGTCTGTGTCCTTCTGCTTTCCAAGGAACAAAGTAGACAAATGAGTGATCCACAGAAACCGTGAGATGCCATCAGTGGTCCCTGCTATTTTTGGTCATTCTGCAATGAGGTGGTTTGTTACACAGGAGCAGGGTCATCTGACAAAGTCTGGGCTTTCCATTGCAATTTCATTCCATCGTACCAGTGCCTCATCAGATAGATGCTGTTAACCAACCCCACTGCATCCATGAGGAAACTGGGACATAGAATCTTTGCTTCCCTTCCTGACTACATGTAGCTGAATTTCAGCTCTGTCGAGGGCCCAGCCACATTCCCTCCAGTCTTCACTCTCTGGTCCTTGCCATGTCCAACAATTCTGCTGTGAAAAATCTGCAGTTGTACTATGGAAAGCCTTCTCTAACCCACTTGGGGAAGGTCTGATGGCCCGGGGGATAATGCTTCCAGGCTCAGCCCTCCATGTGCACGGGGCATGTATGGATCACAGCATAAGCAGTATCCATGCCCTTTTGGAAGGCTTGCATTGGCCCTGGCACTCCCCAGTAGCAGATAGCCCACAGCAGGGACCCAATGGATAATATACCCCTCTGCCAGCCATCTCCTCTATTACAACAGGGATATGAAGGACCCCCTCCCAAACAAACTGCTTGCATTCTAATCCTGGTGTCAGGGTTAGATTGCAGAAGGACCCGACCTAAGACAAGTAGGAAGTGACAGCGCTGGGCTTTATACCAGGTGCTAACTCCCATGCCAGCTGTTAGCAGTGTAACACCACAGAGCTTTGCACAAGTCAAACTCTGGAAGAGCTGAGATTTTTTTTTTTATTCACAAATGCAAATGCATCCTGCACCTCATCAGACTTGGGAATCACCTGCCATTCGGAATGAGCTACATTTATGATCTCTTTATTCCCATAAATCACTGAGAACTCACTAAGCAAAGACGAGGCAAGGGACCATTTCTCAATGTTGGTGTGTGTTTTCCTCCTGAGTATTGGAAAGCCCAGGTTTACACTTAAACTCTGGCTCCACATGTTCAGGGCCAACGAGCTGGAGCTAGTCGGGAGAGTCAAGCCAACTCCTCTGCTGCCAGCCAGGGAGCCCTTGTGTCTTGGAGGGCTGTAAGCCAGAGCCAGCCAAAGCCCCTGAGAGCCGTGGGCAGCAGTTGCCGCATCAGTCAGCTGGAACAGCACTGCTCAGCCTCGTTTTTCTCCCTCTCATTTGCTCTGTTGAAAGCATCACTGCCTCCAGAAGCCGCAGTGGGGTTGCCCAGGAAGCCAGAGGCTCTGGGAAAATCCACCTGGCTCCAGAGAAAGTCCCAAGCTTTTCATCCCTTCTCCCCAGGGCCCCGGGCAGCACATCTGCAGTCTCCCGCTCATAGGGGCTTTGTCCACAGAACACTGGCTTCACCTTCCTAATCCAGGAGCAGCCTGGCTTCTCACAGACACTACCACCTGTCAGTCGGCTTGCAGCTCTCCTGGCTTGTGAAGCCTGGGGAGATGACCCCGTGTCTCCTAAGGCCTCTCACTGATTACTGAGGCTGCCTTTCTTCTCTTCTTAAGAATGGGAAGAATTGCTTAGAAAGGAAAGAAACAGGACCAGCATCAGAGCATAGCAAGTAAAGCCTCTGTCTATGGCGCCCACCCCTCCTACAGTCACTGGTTCAAGTCCCAGCTGTTTCAACTCTGATCTAGCTCCCTACTGGATCAAAGGGATCCAGTACGGATGCACCTGGGAGCGTAGAAGATAGCTCAAGTGCCAGGACCCCTGCACACACATGGGGACCCAAAGAAGCTCCTGGCTCTTAAAAGGCTTCAGATCAGCCCAGCTCCAGCCATTGCAGCCACTTGGGGAATAAGTCAACAGTTAAAAATCTCTCTCTCTCTCTCTCTCTCTCACTCTGCCTTTTAAATAAATAAATAAGTCTTTAAAAAAGGAAACAGTGGACAAAACACTGAAGCACCTCTTTAATGGAAACTTCAGCTAAGGTAGCATTTTCAGGACCATGGCCCAAGGGCCCTAGTGCCAACAGCGACAGTCATAGGGGTAGCATAGCAAGTCCAGACTGCACGTGGCGTCTCTTCTGAGGATAAACATAGGAAATCTTCAGTTGGGCCTTACAGCAGACAGTCCACTTTAATTCAGGATTTTCCAAAAAGATGAAACCCCACTCATTACACCATCACTCTCACTTTCTCGCTTTTCTTTGAGAGACAGAGAAAGAACACATAGGCTCTCAATCACAAATTCGCTCCCTAAGTGCCCGCCACAGCTGGGCCTGAGCTGGGGCTTAAGCCAGTAGCATCCCAGTGCTTTCATGTAGGCAGCAGGAACTGGGGTCGTTGAGCCATCACACTCTTAGGTAGGCAACAGGAACACAGGTACTGAGCCATCAGCATTGTCTCCCAGGCTCTGCTTCAGTGAGAAGCTGGAGTTGAGAGCCAAAGCCCAATCCAGGGAACCAAGTTTAAGCACACCAGCCCCTGGGGGACAAGCCCCAAACCAGGGCACAGTATCTCTCTATCAATTTACCCACTTGGTGCTGAAAGACCAGCTCCCCAAGTCAGCACAAGGTCAGTGATTGTGTTGTCAGCTGACCTTCTAAAGAGGGTCAGGCCGTGGACCCCAGATGTCCTTGAACATTATGGGCTGTTACTAATTGGACACACGCGTGCTGCATTGAGATCCTGATGGAGTGGTACCAATTGCGTCTGATGAGCAGTCACCCACCTAAGGCTGTGTCCTAAAGTGGCTGTTCCCAGAAACTGATTAGAGTGCAAATCCTACTCCCCACCCCAAACAGGGACAGCTCGGGACAGCCAGCCCAGCTTCCGAGCATCCCTTGGGGCTGGCCTGAACTACCTGAGTAGTTCAGAAGTTCCTGTTCCTGGCTTTGATCCGTGTGGCCATTTGGAGAATGAACCAATGGGTGGAAGTTCTCTCAGTCTCTCCTCTCTCCGCAACTCTTTCAAATAAATAAATCAACTTTTTAAAAAAGAAGTCATGTGGGAATGCATATTGTGAAAAATACGTATGGTCTTCAGAATTTCTTGCACCCAAATAATCTTCCCTGGGCACGGTATAGACTTCTAGCAGCTAAGACACCGATGCCCATGTCATATAGGGAGCACCTGGGCTCACATCCTGGCTGAGTCGCAAGGCCAGCTGCCTGACAACACAGCCCCTGACAGGTAGTGGTAACAGCTCATGTCCTTGGGTCCCTGCCACCCATGTGCGACAGATACCTGGACTGAGTTCTCATCCTCCAGCTATGGTCTGGCCCAACCCTAGAAGTGCATACTCTCTCTCACTCTCAAATACAGATTGATCTTTCAACTTCCATTTTTCCACAAGCTTCCTGTGGCCCCCTGCTAGGCTGCTGCGTGGGAGAGTATTTCTCAGTGATAATGCCCATTCACAAGCCTGCTGCACGGGGCCGGAAGTGGGAGGCCCCTCCCCGACCCGCTCGTCACGTTCTACTCAATAACTGTTGATGGAAAACAAGAGTGAAATGTTTCCTAGTGTTTTAATGTAGGCATCTTGACAACCATGAATAGCACACAAGGACAGAGATGGAAGATTGGGCGAAGAGGGTGGAGCTTGTTCAAGGTCTCCCAGCCAGGAAAAAGCAAGATGAGAACTGGAATGCAGAATATCTGAGCCTGGAGCTGGGATTCTGGGAGCTGTAGTACAGCCCGTGCCCTCAGAGTAATGACAGCAAGTCCTGCAGCTGGGCACAGACTGGTGAATAGATTCAGATGGATGAGTGGCTCGATAGAGGGAGAGATAAAAGGCAGGTTGGTAGGTAGGTGAAGCAATACGTAAGATAGGATAATGGATACTGAACGAATGTTAGGTTTTTCCAGTTGTAGTCTGAAAATGTAAGGTTGCACCTGCCATTACATCCCTCCAGGGAGCTGGGGAGACAGTGTCCCTGGTGATTCCCGCCCAGCTCTGAAATCCCTGATCACGTGGCCCCTTTGTCTGTCCAGGCAGTGTTTCCAGTGCCCTTGTCCTACCCCCTCTCTGCACTCTGAATGAACAAGTGAGTCATGGGCTACGGGAAGGCATCAGAACACAGGTGTGCTATAACTGGGATGACTCCACCTGCACATGGCCACGTTTCTCCTCCCACGGTGCTAGCTGCCAAACGGGACCCCTCCAAAGGTGACCTTGAAAGCAAAGGGCAAAAACAAAATACCCAGGACAGTGCCTAGGGCCTGCCACAGAGTCCAGCCCCTCCCCCAGGGTCAGCCTCACCAGGGGACTGAGTACCCAGGAGGGGGCAGGGAACCTCTGCTGGCTTGCAGCTCTGCTTAATTTTCATGCTGCGGCCCAAGTCATCAGCCAGGACGCAGAAGGAGGTCGGGTGGGGGCCTTCCATCTGCTGGGTTGGTCAGGACATCAAGAGAACAGAATTTTGGAAATCCCACGTGCGGCTCTGCAGCGCCTTGTCCCAGCTGACAGTTGCTATTGGACATGCATTACCTCGCCAGGCAGCCAGAGCGGAAAGCATTCACAGGCACTCACTCGGCAAGGGGCTCAGCAAGGGGGAAGGAAAAAGAAGAGAAAAGCCAAGAATATGGGGGAGTCAGGGGAGGATTTAATATGACAATTGCCTAACCTTTGCTTTTCCACAAGGCCTGTCCAGCTCCATGGGCAGAAGTGGAAGGCTCTAGAAAGTGCTTGTTTATAAATAAGGCTAACCTGGCCTGGCATGGTAGTCTAGTGGCTAAGGTCCTCGCCTTGAACGTACCAGGATCCCATATGGGCGCCGGTTCTAATCCCAGTAGCCCTGCTTCTCATCCAGCTCCCTGTGGCCTAGGAAAGCACTCAAGGACAGCCCAAAGCCTTGAGACCCTGCACCTGCATGGAAAACCTGGAGGAAGTTCCTGGCTCCTGGCTTTAGAGTGGTGCAGCTCCAGCCATTGTGGTCACTTGGGGACTGAATCATCGGATGGAAGATCTTCCTCTCTGTCTGTCCTCCTCTCTATATATATGACTTTGCAATAAAAATAAATATTTAAATAAATAAATAAATGCTAACCTACTGACACTGGCTGTTCATGCACCATTTCAGGGAAAGCTAAGCCAGCCAGGCTTACCATCAGCGAGAGCCAGTCACCCATATTAAACACAAGTCTAGGCATTCTCAAGTTTAGGCAGGAAGAGTCACTAAACTTGGGATTCTGCCAGCTCTCAGTGCAGAGAGAGATTTCAAATTGCAAACAACCAATCAAAGTTCGCTCCTGGTCCCACCAGTGTCAGCCTGGCGGAAGGGGATCACCTGGGCACCACATGGTGCTGTGCACTGCCTCTCCAGAGTTGGCCCAAAGCTCAAGGCTTGCTGGCACCATCCACATGGTCTGTTGAGGGAGTGTGGCGGCAGCTGCCTGTCTCCCTGACTACCCAGCTCCGACTTAAATCGGGGCTTTTGTTCTCTTTGCCTGGAAAGCCCCTGCCAGCACTCAACCTCTCCCGGGGCTGGCCTTGTCCTTTGCTTTCCACCCTCAGGTTAGATGTCACGTCCTAGATGTTCAGGCTGGCTCTAGGCAGCTCAGCTCATGCGTTTCAAGCTAGCGTTCCCCCTCGCCGAGCTTGTCACCAACCGGACTGCTTGCTGGTGCATGAGCTCAGCTTTCCCTGCGGCTGCAGGCCAGACTCTGAGACAGCCAGGACCCTGCCCATCTCACTTATCACTTCACCCCCTCTAGCCAGTGCACTGCTGTGCTGGCCGTGGTTGAACTCAGAAATCCTCAACATCTCCTCCTGGGCAATTGCTTGAAGCCACAGTGCTGGGAAGTACCTGGCAGGGGACTGTCTCAGAATGGTGGTCATTGCTTTTATGTGATTCAGGTCACCAGCAGCACACACCAGTGATGTCTCCTCCCTCCGAGACCCGGAGCTCCAGGGTCCAGCATGTCCACAGGTATATGGCATCTTGCTTTTAAGTCCAAAGGCTATGAGAAGTAGCAGGCTTGCAAAGTTAATCTATAGTAGGGTCTTGGGAACCCCACCCACTGAGGCCCCTAGAGGGCAAGTTCAAGGCTCAAATATCAGTCCCCTCCTGACAAAGCTGCAGCAACTGCACTAGTGATTGCAATTTGAACAGGTACTCCTCCTCTCCACTCCACCCCGAGCAACAGGCAAGTCCAAAGCCCTGGCAGGTTGGAAAACCTGTGCCTTAGGGGCTATCTGCTGACTGGCTGATTTTTTTCTGTCCCCACTGGGGTTACCTGGAGCATGTGTGTGTATGTGTGTGTGAGTGTGTGTGTGTGTGTGTGTGTGTGAGGGGTTGGGGGGGTGGAGTATGGAAGCTTGCAGGGACGAAAAGCTAAGCCAATCTTTTTATCCGAAAGGAATAAAAAAGAAGCCTGCAGGAGGGTGGCTGAATGGTCATTTGAGTGAGCTGGGGGGTGGGAACCTGGTCCCCCTCCGACGGCTCGGGTAGGCTCACCAGCACCAGTTCCCCGTGAACAGGTGGACCTCAAGGAGGAGGACAGGGCTGATGGGCTCCAGAATGGCCTTGTAAATAAGTCATATGGCCCAGCTGGGGCTCTGGCCTCATAAATATTGACCAGCTGTGATTAAACAGTCCACTCCCGGCCACATTATCCGGCAGGAAATCTCCTTTATGAGGCTATTAAATAACCATGAGGCCCTGCCTGTTCTGTACAACAACTTTCCCCTGTGAAGTCTGCTGTTCATGCCAGGTGCCATCGGAGCGGGCAGGTGGGAAAGAACCATGCATTGCAGCCAACAGGTGATTCATGGGCCGCTTACTAAGGGCTTGCTTGAAGAGAGCAGAATTTTTCATGGTCAGAAAACATATGAAGGGTCTGGCACAGTAACCTAGTGGCTAATGTCCTCGCCTTGAACGTACCAGGATCCCATATGGGCGCTGGTTCTAATCCCAGTAGCCCCACTTCCCATCCGGCTCCCTGCCTGTGGCCTATGAAAGCAGTCAAGGACAGCTCAGAGCCTTGGGACCCTATACCTGCATGGAAGACGCTCCTGGCTTTGGATCAGCTCAACTCCAGCCATTGCGGCCGCTTATGGAATGAATCAGCAGACAGATTTTCTTCTCTGTCTCTCCTCTCTGTATATAAAAATAAATACATCTTAAAAAGAAAAAAAAACAACATGTGAAAAACAAATCTCTCTGTGGAAACCTGAGCTAGAGCACTGTCCCTGGGGACTTGATTCAGAAAGGCTGGGTGTGTTTTAGCTTCCTGGGGTGTGGAAATCAATGAAGGCCACCACCCCAAGAACACCTGGGGCTTACCAGGGCGAGAGGATGGCCATAGCTGTCCCTGTCATTGACAGAGACCCCAAAGCCCTTGAAGGAGGGAGAAGCCTCAGGTGAGCCCATACTGCAGGTACTGCCCACACTGGGCAGCTCCTGAGGTGGTGGTGGGGGGTGTTGTGTGATTGGTTCAGAGTGAGGGTTTGACCTTCTCTGATTGGTCCTGGGCTGAAACTGAGGACAAAGAGAAGGGACAGCATCAGTGGGCCATCAAGGTCCAGCCCTGGAGGTGGGGGTCGGAGAGGGAGAGGTTGGTCATTGCAGGAGGTCCTCCTAGGCTTACCGAGCTGGGGGTCGGAGTTCCAGGTTTACGTACAGCCTGGCCATCATCCATCCATGAGTCCATCTAGGAGATATTCCCGCAGCTTAAAGACCAGATGCATGTCCTCTCATGCTAGCAGGAACCAGCGGTCGCACAGCAGAGGCGAGCCTGGGCTCTCCCTCCTGGGCTCCTGGGCTCCTGGGCGCTGCCAGCAGCCATGGGTATTGCTGGTTTTACAGCTGTGTGACTCCTGTCAGCGTGTGCACTCTCACCTGCTCCTCTCCCCTGCTGTACCTGTAGATCTTCACCTGTGGCCTTCTCCATGTGTCTTGGTCTCTTCTAGGAATGCCAAATGCAGCTGGCATCCTTAGAAGTTTCTATTCGTTTAATATTTATGTGAAAGGCAGAGAGAGGGAGAAAAATAGAGAGGCTGTATATCCACTAGTTCACTCCCTAAGTGGCTACAACAGCTGTGGCTGTACCAGGCTGTAGCCAGGAGCCTGGAGCTCCATCCAGTGGTACACTCGCACACGAGCGGTAGAGGCCCAACTGCTTAGGCCATGTGCTGCTGCTTTCCCAGATACAATAGCAAGGAGCCATATTGGATGAGGAACATCCTGGACTTGAACCAGCATCTTACGGGACACTGGTGTGGCAGGCAGCAGCTTAACCTGTCATACCGCTGCACCATCCCCATCATAGCCCCATGTGTGCTATGTGGTTTGAAGGGCTCCCTGAAGGTCACATGCTAGAACCTGCGTTCCTTGGCGGAACTAGTAGGAAGCATGAGAGTCACGAGGCCGTGCCTCCCCAGATACATCTGTCTCCTTCTTGGGGGCCGGGTGAACTGCTGTGGGAGTGCCAAACATGCCAAGCTGCCCCCTCTTCCCACTCCTGACTCTCCTGTGTTATGAAGTGGCATGAAGCTGACTCACGCGTGGACTTGCCAGCACTCTGAAGCACCTAGACCTGAGTACTCAGCTTTCCCTTCTAGCTCCCCAGCTCAGGCATCTTCTAGAGCAACAGTGGCGAGAGCAAGGCAGACACGCAGGCCCCTGGCCCTCAGCAGCCCACAGGCACAGGTGACAGCAACCACGACTCAGGCTTAGCCTGTGGGAGACACGACTCAGCCCACAGCACCGGCGTGAGAAGGTGCCAGACAAGCCCAAGAGTGCTGCTTGCACGCCCGCCTGTCTCTCTGCCTCTTTGTGTCTCTCCTTCTTTTCTCTCTCTCCCTCTTCCTGCCTTTGTTTCTCTGTTTCTCTCTCCACGGGTGCCTTTCTCTCCCTCTCCCCCTTCTCTGTCTCGCCCTTTCTCCCCTCTCATCTGTTCAAATTCAATTTTTGGTTTAAAACAGCACAAGGGCTCATCAGTCTGGTCTCAGCAGAGCCCAGCAATCAGTGGCAGTCCCAGGCCCATGGCTGCACCCCGCCCGTCTCAGCCCCCAGCTGCACCGCTTTGAGTCTAGATCATTCTCTAATCATTCTCTAATGGGGGAACACTCGGCGTGGAGTGGGGTCCGCCCAAAGCCTGCTTTGAGGCTATCTGGTTACTGACAGAGCAGAATTGTTTTCAATGCACTCACCTCCTGTTGGGATACTGAGGAGTGCTAGCATTGATGTCCAGTACCACCTCAGACCGCTCCACGTCCTGTCAAAGACTGAAGTTAAGGGACCAGGCATGTGGTGAAGCAGCCAGAGAAGCTGTCTGGGAGACCCTGGTTCAAATCCCAGCTCCGTCTCTGATGCCCACTTCCTGCTAACATACATACCCTCGGAGGTTGCAACGGGAGTGGAAGTAACTGGGTCCCTGGGCCCCATGTGGGAGGCTGGGTTCTCAGCTCATGACTCCGACCCGGCCCAGCCTTGGCTTTTGCAGGCGTCTGGGCAGTGAACCAGCAGGTGGATGGCGTGTGTGTGTGTGCGCGTGTGTGTGTCCTGCAAATAAGTCAACCCTTTTAAAAAGCTCACGGCTACACTTGCCAGTCAAAAAAGTTCTGAAACCAAAGTTTCTTTTTCTTTCTCTCCTTTGTGTGTGTGTGTGTGTGTGACATTTTTAATCACCAGACCTACCCCTACCCCCAGGCTACAACATCAGTTCACAAAATCCTGGCTTCATCTGCCGTGAAGTGATTTGTAATTCACACGTCTCCGTTGATAGGAGTATTTAGACGTTATACTACGCAAGAAAAGGAGTAGGTTTCGGCGCTTCGGCTGCGGTAAATGACGAGCGGTGTGCGCACCATCTCCCCTCCCTGTTATCCACAAAGCTGGCAAGAAGAGGGCCGGCAGCCCCTGCGGCGAGCCGCAAGGTCTGAGTGTGGAAGAAGAGTTTGCTGTAGCTGTGGTTGGGACAGGGAGACCAGCGGGAGGCTCAGGAAGAGCTGCTGAGGACACAGACAGTAAGCCTGTGGCGCTCAGAGCTCCAGGGACCATGGGCGCTTAAAATACACAGGCTCTGTGAGGATTCGCCTGCCTTTGCTGATGATGAATCGCCAAGTTAACCAGGAGGACCTGCGGCTCCCCACAACATATTCACCGTGAACTTAATATTTACAGTCCGTAAACTTAACATCCTAAAGAACAACCAGCAGATACTTCCTTAAGCCTGCTGGCCAGTTTGTTATTAATACTAATAACCAATGTTTAATAAGGCTCCTTATTGTATCTGGTGCTTCTTGCACGTGCTTTCTCCTTCAATTTTTTTTTTTTTTTAAGATTTATTTACTTATAAGGCGGAGTTAGAGGGAGAGAGGGAGGTAAGGAGAAAGATCTCTTCCACCGGCTGGTTCAACTTCTCAAAAGGCAACAATGGCCAGAGCTGTGTTAGTTTGAGCTCAGGAGCTTCTTCCAGGTCTTCCACGTGGGTGCCAGGGACCCAAGCAACTGGGCCATCCTGCACTGCTTTCTGGGTGCTGAGTCAGAAGTGGATCAGCCAGGACTCGAACTGACAACCCAGTATGGAATGTCAGTGTCACTGATGAGTCTCAACCTGCTGTGCCACAGCTTTGGCCCCAGCAAATTTTCTTTTCTTTTCTTTCTTTTTTTTTTTAAGGTATTTGTGCTCCAAACAGGCAGTACCATCCATTTCACCTTGCAAGCCCACGTGATTCACTGGGTGTGGCGGAATGACAAGTTCAGCTGAGGATTCTGAGGCTTAGGAAGGATTTGGCTAACTTGTCAGTGGTTACTACCAAGGCAGAAGCAGGGGAGATGAGCAGATGGCACCATCCGTGGGAGGGCTGACTTCTATTCACCATGTCATCATCAGAAGACATGTACAAAGTGCCTCTGGGCACCTAAAGTCTCAGTCCAGGTCCCTGGGGAACTCAGAAGCCCCTCAAGGCCCTGGCTGTGTGTGAGAAGTGATATATGACATTGCTACATGGGGCTGGGGACAGAAATCACGTGGTCTGTTGGCCCTGCCAAAGCAACCTTAGCAGGGAGTCCCATACCAGTGAATCAAGAGCAGGCTTACTTTTCTTTTTAAAGATTTTTTTTTTTAATTGAAAGGGCAGATACACAGAGAGGAGGAGAGACAGAGAAGAAGATCTTTCATCTGTTGATTCACTCCCTAAGCAGATGCAACGGTTAGAGCTGAGTCAATTCAAAGCCAGGAGCCTTTTCTGGGTCTCCCCATGCAGGTGCAGGATCCCAACACTTGGGGCTGTCTTCAACTGCTTTCCCAGGCCACAAGCAGGGAGCTGGATGGGAAGCAGGGTTGCGGGATTAGAACCACTGGCCATTTGGGATTCCGGTACATGCAAGGCGAGGACTTTAGCCACTAGGCCATAGTGCTGGGTCTGAGCAGGCTTACTTTTAAGCTGAAGATTTTGTATGTCTTGTAAATCCTAAGTATCCAAATGGCCCTTGGCAGAATAAAAGGTTCCCCCATGGCCCCACTGGACAGTGGGTTGGGAAAACCTGGAGAAATAAACCAGAAACTGTGCGCCCAGCAGAAGGGAAGGCAGCAGGGGTGAAGAGCCCTCATCCAAGGCCCTGTGACTCAAAGGAAAGTGGGGAAAAGTAATGACAGTGACCTAAGAAGACTGTGATGGGGCTTCACAGCGGCAGACAGCTGCAATTGGCTGGGTGTTTTCCTGCCTCTGTCTGACCTCGCTGCACTTCCCAGCAACACCACAGGCTGAAGGCAGCATGTGGCACTCCCTGAGTGCCTGGCACCAACACTCTCGTGGCTATCCAGAACTGCCCCTGACTGGTGCCTTGCTATCTACTCCAGGTTTCCTGGCTGGCTAGCAGCAACTGGGGACCATCAATCACTTCACTCCCCCCAAGGACCCGGTTGTGTCTGTAGAAAGGAAAGCTTAGATTCAATGAAAAGCTCAAAACCTGAGGATCTTTGGGGAAACACAGATCCCTGGGCCACAATTCCTAGAGATCCTGCTTCCATGGATCCGGAGCCAGGCCTGGAAATCTGCATTGCCTCTGACTGGTGAAAAGGTCCCAGGAGACTCCAAAGGCAGAAGGACGATGAATGACCCCAGCCCAGGTACACATTACCAGCTTCCATAACTGCCAACAGTCCCTGCATTTGCCCCAGTGGACAGCTCTCCGCTGGCAGAGCACCCACCCTCAGCCTGGGCTTCAGGGAAGGTGCATTGACAGCTGACTTCAACAGCTTCCCTGCCCTTGGCCTCCAGCAGGCACAGCCCGGAGGACAACCAGCGGGCATGGCCTTGCATGGCCCTGGCTCCTTCCCAGACAGCTAGCACCTGGGTAGCTGCATTCCTGCACTCTGGGACACAGCACATGTCCAAGGAGGAGTCTTTGCCTTGGCCTCTCCTGTCACTCCAGGCCTGGGGAATCCTGGTCTGCCCAGCACCCCTTGCTGCTTTCTCTATGCCTTGCCCACATCCTTACAAACAGTAAATGCTCCCTGAGTCCCTGATTTGCATATGCCACTCTTCCCCCGTGGGAACAAATGCTTTTTATTTGTGCTTGCGGGTCCTAAAACAAACTGCTGTGCATCACAGGCACCGCAATCGCGCTCAGTCAAACAGGCCGGCATTGCCTCCTCCAAGTGCCCCCTGGGTGTGTCCAGGCCACCCTGTGGTGTCAGAGTCCCCCCTCTGAAGGTCTTTCCAACCCACGTGTCTGCCTCTTGAATAGGCAGAGCCTGTCCCTGTTTGTAGATTTGAGTCAGTCTCCACCTGGTGGCAGGAGAGCTCACCTCACCAGCCTGAGGACTGGTAAATGACAGCCTGGTCCTGCAGGCGAGAGAGCAATTGCAATAGGACCCATAGGCACCTAGGCCGGCTATGCCAGTTGGCTTAACTGTCATGTGGCTGGTGCATCATTCATTCTGTGCAAATAGGTGTCTGCTTTTCTTGGCCACCCACAGGGTCAAAAAGCCTAGCTACAATGCCAGCACAAACCTGCGAGCTTGCCCTGCCCTCTTTCTCTCCAAGGAAGCCACTCCCAATATTTATCCAAGAAGGTTACTTCTCTAACCCTCGATGAAACTTGTAATTATGCACGGTTCAGTCTTTGAACGTGTGATGTGCTTTTTCAGGTTTGAGATCAAAAAACCATCATTACCCGCTCCTTAGGGCCTCTCCCAGCCACACAGGCATGCTGTGGAACCCAGCCAGCTGGAAAGGCTGTAGTTTCGCAAGACGGGCTGTATAGGCCCAGATCTGCCCCCCCGAGCAGTAGGGACCGGGAGCAGGCCACTGGTCATCTCTGGTCTAATACTGTGTCTCTGCCAAGTTCAAGAGCCCGTTTCATGCTTCCTGTGCTGAATGGCAGTAGTGAATGAGGAACCAGGCCAGGAAAACTCCATTCAAGTTCAGAGGAGCAGAAGTTGGCCAGGGATCAAAGCCTCTCATTTCTCAGAGACGAGTCACCAGGGGCATATGGCCGGGTACTTGGTAGGCCGGGTCCGGGCAAGGCTTTCCTCGTTAGCTCCGACATGAAAGCGTTTTCTGCTGAGGCAGGGGAGTTCTATTATTCTAATTTTCAAAGCCAATCCTTGGGCAACGAGGCTGCTAACACCTAACCAGTCCTCAGGGGTTCCTCTGCTTTCCCCCTCACCCCCCAGCCATCTCACTGTGCACAGCCAAGAGTTGATAGAAAAACAACGTTAAAGGAGAAGTTTATTTCCATGTCAAAAACTGTACTTTTTTTTTTTTTTACTGGCACCCAAAAATGTTCGTGTTTTAGTTTGTTGTTCCAAAATACACATTTTTCATGACACTCCTATTGTGTGGATGTTGATTGTGTTTGCACCAAAACAAACTTTCCTTTCAATCCGTTTTTGCACCAACTTTTGGAAGGACCCTTGTAACACCAAGACAGAGACGCAGTAGGTCCAGAGGCAGGTGCTTTTTGCACACACGCACTTAATTGGGGAGATGAAGTGACATGCAGGCCACGGAGTCTGTGTTAGAGGGAGACGGCAGACCCACCACCAGGCTTCGAGTCGCCCTCACACCTCCCTGTAGGAGCAGCTGCTTTGCAAAGCCATCTTGGTTTGCCTCTGCCCCCAGGCTTGCTAGACTGGCACAGCAGCAGCAACCCAAGGCCCTGGAAGCTCTGGGCAAAGCCCCACGGTTTTGCAAGCTGCTGTGAATAGAGATATCATGCATGCAACCATGTGTCCCATGGCCTGCAGAGGGAAGCAGAAGAAACGGCGGTTTCAGGAGAGCCACCACTCTGCCACTGAGGAAGAAGCAGGAGCCAAAGACTGATAGTTTTCTAAATTATTTACTTATTTGAAAGGCAGAAGTAGAGAGAGGGGGAGAGAGAAAGAGAGAAAGAGAGAGAGAGAGAGAGATTGTTCGTCCATTTGTTGATTCACTTCCCAAACAGCTGTAGCAACCAGAGCCAGGACAAATCCAGGAGCCAGGAGCTTCTTCCAGGTCTCCCACAAGGCTGTCAGGGGCCCAGGCACTTGGGCCATCCTCCGTTGCTTTCCCAGGTGTGTTAGCAGAGAGTAGGATGGTAAATTGAGCAGTCGGGACTCGAACTAGTGTCCATATGGGATATCAGTGTTATGGTCAGTCTTTTCACCTGCTACACCACAATGCAAGCTGCTGAAGGCTGATTTTGAAGGGGGCTTGAGTCTAGAACACATATGCAGAGGCCCTGACTCAGGAGGTCTGGGGGTGTGGCAGGGCACAGGGGGGAATCTGCATCACTGAAGCCCCTTACCCATGTGATCTGGGGCCAGGAGTGGAGGTAAGTAGCTCAGAGGACTTTCCATGTCATCCAGGTGATCCACGCTGGGGACAAGCATCATGAACACAAGTGGCTGAAAACCTTTGAATGTGCTGGGCACTTCACAGTGATTGAGTGGGACACAGGCTGCTTTCCTATCCTTTAGATGATGCGCTGGAACGGCAGACATCTGGGCCAATTTGGGAGGTCATTGTTCTCCTTTTGGGTAACAGAAGGAGCCTATTAAAATGCCCGTGTCTACTGAGCCATGAGTGAAGCTGGTGGCCCTAGGGAAATGAGGGCCAAGTCTCAAAGGTGAGGAGGCCTTGCTTGGCTCAGTTGCTACGGTAGCTGTATGGCCTTTGGTGAGTGGGTCACCACTGAGGTCTGGGAACTGTCACAGCCACCTTGCAAGCCCCAGAGTGATGTGAGGACTGTGAAGTGCCAACCTCTCTGAGAGCCCCAGGCTCTGCCCTGGGTAAAACAATTCATTCAGTCTGTCACAGTAGCCTAGCAGCGAAAATCCTTGCCTTGATCCGGCTCCCTGCTTGTGATCTGGGAAAGCAGTCGAGGACGGCCCCAAAGCCTTGCGACCTTGCACCCCTGTGGGAGACCCAGAAGAGACCTCTGGCTTCTGGCTTCGGATTGGCTCAGTTTTGGGCGTTGTGGCTTCTTGGGGAATAAATCGACGGATAGAAGATCTTTGTCTCCCTTCCTCGTTATTTATCTGACTTTGCAATGAAAATAAATAAATCTTTAAAAAACAAACACACTCCATTCTTCTGATTGGGTAAGATCAACGTTCAAAAACACTTAGAGGAGCTCCTCTCCCATCCAGCCAGTCCATCCTCCATGCAGCTGCCTGGAATGCCACCCACATTCACATCCCATCCTGCTCAGCCCCTTATTCTTCCAGGACTCTCTAGTACCTTCTTCAGATACTACAAGTTCCACGTGCTCTTGCTCCCACTCACTCTCCAGCTGCTTCTCTCACCCCCATGGCTCAGGAATGTTGCTCTATCTATCGTGGGGGCTCCCCAGGCCCTGTCTCCCCGACCCCTGCCTGCAGTTGCTTCTCTTTCCCTCCTCCTTTCTCTTGCCCCACATCTGGGGTCACCTGACCCACTTCTGTTCCTGTAAAACAGCCCAGAGGCCACCTCCCCAGGGAAGCCTCTCTTGCTCTCCTTTGTGGCCCAGGTTGGGGCCTTGCATCCCGGAGTCCCTATCCTTTCTAACCACACACAGGTCTGAGCTCTGTGTTCTCTGCTCTCAGCTTTTCAGCTTTTCTGCTCATTAGAATCAGCTGCAAGCACTTGAAAGGCTTAAGCTGGGCCTCACCCCAGGCCAAGGAAGTTGCTCTCTGGTTGGGGGTAAGCCTCCGGCTGCTGCAGCTCTCCAGCCACTCCAGGCCATGCTAACAAGCTACCGAGACTGCAGAACAGCACGCCAGACACTGAACCCGACGAAGGCCCCAGAGGTACGTGCGCATACATGATGGCTAGCCCTCAGCATGGCACCTGCTGGCTGCAAGGGGCGGGGTGGAGGGGGTGACGGTCTCAGTATCCAGTAGGGGGCAGCTCAGGCATTGCAGCCGTATCCAGATCTATGTAGGCACCTGGGTGTTGGGGAGGTGACTTCTGGATGTGCAGGGGCCACAGCGAGGCCCTGGAGGTCAGAGAGGAAGGCTGGAGTACAAGGGCTGAGTGTGAAGTGCGGTACCTCCTGGATGGTCGGGGCAGAAGATGTTGACAGTGTCCCAGTGCTCAGTGCTCTGGGAACAGGCAAGGCCCTTGTAGCTCATGGCCGGCTACCAGCTCAACTTCTTGCATAGGCAATGAGGATGGCAGGGAGCTAAAGAGCTTCAACCCCTGGGCTTCCCTTCACCCCAAGCCCTTTCTCATCTGTCCTCCTGAAAGCCACCTTCCTCCCAAGCCATTAGGAGACAAGTCTCCCCTCTTGGCAAGGAAGGCTAGATGGAAATCAATGGAGGTGATTGCTCACCAACTTTTCCTAGCCCCCCAAATCCAAGGGAATTCCTCTCTTCCCTCTCTGAAGAGGAGAACCAGTAGGTGTTTGCAATAAGCAACCTCAAGTTTCCTGTGTCCCAAGGGATTGGTGAGCCGCTCAGAAATTCCCTGATTTTATAGATGGAAAGCCAGGCTATGATTGCCAGCAGCAGAATGGGTGACTAGGGAAGTAGGGGAGTTGAGATTTCCTGAGTCTAGGAAAGCAGAGGATTTGGGGGCGTCTGTGGCTGGTTGGGGGTGGGGGTAAGGGCAGCCATGGTCTCTTGGGGGCGTTTGTGGCTGGGTGGGGGTGGGGTAAGGGCGGCCATGCTCTCTCCCGCCTCTAACCTGTTTACAATCAATGGCATTTAGGCTCCCAATCATCTTAGATGCTCAGCAGGTGGCTGCAGACAATATTTGGAGGCAGGCGGTGGGGTGGGGCTGGTAAAACTGGGCTGCTGGCGGGGCTGGGGAGGGCGTTTCTATGGGCTGTTCTTGGCCAGGTGGCTTGGCTGCTCTCAATAGCCCCTGCTTCATGCTTATGCGTTGGAGAGAAGTGGATTTAAGCCTCACAACAGCCCACTAGGAGGTGGGTGCTAACCACCTCGAGACTTGCAAATAGTTAAGGAAGCCAAAGCACCATTTATTTCATAGGACCTGTGGGTCCATAAAATAGCACCTAGGAAACACACACACCTATCCACCCACCCACCCACCACCCTAGAGAGGGTCTGTCCCAAGCCTGGGGCCTCCCAAGTTTAGAGGTGGAAACAAGCTGAGAACACAGGACACATGGAGGAAAGCTAGACTAGGAAGAAGTGACCGCGGTGTGAAAGTGGGTGGAGGTTTGAATGAGGCTTTGGGCCAGAAGAAAAGCATGCCCCTAACAAAAGCAACTCTTCAGCGAACACGGGGTAGAGAAGGAGCGAAGGGCAGCTTCAGGGAGGACATGCCTTTCAAAAGCCAGCGAGCCTGTCACCTGTCACTCAGTTGCCACTCAAAAGCATTTTCTGCCGGAGGCACTATTGAGTGTTTTCTCTAGCTTACAAAGATGTGGTGTCCCATTTGCTCCAAGTCCAAAAGAAGCTCCAAAGAGGTGAATATCAGAATAACCTATGCAAATACATAGGCAAGGTGGCAAGAAAGAATGAGCGTGCAGCAAAGATCAGTGAAGCCAAAGCTGTTGGGAAAAACGTGTCTGCTAGGGAACCCAGTCTGTAAGGAATCAACGAGCAGTTCTTGAATTGTATCTCCTGTGAGCGTGTCATCAGAGTTACGACAATGTCACAGGGCAGGGGCAGATGAGCGGGGGTATAGAATCAGGACCGGTTAGCACTCAGGGATAGGTTTATGAATGGGCGTGCCCAATCCAATGAGCCGCCTCAATCAGGGTGGTGTGGGAACAGAGACCAGAGAGGCAGGCGCTGAGCTGGGATCGCAGGCTCTCCGGGCAACCTGGCAGCGCCTTTGGGCTGCTCAGAGACTTAGTTTCCTCATCTGTAAAATGGGAAGATAGCAGATCAGGCTTTCCACAAACCTTAATTCATTGAAATTTGAGTAGTGGCTTGCTTGCTTCCCCCCCACCCCTCACTTAAAGAAGCCAGTGACCCTGTTTGGACAGCAAAGATGCTAAGGAATTAAAAAATAAGCACGTCTTTATACGATTGTCTGGTGTCAGGAGTGGCTTTAAGATAAGGTCCCAATAGTTATTTAAGGTAATGGAAGTGAAAAACTGTTTATAATCCAGATAAGAGGGTGAGAAGTTGTCCTCACTATGAAAATACTGGAATGATTTGCCTAAATGATTCAAAGTTGATCCTTCAAATATATTAATCACTAACAGAAAGAATTGTGTTCACCGTTGTGCTTGTTTATATTGGAATAGAGAGCTTTTCAAACAAGGCTTTCATTTAGTAAGCACAGTATACAAGGGGAAATGAAATAGATTTATTCTCGTTATTTGAAGAGTATGTGCTTTATTGTACACACATTGCTGCTGGCTACGGAGAAAGTGATTTATCTGCAAGTCCTCTCGTTTCTTGCCATTTTCCTTGAATATAAAGATGAACTGATGGTCTAACAATTTCGTTCCAGCCTTATTTATGAAAGGTAGCTGTTCTCACTCAAATGACTTCCAGCTTTTAGTGGAAGTTGTAGCATCTTTCAGAGAGATAGGATGGTAAGACCTTCTGTCATGGAAGTGAAGATAGTGTCTCATATTAGCAGCTTGAAAGGAGTTGCTTTGTATTAATCTGCATGAAAGAGGGAAAGTGACAGCAGCTAAGCCATGCAAGCGTGCATTTTTGTAATCCTGCTGACTACATTTTAACCTTGTCCAGGTGGCAACATTGGACTGCGGTTCACCCCCCCAGCCGGGGTTGAGCCCAAGCAGTGGTACAATGTTGAGTAGTTTGTCTTCTTCCCCTTGGATCAAAGGTCCTTACAATGTATCCAAGGTTGCAGTGATGGTCTCAGACAAACTGCCACCTGTTTACATTGTCTGCGTCAGTGTCAACTTGTGAACTTCAAGGAAGAACTTGGCAGTCCAAGTTCAAGAAAGACTATTCAGAAACACTTTCATCTCAAAAGGTAAACCAAAGCAGCTCAGGGCTGTTTAGGAAATGCTTGCGTTTTAAACACAGCTTTTCTCTGTTGCTGGGGGGAGCAGGGAACACCTCACAGCTGGAACTGCTTACTATAAGCGTGTTCAGAACCAGAAATCCACACAGAATAGAGTTCAGCTTAAAGCAGGCTTTATTGGGAGTGCTCCCAGGAGAGCTTCATTGGTCTGGTACAGGGAAGTCGCGCCCAGGGGACAAGAGGGTTTGTTTTTATTAGGGGGCTATAAAGGTGAGGGTTGGGGGACAAGAGAATGTGCCTCCTAAGGTGCTCAGTGTTACAGGTTGTCTTTGACCTTGGTGAATCCCTGCATCCCTGCTGGCGGAGGAGGGAGCTGCCCTCTCCCTGTGCGGCCTTATCAGCCACCCTTCTCGCCCTCCTCCTAGGCTGTCCCTCTTGCACCCTGGCTCTTACACGCACAACCTAAGCTTGCTTTTTTTGTTTTGTTTTTTGTTTTGTTGTTGTTTTCAAATTGAATAATGAATTCAGGCAAACAACCAAAGATTTAATTTAATTTGAAATTGAAGGGGGTGAACCTTCAAATTGGCAGAATTCCTAGTTGAGTGGACTTTGGGGACCCAGAAATTAATTCAAGTCCATACTGGGAGGTTGACTACGTTTTTTAAAAAAATTGTTTTGATACCATTGGCTAATGCTGTTTTACAAATGTTTTCCTTGCTTCAAAATAGAGAATTTAAGGGGATACTCTCCACCTTAGAGTTCTACCCAAGGACTCTTATTTTGGCATTTATTTCATTTCTTCCCCAAGGGTACAGGTAAAGTGATACGATGTTGGCAACGGCTAGGAACATTCATGCCTGGGATGGTACCTACTGTTTGCAATACACAGTCAGCTATTGTGTGTTTAGCTACTTCAGAAGCAAAGCTGAGCCTTTCAAGAGCTGTGAGAGGCCAAAGCTAGCAGTGAACTTGAGCTTGAACCACATCAAACATTGAACTAGGAATGGTCCAGGTGCTTCACCCCCATCTTTATGCCTCCATCCTTTGAAGAAGTCACAGCACAAGGCTGCAGGCAGTTCTAAAAGGTGCTTTTTCTAGAATATGATGTCTGATTGGACAGTATGCAGAAGAGATCATTAGTAAGGAAAAAACCTTATTCTAGTCACTCTGAGAGTCTCCATGTCTCCAGGGAAAGAACTAAATTGCATAGAATCCAGGGGCTTCTAGAACTTGCAGTGCTTTTCATTATCACTTAATGGGTCTTGGTAAAAACTAGAACGGATACTGGAATTTGATCTTTGTAACTTTGGTCCTCTCTCCTTCCTTTTCTTCTTTCTTTTCTCCAAAGTGGCACCATGCTGGTTACCAAATGCGCTAGGGACACTGAGACCCCCGCAATGCAGGACATGTTGCAGCACTACCCCACTCCCATGTGCATTCCCCCAGCCTCTCCAGCTGCACCACACACACCCAACCCGCCAGCCCCACAGCAAGAACACCTGCCATGACCTTCAGCCTTCGTCTTGGCATTGATGACTCCCACTTCTAGCATCCGTGCCAAAGGCAGACCATGCCTTGTACACCATCAGTAGGGAATTGTCTTATTACACAAGCAAGGTGGGAGCCTACATCCGTTAAACAGCAGGGAAATGACACAGAAGGAAACAAACCAAACGGCAAAAAGCTCCTAGGCCCATGCCCTAGCCCCTTCCCTCAGTTGTAATGACTTCCTTATTCCAAGTTGTTGCAGAGTACAAAAGCGGTCATACTGGACCCAAGTGTAGGATGTTAGGAGCAATCTTTATTGCCCAAGTTTGGTCGCCAACAGTTCCCACTACACTCTAGGAGCCACTACGCCAAGCTGCCAAAGTCAAAGTTTTTAAGCTCTCATCCTCCAATCAGATTGAGAGCCACGCAGTACAAACAAAGCTTCCATGTGCAGGAGACAGGAAGGGAGTTACCAGAGCCCAACATTTTCCTAATCTAGTACAACAGATGGCAGGAGAGGCTAGATGCAAGGAGCCTCTGGAGCAATTTCCACACTTCCAGTTGTTCTGAATGGTGCGGAAGGCAGGAGGGGCTCGGTGCACTTTTCACGCCTTCAATTAACTTCAATGGTGCGAGAGGAGGTAGGAAGGGCAGGGTAAGAAACTCCATTTCTGTGCCATGTCCGCTGTGTGTTAACCTGACAAATGGGTGCAAGTCGTCTATGGTGACGCCCATTACACGTGCCTTCTCAAGGCACTGTCTAGATAATTCTGCCCAAATTCATGCACCCCTGTGCAGATGATCAAACTTACACACAGGACTCGATCCTATAAAGTTCAATTTGTAAAATTTTCTAAAGATTTATATATTTGACTTGAAAGAGTTACCATGAAGGGGAGCTCTTCTAACTGCTGGTTCACTTTTCAAATGGCTGCAACCACCAGATCTGGGCTGGCCATAAGTTGGGAGCCAGGAGGTTTTTCCACATCTTCCACATGGCTTCAAAGGCTCAAAGCCTTGGGCCATCCTCTGCTGCTTTCACAGGCCATTAGCAGGGAACTGGGTTGGGAAATGGAGTCGCTGGGACCAGACCTGGTGCCCATATGGAATGCTGGCACCTCAGGCCAAGGATTAGTATGCTATGCTACTGCACCAGGCCTGTAATTTGTAAATTTAGGTACAGTAAAAGGCAAATAAAATCATAATAAAATAATTAGATATGTATGATTTCTGTTTCAAAATATCTGACTGTATTGTGAGATGTTTTGCCATTGCCAAACTGTCCTATTGCTGTAGCTTTGTGGTGAGAAAGGGAATCTGAGAGCTCTAAATCGTTAGCTGACTTCTGGTCAAAAAAGTCTTGATGCCAAAAGCGACCTATTTTGCAGTTATAGTTTAGGACTCTTTAGCAGGAAAGGAACTGCTAACAGATTTAACAAACCTGGATGATGTTCAGGACCGGACAAGGTAAATGTTGACGTGTGGAGTAGGTGTGAGCGTGTTGCTTAGCTTAGCTTTCATCAGCTCTTTGTCACTGGCTGCCACACTGGGCCGGAGCCTGAACATCTGTGGGTTCAAAAGAAGCCTCCACAGGAGCTCCACTGCATCCATGCTGGGCTCACACCAGGCCAGCTGTTAACCCTGCGGACAGCAACTGGCTCCCGAGGCCACCGTTCACACAGTTATCACTTAGCAGTCTGCTAAGGACCACAGGATGCACCTGACCCCCCGCTGTCACCTGTCCCTGAACTCTGGCAGTATTCACTGTAGTCAACGTGTTCGTTTGGAAACCCTCAGCCCCTTCTGATGGCCTATGGAAACCCAGAGCTCATCCAGGCTTGCTGTGTGGAACTTTGGTTTCCATCTTTTTCATTTCTCTTTGGAAAAGACATAATTTAGGGACACAATGCAATGGATCTATTAAGCTGATGGCTTTTGGACTAAAAGCAAAGCCAAGCAGACCAATTAGAGACTTCATGAATCAAGGTTCGATTGACAGTGCACTTGTAAAGGAAGCCACTTGTTAGTTTAAGGCCTTATGAGTTAATTACTGGCTTCAGTTCTTTAAACCATGGGCTGAGGCTGGGTGTTTTTCCTCTGAAGAGTTAGAGCATGAAATCAACACACTTAACTTTGTGTGGCTTCAATTTACCCAGTGCCTCGGTGGAGCTGGGTGATTAGCCTTGGCAACAGAAACGGAAGCAGGATGTTCATTTGTTCACTCACTAACAAGTCTCTCCTTTCTCCCAAGTTCCTCTTATCACAAAGCAAGTCAACGTCCCCTGGAGGGACAGGCAGGGTTATTCAACCTACTCCACACTCAAATGGCAGGCTGGGCAGGGCTGGGGAGGCTATACTGAAGTGGCAGGGTAGCCTCAGCTGTAGTGTTTGCATTCTTTGCTTCCTTTGGGGGGGGGGGGTAGACAGTGCAGTTGAATTTGTTTGAGCTGTAGTTTTAACAGACTAATTTAGTTAGGACTGATGGGCTTGTTATAATTAAAAAGCCATTCCGCCTGGTTCTAGAGGTTGCTGTTCATTCTTGGGCATCCTGGGAGAAACTTTCAGGAAGTCAGAAATGAAAGGCCAGGCCCCAGAGCTTGAAGCTTGCAGAATTAGGTCCTCAGGCTGCCTATCTACCCACCTATTTATATTCATACATGTGTGTCTCTGCTGTGGGTATTCCTCCAACATCCTTCCTGCACCCCTCTCTCCATGCCGCCTACATTCCAAACCGGTCTCTCTCCTGTACTTAAAATCTCTTCTCTATTCTCTTTTTTCAGCCTCCGTGACCCCTAGCTGGTTTTTACCTGTCTTTACCATTGAAACAGTCTTACCACTCACACTCCTGCTCAACATGCTGCACATTTGGACTGCGGCTGCCAAGAGCCCTCTTCCCCCTAGAGCCCTTAGGACGAGTGTGGGCAGGAGCTGGCATCTCTCCCATCCACCTCTGCCCACGCCTGCCCAAAGCCACTAGGATCCCTGACATAATGTTCAGGACCTGCTGTCCTTCCTGCCACTCCTGAATGCAACAGGGACAGAAACTTAGTCCCAGCCCAGGGAGATGGAAATGTTGGCACAGATAAATGAAACTGTACAACCCTTTGGCTGAGAGATCATCAGAGTGTCTCCAATTCAGACCGCATGGCCAGACCAACTATTTGTTAATGTATCTGGACTCCATGCCCTAAGAGATGATTTCCCGGCCTTAGCCACATCCCTCCAAAGCCTGGGTGAATAGAATAGTATGGTGCTGGGATCCCTGGTCTTAATCCTGGGACAGCTTCATTTCCCACTTGTGTGTCTTCCATCAGTGGGCAGACACCAGCCCAGGCGGCAGGATCTGTGCCAAATGCCAGGCTCCAAGGCGCCTTCACCTTCACAGGGTGCTCCCTGCCTGCTGGTTGCCAGGAGTCTGTCCCTCAGAAACTCCACCCTGCCCTGGGGGCTGGTGGCTGCTCCCCACCCCGACACACATCAGTCCTGGCCTCCGGCCCCACCATCGGTTTGCTGTCAGCTTCCTCATTGACTTTAAATTTTATTATTGGCTTTTAGAGTGCTGGACGACCCGAGGCTTTCCTTCACCATCGATCCACTTGTTCCCAGGCAGAGGAATGGCTTTCCTGTCTTCATCCCTGGCTGGGGACCAGCCACTTGTCTTGAACTGGGCCACGCTTGCCTTGTTGTGGGTCATGTCTGGGGGTGCAGGGGGCGTGATTGTTTCATGAATGGCCATGGTGTGGACATACTTGGTTCACCACCAAATGAAAGGCTTGGTCTCTAGCCCATGCCCAAGTTAAAATGTGCTTTAGCCAAGCACTTTCAGCAGTCCTACCTCGATGTCCTGGAATGTAGGAAACTCGTCACCAGTTTGCCAACACAGACACTGAGACCTCCAAAGATGTAGTAACTTGGTGACCCTAGGGAAGTATGCATAGCTAGGGCTTAAATGCTCACAGCCAGAGCCATGCATGGCACAATGTGCAGGGGTAACTCAAGTTCAGGCCACATGCAGCACACCCCACAAATCCAAGTTCAACAACAGTCAAGCTGCTCTGAGCCCTGATTCATTCAATAAGTCTGATGATCTCACACTGAGTCATCTCAATCTGTGCCCGTTGTAGAGGATGCAGAATTCAGGCCAGGGGAGGCTTTTGGGAAGAGAGTAGATCCTCACAGCTGTATTCTCATGATTGGACCAGTGCATGCAGTGATGGGTTGTTTTTTAAGAGTGTTATAACTGTTATAAAGGCAGTTTGGTTCTCTCTCTTGAATGTAGCCATCTCGTCGTATGATGCCTGGTACTACCTTGGGCTCTGCAGTATCCACACCAACAAGTAGGCCCTCACTGGGTGTGGCCTCTCTCCTTTGGCCCTCCTACTTCTAGAACAACAAAAAATATGTTTCATTCTGTATATATTCTGTTGTAATCACAGAAGGTGGACATAGATCCCCTCATTAACTTCCCAGCACCTTCCTTTTCCCATCTGTAGGTTACCCCACCCACCTCACAGGGTCCCATGTGGATTCAGGGCAGGGAATCCACACAAGACATTGGGAATCAGGTGCAGCCCATCATACACCAGCTAGAAGCATTTCCACCCCCTGGCCAGGGTGGTTTCACCAGCCTTCAAAACTGGGATTGCACCCAAGAGAAGATGAACAAACACCTGCTCACTGACTTTTCCCTCTACAATCATTGTTAAGTTTCAGGCCCAAGGTGTTGGACCCTAAAAGTCTTGGGCAGCTCTCACTCCTCAATCAGCTGATCAAGTGATGGCTAATGTTAAGCACATTCACTGGGGTTGCTTGGGTGACTTAAACTCTGTCAAATCCCACAACCAAGTATTCACTGACCCTCCTGCCCAAGTTTTTTTCTCAAATCTCAGGGAGTACTTTCATGACCCCATAGCCCTTCCATTCCACACACCTGCAAAACCAGAATCACGTGGACTAATGTCAAGATCTGCCTCTAATATGAACCTGGCTTGGGCCTGCCGTGACCTCTTCACCAGCAAGCTAGATTCCGGAGCTGTCCCCAAGAGCCGAACACTCTGAGCCTCTCTCCAGAAAGGATTCTGCCCTGGAGGATTTGGGAAGGAAGTTTGCACTTCTGGGTCCTTGGGCCTGTGCCAGGAGCAGCACCCCGGGGTTTCCGGAGGTCCTTTCTCCCTGCTCCTGCTGTGGCTGCAGGTTGTGGGCTGCCCTTAGGCTCTTGTCTCCATGCAAGAAAGAATTCAGAGGAGAGATCACGAACAGTGGCAGGTGGGGAAGAGAGTGCACATGATGGGCCGGGAGGGTATCTTGGGCAAGGACTGAGGATGCAGTGTGTATCTAGACTGTAGTCCCCCACTTCTTATCTCCTGCCCCCTCTCTTGGGAAATTGTGAGTGTGGGATTTTTGCATGAGAAGACCCCAAAATTCTTCCCAGGATCTTCTGGGGGATCTCCAGGAGGGCACGGACATCCTTCTACCAGGGGTCCCGGTAGGAGCAGTTGCCCCAGGTGGACTTGCTGGTCTGCATTCAGGGCTTGTTTGCTTGTTTCATTGCACAATAATTCATTTTCTTCTTCTGCCTCTGCACTCTACTTGCAGTGGCTAATACATGCCTACCTGTCTTAACATTGCCAAGAGAACATGACTCCCTTCTAGCTGCATTCATCTCTTTCATGAGCTTTTCCCCCATGAGACCCTCCTATCCCAGACATGTTGTCTTTGTTTTCTTCTTTCACCAAGCTGCAAAATCTTCCAGATCATTCCATGTTGCTCTGTTTTGCTCTTGATTCTCACCAGGGATCAGTAATACCCATGCTTCAGCCTTTCCATGTTGCCACCGTGAAATATCTTCTGTTAAATGAACTCATGCTCTGTGTTTAAGTTCTCAGGACACAAACAGTCAGGCCAGGTTCTTGGCCACCTTCTATTAAGGCTGGCCTTTAGCCCAATTCCCAGCAAGGCTTTTACTCTCCACATTCTGGTCAGCTTAGCCTTCAGCAGAATTGCCCGTCATGTTCCTCTTACAGCATTGTAGGCTTTCAGCATCCCATTTCTCCTAACTCTTCCCATAAACCAATTTCAATTTCCTTGGGTACTGTTAGAGCATCTTTCCCAGGCCGCAGGTCCAATTTCTTTTGCTGGCTTCTCATCATGACAACAAAGTACCCAAGGCAACTCACTTCATAAAACAAAACCAAAAAAAGCTTACTTAGCTCACCGTTTTGGGGGTTCAAGTCCAGGGTCATGTGGCCCCATGGGATTGGCCTCTGTGAGGACAGCAGATGGCCTGGCAGAAGATGTGCAGGTGAGAGATCACACAGAGAACCATGAAGCAGAGAGAATGGCTGGGTCCAAAATCGGACTTCTCTGAGCATCCTCTCAGGAAAACTCAAGAGTTCACATGAGAACCACCTTCTGGTGGGCACACCCCCAGCGGCCCAATGACCTCCTTCTGGGTTTCCAGCACCTTAAAAACAGCTCCTCCCTGGTAACCAAGTCTGAATGGATAGGACACCCAAACCAATGTCCAAGCCATTGCAGCTGGATACATGCTTATGTGGTACACGTGGCGACAGAATGGCTTTAGGAAGGTCTGTCTTAAGTGGCACGTTTCCTTTGCTCACAGAAACGCTGTGGTTTCCAGACTCTCTCAGATGCTGCCCTGTGAGTGTTTCACAGTAAACAGTCAACCTTTAAATGATCCCCTCATCTTTATACCTACCTGAAGGTGAAACATTAGCCCTACCTGCTGTGTCTTGGCAGAACTTAACCTACACAGCATTTCAGAGCTAATGAGAGCTAAAGAGAGACCAAAATGGAATTAGGAACCGGTCACACAATGAGGTAGCTCAAATTACATAAGTTATCTCCACGGGCGGCTTGCTTAGGAAGCCACATGTGAATTCCTAATTAAAGGAATATTAGAAGAATACGTCCATAAATTTCAGAGCCAGCCTTAATTTTCTTGTTTGAAAACTACCAGGGAAGAAAGTAGATTGCAAATACATGAAATATGAGAAAATGAGACTTAATGAATTCTAAGTTTATTCACTGAAGTATTTAACTATCCGAGCCATCAAGTGGGGCTAATAAATTTGAGTGTGTCATAAGAGTGGCCCACTTTAATTCACATTTGTAAAATGAGCTATAAATAAAGGGCCTGGTTCAGCGCTTCATTTTTCAAGATGCATTAACTCATCATGCCAGTGACTGGAGGACGCAAAACACAGGAAGGAAATGAGAACTCCTTCACCGCTCAGCGGAGAGGGAACCATGCTCTAGCTGGGACCAGGAAGCAGAGGCCTGGTTCAGGTGGCACTTTCCTGGTCACAGGTGTCACACACCTGGGAGGGCAGAGGAGGCCTATTCCCAGGCATAACCAAGGACAACGTAATACAACAGGCAGCTTTGTTTGCTGTTGTTGTAATGGAATACTGGAGATGGGTGATTTACAAGAAATACCATCTTCATGGTCCTTACAGCAGTCCAAGTACCGGAACCTGCTTGGCATCCAGTGAGGTCTTCTTGGCGAGTGATGACATACTGGAAGTTATGTGAACCTGCTTGCTTAGGCCTCTCTCTTGCTGCCTCTGTAGCTGCCAGTACCATTAATAGGGCCCCACCCTCATGACCTTGGCCAACCCTGATCGCCCCGCGAGGGTTCCACCTCCAAGTACCATTCACGTCTGAGTTTGGGATTAAGTTTTCCACATGTGAACTTTGGGGGTCATGTTCCAGTCAAAGCAATGACCTTACATGGGTGAGGACAGGATTGGGAGAAACCAAGACAGGATGGGCAGTCACCTTCCTGCATTAACTGCTGTTTGGGAACTACTTATATGACCAGGAATTCTAGGGGTAGTAACAGCTTTGGCACTGCAGATGCCATTGAATGATGTCAGGGCTCTTGCCTCTCCCCACCTGTTTACTGGGTCCTTTTCATACAGCCAGTAAAATGGGTATGTTAGGGCCAGATAGCTAAGCCAGAACTACAGTTCCCAGAATTAACTTCCGTGTGCAGTTCCAAGTTAGAGGGCTGCAGAACAATTAATGTAAACCTTAGTAGGGGAAGTGAGTCAGGCTGGTGCAGCCCCTGGGGGTGGTTTGGGCTCTCACTCATGCTTGCTCACTGCGTGGCCTTGTCCTCAACACAGCTCTGCCTCTGACTGGACCCTCCTTCACCTGCTCTGACTCCTGGGCTGAATACTAGTTCAGCAGTGGCCTATGCCACTGTTAGGCTCCTCAACTCAACACAGCATGAGCAACTTCACGCAGCATATTGAACACAGAAGACAAAATATCTGCTAATATATTTCTGCTAAAGTTTCTGCTTTTCTGAAGGAAACCTGACCAGTATCGCAGCATACTGGCTGCCTTGTGGGTAAACTTCACACCCTACCAGCTTTGTGCAGAATCTTTCACAATTCATCCAACCAGGATAGTGGCTGGCTGAATCATGTATTCATTCCTGCGCCTGGCATTGTGGTGAGGCCAGGATGGGAAGTTTGGGAAGCCTGAGAATCATACCACCCTGGTGTCTGAAAACACAAAGGTAGCAGGTCCTTCCAACTCAAGTGGGAAATTAGCCACTGGAGGAAAAGTAGTCAGACACCCAGAAGGAAGAGGACAGAGGGATGGGGCAGGTGGAAGTGGCTGTCTGCCACACCCTTAGGCCTCCTTGTTTTTGATGGTGCTGTGTTTACCTGAAACTGGCATGAGACATCAATATGCAAAACATAGTTATGTCCAGGCACAGAGCTCAGCACTTTTTCTATATTTTCTATATCACAAGGATCCCTCCACCCCCTCATCCACAGGTTTTACAACTCCAAGCTTCCAGGTAGATGCTTTAAAATGTGTATAGCACTGGACCCGGCACAGTGGCCTAGCGGCTAAAGTCCTCACCTTGCATGTGCCTGGGATCCCACATGGATGCCTGTTCTAATCCCGGCAGCCCCGCTTCCATCCAGTTCCCTGCTTGTGGCCTAGGAAGGCAATTGAGGACAGCCCAAAGTGTTGGGACCCAGCACCCACATGGGAGACCCAGAAGAAGCTCCTGACTTCAGATTGGTTCAGCTCCAGCCATTGTGGTCACTTGTGGAGTGAATCATTGGACAGAAGATCTTCTCTGTCTCTCCTCATCTCTGTATATCTGATTTTCCAATAAAAATAAATCTTTAAAAAATGTGAATAGCACTGAATCCTAGATATTGTGCATTTCCTAGTCATATAACCTATGATAAAGTTCAGTTTATGGCACAATAAGAGGTTAACAAAAAATAACACTAATAGAATAAATGTAACAAAGTATAATTAAAAAGTTATTTAAAATCTATGATTTGGGGCAGGGATTATGGTATAGAGTTAAGTCACCGCTTCGGACACCCATATTCCATACTGGACAATCTATTTGAGTTTTGGGACTTTTAGTGGATCTCCCTGCTAATATGTACCCTGGACCCTAGGAAGCCACAGATGATGACTCAAGTGCTTGGGCCCCTGCCACCCATGTGGAGACCCAGATTGGGTTCTGGGCCTCTGCTTACAGCCTGGTCTGATCCTGGCTATTATGAGCATTTGGGGAGTGGTCTGCAGATGGAAGAGCTCCTCTCAAGTCCCCTTTTCTCTCTCTGTTATTCTCCCTTTCAAGTAGATGAAGAGAAGTTTTATATAACATGAATCATTTATTTCTAGAATTTTCCATTTCATATTTTCAGGCTATGATTGACTGTGGAAAGTGAAATGGGTAAGAGCATAGGACTATGTATCTTTTTTTAAGCCCTGTCATAACCTTAGAAAAAAAGCAAAGCTCAGTTTTGGTGCATTGAATCCAATACAGGAACTTGACCAGTGAGTATAGGACTGGAAGCCGAACTCAAGTCTGTCTGCCTGTGACTCTTACGCCATGTTACGTGTAATGGCAAATGCACTCTTACTCTGTTCACCTTGTCCCATGTTGGTAATTTAATACAGATTGATCAGCCAGCCAAGAGCGCTGCTTCTGTCTTGCTCATTGCGGAAGTCAGCAGTGCAGCCAGGGGAACCTGCATGATACTACGGTGTGATTCTTCTCATGAGCGCATGGAACATGATTCATTTTTTTAGGAGACTTTGGGGAGTATGGGCAGGGGAGTGAGTCTTCATTTTAACCATCCAGAAAGATCAGGATGTTTTTCAAGTCTGGCAAAGACACCGGATGCTATCTGAGTGCAGTTGTAACATCACTGTTTTATTAAGTGTTTACAACAGGCAGCTTCTTGCCATGAGGGAGATAATTTTCACACTGTGAACTCATTAACAGATTTTGAAATGAACTAGTGAAGAACAAAGGTTTCAGTTCTAGCACTGAGTATGTTTCAGAGGGTGGAATGGAATGAGGGATTGAGTGGCCATGGATAATTTGTGTGTTGAGGAATAGAGGGTCATTTCGGCTTCTATTGATCACAGAAATCTCCAGCAGACCAGTCCCTTCCAAGAAGTGTCAGATCCTGTCCCTTTGCATTAAGGAAGGACAGAGAGGTGCTTTGTCGCCTGAATTTATTTCAACACAGCTGGGCACATTGCTGAGACTCATGAAGTGTGTTGAGGATTGCTAGTGCATTGGATAACTGTTTACCCATGAAATGTTCCCTCTGGGACTGACAATTCTTCAGCCTTGTGGAAGTTGGGCTGGAAATGGTCATTTGGAAGATGCTGAAAAGTTGGGAGACTTTTTCTTCTCAATTGTCCCCTGGACATTGGGCTGGAGAAGCTGATCAAATTAAGACAGAAGGCTGGCTGCTACAGTCTAGGTCTTCCTTCTACCTGCTGATTTGTTTCAAGAAAGAAGGTCTTGGGTTTGAACATCTAAGCCCTGAACCCCGGTCTCTAACCCACCCCCGCCCCCATGGCAGAGGATTTTACACCCCAACCCCACTTCCACACAAGCTATTTAGTTGCTGGGAAACAGAGAGATGATCGTGTTTTTTGACTAGAGTAAACATACTCTTTCTCTCCTTCCTGTCTGGCTACACCCACTCTCAGCCTTCATTTAGCATGAAGCCAAAAAAAGAGAATGTTGGCCACAGAACAAGGAACATGAGAGTATATTCCTTCCAGGGACACCTATCTTGTCTCAGTAGCAATCTGGGTTCAGTCGACAAATGGTAGAGATGGCCCACAGGACATTTTCAGATTGAACTCCAGGAAAAGTTAGACACAAAACATTGCTCTGTCTTTACTTGGAGCCAGAAGCCGGTCATACACAGCTGGCCATGATGCTGGAAGGACAGCCATTGATCCCAGTCCTGGATTCTCTACTTTGACCATGACCCAGAGCAGCTGATGTACACTATTTTCTCATCCCTCCCCTACCCCTGCCCCCAACATCCAAAGACAGCTCATGATTATTATGGATTCTTTTCAAAGAGCTGAACTTGACAGGTCTTGAATGGTGTTTAGGAGACCAAACCAATACAAAGGATGTGTGTTTCAATCAAGCCGTTCAGCAGATGTTTGTAATACTTCATCCAGGTGTTTTTAGGTTCAACACTTAGCCTGAAACCTCATTTGGGAAATTGAAGGCTGTCACCATCAAATTCTCATCCACACCAAGCCCCAAGAAAGCTGCAGTTCCTCCTGGAGCTTTTGCCTAGGTAGCCCACATGGCTTTGGGGACAAGTCTGTCTTCAGTAGTGTGAGTATAGACTATTGCAAGCTCAGCCACTGGGGCTTAGACTAATATGGCTAACCCTTGGCCAGAAAAACAGGGAGGGTTTGGGAAATTCCAATCACAGAAAAAGTTCTGTTTCACATAAATGAAGGCAAGACAGCATGGTGGATGGGAGCCCTACCCTAGCACCTATGGAATCTGGAGGAGATATTTTACCAGTCCCCACCTTCAATGACCTGAAGTTAGGGCCTAAAGGCAAGAAGCTGATTTCAAAAGTGATACCAGGAAGCAGGAAGCACCAATAGTGGTGTAGAGAAGCAAGCCATGGAAACTGGGGGTGAGGGGGCTAGCTGCACCCTCTGTGGGCAGGTGGAGCTGAAGCTCCAGGTTGTGGGGTACAGGTAAGAACTTGCCTTAGGATTACCCTCTATCCTGCATCCATTTTTCCAAGGAAGTACTCAGTATTGAGTCATTAATTGCTTTTACTTTATTTAGTTATTCTTGCCCTTTCAGCTTGCCACTAGGCAAGCACGAGACCTCTGACTGTCAGAGACAACTCCCAGGTGAGAAAACACCAACCAAGGCTCTTGTTGTTGGCCTGCAGGTTCCCTGTACCAGCCGGGGATGGGGACACAGGCTGGCCACAGCAGCATCTGCTCTGGCTCAGACTGATGGAGAGTGGGAAGGTCTGTTATCACACACTCAGGTGTCAGGTGTCCATCTCACCACTGCTCACCCAATACCTCTTTCTGTCTAACCCCCCACCGTGTGCCTGCACCGAGTTCTCGCTCCCAGGCTCCTGAATGACAGGCAATTAATTACTCACCCACAGCTTAGTTATGCCCATAACTATCTTCGTGGCAACATAAGGCCCAGCGGAACACAAGCGAAACACACGTTAAAACATCTGTGCATATGAAAAGCACAAAAAGGTTCTGCTGCTCTTTCCAGGTAATGTGCTTTTGAACAGCGATGAAATGAGACGGAGTTTCCAGGCCTGCATCCAAGGCCATAGTAGAGCAGTCCTCTGACCACGGATAGGTTCTGCAATGCGTGGTCCTAGGAGATTGCCACAGAGCTTCCTCCCTGCAGGGGTCCTGGCCGCTTTCCATAGCAACAGCCTGCCCATTGGCCTGCTGTGTGACCCTACGCTGTTCACTTACCCTCTCTGGGTCTCGGCAACCTCACCTGTTCTGCTGTTACCGGGATCTTGAAGGTGAATTTCGTAGACCTTTGCTGTCCCTCTACTGTGCAAACTGCCTGTCACAAGGATGTGAACTAAGAGTTCTGGTTCAAGGACTATGCAGCTGGTTCACATTTCCAGCAGAGTTCCAGAACCCCCAAAGACTTATGGATTTCCTACAGGGGAATGGTCTGTTTTTCTCCCACTACTGCCCAGGAGAAGCATGTTGGAGCATCAGCCAGGACGGTCCTTCCCATTATGGTTGTGACTGTGACAGCCAACAAACAAAGCACCTTCGTGCATGCCCTTGGTTGTAGTGTCAGCCTCAACTCTGGCTGGGTGACTTCAGACAAGTTAGCCAACCTCTCTGCAATTCAGTTTCCTCACCTGAGCCATGGAAGGAGTCACTGTACCCTAATAGTTAAAGGGAAGCCTAGATAAAGCTATTCAGAAAACACATCTCATTTTCAAAAGAAAGGAAAAGAATAAAGGGGCAGGCACTGTGGCTCAGAGGGTTAATTTGCTACCTGGACCTCTGCATTCCACATCGAAGAGCCTGGGTTCGAGTCTTGCCTCCACTTCCAGTCAAGCTTCGTGCTCACGCTTAGGAAGCAGCAGATGAAGGCTCAGGGACTTTGGAGCTCTGCCATCCAGATGGAGTTCCTGGCTTCTGGCCTAGGTCTGGCCCAGCCCTGGCTACTGCAGGCATCTGGGAGGTGATGGGAGCTTTCTCTCTCTCTCTCTCTCCCTCCCTCCCTCTCTCTGTTGTTCTGCTTTTCAAACACTTAAGCCAGATAAAACTAAAAATATCTGAATTTCTTGGTGAGCTCTTGCTTCCTCTCCTGCTTGTCACTGCTTCTGCATCCTACTTCTTTAAAAAATTTTTTTTTTAATTTGATAGCATTTCAGAGAGAGAGAGTTCTCTTCCACTGGTTTGCTCCTCCAAGGACCACAATGACCAGAGCTGAGCTGATCCAAAGCTGGGAGCCAGGAGCTTTGCCTGGCTCTCTCATGTGAGTGCAGGGGCCCAAGACCCACATAGCTGCTGCTGCTTTCCCAGGCTCTTAGCCTGCTGTGCTACCATGTCAGCCCCTGAATCCTACTTCTTATGAGATAAATGAGAATTATTGTAATTTTTACATGTTTATGCAATGCATTTTTAAAAAATTGTCTTTATTTGGAGGATGGAGTGATCAAAAGAGAGGAGAGAGAGAGAGAGAGAGAGAGAGAGAGCTCTTGCAACTTCTAGCTCACTCTCCAAATGGCCATAATAGCCAGAGCTGGACTGAACCAAAGCCAGGAGCCAGGTCATTCCCCTGGGTACCTCTTGCAATTTTTTTAAAATCTCTTTCGTGATTCTTGAATCTTTATACTTCAGTTTTGTGGATGACATGAAATTCCTCCCAAGGTGTGATTACCCAGTGTTATCAGACTGAGTAACCCCAAAATCGGTCCACTGGCACCAGTCCAGGAAGATTGTTTTGGCATGTTGCTTAGGGGGAAAGGCTGAGACCTCCTACGCAGTTACCAGGTGCTGGGCTGCTTCCGAGACCTGCTTCAAAAGCCCTTTTGTTTCCTCCCTCATGAACTTCGTTGGCCTTTTTCACACACATAGGCTTCCCTCCTGACGCAACAGCTGCTGTTGAGTCCCAAAATTGAGACTGCTCATCCAGTACATAGGCAGCCAGTCACTGACACTAAGATTTTGGAGAAAAGCAAGTGTTTGCTGCAAAGCACAGAGCAAGGAATTAGGCAGAGGATGTTCCATTTCTGGACTCCCCAAGGGAGTGAAGGAGTGAGTCTTACGATCTAATGTCAGATTTGAGCAATGCATTATCAGCTCCTGTGTGGGTTTCTAAGTTCCACATGAACTTAGATTGGTTAGTGATGGGGCTGATGTTTTGCCTGTGGAGCGACAAAGGCAGGCTCCAATGAGTTCTGACCTAAGGGTAGTTGAGTGTCAGCTTTTATTGGCATTGTTGCGTTCCCTAAAAGCTGTTAGTATAGAGGCTAGCACTGAGACATTAACTATAGGGGAAATTTGAATCTTTGTGATTCCTTTAGCATAAAGGAAGGAGCTGCATGTTAAGGAAGAATATTGGGACTAACAAAGTTAAATCAAAGGCATTATGGGTAAGAAGTTTGTTCAGCCCCTTTTTTTTCTTGAACCTCCTCAGTCCTGAGGGATATAGAGTCCATGATCTCTCTGGCTACTTCCTCCTAAAATGGGTGGTGGTAAGAATTTTCCAGATTGGAGGAGAGGAAGTAAAAGATGTTCCTTCTCCAAGACAGTTTCCATTCCAGGTTCAACCAATGGCATGTTCTGTACGAGGTGGGACTTGGCTCAGGTGGTTTCTGTGTTGTTTATCTTACAGGTGTATCATCCTTTGACAGTGACAACAAAATCCTATACCTAAAATGCAAACCAGAGAGCTTAGCAGTGTTGTTCCTAGCAACTTTCAGTCCCAAACCAGGAGCAGAGCCACTGATTTAGGCTCAGTGTGGGGCCATACATGGCAATAATCTGGGTATATGTATCTATGTTGAGAGAGCTATCGGGGATATACACACCATCCTGCTATAATCAAGATACTCATTCCCTCATGGGTTACAGTGAGAAAGTTCCAAGCCATTTGATTTTGAAGGACTCAGTAGAAAAACTTCAATAAGAAAAGTCCTCTTTCCCTTTAAGTGACCCGTGTGCATGTCATACAGTAAATGCATACCTCAAGTCGAGATAGATGTTCATCTTTTCACGTCTTCCAAGACACAGATGGAGGCTATGTGGATGGCCTTTTGGGCCAAGGTAGCCATTGGCAATTCTTTTCAGAGTTTCCTGGGAGGTTACCATTGTTCATTCTATGTTAAGTTGCTTTTACTTACAAAGAATTCCAGGTCTGGAATCTCTAAGGGGGCGTTGGTACAGGTCCAGTCTGCTGGCACATACTGTTCAACAGTCAATAATCATTTGGGTGTCGGTTCCGCTCAGTGGTCTGGAAGCAAGCTAGTTGAATTTAAAGAGGATAAGGTTGTTAGAATAACACTTAGGTTATCAAGTAACATGGCTTGGTATTCCCCAGGTGATTGCAAGCGTTGTTACAGGAGCGGCAGTGAATGGCTTTGCCACCTTCAGCTCATCACCAGTGGCTGCTGGCATGTAGGTCAGGTCATCCTTGGGTGACAATGTCCAGATTTTGGGGGGATAAAACATGCCATCAGATGTCTGTGTTTCCCTGATTTGGGGTTGATGCTCTCAGACTTAGTCCTTGCTTTCAAAGGTTTGGCAATCCACAACCTCCAGGTGGGTGCCATGGACAGCCCCCAGCCAGGTACTGTGTACAGATCATAGCAGAAGATGAGAGGATTCCATGCACCATAGTTCTAGGCAGCATCTCTTGAAATGGTAGCCCTCTATAGAGACTGGCGTTCTGACAGTCTTTTGCTGCAGTTATGATCAGGTAATCATGTTTAAGAACCCTTTCTTCCTAAGTTCTTGACTTCATGTGCTTGTAGTTAAGCCTCACATCAATGTCTCCATCTTAACTTTTAGATTTCCTCTTGTCATCTTTTCTGGAAAACATCATCTATGAATCTTCCTGAAGCTAGATTATGTTGGTCTCTCATTGCCAGGGTGCACTTGTCCGGGTTAGTTGGTCTGACCTGGTCCCATGTTGGGAAGATATGATGAGCAATCAAGAGTCCATGTCAAAACCCTGTTTAGCAATATCTGAATAACAAAGGAGTTTTAGAAGGCGGAAGTTCTTAGGCTAAGTATCTTGGGAGTTCATTGTTCAATTTTTCCTTTTCAGTTCTATGGGCGACAGCTGTCAGCTCAAAATGCTGGGCCAGCATTATCTTGCTGAGAGTCACATTTCTGTTGAATTCTGACAGGCAAAAAGCACAAACTCCAAAATGCACAAGAGCACCACAAATCAAGGCTGTATCTGAAAAACAATGAACAGAGTTACAATCTAATTATAGGCATATCATAGTTGACTGTATAAGTACAGCAAGAAAAGTTAATTAACCATATTGTAATCTCAGATTGAGAAAACTTCCAAAGTCAGAAAGCTTTCCCAAGTTAGATTTGAATTTGTTTTTTGAACTGTAATATCTAATCTTTCGAAGTTTTTAAGCTCTATTAAGAGGTGACAATTTTATTGACTTCCAGCAAGTCTGGGAAGCTGGAAATCAGGTATTCTGTATCTATTTTTAGATATGGCAATGTTTCAAATTCTTAATGAATTTATGCAGACACTTGCATTGCCATAAAAAATTCATGAGCGTGTGTGTGTGTGTGTCCATCCGTCTGCGTGTGCTTTGACTTGGGAGGGATTTGGTAGAAAAAATAATTTTTTTTTATCCTTGTTCACAATAACTTACCTTACCAAAATGTTGCAAATCCTAAAACTTCCAAGAAGAATAGCTCTAAGCCTAGGAAACAAAATATTTAACTGTAGAACCAATAGTATTTTAAGGAAAAAAAAAGTTCAGATTTTACCAACTCATTGAATTTTATGTAATTTTGTCATATTTGACCTCTATTAGCACTCTCATAAATCTGTTAGTTTCTTTGTCAAGGTCCTGGAAATTTTTAGTTCATTCGCTGGTCTTTTGTCAGAAGCCTTGATATACAAGTATTTGTTAGCCTTTTCTGATTATAAATGTTTCCAGAGAAGAGCCAGAACTGTGTGAATGACAAAAGACTTGAAATCACCATGATTAAAATTTGAATAATAGTGCAGCAATCACAAGCAGATTCAGTTACTTTTGCTCTTTTTACAACATTCTAGAAAACACAGCAGTTTTTCACCGAAATATCCCATTCTTTGGGCATTCTAGGCTCGTGATGGGAAAGGACAATCTCCAAGATTGTTGAAAGGTCCCTCAGCTCTCTTTTAGACGGTCACACCAGGAATACCAAACCTCTATAAATGTGACATAACCTCTAGAATGTTCTTATCACAGCGGCAACAGATCTATATCAACACAAAGTATAGGATCATTTCACAATGCAACAATGCATTGTATGAAACCATATGAGCCTAATTAGCTTTTGTGTATACAAAATGAGAAATCTATTGTTTGAGGCACCCAGAGACCCAGTTGGAATTCATGAAATCAAAAGACTTCATTTAGTCTTTGACTCTGGAGATGCCTGTCAAAAAACTCAGATGATTTTGGTTTTGTTTTTAAAGATTTTATTTTATTTTTATTGGAAAGGCAGATTTATAATGAGGAGAGACAGAGAGAAAGATCTCCCATCTACTGGTTCACTCACCAAGTGGACACAAGGCCCAAAGCTGAGCCACACAGAGACCCAGAAAAAGCTCTTGGCTCCTAGCTTCTGATTGGCTCAGTTCTGGTTATTTTGGCCAATTGGGGAGTGAAGGAGCTTCCTCTCGGTCTCTCCTCTTCTCTGTATTTCTGACTTTCAAATAAAAATAAATCTTTTTTAAAAGATACAAACCAGATTTAAGAAGCATTATGAAGTGGTCAGTAGATTATTTTAAAATAAGTAGGTATCCTATTATATACTTAGTTCTTTTAAGGGTCTGTTCTCCAGCCATCAGAACCTTCAAAAGACAATAAAGAATACAAGAGACTCTCTCCAAGGTGCTGGCATTGTGGCAAAGAGGTTAGAGCCACCACCTATGATGCCGCTCCCCATATAGGCAGAGGTTCATGTCCTGTGGCTCCACTTGCGTGAGAAAAGCAGCAGAGGATGGCGAAGTGTTTGCCTACTGGCCACCCATGGAGGAGAAGGAGCTGAACTTGTGGCTGCTGGCTCTGGTTAGGCCCAATCCTAGAAAGTGAATCAGAAGGTGGAAGATCTGTCTGTCTTTCTGTCTCTCTCTGACTTTCAAACAAATAGTTTTTGGCTTATTTAAAAAAAAAAAAAAAAAAAACGCTACTTCCACAAAACACAAAAATCTTTCTTTCCTTGGTTGATTACCAAAAGAAAAAGAGAAGAATTAGCCCATGAAATCATCTCATTACTTGGAACAATCCAACTGTATCAAGAAGGGCCTAAAGAATCAAATTATTCTGTTCCTCTAGTCTTCTAAAATAAACATTTTTTTCATGCGAGATTATCACGGAGTCAGAGCCAGGAAGAGAGCAAGCTTGCAGGAACTGACTAGCAAGCTAAGGCAAAGGGTCCCCAAAGCTATTCAGAGAAGCTGAGATTCAGAAGTCATTGAAAAGAAAAACACGAAAGATTTCAGCATTAAAGATCACGACTTTGTGCAAATATTTGCTAACTTAACAATAATTTTTAATGACTATGTTTTAACACAGGGCACCAAAATACCTTTGACTATAATGCTCAATTTTGTAAAATGATATTAACAGTTGCCTTCCACTCTTGCCAAGCTAATCCCACACAAGATTCATTCTCCTTAAGCCTTCTACAACCTTCTTCTAGCCCCTCAGGCGTTGGTCTTGTACTGTTTCTCTTTCTGCTTTTGAAGAATCAGTCCCTTTGCCTTAGAACCAATGCTACTCTTCTTTCCCTTAACCAAAATATTCCTCTCCTACCCCTTAGCTTTATTGACCAGACACATTTGTTATTTTAACACACAGGGTTTTTCACTCCTATTTTTCTCATGTTTATTATGACATATTGATTAGAAGTATTTCTTGTTGTAAGGAACTTAATTATTAGCGAGAATCTAGTTAGCAACTGTGAACTGCCATTTGCCAAAAATTTATTAAAACTTTAGCTAATATTTCTAACGGCTCTGATGGAGTTTCAGAAGCCAAGAGCAATATGAATTCATACTTAGAAAAAGTTCTCTCTTTTATATTTACCCAAATTTGTTTTTTTTTAAGGATTTATTTATTTTTAGTTTGAAAAGGCAGATTTGCAGAGAGGAGACACAGGAAGGTCTTCTGTACACTGGTTCACTCCTCAAGTGGCCACAATGACTAGAGCTGGGCTGACGTGAAGCTAGGAGCCAGGAGCTTTTTACAAGTCTCCACCGTGGGTACAGGGTCCCAAAACTTTGGGCCATCTTCAACTGCTTTCTCAGGCCACAGGCAGGGAGCTGGATGAGAAGTGGAGCAGCCAGGACACGAACCAGCACCATGTGAGATTCCAGTGTATGCAACACAAGGATTTAGCCACTAGGCCATTGTGCTGGGCCCTACCTGATTTATTTTGAACAACCATGCTTAGATAATGCAAGACATTGAAATATTAAGTAATCACGGTTAAGGCATTTTCTTCTCAAAGACAGACCCTAGAACTTAAATTGTACCCTATACACAGGACACAATGAACAATGCATCATAGCTTCACCTGCATATGTGTCTTTATGTCAAAGTCATACCTGTATGATTTTCCATGTCTACCAAAAATACGTATGACCTCTGCTTTGCTAGCAAATCCAGACAAAAATATGTGTTAAGCAGTTCTGAAAACATCTTTGCTTTCTTTGCCAGCAAGTTTAAAGCTATCAATCAGAGGTGTAGTTAGGTCATATGGCTCAAAAGACATCTGGGTTAAGTTTAATTAATGTGAGTGTTCATTTCTCCATTTTCCAATCCAAAATTGATTTGTGAGACTTTACCCTTTAGGTACAGCAAATGACAGGTTCAAGTGCATAACACACATTACAGTTCTCACTCTACAAAGATTATGATGAAGACAACATGGACCACACAAACCACAGGAGATTTTGGACAGCTAGCAAACACCAGAGTGTCCCTACCCTGGACTCCAGCCTTCCACTGCAAGGAAACCCAGTCCTGCCCCTCTTAGAAGCAAGTGTCCCTTTCTCAGGGCCCAAAAGACCAATGGGCTGAAATGTGCCACAGCCTGATCCAGAATCCTAGAGGAAGTAACCCAGTCCTATCAACCAGAAAGACGAGAGGAAGACAAAACTGCTCTTGAGGTGACTCACCTGAAACTAAGTCATACCATGGGTTGCCCAGCCATCTCCAAAGGCAGACATCTCTCTCTAGCTGTGAAGGAGAAGGTCCAAATTGCCTCAAGAGATACTACTTCACCTCAGCAGGCATCGAGTGTTATCAAGGACCAAAACTGTCTCCCAGTTCCAAGCCAAGTTAAGTCTAGATTCTTCTGTCCATAAGGTACCCCACACTGATGGTCCCTAGGCAGTAGTGAGAGACTAGGAACCTGCTACTAAGGCTAAAGTTGTTTAGGCAACTGAATGGAAGTTCCAGGGTATCTGCTAGCCAGCAGCTGGAGTACCATGGGCAAGATAGATCCTCAGGGCTGTAATCTCTTCATGATCACCATTTTGTTTTGAATACCCCCAAAACCAGTTGAAGAAATTGCTATAGAACCCCAAAACTGAGTCTGCTCATCTGACATGCAACAAGCTAATCACTGATACAGGGATGGGTGGTGGTGGTGGATAAAAGTAGGTGTTTATTGCAAAGCACATAGCAAGGAGTCAGGCAGCTTATATTCAATTCCAAGCTTCCCCCATGGAGTAAAGGCAGTGAATCTTATAGTGCAAAGTTAGGAATGAGCAATGCATCATTAGTGTGTGTGTATGCGTATGCGTGACCTCCCTTTGATGGGCCAGTGATGCAAGCCAGCGTTTTCCTTTGGAATGGCATAAGCAGGCTCCAATCTACTCAGGTCTAGGGGTAGATTGGGTGTCAGTTTATCTGATCAGGGCCTGCAGGTTGATATGCTACACATAGGAGAAATTCAAGGCTTGGCCTGATGAAATGAACATCAAAGCCATTGGGAGGTAAGGCTCTTGGCCTCGCTCATACTCCAGCTAATCAGCAGTGGTGATTGGTCCACTGAATAGTGACAGGAAGTAGGAAAGACCAATCAGAGTCCTTCCCTGAGAGAACATGCAGATGCTGCTGAGATGAAACACAATGACGTTAGAGAAGAGGGGAATACGTTTTTGTATTTGTGCAGGAAAGAATTCAGATGTGGGACAAAGAGCAATGATTAGCAAGGGAACAAGATTTAATGGGTTAAATCATCCATCAGAACAGGTAGGTCCCTTTCCGACAGAATCTGAGAGTCAGTGTCAGGCCAGATTGGGATAAGCAAGGTTTTAAGATTTAATGGAGACAATGCACTGAAAGGCCAGGCAGATAGCTCAGGAAAGAGCTGAGAGCTGAGCATGCAGACTGCACTCAGACAGGGGCTTAGAAGGGGGTTGAGGTCGAGTCATTCCTACCATTGTTCCTTCCCCTTCTCCAGGACAAGGATTTGTTGGCTATGAGTTAGGTAACACTCCTCCCAAAGTTTCACTTCTCAGTGCTTTCAGACTCGGTAGCCCACCTGGTATTAGGCAGAAGAGCTTCCCCTTAGGGCCAATGAGTCGATTGGTTAGTCCTTTACCTGCAATTGACAGCACCCCCATGTGGGGACTGGTTCATACCCTGGCTTCTCCACTTCTCATCCAGCTCCCTGTTTGTGGCCTGAGAAAGCAGCGGACGATGGCCCAAGACCTTGGGACCCTGCACCCATATGGGAGACCCAGAGGAGGCTCCTGGATCATGGCTTCACATCGGCTCAGCTCCAGCTGTTGCAGCCATTTAGGGAGTGACTCAGCATATGGAAGATCTTACTCTCTGTCTTTCCTTCTCTCTGTAAATCTGCCTTTCCAGTAAAAATTAAATATTAAAAAAGAAGAGCTTCCCCTAGGTTGCTTTTCTTGAGGGAAGTTGTGAAAGTTTTCTTGCCCAGTGTTAGCAGGATGGGTAACCCATTTGGAGCAAAGTAAAGAAGACACACCTGGGAGACCAAGACCACTCCTAAGCTATCAGGGTCTGAGCAGGACTTGTTAGTTTGAAATACTGTGTGTCCCCTGAGCTTTCGCGGATGCTTTGCTTTCCTTGGACCCCTCTCACACACATAAGCACGTTTCTAACTTACTACCTAACAACAGCAGTAGCTGTGGCAGGCAGAAGCAGCATGGAGCAAGTCTTCCCACAGCATGGAGCGAGTCTTCAGAAATGTCGGCCTGTGGGGTGGCACAAAACAGAAGCACCCAGTAAGCAGAGAGAAGGTGCCTACAGATGGGTCTGACAGTCTGGATAAAAGTTCAGGGTCCTCCAAATGCCTGTGTGTCAGAGGCTACATGCACAATGTATTAGTAATTAGTAGGTTAGTGACAGTGATTAATGGATTAAGAGTAGAGACTTAATCCGGTTGCGGTGTCTGAAAGTAAGGCCTTCAGGACATGACAAAAGCGGATTAAGTTGCTGCAACAGAATCTCTGTGATGCAATCACGGTGACTTTATTTTCTAAAGATCAATTATTCATTCATTTATTTAATTGAAAGGCAAAGTGACAGAGAGAGATCTTCTACCCTATGGTTCATTTTCCAAACAGCTGTGACAGCCAGGTCTGTGCCTGGCTGAAGCCAGGAGCCAGAAATTCCATCCTGGTTTCCCACCTGGATATCAGGGAAGCCAAGTACTTGCATCATCTGCCATTGTTTTCCCAGACACGTTAACAGAGAACTGGGTCAGAAGTGGAGTCGCCAGGACTTGAACCGCCAACTCTGCCGTGAGACACTGGCATTGAAAATGGTGGCTTAACCCCCTTGCTCCTCAAAGTCAGCCCCCATGAGAGAGGCTGCCTGGCCTATCGCCATCCTCCTCCTCCACACACTATACCATCCGCCACTCATTTCACACACCAGACCAATTGGGCCACCTGATCTTGGACTGCTAATCTCCCAAGCCAAGAGCAAACATGAGCCTCTCCTTTGAAGGCAGTGTTGTCTGGGTGCAGAAGCTTCAGTGACAAAAAGTTGATGGAGAAGAACAGCAGCTGTGACTCTGGTACCCTGGCTCCTGGCCCTCAGCCACCAGCAGCACCCCCAGCTGCCTGAGTCCGTGACTCCCCTTTCTGCCAATCCCAGTTCGAGTGGAAGTGCAGTTCCTCACTCAGAAAGTCTTGATTGGGGTGGATGTTTGACCTAGTGGCTAAGATGCCCGTTTTCCCAGGTCAGAATAGCTGAGTTCCCTGTCTGGCTCCTGGCGCGAGTGTACAGCTCACGCGGAGTGGCAGCTCAGGCGAGTGGCTTCCCACGGCCTACATGGAGACCTGGATGGAGTTCCCGCTTCCTGGCGTCAGCTGCTGGTGGATCGTTATGGGCATTTAGGAAGCTGACAGGCAGATGAAGTGCTGTCTCTCTTCTGCTCTCCCTCCCTTTCCCCTAAAGCTAAACATATACATATGCATGTAAAACTTTAAAATATGTATTTGTTTGAAAGGCAGAGTTACACAGAAAGAAGTTTTCCACCTCTAAGCACTCTAGCACTCTCTGGGGTATCCAGAGAAAGGAGGGGAAATCAGAGAAACACAGGAGCCTACTTTTAATCTTGGGCCTGCTTTACAGCACGTGTCTTTCAATTCTTTGTCTCTAGCCTGTCTTTTATATTTTGGGGACAGCAAGAGAATTAAGGGCTATTTGTAAAGGCATGATGGATGCATTGCAACAGCCTCTGAGCCTACTCTTCTGGTCTCCTTCATTCACCACAAGGAAGTGTGGATCTGAAAGGTTACCCAGGGTGTGAGAACCTGGCTGTGTGAGCGCAGATGCTTCCCACATATGGAAAACATTCAGGGAAATCGTTATTGGTTCAGTTCTAGCGAGTGGATTCTTGAAGCAAAAGCAGAAATTTTTTTAGCAGGATATGCCTTGTGTCTAGGAACAATAGGGACCTTCACAGACCTACAACAGCATCCCTTTAGGAAATGGACAAAAGCCAGCTGTCCTGAGTTCTTCACCCACAGTGTACACTGGGTGAGCTAGGGCTTGCAGAGGCTTTGAGGCCTCCAGAGGGCGCTCTTCTACCTGCAAGTTTTCCTTTCAGCCACTTCCCATCACAGGCCAGAGAATTCTGTTTCCTTTTAAAATGCAAAGCTGATTCCCATTAGCCACAGAATCCTCGCGTGAAACTGAAACCGCCGGGAGCTGCCAAGTGCGCTGATCCCTGTCCGTGCTGTTTCTCGTGCGTCGTGTCATTCAGTGTGGTCCCCAGATGGCCGGGGAGGAAACCAGAGCTTAGCAAGTGGCCTCGCAGAGATTTGAGTGCCAGAAACACCTGGTACCAAGCCCTTTCCAGCTTGACAGCTGGTCCTTGAGAGTGAGAGGAAGCACAAACTGATAAGTGATGCTGTGCCGGGGTAAGGGTTGTGGGAGGGCAGGCCTGAGATGGGGGCTGAAGCTGAGTGTGGGCGTGGAGCCACTCTGAACTTGAAGCTCGGCCCTGCTTACAGCGTGGCTCCGGGCTTTCACTCTGACCCAGGGCTACAGACAGCCCTGCAGATGGCCAAGCTCAAAGCCCTGCCACTGTGTCGAGAGCCACACCAGCGCTGGCTGCCGTGTGTGCTCCAGTGACTGTCCACCGCTGTCGGTGGCAGGAAAGCAGCGGAGCTCTGGAGTGCCAACCTTCAGCCCTTGGCACTCTGACTAGGCTCACTTTAGCTCTTCATCGAGAACAGGCTCTGAGCACGTGGGCCCGCTGCAGCCGGCTGAGAGCCCTGCTGCTCGGCCTTGCAAGTGTGGCCAGTGACCCAAGAGAAGCTTATTTCTGGTGGAGTAGACAGGAAACCCTGCTTCTTAATTGCCATGGCCCTGCTGCCTCTATTTGGGAGCCTGGAGTGGTGGACACTGTCCATTGTCCTGTTTGCCATTCCTGTTTCTTGCTCCCTGCTGAGAACTGTAGAATTGTTCCAGAAAGGCAGTGGGGCAGCCTCCTAATTCTGGGAGAAGGAGGAACCCTACATCACTGCCTCCCATGATGGTACCTGAGAATCAATTGGGAAACTTCTAGAAACCCAAAAAATGTCTGGCTCACCCCAATGATTCCTAGTCTCTTGCTCTGGCATGAGTCTGAGTATCTGGAGCTTCACATTCCCCAGGTGACAGGATTTAGAATCATAACCCCCCCCCCCAATTTATCAAACTAATCAACAGCCGTCTGGGTTTCAGTAACTAGACCTAAACTGCTGGTTGCTCAGGGGCCTCAGGCTCCCAAGTTCAAGTTTTGTACATCTGCTCGCTGGCAATCCCACCCCCTGCCTTCCCCTGCCACTCCCTCGAGGGCAGAAAGAGCAAATGTGTACACTAAAGCTTTCTGTCCAAGATGCACCCTCCTTCATTCCCATTGTACTGCTTAGAGAACAGCAGGAGCCCATAACTCCATAACAAAAACCCAGGAAGGCTGGTGTGCATGAGAAATGAGTACCTCTTGTTGAAGCAGGTCAAACCACATATTCCCTTCACTGCCTGTTCTTCACACAATTTGTTAGTCAGTTGTCCTGCATGGAAAGATGTTGAGAGTCAAGCAGGGCCCTTCAGCATCCCCAAATAGGAAATGCAGTCAGATCATCAGGCTAGATGTCAGAGGCAGGTTGCTAGTTGCGTCTGAGTCCACTTGTGCCATTGTCACAAGGTATCTGAGACTGGGTAACTTACAGAGATTATGGTACTACTAAGTCCAAGTTCATGGCACCAACAGGTAGTATCTGGGGAGGGCCTGGTCATAGCTTGGAAGATATCACCTTGAATACCGCTTCCTCAAAAAGGGACATGATGGGATGTAATGGAATAAAAGGGCCTCACTAGCTCTCTCCAGTCCCTTTTGTAAGGACCATCTGGACCAAAGCCAGGAGCCAGGAGCTTCTTCTAAGTTTCCCATGTATTTGAAGATACCCAGGGACTTTGACCCTTTGCTGCTGCTTTCCCAGACCATTAGCAGGGAGCTGAATTAAAAGTAGAGCAGCCAGGATATGAGCCAGTACCCATTTGGGATGCCAGCACTACAGGTAGAGCCTTAACTTACTATGCCACAAAGCTGGTCCCAACATACAAATCATGACAGAACCTCAGTCCAGAATCACCTTCTTGATGCCACACCTCTTAATGGTGTACACTGGGATTGAGGTTTCCACATGGATTGTGGCAAGAACACAAAAGTTCAAGCCATACCAAACGAACTTCCGTATGTATGTCCCAATGAGAAACCCTTCTCCCACTGATGCTCGCCATGACCATGGCATTCACATAGGCCAGAAAATGATAACTAATCCAAGTAGGGTTAGTGGTGTGCTGGCTGAGTTATTGCTTAACATTCTCTGAAGCCCACTGTAGGATGGCTTCCCCTCCCTCAGCTGAGGTTTCCTGGGCTAAGCAGCATGCCAACCCCCAGAGCCGAGGGCAAGGTCTTCCTAGAGCATCTGGGATGCTTGGTTTTGCACGTTAACTTGACCAGGCCACAGTGTGCCCAGCTATTTGCTTCAGTTATTTCTGGGTGAACCTATAAGGGTGTTTCCAGATGAGATCAATATTTGAATGCATAGACTGAACAAAGCAGAGCTCCTCACCAGTGTGAGCAGGCATGACCCAACCCACCAAGGCTAGGAATACCACAAAAAGGTGGAAGAAGGGAGAATTTGCCTCTTCGAGCCTATGTGCACCAGGACAATGACTTTCTCTGCTCCTTGCCATTGCTGGTTCTCAGGCCTTTGGCCTTTGTCTGGTACCTACACTTTGGACTCACCAAGTCTCAGGTCTTCCAACTATGTCACCTGCCTTCCTATGTCTCCAGCTTGCAAATGGCAACTTGTGGGAACTCTTGGCTTGCTGTATCACATGGGCTATATCTATGATAGATCTTCTTATGTGCTTATAGGATATATGCATATTATTTATATACATGTGAGTATGTATAATACACACACACATAATCTATTGATTCTGTGTCTGGAGAGTCCTAATACATCATTCAACGCCAGCCCAGCCATCATCTGCTGACCTCTAGTTCTGCTGTTCCATGAACTCACAGACCTCAGGTATAACCCATACATGTCATTTAAACCTACCACATTTGGGGGCAGGTCATCACACAGCAAATGCCAGCTGACACACTTAGCACAGTCATACGCTGAGTCTGTTGAATACCTTGAATGTTAGTCTCCAGTGTGAACAAGGTCTGGCCAGTGGTGTAGAAGTGCCATGAGCTGGCTGTGGACCAGCTGCTTAAAAGAAAAACACAGACATTTCCCTTTCCCTTCTGATCGGCTGTTTCTGGGGAGAAGATGAAGACAGGGAGGCAGATATACTGCATGTACTAGATAAATCAGGAATGCATGACAGCTTGCACTGCCTCCTTCTGGACTGATTGAGGCTAGAACTTAGCCCCTTTATGCCCATGTCCAGCGGGGCCTTTAGTGAGTAAGCCAACCCTAATCCACTCTCTTAGAAGCAATGTAATTTCAAGGCAACCTGTTAAGGTTTATCTGCTTCATATTTCTCATGTCTTCTTCGTGATGTTGCCAAGGTGAAATGAGAGTGTCTAAAGCACTTAAGGCCTTTTCAGGGACACCTCTGGCACCAGTTTTGTCCCTGCGGCAATGACAGACACTGGGCTTGCCAGCTTTCCAGCTTTCACTCTAGGCAGTGATCAGAAGCTAGGTAAGGTCGATGGGTAAGACTTTTCACTAAGCTCCTGATTCTGTTGAATATCATCTGCCATGCATAGCTAATGCCTAGTGTAGTGCTGCTAAGTCTGTAGGCTGGGCTGATCTGTTGCTGTGTAACTAATCACCCTAGAGCTTAGTGGCTTTCAGTATCAGTTGCTTTGTTATCATCTTGTGTTTCTACACATTGGCTGGGCTCTTGCTCAGGGTCTCTCCTACGTTTTGAAGTAAGAAAACAGTTGGACCTTGAGTCAACACAAAGGCTTCCCCGGGCACAGGCATGGTAGGAGATACTGGCTGCTGCAAATGCAGCTGGCACTGTTGTCTAGATTCCCCAGCAGTAGTGTCTCCACGTGGCCTTAGCTTCCTCTTGGTGTGGATCCTACATTCCAGGTAGTATCTCTATGGCCCTTAGTGGCATCATCTCAGAAGTCACCATAGCATTTCATTCGTTGTAGTCAGGGGACCTAAGACCTTAAACACCAGCTCTCAGCAGACAGAGTTTTCGAAATGACTCATCCAGGTAAGAAGTTGCTGAAGGACAGTCACGTGGAATACAGAAGGTGGAGGATGGGCAGGTCCTCATGATTGCTAATAACCTTGATTCTGGAGTTCAGACTCGCCATAGAGCTCCCAGCATCTCCGATTTCTAGCTTGGTGACATCAGGCAAGTTGTCTGCTTTTCAGTGAGTGAGTCTATAGAGTGGGGGTGCTGACAGCATCCACGTTGTGGCATGCGGTTGTAGGAGTTAAGCAGAGCCCACATGTCTGGCAGAGTCCGACATCCACGTACGTTAGCTGGTAGGAGGAGGCTGTTCATGTTAACCAGAAACTGACATCTTGCACTGTGCTTCTGCCCCTGACCCCGATCAACTTAGCAAAGGTCTCTGCTCTGTGGACCAAGGAAGGTCTCTTACTATTGTGAAGTTACTAGTATTGCACACAAATAAAATAAGTTACACAAATGCCATGGGCCACTGGGCCTCCCGCTGGTTCATGCTCCAAGTGTTTCCAGTGTGTGGTCAGGGTTGAAAACTACTGGGACAGACATACTCTAACTTATTATCGGTTTTCACCGTGTATTTATGGCTACTTAGACTGCTTCTTCTTTTTCCTATTGTTACAAGCAAGCTATTTGTCTGAAAGCAAGACTTGAGAGAAGCAATTTTGTAGCCAAGCCCATCCACCTGTTGTTGGAAAGCCCCATTCCTTACCTGATAGGACTGTCGGTCAGGCTGCCTCGTGAGGAGGGAACTGGGTGCCCTCAGGTGAAGAAATGTGAGAGAAAATGAGGAAGTGAGACCATATAAGAAGGAAATCAGTCTGATCTTAGGAGTGGCATCCCTTCACTTTCCCCCACATCATCAAGGAGCTCGCAGCTCCAGGGCCAGCAGGTTCTCTCTAAGGCGAGGAGCTCAAAGTTGGAGTGTGCCTTCCCCATCTGTTACACGTGTGGAAAGGACGGCCACAAGGATGGATGTGCACGTCCATCTCCATGCTCTTTGGGTATAACTTACTGTGCTGTGATATAGATCAGGGTTTCTTTTTGCTGCTTCGTGTCTTGTTTTTGTGCAATACGATTCCTCTCTGGGCACTAGAGATGTGATTGCCTCTGTGTACAGGGCAGCAATGGTCTCCTGCAAGTTGGCCCAGCAGGCAGGCAGGGTGGAAAACTCCTGGTGTCAACATATTATTGAGTTCCCCATGCTGTGAACACCTGTTGTTAGCTTTTAAAGTTGTTCCCTTTTCTCTGTAGTTACAAGCAAATTGTTCAGGATTAACCCTATTACATGTCTCCGCCACCAGTATTAACAAGGAACTCTCAAAGAGCCGAATGCACTTTTTTTTTTTTTAAAGATTTATTTTTCTTGGAAAGGCAGGTCAGATTTTTAGGGAGAAGGGGCGACAAAGAGAAAGATCTTCCACCCACTGGTTTACTCTCCAGATAGCCACAATGAGCAGAAATGAGCCAATCTGAAGCCAGGAGCCAGGAAGCAGGAGCTTCTTCTGGGTCTCCTGTCTGGGTGCAGGGTTCAAAGGCTTTGAACTGTCCTCAACTGCTTTCCCAGGACACGAGCAGGGAGCTGGATGGGAAATTTAACAGCTGGAACACAAACCAGCGCTCATATGGGATCCTGGTGCTTGCAAGGTAAGGATTCAACCATGGAGCCATCCCACCGGACCCTGAATGTACTTCTCATGGACACAGCCGCATGCCCTTAGAAGTTTCACACCCATCAGAGTGCTCCTAGGCCACCACAACCTTACCAGCATTTCACATTGTCAAAATATTGAACTTTTGCCAATCCTGTGACTCTTGAACAATTCAATAATGTTCACCATTTATATTTTACTAGAGCTTTAGAACTGTCTGGTTGCATCCATAGTGTCCATGGAACTCTTGAGTAAAGGATGGATTCCTTCTTTATTCTAAGGCAAATGAAAGTCTGGGATTACTTTCAACTTCTTAGCTTGCTCTCAACTATTTGAGGTCTATAGGTTGAAATTTAATTTCTTTCCTTTTTGCTTCATTCCATTTCTGTGTCTTCTTTAATTCCCTTTAATTCCAAGTCTTGAGCTAGACACAAATCCTCATTGGTGTAAACAGAATTTGAAGATGTAGGCCTGGGTAGTACTCGGGATGGAAGGACTTTTAAATGCTCTTAAACAGAATTTAAGGCACTGTAGCCTTAAATTAAAGCCTTAAATTAAATCTGAAAAATGGATTCACAAAGAATAAAAATAAGTTTATTTTGATGCAAAAAACTTGAAATCCATGCACAGTGTTTTTCCAAATATGGATTTTTCATTAATTTCTTGAAGACTTCTCCTAGGTGTACAACATTCATCTCATCAATGATGAGAACAAGATAAAATCCATTCAGTATTTTCGTTCTCTCTCTTAACTTCAGTAACTAAATTAATTTGGGGATTGCTTCTTGATTTTTAAGAAGAGACATGTCTATTTAACCACAATAGATTTTATTGGCTTTTTGGATCCTGTCCGCCCAACACCAATAAATCGAAGGACACTCTTCCTGGGGAAAAAAAAATGCATGAATACTTGTTTTCCAAACCAATTGCCCTGAAATACAAGCCTATTAGGGAATTCTGCTTTACAAGCTGACCAAGGTTCAGAGGGCTGTGTTTCTTCTTTTGACAGTACCCTGGAGTCTTTCCCCAAAAAGGAAAGAACTACGTGCATGCAAAGTGATTATTATAATTACCCAGACTGTTATACTGATTCCAAACAGCCCACCATGGGGCTCTATTCAGGAGATGAGAGAAGAGGGTGGAGAAGCTGCAAGGAAGAAGGGAGGCGGAGGTGTCACTCAACGCCCTGCCTTTCACAGCCCTCTCTCCTGGGGACTCAGCTCTGCTCCCAGCCTTCTCATGACCCAGCTAATCTGGCCCCCAGAGGAAAGGAGGAGCCGAAAATGCTCCGTGGAAACCCATGAGCTATTTGACTATATACCCTTGGAAGCTCTGCATGAAGAGAGACTTCTAATGGCACGCTTTATCCTCTCCATTACCAAGAAAGCTTGGCTTCCATTTGCCCAGCAATATCTACAGTTCCTGAAAAACAATTCTCCCCCAGATTGGCACAGCCCATTATACAATGTGCACAATAAACATCAAGACTTAAGTCAGAAGAGAAACTGACAGGCCAGGGTGGGGTGGGGGCCACATCTCAAACAGACCTTGAAAGTGAAGCAAAAGTCATATTGTAAAAATCTGTAATTTTCTGCCAAGGAGTTACATGAGCAGCCAAGACACTTTGTCAATTCTAATCCTTTCATGAAGTGTGAGCTGGAATATTTCTTAATGGAATGTTGCCACAGGAGTCCAGCTAAGGTCTTGGCCAGCACACTTCCCTGGAAGATTTTGTTTCCCTTGGAATTTACAGTACTGTCTAGTCAAATCTAATTTGACCATCTAACAATTGGGGCATTGTATTAGGCACAGCCAAGCTGAAAATTCACCTTATCCTGCTCCCTATTCATCCTTTGTTTGCCCTTGTGAAAACTGCCCAATGTCTTATCCCATGGAATAAAAGGGTTCAAGAAAAGATGCATGGGGCCCGGAGTGATAGCTTAGTGGTTAAATCCTCACCCTGCATGCACTGAGATCTCACATGGGCACGAGTTCCTGTCCCAGCTGCTCCACTTCCCATCCAGTTCCTTGCCTGTGGCCTGAGAAGACAGTAGAGGATGGCCAAAGCCTTGGGACCTGCAGCCCAGGGGAAGTTCCTGGCTCCTGGCTTTGGATGTGCTCAGCTTCGGCCATTGTGGCCACTTGGGGAGTGAACCAGTGGGTGAAACCAGGTACCTCTCAGGGTAGGTCTGCACACAGAAGACAGACACTCAACTATGTGAACCACAGTCGGCTGCCTAACAGGCTGTGCCTTAGCAAGAAGCTAGACTTGGACGTGGACTCATGACTTGCACTCCGTCACCCCAAGTTGAGATGCCAATGTTTTAGCCATTAGATCACGCCTTCCCCTTCAACAACATACTTCTGTATTTCCTTGCTACTTCTTTGTGCTACCGTTACAGGTTCTGCTTATTCGTGTGTAATACTATCCAAACTATACCGTTACTTTTTACATTACATAGTAGATTGCCTGTAGTTACAAAAATTAAAAATGAGCAAAGGAAAATGTATGTATCGTGGTACCTACCACTGGAAGTATTTTTTTATTTCTTTGCGTGGATTTAGATTTTCATTTGTCATCATTTTCCTTCTCCTAAAATTTTTCTATTAATATTTCTTGTGCAGTTCTGCTACTAATGGATTTTACTAGCTATTTTTTTAACCTGAAAAATTAGTTCATTTTTCCAGTTTTGAATATTTTCGCTGGACACAGAATTATAGTTAGTTTTAGTTCTGGTGCTTTAAATATGTGATTCCACAGTTTTTGAGCTCACGTTGTTTTCCACGAGGAGGTAGCCATCTGCATGACTGTGTTCTTTCAATGTAGTTTGATTACTTTGCTGCCAGAAGTTCACCTTTTTATTGGCTTTCAACAGTTTTTCAGCAATGATGTGTTTTGGGGTATGTTTCTTTTTTAAGTAATTTTATTTTTGATGATGTTTACCTGTTGAGAAGGATGCATGGCTATGTAGACCACTGATTAGGGTGGGAAGGGTCAAGGAATAGGTGAAAGTGGGTGAGACCATTGATTCTAATTTTTTTTCTTCCTCTATCCAGAGGAAGGAAGAGAAAAGGGGAGAAGCTCCAGCCAACATCCTAACCACATCAGTGCCCTGGGATGGGGAACAGCCACTTGCTATCATTTATCATTCCCAGGGTTCCCAATGTGGAGCATGCTCTGAGGGTTCTGCTCAAGTAGTTGTTTTTGTTTTTTGTCTTTAAGATTTATTTTATTCATATTGCAAAGTCAGATATACAGAGATGAGGAGAGACAAAAAGGAAGATCTTCCATCTGTTGATTCACTCCCCAAGCAGCTGCAAACGGCTGGAGCTAAGCTGATCCAAAGCCAGGAGTATAGAACCTCCTCCAGGTCTCTCACATGGGTGCAGGGTCCCAAGGCTTTGGGCTGTCCTCAACTGCTTTCCCAGGCCACAAGCAAGGAGCTGGATGGGAAGCACGGCCACTGGGATTAGAACTGGCACCCATATGCGATCCTGGCACGTTCAAGGCAAGGACTTTATCCACTAGGCTACCGCACCAGGTCCCTCAAGTGGTTTTGATAGTTCTGAAATGCTATAGATTTAGTTGCTCCAAGTATGAGGAAATCTTTCCAAAGTCCAAGGCTGACATAGTCCACCTTAGAGTCTCCACTCACCCAGACACTTGCTGTCAAAGCTTGGCTGGGAGAGTTGTCCTAGTTGTTCTGCCCTCCATCCTCTGTCACGGTACCAGATGTCCTCTAGAGACCTCAGTGGCTGCCTTATCCCCCAGTGCCTCTGTGCATGTCATCCACTGCACTTCTTAGCCACTGAGGAGGCCCTGTTCTGACATGTGCACACCATGGTCAGACCACAGATCCCGTGATTCTCCCCATGGTTGGAGCTCTGAGTCAAGCAGGTCAGTTGTGAGGGTCCCAAAGAAACATCATCTGAGGTGATCCAAGACCTGCCTCCTGTGTGTGCTAGCCAGTACGGGATCTGGTTCTGTCCATCACCCACACCAGCCTACATACACACTGATGCTTGCAATTGTTAGGTCAGTTCTGTCTCCAGCCCCATTTCCTACGCAAACCAATGGATGCTGCAGCCCGCCTAACCCTGTCACTACACATTCGGCCCTCATGTACACCAGTAGGAATTGCAGCCCAGTTCACAAGACCCCTAGTACTCCCACTAGGCCTGTCCCCAACCCTGGTTCCTGCACATGACAATATGTGCAGCAGACTGGTCTAGTCTGTCCCACATCCCATTCAGTTTTTGTACACACCAATGGGTGCAACAGCCTAACTCAGCCCAGCAGACCCTACTCTCTAACCCACTTATACTGGTGGGTGCTGTCACCTGTCCAGCCAGATCCACCCCCAACCTTGGTTCTGCTGCTCACCCATGGGAGCTGTAGCCCATCAGAGGGGTGCCCACACTCTCCCTGCTAAGCCCACTCCCAGCTCCAGATCTTGCACTTTCCAGGTGGTTCTGCAGTCTAGCCTGACAGGACTTGTCCCCCAACCCAGCACTTGCCAACTGATGCTATTGCAAAGCCTGACCAGCATGGACTTTGGTTCATGCATGTACCAGTGGATATGGTCAGTTAGCCCCGCCTGGCTCTCCCACTAGCCTAGCTCACATTCAGGCCAATGGGTGTTGTAGCCCTGCCTAGCCTGGTCTGCCCATGGTCCCAGTTCTCACGTTCATCAGTAAGAGCAGTAACCCAGCAGGGAAGTCCTCGCTGACTCCCTATGGGGCTCACATACCACCACCTTCCCTCTTCCCAAGTGTTACGTGTGCTTCGTGTGTTGGTGGGTGCTGTGGCCCAGTCTGGCATGGCCTACCTAACCTTGGCATTTGCCAGTGGGTGCTGCAGCCTGGCTTGGTCAAGCCTGCCCCCAGTCCCAGCTCATGCTCGCTGGTTCTTCACCCTAACCCAGTCTGGACTGTAGGACATGTTTCTTTGCATTTAACTCATGAAAGGTTTGTTGTGCTTTTTGCATAGGTGAGTTTAATCTTTACACATATGGAACCAGTATTGATAAGGCAGATAAGGCCACTTCAGAGGTCTGTATCCCCTACTGGAGGGCTTGCTTCAAGTCCTGGCTTCCCCACTTCCAATCCAGCTTCCTGATAATCCACATTCAGAGGCAGCAGGAGATGATGACCTGAGTTCTAAGTCCCTGTCAACCACATGGGAGACCTGAACTGAGTTCCAGGCTCCTGAGTTCAGCCTGGCCAAGCCCTGACTGCTACAGGCATAAGCAGAGTGACCAACAAATGGAAAAATCTCTCTCTCCCTCACTCCCTCCTTCCTCTTTCCCTGCCTCCTTCACTTCTCCCTTTTCCCTTTCCCTCCCTGTCTCCTTCCCTCTGCCCTTCAAATAAAATGAAAATAAATGTTAAAATAAATGCAAAATTCATCTATGTGCAGGCATGTTGTGCAATGATACCAGCTAGGAAATAGTATCCCATATTGGATTGTCTGTGGTCAAGTCCCAGCCCTGTTTCTGAATCCAGCATCCTGGTAATGCGCACTCTGAAAGGCAGCGAGTGATGGCTCATGCATTTGGGCCCCTTGCCATCCACGTAGGAGACCTGGCTTGCGGTCTGGGTGCATGACTTGAACCTGGCCCGGCCCTGGCTGTTGCAGACATTTGAGGAGAGAACCAGGAGAATGAAGATCTCTTTTTATTGCTCTGCCTTTCAAATAGATGACAATGTTACATAAAATCTTCATCTAATTTGGAAAGATTTTGGCTAGTATTTTTTTTTTGCCATTTTTTCTGTCCCTCTCTCACTCTTCTCTCAAGGGCTCTGCAGTGAATATGAGGCTACTTGACATTTCATTTCTTAGCAGCTTTTTTCTCTGGGTATTTCAATTTGACCAGTTTCTGTGGTCCTGTCTGGATTCACTGACATTTTCCTGTAGTGTCTTACCTTATGTGAATCTGATTGAGTGAATTTTCCAGGTTAAATGTTGTGTTTTTAAGCTTTTAGATATGAATTTGGTTCTTTTTTTTATCATTTTCATGTCTCTTTTGAGATTCACCATCTGTTCACTCACAACATTTATGCTTCAATTCCCTTGAATCCACCTGAAATTGCTGTTGGAAATCCCAGTCACCTAGTTCTGACATCTGGCTTTCCTTGTCTGTTTCAGCATTGGCAACTTTTTTTCTTTTGCATTTTTCTATTTCCTCATGTTTCTCGGAATTATGGATTATTGAGTTTCTAGGTTTTGTTGTCTTTCTTTAAATCGTGTTGGGTTTTGTCTGGGAAAGCAATAGATAATGGTCCTCCTGTCTGAGCACCTGTAACATATGTGGGAGTCCTACAGACAGTGTATCCCAAACACCAGGCCCACAGGACTCTGTCTTCATGTGTGGCTTTCCTTCTGTGTAACTGAGTGCCCGGAATTTTCAAAGCGAACTCTTCATTTACTTTTACAAGAACTCACATCTATTTTGCACAAAAGCCTGGAGCCTTTCATGCACTTACAACAATATCTTCAAGTTTTATACAAGCTCTGGAATCTCATTTCAACTCAAAGTCCCCTTCTATTCATTCTTTGCTATGCCTCCTGGATTTCTGGTCTTCTTATGCACTCCTGGAATTCACCAGAGATTCCAGGATTTCTGGAACTTGTGCAAACTCTTGGAGTTCCTTCATTCTGCCCACCTCCCAGGAATGCTGTCCTGTCATTCTGGCCAGGATATCAATGTGACTCCATTCTTCGCATTGAATTTCTGACTCTCGCACAATCTAAAAGAACTTCATAGCAAATGTAAAAACCAACAAAACCCAGAGCAATCAAGGGGTTCACTTTGTGCCTTTGAAGGACAGGCTTTAATGTAGACAAGCTTCAACCAAGTTGTACCGCACACACCCACACACACTGGACCTAGGATTCTAATATGTTTAGATATAAACATAAAATGGCTCACACCTATGTTTTGCCAAGCAGCAAGCTGGATGATGTGCTGGGTCTTTGCACTTTGAACCTCACCTGTTCTTGGAAGGCTCACATGAGGCAGGTGCAACCTAGAGACAGTGTAGGAAGATCAGAAGATGGAATCAACAAGGCCTTTCTAACAAATTCTGCTATGGGACTCCCTATACCATATACCCTATTCCTGGGCTACCATCCAGGACCTGCTTTCTGGTTTCTCACATTGCTGTAGGGGTTCAAGGCCTTGGGGCATACTTCACTACATTCCCAGGTACATAAACAGAGAGCTGGATGAGAAGCAGGGCACCCAGGACTCGAACTGGTGATCATTCGGGATGCCAGTGCTGCGGGTGGAAGCTTAGCCTGTGCACCATGATGCCCACCCTACATTTTTATTTCTTTTATTTTTAAGATTTATTTATTTTTACTGCAAAGTCAGATATACAGAGAGGAGGAGAGACAGAGAGGAAGATCTTCTGTCCAGTGATTCATTCCCAAGTGATTGCAATGACTGGAGCTGAGCCGATCCAAAGCCAAGAGCCAGGAACTTCTTCCTGGTCTTCCACGCAGCTATAGGCTCCCAAGTCTTTAGGCCGTCCTCCACTGCTTTCCCAGGCCACAAGCAGGGAGCTGGATGGGAAGTGGGGCTGCAGGGATTAGAACTGGCAATCATCTGGGGTCCCTGTGCACTCAAGGCGAGGACTTTAGTCACTAGGCCACCGTACCAGACCCTATGTTTTTACTTCTTTTTTTTTTTTTTTAATTATCACACATGTAAGAATTATGCGTATTTATGGAGTACTAGCTGGTATTTCATTGCATGTATATATTGTGCAATAGCCAATAAGGCCAAATTCATTCACCCTTCGAGACTTGAACATTTTTTTGTAGTGAAGGAAGAATACAGTCTGTTCAGGCCATCTGCAGTTGCCCTGATGGAGGCAGGGACTCAGTGTTAACAGGAGTGCCGGAGGCATTGAGAACACCGCTCTGCTGCCCTGCCTGGCCCGCTGCAGCCCTGCACAACCCTGCAGTGCAACACAGTCTCCACAGTGATAGCTCCTGCTGGCCACGATGGCAGCCAGCACCAGCCCATCCCCACAATGGCCCTGTCTGCCCCTTCCATGCCCCTTCCATGCCCCACCCAAGTACCCACATCCCCTTCAGTATCATTAAAATTGCATGTCCCCTGTGTTGCCAACTTAGAACTAGTGCTAATGAGAAGTATCCAGTATGGCTGTAGGCTGTGTCTTAACGATGATGTCATTGTGATCAGGTTACCATAAGCAGTACGTTCATTCCCAATTATGCCCCAGACACCAAGATGCTTCTGAAATGTGAAAAGTCACAAGCCAAACCAAAACAAAACAGGGCAGGGGGACTCGGAAATGGGCAACACTCAAGACCTACTGGAAACTCCACCTTCTGTGACTATTCAATTCAGCCCCACCCCAGGCACACCCCCTACACCTTTTGAAAGTTGAGGACAGCCCAAACCTTGTTGAGTGCTCACACTCACTCCTGTGTGTACTTTTTCCTTTGCTTTAAATAAGCCTTGCTTCTCTGCTCACTTTGGCCACATCTCTCCCTGAATTCTCTTTCACACGGAGAGAAGACCCTGACCAGGGACCACTTCCCAACAGCCATCCTGTGCAATGGGTCCTCCGCATTTCTACTTCTGTCTAACTATAGCCTGCCTGGTGAAAGAACCTTTCCCCATCTCTCCATCTGCACTTCTGTCTCCAGCCTCTGCTAACCTCATTGTTTGCGGCTCCGATGAGGAGGAGATGAGCTGTTTTCTAAACTCTACATATGTGTAAGACCATGTACATCTGTCTGCGCTAGGCTTGTTTCACCTGACATGAGAACACCAAAACGTCACCCTTTCTGTGGCAGAGTAATTTCCACTGTGTGTCTATGTATTGAGTTTCCTTTGTCTACTTAATCATTTGTTGGTGGATGAACACTCGGGTTGTTTCCATTTGCTGGTGCTATGGACAGTGCTGCAATAAGCGTGGGGGTGCCGACGTCTCTTCAACAGGTGAATTTCATCTCCCTTAGGTAGATCTCAGGGGTGTGCTTGCTAGACCAGCAGGGTTTGGAATGACCTCCATACCGCTTGCTGGATGAATGTGCCAGGATCCGCTTTGCTCTATGTTCCTGACAACGCTGGCTCTCTCTTGTCATTCTTTATCATAGCCGCTCTTACTGGACGAGGTGATTATCTGGTCATGGTCTTGCCTTGCATTTCCCTAATGATTATTGCCGGTCAACATCTTTGCATGCATTTTATTTGTATCTCTTCCTTTGAGAAATGTCTGTTCAGATCTGCCCATTTTTAATCAGACAGTTTGGGAGTTTTTCTGAATTCCTTGCATATTCTGGGGGTGACTTCCTGTCATTCCTCCCCATTCTGTAGGTTCTTCTCTTTAATCTTTCTTGTTGCTCTGCAAGGGCTCTTTACTTTGATGCAATCCCGCTTACCTGTTTTTGCTTTTATTTCCTGAGCATTTGGGGTTGGAGATATTAAAGAAAATCATTTACCCAGTGAGAATACATTTAAAGCACTGATACACTAATTAAAATTTACCAGGTTTCCTAGTAAAAATATATTTCTTGTGTTCAATTTGTTAGCTAGTAGAGTCTGCACTTTACTTGAAGATGATCAATGCTGTTGGAATTGCTGCTTCTGGGTTCATTCTGAGCAAAGGCAAGCTGGCTGCCCTGGCGCATCCGCGGCTCAGTTGGGAGGCAATCTATAGCATGTAACTTAAACTAATATACAAAATGTCACACAGGGATGTGAGGATGACCTGGCTGTGACATCTGCCATGCTGTTGGTCGCCAGGGTTGGTGTGGCTGACCTGTCCCTTCCATCCTCATGGCTCACAGGCATCCCTCCAGAAGTTGCAGTCTCTGCTGGAAAACATGAGATTTCCCGGCAAAACAGAACCATCCTTCAACCACAGACAGGGGCAAATGTCTGCTGCAGGAGCTAAGACACTGCTCCGGGACATCCACAACCCAAATCTAAGTCCCTGGGTTCAAGTTCCAGGTCCACTTCCAATGCCGTCTTTGTCTGTTCACACACACACTGCAGGAAGCAATGGCGATGGCTCAGGTAGTGAAGTCCCTGCCATGTGTAGGGACGACCTGGAGTGATTCCTGGCTCCTGACTTCAGCGTGGCCCTGTCCTGGCTGTTGTAGCCACTGGGAAGATTTACACATGTATGTCTTTGTCTCTTTCTCTAACACTTGCAAGGGTGAGTGTATGGGAATACAGGTAGCTGTGCTCCCCTGCTAAGACCTTTGAAGAAACCCTGAGATTATTCCATGGTCCATGGGAGCTATTTAAATTCCCCACATATTTCTCTGAACAAAGAGCTAGCATGAGAAAAAAAAAATCTAAAAATCCACGGTCATCATGGTGAGGTAATGAAGGGGAACACCCTGCTGCAAAGGACGGCGGGAATGAAGATGCCCTCCCTCCATGAGCTAACTTCTCAGGGCAGACACCTGCATTTGCTCAGCATCTCTGCTCGCCTCTCTCTCTCCACTGCTCCTGGGTGTGTAGATCTCAAGGCAGCCTGCCGGGGGTGCAGTGGGGTGTGGATCATGGGTCCTGCCGTTGATCAGGCTACACAGGAAAAGGCCAGCCTAGATGCAAAGTATAGGAAAGTAGATTTGACGGGAGGAGCTGCTACAGTTGCAGGTGCCTAATTCAGTTGCCACACCCTAGGGGGAAACAAAATTACTAGTCAAGCAAGGTGCCTTGGAGACAGGGAGAAGTCCTCTGTAGGAGTTGGAGAGATTTTCGGAGTCAGGTCTCCTCAATTAGAGCTGTCTGAGGTTGATCTCAAGAGGGGAGAGCCAGCAATGAGGAGGCAGGTAGCGTTAGGTGGAGGTGGGAAGGGCACATGGAAGACCTGCGGCGGCTGACATGCTTCATAGATGTGAGGAATGCAAGGTGGATTCCCTGGAAGGACAGGAGTCTGGATATTGTATGGAGCTTCGAACGGGAACTTCTTTATCTAGCAGCAGCCCTGACTCAAGCCTTCAGCTATTGCCTCCTGACTCAGCAACACAGCCCTTTTGCAGCATCATTGGAAAATGGCAGAAGGGAAGGGTTCGGATGCAGCCTGCAGGTGTGGGAGTCCCCCCTCTGCCCAGGGACCCAGTGGACCCTTACAGGACCCTTTGCAGGCCATACCCAATGATGGACTTCAAAACTGGCCTGCTACAGAGAAGTACTGAGTTGTGAGTCAGCCCACCCTGCAGTCACAAGAGATGCTGATAACTGCAGAGCAGATCACCCCAAAAGACAGTAACATACTTAGGAAGAGTTGTGTTGTCAGTCTTCATTGTATTTGTTTTTTAAAGGACTTGCCATTTCATGCAGCTTAATTTTTAGTGGTGGCTGTGTTTGAAAGCTGGCTCACAAAATTTCTGAAGTTGTAGCCGTCAGCTCTGGCATGTTGGTGCAAACTGGCTCGAGCGAGCCATCTCAGATAGAGAGGTTACAAATCAATGCGTGCATGAATGGTAGGGAGCTTTGTCCAGACTTCATGGCCATGGTACCCTGCTCATGGGACACCCAAGGGGATCAGTGCTTTGCAGACACACTTGAGGAGATTCGGATCAATTGTGTGTAAACACAGACACTGAGAAGCTTGCCCAAGAACTTGGATCCTGGCATAGCTCTCCTGAGCCTTGGCGCTATAACAAAATCTCCCTGGCCTTTCTGCTTTCAGAACCGCCCTGCTCTCAGAGCTGTCATCACACACGGTGCCAGGCGCTCGGCTGGACAATTATAGACATCATCTTGTGTCACGCTTCCTGCCCCCTGGCAGGTGTACTAAGTCATCATCCTGACTCTACAGACAAGAACACCACAGCACAGAGCTGTCAGGCCGCTCCTCAAAGTGAAGCAGAGACATGGCTTTCTGAGAAATTCCCCGCTCCCATTAGGAGCCCCCAGGGCCACACTGCTCCCCACCATGGCTGGGTATGGTACAAGAATAACACTTGTCACCTTCCTTCTTCTGTGTGCCAGTCCTTAAGCCAAGACATCTTCATGAGCCAGCTTTGGGTCCTGTGGGTCAGCTGCCCGACTGTGTCACCAGCATTGCCTGATGTGTAAGGTGTTGAGTTTGGGAACAGAACAGGAAGGAGGGGATGCTTAATTCAACGGTCATAGAAATTATAGTTCTATTTCTTAGGATTCTGCTTGGCAATCGTAGAAACATAAGCTTTTTCTTAAAAGCCTTTCATGCCCTTGGCACCACTTGATCCTCAAAGGACCCTGTGAGTATTTTGTGTCTTGGAGAGTTCTGACTTGTCCCGCCTGGTCCAAGGTCAGCAGGGTCTGTCTGCTCCCTCTGCACTTCCCAACAAAGTCAGCTGCCTAATGTTAACCATGGAGCACAGTAGTGCCCCACCTTGACACCATGATCCATGGGGGTACGAGCCAGCAGGTGTCTGAAGCTGCAAAGGGCACAAACCCTTTATGTCCCTATGCATAGATACCTGTGATAAAGTTTAATTGGTAAATAAGGAACAGTAAGAACTTGGCAGCTGATAACATAAAGGCTGGTTGAACACAAGCGCCAAAACAACACTACAGCAAATCTGATATCCAAAGTGGCTACTAAGAGTGATTAAAGCGCAGGTGCATAAATAGGATGGAACCACTGCACAAAGGGATTACTCATGTCCCAACCAGGGCACAGCAAGATGGAAGGAGACTATCACACTGCACAGAAGTGTGCACAACTGAAAATTAGTGGCTTATTTATTTCTTGAATTTTCCCTTTAATATCTTCAGACCGTAAGTGGCTACAGATAACTGACAGCAGTTTGAGGCAGAGGGGAGCTGCTGTGTAAATTAAGAACAGTTCCCCTCAAATCCACAGGTAAGCAGCATTTAAGGGACCAGCAGAGTTTCTGGAAACGTGGGACAGATACTTTCTGATGCATGTTTGAACAGAAGACAGAATACTATCTCACAAGTCACAGCATTAGGAACTGAACAATAAGACAAACCTAGAGATCAATATGACTGATCAATAGCATAGTGCTTCCCAGGGTGGGGGTTCAGGCCTCCCTGTAGTAAGCCCAGGACACAGGCTCGGTGCTGATGTCATTTAGCACCTAAGGACACGAAGATGTAATGAGGAAGGGTGTGGCCCTGACTCAAGGTTGACTTCTTAGGGATGGAGTATAAAAGATGGGAGAGAGAAGGAAGTGACATCAAAGGACAGCACTCTCCCCATTCAGTGTCAGGACCACGCCACGTTTCATTGCATGTTTGCAGCCACTGGCAGCTCCACCCCTTAAACAGTAGCCATGAAAATCCTGTTCCGGTGTGTGGTCCTGGCAGGGAAAAGCATTAGGCCATGGTTTTTCATTTCCATGTGTGTGCATCTGAACTCATTTTCTTCACCGGCTTCTGACTCAGCAGCAAAGCTCTGTTGTCATAGTCGTCTTCTGGGAAAGGGCCAGGTGACCCACAGAAGCGTCAGGGCCAAGAGCAGCGTGAGCATCAGGCACATCAAGATGTTCTCGCTAACGTATCCTGACCAGTCTTACCATAACCCCCATTCTGCAGGTAAAAAGACTGAGGTTTGGTAATGGAGAGGTCTGTTTCAGCATTAAGCTCTTCCGTCCTGCGAAAGGATGGAACAGATACAACGCCATCCCCCTGTTTGACACATTTTTTCTGGCAAGCTCGAAAACACAAGAAAAGCAGGAGATGGCATGTGTCTGAGGGAAGGAAGTGAGCCGCTGTGGGAAGAGGATGTTCCAGGAAGTGGAGCCAGAGAGAGGCAGGAAGGGCAGAACTCAGGCTGCCCACCTGGCCCTCCAGCTCCTGGTCCACCCACTGCAAACAGGCTCCAGGCTTGCAGCTCTGGGTGGCGGAGCTAGTGTCTGCATGGAGGAGTGACCTGCTGGTTGCAGTTTGATTTTTCTTATACACCCACACATGCCACTTAACGTCCATGGGATAGTTTTACAGGTTCCAGACTGTGCCCAGTTCACTGCGTGGTCTTGAGGGGAGTTACCACTCCTCTACTGGCTGTCTTTCTAAAGGACTCAGAATTTATAGTCTAGAGGGTTCCGGCCAAATCCATTAGGCAAGACATGTTGCTGAACAGCCTTCCAAACCGAGTGGAGTTATTGCTGTGGATCCCTAAACTGGGTTTGCTAGCCCGACATGCAGAAAACCAGTCACTGACTTGGGGGGGTGGGGTGGGTGTTCATTGCAAAACCCAGAGCAAGGAGTAGTGCTGAATTCCAGTGCTCCCCGGGGAGCTAGGGGTGAAGGTTCTTTTGTTTCTTCCATTTCATCTTGGATGATGTTTTCATAGTTGAGAAGAAGGATGCAAGCCCATGTGGTTAGGACCGCTGAATTGGGGGGGGAGGGGCGAGGAACAGGGAAAAGTGGGCGCGATCATTGTTTCCTTTTTTTTCCTTCTTGTATCTGGGGAAGGAGGAGACACGGGGAGAAGCCACACCCAGGCTCCCACACACCTCAGTGCCTACACCTCTACACTCTGGCTCATGCATGTGCCAGTGGATATGGTCAGTTAGCCCTGCCTGGCTCTCCCACCAGCCTAGTTCACATTCAGACCAGCGGGTGTTGTAGCCCTGCCTAGCCTGGTCTGCCCCTGGTCCCAGTTCTCATGTTTATCAGTAAGAGCAGTAACCCAGCACGGGAGTCCTCGCTGACCCCCTACTGGGCTTACACACCACCACCACCACCACCCCACCCCGAGTGTTACATGTGCTGGTGGGTGCTGTGGCCCAGTCTGGCATGGCCCACCTCACCTTGGCATTTGCCAGTGGGTGCTGCAGCCTGGCTTGGTCAAGCCTGCCCCTAGATTCAGCCCTAATGTGAACTAGCTGGTGTTGCAGCCCAACGTGGCTTGTCCTGCACCCTGACCTGGTTCCACATCTGCCGACGGGTGCTATGAACTGGCCTAGCCTGGCCCAGCCGCAGACCTCACCCACTCGTATGCCAGCAGGTACTGTAACCAGGCTTACTCGGGGTTGCTCCCGGCCTTGGTCTTGTGCTCAGGAATGAAGGTTGTTGCGGATTGAAATCGGGGCTGGGAGGTGCAGGACCAGCTCATGTCCAGGTTCCTGCTCGGCTGATGGCGCTCAGCACCTTCCTCTGACTGCACAGTGATGCTGCAGTTAACGCTAGGGGATCTGTGATGGCCTCGTGGGCTCCAGTGCTCCGGGGTTAGTGACGGTCACAATTACATTCTGCCCACATACACAGACCGCCCAGGACAGCACTGGCCACCAAGGTTCTTATCTCTCGGAGAAGGGAATGACTCCTTGAGTCAGGTGGTTAGAACCTTGTAAGGTCAGCTGATCACTCCCTCAAGTCAGTCTTATGATAAAAGGCAGCCAGGGCACCTTGAGCTAAGGGAGGCAGACAACCATCTGGATCCTGCTTTTACACGATCAGGATTTGGTTTCAGAAAGTTCCTGGGGGCGGGGCCGTGGGGGGGCACCATTGCGCTTGGAGAATGGGGAGAGGCACAGCCCAGCTTGGATGCCTGGCTCCTTCCGGCCCCTGTCTGAGGCAGAAAGAGCTGGGAAAGGTGTCGCCAGCCTTCCAGCCCGCTCTCCTCCTTCCTCTTGGTTAGACACTGCCCTGGGGCCCGGGAAGCTCTGCTTTGGCCATCCTTGTCAGGACCCAGGGAGTTCGAAGGCTTCCTCTGCTCTGAAATTCAGCTCTTGTAACCTCAGGTATGACGAGCTGAGCTGCAGAAGGATTTGTCTCCCTGCTCCAGGGGGTTAAGTGGCTGCCTTTGAGAGGACAAAGCGAGTGAGATGACGTGATAAGATAAGGAGCCCTGTTTTCACCAGACACTCCTGCAAAGAACAGGCTTTTGTTGTGATCCAAAGGATAAGCCTCTGAGCCGCGCATTCATCAGCCGGGCCCTCCTCCCTCTCCCGGGCACTCAGGCCAGGGTGCGTTGAGGCTGCAACTGCTGCCATCTGCTGGCATCCTCGGGTCACTGCAGCCTGCCTGGGCGCTGCAGATGGGTTTGCACAGACGTTTTCTGTCAAGCCCTGAATTACAGTTCTGTCCCAACAGAGGCATTGAGCTCACTGTTGTGGTGGCTGATATCTATTAAGCACTTACTATGAGCCAAATACTATCTTACAGCATCTGTAGAAGCCGACACGGGCACTGATTTTGGTCTCCCTTCAATCCCCAACGCCTGGAAGAGTGCCCAGCACAGTGTAGAAATAGAGTTAACTATGAGATGCCTAAGAACAGGTGAAAAGAGACTGAGTCGTTACCCCTATTTATGGCTCATAAAGTTGTCACTCAGGTAGTCCAAGGCTCAAGGTGTTGTGGGAAAGCCTACAAGGGAAGCTTGGAACCATGCCGGACATGGGCAGAGTTGATCTACCACCCTGGGTGATTTTGGGGGGTGACCAAGTGAGACAAGGGGGGCGGGAGGGACAAGTAGCCCAGGGAGCCAGGACCACTCAGGGCTGCAAGCCACCAGGGCAACAACACCAAACAAGCAAAATGTTGCAATGAACCTTAGGGATTCTGAGCAACCCTAGCTGGGGAGAGATGCCATTGACATTGCTTGTGTTTATGTTTCTAATTAATAAACTTTGACTATGTTGACCGGCTTTAGGCTGGCAGAGCCAGTCAGTGGAAAGCACAGGGAGTTCCTCTCTATGATCTCATGCCCACACGCACACTCACCCACTTCCCCTGTTGCTGACATCTTGCGGTAATTCGGAGCATCCCTCAAGATGCTTAAAAGCCTATCGTGGATACATTATCACTGAGTCCAAGTCCGTGGTTGATATTAGGGTTCATTCTTGGGACTCTGTATTCTGTGGGTTTTGACAAGTGATGGATGTCCTGTATTCACCACAATGGAATTGTACAGCATAGTCTCGTGGTATTAAAATTCCACTGCACCCCACCAACTCGTCGCTCCTGCTCCCTCAGCCCCTGCGCCTCACAGGACCTTCCGCTGCCTCTGTAGTTGGGCCTCTTACAGAACATTTTCACGTTCTGAGTTTATCTGGCCGCAGCCTTTCTGAGTCTTCCTCCATGCCTCTTGGATTTTGACAGCTCATTTCTTTTCATCATTGAGTAATATTCCATTCACTTACTGATGGACAATTCAACCATTGTGAATAAAAACTTCTGTAACCAATGGTGTGACCATCTTCATGAGGACATAAGTTTTCAGCTCATTGGGTTATCACTGAGGAGTGCAATTGCTGGGTTGCATGGAAAATTTCATTTAAAAAAAAAAAAGATTTTTCCAGAATGGCTTTGTTTTGTTCTTGTGGTAAGAGACCTGCAGGCTTGGGTTTTCCACTGTCCAGGTTGGCAAGGCTGTGGGAGGATAGGCTGGGGACTGTACCCTTTCTGTCTGCATCCTGCCCCTTGCTGAGCCAAACCACTTCCCCTGTTGCAAGGGAGAATTCCTCCTCCCCCTAATAAAAAGGATCCTTTTCATGTTTTCATTATTTTCTCTATCTGGAAGATTAAAGCTACAGAGAGACGAAGAGATCAATTTTCGGTCTGCTGGTTCGTTCCTCAAATGGCAGCAACAGCCGGGTATGGACCATGCTGAAGCCAGGAGCTCCATCCCCAACTCCCATGTGGTTGGCCGGAACCCAAGTAGCTGGGCCATTTTCTGCCACCTGCACATGTCCACTAACAGGGAGCTGGGGCAGAAGTGGTACAGCCTCAATTTGAAATGGTGCTCCAATATGGGTTGCCAGCGGCTCAGCCCACTGCACCACAATGCCAACCCAGAGAGGGACCCACTTCAGATGAATTTGAAGCTTTGGCACTCTAGAACATTTGTGATTCCCCAGGTCATCATCAGAGGTGGGTGGAAGAGGCTCACCGCTGTTGAATGGTCAGCAGTGTCAGCTGCAGCTGGGGCTCCTGTGCAGGAGAGCACAGCTACTGTTTGTGTGGCACTTCTGAGTCCCACATGCATGGAACTGGGGCCACTGGAGTCAGAAACACCAGCACTTTCCACTCTGCCTGTTGACAAGTTAACAGCTTGGTCTGCGTCATCCTCCAACTTAGGGTAATTAGAATGTTCTGGAGATAATGAAACAATAAACAAGCTAGGAGTTTGTTTCAATTTCCTTCTTTCTTTAACAAAAAGTTGGTGAAGGGGAAGCTTGTAGCACAGCACGATAAGCCCCCATTTGGCAGGCACTCATCTTGAGTCACAGTGTCTGGGATCCTGTCCCCACTCCAATTCGGATCCTGCTTCCTGCTGCTGCTCAGCAGGTGATGGTTTAAATACTTGGGTCCCTGCCACCCACTCAGGAGACATGGATGGAGTTCCAAGCTTTGGCCAGGCCAAAAGACAGCTCGCTCTGTCTGTCAGTCTCTCTTTTTCGCTCTCTTTCTCTGTGTGTGTTACTCTGCTTTCAAATCATAATAAATAAATTCTGTGAAAAATTCAGTGTGATCCTTTCGAAGTAACTTTAAAAACAAAATTATAAGGCCAACATCAAGCTTCAAGTATAGACAAAAGGAAGGGACTTTTTAAGTTGAGTCTTTAACGATGTGATTTTCCAGAATTGAAAATTCTGATCATTTCTATGCAATTCCATCTCCCCTTCCGGCACGCCCACCCTCTCCCCTAATAAACAAAGCAGCGGGCTTGGTGGTTCAGTCCTAATTCAGAGCATCTCTTCTCCTCATGGACTTCTTTGGTAGCGTCCCTGTTCTCCATGCCTGCCTAGGAAAGCTCCAAGAATGTCACTTGAACTGTTTCCATCTGTAAGGCGAACAAACAAGCTGGAGCGGCTGCTCCAGGGAGAGCTTATTTATGTGTCTGCTTTTATAAGCCCCCATGCGCTGCAAATGTAAACTCGGGGAAGGAACATTCTGCCCTAACGACTTAACTCAATCCAGGAGCAGCCGCCTTGAGTTCCTGGAACCAAGCCAGCTGGATCTTGGTGGGCAGAAGGCAGCATCGTGGGCAGATATAACCTCCCTGCTGCTACCTTGGCTGTTCCAGCCAAGAGTTCCCTCCGGTGGGGCGGGAGGAGGGCTGGGAGAAGGCAGTGAGCACTTCGACCCAGGACTGGAGTGATACAGTTTCTCTTTTTTCATTCTATTGTTTCCTTTTGAGTCCTACCTATGCAACATCACATCTAGACCCATATATTCTTCCTGTTACTTTCATCCCAATGGAAACATTCTAACTTTTTTTTTTTTAATTGGAGAGAGAGAGTGTATGCTCCCATCTGTTTGGTTCAGTTCTCAAATATCCACAGAGACCAGGCAGGGTGGGGGCAAGCTAAATACAGGAACCGGAAACAATCCAGATCTCCCACAAGAGTCACAGGGACCCGATCACTGTGCTGTCACCACTGTCTCCGGGGTCTGCATTACCAGGAAGCTGGAGCCAGGAGTCCAAGTTGGGCAATGAACCCTGGTCTACACGGCAGGACATGAGTGTATAACCGCTAGGCTATCTTTTACTTTTCTTGAATTAACTCTGTTGTCCAAAATTTCCTATAATGTCTTTTTATTCCCCAAAGATTTATTTTATTTTTATTGGGAAATCAGATACACAGAGAGGAGGAGAGACAGAGAGGAAGCTCTTCCATCTGTTGAGTCACTCCCCAAGTGGCGACAATGGCTGATGCTGAGCTGAGCTGAAGCCAGGAGCCCATTTTATTTTTCTATAGAAAAAACATTTTTTTAAGTGAACATATGAATATGGTACAGTTGACACTTCGTGTGGGTGCAGCTCCATGACTTGTAGCTTATGTGTAGCCACCATCATTCTCATACAATCAGAACACAGGATGGTCTCATCATTTTGTAGTCACACCCATCACTACCCCATGCCTGGCAGCTCTTGGCCTGCTCTCCACATCAGAGTCTGTCTAATGGAATCACACAACCCACAACCAGGTGGGGTGGGGCTGTGTCCACTTAGTGCAGCCAAGCAGCCATGTGCACCTGCTGTCCTCTGCTGAGTGAGCAGAATCATGTCTGGGGGGATGTATCCCGATTTGCTCTTTTTTTTTTTTTCCCTTCACCCAAGGTGGAGCTTTCAGTTGGCCTCACTTTTTGGCCATTGGGAGCAAAGCTGCAGTCATTGTTCCTGGATGGGCTGGGAGGTGAGGATGTGTTTTTGTGGTGTAATATCTAGGTCTTATGCAGGAATGGGGCTGCTGAGCCAAGTGGCAGATACGCCTTTCCCGTGATGGACCTTGACCTTGCTGTGTTCCAGGGTGGTTTTCTCATCTCAGTCATCCCTGTAGATGGGCAAAGCCTCTCACCGCAATTTGGACAGACCCCCCCCCAGGGGTCTGTCCAAAGCTTTTGCTCATTGTTTGATTGTTTGTTTGTTTTTAAGGCCACTTGCTCCCTTGCTAGGGTGTATTGAGTGTGTATTGAAGGTGTTGGTATATTCTGGGTGCTAGTTTACTGCTGGGCATATTATCTGTACATATTTTTTCTGTGTCTATAACTTGTCCTTTCAATTCTTCTAGCTGTGTCTTTTCCCCAGAACAAGTCTTAAAATTCTAACAAAGTCTGAATTCTATTGTGGTTCAAGATGATTTTCTCTTATGTTTAATCCTAAAGATTGTACAATATTCTATTTTTATGTTCGTGTTTGGTTTACTTTCACTAATTTTGTTATAATATGTAAAATTTATATTAGTGGTTATTTTCTTACATATCGCTGTCTAAAGATTTCAGCATCATTTTTTTTTCAATGTTATCTGCTTCTTCTATCTGAAAGTCAGAGGGACCAAAAAGGAAATAAACAGCTTCTTTCATCAGCTGGTTCATCCCTCAAACACCTACAGAGGTTTAGGATGGGTCAGTCTAATGTCGGAAGCCTGGAACTCTATCCAGTTCTCCTGCTTAGGGCAGGGACCTGACTGCCTGAACTCAGCTGCTGCTTGCCAGAGTCTGCACAGCAGGGACTGGGATGAACAGCAGAGCATCCAGGCTGTCTCCTGCAGGATGTGGACAGCAGCTTAGACCCAGTGCCTGCTCCTTCAAAATGACCGGCTGGGGAGACTCTCTCTTCTCTACTAATTGTCTTTGGGCATTTTATCAAAACTCAATTAATAAAAAAAAAAATAATTGGCATAGGTATTTACTGGAAGGCAGCTTTCTGGCACAATTTAAATGACAGTATTCTTTATAGTGGGTTATATCCATCTATACACATCAAGTCTGTGTCTCTTGCTCTGTGTAATCACATTTCAATTAACACAAGATTAGTTGTCCATTTCTGGTGAATTTACCTTTTTTTGCCAATATCATGTTGCATTTATTACTATAGCTTTGTAAAAACCTTAAATTTTTAAAAAACAATTCTTCCAACCCTATTCTTTTGAAAAATTATTTAAGTTACTTGATGTTTTGCCTTTCCGTTAAACATTTAAAATCATTTTATTGCTATCTACAAACTGGTGCTCAGATGGGGTACAGTATATACAGTTGCCAGTTTAACTTGTTGGGCCATAATACCATCCTACATTGCTAAAATTCAGCTATGAAAATTCTGTTTAAAATTTTTGCATCTATGCTCATGTAGCATTGGTCTGTAGTTTTCTATCTTCCATTTCTAAGTAAATGAGTTGGAGAGTATTCCTTCCTCTTCCGTGTTCTGAAAAAGATTGCATGTAGATGGAATTCCACACTCCTGGCTTTAGTGTGATCAAACCCTGGCCATTCGGATGGCCAATCTCTGTCTCTCCCTTTCTGTAATCCTGCCTGTCAAACACATAAAATAAATCTTTAGGGCCTGGCACGGTAGCCTAGCGGCTAAAGTCCTCACCTTGTACGTGCCTGGGATCCCATATGGGCGTTGGTTCTAGTCCTGGTGGCCCTGCTTCCTATCCAGCTCCCTGCTTGTGACCTGGGAAAGCAGTTGAGGACAGCCCAAAGCCTTGGGACCCTGCACCTGCGTGGGAGACCCAGAAGAGGGTCTCCTGGATTCAGATCAGTGCAGCTCTGTCCATTGAGGCTACTTGCGGAGTAAATCATCGGACAGAAGGTCTTCCTCTTGTCTCTCCTCCTCTCTGTATATCTGATTTTCCAATAAAAATAAATCTTAAGAATAAATAAATACACCTTTAAATATATATGGATTTGAGTTCACCCTGTCTTACTTTTTTTTCTATTTTTTTTTTCTGTTTTCCTCCTGTCTACCCTTTCTTGCTTTTGGAGGGATTGTTTGAACTTGTTTTCAGCATTCAGCTTTCACTTGCCCGTTCTGCTTGTTTGTAGCATCTCGGGGTTTTACAGCCGTCTGACAGTTATTGACTTCCAGTTCAGTCCCATTGTAGTCTGAGAGCAATCTTCATACATATGCATCCCACGATCCTGCCTCTGTGTCTCCGGACAGCATTTTTAGTTGTTGCTGGTAGGGATTAAAATATTGATAACCTTCGACTTCTTACTTGCAAGTATTGCAACGATCCAAATTGAATATAGAAAACTTACCCATGTCTAAATCTTTTTTTTTTTTTTGCTATAGTTGTTTTGTGCTCAGCATTTGTCTGCAGTGAAAATTCTATGAGATAATATTATGATGTCCTGTTATACTTGAAGAAATTCGCCTGCAGAAGGTCAGGCTCTTCTCCAGCTTGGGTTTCTCTTTGCTCATCATCCTGGTGTTCCGTTTCCTCTGGTACCATCTCCCTCTGCCTGAAGGACTACCTTGGAAATCCTTTCAGGGCAGGGAATGCTCTGTGTTTCCATTCCTTCGAGAACATCCTCATTTCAACTCGCCCCTGATCTAGACTCTCCCTGGGATAGAAGTCTGACCTGACATTTGCTTTCTTCCTACACATGTTATTATGCTTCATTCTGGACACCATCGTTTTTCATGATCACTCCGACTTCTCCCATGGCTCCTCCGTAAGGAAGCTGTCTGTTGTGCTCTGCTTGCTTTCAGAATTCATTTCTTTTCCTGTAGTTTTCAGAAGTTCTTAGAATTTGGTTTTTATCGTTTACTTGAGACACCAACAGAGCTCTCATCCGATAGATTGCTTCCCAGTGGTCTACTTTGAAGAAAGGACCAAGGCCAGGGCTGGGGACACAGTGTAGATCTCCCCTTGGGTGAGAGGAACGCGAAGACCGGAGCCGACACTGTAGCCTCCCGGAGTCTGCATCAGCACGGTGCTGGGGTCAGGTGCCGGGGCCAGGCGTGCGTCTCAGGCCCTCCCTCTGAGATGGGGGCACCTGCCCGAGTTCTCAGTTTTTATTATGATAACTCTGGCATGGGTTTCTTCAGGCTTGTATTATTTAGAGTTTGTTGGTAAACTATATTTTGTGTGTTCTTTGCTGTCTTCTCGGAATTCTATGATAGGAATGTTAAACCCTGTTGTTCTATGTGTTCCTTCAACTCTGCTTATTTTTCTGATTTTTTTTCTTTGTTTGCCTACACTGCATGCTTTCTGTTGACCTGTCTTTGAGTTCACTGACTTTCCTATGTCATAGTCATTTGACTGATAAGTCCATCCAGTTAGGTTTTTTTTTTTTTAATTCAGTTATTGTTGACAACGTATCTTTCCCATGTTTTGGTATTGTGGAGGGTACCTGCCATGCTTCCCTTTAGAGGATCCCTGCCCCCTCTAACCTCTTCCTTCCAAGAGCTGATCTGACACTGGCCAGGGCTCTGTGGGTGGGCTCAGAGGCCCCACTGTCCTCCCCGCTCTGCATCCCTACAGAGGCCCCATGTAGCCACCTACTCCACACAGCCCAGCGCCACGGCTGCAGGCTCCAGGGAGGAGACCCACACTTGAGGCTTCCGTTACTGGGAAATGCACCTGTTGTCCTGCAGGGCTGGCTCAGCAATGGGGTGTCAGCCCTGGAATGCCTGGACCGGTGGCTTTCAAAGCGCTTCCCTGGTGACAAAGCAGAGCTCCCTGCTGGAGAGAAACAGACTTCGATACTACTGATACGGGCCTCCCTGTCCCTGTAGGGTTTCCTCTATTCTGTGACACTTCTGCTACACAAACTAGGAAATTGCTATTTCCCTTGAGCCAGTCTGTGTGAGATTTTGTCTCTTATAACCCCAAGTGTCCTAATATACCAACAAGCCCTTTCTAATATACTTCACCGAAGCTTGAATCTTGAGTTGTTATGTCTCAACTACAACACATGGAGATGTGTGTCAGAGTGGCTTGTCAGAATCTACTGAAGGAACAGGGGTTTGGTTCAGCACTAAAGATGCTGCTTGGCATACCTGCATTGCACAGCAGAGGGCCTGGTTCCTGGCTCTGCTCCTGTTCCCACATTCCTGCTCTAGTGCACCTAGGGAGGCAGCAGGTGGCCCTGACTCAAGGACTTGGGTCCCTGCCACCTGCGGGGGACCTGGATAGAGTTTCTGGCTCCTGATTTTGGCCTAGCCTAACCCTGGCTATTGCAGGCATGTGAGGGAGTAAATCCACAGAGGAAAGGTCTCTTGCTCTCTTTCTTTTTAAAGATTTATTTATTTTTATTGCAAAGTCAGATATACAGAGAGGAGAAGAGACAGGAAGATTTTCCATCCAATGATTCACTCCCCAAGTGACCGCAATGGCCAGTACTGTGCTGATTTGAAGCCGGGAGCCAGGAGCTCTTCCAGGTCTCCCACACAGGTACAGGGTCCCAAGGCTTTGGGCCATCCTCAACTACTTTCCCAGGCCACAAGCAGGGAGCTAGATGGGAAGCGGGACCACTGGGACTGGAACTGGAGACCATATGGGATCCCAGCACATTCAAGGACTTTAGCCGCTAGGCCACGCTGCTGGGCCTTCTCTCTCTCTCTTTCTATCTCATTCTCTCAGCCTTTGAAATAAATGAAAACAAGCAATAGAGGGCTGACATTTTGGCATAGTGCATAAAACTACCATCTGTGACAGTGGCATCTCATATGGATGTTGGTTCAAATCCCAACTGCTCCATTTTCAATTCAGCTCCCTGAGAATGTACATGGGAAAACAGTAAAGGATGTCCAAGTCCTTGGGCCCCTGCACCCATGTGGGAAACCTAGAAGAATCTCCTGATTTCTTGCTTCAGCCTGTTGCAGCTCCAGCCACTGGGGCCTCTGGGGAGTGAACCAATAGATGGAAGACTTTCTCTCTCTCTCTCTTTCTCTCTCTCTCTCTCCCCCCTTTCCCTCTCTCCCTCTCTTCCTCCCTCACTCCCTCTTCCTCCTCTCTCTCTCATGCACACTCTTTCTATCTCTCCCCCTGTCTCTTTAACTGGTTTTCAAATAAATACATCTTTAAAAATTCAAGTAAAGAACCTTTTTAAAAGGATCCACGGGAAGGAACCATAACTTGCTGGATGCACCTGCTCTGGCTGGACTCTTCTTGTGCTTTCCTGTGAGATGTGCTGTGTCTCCTTAGAGGATCTCCCAGAATCAGACCCTGAATGGAGGTTTGAGCGTCTCTGTTGGTTTCAAAAGTGATTCCAAAAGCATTGGCAGGAAATCGGATGAGTGAAAGTGGGGCAGCTAGGACGAGAAGGACAGAGATTGCAAACACCCTTAAATTAAGGTTAGACTTCATTGAAAACACACCTGCAGCTAGCCACCTGCCTAGCTCATTTCTCATGGAAGGGCATGCCCAGGCACAGAGATGAGCTTTGGATTCGTTTGTGTGTAGTGTGGTTGTGTCAGCTCTCCTTTGTGCTAGCCGCTTACCTTCTTTACAAGCTGTATTCAAAGCATGGGCCACAGACACCTCATGCCCAGTATCTCTGTTAGTGACATCTTGACACTGAGCTGAGGGAAGTAGCTAGGAGGCAGTATTGGACTGCAGTCCAGCAGCCTTCGACTGAAATCTCCAGCATGCCACTTTCTCTCCTGTGATTTGGGGGCCAGGGACTCCATTTGCCCCCAAGTTTTGGTGTGTTCATCAGCAAAATGGAAGGCAGCGAGACCCACATTCTAGCCTGGCACTGCAGACAAAATCAGACAGGGCAAGCGTCTGGCACCTGGCCATGGCAGGTGGCCTGCTTCAGGACTGGGCGTCTGTGTAACTAGTGCCCAGAATTCTATGTCCCCTTTCTGCCTTTGAGAGTCAGAATGTCAGCCCAGGTCCAAGGTCCACGGCTGCGTGCATGGGCACTTGTGTGTGCACGCGCGCAAGCATAGCTCTGATGGATACTTCTGCTATTACTCACCCCAGCTCTCTGTCCTCCGTCCCTCTCCTTGCATCTGCTTCACCTAGCCTGCCCAGAGGACTTCTCAGCAGCTTTCCTGGAAGCACCAGCAGCAAAGGGCAGCTCAGGTCAGCAAGGGCTCCCTCCGCCACCGCCTGCAGCCTCCTCCCCTGCCCCCTTTGCCTTCCCTGGGATTTAATTTAGAGCCAGGCCTGCGGTGTCACTCCCCGGGGCTTGCGACCACAGTGTCATCAGGAAGGACAGAGCCGGAAATCTGCCTTGCCTTCTAATCAGAGTCTTCTTCCTCCACCAGCCCCGGCCACACTGCCCTGGCAGCCGCTGACTGGCCTGGCCGGTGCAAGGAAAAATCTTGATATTGCCTGACTGTCCGTGTGGCCTGCTTTCAATCAAAAGCCAGCAAGCCTGGCCACAGTGAAAAAAAACAAAAAAAAAAAAGCCCGAAAATGTCAATCTAACAACTGCACAAGTTTCCTTTGGCCCTGGCGATGTTGTGGTTTCTTTCTCCATCGTAATGATTGTATCGGTGACAATTCCACCTTTCAAATGAAAGCCCTCTTCTCGCCTCGTTATCTCGGTTTGCTGAGATCCTTGTCGGAGCTGAAACGGATTTTGTGACAACTCTGAAAAAAGCAGGGTTGGCTAAATTTAGCTCTAATTAGGCCTCATCTCAGCCCCCATGATTATTCCTTCCCTTCGTGTGGATTTTTCCCGCTGGAATGCTGAGCCAGGGTTTGGCTCGGTGTCTGTGCGATTTTCACAGAATTCTCCACCACATTTCTTGCGAGCCTGCTGATTGTTTGTAGCCACAAATGGTTTTTGCAGATAGAGCATTAATCCCCCTTTTGGAGCTCAGAGTTTATTAGGGAGACCCAGGCAATGCTTTGCAGCTGGGAGCCGCTGAGAGGAAAACCCAAAACCCCATTGCAGGGCGTGGCTCTGCCTTCGTGCAGCCCTGGCCCGGAGCATCCCCTGCGGACTAGACATTTGCCACTCCAGATGGAGTGTGTCTGACACCTCTCAAGAGGGTGTGTCCACCTTTATTTGAATCTTAGTGTGGAATGGAACGTTTTGCTGGCCTCCTCTGGCCTCTCCCATGTTTGAAAATGATCAGGTATGCTGGGTTACAAGAGGGCTCTGGAGCTGGAACTACCAGGGGGCAAATATCAGTGCTTCCCATCCCCCCGACCCCGGCATGCCCCCTCCACTTTGTCTTGGCAAAGTTGCCTCTCTGCCTCCGTTTCCTTGTCTGCAACAGCGGGGTTGCGGCAGGAGTGCTTCGGTGGGTGGCTGTGCGTCCCGAGTTAACATACTCGTATGGAAGGCATTTGGAATGGTGCCTGGCACAGCATATGGCATAGAAGTGCTTGTTGCTGCCACCACTGCTGCTGTTGCTACAGCCTCCTGGAAAACAGCATCAAAGAGTTCTGTTCAAAGTGGCAGAGGGGCAGGCACAGCCTGGGAGTGCAGGAAAATCTGCATTTCCCCAGAGAGAAACTCACAGGAACCAATCATGACTTAATCTTCAAGGGACACTGGATTTTCCTTTAGGGAGCTGCATGATTCGATAGCTAGTTGGCACGACAGAGCCACTCTGGGTAGGGAGTGAGATGTCTGTTGGGATCTAGCAGCTGATAAAAGGGTTGAAAGTCATTCCATCATGGTAAAAGAAAGCCAACTGGTTGATCCAGCAGACAGTATCTGTCTCCAGTAGGGTTGGGACCAAAGGCCATCAGTGAACACCAGAACTTGGGTGGATCTGAAGAGCTAGAGCCAGGACCATAGAGACGGGGCCCCAGAGGCAGCAGTGTGACAACCTGGGCAGAATGAGAAGGTGAATGCAAAGAAAACATGTGCTTCTTGCCTTCTGTTCTCTCATCTGCCAGCACTGGGGCCCACGTGACAGACATCTGGGAGATTATAATTCTCTGGGGATGCAGATCAGAAATCAGAGAGCCAGTAGCAACTGGCCCACCTCTCTTCCCCCAACCAGTCCATGGGATTCTGGGGGAACCGATCTTGACCTCTGCCTGCAGGCTTGTGACCTTGGGCCAAGTCTGCCAGCCACAGTGTTGCATGAAGACTGTGACCCAAAGTGCTCCAGTGAGTTCCCGCATCGTCTCGGGGAGAGTGGAAGGAGTTGGTGTCTCTCTGTGAGAGTCTGCTGGAATCCAACAAAGTGCACACACACACACACAAGAACAGGACAAAGATGACCGACAACACCACCACATCCAGCCAGGACCAACACACAACAGATCTGAGATGGAATTTGGGTGCCAAGAGGTGATTGCAGTTGAAACAGTGGCAGAGAAGGAAGCCCATGGGCTACCCATGGGGTTCGGTGCTTCTAGATGTGAAAGATGGGCAGAGAGCAAAGGAGAGGACTGAAGCCTTGCATAGCCCATCACTGAGTACCTGCTCATCCCAAATGATTTCTAGATGCACCCACCTCCCCCAACTCTTGGAGGATCTGGCAGGACCGACTTCCTACAAATTCCTCTGCTTTGTTGTTTAATTCCTCTCCAATTTCTCTGTGATACTTGCAAGTCCCTTCAGACTGCAAACTGGTTCCTCTCCCACCCTTCAGCACACTTTTTCTTGGGAATTCTCTGTTAGGTAGCAGGTATTATGCAACTGAGACTTACACATAAGTATCTATGCAAGCTCATGTAGATTTATGAAGACAGTAACCTACAAGGTTAAAAATTGATAGCATTCTCATTTTTAAAATAGAAAACTGAGCCTGGCGAGTTGGTTTAATTGGCTAATCCTCCCCTGCACGTGCTGCAAAACCATGTGGGAGCCGGTTCATATCCTGGCTGCTGCACTCCCCATCTAACTCCCCAACGCGGCCTGGGAAAGCAGTACAGGATAGGTCAAAGCCTTAGGACCCTACACACACATGGGACACCTGGAAGAAACTCCTGGCTTCTAGCTTTGGATAGTCTCAGCTCTGACCATTGCGGCCATTTAGGGAGTAAACCACGGATAGAAAATCAGTCACTCTGCCTTTCAAATACAAATAAATCTTTTGACCAGGGAACTTGAGATTGAGATGGGTATGTTGTCTGGTCCAGGGTTTGAAGCCAGCCAGCAGGCCTGAGACTGGAGTGCCTCCTTTTGCCATCTACCTTTTCCCAAGTAACCTCCTTTTCCTTTTGGTCTTAGCTTTGGTCTACCCTTAAACTGGTTTCAGGTCTCCTTCAGTACTTGCCCAAACTGACTGTCCTCCCCTCTTTATGGATGTGTGCCCCTTCTGCCATGGTCCCATTCAGTGGATCCTATCAGGCATACCCGTACTTATGACGTGCCCCTGGTGCCAGCACGCTCTAGATGCTCAGGGCCAGTTTCAGGAAATAAAGCAGAAGTGCATGTCAAACCACAGGGGTCAGCTTGAAGGATCCTGCCTTTCATTCTGGTTTAACCTGAAAATTGTGTGATGAGTTGCCTTTCTCAATTATGAATCAAGAAGTTTAGGACTGATAGGGATAAAGAATCAGATACAGCTTGATCCAGCTCCGGACACTCAAAGGGAAACTCTCAGAGGATCAGGCAAGGAGAGAGGCCGTCAGGACGAGGAGTCTGATCGCATCCCAGAATCAGATCCTAAATCATCCCTGGTCTCTCACTGTAGTAACCACCTTTTCCAGCAGTTGCCAATTTCCAAGAGCAGTCTTCTCCCTACCTTTTGTTTTCCAGCCCTTGCCCATGGCATTAGTTGTGGCTGCAGTGCCTCCCTGCCTCTCCTGGGTTGAAGCCGGGTGGAGAGGATGGTTGCTAACTGCCAAGGGGTCACCTGCCCTGTGCAGCTTTGGTGGACATGCCAAACTTTTGCAGGGACCAGTGCTTGGGCATGGCACACGCTTCTGATGCTGCCTTGTCATTTCTGAGGATGTTGCCTGCTGAGGCATAGAGATTGCTCTCGTTCACTCAAAATATGTACTTATTGGCTCAACTGCATTCCCCCAGGCATTGGCGGCGGTTTCCATACCCGTTCATTTCTTCGCATAGGCGTCATCCAGCAAATATTTGCTGCACACGTCTCAAGTGCAAGAAGACACATGCAAGAGTTGTGGCTGTGGGAGGTGGCAGGGGATGAAGGAATCCCATAGGCATCCTGCTCTCAACTGAGCTGAAGCCAAAAGGACCATAATTTTGAGTGCATGCACTCCATGTCAGGCATGTGCCAACGATTCCTGTAGAGTGTGTCATCCATTCTGCACGGCTGCTCCACAGTACAGTGAGTAGACGAGGCCATGGGTGCTTTGGATGAGAAAGCTACTTACTGCAGATTAAACAACTGGGGAGATACAGCTTGGAGATTACAGCCCCATTCTCTGAGATGCTACAGCCTGGCTCTTTGCTTCATGCTGTGATGCCTTCAGATAAGGATTGAGTAGAAGGTGGGCAGGGATCCTGCAGGTTCAGGGAAAGCATCATTGAAAGTCAGGAGGGACAACATGCAGGCGCTGAATGCTTCCCTAAGGTCGAAGCAGCCTGCCTGGATCTCCCTAACTAACACCTGGCTCTATCCTGAAAGCAAACTGAACATTCACTGGTTCCAGGTCTAGTGATCCCTGATGTGAAATCACAAGGAAAATACATGCATGCTCATTCAGATGTATACTATGTTTACACACACATACATATGTGCACATACATGTACACACGCATGCGCGCGCACACACACAGAAAGTGAGCTTATTTCTGGGAGCTGCTTTTATGTTTCTCATAGAAACTGTCACTGCTGGCCAAGCCACTTTCCCATTGTGTTGGATTAGAACAAACTCTGGACTGAGCTTGGTGGAGAGCTACCTACTGGGTGACAGCAATGTTCCCAGAACCCACAGCCACAGCTGGACAACATGAACTGCTTCAGCTGGGATGGTCCTCTCCTGGCCATGTAGCTAAGAAAACAGTAGGGGTTGGGCAAGGTGCTATAGTGGTGGACTTTCCTCTAAGAAAATGGATGCTAAGCCCTGTCTGACATCCTAGGGATTTCAAAGGTACCCTCTGGGGAATTGTTCTGGGCTAGGGAAAACTTGTTCTCCTCTTTATGGGAAATCTTGATTCCTCCATAGGTGGCTTCAGTTGACCTCTGGTTTGTAGAGGTCTTATTGGAAGTTGTCAAGGTCCTTGTGGCTGAGCTCAGCACTATAGAATTCCATGGGGCTCATAGTGTGGCACAGTGGATAATGCCACCACTTGCAAGGCTGGCAACCCATAAAAGAGTGTTGGTTCAAGTCCAGGCTACGATGCTTCTGACCCGGCTTCGGGCTAACACACCTAGGAAGGTGGCAGAAGATGGTTCAGTTACTTGTGTACCTGCTACCTATGCAGGAGTCCAAGATGGAGTCTATGGCTCCTGGCTTCTGCTTGGCTATTGCAGACACTTAGTGGATACATTCAATCTCTCTCTCTCCTTTTCTCTTTCCCTTCCTCTTTCTCCCCCCTCTCTCTCTGTCTCTCTTTCTCTCCCTGTTGGTATGCTTTTCAAATAAATCCCTTAAAGGAGGGGCAGGGGACTGTTCTCTGGAGCAATTGTAAATTGTCTCTTTAAACTCCCGAGTCTTTAGTCAATTCCTATTAGAAGAGAAAAAGCAGAAAGCCTGAAGGTTGGCATAATCCAGGTTGATATCATTTTATTTGCCAGCCTTGTGCTTTTTGTTAGCTTACTTCCTGAGCCTGTGATTCCTTACTGATAAAATGAAGATCACAACCATACTTAACTCATCTCATTATTATCATCGTTAATTTCCCAGAGGCATGCTGGCTGTAAGCTTAAGAAAATTATCACTGGGTGCTAAAAGAAGCATCATTATCCTTAAAAAGTGGCTTTCCCCAAAGAATTCCAATTTGGATAGAGTATTTTCATTGTCCTTTTTCTATTTTTTTTTTCTCAAGTGAACATGTAGAAAGACATTTAGTGTCCATTAATGGGGTGATCATTCCAAAGGTGCCGTAAAGAAATGGGATGAAAACAAGTCGGGAATGATTGCATCGCTTTGATTAAACTTACTTATTATTGAACTTGTTTAAAAAGAAAAATGGATAGCAATTTAATTCCATTTATAACAGTTTAATGAAATCCTTTTCATTAGGTGGTAAACAGTGCAGAGTTGGCAACAAGCTGTTCCTATTTGTCCAGGAGAAGAAAAGCCCGTAGCTTTGGGAGCTAAAGGATTCTGAGCAGGACTCCCCAAGACGAGCAAGTCTCTGAGTGGGAAATCTGGGCTTCCATATCTTACCAGCTCCAGTTGTTCAACTACTCTTTATTTTTTAAAAGATGTATTATTTATTTGAAAGGCAAATGTACGTAACTGCCGTATTTAAGTGTCTTAAAACCCAAGATCTGGGGCTAGCACAATGGCTGCACTGGCTAAACCTCCACCTGCAAGCACTGGCATTCCCTCTACATAGCAAAGGAAATAATCAACAGAGTGAAAGGGCAGCCTACAAAATGGGAAAAAATATTTTCCAATTGTGTACTTTACAAGGTATTAATTTCTAAAATGCATGAGAAACTCTTATACTCAATGGTAAAAAAAAAAATGAACCAAACCATGTAAAGCAACTTACAACCTATTTTTTTTTAATGGGCTAAGGACTAAAATGGACATTTCCCCAAAGAAGATACACAAATGGCCAATATGAAAAATGCTCAACATCACAAATCTCCCAGACCAAGCAAATCAAACTCACAATGAGATATTGCCTCACATGTCAGGATGGCTGTTAATAACAAACGTTGGCAAGGATGTGGAGAAGTTAGAATGCTGGTGCACAGTTGTGGGGATGCAAAATGGTGGTGGCGCTCGTGGACAAGAGTGGAGAGACGCTTACAAAAAATTAAAACTAGAATCCTGTAATCCAGCCACAATGGCACTTCTTGGTATTTACACAAAAGACCTGAAATTGAATTTCAAAAAGATATTAGCACTCTTAATGTTCTCTGCAATACTTTGCAGAAGCAATCTAAGTGGCCAAGGACAGCCAAGCAGATGAACAAAAGGCTGTGTACACACACAATGGGATTGTCAGCCTTGAACAAGAAGGAAATTCTGCAATAGGTGACAATGTGGATGAGTCAGGAGGATATTGTGCCTGGTGAAACCAGCCAGCCACAGAAAGTTAATGCCACCTGATTTCACTCGCACTATTTAAACTATCTCAAATTGTCCAATTCAGAGAATGAAGGGGTGGAGTGGCGATGGCTATGGGCTGGGGGAGAGAAGAATTGGGTAGTTAGGAACCAGCAGGCATGCAGTTCTGATTGAGCAAGATGATTAAGCTCCAGAAGGCCGCGGTACGCCATTGTACCCACGGTCAGCAACAACGGCCGCCTGGACGGTGGCTAAGGGGGTGGATCATACGTTGTGTTCTTCCCACAAGGAAACATTTCGAATGATTACAGATAAAATGGATTTAATGTAGAAAATTCATGACTTCATAAAGGTACTAAAGGCAAAGGAAGCATGAAAAAATAAGCCATTAAACAACTCCATACTTTTAAATCAGTAATTTTACAAGAATATTAACCTGTTTTTCTAGGAGGACAGGATAACCTGTTGACCTCATGTGATACAAGAAGCCCTACTTTATCCGAGAGTACCAGCTAGTCCTGTAGACGGAAGGAAAGATGTTACAGGCTTTGTTTTGGAAAGCATGATGAAATTGCTCATTTAGGCGAGATTTGCAAGTGAGAGATGAGTGAGTTCTGAGGGGGTCAGGACATTGACAGAGGGCCAAAGTAACCTTCCAGAAACTCCTTTCTGATCATATCTCAGTCATCCATTGACAAGTAACAAACCATCCAAAACACTGAGCAGATTAAAACAGTGGTCATGCCCATTCAAGTCAGCTTCTCGGTTTTCTCTGTCTGGGTGAGCTGCACCAGTCTCTGGGGTCACCTGGGGACTCAGCTGCAAAGGAGAGCTCTCAGGCAACCTCACTGACACGTGACCCAGCAGGCCAAGTTGGCTGGGTCTGTGGGCATAATCCAGGACAGCTCGGCTCCCATCTCCCAGAATGGGCTGACTTGCCCTTGGGTGCCCTTGGCACATGGCAGGTTCAAGGTCAGTGAGCCCTGCACACAAGCCCTTTCCAAGCCTTTGCTTGCATCATGATTGCTCATGTCCTCCTGAACCAAGAAAGTCATCCAGCCAGGCTCTGATTCTGGGAATAGAGACAAGGAGTCCATCTCCATGAAGCTCATATAGTGAGATGTTCAAGAATGGAGGAGACACTCCCTGCCTAAATTATCCAAACCCTGACCATAGCCACAGTGCAATGGAGCATTTGAAATGTGCTCACCTAAAACACAACAATGGGACTCTGTTCAACTTAATTGCCTTAGGCATAAATTCAGACATCTACACATGGCTGGTTAGTTGAGTTCTAGATGTAGAATTACTTCTGGGAAAGACAGGGTGGGAGCAGGGAGCATCCGGCTTATGGGCTATACAAGGCCTTTAACATCATCTAATCTGGCCTGGCCAGGCCAACTGTAGGTAGAACTTCAAATTCCTAAACCTATTGAAGGCTAGTTTTTTCTTTAAATTATTGATTTATTTATTTGAAAGTAAGAGTTACATAGAGGACATACAGAGTAAGCGAGAGAATGTTTTATCTGCTGGTTCATTCTGCAAATGGCCACAAGGGCCAGCACTGGACCAGGTCGAAAACAGGGACCAGGAGTTTTATCTGGGTCTTCTATGTGGGTGCAGGGACTCAACCACTTTGGTCATCTGCTGCTGCTTTTCTCAAACCATTAGCAGGCAGCTAGATGGGAAGCGAAACACTCAGCATGCAAACCAGTATGCGTATGGGATACCTGCATTGCAGGCGACTGCCTTATCCAATACACCACAATGCTGGCCTCTGAAAGGTTAATTTTTGAGTTCATAATTTTGAATGATAGTATACACATCTAAATGATCTTGGCAGAGGAAAAAAAAAAGATTTCTCATCCAGGACAACCGAAGGAGCTTCTCGTGAATCCAACAGGCCTTTAGATCTGGCACCCAGCTTGGAGGGGTATAGGTGAGCACCAGCCAGACAGCAGAGCAAGCAATGAGAGCAGCCTAGAAGTCAAGGTCACTACGAGGGAGATTGTGATGAGTTAGAGAGCAGTAAGGGATATATATAATATTACCCAGACATGTTTCTTGATAGATCTCTTGAATAAGAAAAATCTCTAAGGATTCTTTTGAACTTATTTGGGAAAGTTGCATATGATCTGAATACTCAGTGATATAAAGATGTCGTGCAGTGAGAAGATAGAAATCACTGAGAAAGCAAGTTTTAGACTATTGGATAGCACATTTAACAGGAGAGTAAAACAAAACATACAAATCTACGTGTCTGAATACGGACACACACACACATCATGATCCAACGGCTGATGGCCTAAAATACAGTGATTCTTTGGTGTTTCCTAATTGTCTGCCAATGCAAATGTGCAACCGTATAACAATAAAGGGGTTGTTGAGAATGAAGGAGAGACACTACTGACTGTCCCCGACATGCCAGCACTAGGTGTTGTGTGTGCATGTCTGTTTAGGAAATGTTGCGTCATGATAGAGTTCTATTACTTCTTGCAGGCAAGGGCAGACCTGGGTAGGTCTACTGCTGTTCACAGGGCATAGCTCATCTAGACATCTGAGAAGTCAATCCCTTCCTGGTGATGGCACGGGAACTCTGGTCATCAGTTTGGATCCATCCGTCAGCATTTCCCATGGGCAGCATGTTCTAGAATGTTCTAGTATGATTCATGGTGGCTTCCAGTGTTGTTGCTTGGTCTCCCTCAGAAATAATGGCCCCAGGGACGGAACGCTGTGTAATAGAGAAATGAATAAATTGGTGCAGGCCTGCCAGGTGTCAGACCAACAGCAATATGTCACAGGTAAAGTGCATCTTCTATAATTGATGACAGCCTTTGAAAATTTTACCAGAAATGGATAATACAATTTGTTCTTTTATGCATTTTACTTTTTGTGATGTGTATATACTTTAAAGCAGATCTAATATTAAATATACATCAAACTCTTCTTATAGAGCATATGATCACTGAATGGGAAAACTTTGCATTTATGATGGTCTCGTTGTTTTCTTTTAAGTAATTATTCACTTGGGTGTTCCATGTCAAAGTTTTAAGAACGTAATGTTTGTGTCAGAAGGCATAACAAGACGATCAAGTAAAAAAAAAAAAAAAGAACTTACGCCTGCCATTTTTTTTACACCATTTTGTGTAATTGCCAAATTGCCACTGTCATCATAAAAATCTAGATTGCCATTAGTTTGTCTTGGCATGACATGGCTATCTTTTAAGGAAAAAAAAAAGCATGTATTATCATTTCTGAGTTTCAGTCCCATTTGGGCACCTTAATCTTTCTATCAGTCAACTGAATAATTAAATGGTAAGGCGATAGCTTTTAATATCCCCCAAATCTGCAATTGAACATTTGTGATGGAACAAATGGATGCATCTCTCTTTGAGATCCATTAGGGAGAAAGAAGAATTTTAAACTCCTAAAGTCTAGCAAACTGCAGTTGTTCAAGTGTTAAGTTCTAGCAGATAAAATTAAGCGAAATCAGATCCTCTTCCCATTTGTAAACTTTATGTCCTTGTCGAAATTGCTCATTCTGAAACACAGCAGGCTGTCACACCTTTACCCTAAGTTTCTAAAGTATTATTAAGTCATCATCCTATTGTCTGATCTCTTAATGCTGTCTTCATTTTTCCTTAAGTTTGGGAGTAAACAACAAGCTTCAACAAGCTCACAAAATCATCTTGTTTTCTAAAGTGTCTCCCACTGCCAGCATTATCAGGTCCCGGAGAATATGACTATTTCCTGCAGCTGATTTGCAAAGGAAGTACAATACAATGTTTTGCTTGTAGATAAAGGATGGCAGTGATTTGTGCACTCTGTGTTTATAAGTGATCTCAGAAATCCTTTGGTCAAGGGTGTACCCACAACATTTGTTGAGACTGATTTCAGAGTTCATCATTTGAGTGAGGAGAGCAGAGGGCATCTTAGGAGGAGACGTGGAAAGCTTTCAGAGATGAAAAGTGTAGGTGACAAACCTTCATTCTTTCTCTACATCAAGTGCTTGGAATAGGCCAAAGCTCGTACCGGGTGCTAGGGATAACCCTGCTAACCAATGCAAGCACTCAGGTAATTCACAGACTGCCAAGGGCAGTAGCTACTTAAATGATGATACTGCTAGTGGATTAATTAACCGCAACGATGAGGCATGACATGAAATACAGCTACAAGAGGATGAAGCAGAGTGACCTGGGCAGTCAGAGGATGTAAGTCGGAATTAGGAACCAGTGTGAAAGGAGAGAAGAGGTGTTAGTAAATGAGGGCAGTGGGTAATACAAACAAGCAGGCTGCACCAGCACACCAGCATAGCATGCTAGTCTCCCACCAGCACACCATATGGGCACCAGTTCACATTCCAGCTATTCCACTTCCAGCCTAACTCCCTGCTTGTGTCTTGGGCAATCAAGTGTAGGATGGCCTAAAGCCTTGGGATCCTGCACCCATGTGGGAGACTCGGAAGAAGTTCCTAGGTCCCAGCTTTGGATCAGCTGAGCTATGGCTATTGTGGCCATTTAGGGAGTAAATGGGTAAATGGAAGATTTTCTCTCTCTCTCTCTCTTTCTCTTTCTCTATGTAAATCTACCTTTCCAATAAAAAGAAATACATTGTTTTAAAAAAGAAAGAATGCATTTTTAAGAAAAAATAAAAATGGGAGCAGGGGAAGAACTACAAGACCCTAAGCTGGAAAAGGGCATGCAAGATGAAAGAGTTAAAAACTGAAAGACAGCAGGGGCCAATGCCATGGCATAGTGGGTTAAGTTCCTGCCTGCCGTGCCAGCAACCCATGAGGGTGCCTGTTCAAGCCCTGACTACTCCAGTTCCAATCCAGCTCCCTGCTGATGTGCTGGTGAACACAGCAGAAGATGGGCCAAGTGCTTGAGCTCCTGCACCTTTGACTTTCAAATGAATAAATAAATACATAATTCTTTTTAAAAAAAAAAGAAAGACGGTAAAGACAGCTGACACGTGAAAAACAAAAGGGAGACCAGAAACGCGGGGTCCAAGGGGCTGGCAGAGGTCGCCAAAAGGCTTTCATGCAATAAAGAAGAGTGCCCCCTAGAGGAGGAGAAAGGAGAGTCCCATCACCATTGGAATGTCTGTTGGAACTGCAGCAGTGCCCGGCCTGCGCTGACATCGGAGTGGAATGGAGACTTCTGGCCCAGGGACTGTGCTGAGAGCTCTGTCCCATGCGCTTAGGAGTGGGCCGAGGAGAGTGAGTGTGCCACAGAGACCCACTAGGAAAATGGGCATTCACTAGCTTTGTGAAAGAGCTGATGAAAAATAAGGAAGAAGAGAGATACATGAATATAGGCTAAAAACATACAGTTAGAGACTGGTGCTGTGGCACACTGAGTTAAGTCACTGCGTGCAACACTGACATTCCATGTGAGCACTGGTTCAAATCCTGGCTGCTCCACTTCCAATCCAGCTAATGTACCAGGGAAAGCATCAAAGGATGATGGTTCAAGTACTTGGGTACCTGCCGCACACCTGGGGGACCCAGATGGAGTTCCAGGCTTCTGTGTTCTCCTGGCCCAGCTCTGACTGTTACAGCCATTTGGGAGAGTGAACCACCAGACCAGAGATACTCTGCTCTGTTTCTGTCCCTCACTCTGTAAATCTGCCTTTCAAGCAAATAAACCTAAAAAGAAAAAGAAATTCTGAAAGAAAAGCATGTGCCTATTTCTCAAGGTTAACCAGTAGCTGATTGGGTTGCTACAAGATGATCCCAGCTCCTTCCACTCAAGGAGATAAGAGGTTGCAGTGGCTCGCGGAAGGGCCCAGTGGGACTTGGCATCTGCCAGCTATATCCCGGTTCTGCTTGACGACATCCCCTTCATGGGCTTCTTCCCTTCTTCCTCTCATTTCCTGGTCCTTCTCACACATTTGCAGAACCCCCCCCCCACGAGATGAACTACCTGACCTTACATTTTTGTCTCAGCATCTGCTTCTCAGGGTGAAAAGCAAAAACTGAGGCTGTGTGGAGGGGAGAAGATGGAAAACACGCACACGCGCGCACACACACACACACACACACACACACACACACACAATGTCAAATTTCCAAACTTAGGATTCTACTTCAGGTATTGTTTCTAAGCCCCTGATAACTGAAATCCACAAGAGGCAGGGTTTCTTCAACAGGTGTTTGGTACATCTCACACTAGAGTGGCTGGGTTTGACTCCTGGCTCTGTTCTTCATTCGATCTTCCTGCTTATACCCTGGAAAGCAGCAGGTGAAATCCAACATGGTTGAGTCCCTGCCAACCACGTGGGAGACATGAATTGAGTCCCCAGTTCTTGACTTGGTCCAGCCCTGGCTATTAAGGGGAGTTGGGGAATAAGTCAACAGATGGAAGATTTTTCTCTGCCTTTCAAATCAATACACTTAAAATCTTAAAAAAAAAAAAAAGATACAGAGAGACCCATACCTTGATCAAGTACATGGGAAGACAAGGTAGGGTGGCAGAAGGGATGCTGTTGCAAATGAGAGCAGTAAGCAGGTTTGGCTTGGGAGCCTGCAATGCAGAAAGCTTTCAAAAGAGCTGCTGAGAAATTTGGAGGTAATTTACATTTATGAGAAAGTTGCAGAACAGCGCACGTGATCTATGAAAAACGTCTGGTTTATGTCATTGGGGGGTCATTATTTTTGTGTAGAAATCTTGCTACTTCAGTAAAAGTTTGAGCAATTCACTCAACACAAGAGAAGTTTAAAAAACACTCATGGGGGTGCATCCTTTGAGAATGCTTATGGTACTTGCAAAGTTGTCTTACAGCGTCTCACTAGGCCAAGAAGAAAAACAAAATGCTACATGTGTTCTGCCTCACATTTCTCTCATTCATATTATTGGATATTTTACTACTCCTTGCATCACTGTAACACTTACCAAATGTTAGTTAGGAAATGCATTGTCGTTCTCGCTTTCAGGGTGAGGAAGTTAGAAGAAAAGTGACACACCTAATTCACCACTGACTTTCTTCTGAGCCAATCCTCCTTGCCTTCACTTATAGTATTTCTCTGGTTTGAATTGAATTAGAAATGAATATAATTTAATAGGTTTGCTCTGTAGTTCGATATTTCGTGGTTTATGAAGGAAATCATTTTGAAATGAAAGGGCATGTTTCCTATGAAGTTTTGATCTTTTCCCTGGGAGTTATTTAGGCCATGCAGCTCACATCATTTATGATCAAGATTGGTCTTTTCTTGTGGTTTCTGTGGTTCAGGAAGAGGGAAAGCTTCCATAAGATGAAGGAGTCGTCCACCTCTCCCCAGATTCTGTAGGGTCAAGAGGCACCGAGGGGAACTGAGTTCTAAAGCAATTTGCTCAAATGGGGTTCTCTCTTCATATTTTTGAAAGTTTTATTAAACCTAAATTGTCAAGCCAAGACTTGAGTATATTCTAAGGTTCTCCTCTTTCATCATAGCAGTTATTACTTTCCTCTATTTAAAGAGTCTGGGGTGGGTATTTGGCCTAGTTCTTAAGATGCCATTAAAGTGACTGTGCCCCCTCTTGGGAGTATGTAGCTCGGCTCTGGCCTCCAGCTTCCTGCAAGTTCAGACCCTGCAAGGCAACAGTGATGGCTCAGCAAATTGGGTTCCTGACTCGTACGTGAAGACCTGGGTTGAGTTTCTGGCTCCCAGCCTCAGTCCTAGCTTAACTCCTTTATGAGCATTTGGAAAGTGAACCAATGGACAGGAAATATCTATATACCTGTCTCCCCTCCCACTCATACCTCTCAAAAAAATAACTGAAAAAAATTGTTAAAACCAACAAGGGCACCTGCTAGCTGATTCTCTCTAAGAGGCCTCTCTTCTTGGGGTGCTGATAGCTGCCTCCTCACTGTGCTCCTCTTCTACCATGTCTTGTCTTTGAAATCATGCTTCTCTGATGTCTCTTTGAGTGTCCACAACTCCTTGGAAGAAAGCAGGTGGGGCTGTACCAAGGCCTGCCCTAAGGGCCTCCCTTTAACCTGGTCAGCACTTGGGAGACTGGATCTCTGTGTACTCTATGGTCTCTAGCATTTGGGTCCATCCACTCACACAGTCTTAGCCAATCTCATTCCTAACTGTAAAAACCTTCTCTCCAACTCCACATGTGTTTTGATGTGTGGACAGGGAAGGCTTCAACAGGTGGTTTCCTGGCATGACAAAGCCACCTCTGACCATGTTGAGAGTGGGTTCTTATAAGTCCTCCTTCTGAGAGGACCTAGGCTTGAGCCTTCCTGTTCTTGCTTGCAGGATCTGATTTTAGAAAGAATTCTGCTATGTCAGCTTAAAAAGAATCCTCATCCTTGACCTGGGATCATTGCTCATGTCTGACCAATTGCCTCCTCCCTACCACTTGGCCTGCCTTCAATAAGGATTCTGAAAAGTTGATTTACTCCTGAGGTTTCCTCTGAGTAGCTCTCACCTGTTGATTGGTTGCCCTAGTCTTTGGCTACAAATTGCCACTTTCCTATGCTGTGTTTAGAATTAAGTCCAGTGCTGTGCTGGTATCCCCTCTCCTCTATTGTCATAGTCTGTCTTTAGGGTCTAATTTTCCATCTCTGGTTTTCTCTAACAGAAAGCATGATTGAGTCCATGATAGAGCCACTCTAGGAAGAGAATTTCTGTTTTTCTGGAAAGTTGACACTGACCTTTTGGTCTTGAATATTCCCTGGTGGGAGTTTTGCTCTCCTGAACCCCAAGGAATGCAGATCCTGCCCACTACTGTCATCTACAACAATCCCAACAACATCTGTCTAAACCACCTGGTGATGTAGCAGGGGTCCCCCTGGTTGGCACACACAGCTGATTGAAGTAGAGTCCTAACCTGGACTCTTGAATGAGAGAGCATATTGTATTCTGCCCATCCCAGTTTGATAAAGACCTTCAGTCTATAACTTGGACTCTCTCAGCCTCAGTTTCCCTATCTGTAAAATGAGGGTAATGATATGAGAATACTTTTTAAAAATTCATGAGATGAGGGCCAATGCTGTGGCACAGTGAATTAAACCATTGTCTTCAGCACCAGCATCCCCTATGAATGCTGGTCCAAATCCTAGTTACTCCACTTTCCCTCTCAGCTTCCTGATAATGTACCTGGGAAAGCAGTGGACAATGGCCCAAGTATTTTGGACCCCCTTGACCCACATGGGACACCCGAGTAAAGCTCCTGGTTCCTGGGTTTGGCCTGGGCCAGGCTGTTGCAGCCATCTGGGGAGTAAACCAGCAGATGGAAGATTTCTTCCCATCTCTCTGTAACTCTGACTTTCAAATATATAAATTTTTTATTTCATGGGAAACCAGAATTAAAAGATGAATTTATTTCATTGCAAACAATGTGAAATCCATGCATCATTTTTGTATTATTCATTGTTCATGAACTCTGTGAAAACCTCTTTAGTCCCAACCCAAAGTTTGTAGATGAGGATTAAAATGGGCAATGCTAGAGCAGACACTGTCATGTAGCAAATCAGGCCATAGCTTGGGAGGCCCACAAATCACGTATCAGAGTGCTTGGGAACAAGTTTTCCCGGCCCTCTCATACACACATGTGCTTCTAGTCTAGCTTAATGCTAACACGCACCCTGGGGGGTTACCTGGGAGACAACAGGGGAGGGCCCCATGCTAGGTAGGGTTCCTGACATCTACAAGCGAGACCAGGAAGAAATTACACACTCCTGGACTTTGGTCTGGCTTGAGTGTTGCACACATTCAGAGAATGAACAAGTAGCTGAAGAATTTCTCTCTTTCTCTCTTTTATTTTTCCTGTATGTGTATATGTATTAATGACTCTTATAAGTCAATACATCAAAAGTGTTTAAAGAGAAGTATTTGGCAGGTAGTTGGCACCCAATGAATGTCATTGCCATTGCTGAAGACCATCCAACCCAGTGCCTGGATCTGATGGCTTAAAAAAGCCAACACTTAAGATCCTGCTGTGTCCTGCTGACTTCCTCCTCAAATCCTTTCTCAATTCAGGTAGCTTTGCATTTGTCTGAAATCTTAGGGTAAACAATGGCATAATGATTGACCTTGAACCTGAGGGGCCGCTCCACTTCAGGCCTTCTGACTTCTGGTCTGCCTCTCCCTGTCTTCTTTTCACTTTACTAGAAAGGGTAATGATGGTGTTGCATCCACAGAGGCACGCAGGGTGGTTTACAGCTCATTTAAAACCAAAACCCAATGAGAACCCCAATGCAAACATTCATGGTGTGGTTTTGACTTAGGGTTCTTTCAAGCATAGAATCGCTTTTCACATTCAAGACCAGTTGCTTTATTCCCTTAGGCCTTCATTTAGAAATGAGTGTCTCATTAATTATCTTCTTGAATACAGAATAGATGATGCTTCATTCCATTTTCACATTGGGTGACTCAACTCAAGGATCACATTACTAAGAACCATGGATGACAATTTTTCTTTGTTTCCTTCCTCTGACAAGGAAATTCACTCCCCCAGAAAGGCCACAAACACTCCCACTTACATTTGTCTTGTGTATTCATTCTCACAGATTTGGTACTTTGGGTGCTTTAGTAAGTTTCATCAGAAATGTCATCTAACTGTTTGCCGTATCAGCATATCTGGGTTACCCATATGTGGTTGTCCCATCAACACTCTTTTTGCACACAGGTGGGATATGCAATCTCCCCCTATTTTTAGGTACCGGAAGTTTGTAGCTCTTTTCTGGATGTATCAAGTTTCAGCCACAGTTACTGGAAATGCAAATGACACAGATCTGTGCCTTTTCCCTTTAGCCTTAGTTTTCCAGCCTTGAAAACCTGATTCATACTGTTATTTTTAAGAGTATAGCTAATTAACAGAGTGGCGTCTGTGAAGCTGCAAAATGTAGGACAAAAAGCCCAACCTCTGCTCTCTCTCTCTTTTGATGAGCAGCAACTTTTCTGATTTCTAGCACCTTCTTTTCACTGAAGTGATGACGCATCCTCTGCGTTGGGGGTATGCTTGTTTACTGTTTATTGCTCACTTTTGATTCATCACTAAGCGTGTTTGAAGTTCTTTTCCAAGCAGAATGGGCACTTTTTCTCTTCCGTTTAACAAAAGCTGTATCTTCATCTTTCTCTTGCTGTTTTTTTTCTTCCAATAGAACCAGTTAAACATTAACAGCCAGGAAAAAGTAATTTATTTATTAGGTATACACTTCAGAATGAATTACCCCTAAATCCCATATAATTATAAGATGGAAGCACTTTAAATGAATTCCACACAATAAAACAAAGTGAACCAATAAAAAAAAATACACAAACAAAGGAACCAGATGAACTGTGCAAAGTCAGGTGGAGAAAACACGTTTGTAAATAGCTTCTGATTATGGGCTTAAACAGAATTGAGTCCTGAGCCCAAAGAAGCCTTTCAAACTAGTTATAGGCAATTTTTCAATGGATAATAGCACTGAGAATATTTTTGCATTTGTAAGGAGGTACCCTTAGATAAACAAACCCCAAACCCTTGCAAAGGAGGAGCAAAGAACACCAGAGAGAACAAAATCTGATTGTGGGTGGTATTAAAGCACTCCATAAATGATGATTGATGGTGTGAATAAGCTAAGAATGGGAGCAGACTCAGCAGGACACACACAAGTCCTTAACTATGTGTCCTTGAACTTGCACTGTTTCTCTTTGGGTCTCTCTGCAAACTCAGGGATGACCCTGAGCCCTGAGCAGGACTTCTTAGAAGGACAACTGACATAGAAGACCTTCCAATTCAGTCTTCTCTGAGCTCCATATCCATACCACACACCTGAGCTAATCCACTCACCTCTCAGGGACCCTAGCTGTCTCTTGTGTGAGGTGTGGATTAATACGGAGAGAGCGCTTTGCAAACCCAGTGCTCAGAACATTACGATGACCAAAGCCTGGAGGGGACTCACCTTCCCGGGTGAGGCAGAGGAAGTTTGCTCATCCACACAACATGACAAATTCTCTTTGGCCATTCCCTGAAGATGCTGTGAATGAGACAGGCAGTGGGACAAAATAAATAAGAGAAATTAGAACTAATCTCGCCATCCTGACACCATAATATTGGCCATTCATGAGATCAGCATGAGTTTGCCTTACCCCACCTAAGAGGGCCAAGTTTTTGGCATTTTGTATATAAAGGGATTCTGTCCAAGCCATGTGGAAAGTTTGCATTGATACCAAAGGAAATGTGTCACCTCTAGGGGAGTTGTGTTTTTGCTGTCTCCAGTCTTCAGGTTCTGCTTCAAGCCTCATTTTTGGTTCCCCAACAGCTGTCAGAACCACGCCGCCACCACAAACTGTCCCCTCTAGTCAGAGGGACAGGGTCTAGCAAATAATAATAATAATAATAAACAACACTGAATTAAGTTGGAATCTCGGTTCCCCAAGAAGTGTTTGTCAGCAGAGTTATATCCCAATTACTTGAAAGAGTGTGTTTACACATGCTCCTGGAGTTGGGGTGCAGTTACATCCTGAAGACTCCATTATGAATGGAAAATATTGCAAAATGGAGATGCATCTAAGGAGTAGGCATTTAGCCTGGCAGTTACAATGCTGCTTAGGGCTCCCATGACCCATGTGGCATATCAGGATGCCTGGGTTCAACTCTCGGCTGCTGGCTCCTGCTTCCTGATACCACAGACGCTGGAAGGAAGTAACGGTGCTTCAAGCACTTGGGTTCTTGCTTTAATAGGTAGGATGCTGGGATTGAGTTTCTGGCCCACACCTCTGGCCCTAGCCCAGTCCTGACTTTAATAAGCATTTGGGGGAATAAATCAGTAAACATCTCTGTCTCATTTTGTGTCTCTGAGCTTTTAAAATATTTCCAAATGCATGTACTAAATCTAAACTAATGAGCAACATAGCTTAGTCTAGCCTAAGTTAAACATGTTATAGTCAAACAGAATCTTCTAATGCAAAACCTGTTTTATAAGAAAATGTTAAATGCCTTATATACAGACACAGATGTGCATTTTGATTATGAGATATAAAAACATGAAATGCAATATTCAAAAATACCCTTGGACATGCAACAAACTGAAGGGTAAAGGCTGGCTGAGAGCTGTGTTCCCTGCCGTTGCACAATACCAACAGAGAGGATCAGAAGGTATAGTGCCAGCCTGGGGGAAAGACCCAAATCCAGAGTGCAAAGGTCAGGGGCAGGTGGACATTGTTCTGCAGGTTAAGTTGTGCTTGGGCTGTCTGCCTTCCATCTAGGGTTGCCTGGGATCAAGTCCAGCCTCTGCTTCCAATCAAACTTCTGCTAATGTGTGTCCTGGGAAATACTTAATGATGGTTCAAGTACCTGGGACTCTGTGACCCTCATGGGAGACCAGAATGGGGTTCCAGGTACCTCGCTTCAGCATGGCTCAGCCATAGATGCTGGGGACATTTGGGGACTGGACCAGTAGATGGACAGTCTCTTTGTGTCCATTCCCCCACCTTGTTTTTCCTTTCAAGTAAATAAATAATCCAAAGTTCAATTGCTGCTAAATGTATATCAATTCCACACCATCATAAAATCAACAAATCACTAAGTAAAGCCATTGTCAAAGCTAAATACTTACTCATTGTTGATCTTAAATTCACATTTAATAGACAACCTAGACAATGATAAGGCAACCCTAACCCAACCGCTGGGCCAAATCTAGAAGGTTCTTTTGCTTCTTCAGGAAGAAGCATGAGTTTTGTTCCCCTCAGAGGTCCACATTGAGAAATGGAAGAGCAAAGGAAAGGCAGGGATATTCTTGGAGTAGGGACAGAACGTGGCTGGTCACTTGGGGATCTGACTTCTGACGTCCTCTGTAAGTCACCACCAGAACAGGCCTTAGCCGTATCTGAAGACTCACCTGCTGAAGTGCAGGTCACAGGTCTGCCTGGAAGAGGCTGACCACACGTGTGCTGATGTTTCCCACCTGCACACTGGCCCAACCCTCTCTTCTTTAGTGAGATGCACAGATGGCCCTTCAGAGAGCCAGTGTTCCTTTCAGATACTTATCTCAAGATTGGCTCATCATATTACAGAACTCCTTGGCAACCAAGTAAAGCTGATGTTTGAATTAGATAAACATGTTCTGTATTTTAGATATTTTTCCTACTTTTTCAGTGTAGGTGAATGTTTGATTTTAATTTTCTATTATTTTTAGGATAAGAAATAATAATCTTCTGAAGATATTTTTACATTTTCAGGTAAGCCCTGTCTAAATCTTGTCAAAATAATGGTTGTTATTTCTGCTCTGATTTGTATCTGGTACATTTTGATTTAGCCACTGCATCATCTGAACATTTGTTCATAAATTGAGGCTGTGATATTATAAAATGCCATTTCAAAGATGAATTACGAAGTGTTATATGGAAAACTGTTTTTGAGTGAATTATCTAGTTCTCCCATTTGCCAAATATCAATTTAGGGTCATAAACATGATTACGCAGAGGAAAGCATCTCAAGAACCCTTCTCTGCGATGCTGATTAGCTGATAAATAAAGCCACCATGAAAACATCACACATGTAGGAAAACTGCAAATCATATTGGATGTTTAAGCAGGAACAATGTTATTTTTCATAAAATTTGGGCTGGGCAAAATGAGGTCATTTACTTGTCAAAATGCTATAGGAAAGTTCCATGATACTAAGGTTAATATTTCTGTAATCCCATTTCAAAGCTATCTCAAGCTCTGTGTAAATGTTTTAAATTCGTTGGTAAGTTATAAGCATGTTGAGTAAGAACATATGGTATAATAATATCTAAAAGGGCACTTTACCTATATTCTTTCATGTTCTCCTGGCAACTTTGCAAGGTAAGTATGCTTGCTTCATTTTATAGATAAGGGAACTAAGACTATGAGATGTTGAATACACTGTGCCGGGAATGGCCGTGGCTAAGACATGAACCTTTGCCCTGCTGGCGCCAAATGCATACAACTCTATTGCTGTCAGCAGGAGCACTGCACCAACATAATTAGATAAGGTGGAAAGTATAAACTTTCAGGCCTGGCATGACAGCCTATTGGCTAAAATCTTCACTTTGCCCCAGGATCCGATATGGGCACTGGTTTGTGTCCCAGCTGCTCCGCTTTCATTCCAGCTTCCTACCTGTGGCCTGGGAAAGAGACAGAGGATGGCCCAAAGATTTGGGACTCTCCACCTATGTGGGAGTCCTGGAAGAAGCTCTTGGCTCCTGGATTCAAATAAGCTCAGCCCTGGACTATAGGATCCTTTAGGCAAAGAAATCGGCAGACAGTAGATCTCTCCCTCTCTGGCTGTCCCTCCCACTCTCTGTGTCATGATGCATTTCAAATGAATAAGTGCATCTTTTCAAAAACAATCAATAAAAAATGAAGATGGGATCAGCATTTGGCCTAGCAGTTAACCTGCCAGTTAGGACACACATGTCTGTCGTCAGTGTGTCTCGGTTCAGAACCCGGCTCCAACTCTTAATTTTACCTTCTGGCTAATGCAGACCCTGGGAGGGGGCAACAGGTGGTTGTGTGTATGACTGGGTTCCTGCCACCCCCATGGGAATCCTAGATGGGGCGCTAAGCTCCCAGCTTCATCCTGGACCAGGCCCCCGCTGCTCCGGCACTTGGGGTATGAAACAGCAATTAGGAGTCTTCCTATCTTTCTCTCCTCTTAAATAACTAAATAATTGTAAAGATTTACATACTTAAAAGATAGCAGCACAGAGAAAGATATTTTCCATCCTCTGATATACTCCCATGATGACCAGGGGCTAGGGCAGACTGAAACCAGGAGCCTGGAAGCCCCTCTGGGTTTCCCTTGTGCACTGCAGGGGCCCAAGCACCTGCGCCATCTTCTGCTACCTCCCCAGGCTCATTTGCAGGAAGCTGGATCAGAAGCAGAGCATTTGGGGTTTGAATTGCAGTTAAGGTTAAAAGGGGCTTAACCTGCTGTGTCCCAAAAACCTTTTTCTAATAAAGACAGAAAAGAAAGATAATTTCAGAGAATTGATCTTTTTGGACTCATAAATTACTTTAGGTGAATCCTAAATTCAACTCTGAGTATCCCATCAGCCAAGTACAAGTTGAGTTAACCTATTTCTTTCAAACTTAAAAGATTAATAAATAAGCTCTTCGCAAAGACAATCTTCTTCTTTCCATGACTTGACAGAAGAATTTTTTACCTCATTTCTCTTTGAAGAAATGCTAGCTAGAGGCTGGCATTGTGGTACAGCAGGTCCAGCAGCCACCTGCACTGCGCACATCCCATGGGAGTGCTGGTTTGAGACACTAATGAAATTTTTGGCTCCTGGTTCCCAGCTTCTGGCTTCAGTCTGGCCCAGCCCTAGCTATTGTGACCATCTGAGGAGCAAATCGGCATTTGGAAGATCTTTCTGTTTCTCACTGTTTCTCTGAAACTGCCTTTCAACCCAATCAATCTTGAGAAGAAGAAAAAGAAGAGGTGGGTGACAAGGAGGAAAAGGAAGAAAAAGAAGAAAGAAGACGAGGGTGGAAAGAGGAGAAGGAGGAGGAGGAAGGGGAAGAAGAGGGAGGAGAAATGGCAGTTAATGTGACAAATATTGGCTCACTTTTATCTTTGATTTTGTAGAACTACAGCTTTGCATGAGCCAATTCGAGTTGAGGCTGAACTGCTCCTAAGGTTGTCAGCCACCATCGTTTGAAAGCAAAGAGATTTTGGCATACGTTGACATGCGATGTGCATGGATGTTGGTTATATAAACCATCTTTGTTTGCAGAAGGATTAACATTAAATTGAAATTCATTAAGGACATTTACGTAGCAGGCTGCTGTCTGGACGCAGGTCAGCAGCTTTCCCTTTGTGGGAAACTACTTCCAGCTTTGTGAACAGGTGGTAACCTTAGCTGCAATTCCTCAACTCTGCTGTTGCAGCATCAAAGTAGCCAGCAACTGGACATGAGTGAACGAGTGTGGCTGTGTTAGGAAACTTCATTTACAGAAGCTGACAGCGAGCCAGATCTCACCGATGGGCCCTGTTGGCTGGTCCCCATTCTGAAATAATAAACGATAGAGCTTTGAAGAGTATCTCTGCCTCTTTCTGTCTCAAACACTCGACTTGCAAATGAGTCTTGTATATCACAAGTCACTTTGGGAGGAATCCTTCAGTGTGTTCACGGATTCTCTTCAATTGCTTCTTTAGCGTCTTATTCTATAATCAAAAGCAAGAAGCAGGGTTGAGGGTGGGAAGATGGGAGGCCACAGCACACAGATGGCAGGGCTGGGTCCTCTCTTGTAACCATGGGGGCTCTAGGAAATGGGGGATCCAGCTGCATCCCTACCACATTCAGCCAGGAGAAGGGGTGCCTTTTTCTAATTCTTCCCCCCAAAGAGACATCTTTTTCTCGTTTGTCTACAGGGAGGGGTGCCTTGTTTCAATTCCTATAAGGGTGTGGTATGTACTAGTAGAAGCCCTATGGAAACCTAGGGACCTGACTCATTTCTGTGGGCTGCAGCTCAAAAAAACAATCCTCGCATGGTTCTCTAATAAAAAATTAATTTAAAACCATAAGGCTTGGCGCCATCTTTTAGGAAGAAGATTCTTTAGGCCTGAAAAGCATTAAGAGTAGCTGCTAACAATTGCCTGCTGCAAGTGGAACATCGTAAGATTGTGTTTACCCCCTCAGATTATGGTTTTAATAAGCTATCATAGGCATTTGAAAGTCCTAGCCCTCTGGAATATGTAGGGAGCTGTATAATTTAGATAATGGGACATTGCTTTCAAGGGAATCAAATGCAGACTGCGGATGGCAAATGATGTGAGGAACTTTGGATTAGCTATATTGCTATTCTGGCAAGATTTTGTCATTAAATGGTGATCAGTTGTGCAATAACTGTGCTTACACTGTACCCATTGTTCATATGACATTAAAAAAAATCCTGTGTTGCAATTTGTCAACAAGGATGCTGCCATAGAGTTGTTTTGTTTATGGGCTTAGTTTTACTATTTTAATTAGTACAAATCCTCATCGAAATTAAAACAACAGTGAAGGACGTAAAGGAAAAACTGAAGTCTCCTGTGTGTTCTGGCTTTTGAGCAATGCTACAAAAGAAGTGCCCTGAGTCAATGCTATAAAAATACACCCTCTTATATTTTCTTCTAGTAGTTTTCTTGTTTAATTTTTCTATATACATCTCCAAGTTGATTGGAAGGTAGTTCTGAATATGTTGTGACATTGGGACTGGTCTTTTCCATATACATTGCTAACTGTATGCTTCCCAGAATTCTCTATAGTGTCATACAGATTATTAAAAAGCTGCTAATCTCAGGTGGAGAGTTAATCAGCACTGCCCTCTTCTTTACCAAAGACATTCATACATGAAATTGGAACTTTTTCTTTTTTTTTTCTGGTAAAGATGTATTCATTTTCATTTGGGAGCAGATTTACAGAAAGGAGAGACAGGGAAAGATCTTCCACCCAATGGTTCACTCCCCAGATGCTCACAATAGCTGGAGCTGAGCTGATCCAAAGCCAGGAGCCTCCTTCAGTTCTCCCTCAGGGTAGCAGTGTCCCAAGGCTCTGGGCCATCTCTCCACTGCTTTGCTAGGCCACAAACAGGGAACTGGATGGAAAGTGGAGCCACTGGATAGAAACCAGTGGGGCCACTGGTGCTTGGAGATGGAGGACTAGCTAGCTGATCTGTTACACCAGCTCCCAAACTAGATACTTTTTAAGACTCTACATACATGTACACAGTAAATACAATGACTATTACCGTAGCTTGGGACCCTGCCTGATTTGTGTAAAGAGGCCAACAATCATACCCATTACCGTGTTTGTGTGATCATTCACAGTAAAAGAAAAACAAGCCAATGTCCTACCATTATTTTAAAAGTAATTTGAGGGCTCTGCTAGCTTTCAAGGCATGTATTAGCAGGAAGCTGGAGTCAAGAGCGGGAGCCAGGACAGGGACCAGGCATTCTGATATGGGATGTGGATGTTTTAAGTAGCATCTTAACTGCCAGGCCAAGTGCCACCCCTGCTCCATTTGATTTAATTAAATATATACCCATATATCCTTTACATGTTAGAAACTATGATAGCAATCCCATACACCTTGCAAATTCTCTGTTAACATTTTCTTCAACTCATTTCATTTTTATACCTTTCATCATGAAACTGCAAAAACAGAATCCAATATTGTCCCTGCCACCGAATACTTATGTAACAATTCCCTGGAGAAGAAAGAAAAAACACCTGTAAAGGGGGTGATGTCAGCAAGGGATATTTTGGGGCAATAACAACCTTGGATATCGACGCTGAGGGACTGAAACAAGTTGATGGGGTTGCATTGCATCTTTAGCAGCTAGAATGCATGGGAGAGATCATAAATCAGTTGAATCATTGCAACAAAATTGAATATTGTGTGGAGAGATTAACAGAACTACCCAGAAATTGAGAGACGTGTCCACCCGTTGCTAGGAATGGTAATGAGAATATCATAAATGAATAGCTCTGTGTCGTCCTTGAAGTATCATTACCTGTTGTTCAGAAAGGCACTTTCCCACTTGTATTTTTCCGTAATGCAATACATTTGTTTGCATCCTCATTCAGTGAAATTGTTTGAAATATGTCATAAATGTTCTTTAGTTTCGGTTGAAAACAACAATGTTCCAGCATTCAAAAGAGACTTTTAAGAATCACTGATGCTTTAAAATCTACCCTTTGCAAGAACGTGGAGTGGGAAATCAGTGAACCCACTCTCACTCTGAAATGAAGATGAATATTTATTAAAAAGATCGACTACTGCTACCTAAAAACGTCAATACAAATATATCAAAAATTGAATAACAATTAAATATACATTAGACTTTGATCATGTTTTCATTCAATATCTTCCTTTGCACAAACGATTTAATATTTAATGTAGAAGAATGAAATCTTGGGACCACAGTGCAACAGAAGTCCTGAATAACAAAGTAAAACTGGCTGCCAGGGTCCATTTATTTTGAGCGATTTGAATGGCATGATCTGAAGCCAGCAACAGCTCGCTATCCACACCTGTCACTCTCACAGAATGTCCTTTTTGGGTGATGTATAGAGCCATAGGTGTATTCTTCAGAAATTTTGCAGACATCAAGAGAGTAGCAAGTACTGGTGAAAAGGTGGGGTCATAGGAACAGCATTGTGGCAGAGTGGGTTAAGACCACCTCCTGCGATGCTGGCATCCTGTTAGGATCACCAGTTTACATCCTGGCTACTCCCGTCTAGCTTCCTGCGAATGGCCTGGGAAAAGTATCAAAACATGACCTACAGGTTTTGGCCCCTACTACCCATGTGGGAGACCCAGGTGAAGCTCCTGGCTCCTGGCTTTAACCTGGCCCAGCACTGGCCATAGTGGCCACCTGGGGAGTGAACCAACAGATGAATGATCTATCTGTCTGCATGTGTAGTGTGTTTCCTTCTCGGTAACTCTGGCTTCCAAAATAAATAAGAAAATATTGAAAAGAAAAGGAAAAAAAAAACTTGGGGAGACACTCCTAGGCTCTATGTTAAGGGATACTCAGTGAAACTGATTGGAAAGCAATTGCACAAAACCCAATTAAAAGTGCACATACCATCTGATTATATAATTGACCTTGGGAAAGAAACTCCCATGCATATGCACAAAGAAATGTGCCCAGCTTTGTAGGGAAATCAGGAAACCAGCTCAGATGCCACCAACCAAAGGGCACTAAACGAGCCATGCCCTCCATGAGATATTTCAAAGATGTTAAACTGAACAAAGTAGGTTTGATGCCCTGATAGGGACCCACCTTGGAAACCTGATGGTGGCTGTCAAATCAAATTGCAGACAAGCAGAATGTGACACCATCTACCCAAATGTTAGACATCCCAGATGAGAGCCACAGCCTATTCCCTCTCATTTCATTTGTACTTTTAATGTTCCATAAGAAAGCTCAAGAAATACTTCGTGTTGCTTGGTCTTGCACAAATATTTTATGATACAGAAGTGAGAGGCAGGTTTGCCTCAGTGCAACTCTGAGACAGGAGGCAAAGAAATACACAAGGAGATTGACTGCCTCTTTGCTCTGCTTGGGGAGAAAAATTCATCTGAAGCAAATATGGCAAAATACGAAGCCTTCCATACTTTCCTGCATGTTGGCAGAAGTTGTTTTCCAAAAAATGAAGATCAGAAGGGGGAGGCAAAATCAAACATGAAATGGTTGAAAATCGTCTTAAAACCAAAAATCATCTGCTCCATGAGTTAGTCAATGACCGATTGTTCACCCCACCCACTTTTGCCGCTTGTGGAGTGGGGATGGGGGAGGGAAGATGTCTCTGGGAAAGAAAGGCAGAGGTTGGAAGCCTCCAGGCCCTCTTGACAACATGCCAACCTGAAGTGGCGCTGGAACAACCTCAAAGAACAGAAAGGGACACCAGAACTTCTGTGCTTGCAGGTTTTATGAAAGCCAAGAACATTTGGTCTTTGTTTCCTTCACCACTGTACCCAGCAAATCCCATTCAGCGGAACCTGCATTCTGTTCTAGCTGTCTCCTAGGGACTCATCATCTGGCCTGGAGTGCTGAAAACAGCAGGTTGTGGGCATTTCAAAGGCCCTTCTGAGAGCAGGTTACAACTTACCCCTCTGCAGGGGAGGCAAGCAAACTCCCAACTTCCAGGTACCAAGTACATCCTTTTGGGGGAACAACTGATTTTATTTTGTGGTAATTTCTTGTACTTCCTGGTGGTCTGCAGCCAGGCTAGCCATCTCCAGCATTGTGCTGTCTGCCAAGGTGCATATGCTATGCGCGGCAGAGACAAAGACCTGGGCAGCAAGCCAGGGAGAGGACAGACTACCTGCTGCCAGGTCACAAAGTCAGGAGGGTGGCAAGTGCAGGTTCATGTTTCAGAGCAGCAGAGTCAGCGCCCTTGGAAGCATGTGGGCCTGGCAGTACCCGCCTCGTGGGGCAGGTCCAGAAAGAGAATATCCCTGGGGTGAGTGTCTTTGCACCCCCATGTTACAGAGTAAGGAAAAGGGGGACTATGGAGAAGAAAGGCTAGGATGTGCAAGCTCCTGAGAGAGGACCTGAGTGCTTGGGACAGTTTTTCTTGCCCTTTCTGTAAAGGGATAAGACAGACCCAAGGGCTCCTAGCACCCCAGCAAGGGAACAGCTGCCGAAATCATGGAAGGGCATAACCTTGATGAAGCAGGTAAAGTGGCAGCAGAAAACACAGTATGACTCCTGGGGTCCAGGAACATAGGTCATGGAAGCAAGGCAGCTGTACCCAGCAGAAGTGGGGGGGAAGGAGGGGCTGTGGGTGCAGATCAGAGGGAAGGGGGTTCAGGGAACCACGCTTGTTCGTGGTGCAGAATGAAGGGGAAGGTGGCTTGATGACTCCCCGGTCCCCACCTGCAGCTGTAGGTGAGGCCCCTGTGGTTGACTCCATGGAGTTTCAGCTTCTCGTTGTTACCACACTAATGTGAGGACAGCTGTAGTAGACCTTGATCTGCAAGCTGCCTTACTGCCCATTCTGCTTCCATCCCTGCTTCACACACATTGCTGCTTCTCTCTCTTGTCCTCTGGTCATGCCCAAATCGGCCGGAAGCTCCTGGAGGTACTGCCCACTGCATCATACTCACAGTGACTTTCTTAAAATGCATGTCATGAGCCAGTGCTGTGGCAAAGTCAACTCTTGTAACATGAGCATCCCAGATGGACACCAGTTCAAGTCCCGGCTGTTCTACTTCCAGTCCAGCTCTCTGCTAATGCACCTGGGAAGACAGCCAGAGGATGGTCCGAGTACCAGGGCTCCTACCACCCACGTGGGAGACCTGGGAGAAGCTCCTGGCTTCATCCTGGCCTAGTCCTGATCATTAGAGTCATTTGAGGAGTGAACTAGCAGGTGGAAGATCTCTGTTTCTCCCACTCTCTCCATAATTCTGCCTTTGAAGCAAATAAGATACATTTTTCTTTTAAAAGAAGCATGTTGGATGATGTCAGACCTGTCAAATCCCTCCTGGCAGTTCATTGCTCCTGGAGCAGGTCCTGAGTCCCCCAAGTGAGCTTTCCGGGCTTTGTACAGCATCGTACCCATCCACTAGGCACTTGCACCTCAGTTCTTCCCCGTTGTACTCTCTGCTCAGCCACCCAGGTCTCCTTGTGACTCTCAAGGATGCTCCTAAGGTCTGAGCTGATGGCTGGCTTCCATTCATAGCCACACATCAATTTCTCTTTCCACTCGCTACAAAAAAAATCATAGCTCTAAACCGTAGCCTCCAGACCACACACACCCACTCCTCTCTCCTCGCCCACTCCCTGGTTTCCCATACCCTACCATGCCACCTGACTTCTTATAGTTGTTGAGTCTTTGTCTACCTCCCTCCCGCCACCAACCCCAGAACCCTGCTGGAATGTAACTAGAACCAGCACAAAGAAAGCACTCAGCAAATGTATATGAACTCTGGGAAGTACCAGATCGGTTTTGAGTGAACCCCAAAGTTGGAAGAAAATATTTTCTCAGCAAAATCACTTTCTGGTAGACATTTGGGAGTCTCTCCTCTCCCTTGGCCTCCTTTCTGCTTGCTCTTGCCATCTGCCCTCACCTCTTTCACTGCCCTCTCTGCCCTCCAGAGTCCCGGCTCCATCTTGGATGCATAGGACAAGGTCTTTCAGGCCCTCCGCAAAGCCAACAGGCTTTACTGCACTCACCTGGGGCTCCTCCCAGGGTTTTACATCCCTCTGTGGTTATGCTGTGAACATCACCTATCTATGTCCTCTGTTTTATCAAAGGCCACATTTCATAAAGAAATTATGACCAAAAAGGAGGAAAGTCCCTCTGGCCACATCCTCCTAGCTCACAGAGGCAACTGTGCCAGGCAGCACAGTGGCCAACTGTCCATAAATCTTAGGAGCCAAGTGTCACTGGCTTTCTAATCTTTGATAGAAGCCTACAGTAAGAAAATATGTAGGGGCCACCATGGCTCAACAGGCTAATCTTCTGCCTGCCAGTGCCAGTATCCCATATAGGCAACTGTTCAAGTCCAGGCTTCTCTACTTCCTGACCCAGCTCCTTGCTTATGGCCTGAGAAAACAGTGGAGGATGGCCTAAGTCCTTGGGGGTCCCCTGCACCCCTGTGGGAGACCTGGAAGAAGTTCTTGGCTCCTCTGATTTCAGATCAGTTCAGCTCTAGCCATCACAACCATTTGGGGAATGAACCAGGAGATGGAAGATCTTGGTTTCTCCTTGTCTCTATAAATCTGCTTTTCCAAATAAATAAATCTTTTTTTAAAAGAAATATTAACATTGAGATTAAGCACACATTCACATTTATAAAACAATTATCAGTGTTTAGAGTGTTACCCTCTGATACTTGCCATTCTCTTCAATTTTATTTAAGAAATTTCAGCCAGGAGAACAGGCATTGAGACACCAGCATTCCTCATTGGAGAGCCTGGGTTCGATTCCCCACTCCATCTCTTCACTCTGGCTCGGAGCCATGCAAACTCTGAGAGCTTAAGTTCCATCATGCGCATGGGAGACCTGCGTTGAGTCCTTGGCTCCATGGATTGGGCATCTGAAGGAGTTCTGGAACTGATGCCCTACAGATAGACAGCAAGAGACCATTGCATCTTACTATATCGCTTTATCATAGGAGCAGCTTCCAAAGCCTGCACGTTCATGAATGTGCTAGCACGTGACTTTCACAGTAAGAGAATTCTCTGAGTAGCCGGTTGCTCTCTCTAGCACATGCCTGCACACCTCGCCCCCCCATCACTCACCTGCCTACATTTTGTCTATTCTGGCTGTCAGAAATCAGACATGGCATTAGAAAAGTGTTTGATATAGCACCTGGTGAACTCTATGTCAATCACCGAGAGAGTGAATTATCTACACTTACAGAACAAATGTTCCAGAGCTGGACAATACATGACAAGTGTACATGCTTCCCGTCAGGGTGTGCAAAGGGAAATCAGCAGGTGGTTGTGAAAGGACAGGAAAGGCTGGAAGGCCCTGGGATTCCAGAAGCAGCTAGTCTGTGCCAGACATCCTCACATGCATGTCCACCAGCATGTTCTGGAAGCTAGAAGAGGCTGTGATTCTCACTATACAAGTGTGAAAAACTTAGCCTTGATGGAGTTCATTAAATGGAACAAAATGTCCCTGGTCACTTTTTAGCTCCAGTGCTGTCTGTTCAGTGGCATTGATGACCTTGTAGCTTGTAGAATCCAAGAACCAGTATGAGCTTAACCTAGGGGATAATGATTGAGAAAGCTTTAGATACATACTATAAAATACTATGCAGCTAGTTAAAATAATAGCTTTGGGATCAGTGTGATGGCTCAACAGGCTAATCCTCCCCCATGCAAGCACCAGCATTTCACATGGGCACCTTTTTGTGTCCTAGCTGCTTTGCTTTTGATTTAGCTCCCTGCTTAAGGCCTAGGAAGGAAGTGGATGGTGACCTAGCTTTTTGGTGGTTCCCTGCACCCACGTGGGAGACACAGAGGAGCCTCCCGGCTTTAATCAGCTCAGTTTTGGTTACTGCAGCCATTTGGTGAGTTAACCAGCAGATGGATGGAAGATCTTTTTCTCTGTGTCTCTCCTCCTCTATGTAAATCTCCTGTTCATGTATAGATGTGTCTTTGTAAAAAAAAAAAAAAAAAAAAAAAAGATAGCTTCAGACTTCATCTTGAAGTGAGACTGGATCCTGCAGTCACCTGTCAGCTTCCAAGGAGGTGACATTTAGTTGGTTATTCAAGACAACAGATTTTCCATCCTAGAGGCATAGCTCAGTGTGCCTGTAACTTCACAGAAAAGACCTCCAAGCTGCTGAACACCTGTGCACCTTCCTCAAAGCATAGATTGGCCATGTTTTGTCATCTCAGCAAGGCTGAGCAGGTCCCCCGAACGCTGGCTGAGATGCCTGCAGCTATGCAGAGCCTGCCAAATGCAACCTCGAGGTGTGCAAATGGCAGCTCGCAACAGCTCAGTTGAGAAACGGTGTTTAGCGTTCTAGTGGCTACTGAGGTAGGAGCTGGCTTTGTACAGAGAGGTCACAGGCAAGCATGTCAGCATTGGCTACGACATTTGACAATCAGTCTTGAACATCTGATTGTATCTGATTATTTTAGTGTTCATGGGCAATGTGCGATCACATTGCTATGTTAATCAGGATGTATCAAAAAACAAATGAAATTTTTTAAATGCCTTGGGTCTAAAGTTACTCAGAAAACCCAGTGGGAGAAAGATATGCATGATATAGCCCAATTTTTTAAGAAGAAAGGAAAATGCTTACAAGGTGTTCATAGGAGGTTGGTAGAAAAAAATGCAGAAAAATAATAAGTCATTAATTGTAGTTATTTAGAGAAATGAGCCTATAGGAATGATCAAGGAAATGGAGAGGGCTAAATAATCAGGTTTCTGCTTAAATAATCTCATTTGTTTCCCAAAGTACCGTTTTTGAACTTTTTTTTTTAATGCCTTTATTTAAAAGGCAGAGTTAGAGAGGAAGAAAAAAAGGAGAAAGCTGCTGTTCACTGCTTCACTCCGAAAAGGATTACCCTGGCCATGCCAGGCGAACGCCAGGGGCCAGGAACTCCCCCTAGCTCTTCTCCTGAGTGCAGGGGCCCAAGCACTCGGGCCATCCTCTGCTGTTTCCCAGGGGCATTAGCAGGGAGCTGGACCTGAAGCAAAACAGCTAGGACTCCAAGCAGGGCTTACTAATCCCAGCTTCATCCCCTGTGCCACAGCATTGGGCCTAAAGTCTCCCAGATTTAAAAATCTGACAGAGGCGCAGGTGTGTTGCATGCAGCGGTTAGGATGCTGCTTGGGACACCTGCATCCCATCTCCAGGTGCTTGGATTCCAGGCCCGCCTCCACTTCTAAGTCCGTCTTCCTGCTCACGTTTACCCTGGGAGGCAGCAGGGTCCCTGCCACCCACCTAGACGAATTCTTGGCTCTTGGCTACAGCCTGGCCCTGCCCCTGCTATTATGGATGTTTAGGGAAGTGAATCAGCAAATGGTAGATCTCCTTCTCCTCTTTCTCTCTCCATCTGCCTTTCAAGTGCATGAATGAATAAATAAATAAATAAATCAAACAAAGAACATCTAGACCAATAGGAGAAATTTCCTTTCTTCCAGTTCAGCTATAAGTGACCCTCCCAAGGTCACCTCGGCTGAAAGGAGCAGCATTGCACGCTCTTGACCCCCAAAGCCGCAGCTGCCTCTCCTGGGTCAAGTCTGTGACAATCCACCCGCTTGAGATTCTCCCTGGGTGAACCCACACAGTGAGGAACAGAACAATGCCATGTAAGATAACACGGTGCAAATGATTGTTGTTCCTGCAGTGTTTAATGCAAATTTAAGCATGCGAATCAGGTATCACAATAACTGCTGGAGAAATGTGATGCTGGCAGTATTTGGCAATAAAATAATAATCACTGTGTGTATCTCTGATGAGATGAGATTTAATCCATTTGCACTCCTAATTGTCTGCCACACTGCGTTAGAGACAGATACTGCTATTGTCTGCCGCTCAGAAATATGAAATTCAAAGCAATATGTCCAATGTCTCGGGATAAGCTAGCTTAATGAAGCAGCAAATTAGACCTTTCTATCTCTTTATTTAACATCCAGCTCCATGAACGTTTCAGAGTTCATTACAAAGGTGCAAAATGTAAAGGAATACTGCTAAATTCATTTCTGATTAGAACTAATCATTTTGAAAAAGGCTTGTCATATTTTTAGAGGGAGCTATTATTTATTATTGAATTTATATGGCTTTGGATGATAAACGTTCAATCTTTTCTCATTTCTGTGATTAACAGTTTTGAATTTTGCAATACAGTCACATACACAAGAAAAGCTAACCATGTAAAGAAATGAATGTGTCCCCCTCAAAACACAGAAATGACATTCAGAAAGACAATGGCAATTTTTTCTTTGTGACTTGTGACAATGGTTGTTGCCAACGAGAAGGAAGAAGGGATTTTGTCTTGGAAGACATTTGGTAATTTTGGGGTGTCACAGCTAAAGTACGGGGTGCTACTGGTAGGCTACCACCAAGAATTATCCAGCCCTGAGTATTAAGGGTGCTGGGATTAAGGAACCCCGACCCCGTGTGAATGTGTCTCATTGAAAGAATACTCCATTTCATTCAATGTTTTCTAAAGTGAGATCACTTCCCTTCTTGTCACACAGGCTCAGAGCAAGGCCAGCTAAAGGCTTGGATCTAGCGCCACTAGTTTCATCCCAATAGCTACAGCAACGATGATTTTAGCATCTGCAATAAAGATGATAGACCTGAGTGCTAAGAGGGACCCCTTAAACACAGATTATAGGAAGGACTTTAATTTGTCCAAGCATTTACATTATCTTCAAAGAGACGTCGTTCCCATTTTAACAACATGCATCTAATAGGTTTCAAGTTGCCCGCATATTGGTGCAAGGCGTTTAGAGGAAATCTGTTTGGGATATTGGTGTGGATGAGAAGCGTCAGCAGTGCAAGAGTCTGCAATGCTGATGTCATCATGACTGCAGCTACATCAGCCAGATGTGTGGCCGGGGCCGGCAGCGGGAAGATCAAAGTTCTGATTCACTTGGACTTGTATTTGTGTGGAACATGATTTGTAGCCTGATAGGAGGTAGAACTCCCACATTTAGGAGGGGGAAAAAAAAGCTCAATGTTGCAGAATTTCTTTTATAGTACCATAGATTTAGTATAGCTCTTGTTTTAATCTACCTCTCATGCGCAGTCGTTAAAAATCTGATTGAATTGATACAATTTAACTTGATACTTTCAGGAACTCTATGATAGCAGTGATCAAACTTTTCACAGGCTTCATTTGATTATAGAAAACCCAATCGTTATAACAATTCAGTGAAAAAGAATGAAAGAAATGGAAATCTTTCTCATCCAGAAAATTCATATATCATAGAATAAAAAGATTGAAATATCAGCTTATTTCTTTGGAGCTAGGGTGTTCTAAACAAAACCTAGCTAAACATATATAATGTGTTCATAGATTCTTCTATCTCATTAAATAGACTTAATTAAATATTTTATATAATGTGGAAAATGTTTTTAACAGTTTTATAAGTTATAATAATGATAGGTTTATGCATGATGATTATCAGACATTTTTATCACATCAGCTCCATGACTCAGCCATTGTACTGCTGTCTAAAACTATGATGAGGCACCAGTGTTGTGGCATAACTGGTAAAGCAGCCACTTATAGTGCTGGCATCCCTTATGGGCACTGGGTCATGTCCCAACTGCTCCACTTCTGATCCAGCTCCTTGCTAATGGCCTGGGAAAGCAGCAAGGATGCCCCTGCACTCACATGGGAGACTTGGAGGAAGCTCCTGCCTCCTGCCCTAGAGATTCCCACCATCTGATAAGTGAACCAATGCATGCAGGTTCTCTTTCTCTCTTTCTAATTATGGTTTTCAAACAAATAAATAAATCTTAAAAAAACAAAATCATTTGCGATCCCTATAAGCTCTATCAGAATGCCTCAGTATGAATCCCAGCACAGCTGTCCATTCTGGCTTCCTGCTAATGTGCACCCTGGGAAGCAGCAGGCAATGACCCCAGTACGTGGGTCCCTGCCACGCCACGAGAAACCAGGAAGGAGTCCCTGACCCCTGCCTCCAGCCCAGCCCAAGCCTGGCAGCTGAGGGCATTGGAGGATAAATCAGCAGATAGAAGGTGTCTCTCGCCCTCTTTCTTTCTAGTTTTCAATAAACAAAATTAATTAAGCATTTGGAAAATAATGAACCAGATCTTGGTGTTACACACTACTCAATCTAGAGGCCTTGTTAAGTAATTAATAATACAGGTGGTACTCAGATATAGCAAAATCTGTGACTGGTACCCAAAAGGTACCAGTCTTGGAGCAGTCCTTCAAAGCAATAATTCTGATTTTTTTTTAATTCTTTATTTTATGATACAGTTTAGTAGGTTTTGGGGTTTTCCCTTCTCCTTCTCCCACCCCATTATTCTCCTTTCCAGTCTTTCACTAGGTGTCTTCCAAGTGCGCTCAGAAATCCATCATACTGCCATTGAGATGTCTCCCAACAATGGAGGGGCTTATCTTTTGCTTCACTGTGAGACAATCCCTGAATTAAAAGTACAAGGATATATTTCTCTGTGTTTCTGCCTATGGACATATTATGGAGCACTGGAGTGAACAAAGTAACAAGGATGGAGGCAGAATGACCCCAGTACATGTCATTACATTGGCTTTTATCATCTATCATAGCTAGTGTTCAGTGGGTCCTTTCATATGATGCTTGCTACAAGCCAGGGTGTTGTAAGGATATTGCCTGTATGTTGTTGTCTTAAACTCATTTAATCCACACCAGAACTCCATATAACCAGCCACGGCTCCCACACTGTGAAGCTGAGATTTGTACCTTCAACTAGGCGATACTGCATCTCTTGTGACAGAGTAGCATGTCCTCCATCAAGTGGTTTTACATTTCTACAAGGGCCACTGGGCATTGGGAGTTCAACATGGTGGTGTGAAATTAGCCAAGGTTTTCAGGTTGTGTTTTGAAGGGACCAGATCTCTTTTGCACTGGTTGAAAGGAAGAAGTGCTTTAAGATGGATTTTCAAAATCTTTCCTCCATAATACACACACTGATATGCATATTATGGAATCAGCCAGTCCAGTGAAGCAGTTCCCAGGCTATGGTTGGATGTTACTTGTGCCTTCAAAAGTGCGTGGGTGACAATGCTGAGAGGCAGATCCTGGTGGTAAGTCTTCAGACCAACGGGAGGTATGCTTTCAGTGGGGTTAAGACAGTTCTTGAATGACTATTGGAGAGAGAGTGTGTGTCTGGAGCCAGAGCCAATCTCGCCCAGCATTCCTGCTTCCCATCTGACCCTGTCATTGGTGCCTCTTACATGTGTTCCTGGTTGCCATCCACCAAGACATGCCACAGCTGAAAGTGTCCTCACGGGGGCTGAGTTGTGCCAGTGCCATGCCTTTGAGCCTCCGGAATGGAGAGTTATACACACTTCTTTTCTCTATAAAGCTGGAATATCTCAGACTTTTTTTATATAGCAACAAAACACCTGAGAAAGGCAACCAATAAAAAAAAATTGATCATTGAATAAAACTATTCTGACAGTTCATCAGAGCATTTAAAGCAGTCTGTCTGTGGGCCACCAGGGGCAGACTCAAATTTGCTCCCACTCACAATTTTTTTTGCATGTCCAGAGCTGAAGGGTTCAGAAGGGTTTAGTGAGACTATTTTTACAACGTGTTCCACTCGGTAACTGGTTTAGCCTCAGCTGGTGATATGTGTCTTCTTCGTTATCAACAATAACAACACCTTAATTTGATAGCACACTTCTAACTTTACAAAGGATGGTCAAGTTCATTTACCCACTGATCTCAGTTGTATTGCTGTTTGATCTCCCACTAATGACCCAGTAACACAGGCTGACACATTAGGAAGCAGGATGTGTTCAAAAGTCTTTTCAATGTCCCTTTAGTGCTAAGCAGAGTTCAGAATGATGAAGAAATGATCTTAAGAAAGTGCTGGTATCTGAAATAACATATTTAGTCCCCAAGACACAAAACCTCTATATGACAACAAATGAACAGAGAACATTTGAGGATGTAAAAACATTTTTTAAAATTCACACTCTAAATACAAAACCCCAAACCAACTAGAAATAATTGAAGAGCTTTGTTACTCTCTGTCTGTGAATCTAGGTAACTGAGAGTTTACTATGCTGAAATGTCTACCCCCAAAATACTGGAAAAGGATGAAGAGCGTGGAGTGGGACTTGGGCGTCACCTTTGAAAGGACCATGCTGTGTCGGGCTATAGAAACATCTTGCAATGGTTTACAAAAAACATTTCTGCACTCGCCATAATAAGAGAATAATAGCTATGTCAGCAAACCCTTCAACTACAAAACTCGCTAAATGGTGTTTAAAACAGCGGGGGAGCATTTGTCTATAGGTTGTGTATTACTATTTTGAATTGTAGCACATAAGATTATATGGCACATTTTAACATCCTGTGACAAAAGAAGGCAACAACTCTTCAAATATATGAGGCTCTAAACTTATATTTAGATATTTCACTATATAAGGAGGCAAGTTTGCAAAATGAGATGATTAGAAGGGCTGTGCTTGTGCTATTTTGGAGGGTAAACCAAGGAAGTAAGTCTTTTTCAAGTAGAATTTCCATCTTAAGAATCAAACTTGAAGATATATTAGTCAATGGAAGGTGCATCGGAATAGAATATATACCAGATTATTCTCTCACATTTAAAAGAGAAAACACATTATAAAACGACTATAAACAGTATGTCTCTATACCAGAATCATTTCTTACAGCAAGGATTTTTTTTATGTCTGTTATCCAAAAAATGCTGTCTATAATTAGCATTTGTTTATATCAGGTATGAAATCTGTCTATAATAAGTCAAAATCACAGTTGGTTTTGTGTCTTCCTATTCAGCTATTCCTGTTCTAAACTTGGTGTTGTACAAATTGGAAATTGGTTTTTTAATCAGTGAGCTCAAAGCAATTAATATAGTCACTGCTTAGGACCCCAAAAATGATGTCTCCCTCCTCTGTATCTTCTGTGAGCTCTTTATTTGCCGTAGGATAAGCAAAGAGTGTCCTTGGAGCAGACGCCCAGCTTTACAGCTTTACAGAGCACCAGGACATTGTAGCACAGTTGAAGGGAATCCTGGTGTTGTTGATGGAGACTCCCTTGGACTGATGTGAATCCTCTCAGATTTGCATAAACTGCTAAAATTAACACAACTGAATGCAGTTACCTCAAGAATACAAGTTCTTCTCTGACCTTGGGCTTTCTCTCTCTGACTTTACAATGGACAGACACTTTCACCCCAGGGTTCAGGCATCCCATGGAACTGGTCAGATCTGACATTCCAAATGGCTCACCCTGGTCCAGGTAGCCATTTCCTCAGTCCATGCTCTGTGCCCACAGACGGTTCTGTGTGGTCCACTTAGCAAGGGATCTAGAATAGCTTGGGAAGGACCTACCCATAGGTCCACAGGTAATGCTAGATTTTTATCAAAAGAGCTGAAGCTTTTCATAACTGCCACACTATGCATGAATAATTGATTCTATACCTACTCTTCCATAACAACAATCGCGACTTCATTTGGTATGTTTCATTGTCTGTTTAGAGATATTTACTCTCTGTGAGTGAATTACAAGTTCCTGGCTTATCAAAGTCAGGATTAGCCACGTGACTTGCCCTGGTCTACAAAGGCTGGTGAGAATGATGACTGTCCCTTTGGAGCAGCCCCTTAAGATCCAGCACACACTTCAGCAGTTGTTCTGTTCCCTCTGACATCATAGCAGCCATGTTACTATTTAATGTAATTATCACCGTGATTACATTTTAATCCTCTGTCATTTTTCTATCCTCCTAACCACGTTGTGTTCCTCTATTTTACATGATCTGGTTTCTCTGTGGTTATGTTGTGGGTTCTGTTAGATTCTTGTAAAGATCGTTGCTGGCATTCTTTTAACAGGCAACTGACTTGCACAGACTCAAATTGGGAATTTCACATTGCTGTGAAAGGCATCCACTCACATCTCAACTCCGTTCTCTTAGCTTTGAGTCTTCCCCAGGTGTGCATCATCCAAGAGTCAGAGATGTGGAAAGCTGACACAGACACTGGGTCTCCTCTGCTCTGGCCCTGTTCATTCCTGAATTCTTGTTTTACTTTAATGGCAATGGTGGCTTCCCCAGAACGTCTGGTTGTTTAAGCCAAAAACAAAGCTGATTTTCTAATGGAGTTTTTGTCCATGCATGGTACACTGCCTCTGATTTCAGAATGAATCCATGAAAATGGGAAGTTCTTGCTCTGATGACACCTCTGCTAAGTTTTGACTACTTTCCCAGGTTGGCTTGCTTGTTTCAATCCCCAGAGCATTTTGCTTAGAGTTCAGGGTTGTTACTGCCAGTGTATTAGAAATCTCTCCTGCCATGCTGGGGGTTATTCTACAGAGCCAGTTCTCAGCTTTTTATTTAAGGAAAATCAAGCGTGGTTGGAGTATACTTGTACACTTGTGTCTGCTGCCTATTTTACCCTGAGCTGACTAGTTAGCCACTGAGAACATTCGAGAATACTACTATTTGCCATTTAACACCTAGATTCGAGAAACCTATTCCAGAGCACGTGAATTTCTCGTAACTGGTGATTCTGTGAGTTTTGCTTTTCTACACTATCAATATCCTTTACATGATATCCATTCCTTCCTCATCTCCAGGGGCACTATGAAGAACAATGTTCTAGAACAATGTTCCTGCAAAGTAAGAGACATTCATTGTTCTATGTCTGTAAATAACACTCATTGAAGCCACAAGGTTCAGGTTCGGGGGGGCGGGCATTCTAGTGCAGCAGGTTAAGCAACTGCTTGGGACATGTGCAAGCTGTATTGGAGTGTCTGGTTCAAGTCTTCGCTCTGCTGCTTCCAGTCCAGCTTCCTGCTGGTGCATATGGGAAGGCAGGAAATGGCAGCCCAAGTACTTGGGTTCCCACCACCCACATGGAAGACCTGATGGAGCCCTTGGCTCCTGAGTTTGGCCTGGCATGCTCTGACAATTGAGGGCATTTGTGGAGTGAATTACCGATGGTTTATCTACTAACCACCTGAATTCAGTCCAGTCAAAGACATTACTTCAATCAGAGAACCAATGACCCCTTGTCTCCCAATCCACTAACCACTTTTAATTCTTTCCTGGTGTCACTGCTTGGTAGCATCTGAAGCTCCACTCAGTCCTGTTTCCTTGAAGAATGCCCCTGCCCTGGGGTACTCTCTTGGCCATGCTTTCTCAAGCGACCCTTGAGCATCCTATTGTTTGAGCCTTCCATGCCCTACACACTGGCACCTATCCACAGCCATACTTGCTTTAGTAAGTACTGCAGGGACTCAGAAATCTACATCCCCAGCTGAGACATTGTTCCCCAACTCCAGCTACTCTTACTGACTGCTTAGGGCACTTTTACTTGAAATGCCTCAGGCTGCTGAAATATGATGTGTGCAATGTTGAATTCACCATCCTGCTTCCTTCCATCTCCAACCTCTTCCTATCTAGCCTTTGCCCACCTTGGCAAGTTGCACTGTTGTCTGCCTCCTCAGCTGCCAGAGCCAGAAAGCTGCATGCCATCTTCTGTTCCCTTACCCTACCACCCCGCCACCCCCAAAAAACTCCTAAGGACAATTGGAGTGACTTTTTTTTTTATGTCTGCTCAGATCCATCTGACTGACTTCACCCCAATTCCCACGTCCTTATACCAAGCTGCAGTGGAACCAACACTTCCTAAGTGGCCCTCCACACTGTAGCCAGGAGTACAGTGCTCAGTTCCTTCCTTGACTGGGGCTGCCTGAGGCCTGAAACTCCTTACAGCATCTCCCAGGAACAAGACTGTGTTGGACACAAATTTATGCATCTTTGCAGATTCTGTCAACTCCCTACTTTTTTAAACAGCTCAGTTGTGGAGCTAACATTGTGATGCAACCTCCAGGAATTGTGCATCCCATTTGGGAGTACTAAGTGAGGCCCTGCTGCTTGCCTTCTGATCCAGCTCCCTGTTCATGCACCTGGGAAGCTGAAGATGATGGCTCAACTGCTTGAGTCAGGAGACCTGGATGGAGTTTCTGGTCCAGGCCTCAGCCTGATCTAGCCCTGGCATATTATAACCACTTGGTCAGCAAACCAGTGGATGACGTGTGTGTGTGTGTGTGTGTGTGTGTGTGTGTGTGTGTGTGTGTGTGTGTGTGTAAAATAAATAACCACTTCTTTAAAAAAGAAGAAGCTCAACTTGACTTTAACATATCCCCAAGCTGGCTGAGGCCCAAGTTGACCTTCAGACCAACTTGTCTGAGTCATCCCTCAGCGTGGGCCTAAGATCTGTCTGGCTGGTGGTTCCCAGGGACTAGATGGTACAACCCAGCAGGCTGAAACAGTTAAGTCTGCACGCATGGATGGCCACAGCAAGTGGGAAGAAGCTGGAAAATTGAATCCCCTCACTCTACTTTCCCAGATTCTTATGCAAGAAGGTTTCCCTGACACCTCCTGTAGAGAAATCTCACTCACCATGCAGACTGGCTACTGGAGTATCTGCCAGACCTCTCTTCAGCTCTTTGTTAACACAGTGGCCACCCCAGCATTGTCCTCTAGTTTCTTTGCAGCTTTTGCTCCTTTATCAGCCTTACCACTTTTGAACTTGCCTTTTTAACCCTGTACTTGCATCCAGGATCCAGTTGCCAGAGACTACGGATAGGAAGACCACTGCTTACCACTCTTACCTGGTACAACTGAACACTTCCCTAGCTGACACCCTGTAGGTTCACAGACATGCCAAATCCTTTTTCCTTCTCAGGCCTTTGAACAAATTTCTCAATCTCTGTCATGAGCACATTTTGAGGCTCATCTGCAGAGTCCTTTTGCCTTATTGTACCTAACTCATTCCGGTCCTAGGTTTAGATGCTCCATGGCACACTGTGCTGTGTACTGTGAGAACTTATTCTGGGGCAGGTGCGTGAGTGTGTCCTTTCCATCAGACCAGAAGTCACTCAAGGCTGTTCCTCTAGCAACTGGCTCAGTACTGACACTGAATGGCCCAATGAATATTTGAAGGATAATCATATTGAGGGAACATGTCTTCCAAAGAGGACAAGTTTTATGAAAAAAAAAAAATGCCCCATCCAGGAAATTCTACTACAGGCTCTTCTGTATACAATAGTACTTCAAACAGCTCATAAAAAATGGAACTGAAAAAGAAATCTATTTTGGTACCAAGTTCAAAAATCCATACATAGTTTTTTTTTTCATAAAACTATGTGCAGAACCCTTATATTTTGAAAGGGAAGTATATTGCATTCTTCTTTTTGTTGTGAATCTTCACAGAAATAAATGTTATTAAATATAGTTTAATGATTAAGGTTAATGACTAAGGTGTAAGGATGACTTCAAAATCAGACTGCCTATAATTAAATCCCAGCTCTTCCACTGACAATCCTTGTAATATGTGAGCATGGTGACCTGGACACACACCTAAGTGTGCTTTCTTTGCATTTGAAAAGTGAAGTACATGACAATCTCCACCTCACAGAATTATGAAAAGTCAGTCATACTGTTGGGTCAAATGGCTTGGCATACTATTCAGCACATGGACATCAGTGAGCATTATCCACCATCATCACCATAGGAAGAGGGCATCATCAGGAAGGATGGGGAGACCCATCCTCAATGCCAAAGGCAACAAAGAAATGTGATGTCTTACATAACTGGAACAAGTAGAACACTTCAGTAGCTCAAGGACTCCTTCCAGTACCTGGCTGTTTCCACACCTCTGCTCTTTCTCATGCTAGTTCTCTGGGCTGTCTCCTGATTACAGGATCCTGAGCTGCATGCCTCTTTGTTTCAAGCACCTGCTAAAAGGAGGCCAAGCCATGTCCCCAAATGTGGAATGTATATTGCCTTCATTTTGATCGGACCTCCGTTAGTTATGTGACCAGTTATAATCTTGGGCATAGGGCAGAATGGCTTGAGTTGATTGATTTAGGCTGTTCAGGATCCACTCCTGGAGTCCAGCTTTGAGTCACATTCTCCTAAGTCAAGGGACACATGGAACAGTGATTACTTGATCAGAATCTGAGTTCCATTAGTATGAAAAGTGGGGGGTGAATTGTGGCTGATTGGGTAAGCTGAAATGGTCAACACATGTCCTATTGCTGTTTGGAAAATATGGAGATGTGTCTGCTAATCAAGAGGATAAATTCCAACACATGGTATTGTGGTTAGAAGCCATGTTGCCAGATGTAAAAAATATAATTATATATTTGTCTATATTTTATACGTCTATACAGCTACTATTTACCAAGTGATTGCCTTGTGCTGTGTCCTTTCCACTCAGCGTTTCCTCACCCTTCACAGGCACCCTTATTCACTTCATCTATAAATACTTGGTGAGCTTCTGCTGCACTTCCGTCACTGCCTCCCAGCTGCAAATCCAACAATGTCCAGAAAAAACCAAGGCCTTTGCCCTCAGGGAAACGGAATTCTCTACATCAGGAACTGAGGCTTGAGTTGGGGGTGCTACTTAAGGTCACACAGCTTGAAAATGGCAGAGCTAAAATTTGGACTTGAGGAGGCAGAATATAAAGCCCAGAGTGGGTTATGATAGGAAACAGTAGGGGGAGGGCAAATTCACTCACTGTCCTCAGCCAATCACAGGCTCCTTTTCTTCAAGTTCCTGCTTTGGGGGCGGGCTCTCCATCAGGGGTCAGGGACCTTGACCTGCAGTAGTGACTGTCTGAGAACACCTAGAATGGGGAAGCAAGTTAGGGGACAGTCACCCATTGTATGGGTGTGGCAAGCGGCTCCTTGTGTTCTGGGTCTCAGGAGAGATGTGTTGGAGACTAAGGCTGCCCATGTATATGAGCACTTCTCAGTCCTCAAGCTAGCATGTGCAGTATCTTAACTCTACCTTTTACTTTCACCAGTATGGCTAGCCTACTTTCCAAATCGGAGCTTTTGTGGCATGCAGTGAGGTGAGGCATTCAGAATTTTGAGTAAAAGCCTACGTTAAGAATGATTCATATTTTTAAATTTGTCTCTGAATCTCCCCAATCAAATGCCAGCAAATTAATTTTAAGGAGTTAATTTTTGTCCTGTTGTAATGGCTCATGACCTCAAATCTTAAGTAGAGATTTCTATACAACCTTGACAGGTTATTTTGAGTTTGTATTCCATTCAGTTACATCAAACTTATATGAAGAATGAGTTGTTGATTTGTGCAGAATCATATGAACTTGACTAGATTCAAACATGTCTTTCCTGTACAAGTGTTCAGTTAGTTGAGATCGATATTTTATACTTCTAACCAATCTTGAAAACAGTTGAAATGTCTACAGGTGCAGAGCTTAAGGCTAGGCTCTGGGTGAATGGCTGTGGTCTTTTCTCCAGAAGCAAAGACTCTTGGGAACAATGATAAATGCAGCATTCCTGGGTGACACTGGGAAGGGGATGTGAAGCCATGGGGGTGGGCGCATGGCAAATCAAGGGGGAGAAGCAAAGCTAGGTGGTGCTCTCAGTACAACATCAGGCTCAGTCCAATCTTATGGAGATCCCAGGAGTGGAAACTGCACCTCCGAATCCTCCTGACCTGCAGTAAGGAAGTCAGGCTTGCTCCCTCCTGGGTTGGCTGGGTATGGACTATAGGCTACCCCAAGGGAATGAAAATGCCCAGACAGCCAGGAGGCACTTTCCGACAGAAACTCCTCCAGGAGCCAGGGAGCAGTCCTGGCCTGGTGTGTACTGCTGGCAGCAATCATGCAGGCCACCAAGGGAGGGGAGCACAGAAATGATGAAGGGGTTACTAAGGTACCTGGGGGAGCAGTGATGATCATCATGAGCAGGTGCAACAGTGTGTTGCACTGGCCAGAATTCTCCAGAAAAACAGTACCACGGGAACATGAGAGAGGGCTGCAAGAGAACCTTACAATGTCCATGAGAAAGTGAAGTTAAAACTGGGGCTTATTGTGGTGCAAAGAAAAACGATAAATCCATGCATTTAAGGGAGTCTTCAAAAAGTTTATGAAGTTTATTGTGAAAAAATTACATGGATTTCAAATATTTTCAGATTAATTGTCCCTCTTTCTTTCTCTGGTTCATTACCCAAATGGCCACAACAGCAGGGACTGGATCAGGCCAAAGCTTGGAGCCAGAAATTTCACACAAGTCTCCTGTGTGGATTGACCTGACCCAAGTTTTGCCCATCTGTGGCTGCTTTCTCTAGGCCATTAGCAGGGAGCTAAATCCAAAGTGGAGCAACAGGGACATGAACCAGCCTCTCTGTGGGATCCCAGCATTGCAAGTGGCAGCTTAACTTGCTCTTACCGCAGCGCCAGCCCTTCAAATTGCTTGGACCAAAATATTTTGTCCCATACTGCATTTCCCGTGAGCTATATGATGAGACTTTGGACAGAAAGACACTTATGATGAGAAGCTTGCCTATGTCCTCATACAGACTAAATGCCATACTCTGCAAGCTGAAGCCCAGAGAGCCAGTGGTTAGTAGCCATCCAAAGCTCTGAGAACCAGGGCAGCCAATGGTGTCAGTCGCCGTTCCAGTCTGAAAGCCTGAGGACCAGCAGTACTGATGGCCAAGGGCAGGAGAAGTTGATGTCCCAGCTTGAACAATGTGCAAATTCACTCTTCCTGTACCTCCCTATGCTGTTTGTCCCATCCCAGTGAGGGTGTGCTTCTTTACTCAGTCTAGGGATCCAAAGGTGTTTCCAGAAACACCTTCACAGACACACTCAGAAATAATGTTTGTCAGCTCTCTGGGCATCTTTTAACCCAGTCAAGTAGACAGCTAAAATTAACCAGTACCTTTGCCATTACCAAAAGCAAGAAATGCTGCTAAGGAAATAAGCAAAGTACAGCAGCCTTTCAGTCTAGCAGGTGGGCACCAAATTGGGGTACCTGCCAGAAGCAAATCCTCTCTCAATCTGCAGATACACTTGGTCCTTCTTCTCCCCTCTGCTAAATATGGACCCAGTGCCTATGATGGGATGACCATCAGGTCACCATGAGGGGCCTGCACAAGAACTACAAGTCCAGGAAGCCTCTGGTGGCATTGCAGAGCCAGCCAGTTTTGGACAGCCACCTCCAGTGGCTTCTATGTAAAGAAAACAGTGTTTCTTGTGGTTAACCGAGTCCGTGGTCTTTTCCCTCACTTTGGGCAGCTCCCAAGCCTTGGAGGAAGGGTCGGATTTAGAGAGAAGCATCTTTCCCCCATTTCCCAGGAGTCCGAAGCGAGGAACGCTGAAAATGCAGCAAGGAGGTTTCTGAAACGAGCTTCTTCCTAGACAATCAGGGTGTTACGATATTTGCATAAAGGAATACTCAACGAGTTAAGTAAAAAGACATGGCTTACTGTTTTATATGGGGGCTTTGCCTGAAGAAAGCAGAGTTTGTTTGAAGCAGGTTTCCTCAACCTTGCCATTATTGATGTTTAGGATCAGTTAATCCCTTGCTGTGGGACTCACTTGAGCAATGCAGGAAGTTTGGCAATAGTAACCTCCCCCTCCCCAGTTATGGTAAGCAAAAATGTCGCTAGACGTTGCCTAATGTCTCCTGAGGAACAATATCTGCTCCCTCCCCGCTTCCCCAACCAGTTGCAAAACACTGATTTAATCTGTGACTTTTTTTTTTAACCCCTCAAAAATCTATTTAGAAGCAGGCAATTACCCAGCCTTGAAGGTGCACAGGTCCCATGTGGGAGTGCCTGGCTCAGTCCAGTTCTCTTTCTGCCTCCAGCTGCCTCAGGTCCTGGGAGGCAGCAAATATTTGGGCTCTGACCATGCATGTGGGAGACCTGGATTGAGTTTCCAGCTGGTGGCTTCGGTCTGGCCCAGTTTCTGCTGTTGGAACTGATACCGGTTCACACAGCATGAACCAGCAGCTAGGAGCTCCGACAGGCATTGTCTCTCTGCTCAGCCATCCCTCCTTTCTTCCTCCTCTCTTCCTCCTTCCCCCAACCCCCTTCCCTTCTCTTCACTGATCAAGTAGCTAAATTCAAAGAAAAAAATTAAACCTATGCTTTTTATGGTGAGATGTTTAAAGAATGCAAAATTTCAATTAGGAAAAACAACCTCAAGAGAACTAGTGTACAATGTTGAGAACACAGCTAATAGCTATATATATATATAGAGAGAGAGAGAGTATATTTTTTGAAAATTGCAAAGAGTATATTTGAAGTGTTTGCAGCATCAAAAAAGTATGTGATAAAGCACATAATTACATACAATTTCTATTTGTCCATCAAAATAAATAACTTTCAAAAATTGATGGGCAGCCCTATTCTTCCTGCATTCCTGGTTCAATTCTTTTAAAAAAAAAAATATGTTGTGTTGAGTATAACGAAGGAAAGCAACAAGTTCAGTCCTCATTATCCACAAACTTTACAATTAATGACTAATTACATCCACACTACAAGAGAGCTGTGAAAAAAAATAATCTGGTTCCATAGGTCTACCCTCCGTCAAGTTAACACTGAGAGCTTGTAATCCGCAATTATAGGAAAGAATGTTAATGCAAATCGCAAATCCAACTCGCTGTAAGTGCACCTGAAGTGAGTCATTTCTCGCCATATGGCCACATCGTTTCCACATTTGTAAATGCAGAACTTAGGCAAGATGGCTTGGAAGTTTGTTCCTCTTTTCAAAGGAAAATTGTTCTTGGTGTAGACATTTGATCTAGTGGTTAAGATTTCAGTGTCAGAGTGCCTAGGTTTGGTGCTCTGGCTCTGGATTCGAGCTTTCCACCTTACAGACCCTGAGGAGCCCTGGGAAAGGCTTAAGCAACTGAGTTCCCACCACCCAATGGGAGACATGGACTGATTCCCCGTTCCTGGCTCCAGCAGTTCAACGCCACCTGTGTCCGGCATTTGGGGAGTAAACCAGTGCACCGACTTTCTGTCAGTCTCCCTCTAAAATGAATATGTTTTAAATGAAATCAAATTCAAATTTAATTATTCCATGATTCACTGCAAAATATCTGAATTAGTTTCCATGGACCATAAATGATGCTCTAGATATTTCAATGTGACTGACCTGCACATTTAGAATCTATAGCAATTTTTTTTTTCTTTTCTCTTCTTTTTTTTGGGAAGGCAGATAGATTTACTGAAAGAAGGAGAGACACCGAATGCTCTCCTATCTGCTGGTTCACTCCCCAAGTGGCTGCAACAGCCAGAGCTGAGCTAATCTGAAGCCAGGAGCCAGGAAGTTTTTCCAGGTCTCCTACACAGATGCAGGCCCCCAGGCTTTGGGCCGTCCTCTACTGCTTTCCCAGGCCCCAAACATGGAGCTGATGGGAAGTGGAGCAGCTGGGACACGAATCTGTGCCTATATAGGATCTCAGTGCTTGCAAGGTGAGGCTTTAAGCCATTGTCCCGTCACACCGGGGCCCTCAGCAAGGGATGTTCCTTTCCTTGTTGGAGAATACAATTTAAGATTTAAAAAATATCACTTTTACATTTTGAACTTCAACAAAGTAATTGTGCTGTGGTTGACTCACAGTCAGACCTTTTACATTTCTGTCCCCTTGGAGCATTCACTACCAGGTCCTTTCACTCACTTCCAGCTGCCTGGGCCCTGTTATGAAAAGGTCAGTAAAGGCAGAGGTGAGTCCATTTGCATTGTAAGACGGAAAGGGTTTCTCACTGCAGCAGAAAGAATCAAGGGAAATAAAACTCATCTACAGTGGCAAACTCAACGAACCAATCTATAAATATTCCATAATTTGAGCCCCATAAAGGCTTATTGTTTGTGGCTATCTGTACTGTGAGTAATCATGGGTTGTTTTCTGTTTGTTTCTGCCTTTTTCTGCTCATCCCTGAGCCACGCCATCTCTGGAATAGCACCCACTAATTTCTTTTTCTTTTACCTCATTCTGGTCTCTGGAGAATGTATAGTCATCGAGCAGGAAGTTAGATACAGAGCTACCCAATTTAAACATATAAAATCTGCATTTAGAGTCAAAGTGTGGTGCATAGAAATGGAAATCCGAAGATAAAGCCCTCAGCAGTTTCCTTCAGCAATATAATGGCTCTTGTTTAAGACATCATCTGTTTTCCAAAAAGGCTGAGAAATCTGTGTTGTGGACAACACTATGGTTTGTGTGTTGCTTGTCCCCTCTGAAATGCATGCCGGGTTTCTTTGTTATTATTATTAATTAATTAGCAGAACAAAGAGAGCTAGGCAGAAAGAAGAACAACTCTGGTCCTGCTTCAATTCCCAAATGCCTGTGATGGCTAGGGTTGGGCTTCTCCAAGTTGGGCACTTGAAACTCCATCCAGGAACTAGTCATTGGCAGGAACTCAGTTACTAGAGCAGTCATCACTGCCTCCAGGGGTCTACCAGAGCAGGAAGCTGGTGTCAGGAGCCGGAGCTGGACATCCAAGCCATATGACATGTGAGCATCTTAATCAGCTTTTTAACCACTGGACTACATGCCCACTCCCTCCTGTTGAGATTGGATTGCCACTGTGGAGGTGCCAGGACACTTGGCCTTTCAAAAGTGAATAGGTGGTGAAGAGGGATTCATGCCTGTAGTAGGACTGGATTCGTGAACCCACACGTGTGTGTCTCTTCCTCTTGCACCTGCAGCATAAGGGCCTCACCGGAAGCCAAGCAGTTGCCAATACCACCTTCTTGGAGTCTCAGAACAGTGAGCTTGCAAAGCAATCCAGTCTTGGGTGTTCTGTTGTAACAACTGAAAATGAGCTAAGACAGGCAGTTTCTTTGCTTCCAAAATCCTGGGAATGCACAAAAGGTTCACGGGTGACTGACAGATAGATACAGACTAACCCTGTACACAGCCACTGCCTGTGCATACATAGCTTCCATCCCCTCTTCCTTTGCTAACAGCACCTCCATTTGCCCTGGGAGAACCTGAATTTAGGTGGTTGGGGTGGGGCACCCTTCTATGTGCACCAGCTTCATGTGCCTGAATATCAGAAGCCCACCTGACCAGCCTATTCTGTCCGTGTGGCTATCATGATTGGTTCAAAGATGAATACTCAAACAGGGTGGTCTACTGAGATTCAATATCCTGGACCTTCTGCTGGAATTATTTAGGGCAGCATAGTAGGAGTTAGGGGCCCTTTGCAGTAAATGGGGAGCAGGGGTGAATATTGGCTTGGAGTTGCAAGGTCTACTTCTTAGGCAGCACTTGACAAAGAGCACTTGACCAATGCGACACAACCCATAATGGAAGCCCAGCCTGCATCTACCCCCAATTCTTTCGGTTTCTAGAATGCGTGAGCTCTTTCCCCTCTGCTTAAGCCAGTTTGAGTTGGGTTTTAAAACTTGAACTGGAAGCAATTTAGAACTCCAAAGTAAAGTTCTGCAGAACCTGCCAAAGGGGAAGGCTGCAAAGACATTTGTGCACACTTTTTTTTAAAGGGATCTGTACATAGTTGGCCCAGCTGTATAAAACAAGTTAGGAAATAGTTAACACACACATGCACACTCACAGATCAGCCAAGTCCTTGGCTCTGGGGTGGGGGAGGTATGCTTACTTGGAGAGAGGCTCAGATGGGCTTCTGATGCCTGCGTGGTGTTCAAATGCAGAAGCTGAGTGTTGGCCACATGGACACGTTATTGTTTGTTTTTAAATGCACATATACAGTGTATGCTTTAATGCACAAAATTAGATACTTCTCTTTTTTAATGTTGACTTATTTGTTTTCATCTACTGGAAAGGCAGAGCAACAGAGACAGATTTTCCATTTCTGATTCATTCCTCAAATGCCCACAACAGCCAGGGCTGGGCCAGAGTGAAGCCAGGAGCCAGGAACTACATCCGGTTCTCATATGTGAATGCATGGGCCCAAGCACTTGAGTCTATCTTGTTTTTCACGATGCATTAACAGGGAGCTGGATTGGAAACAGAGCAGCTGGGACTCAAAGCAGCATTCTGAGAAGGGATGTGGGCACCTCACGTGGCAACACAAGCATCCACACGGCCATGCCTGCCCCAGATTAAATATTGTGATATTTCTAAGATCAAGATGCTGATGCCACGGGATACAGGAAGAGGATGGGGTGCTGATGACACAATGTAGCTGGGGAGAAGGAATGTGTCTTAGTGTTCTATACATACAGGGGTGACTTGTTCACACAGAACTTACTGTTGTGTGAAAATGGCCAAATGAGAGGGTTTTGTATGTTTCTAACACTAACAAAAACTAGGACAAGTGTTTGAAGTGAGGAAAATGCTCATCCCCCGACTTGATTTTGACACACACCTGTCCAACTATCACCCCAGGACTGTGTCCCGTTAATAAGAGTCAATTGAAAACTTGTCTATACTTACACAGAATCATAAAGTTTATCCACATGGCACTTACCCGTGTTTCTCTCACAAGGTTTGAGGAGGAAGCAGGGCAAGGCAAGTCAGGATTCCCCATCACACCTGACATGCAGTAAGTTCTCCGTAACTCTCTTATTGCTGACGCATAGTTTAGGGGAGTTAGGAGGATTATGTGGGTGCATGGCACAACAGGTTAACTTGCTGCTTGGGATACCCAGACCCCATATCCTGACATTCTACTACTCTGCTTCTGATCAGCTCCCTGCTAATGTGCTGAGAAGGACAGCCCAGATAAGGGTTCAAGTACTTGAGTCTCTGCCACCCACCTGGAAGGTGAGGAGAGAGTTTCTGGCTCCTGGCTTTTAGCCTAACCCAGGTCTGGCTGTTGTGGACATTGAGAAAGTGAACCAGCAGATGAAATAATTCTCTTTCTTCCCTCTGCTCCCATCATTCAGCCATTCAAATACATTTTTTAAATGTCTTGCTTCTATTTGAAAGGCAGGGTTACAGAACACAGGAGAGACAAAGAAAGAGACTTTCCAGCCAATGGTTTACTCCCCAAATGGCTGCAGTGGCCAGAGCTGAGCTGATCCAAAACCAGGAGCCAGAAGCTTCTTCCAGGCCTCCCACATGGGGTTAGGGGACCGAGGACTTGTGTCATCCTCTGCTGCCTTCCCAGGCCATTAGCAGGGAGCTGGATCAGAAGTGGAGCTGCCAGGACATAAACCAGCACCTTGATGTGGGGTACTGACATTCCCAGTGGTAGGCCAATCTGCCGCCCCACAATACCAGCCCTTGCAGATATTGTTATTAGCTCCCTTTATTGATAAGAGAACCAAATTCTGAGTTTCTCAAGTTTCCTAAGGCTAAAGAGGCTCTAAGAGGCATAGTTGGGACTGGACTCCATTGAGCAGTGCTCTTCAAATATAAATCTACATGGAAAGAGGCTGAAAAACAGGCCAAATTCCTCCTGCTAAGCTATGCATTCTATTCCTTGGGGTCTAATCAGGAAGCATTAAACCTGCACTTTTCCTGGTAGGAGGGAAGCAGAGTAGCTGGAAGTAGCCCCAACTTGACATCCCCTCGCCGAACCCAAAATAGGTCCTAGAGTTTAATAAATGTTATGATAGGGTCTGAGAAAGGGAAGCAGCAGTATCCAGAGTATAAAGTATGCAGTAACTGGGTGTGCATTTTATACTTCAAGGACTCATTTGCTATGATGGCTCATGATAATTGGAACAAACCTTCAGAAATCAACCAGTCGCCCAGCACCATAACTGCGTTACAGAGAGGGGTGGACTACATGAGCTGAGCTATCACTTTAAGAAACCAGGTTAGGACTTTGAAGATGCAACAGTGAGATGACGACCGAATCTGGCCATAGGTACAGCAATGCTCACAGCACTTTGACTGCGGGCACACTGCAATGACCCAGTCCTAGGTCTCTGAGGAATGAAATTGCCCATGCTCTCCCATCGCAATTCCTCCTCACCTACCTTCACATGCAAGAGCCAGAGAAGAGAGGAAAACAGGAAAGCTTTAATTGACTATGATTGCCACCCAAAAAAAAAAAAAAGTCTGAACAATTTTGAGCTCCTCAAAGCCGGTGTACAAGAGAGCAACTGGCAAATGAGACTGGCAGTTAATTAGTTTTTAAAATAGCTGAATGCCTGGAATCAGTTCATGCTGCCTTAGGATATGGGGGGTTGCATCAGCGCTAAGGAAGGCGTGAGCTCTACCCACTCCACAAGCAAGTTGGTTGTATTCTCAGCATCCTGATAAACTCAGCCCTGACTACTCCCTCCCTGTTCTCTCTCGTCTCCAACGTGTTATTAAACAAGCACTCACAAAGGAAATTGGAGGGAGACCCGTGTCCTAAGACAACAGAAGCACAATTACTGTGGCTCATTGACTATGGAGCTCGGCCTCACTTTCCTGACAGCCAACTGCATCTATCAGCTGGAAAACATCTGGGAACTTAAGATGGCAACTTGACATTTTGCTTTGCAGGATTCCCAATTTATCCCACCAAAAGTCATCTTCCAGCTCCCTCCCTCTTAATCCTACATTATTTTTGCAGATTCATGAGCCAAAGATGGGTAAGTCTCGGGTCTCCATCTAGCCATCCAAACTCTGCAGAGGTGTGCAAGAAGCAAAGTCAGTGGATAAAGACCCGCCATGTTCTACCATCACAGCTTCATGGCCATCATCTACTTGGTAGAAGGGTACCCAAACCTCAAAGAGATGCTAGTGTCGCCAAATGAACTTGAACTTGGAAGTGAGCGATTCATGGACTAGACCCAGCTTTGTGTCCGGAGATTAAATCTTTCACCTTCTGAGTTTCCTCATTTGAAAAACAAGTTAGAGGAACTAAATTATTTCAATGGTCTTTATAGAAAAGTCTCCCAAAACTTTGAAGGAAAATATATTCTGGGGGGCCAGTGCAATAGCACAATTGGCTAATCTTCCACCTGCAAACACCACAATCCTGTATGGCCACTGGTTTGTGTCCCAGCTGCTCCACTTCCCATCCAGCTCCTTGCTTATAGCCTGGGAAAGTGGTAGAAAATGGCCCAAAGCCTTGAGACTCTACACCTATGTGGGAGACCCAGAAAAGGTTCCTGGTTTCTGGCTACAGATCGGCTCAGCTCCAGCCATTGCGGCCATTGGAGGAGTGAACCAGTGGATGGAAGCTCCTTTCTCTTGGTCATTCTTTCTCCCTATAACTCTGCCTCTCCAATAAAAATAAATAAATCTTATAAACAAAAAGAAAAAAGTGGGTCTAAATGTTAAGTTTAGGGGGCCGCACAGTGGCACCAGTGAAAGAAGCCCAGGATCTGCATTGGCTGCATCCCATAGAGGTGCCAGTTCAAAACCTGACTGCTCCACTTCTGACCCAGCTCCCTACTACTGCCCCTGGCAAAATGTCAGTAGGTGATCCAAGTCCTTGGATCCTATACTTATGTGGGAGACATGGGTGAAGTTCCTGGCTCCTGGCATTGGCCTGGCCCAGCCCCAGCTACTGTGGTCATTTAGGAAATGAACCAGCAGATAAAAGTTCCCTCTAATTCTGCCTTTCAAATAAATAAAACGAAATCTCTTTAAAAATTAATTCCACTGCAAAACTTAAAACCCATAGTTTTTTTTTCATAAAATGCATTCTCTAGGAACATTTTAAAACCCATTCATATTTGCTTAATGAGCATTTCCAAGAGTGGCTATAGACTAAAGACACTTATTTTAAATCTGGTAGAGTTTGTTATTGTTGTTGCCAAGTGTTGGGATTTAGATGAGCCTGTAACTGGAACTCCTGACACGTGAAGCAAGTGTTCCACAGGGAAACGTTGGGTTGTGTCGAGTTGGGCTGGTTGTTCCGAGTTCTCAGAGCTTCTGATGGGTTCACAACACAAGCGGTGACTCCTTCCTTATTTGATCTTGGAATTCAATGCTTTTCTAAAAAGAAATATCCACTTGTGGGTGGGTGCTAGGGTCCTGAGCCCCATTGTTAGGCTCACTGTTGAGCTGCTGCCTGAAACAGCAAGCAGAATGCCCTGGGCAGCCCCTCTCCAGGATGAACCAGGGTGGCAAGTTTCCTTTGGCTTACGGAGGACACCAATGCCTATTGCCTTGGCACCTGATAACAGAGTTGCTCCTTGGGGAACCTGACATCCCCCATAGAATCAGGAAGCCCTGGACCTGTGCTCTGCCACTCTGCCTCACGTGTTGATCTCTAAGTTGTGGACACAGAGAATATATATATATTATGTATTTTTTATTATATATATATACATAATGATTTGTTTATTTTTGCCAAAATATTTCATTTGGAAGAGTGTTAGACTGAATATTTACTTATTTTTAATTGGAAAGCCAGATTTACAGAGAGAAAAGGACAGAAAGATCTTCCATACTCTAGTTTGCTCTCCAAATGGCCACAAGAGCCAGAGCTGAGTCAATCCAAAGCCAGGAGCTGCTTCGGTCGGGGTCACGCACACTGGTACAGGGTCCCAAGCACGTGGACCCATCCTCTGCTGCTTTCCCAGGCCATAAACAGGGAGCTGGATGGGAAGTGAAGCAGCTGAGACATGAATTGGTGACCATATTGGGATGGTGCAGCTTACAGGTGGAAGATTAGCCAATTGAGCCATTGCGCTGGCCCCAGGGTGAGGTTTTAAGACGAGTTGGGGTAAAATTCATAGCATAGCATCATCTTCCTGCTTCTGGTTATTAGGGTAGTATTTCAGCAAGAAATACCTTCCTGGGGAGTAACTGCCACTGTTTAGGTCCTGGCGTGAGCCCAATCTGCACTGAAACCCAGGTACAAGTTAGGGTTTGGTGTAATACAATTTCCCTGGCTCACAGTTCCCTCACCTGTGACTTAGGAAGCGTGCTGGCAGCCAGCTCAGAAAGTAATTGCAGGTGCCATGTACAGCACACTGAGATTTAGTGAGTGCTTGGCTCTCGCATGGCACGGCGACAGTGTTGGCAATTAGAAATGGAAGTCTGTGCCTAGAAAATGTGCTAGAAAAACCCAGCAGATTTTTCATGCTATCTGCTGAATTCTTTCTCCTGGCTCCAAAAACATCAATGTGACTCAAATGTAGGGAAGGAAAACAAGCTGCTAAATGAAATTGATTTGCATGACATAGTTATTGAATATTGACCCAAAAGAATTAAAAGTAGTTAGTTACCTGGCCCTGGTTTTCATCTTAAGAAAATTCGTTCTGTAAGAGACTTTCTGGAAAGTTACCAAATGTGGCACAGATTTGCATAACAATCACTTCCCTTTAACAAAGTGTATGACACATAAGCTTTACCCTGAAGGCCACTCTTCAAGCCTGAAATGATTATTAAATATATGCAGCATTACAATGAATAAATCCTAAATCTTTTAGAATCAAATTTGATCCTGACCCCTCCTGTTATTTCAGATGCATTTTATACTCATTGTTTCTTTAAAAAAAAAAAAACTCCTTGCCCTGATTCATATTTCCACTATTTAAAAATAGATAAACTTTATTGTACATTACCACTTGAATAGAACAAATGCTTCTCAGTGGCTTCACAGACAATTGGCTTTCAAACAAGATCCTGGTGATTTATTTTTAAAAAATAAAGAGAAATTATCAGCACTGAAAGATTAAAATAAATGTCTTATTCAGAATTATAAAAGAATTCATTTTTTATGTCACGTGTAAAGCACAGTGATTATTTTAAAAAGATATTTCAGACTACTATTACAGGTTTGTTAACAAGAAAAGCTAGTATGTAACAGCACAGTGACAAATTATAAAAGGTGAAAAAAAAACAAGGAGAATATCTATTTTACTTTTTCTGAGCCCATCTAAATGAAAAAATCGTTTTCACAAAGGCAAATGGGACCCAGCTATGAAATTAGTAGGCCCACCTATTAATACTATCATAATTATATGTCATTGGAAAAAGACTCATAAAAAATCAGTCCTCAAGCAAGTTGGAATCACTCTTAAAAGTAGAGCTTCATTGTAAAAGAGTAACATAAGTTTTCTTTGTGTACATACTTAAGTTTTTAAAATTATTTTTATTGGAAAAGCAGATTTACAGACAGAAGGAGAAAGATTTTCCATCAGCTGGTTTATTCCCCAAGTGGTCACAATGACCAGAGCTGAGCTGATCCAAAGCCAGGAGCCAGAAGCCTCTTCCAGGTATCCCATGTAGGTGGAAGGTCCCAAGGCCTTGGGTTATCTTCTTTCCCAGGCCACAAACAGGAAGGTGGGTAGAAAGTGGAGCAGCTGGGACACAAACTGATGTCCATATGTGATTCTGGTGCTTGAACGAGGAGGACTAACCAATTGAGCCATTGTGCCCAACCCAAGAAAAGGTTTTGGGCTTCCATTTCAATATGGCAGAATGAGTGACTACTCATTGACGGCTCAAACTCCAGCAATAGGTGTTTATGAAGTGCCTATTATGTGCTGGGTAACAGGGTGAACATGCAAGGGACACAGCTTCTAGCCAACGCTCAGCAGGAAGATGCCTTACATGGCAAACCACAGCAGGACTTAGAAGTACAGCCCACAACAGGCCCAGGGAGGGGAGAATGGGATGAACTGTCCTGGGGCTTGGGTGGGTGCTGGTGGGGGGTGTCTAGAAAGTAGCAAAGTTTCTGTGAAGGACCAGATGGTCAAGCCTTTCAGCTTTGGAGGACCTGCAGGCTTGCAACTATTCAATACTTTTGCTGTCACCTGCAAGTTGTCAATAGATCACACTTAGAGATGTGGGCCAGTAACCCAGGAGAGCCCGTTGATAGCTTGCCCACCTCTGATCTCAAATCTTACTATTGAGACTGCAGTGTATGAAATGGGCAAAGGAAAATATTTGTGAGTAAATCTTCCAGCCAGAATCAGCTGTAGCCCAGCACTGCCTGAGCCTTCCCTACCCGCACCCTGCTAATTTCCATGTCTCTAGCACATTCCACAGTCCATCAATTCTGTAATGTGCATCTTGACACTTCCTTCTTGAACCATCTGTCTAAACCAAAGGCAAATTCTTCTTGTATTATTTCTTTATCTTTGGTATTTCTTCCTTTAAAAAAATTTTTTTAAGAGAGAATGAAGACAGCAAGAGTGAGAGAGAGTCCTCCTGTGTGCTGGTTCACACCCCAAAGCCCACCTCAACAGAGGCTGAGCCAGGCAGGGCCAGCACTAAGACAGAGAAATGCACTTGGGTCTCCCAGGTGGGAGACCCCCATCCTGTAGGCCAGCACTTTGCCTCCCAGCGTGTGCAGCAAGCTGGAGGCAGGACTAGAGCTGGACAGTGAGTGCAGGCACTCCTCTATGGGGAGAGGAATTGGGACCAAACATGTGCCTCAGTTTCCCTTCTCTCCCTCTCTAATGCCAACGCCAGCAGAAACCATGCAGGCCCCTCCAGCAGCCCCCATCTGACTGACAGTAGTAGCAGTAGCAGCAGTCCCTCTCCAGGGTTTAGTTATTTGCATTTTTGGTGATTTTGCCCAACAAACGAGAGTATTTTCAAAAGTTCATGGAAGATGCAATTCAAAGTTAAGCTTATTCTGAGGCAAAAACTTAGAAAGCTGTGCATTGTTTGTACATAGCTCTAAATTTCCCATGAGAATTTTGAAGACCACTCATAAGCATGGATTTCAAAAATAATTCTACACCAAAATAAACCGATCTTTTAATTCACCTTTCCACCAACTCTTTGCAGTACCTTCATATTTAGTGAGTGACCGCTCTGTGCCAGGTACTCTACCAGGTACCGGAGATAAATCAGTCAACAGGTCAAAGTTTGGAAAAAACAAATATTGATGACCTGAAGCTTATATTAGGCTGTATTGGGCCAGTGGGCAGATAAGACAGTAAACAATAAATGTCACATACTAGCATGATAAAACATGCCAGAAGGCCCTTAGTGCTGCAGAGAGCAACAAAATATATAAAAAGGCAGAGCAAGGAGCATCTAGAGTGCTGGATTACTGCCTGCTTAATCAGGGTGGTCAGCATCAGCGTCCACGGGAAGGTAAGGATATGAGCAGGCATTTAAAAGAGGAGGGATCAGCCATAGGGGACCCTGTGGGTGGACGAACCCTCTTGACAGAGAAAACTTCCAGGACCAAGTTCACAAGGTGGCAGCACATCTGGGTGTTGTAGAAACCTTCAGTCCATATGGCTGAAGCAGAGCAGGTGGGGAACCTGGGGAAAGGCGGGGAGGGAAGCCTCCACAGGGTTTGGAGCGCAGGCTCTGGCGGACATTTTAAACCCTTAAGCAAGGCAGCCAAGGTAATGATGGGACCCAGTGGGCAAGGGATGAGGTTGGGAGGTCAGTTAGGAGGCAACAATACTGGCCATCCAGCTGGCAGTGATAGGAAATCAGGATTAGAAAAGTGGTGGCAACAGAGGGCAAAGTGATCAGAGGAGCCTGACTGCAATGTACCCCAGGGTGTTTTATACTCTTCTTCTATAGGACAGCATGTCAGAAAGTCCACGGGTCATGCATACAGTGAAGTAAATGACTAGGCATGGACTTCAGACATTGTGTGTACTCAGCTCATCTTTTCATTCCATTTTTCTACAAAGCACTCTGTGAAGTATCCTCATATTAATATATTTTAGCAATCAGACGGAGAGTAATCTTAGACTTGGAAGGCCAAGTCACCATGAGTGCCAGGCAGAGGGACCTGAAGTCTGGACAACACACAGGGTCAATGGATGACTTCAGAGTCGCCCCGGTAGGATGGAGTGGCCTTCCACAGAAGAGCTTAAGGATGAGTGGGGACCAGGGGTATTTGGGGTTTAGATGTGTTGGGTCACACTACTGTGAGGGTCTTCTTGGTATTCTTTCTCATTCCCCAACCATAATAAAGACCAAGATTTTTAGCACCACCTACACAGAGCCCTGCAGTGGGTCCCTGCCATGTCTCTGGTCTCGTATTTCTGGGGTCACCTCAGCTACCCCCTTGGTTCCCTGAACACAGATGCTGTCTCGAGCTTCCAGCACAAGCTGTTTCTTCTGTCATGAATGCCCAGCCACCCCACCACTCAACTCCCACTGCCCCATTCTACACTACAATCAAATCCTGCCCAGGTCTCAGCTCCCATCCCAGACTCCACTACTTTAAAGAATCTAGGTTTCCTCATTCGCTCTCCCAGAATTTGTCTCCTGGAGTCGCACGGTTGTGTGATTGAGTTGTGAACCGTAAGTTCCCCCAGGGTTGGGTTGCCCATCACTGTAGCTCCAGTGCTTTACACTGTATCTGATATAGTGGATTCTCAGTAAACACCTGCTGAGCAGAAAAATTTAACTGTGGAAACCATCAACTTTCAGCTTCGAATTTCCTCTTTCCAAATCTTTATGTATTGCAATATAAGTAAGGGATACTGAGCTGGGGGGGGGGGGGGGAAAGCACAAGGAAATAGCGCAACATCATCATTTACAGGAATAATTGTTGATGTCATTTGAAATTCATTATGCACATTAAGGAGCCCAAGCCAGGAGTGTGTCCTTTCCTGTGGAATATTGTGTTGTTCACCAGATTTCTGGTTCTCTTCAGGAACCAGAATGGACTGCAGGCTTGCATTGCCCCTGCCTTGAAAGGCAGCTCGCCGCGTGTCTTGTTCGGGTCACTGAACACATGAGCAACAGACAGAGGCATCAATTCCAGGCACAGGCAATAATCTGTGGCATGCAACCCTCCAGTCATGCCCACCTGTAGTAGTTTTCTGGGGCTGCTATAGGAAGTTGCCAGAGCTGGAAGGCTTAAGCCAGAAGTTCACTCATTCTGGAGACAGCAAGCCCAAAACCCAGGTGTTGACGAAGCTACACGCCTCGTCAAGGTGTAGGAAGAATCCTCTCTTGCCTCCTGGTTCTTACAGTTGCTGGAATCTTGGTGTTCCAGGACCGATAGATGGCTCAGTTCCATCCTCATGTATTCTCTGTGTGTGTCCCACTTCAGCACCACAAGGTCAAGTTTCCCTCCCTTCTCTGATAAAGACACCGGTCACTGGATTCAGGACCCATCCCAATCCAGTCTGACCTGATCTTGAATTGATGACTTCTGCAAAGACCACATTTCCATTACCAGGTCACATTCCCAGGAACACCAGGGGTTGAGGCAGGAAAATGGCCTCCCACTGACCCCTCTACAGCACCTTACACTGGCAGTCATGGAGCTCAAGTTGAAATAGGACCTGTGTCAACAGGGGATCACGAGGGATTGCCACGAGACAGGCTCGTGTCTCCCAGCCCACCTCATTTCATTCACATGTCCTTCTAGGAAACTTGTGATGGGTGGGCCCACCTCACCCTGGGTAAAGTCCAGCCTTCTGTTTGCTGACTGCATGCAATTGATCTGCGTCAATTAAATGTGTCTACACCATAAGCACGGCTTGCAGCCTGTCTCTCGTCTGTCTTCCCTTTAGACAGACACACTGTGGCTGTCCTTCTTCTCATTGTGCTGTGTGCCCAGATGATATGCAGGAGCAGATCAGCAATCTGCTGGGCAGCACACACACACACAAAAGACCAAGATCAGTGTTGGCTGACCCTGCCAGAAGAAACCAGATAATGAGTTTTAGTAGACAGGTGACCCCAACAGGGTGTCCGTGCATTCCAGACTCTGCTCAGTACTTCGCAGTTCCCTATGCCCCCCTCTGGAGCTGGTATCTTATAGCCACTTGACAGAAGAAATAGAGGAATAAACAAGTGGCATAACCTGCCCATTGGTGACACAGGATCTTCAGTGCAGGCCCATCTGACTCGCCTGCCTTCCCGCCTCGATCCAGACAAGCCTCAATGGTCTGCCAGAGGAGACGAGACTGCCTGGTGTCACAATCGATGCAGGTTCATCTCTCTCCATCCTTGGGCTGTGGCGACTCAATGACGTCAGCAAGTTGCGCTCACAGATCGGAATGGAGTAAATGACTCTCCCATTTCCAGCTTGGCCCTCCTACCTGGCTGAGTTTTCCAGACTAATCCAAATGCATTTTCTCATCTTTCCCTTTATAAGGATTGAAGTCAGACTCAACTTGCTAACCTGGCCCCAGACACAACAAACATCCTGCTGCGAACAGTCACTCGGCCATTAAGACAGTAAAAGTCCAAAAGAAACATGAGGCCAAAGCCATCCTATTTTTAAGTATTTCCAACCTTATTTCAAAACAACCTTATGCGACTTGTTTTCCAAACAGCCCTGTAAGCAGCCAGTCACTTCTGAAACCTGATTTTTCCTACACACACATATCCTGTTTTCCATGCTTGGCACTCAAAAGCAGCAAGTATGAAATAGGCTATTTAAGAAAAAAAAAAAGTTGCAGGAATGTTAAAATCCGCGGTGACTGGATTTTACATTTACCGGCAGCACTCCCATGCTGGTGTTGGCATGGAAACTAGGAAAGAAAACTTTCCATCTGTCTGTCACTTGCTACTGTTTCCACTGATTCTACTGTGAATCCCATTTTAACAGTTTCTGCAAAGTTAAAAAAGTGATTCCTTTTGTGTTCTCTTTGAGGACCTCTGGCAAACCTGCAAACGCGTGTGTTATTAAAAAAAAAAAAGATTTGAAAGCTCAAAAATTTGGGCTGCTACACATTCAGCTGGTTAACATCGGAACAATTGCCTGCTTCCCTGCCCCCGCCCCCTTCCACGTTTCCTCTGAATGCTTGGGTCTGGGAGAGCCGCGCAGTCTGGGACTAACTCTGCCCAGGCCCTCCTTGGTGCACTCATTAAAGACACTAGAAGGCGCATGTACTTCTCCGACCCGTGGTTTGATAGGGCAGGGGCTGGGACCACTCCAGCATCCCACAACCTTCGTGTAAACAGCAGGTGGGCTGCGGTCACACCTGGGGCTCACTCGGGTCAGGAAGACTAGAGATTCTTGGAGCTGGGCTGGGATCCGCGAGGCTGGGCAGCGTTGTCCTTGCCTGGGAGCGAGGGGGTAGGAGCGATGGATGGAGCCCTGTGTCTAAGCGAGTCAGGCGGGACGGCTCACAATAGCGTTAGCTCCGTGGCGTCTTAGAAGGCTGAACTGCGATGTTCCTGGCCTGGATGCTGAAGACGAGAGCGCCGCCTACTATCCAAGGCTTAAGGAGCCTCAGGCGGACAGCAAAGCCAGGTGTCCCCATTTTCGTGAGCCTCCCGACTGGTAGCTGCAGAGGGTCGCCCCCACCCCCACCACGGTGTCCACCGGAGGGGACAGATGTGGGCGCCAGGGAACGGCATTTACCACGCCAGAGACTCTCAGAAAAGGATTCCGGCGGCTGGGAGGGCGACTCCCTCCACATCGTCAGGAACGCGGGATTATGGCTGATTTTGCCTTCCCTGCGTACTCTGTCCCCGTCTTCCACGTAGCCCGCTCACTGCTTTGATGTGTGTCTTGTTACTCCACCAAGGAGACATGTGCTAGAAGGCAGTGCCCGGGGCAGGAGCTGGAGAGATGGGGCGGGAGGGCAGAGGGAGGGTCGGGGTAGGCTTCCTGAGCAAAGGAACACATTCGGGGGGCCCCGCACCACGGTTCCCAGCGTCCGGCACGTAGTAGGCACTCGGCAAACATCTGTGGAGCAAATGGGCCGCAAGTTTTCGGCGCTGGGCACGTGGAGCTTGGGAAACCAGGGCAGCAAATGAGACCACAAAAGCGACGCAGGCGCGTGCGGCAAGCAGGGGCGCGCGGCGGCGGGGAGCGGGGCGCCCCGCGGGGGGCAGTGCCTGCTTGGCGCCCGGGGCGGGGGCGCGGCACGTGCTCGCCCGGGCGCCGGCGGCCCGCCGGGGGCGCGGGGGCGCCGCGCGGTGCCCCCTGCGTGTGCTGCGGGGCGTGAGTCACGGCGGGGCTCGCCTTTATAACGGCAGTCACCGCGCGGGAGCCGCCGCGCCTGCCCGACCGTGCGCTCGCTGTTCCACGCTCCGCCAAGCCCAGGTCCGCGCCCACAGCCGTCACCATCCGCCGCCCGGTCTCGAGGACACCATGAGAAGGCCACGTTGCGTCCCGTTCCTGCTGCTGCTGCTGCTGCTCCCGGCGCTACTGCTCACACCCCTCGCCGGGGACGCCGCGGTGATTACTGGGGTAAGCGGCCAGGCGCACCTGTCTGCCTTAATGATGCTCGCCGGAGATGAGCTTGGGGGGAAAGGGAGTTGGGGGAGAATATCCAGGATTGAGACCTTGGAAAGAAGGCGAAGGGTGTCTGGAAGCAAAACGGCACCTACCTCAAGGGCTCTTGGGCACACTTGGGACCGCGGACAGCCCGGGGCGCTACGTGCGCCTGGGGAGGAAAAATAACAACAACAACAACAAAAAGTGGCAGGAGTGTCATGAACAGCGAGTCCCGCGCACTTTCCTGGCTCCTTGGCCCCCAGCCTCCTCCTGTCTGCGCTGTGAACCTGCAAGAAGTTTCAGGCCCCTTCAAGTACTTTCCTTCGAGGCTCTGCAGCCTGGAACCCTGCATCTGCAAGGACCCCTTCCGGAAAGGCAAAGGAGAGGGACTAATGCCCTCGGGGACTAATGTCCCCCGGGATCTTAATCCTGCATTCAGGGGCTTTGCTCCCTGAGGCGTCCTTGGCAGAAGCCCTTTGAGACCCCCCGAGTCCGGGGCCCTGTATGTCCTTTGAAAAGCAATCGTGGGAGCTTCCTTCTGGGTTCCGGGGCATTCTTTCTTTCCCCTTGCCAGCGGCTCGAGGTTCTCCGTGTGAAAGTTTGCCATTTCCAATTCCTGATAAAGCCCCCTCTTGGCTGCAGCATAATTGTGAATTAGTCTGCCATGTAGCTGTTGTTTAAGCCCAGAGAGGCCGGCTTCATCCTTGTGGGAGGGGGGGACCAGTTCAGGTCTCTCCTGCTCCCAAGGGAGTTCTTTGTGTGGGTCTGAAGAATGAATTTGACAGCAAAGAAAAGTCTGGTTCTTTTACATCCACAGGGCAAAACTGCAACATTTCCTGATTCAACTACCTTATTCTTTTTTTTTTCTTTTAAATTTTTTGTTTGTTTTAGCACACAATTGTTTTATACCTTCATAAAATTACTTTAGAGCTACAAGTACACATGCTAGGATTTAAGGAAAATGTCAATATTTGAAGCCATGATACGTAGTTAATGAAGCGACCTTTCACTTTAAAGGCAATGTTCATCGTCTGGAGAAAATCAAGCTGTTGTCTCCATATTGGTTAATAGGTTGATAGCCTTTTGAAAGCCTTTGTCCAATAGAGATTTAATTAAAAGCTTAGTAGTATTGGCCAGGGTAGAGCTTTTTTTTTTTTAATGTATGTAATTGTTTAGTCACTAGGCAATCCATACATGTGTTGCTGTGGGTTTTTTTTTTTTTTAAGGTTTTTTATGGGTCTTTCTGAGACATGAGAATTGAAACCTGATTTGAGTTTTCCCCTCTCTTCCCTGCTGGCTCATTTTAAATTTCTCCTAATCCTCCAAGCCCAAGATTCCTTGGCGGTAAAAGTATCTTTTTGTTCCATTCACTATTCGAATAGATCTACAATGGGGTGAGGTTGAAGGGCACCAGGAAACAACTGTGTAATTGAAAGTATATAAACCTGTGCAGTGCTTTGTGCATTTTCCAAGAACTAAATGAGGTTTTTGTTTAACTCCTAGAGATGTTTAGACAGTACTTATTATTTAGTTATGTGTGATGTTTTTGTTGTTGCTTTAACTCAGTGCTACAAAAAAAAAAAAGTTACATTTTTTTTCAATAGCAATATGACAATAAAATGTAGTTAGGTCTCCCTGGCAGAAACCATCTGGATCCAAATGAAAACCCCAATGATTTGTGAAGCTCTGTTGTTTCTTGAATGTTAAACATGCAACGGGTTGATTGAGTTTTAAGATTTTGGCTAGGTTTGGTCTTTCTAAAAAGGGTTAGTGAGGCTTCAGAATCTGGGGAACTTTGAACAACTATTGAAATGAGATACTGGCTAGGACCTTTTCGGGGGAGAGGGCATTAATACTTATAGGTATTTGAAACACCTTTGTTAAGACCGCATTGGAACAGATCATTGTCTGGTCCTCTCATTTGTGGAGTATAACCGTGTGTCATGGTCACATGTACCGATATCTGGCATAGAGACAAAAGCAGGAGAATGGGAAGGTGCCAAGATTGTACTATAAAATCCAAAATACCCACAAGGTGAAAAATACAGTTTTTATCCATGTACACATTTGTTGTCAATAGACTGAGATTGAAAAAAAAAAAAACTAACAGGCAAAAGACATAACCCCCTCAAGCACAACCATGATGTGGTCACTTTTAATGATAAGTCATGTTAAGAATGTGCATCTATTTAGGATTGGAGTTGTCATGGCTGTCCCCGAGGCCACTAACTTGGAAGGCGGCTTTAGTTGCTTGCAGTAAATGTATACTTAACACTTGTGCCTAAATTATACACAGTGCAAGCAAGACATCCAGTTATTGGTTGTTGGTTTTCAAGCAAAAGCCTCTAGACTGCAGTATTTATTTCTGCTCAATGGAGTAGAGAAGTTCTCCACTAGCTGATGCTTTGCGGATAGCCCCTGCTGCCATTTGCATGTCTTGATCTGGTGCCATTTTACAGCGTCATTCCCACCAACCGTGAAATGGACAAGTACATTCCGGCCTCATCCAGTCCTTTCATTTTTGCAAAGTATTTGTTCACCTGAAAGAAGACCAACGGAAGTCTTGACCCATCCGTTCCCAGCCTGTGAGATTTCCTCCGCCACCCCCTTTTTTGTTTTTTCTTTCCTAGAGAAAATGGTGAAAACCAAGTCAGTAATTTGAGAACCATTAAGTTGCATAAAGAGCCATCAAATTTCGTGAACCAAAATGAAATTGTTTGAAAGGGAAAATGGATGCTTCTCCGCTTTACGTCAGTGCCTTTGTGGGTCCAAAGTGTCCCTGATTCTGACACCATTTACATCTCTTTCTAAAACTAGGCACAATGTGTGCAGGTACTAGTCATGAACATCTTGTGATCCAATTTGGGAAGTTTCTAAATGGCCACGTATAGTGTAGAACTAATAAAGACTCTTTAAGTACAAAGACAAGTTAGCCATTACAAAAAAAAAAAAAAGTGCTAGGACAAGACAGCTCTTTTAAAAAGTCTGGTTATTCAAACGCTAGCATTTGGATCCAATGTTGGAAGAGCATTTCGCTGCTGATTTTCGATTTCCGGGGCTGGCTCACCACGTTTCTCTTTCTGTTCCATTGCAGGCCTGCGAGAAGGACTCCCAGTGTGGCGGAGGCATGTGCTGTGCAGTCAGCATCTGGGTTAAGAGCATAAGGATTTGCACACCTATGGGCAAAGTGGGAGACAGCTGCCATCCGCTGGCCCGTAAAGTTAGTATTCGCGTATGCGTGTTCTCGGAGCTTTTCTGATGTTGCCTCAAGGAGGCTGAAACCTTGACATTCCCAGGGCTGGTGCTGGGGGGCTTGGGATTGGGAGTCAGGGGAGATGTGAATGGGAAACCGTCCTCTCCGCCTCCGTTTCAAACAGTCGTATCCTGTGCCACCCTCGATAGTGAGCACATCCTTGCTGTCATCACATCAGAAGCGTTTGGCCAAAAATAACTTTTAACGCCTGACTTTGCTTGAAAAATCTATTTAGGGCATGAGTGCAGATGATGCTGGAGTCCGTGGAATAGAGCAGAGTGTGCATCTCTGCAGAAGCCAGAGGGCAATGGTTCTTGGACAGATTACCAGTCAGGAGACCTCCTGGTAAGGCAGAAGTGAACAGGCGTCCGTGTGTGTTTGCAGAAGGTTGTCCAGTTGCTCTGAGATCTTAAAGATTCGACATTTTGTCTCTAGCTACAGAATACATGGTTCACCTGTTTAGGGATTGGTGATACTCAGCTCTCCAACTTGTATTACCATGCAGCTCAACATCACAGGGCCCCAAATGACACTTTGGAGAAGTTAGTGGCAGCCAGAGGCGTGACTGTCAGTAGGATGGCAGGATTGGATTGTGTCACCAGTGGTTGCAGGCTGACCTATCCCCAGGGTCACATCAGGAAGGAGCAGGCCGAGGTAGCAGGGAGCCAAGAAGAGTGTTCAGCTTGCGAGGGGGTTGAGGGAGGATCGTCGCCCTTCAGACTGCAAGCCCAAGCGCTGCCAGATGCTGGGCTGCAGTGAGGGGCCATCCAGGGCCAAGTAGCTTATTGCAGGCAGAGCCCCAGCCTCTCTGTGTCAGTCTTTCGACACACTGTTCACTCTCATTTTTTAAAACAGGCTGGATATTTTCGAAACAGTTCTGTCCTGTAGACTTATTCCATCACATGTTGACTGAGGGCTTCCCGTGGTCACGGAGGTGCGTGTCTTTCCAGGAGCCGGCAGTCTCTGATGACATTTATGATTTGGAAATTTCCCAGAGTGAGCGAGTATAAAGGAAGGGACGGGGCGGGGCCCCTCTGTCTGAGGGTTAGCTCCGGGAGTCTGGCTGCGGATTGCGTGGTCTGGACCTAACTGAAGGCTTTCCTGTGACCAGCTTGTGAAATGCTTCCTGCGGGGTGTAAACTGTCCCCGTCTGTGGTTTAAGCTTGCAAGGTCACCCAGTCCTCCTTAAGTGCTGTGTGTGCCATTCCCTCTCAGACATTCCCTCCTGTCTCTGTGCCCAGCTCCCCACAGGGAGGGGAAGCTGGCCCAGCCGCCTTACGCGTGGACCTCTGTTTTGTTAACTACCCTTAATGAGTGGGTGTCATCTTTGGTGCATGAAAAATTTACACTCAACCATCTCCTTTACAAATTATGCTGTTCTGACAACATCCACCTCACCTTATATACTGAGATGCTAGAATCGTGGAGGCTGTTTGCTAAAACAGCAAATGAAAAGGGTCACATTGCACAGAACTTTTTTTGCTTTAGTGGCCACTCATTAAATTCCACCATGTACTGGATTCCCTGTACTAAGCGCTGTGTGTGGCTTTCCTGTTTCCTAGCTACAACAAGCTCATGAAGTAGGTTCATTTTTTGGTCATATGACACACACAGTAGGGTCCCCTCCCTGCCATAACTAGAGGGGGTCCCCCAGGTTGTAGGTAAGAGAGCAAACGCAAACTTTAATCTCTTTCCAACACCCCTTGCCTGTCCACCAGAAAACTGTCATTGTGTTCTGTTGACTCACCAGTGATTTGTGCAGATAACAGGTGCAAGACATTGACCCAAGATGTGTGATGGCAGCCTAGAAGGGAACGTGCCTCGTTGGGTTGTATGTAATGCATTTTTTTCCCCAAATACCTGCTATGCTGAGGTCCAGACAACTTCATGTTTAGCGTGTCATCACTTGTTACACTACATTAGTCTTCCCTCATAAAGCTGGATGGCATCTCTATAAGCATGAAAGTGTTTGTATTTCTTTCTTTATCATGATTTTAAAAAGGAAATCTTTTCCTAGTAAAATTAAGTGATAAAATATCAGAAGTGCTAAAAAATAAGGTTTGGCATTAATGTTCATCCTATTCAGACACTCAATTGAGATGTACTTCTAGAACTCAGCTTTACAATTTTTCATGTTGATTATTTTTCTGTCTTGAAATACATTTTGATGACCCATTTTGAGTTGTTACTTGTGCCTATCCTAAAAAAAAAAAAAAAACTAGTTTCTTCCAGAATATCTGTCATCTCTTCAAAACTCTGCAAGAAAGCCATTTTTCAAGAATAAATTCTCATGAACATTTTACATAGCACGTAATTTTATTCTGAACCCTCATGGTTCCTATATCCATTAATGATAGAGGGCATGAATGTGAACACTATATAGAAACCTATTTCTTCTGTGTTTGGCTTGATCGTTGGCCACATAATCTGTTCATGTGGTTATGGTGAACAGTATCTGATTGGCAAATTTGCGGACTCGAGAGAGGAATCAAGGCCGTCTATTTCTTCACAGTTATAGAGTTTATAATCACTGGTAGGTGGCTATCATTTTACATTTATGCAGTTTTTACATTTTCTAAAAGTCAAATGAAACTTAGATACATCTAGAGAGACTAAGGCACTTAGGGTCTAAACACAATTTGGAAATCAGATTTACAGAGAGGAAGATCTTCCATCTGCTGATTCACTCCCCAAGTGGCTACAATAGCCGGAGCTGAGCTGATCTAAGCCAAAAGCCAGAAACTTCTTCTAGGTCTCTCACACGGGTGCAGGGTCCCAAGGCTTTCGGCTATCCACTACTGCCTTCCTAGGTCACAAGCAGGGAGCTGGATGGGAAGTGGGGCAGCCAGGACACAAACCAGCATTCATATGGGATCCCGGCACATGCAAGGCAAGGACTTTATCCACTAGGTTACTGTGCTGGACCCTCTAAAATAAATAATAGTTTTAACAGGTGCTCTATTTTAACAATTACAAATGACTTCTGAATTATTTTTACATTATATTCTTCCTGCTTTTTCTTTTTTAAAGAAAAATAGTTACAATTTTACTGATAAGCATACTTTTCAAAGACTATTATGAATTAAGCCATTTCAATTAAACTGTGATTAACGTTGATTTGGGAAGCTTATAATTGTGATTAACACTTTAATTTTAATTAGAGTTTAAATATTCATCTATGGGTTTTATTACTGTATTAATATTATATAGTTTTTTTCTGATATTAAACCAGCCGTTTCTGCCCAACAATGTTATTTATTTTTTCTTTTTCATTTTGCTGCATTTTTATATAAGCATGTTTAGCATCCACTGGCTTTTCTTTTTTTAAAAAAAAAGATGTATTTATTATTTATTTGAGAGGCAGAACAACAAATGGAGAGAGAGCAAGATCTTGCGCCTGCCGGTCCAGCTCTCAAATAGCTGAGGCAGCGAGGTCTGGTTGGGCTGAATCCAGAAGCCGTGTCTCCTGTGTGGCTGGCAAGGAAGCAGGTGCTTGGCCTGTCATCTGTCCACTGCCTTCACAGGTGTATTGGCAGAAATCGTTCTGGAAGCAAAGTAGCTGGAATGCCAGCCAGCACACCAGTGTGGGATGCCAGGTAAGCCACAAGCAGTCGCTTAACCCAGTGTACCACACTGCCAGCCTCTGCTCTTTTCTTTTCAACTTCACTTTAAAACTTTTTTTGGAAGGATTTTCATTTTTGAAGGAAATAGCTTCAAATAAAAATCTTGGTTTTGTTTGTTTAAAAAGATAATTTGAAAAGATGCTAGTTTAGATGTCAGAACCGACCTATGATGAAACATGGTAAGCAGGTATAATTTCAGAGTGTAAAACGATTTTAAATTTTTTTGAAAATTCATTTTTAAAATTTTAACATTTGAAATTTTATTTTTAAATTTTTATTTTTAAAAAATTATATGGGGCCCAGCAGCGTGGCCTAGCAGCTAAAGTCCTTGCTTTGAATGTGCCAGGATCCCATATGGGCGCCGGTTCTAATCCCGGCAGCTCCACTTCCCATCCAGCTCCCTGCTTGTGGCCTGGGAAAGCAGTCGAGGACGGCCCAGGGGCCTTGAGACCTTGCACCCATGGGGAGACCTGGAAGAGGTTCCTGGCTCCTGGCTTCGGGTCAGCGCAGTACCGGCCATTGCACTCACTTGGGTAGTGAATCATCAAACCAAAGATCTTCCTCTCTGTCTCTCCTCTTCTCTGTATATCTGACTTTGTAATAAAAATAAATAAATCTTTAAAAAAAATTATATGTTAAATAATAGTAATAGGAGGCTGGCCTTCTGTTGCAGTAGGTTAATCTTCTACCTGTAAAGCCAGCATCCCATATGAGCCCAGTTCGAATTCTAAGTGCTCCACTTCCAATCCAGATTTCTGCAGGAAAGAAAGAAGAGAGAGAGAGAGAAAGAGAGGAAGGAAGGAAGGGCGAACAGACAGATGGACAGACGGACCAACCCAGGAATGCAGCTGATGATGGCCCAAGTCCTGGGCTCCTGCCGCTCTCATAGGAGACCTGGATGGAGTTTGAGGCTCCTGGTTCCAGTCTAGTCCAGCCCCAGATAACTGCATTTATTTGGGGAGTGAACAAATAGATGGAAGAGCTCTTTCTCTGTCTCTACCTCTCTGTAGCTCTGCTTTTCAAGTAAACAATTTTTTTAAAAAAATAGGAAGAAATAAAGAAGTAGTTTAAAAAGGGAGTGCACGTTGCCTGGAAGAGCCCACTTTGCTAATCTCCTTCCGTTTCCTACCGCAGAGTCCAGGAGCTGCTTTCTCAAGGTTGTATCACAGCTGCGGTTATAGGTTCAGATTGGCAGAGAGACCTAAAGATGACCTAGTCCAATACAGACTTTCTCAAGCTTGGCAATGTGTGATGTCCTTTGCCCAGTTTCTCCCAGTGGTAGATTCTTGCAGAGCTGTAGTCCAGTGTCACAATCCGGTGATACAGAACAGCTCCACGGTGCCAGCTGCCCCTCCCCTTCCCTTAGATGAATGTTGTTTTCTTTCTTAAATTTACTGCAATTGAGTAAAAAACCATACTTTCCCAGAAGAGCACAGTGTTTGGTCTTGGTAACTTCTAGAATCCGCTGGCAGGAATTCTGGTAATTTGGATGGAGTTTTTGATTTTAAACCATCTTCAACCTTGGCCTGAATAATTTGAATATCCAGCTTCTGTAACCTTCTCCTCCTGTGTTTGTAACTCTGACGTACCTATTCGCTTCATCACAGGTCACACGTTGATCTTGAAAGGTGTATGGTGGTCAGTCACGAACTTGGCATGTGTGTACTGAGTGTGTAATTACAGCAATCTGGCTTCTGTTAGTGGGCACTCACAGAGATGTGGAGAGGAGGCAGACTGCCCCCAGCTGGTGGAGTTAAGAGAGAGCATGGGAAGGGAAGGAGAGGCAAGCTGAGTCTTGAATTGCGGAAGTTTGAATAGCAAGGAGCCTCAGGTACAGAGGGACCTGCAGGGCAGTCTGTCCTTACATTTAAGGTCATTCCCAGTAGGGAAGCTGAGCTGGTTCAAGTCCCAGCTACTCCACTTACAATCCAGCTCCCTGCTAATGTGCCTGGGGAGGCAGCAGAAGATATTCAATGGAGTACTTGGGCCCCTGCCACTCATGGGATGGGGGAGCCTTCCTGGTTTCAGATTGGCCATTGAGGCCGTTTGGGGAGCTGAGCAGCAGGTAGACCAGTCGGTCTGTCTCTCCATCTCTGTCTTCATCTCTGCTTCACGTCACCCTACCAGCCCCTTCCCTTAAGCTCTCTCCCTCTCCTTGTGTCCTTTCCTTCCTTCCTCCTTCCCCTGTTGCTCTGCTGTCAAATCAATAAATCCAACATAAAGAGTGACCCCAGAAGAGACAGACTTATGCCTAGATAGTCTTGGTGCTCTTGATAACCAAAAGAATTCAATTTTTTTGTTTGTTTTGTGAAAGTTTTATAAAAATGTAATGACCTGTGACCATACCACCAAAGCCACTCCTAAGCCCTTCAGAGACCCATGCAAATAAGGAGTTTTGCAACATACCTATCTCTGAGTTTGAATCTCCTTGGGCCTACTCAGTGCCAGGCTGGCACAGGATTAGGAGAGCCCTACAGATCTCCCAGGGCTGGCCACCCCTCCCAGGAGGGAAGGGGTAGCATGGTGTGTGCAGGCAATGGGGAGAGGGCAGAGGAGATAGACCTGCAACAGGTGTTTGCTTGGTATCATCTTGGTTCCAGGCCAGGGGCTATAAGCTTGTCAGTAAAATGCATCTGGTCTCCCTACCTCTCACTCATCATCACCCTCAAAGAGCCTGGAGCATTGGAATGGTGATTGAGGAAGGACACAAAATAGAGGAAGACGAGCCTGGACTTAACTCCAAACACTTTCTCTTTCTACTTGGGCCGCCTGAGGCAGCTGCTTAGCAGGTAGAGTAGAACAGAAACCTGGCTCTTGCTGTTGACACGAGATGACCTCCGAGAACTGAGCCTGGCATTCTTTCCTGTGGCTTCCACAGGGCTGGCAAGCCCGCCCTTGCTCTGTCTTGCAACATTAAAATGTAAGCTGCCTGCTGGCAAGGGGCCTTTGCTATCTGGCTCATGGCCGTGTCCTCAGAACCTGAAACAGTGCCTGATCCACAGGCAACCCTCAGTGAATAGATGTCGAGTGGGTGCACCAGAAGGGTCCATTTATGACAACATCCTTGGATGTTGCTGTCCTGGCATTGGTTTTTCTCAACTGTAGCCATTTGGGCCAGACCATTCTTGGTTGTGTGTTTACCGACATCCCTGGCCTTGGCCTATAAGAATGGTCACAGCATCCCTTTCCCCCGGTGGTGACAAACAGAAAGTATCTCTGGATTGTGCCACCTGTCCCCTTGGGACAGAAGCACCCACTGTGGAGACCTACTGGCCCGAGGCAGTGATCCAGACTTGGGTAAAGGAAACTCTTCAAGTAGTCAAGGTCAGATTAGATTATAAAGGTCATTGAGTTTCATTTTGCATACTAGTCTATTTGTCATTGGCTCAGCCATGCCTGCTGTGCCAGCATCCTCTGGTCTACTCTTGTTGGTGGTAAATGAGGCAGCCACCACAGTACCCCTAGACACTCACAGCATAGAACCATTCTGAACACCAGTCTCCATTGGGCCAATGGCCACTATGCCTCCCTGTAGAGCATACTGCTGGAATCTTGGAAATAATAACCTTAAAACACCTGTCCGCAGGGCAGAAAGGACCAGGGGATGGCTTGCATATATCCTGTTCTACTCAGCCACTATACACACATGCACGCACATTCCTGCCCTGCTGCTGCCTCTCTGTCTCCCCTTTGTGTGTAGTGATCTGCAGTCATCCCCCGGCCCTTCCGGAACCATTTGGGAAATGGAAGGCAGGCAAGAGGAGAGAGGAAGAGAAGAAAAAGGAAAAGGAAGTAAGAAGACTGTGAGCATGGTACCGTGGAAAGGCCCCAGATACTTAGCTTTTACATTGGTGGGCCATCTTAGAGCATGTCTGCACAAATAAGACTAGAACAGTTCCGCCACTGTCTGCAGAGTCTGTGTGAGGGTCTAAAGCCGTGTGTTTGGAAGGCATGTGGAGGTGGCATCCCAGATGATGGTTGTGGGGCGGCCTCTTTTGGTAGGACAGAGTAAGAAAATATAGGAGAATGATGTGGAGGGACGCCTCCTCGTGGGGAAGCAGCTCCACCAGGGCATTCTCTGCCAGGTAAGCTGTAGGAGGAACCCCAAGACATGCATCTGGAATAGCTTGCCTCTTTCATCCTCCCCTGATTCCGAGCCACCTGTGCACCCGTCCTAATCACTGTGGCATGTCCCAGGGCTGGATGAAACCACCTCCAAGTGACTTCCAGGACAGGAAATTCTCAAGAATGCAGCTCCATTCCTGGGGATGCAGAAGTCCTTTTTGCCCTAGGAAGCATCCATATTCTGCATGCACTGTCTGACCACACCCCAGCTACCCAATGTCCCTCAAGCCCAGCTTCCCCTGGGGAACACGAGCTGGGGACTTGGAGTAACTCAGACAGAAGCCACCCTTACACTGCTAGGTCTCCCTAGGCCAGCAGGGTCTAAGTTCAGTTTGCTTCCTTCCTGATGTCTCCTCTGTTTCTCTTCAAACTCCATCCACCCACACCCATCCCCAGCATCTTGACCCCTGGCGCCTGTGCAAAAATGTCTGAATTTCTGCATGATTTCTTGGGTCAGAATTTATATGTGCTCATTGGATAGCTGCGGGCATGATCATGATACAAGTCTCTTATTGAGGTGGTTCAGTAACAGGGCACCCCCCCCAAAAAAAAAATGGAATAAGAGAGGGCAGCAAAGTGTTTTCAGCAAGGACTAGGTCCCACTGGGTCCAGCTGCCAACCAGACTTCAAGTTGTTCATGGGTGTGTCATGGGCAGCTTGCTCTGTTTTCACGTATTTCCCATCGGTAAAACAGACATGATTATAGACTCAGGACTTGAGTAGCACTAGGAAAGGACAGTATATTTTAAAAAAGAGCTGTACATACTGCCTATTGAGCATGTGTAGAATGCTACACATGACTATTCAAAGACGTATCTCCAGAAAGACTTGGACCAGTGCTGTGGGGTAGCAAGTTAATCCTCCGCCTGAACTGTTGGCATCCAGTGTGGGTGCCGGTTCTAGTCCCGACTGTTCTGCTTCCCATCCAGCTCCCTGCTTATGGCCTGAGAAAGCAGCAAAAGATGGCTCAAGGCCTTGGGTCCCATGCACCTACCTGGGAGACCTGGAGGAGGTTCCTGGCTTCTGATTGGCTCAGCTCTGGCTGTTGCAGTCATGGAGGGAGTGAACCAGCAGGTGGAAGATCTCTCTCTGCGTCTCTCCTTTTCTCTGTAATTCTGCCTTCTTATTAAGAAAATAAAATCTTCAAAAGTTTCAAAAAATAATCAAAAAGAAAGGTTCAATGTGGCTTTAAAGCGTTTCCTGCCGTGACTCAATTGTCGCTTTCTTCTTTTAGGTGCCGTTTTTCGGGCGAAGAATGCACCACACTTGCCCGTGCCTGCCAGGCTTGGCCTGCTTACGGACTTCGTTTAACCGATACATTTGTTTAGCTCAAAAGTAATCACCTTAGAGACTTTGAATGAGAACAGCCACGGGGCATCTGTGAGGGTATTTCTCGTGACCGCGCCAAGCAGATCCGACACCGCAAGGACATGCTCTTGCTTCTTCCACTCTCCAAGCCACATTTTCATCTTTGATTTCTAAATACTCCCCCCCACCCTCATGTATTGAAAGGGAGTTTTAATCTGGGATGGAAATGGAAAGTTACAAGGCATCTTGGGAGTGGTTCGTGTTGGGTTTGCTTTGGACCCACTTCCACCACGGCGAAGCGAGAAGGAATGTGATGTTTCTATTGCAGTGGCAGTTTCTTCCCGGATGCATCTGTGCACGCCTCTCCTGTCCCACTAGTCATGAGCGTCCGTGGGTCGCTCTTAGTCCTGGAAGGATTTTGAACCCTCTGTTTCATCTCCATTTCTCCTCCTGCCCCTCTGGCACCGTGACGTGGGAAGGGGTCTTGTGCTGGGTACCTTGTGTCTTGCTGGCAGAGTCTCTGAGAGAACCTGATCCTTGAGTGGGGAAGCCAGTGTGGTTGAAAGGGGCTCTTCGGAACCCTCTTAGGGATTGGGGGATTGGCGGCATTCGTTCCCAAAGCCCGCCTTCCGTGCAGACTTCAGCTGTGCTCTTCAATTGTGTGAGAACTGGAGGAATGGAAAGCAAATTAACTTAGTTCACATTTCCAGATTGGGAGGTTTCATATCTATTAATGATTTCTTTACCAATGCCATCTTACATGGTTTTTCCTTAAGTTTATTGTTATTATTAATTTAAGCTCCTAGCTGCAGTTGTTCTGGAAAACGCTACTTGGAGAGGCTGTGCTGATTGCAATCTGGCATGACACGAGTTCCCGTTTTCTCATTTGAGTCAGTATGAAGTTGTAATTTAAACTTTATTTGTAATGCGAAGTCATTGTAATGGGTCGCCAGAAGTCTGCCCTTTGTCCTGTATCACACTGCTGTGTTAAAATTCTGTATCAGAATTATGACGGTACTATATATCATTGGATTTATTTTAATATTACATCCTTATTTTTGTCACGCATGTTGTCAGGCTTTTATTACAAGTACCTCTCTGCTATAGAACACCTCTGAAAGCAAGTGAAAACAGCCCCGAGGGGTTGTGAATCTTCACGTGACATGCAGGAAAGTTCTGATTGCATGCCTTTTACAGGTACCACCTACAAAAAATAAACAGTATGCAAATCAGTGATGTTTTCCAACGTGAAGGAAAAGTATGACGTGCAAAGCCCATTGCAGTCAGGAGTGGACGTGTCGGGGTTTCCCGTGTGTGGACATGGCACAAAGAGGAGGAGTGGGTATCCTTGATTGGTCAGGTGGTGTTGCTGTTACCACCAGGCCTTGGAAAGCCCACCAAGTATTGCTGACTCAGTCAATGCTGTGACTAATATATGGAAGGTGCCAACCCATTGACCATTTTAATTGAAAAAAAAAACAAGCAAAAAAAAAAAAATAAAGAAAACTCCACTTTGTTGTCATTTATTCAACCAGGGCTTAAAATTGCACACTGTGGTGTGTCATTGTATTCCTTGATCTATGTATGAAATTCTGTACATTTTTATTAGCATATTTGGTCAAAGAAGTATCAGTTTTGGTTCAGTTGAGTTTGTGTTGTAAAAGAAAAATCCCTCAGTGAGTTTTGTTGGGAGAAAAAAGGAACTTTCGGAAGTGGGATTGCAGGGAAAGAGAGGCAGGCATGTGAGCAATTTTGTAGAACTGGTTTGCATACAATGTTGAGGGCACCTTTTTAACAAGCAGTGAAAAGGCAGTGGGGTCCGTTGTCTGTTCTCATCTTAAATGTTAGAAAAATGTAGCAAACCGTCTTTCTCTGATCTATACCAGCCTGCCTTCAGTTGCTGCATAAAGGGGTAGATTTCATGTATACAATGAAAGAACAAAAGTGAAGTTTGCATAGCTAATTGTGGATTGTACCCGCTGTCTCAATGCCACCCATGAAAGGGCAGAGCTTTGTCAGTTCCCACCTGCATAGTCATGACAACACAGCATTACAAACGGCTAGAGACCCGGTCGGTCGTGTTACAGAGGGAGCTGTTTGGGCTTGCAGTTTTGACTTGGCTCTGGTGATGGCTTCCCGTGGCAGGAGACAGGGACTGTGGCTCCATATGTCCCTTGAGGTCCCTTTCCTGAGAACCTTAGCTAACCCTGGCCACCTCCCAAAGGCCCCCACTTGTGAACACCATAGTGGATCGTGTTTCTACCCTCTCACACCTCACAATAAGGATTACATTCCCACGTCTGAATCCTTGGCAGGGACCCTGAAACCATGCCCACCCCAAAGCATGGTTCCCCTCCCCTGGATTATCATTCTGAGCAGGTTTAGTGTACAGTTCTCATTCATGGTTGTATTTGGCTCTTGGAATTAACACTTTTCAAATACTTGTTTCCAAGAACTTAGCGTTGTGCTTCTCAGAGACTCTTCAAAGCAGGGCAAAGCGTACAGAGCCTTGCCTCTAAGGGACCTGGTGCTATTTGTTGCAATTCCTGGGAAGTTGTCCCTTGGCGGTTGGCACTTCAGAGTTCCTATGAGGTCAGGTGGGGTGGGAGTTCACACAAGAACAAGTAAAGCAGCTGTCCACATTCATGAGAATGCGGTGAGCGAATTCTGTTATTCTCGTGTCCAGATAGAGCTCATGTGAGGACCTGCTGTCCAATCAGTGCACTTTAGAATGTCCGGGCCGATGTTGACTTTCATGAAAGCTGACAACTGTCCTTTCTGATGCTAGCCTTGTATTAACAGCAGTCTTACCCTTTTTTGGCCATTAGAAGAGTTTATGCCAAAAACGATTTCCTTGCATATCCTCTTACCTCTAACACTTCCTTCCTTCCCAGCACTTTGGTGTTAGTCCCTTTGGGACCAAGTGACAGTTCCAAAGTGTGAACCAATTCTCTTCTTCACCCACTTCTTCCTTCATTCCTACCATTTTGCTTTTAAAAGCGGATCATTCCTGGTCTTCAGTGAGGGTCCCTGTAACTTACGACCTGCCTCCATGTGCCCATGCATTTCAAATAATGGCTCAGCCCATCTCTCTCCTTCTCTGATAGCTTTCTCCAGCTTGCTAAATCTCAGCACTCCCTCCTACATGAAAGAGGATTGTATTTCTCCTCGCATTTTTAAAAGGGTTAATTGATAAATTAAAATATATATATATATATTTGGTTTATTCAATCTGATTTTTAAAAGATGTATATTCTGCAGAGTGGCTAAATTGAGCTAATTAACATGTATTGCCTCACATATTTATTTGTGCGTGATGAGAACACTTGAAATCCTCTGTCAGTAACTTTTTAAAGGTTTATTACACAAAAGAGTGAGAGAGAAATATCATCCGTCTCTTGGTTCACACTCTCCCAAATGGTGGTAACAGGGCTGGACCAGGGTGAAGCCAGGAGCCAGGAGCTCATGTGGATCTCTCATGTGGATTCAGGACCCCAATAACGTGGACCATCTTGTACTACTTCTCCCAGGCACATTTGCAGGGAGCTGGATGGGAAATGGGAGCAGCCAAGGATCAAACCAGTGTCCACATGGGATGGCAGTGTGCGGGCTGCAGCTTCATCAGATATGCCATTGCCCTGGCCCCTCGGTGATCTTTAAGTTTATAAAGACATTCCAAACAAAAAGATCATGGAAGAAATAGAATGAAAAGATAAGGGACATGTGTTGGGTGGAGCAGTGCAAGCCCCTCTTGGGATGTTTACATTGCCTAGCAGAGTGTCTGGGTTTGAGTCTCAGCTTAACTTTTGCTAACTTCCTGCTGCTGGGCACACTGGAAGGCAGCAGGGAATGACCTGAGTGGTTGGATCCTTGTCGTGCAAGTGGGAGAATCCACTAGAGTTCCTAGCTCTTGGCCCAGATCTGGCTGTTGCAGGCATTTGGGGAGTGAATCAGTGGATAAAGATTCTCTCTCTAACACTCTCTCTTTGTGGTTCTTTGCTTTTCAAATAAAAAGTGAGCTTACTAATAATGATTGCTGCATTTGTGAATTATACATATGTTTATTTTGGTATAAATGATTTTGAGATGTAGTTATGCTTTTTTCATAATAGGCATTTCTCATGGACTTTCTGAATTATCTCCATATTATAGTCCAGAATTTTTTTAGTGTTATCATAAAGATGGTGGTTTTAATGCAATGATTCTTAAGAAAATTTTACTGCCCCCAACTTCAAATGTATATAATTTGTGTAGGTTGGTTAATTTAGAGCAATTAAAGAATTCTGCTCTTGGAGCACCATTTGCACTTTCTCCCTCGTCCACAATCCTGAGGTTTGGACTGCATTTGTCTGGGGTGAGGCTTGGGTGCTGGCCTGTTATCAAGAGCTCCCTGGTTAGTTCTGAAGTTGAGAACCAGGGGCTCATGCACATCTATGGAGAAACAACTGCTGCCCTGCAACACTGATGAGGCAAGAGCTGAATGCCCATCTTCTCAGGCCACCCTCAGAAGGTCCTGTGGTCCTTGGCATCAGGAACTCCAGTTTACTCCATCCCAGAGGGAAGGAGGGCCCCTGGGGATGCCCTGTGTGGACTTCAGCAGCAATTCAGCGGCTTCTGGGGAGTCCAGGCACAGGGTCCTAGAATAAGGTCAGGGAGGCAGGCTGGGTCCAAATCAACTACACCCTGGATCTCCTGCTGCCACACAGCTCCCTTGGGTGCCTGACAGAAGCAAGCCTGTTCCACAGGACCCACCTGCTGGACTACAGTCCCCTTACATCTCAGGACTTGGTTCTCCTTGACTGGGCCCATAACTCATCCACATGCTCTAAAAAGTCCAATATTGGGTCATGCTATTACTGAATAAATCAGGCTAAATAATAATTATTTCAATGAAACAGACATATCTCCCCAAAGATTGTGACAGACACTTAACCTAGCAATTGTAATATCGTATTAGAGCATATGGGCTCTGGCTCCTGATTCCAATTCTTGCTAATCCCTGGTTCCTGCCACCTGCCATTTGTGTGAAAGCCATGAATTCAGTTCCCCAGTTCCTAGCATCAGCCTGGTTCAGCCAAGGCCATTGCACACATTTGAGCGTGGACTAATGCATGGCATTTCTCTCTCTCTCTCTCTCTCTCTCTCCCTCGCCCCTCCCCTCCCCCAACCCCTGCCTCTCAAGTAAACATTTTCTTAACGTCAAAACATTTTGCATACAAAGTAGTAGAAAAGTAAACATTCCATACAGTTTACATATTGGATCAAAGAAATGGCGGTTATCTGTGGGCTCTGTCTTCTAGAGTTTCAATGGGGAAGTTTTTGTGAATCCCGAAACCTTAAGGCAAAGGACTCAGATAAAACAAATCCAATTACAGATGATGGTTTCACAACCTAAGAGTGCACTTCTAATCACATTTCCACATTGTTTAAATCCGGGTTTTCATCATCTTGATTAAAATGTGATATAACTTATAAAAAAAATGTTTTTGTTGCAGAAACTCACAAGCAAAATTGGAGAACTTGTGCTTTATTCAGTTATATTTGAATAACTGTAGAGGAGTTTCATAAATTGAATTTCCCTCCATCAGTGTATTCGGTTCATTCTTAAAGACAAGCAAATCAACTGAGACTTTATGTGGACATTTTACATACAAGAGTAAAAACAACAACAAAAACTTTAGGTAAGGAAGCCTCCTAGTATCCTAGGATCTTATCAGCATTTTTCATCTCTGTTCTGATCCTGTGCCAGCTCCACCCCTTCCTTCGAGCCCTTCTCTACTGTCTTAGGGCGAATATGTGTGGTCTGTTCTTGACACTCCTCCGTATGGGAAAGACAGCCACATTCTGGGGTGTCTCAACAGCCCTGATCCCATTTGTTTTAATGGCAGTTCTCTGCTTGTGTCCTCTGGCAAGATGAAGGTGCTTTCAACTCATTAGTCTGTGTGTCCATGTATTTGCTGTTTGAAACCCCAAGTTGGAATTCAGAACAAAAGAAGAGAAATACTTCAGACCCAGAATATGCCCATAACTCTTTGCTCCCACGTAACATTGCATAAGATGACTTTTCATTGTTGCTTGAAGTCTAAGAGACTCAGGATGGATCTCTGATGCAGAGTCTGAGACACAGCTTGGGATGGCCACATCCCATATCAGTGTTTGAGTTCTGGCCCTGCTCCTGGTCCCAGTTTCCTGCTAATGTGCACCCTGAGAGACAGTAGGTGATATATCAAGTAGGTGGGTCCTTGCCAAGATGGCGAGCTTGGCTTTGGCTTTTACAGGGATGATAGGTGGAGCCAGGCCGTGGCTTCCTGTTGAGGTGACTAGGTCCAGGTACAGGTGTGAGGAGTGACTGGAACGCGAGCCCTGAAGGCTGTTGCCACTTTGACTCTGTACCATTGCTTTTGTGCCTTTCTGGTTATCCACCAATGACATGTAACCTCCTGGCGTCTTACCTGAGAACCTTACCCACCGTTCTCTCGTGGTCCCTCCCCCTAATCCTTACCCACCTGCCAATCACCTGTGAGCATCTCAATCACCATTCCCTGGGGCCCCGTCCACAGCCCCTTCTCCCAACCAATTCCCCCTGCCTCTCAAACCTTCCAGGCTCTCCCGGGTTGTATAAGTGATCCTTGATGTGTGTGCCTTTCCCCTTTTCCCCTTCTCCTGGCTTTCGCCCGCCCCTCCATCTCACCCCTTCCCCCTGCCATGGCAACCCCCATCCTGCCACCTCGGCAGGATCTGTTTCCCTTCCTGTTCTCCCTTCTTCCATTTCCTACTCCCATTCCTACCCTGCTGGGGAAACTAATCGTGGAAGGAAAACTTGACTGCAGGAAATTAGCTGCACGCAAGAAGTTAGGTGCACTTAAGACGTAACGGGGAACAGAGGGATGGGGGTTTGAGAACTGCCAGTGTCCAAATCACAAATAGAAGTTTTCTTGCCGTTACAGACTCAAGAGAATAGTTTAAGGAGACCCTAATGAAGGAAGAATCTCCAGAATCAGAAATGATTCATCTCAATTCCATATGTTATTCACAAGAGGATTTGTATTCCAAACAGAAGAAACGTGTCAATATGTGGTCTTGTATCCAATGTCCCTTACTCTGAAAAGTGCTACCTACTCACAGATGAAGGCATTTTGGAGAGGCAAGTGCTATGAGACCAAAACAGGCCATGGGGTGCAGTGGGTGAATGCCCATTTAGAATAACCACACCCCATATTGGAATACCTGGGATTGAGTCCTGCCTCCACTTCCCATGCCTTGCTAATGCGCATCCTGGAGACAGCCTGGGGCCCCTGCACCCACATAGGAGACCTAAATGAGTTTTCTGGTTCCTGGGCTTTAGCCTGGTCTAGCCCCAACTGTTGTAGGTGTTTGGTGAGAGGTCTGGTGGATGGAGGATTCTGTCTGTTCCCTGACACTCTGTGTTTCAAATAAATAAAAATAAGCTTTAAAAAAAAAAAATAGAACTTTGGAGACAGATGCTGTGGCCCATTGCAACTATGAATTTGCTTTCAGTGCTTAATTGTGTTTTGATCTTATCTAGAGGTGATGTTAACAACAAAAAAAAAAACAGCATTAACTTTAAATGGCAAACTCTCAGATCACAAAGCTGGTTTTTGAACTAGCAAAAAGTAAGATGCTAAGATGCTCTTAGCAGAATTCTCATCTTGTCTATGTGTAATTGTGTTCCTTTCAACAGACAGGTTATATTTAATTCTCATATCTATAAAACTTACAAGGTAACCTGCAGATTTAAAAAAAAAAAAAAAACCTTTTGTCAGACCACATGTCATCCTATTCCTAAAGGATGAGAGCCATTATGCAAATCAAATTCTAGAAATAGCTTGGGGTATCCCATAATTCCCTGAGACAGATATGCAAATGAGGCTGATCGTGCCTGGGGAGTATAAGAATTCCACACTGTGCAGTTACACTCTGGCTATCCCTGACAAGTGCTTTCCACCCAGTCCACTGTCAGGCATGTGGGCCAGTATATTCAGGCACAAGGTGGGAGATAATAAGGAAACAGGAGTGCATTCGATGCAAAAAGGTAAAGTTTCATCTCCTTGTGCAGTTTGAATGTCATGGTTCCTAGAACAATTTTAAAAACAACACACACTAGGTTGACATGAAGCTGAAGTTTACCAAGTTCTTCAACATTACTGCAAGTCTATATCTTCAAGGAAATTAGACCATTTGGCAGGGGAGAGGGGTTCCTCCAGGTTCCAATGCAAGTCTCAAACCCTCTCCCCCACAAAAAAAACACCCCCCAAAACAGGAAACAGTGTCTGTTTCTTAGATATCGTTTCCTGGCAGAAAACAAGGGTGTTTGTTTTTTTTTTTTCTGCTTTTTCATCCTTGAAAGCCATGCAGGCTGGCATAACTCCGCTAATAGGAATGTACTGAGACAATGTTGCAATTCAACAGTGAGTGCGTTCTCCACCCAGAGTGGGCTGGCCACTTGGAGACCTCATTTACAAATGACTGAATTCTTTCTCCTAGGAGCCTGGGAGCAGTAGCAGCTCTGATCCTTCAGTTTCCTACCTGTCATTAAGAAGTGAGTGTATTGCATTTGTGCCTTGACTTGGCAATGTCAGACTTTTTCTGGGGGGGATTGCTCTGTGTAACCCCAAGGGAACTGAACCCTTCAGCCTTGGAGGTCTCCATTTGAAGCTGTTTATCTCAAATGTCTGAAATCAGGATATCGGTTGGTTAGGCACCCAGACTCCTTTCTTCCTGCTTGTGTCCCCCTTATAATGAAGCACAAACCATCCCTCTGTTGCAAATGTGCCATCTGTGCCTCCATCAGCCTCGCACCCGCAACCTTCTCAGGGGCTGCGTCCAGGCGGGGGATGACCCGAGTGCTTGGGTAGTTGTGACTTTACTCCTGGCAGCGTCTTTGCTGGGTCTCCCACCAGCAAGTTATTTTTATGTAACATACTTCCTGCCTTAAAATGCCCACATTCCTTACCGGCACTTGAACGTCGGGATAGTATTGGAAGAGCAATCTTTGAACAGGGAATTATGCGGTTTTATTTTTGCTTGGAGACATGTCTTTTTAAAATGGATTATCAGACAGAGTGGGAAGACTCCTGCAGGAGTGAGAAGCCGGGAGGAGGGGAAGGTTGGACCCGGACGAGGTTTGGTTCCAGTCTTCTGGATTTCGCTTCTTCCCCTGGCAGGGTAAGCAGAGATGTTCTTACCCAGGACCCTTTGCCAGAGACCCCGTGGTGGTGTCTGATCTCAGTACCAGGCCCAGGCGCTTTATCTAGAGGCCTCTCTGGCAGCTACTGGCACGTTCTTTTTGGTTTTGGGGCACCCCTTGCCAAGTTTCCCCAATTAGCTGGCTAAGTCTTCAGCAAGAAGAACGTGCCTTCCTGATTTCCCGTGGTCTTCCGCACTGCAGGGAAACCGCCTCCTTGTCCACTCCTAGCGTCTAATGGTTGGAAGGTTTCCTTCAGCTGGCATACAGATTCCAGGAATTGGATTTACATTCAAAAAACTTAAAATCTATGATATGAAAAAGGTGCAATGAAACACATACTAGATCATTTTTAATCTGCTGGATTTACTTCCCTCTAAGAAATCATGTCCAGTCTGTTTCATCATTTCTCTGGAGCCAGGTTAGTCTAACAGGTGCAGGGCAAAATAACCAGACAATTGGAAGAAATCGATGAAGTCTAGTATTTTTTTTTAAGTTTGAACACAGTTCTTGCCTATGAAGAATAGAGACTAGAGGGCTGCCTCTTCTGGTTAGAGGCTGAATAAAGTTACCGGGCATAATGGTGCTTTAAACCCATCTTGAGCCACCTGCACAGGGTTGAGCTTCTTTCTTCCTTCTGGGTTACCAGTTAACTGCTATGGTTTCCCGTGTCACAGGTTCCACCCAACAACACAGAAGTTTCTCTTTATGGGCAGAGGAAAGCCCCACAAGGTTTATTCAAATTACAGAAAAATCATGAAGAACTTCCTGGACTCAGATAATATATATATATTTTTTTTTTAGATTTATTGATTTTGACTGGAAAGGCAGATTTATAGTGAGAAGGAAAGAGAAGAAGAGAGAGAGAGATTCTATCCACTGGTTTACTCCCTGAGTAGCCGCAAAGCTAAGCCAATCCGAAGCCAGGGGCCAGGAACTTCCTCCAGGACTCCCCTGCGGGTGCAGGGTCGCAAGGCTTTGGGCCGTCCTTGACTGCTTTCCCAGGCCACAGGCAGGAAGCTAGAAAAGAAGTGGAGCAGCTGGGCTATGAACTGGTGCCCATATGGGATCCCAGTGGATGCAAGGCAAGGAATTTAGCCAATAGGCTACTGTGCTGGGCCTAAGATCATATTTTCTTAAACAAAACAACAAACAAAAACAAAACCACCTGGAGAACTGGAAATGGCCAGGGTGCAGTTCCAAAGGCTCTGATACGGGACCAGGATGTGGATCGGTGGAGATGGCTCAGGAGTCTTGCCGTCTACCTAAAGTGACCTGTCGATCAGGTGAAAGGAGAAAAGTCTTCTGGATCCTCTGCAGGAAAAACGTAAGATGCAGTTGCATGGGGGGTGGCAAGGACTTGGGGCATCAGGAACAATGCATGCACGGACATGAGGGGGTGGTGTAGGATGGTCTGTTCAGGACACTGCCACCAACTTGCAGTGACTTGAGATTAAGGCCTGGGAAGACAGCTGAGGTGAGATGCGGTAGGAGCCAAGAGCATACATGCAGCGGGGAGGGCAAGGTGGAGGAGGACGTCTGGGCCAAAGCGGACCTTGGTGGCAGACTAAGAAAGAGGTTTCTTTTTCACCTAGTCCTTAGGCCATGAGAATTCAGGGCTGATCTGGCATTACCATGCAAAACCAAACCCTTAGCCCTGTCTCTTGGCATTCCACTACCTTTTAAGGGCCAGGGTATCTGGGATTGTAGGGAGCTGAAGATGAGACCAAGGACTCGGCAGACAGCATCATCGTGTACTTTATTTCTTTTTAAAAAGTGAAAGAAGTGGCAGAGGTGTGGGGGTTGGTGGCAAGGGGAACAGAGAAAGAAAACAGAGGGAAAGAGGAAAGATTTGTCACAGCTGAGTAGCAGACAAGAGAACTGTGATAATGTTATTAACATGGGCATCCTCATTTTGATGGAAATAGTTCGATTGTTTGGAAAGGCTAACTATGCAAGGTATCAATTTAAACAAATGTAGTCTTTCTGCAAAGCTGACTGCCACAAGGTATCACAAGACCTAAAAAGGCTCATTTTAAACCAATATTATCCCATGCTAGGACATGCAGGTGAAGACTGATGTATAATCGGTTTGTTTTCTATTGCTTCAAGCGGGATGACAGCTCATTTTTCTCACTCAGGGGAACACATGCTAAGTAAACTTCCCCAGTAAACACAATGATGGCCTTTGCCACATAAACTGTCCCCTTCTTGATAGGATGACCGAAGTATTCTGGACACAACTAACCTTCTGTTTATGAATTTTTAATCACTCTAATTAATAACCAAAGTACCTGCTAACCACACACTGATTCAAAAAGCTGATGAGATTGCAGGGACTTAAAACAATTAAAAAAAAAAACTGATTTGGAAGACAGAGTTAAGAGACAGAGAGACTGCTGCTTCACCCCCTAAATGGTCACAACGGTCAGGGCTGGGTCAGGTTGAAGCCAGGTCCATCTAGGTCTTACATGTGGGTGCAGCACCCAAGGACTTAGGTCATCCTCTGCTGCTTTCCCAGGAGCATCAGAAGGGAGCTGGATCTGAAGTGGAGCCGCGAGGACATGAACCAGTGCCCACGTGACATGCTGGTGCTGTAAAATGGCAGCTTTGCCTGCTATGCCATGATATTGGCCTTGGGACCCTGCACCTGCGTGGGCGACCTGGAGGCTTAAGAGGCTTTGGGTTCCTGGCTTTGAATCAGTGCAGCTTCGGTCGTTGAGGCCATTTGGGGAGTGAATTAATGGATGGAAGATCTTCCTCTCTGTCTCTCCTCCTCTCTGAAAATCTGACTTTCCAATAAAGATAAAATAAATCTTAAAAAAAAAAAAAAGTTAATGGGGGAAAAATAGAATTCAAAGGTAAGTTTATTTTTGGTGCAAACAACTTTTTAAATCTGTGCATAGTTTTTTTCTGTCATACACATTTCCAATAACTTTTTGAAGACGCCTGCTATTATTGACCACAAACATAAAGTTCACTATATTTATTGTACCCCTTTAGATATTTATAAAATGCTTCCTTTGCTCAATGTTTCTTATTTCTACATCAAACTTTCCAAGTTGTATTTTTTTTCCCTTTAGGGTGGAGATGTTTGCCTTTACATGAAGAAACCTCCAAATGTCTTGAAATGCTAACACGTAGACCATGAACCCTGAAAACCCTGTGTGCTACCAGGATAAACAGCACGTGGCCAAAGTTCTGAGACCGCATGGGCACCCTACCCAGCCTCACACAACAGCACAGCAGCCACTCCAGAGTGAAAATCCTGGTATATTTGTATAATGCAAAGAGAAATACAGATATAAATCCTCAAAACGGAAGGTACATCAATAAAAATGTAGCAGTAGAAGCAAAAAATACTGTATAGTACTTGCCGGACTGAGTCTTTCAGTTGAAGATGAGAATGTCTGGCAAAGAAACATTAGTCAAAATTACAGTTCTCAGTATTCATTTCCAACAACCATCAGGAGAACAAACAGCACAGCTTAACCTAGCAAAACACTTAAAGGGAACGCTTGGTCTCCCAGAACCGGGGTACCCGCCAAGGCCATTCATCGATACCACGAACAACAACAATTTTCAAATTCATTTCAGAAGACAGGATACAACCAGGCTTCTCAAACCACGAGCCACCGCCATAAAATACTTTAACCGTTCATTGCCCGACCCCCCCTCCCCCTCAAAAGAAACAAACAAAAAAAACCCTTATTTAAACCTTCGATTGGTACTCTGTTCCCAGCGCCCTCCCCCGTCCAAGACCCGACCACCAGGCACACACAGCCACATGCAGTGTTATATTTACCCCCACACCACCACTAACCAAGACACTTGTTACTCTTTTAGAAGCCACAATGGGACAGAAATGCTGCCATTCGAGATGGATATAATACAGAGAGAGCAGTTGCCCAGTGGGTTTTCAGCAGTAGAAAGAAAAGAACCAAAAATGGTCCTTGTCACTTATTCCCTTTTTTTTTTTAAAAAAAAAAAAAAAAAAGACGGCCTTTCCCACTAACTCCCTTGTCTGCTCATCCAAAGCCACAGCAACATAAACTACAGGTGTCCAGCACTTGGCCAGAACCCAAAAGGTCCCCCCTCCTCCCCGCAGCCCTGCCACGCAGGCCACACCCACCAATGGCAGGTCAGAAAACTTCCCACCCCACCCCCCATCACCTGCTTCCTTCCCAAGAAGAGTCCCAAGAAATGGGACATGTGCAGCCAATCCTTCCCCAGGCTCCTCTTCTCCTTTGCAAAAAAAAAAAAAAAAGTGTCACTTGGAGGTCACCATACAGACAGCTTCCGCCGGAAACTGGCCATGATCGTTTAAGAAATGGTTCAAGAACCAAATGAGTGCAGCCTGTACTTAAAGGAGGAAAGCAACCTCGCGTGGAATAGAAGATGCCAAGAACCAGGACAAGAAGGCGGAGCCTACTGCCGCTCAGAAAGCGGGAAAGCGTCCTTCGCAGGAAGGGGCCAGAGCTGGGGCGAGCCTGGCACGTGGAACCTGCCCTCTTAACCCCCAACCCCGCCTCCCCGCCATTCTCAACCCACCCACCCCCAAAAAGACCACAGGTCTGTACAACCCAGGTGTTTGTTCACTTTGAGAGTCATCTGGAAGGCAGCTTCGAAACGGAAAACCGGGACGGAAGCGTTGTCCAGGCCCAAGAGGTTGGCGGAGCTGCGGATGCGCAGGTGCCCGGGGAGCCCTCACAGCCCAATGCCTTTCAAGTCGCAAGGAAGGGTGGCCTGCGCCGCCTGGGGGCTCTGGCAGCAGGGGAACTGGGCGCGGAAGCAGTCCCTGAGCTCCCGGTTGAACAGGAAGCACACGACGGGGTTGATGCCGGCCTGCGCGAAGGTGAGCCACACTGAGGCCGTCAGGTAGGCCTGGGGCACGGCGCCGGGCCGCACCAGGACCCGCAGGTAGCTGGCCACGACGTAGGGGCCCCAGAGCAGCAGGAAGAGCAGAGTGACGGCGTAGAACATCCTGCACAGCCTCTTCTCCGTCTTGAACTCCTCCAGCACGAGCAGGCGGCGCGCGCCGCGGCCAGGCCCCGCCGCCCGGATGCCCACGAGCGCGGGTGGCGTAGGTCCACGGCCAAAGCCCGCCGTCCAGTTGGCGGCCGCCTGGCCGGTGGCACCGGGCCCGTGGAAGGTCCAGTCGTGGCTGACGGCGGGTACGAGGCGCGCCGGCCTCATCTTGCGGCGATCGTGGATGAAGAAGAGCAGGCGGAGGTAGACGAGGTGTGTGGCGCCCACCACCACGGCCAGCAGCAGGAGGAAGCCGAGCGCGCCGGGGGCGCCGTCGGGCCGCTGCTCCAGGGCGCACGGCGCGTCCTCGTCGTCGCCGCCGCCGCCGTCCAGCACGGGCGGGAAGGCCGCGGCCAGTGCCAGCGCCCAGGCGGCGCACACCAGCATGGCGGCGCACGGCCAGCCGGCCAGGCGCTCAGCGTAGAAGCGGTGGTGCGCTATGGCCAGGTAGCGGGTGACGCCCACGCCGAGCAGCAGGAAGGCGGCGTGGAAGCAGAAGAGCGCGGCCAGGAAGGCGAGCAGCTTGCAGCCCAGCGCGCCCGGCGGCGCCCCCGCGGCGGCCGCGGCCCGGCGCGCAGCCAGCATGACTGCCGGGAGGCAGGCGAGCGCGCGCAGCCCGTCGGCCAGGCACAGGTCGAGCAGCAGGTAGTACGGGGCGCGGTGCAGGCTGCGCTCCCGCACGATGAGCAGCGCGAACAGCACGTTGCCCGCCAGGCTCACGCACAGCAGCAGGCTGAGCGTGGCCAGCTTGAGGCCCAGCGCGGCCGCCTCGCCGCCACCGCCGCTCGGTTCGCTCGCGTTCGCCATCGCGGCCTTTCCCGGCGTGCGCTCCGCCCTGGGGCAAAACCCCGGCCTCGCCTCTCTCTCTTTCTCTCTCTCTCTGGCCGCCCGGCCCGCGCTCCGGCGCCGCTACCGCCGCCACCGCCGCGCGGGCCCTGGGCGAGCTCCCGGGCCGGCGGGGCTCACCCGGCTCCCGGCCGGCTCCTCCCCGGCTCCCGCAGCCCCAACCGCGCCACCGCCGCCATATCAGGAATGGTGCGCACAGGAGGCGACGGCCACTCCCTGAGCCCCAGGCACCGCGGACAGGGCCGCGCCGCCGCCCGCAGCACCCCGCATCCTCCTTCTCCTCCTCCAACGCCGCTACCGCCGTCGCCGCCGCGCCTCTTGGCTCTGCCCCCCGCCGGGCCCGCCGCCGCCGCCGCGGAGCCCCCTCCCCTCCGCCGGAGCGCGCAGCGTGGCCGCCGCCGCCGCCAGCCCCGCCGAGGCTTCCCGCGTCGCCCGGGCCCGGCTGGGCTTGGGGGCGCCGCCGCGGCTGCTGCGGGGCCGGAGGCGGCCGGGAGGGAGGCAGGGCCCAGGACGCAGGTGGCGGCGACCGGTCGCGTTTGGCCCCAGGTAACCGGGGGTCCGGCGGCGGCTGCGGCGGCGGCGACGTCCTGCGCCCGCGCTGGGGTCACGGTGGCAATGTGCGGGGGAGGTCGCTTGGGCTGGTAGGGTCGGGAGGCCTCTTGGGAGGGGACTGCGATGTGTGGGCTGAGCCTTCTGCCCACAGAAGCTGATAGTAATTAGCTATGGTCATAATCACCCTGATCACAAAAGCTCTCTACTCCTGGGGGAGGTGGGGGGGTGGGGAGGGCACAGCTGAGGGTGGCGGCGTGCGGGGAACCTAGCCAGCCAGCGTCGCCCCTCCCCTCCACAGCATCTACAAAGTTGGTTCTGCTCTCTCTCCCGCTCTGCACCCGAGGAAGCCCTGGGCTTGGGGATCAAGGGAATTGACGGGCAGCCCGGGAAGTGATGGAGCCGAGATTACATTCCGCTTGGTCTTCTGTTCCGGGGCAGTGCTCTGTGCGCCACTGCACCTCGGTGACCCTGTGGAGACCTGTGTGGGGGAAGGGGGTGGATGGGAGGTGAGAGAGGACCCTTCAGCATTTTTTCAAAAGGGACTTGGAACGTAGACTCTATGCCCCCTTCCTCCTGGAGGTGTCTGTTTGCTGGGTCCCTGCTGTTCCCCTCCGACGCACCAAAATCTCTTGCCTCTGTCCCTCCTTCATGCCAGACTTGCTGTCTTCAGCGCCAGCCTGTCACATAGCCTCTTCTGTATCCTTATGCCCTGTGCCTTTCCTTCTGGGCAGCTGTCATTGGTGATTCGCTTAAGTTTGTTTTTATCTCATGTCTTCACTCCTGAAAGGCAAAAGGGCCGGGTCTGGTTTATGTGTGCCCCTGTGTGCCCGGCGGGAATACAAGGGCCTGGAGCAGCCAGGACCAAGGACTGCCTTGCTTCCCAGGGACTCCTCTTCATAGCCTGTGTTTTCCAGGCATGGCAGGAGCCTGGATGGGTGTTTCCAGGACAAGGCAGGATCACCGAGGGCATTTCAACAGCCCCTGGAGATTCTGAAGGGGGAAGATGCTGGGGTTGGAGCCGTGCTTCCGGAAGACTGTCGGAGCAGTGGTGTTTAAGAGAGATTGACAAGAGCAAGGTCTGAAGTCTAGACCGGAGCCTCAGATGTTGTGACAGAAGCCACAGAATGTCAAGTCCAATGTAGTGGGTCTGGGGTGGATGGACTTGAGCCTCTGTGTTTCTGAGGTGCTCCTGGGTGACATGATTGCTGGACTGCAGACCCCACAGAAGTAGTGAGGTTTTTAAGGACAGTGTGGCCATTGTCACAGACATCTGAGCGACAGCAAATGAACATCTGGTTTAGAACCCCTAAGTGCCCAGGGACCAAAAGACGGACCAAGCTGATTTGCACATGTGCACTGCAGCAAGGAGAAACAGATTTCAGAGGAGGTTTTGGTGAGGAACTGCACGTGCACCGATTGAGTTTCCTTGCGAAGCAAGAAGTCTAGAGATCCGTGGTCCTGGCATGGCTGGCAATGATTTATTTGCTCAAGGACTGAGACGCTGAAAGTCTTTTGCCCTTCTTTCATGAGCACCAGAGGTTGCAGATGCGCCAGCTACGGCTTCTGCGTTCCAGGCAGCAAGAATAAGAAGATAGCCCATTAGTGTTTCTGCTCTCCAAGTAGGATCCCCTCTCTCCCCCTGCAGAGCTGCATCTTAGCTTTCTGAGCAAGCAAGATAGAGTGGAATGTGGTTTCTTGATCAAAAGCCAGACACATAGCTGTAGAACTACGGCTCATAACTCCGGGAACATGAACTCTGGTTAATGAAAGTGTTAATAGAGCATCTGCTGTGTGCACAGCACAGTATCCCCCCTCCCCAGCCCCCACCTTGGCAAGTGTTACTCAAGAGCATCGTTGGGATGGCCACCTGTGGTTCCTACTGTCCTGGGCTTGGCAGTGGAGGGGTTCATTGCTTCAGGCTCCGACCTCAGAGAAGTGTGAGACATAAGGTGATAAGGCAGAGAGCCCACTCCCAACACTGCAGCCACTGCGACTCCAACCCAACTGCAAAGACGGCCCTGGAGTTTCCAGAGCCCTCCTAAAGGAGAGACAGGGTTTAGAAACTGTGTCACGCAATACTGACACGTAACACAGAGGCTCTGAAAGGGCTCAAGGGGAAGGAGGTTCTGGGTCCTCCCCTCCCAGGCTGCCACCTTTCCCACCTAGCTGCTCAAGCCTTAGTATTAGTTGTTCTGATGAGAATAAGACCTTCAATGAGACCCTTGGAGTCTCCACTGATAAAATTGGCTCTTGGATAAAGTGATGTCTGGGCCCTGCGGCTGAACTTACAGATGCGAAAATGGAAGTGAAATGATTTTGAACTCCCAAGTGGGAGAGATTTATTCTTCACAAAGAATCACAGAGAAAGAGATGTTAGTCTCTTGTACTTTAATTGTCTCTGTGTTTTCTATGACTCAGTATACTTCTCTTTGGGATTTGCGATTTGGCATAGTCATTTGCCCGCGTTCACAGAGCAGAAGCAGCAGTAGAAAGATTTATAAATCATGCTTTTCATGAAGCATTTATGTGCCTGCTTCTTCATTCTCCACATTTGTTTGGGAGATTAATGCTTAAGGAAAAACCATTAGCATTTCATTGGCCAGAGTCAACTTAGTTCTAAGATGCTTCAGGCAAGAATTTTAAATACTTTCCTAGGCGCCAAGTTGAGTGCCTGCTGTCATTAAGATTTTCCCCTATAAGAAAATTTTCCGTTTTGTTTATAAGCACATTCTTCCTTTCGCGCATGGCTAGAGAAGTTAAGTTTTTTTTTCCTTCAGACTCACTTTGCGTTACTTGGATGCGTTGCGTGCACAGACAGTGTGAAAGGAATCTGATATCCTGACTGTTCTGAGTTGGTTCACAGGTGCGGCCAGGGCTGTGGATTCTCTGATCCTTCGAGCATTTGACCAATGCCTGCTGTCCAGGCCTGAAATTCTGGCTATTCATCTGCAGTGGGCCCACTAAACGCAAGGTTATAGAAAATTGTTTTGGTTTGATTTCATCCCAGATCTTAAGGGGGGAAAAAAATGGGTCAAAGTGCAAGTCCCATGGATGTGTTATTATCAGACGGGCAACACACAGCTTGGTGTGTTCCAGGGAAGAACTTGTGACTTCAACACTTAAAATAAGCTTTGGAGTTAGGTAGACCCTGCATCATAACCATGTCCCATGGATACTGGCTAGGCATCCTTGAACCAATTCCTTCCCTATTCTGAACCTCTGAATTTCAGATATGTGTTGTGAGAAAGACTCCGACAAGGTGTGCGCACAGGTGATATGGAATAAATAGCAACACTGATTATTCAGAGTTGCTCTAACTATACTGCAAATGCCTTGGCTATCTATGCCTTGATTGATTTTATATTCCCCATCCCGGCTTGGCTTGGCCAGATGCTTTGCACATAGTACAAAATAACCATTGTTTGGCAAGTCTGAATGTGAGTCTGGAATCAAGAATGCAGGAAGCACGCTGGCGTCCCAGAAACCCAGCTTCCGCCGCTAAGTTGCCACTCTGCCTTTGTTGGTAGGGAAAAAAGATGCAACCTTCATCCTTCCTGGGTTTTGTCATTGCTCCCTGTGGGCTGTTTTTGGATCTATTGTGATTCCAGGCAAATATCTACACACATCCGTTGTACAGTAAATGTTCATTCGGGACAGTGAAGATGGGTAGGGGACGGGGTGTCCCATCTGATGCTTGGTCACTAGTTCCTATGTCGTTCCTGTCCTTATCAGCTGTGCTGGTTTATCAGGCTGCACTTGTGGGATCTGGGCGGAAGGTGCTTGTGGTATTTGAGGCACTCACTGCTGTTCTTCTCCACCGTGTGTGAGATACCCCGTGTGCATGCAACTCGGCCTGTGCCTCTTTGAGAAGAGCCTCTTCTCCCTTCCTCTCCAGGAAGTACCTCTCCACTCTAGACCAGGATGAAAATCCAGTTCTTGCTTAGTCTTATGGTGATATGGTCAGTTGCCTGGGCTTTCTGTGGTTCCAAACTTGAGGTGTTTGGGAAGGCTGACGCCTTGAGGTTCCTTTGCACCTGCTTTCTGCTCTGCTGTCAGGAGGTCAAGGGAAAGACGGAGGAGGAAGAGTGATCTCCTGCCTGTATTTGTTGACTGAATAATCTGTCACTTGTAGTGTGTACACCTGGCATTTTGTCAGATTTCATATGAACAAACTAATTTCATGATTGTTTCTAACACTTGCTTTTCTCCATTTGTGGAAGAAGGGATTTGGACCCCCCTACTTTATGGCATGAATAATAAAATTACTCAAAGTGGATGACAGACCTAAAAGTAAAAGCTGAGACTGTACACACACACACACACACGAAAACACAAGAATAAATGTTAATATCTGTAGAGTACACACTGGTTTCCTAGATGTGACACAAAAGGAAGATGATAAAAGTGAACAGGGATTTCCTTAAAATTTTTCAAGTGTGTGCTTCAGCAAACTCCATCAAGAAAAGTAAAAGACAACCTACAAGATGGAAATAAATGTTTTCAAGTCATGTATCTGTTGAGGGCCAAGCATCTCATATAAGGAACTTTGATAACTCAGTACTCAGTTTTTAAATGGGCAAAGGGTTTCATCAGGCCTTTCCCCGGATACACATGGAAGGATGCTTGACGTCATCAGTCAGGAGGAAACAATGCAAAACAAAAGCATCTGAGACCCTGGAGCAGCTGCTAGGGTCGCTATTGTATAAAAAGCAGACACCAGTGTGGAGAAATTGGAACCTCACACAGTGCTGGCGGGAATGTGAAAGGAATACAGCTGTTTTAGAAAAAGCAAATCTCGGTGTTCCTCAAAGAAACATAAAGCTTAGAGCTGGCTTGTAACTCAGGAGTGCCACCCATGGGTTTGTACCCAGGAGACAGGAAGCATGTGCTCACACCAGCCCATGCACCGATGGTCACAGCATCATGATTCCTGTGTGCAGATGTCCACCAGTGAGTGCCCAGATACGCCCGATGTCCTCTGCCCGCGCAGTGGAGTGGTACTCGGTCTAATCAAGAGTGGGGCATGCATGCATGAGGCTGCAGCCTCGATGAGCTATGGGAGAAGCCAAACTGGAAAGACCACATGCCTAATGCGTCCTTGGGTGGGCAATGCTCAGACAGGCTCGTCATGGGCAGAAAGATGAGCAATTCATTGCAGGTTGAGCGTAGTGCTAATGAGTAGGGGGCTTGCTTTGGGAGGATATGAATATGTTTCCAAAAAATTAGATAGCGGGGAGAGCTACTGAACCCTGAATGCCATTGGAAAATGCAGAATTGCAAAATAAGAGTTTGTATTCATGAGAGGTCGCCCCGTAGCCTTCAGAAGTGTCTTTATTGGAAAGCTTAGCAAACAAGGTAGAATCCCGGTTGTCACTGAGTGGATGTGGGTGTGTCACGTGTGTTGATCGCGCCCTTCCAGGGGGCTGGCCAGCACACGCCTTGCCTTATGCTCAGGTGTGCAAAAGTGGTCCCTTTGGTGGGCTTCAACATTTACGTGCGTTAGGACTTTGATGCTGTGGTGAATTGGAATGGAGAAAGCAAGAGATTCTGATTATCAGTCAATAGCATTGAATTAGCGTGGTTCCCCTAGAATAGGAATAGTATGTTAGGCCCAGTTGCCCAGAGGGCTGACTCCTACAGAACTTTGTAGCCTTGCTTTCCAGATATGGAAGCTGGGAGCTTTAGGGCAGTTAATTACACGTCTACACAACCACCACTGGCCGAGTGAAAGTTGCTCTTCTGACCCCAAAGCCTGAATTGCATTCAGGGGCTGTGTCAGCAAATGCAGACGTGAAGGAAAACCTGTCAGTGGGATGTAAATATTAAAGAGAAGGTTGTATCTGTGAGTACAGAACCAAGAAACCCATTATGCTGTCAGCAGTATTTTAATCGCCTGAAAATGAACACTTCCAATATTGAAAAGAAACAAACAGGGAATCTACGCCTGTGTGCTATGAGCGTTTAAAATGTACTTATCGACATTTCTATAACTTTTTTTGTTAATATCTGTGGCTCCAAGGGAGGCAGAGAAGACTGCCTTTATCTGGCTTCTCTCTTTTCCATCATGTTTAACAGCCGATTTAACTCCCTCTAGTGGTTACGTTACATTTTTGACAGGGTCAAACCTGTTTCTTATTCATTCTCCTGCGTGAGGGATAACGGTGTGAGCCTCACAGGTCGGCGCTGTTCCTGCCTCTCTTATCAAACTCCAAGGGTGCGTTTGATTGTGGTTGCTTTCTGTTTGACGGAATCTCAGAGGATATGCTTTGTACGATTTTTGGGGTGTATTATGGGATTAGAGGCTCATCGGAGGAGGTACCTACTGCTGTGTCATTCAGTGGCTTTCTCATATATAAAAAAGCTTCTCTGAAGTGCCTTTTTCCCGTCTCGACATTTTTACGTCTTTCTCACACTAGTTCTTCCTATCGCTTGCTCTCCCCCGCCCCAGCCCTCGCCACCAAGCTTTGCTTTTGATGTAGATGAGTTAAGAGATTCCTTCCTTGGCCAGAATTACAACAGTTGTTGAGGGGGCATCTGCAGAAACAAAAATGTAGATAGTTTTATGTGATGAAACAAGTTCTGTAAAAGATGGTTTCTCTTTTGTCTTCCAGGTGGGCTTGCTGAGGTCTGATTTCAGCATTACAAATCTTTGGGTTCGAGAGCAAAACCTTCCAGCCCCGGCAGCCACCCTTCCTCCATTGCACTTAGCTTTGGCTTAGTTTGGACAGATTTCTACACGCCCCCAACCCCCAAAACAAAGTCTGCTTCTCCACTCCCCATCAGAACCCCGTTCCCTGCTACCCATCTCCTTTTTTGCTAATTGGTTTTTTCCTTCCACTTGCAAGTGCCAAACATGTATCAGTAGCTTCCTGAGGAAAGTACTTTGGAGGCAGATATTTTAACACTCTATGTGTATGAAAATGCCCTGATTTCTCTCTGCAGATTCGATTGATACTTTGGCTGGGAATAGAAATGTTACTTTGTGAGAATTAAGGACTGAAGAAACCGAGTGTTTTTCCATGTGTTTATTGGTAATCCATACGTCGTCTTCGCTGAGGAGTCTGTTCAGTTTTATGCCCATGCTTTTTCAATGGAGAATTTGCTTTCTTATTATTGACTTTTGAGAGTTCCTTATGTATTCTAGAAATAATAATTCTTCAGATATGTGATTTTCAGATTCTCTGGTATAAAGCATTTTTAAGTCTTATTTATATATTCAGAAGGCAGAGCTATAAAGATAGAGAGAGAGAGGATGAGAGAGAGAGAGAGAGAGCTCTTTCATCCACTGATTTACTCTCCAAATGGCTTCATGTGCCAGCAGGACTGGACCAGGCAGAAGCCAGGAATGGTGCGTTGTGGGTGCAGAGAACCAGGCACTTGGGACAGCTTGCGCTGCATTCCCAGGCACAGTTGCAGGGATTGGATGGGAAGCAGAAGGTACAGGTTTCTAACTCTTGCCCATTTGGGACTCATTGCAGGTGGTAGCTTCACGTGCTGTGCCACAACACCAGTTCCACGTCTTTCTGTTTTTAAAACGGTGTCTTCTGAGGAGTGGAAGATTTTAAGTCCAGTTTATCAATTTGGATTATTTTGGATGATGTGCTTTTGGGTGTCATATCTAGGGATTCAATCCTTGGCTAAAGTAGCGTCACAAAGATTGACTTTAGTATTTTCTTCCACAAGTTTTATTATTTAACGTTATACATCTCATTTTATGTCCCATATTTAATTAATTCTTAAAATTAGTTTAAGGTATGAATGGAAAAGTTTTTATTTTGGGTGGGATTTTTTTTAATATATGGAATTCCAGTTGGATATCCTTTGATGAAAAGTTTATCATTCATTGAATTTCTGTTGCATGTTTCTCAGTGAGCAATTTTTCTTATACAAGTGGGCCCATTTAGGGACTCTGTTCAATTTGTATGTTTATGTATCTTATGCCTCATTGTATTGATTGTTGTGATTTTATAATAAGTCAAATCTGTTCTAATTGATTCATTAGTTCTAAGTCATTAGCATTGTGTATGTACTTTAAACATTGTGTTTTTTAATTTAACTTCTTTTATTTCTGACATATATCATACATTAGATTTTTGCATGTTGAGCTTGTATCTTAAAGTTTATGATAGGTTAAGCTCAGTCACTTCAGCTTTCCTACTTGGGCGACCATGTTGGCATCTTTTCCAAATCTGAGTACTCTGCTGCACCTTACCTCCTTCAGCTGGCCAGGATCTCCATCGTAAGAGCAAATGGAATTGATCAGGGTAGACTGGGGGCCCTCCCCCCGGGGAAAGGCAAAGCTTCTCACCACAAAATGTGATATTACGTTGGACTCCTGTAAGCCCTTTGCCCGATGAGGTTCCTTCCTAATTCTGTTTCACAAACAGTTCTCTGCTTCTTGACAGTCAGGAGTGGATGGCGACAAATACTTTGCCTGCATCTGTGAGGAGCATCTTTGAGATTTGCTTTATGTTAAATCATGAATGCCTCCACCGAGTTTGATGTGTTGAACTTTGAATTTTGAAGATCAACACGACTTGGACATGAAGGATGTTCCCTTTGCCGTAGTCTGATATTCTTCCTGCTTCAATTTTGTTTAGAATTTTTGTGTTTGTGTTCAGGAGGACCAATGATATCCAATTTTCTTTTCTTAAAATTGGTTGAATTTTTGTTTCAGGAGAAGGCTTGCCTATAGAATGAGCTGGGAGTTACTCTCTCTCCAATGTCCCGAAGAGTTCACACAGAATTGGTAGTTCTCATTTCTTTCCTGAACAGTCTAATGATAAGTTTATCATTTTTCTAATCTCAAGGGAACCTGTTTTTATTTCATTACTTTTTATCTGCTGTTTTTTAGTTTTCTGTTTTAGCTTTTCATTTCGGCTCTTTAGTTTTTTCCTCTTTTCTATTAATCTGAGCCCAGTTTGTTTTTGTTTTGTTGTGTTGTTGTTTCTTAACCTGGAAGCTGAGTTCATTGACTTGAGGTCTTCATTCAGGCATTTGTGCTGTAAACTTCCCTGTAAGACCTATTTTAGCAGTATCTACCCCACAAAAATTGAAACATTCCTTTTGGAATACTTTCTGAGTTTCTTTTTTAATCCTTGGGTTACATATAATTATGTTCTTTGGCCTATATGTACTTGGAGATTTGCAGAGAGCTTGCAGTTAACAATTTGTTATTGAATTCCATTGTAAGTAGGAGAATATTTATGTGACTTGAATTGTGTTAAATTTACTGAGAGTTATTTTATGGCTCAGAATATGGTCCAGTGTGGTAAACCGTCCATGTGTACCTGAAAAGAATATATATGGTTGTTAGGAAAATGTTTTACAAGTGTCAGTCAGATCAAGTTGGTGAATAGTGATGTCAGAATTGTTTTATATTCTAATTGTTTTTCCATCCACTTGTGTTCTTAATAATTGGGGGAGGCATATTGAAATATCTGATGATATTCCATATTAGCATGATTTTTTTCTTGTAGTGCTGACAGCTTCTGTTTCATATGTGTTGAAGCTCTGGTATTAGGAGGCAGAATTTTTAGAATCATGTTCTCTGGTGAATGAACTCTTATTAATTGACCTTCTTTTTTAAAAAGATTTATTTATTTTTGTTGGAAAGGCAGATATACAGAGAGCAGGAGAGACAGAGAGGAAGATCTTCCGTCCGATGGCTCACTCCCCAAGCAGCCGCAACGGCTGGAGCTGAGCTAATCCGAAGCCAGGATCCAGGAACAACTTCTGGGTCTCCCACATGGGTGCAGGGTCCCAAGGCTTTGGGCCATCCTCAACTGCTTTCCCAGGCCACAGGTAGGGAGCTGGATGGGAAGTGGAGCTGCTGGGACTAGAACCGTCGCCCATATGGGATCCTGATGCATTCAAGGCGAGGACGTTAGCCTCTAGGTCATTAATTGCCGCCGGGCCCATTAATTGATTTTCTTGAGTCCTGCTAGTATGCTTCACTCTGAAGCTTACTTAGTGTGATACTAATAAAGCTTCTTTGGCTTTCTTTAGAAGTCACACAGTATATTTTTTTCACTCATTTTTTTATTTAAAAAATTTTATTTGATCATAGGGTAGACTCATGAAGTCAAGCGCAGTAAGGATTCATGTTAACTTCCTTCTTTCTCATTTTTTTCCCCATTGACTTGGAAGACAGAGAGACATACAGACGAAGGTGTCTTCCATCTGGTGCGTCCCCCACATGTCCGCAAGCACCAGGGCAGGGCTGGGCCAGAGCCAGGAGCGTGACGCTCAGCTGCAGTCTCCTCCATGGGGGACAGAGGACTCAGGCCGTTACGTGCTGCCTCCAGTGTGCACGTTAGCAGGAAGCTGGATCAGAAGCAGAGGCGCCTGGACTCACACCAGGCACTCTAAAATGGAATCAGGTATTCCAAGCAGATGCTTAGTTGCTTAGCAAATACACGCCTACAATGTGACTTCTAATATTGTTTTTAAACCTCAGATTATAGAGATTGAGAGAGATAGAGTGTGTGTGTGTAAGTCTTTGTCCTGTAGTCTGTTTGATCCATTGCCAAGGGGAATGCTGTGCTTCCAGCTGTGACATCCTGAAGTCTTTCTCTTCTGGTATCAGTACATAGCTCATTTTACTTTCGTATGAGGGGAAAGTAGGGTCACAGTTTTATTCTGTTTTCCGTCTTCCTTGGTTGCTCCTTTGGCTAGAAGAAGCATGTATTTAAAACGGTTTCACTGGCATGTCTGATGAACATCTCCAGCTCCAAGTCTGGATGATGTGAAGCAAAAAGAAAACCCAAGGAACTCTGCACGGTGTCAGTCCTTGGGTGCTGAGGTCCCTTGGTGTTGTGGCACCTGCTTGCTGCCTGTCCAAGTCATCTTAGTTTGCTTTGCGTGTAACGGCCAAGCTTTTCACTGCATTCAGTGGGAGGAATTGGAAAAGAACATTTACTGCATGCTTCCGACAGAAATTTCTCCTTTAGTGTTTTTGAAAGATATTTCATCAGGTATAGAGATGGACTTATTTTTTCTTTCAACGCCTTAAAGAGATTGGCCTCCTATTTTTCTTCTTGCTTGTATGGGTTTCCACACACAGTCTTCTACCGTCTTATATGCCATGTGTCTTCTTGTCCTACCTGTGGGCAATTTAATTATGTCTGCCTTGTGATTTTTGGCATGTGTGTGTGTGTGAGCACTGGGAGTTCATTGAAATTCTTGGCTGTATGGGTTTGTGATACTTCAACAGTCCTTGTCCCAAAGCAGATGATTCAGCTAAGTTTGTGGCAAATGCTAGACAGCACCCTACGGAGTGACACTTGCCAGGTTCTATACCCCATATCGAATGTCTGTCCGTATACGTTGCATACCAGATATGCAAATGTCCTCCCTGATGGCACTCTAACATTCAAAGACATCACATAAATGCATCCTCCTAAGTCAAAGACACACTTCATGTTTTGGATGTTACAGAGATGCCTTCGGGAAGGTGAACCTGTCTTCAGCGGGAGCCTGAGGCACAGGTGTGCAGCAGGGACACTGTGCAAACCTCCGGGAGGTCCAGGTGTGGCAGCAGGCAGCCTTGGGCTTGCTTGTCCTGTGCCTGCAGTGTGTGATGGTGGGGATAGCCTTTAACTGCTGAGAGCCCTCAGTGCTACAGTGCAGGTGAAGATCATCCCACCTCCTAAGGTTGACGGGTGGAGCAGCTGAGATTCCCAGAGGGTAAACCAAGTCAGGCACTCCCAGATCGGAAGCTGTTGTCATTGTTGGTAGTTGTCTTTAAGAGCCTGCAAGTTTTAGAGCAGTTTTAGGTTCCTGGTAAGCCTGAGTGAAAGGGAAGGAATTTCCCATACCTTGCCACCCCCATGAGTGCACAGCTTTCTCTGTTCTCAACACTGCCTGCCAGAGACGTACGTTCTCCGTAATCAACAAGCTTGACTTCATACCTGCTATGGGTTTTGACAAAAATAAAATGATGCAGATGAGGAAGAGTTAACTCTACTGCCTCACAGCGCTCTGGTGTCTGTCCCATTCTTTCCCTGCCTTCCCTCTCCCTCCACTCCCGTGCCATCCCATGCCACCCCATGCCACACCACCAGGGGTCCTTCAACTTTCTCCACAGTGATACCTCTTCCAGAAGATATTACTGCTGCAACCGTGGGATAAGCAGCCTTCCCAGATCAACTTTTTTTTTTTTACTTGGGGATATGTTTTTGCATTTCCTCCCTGCCTTTTCCTGGCATGATGTCTTATTTACTCTTGGTCGTAAACAATAGCGCATTGTCTGGATGTAGCACAGTTTCTGCTCGTCCATCCAGCTGCTTAGGGCGGTTGGCTCCTTGCCGCTCATGGCAGTTAGGAAGATGGCTGCTGGCGGGGTGTGTGTGTGTGTGTGTGTGTGTGTGTGTGTTGGGGGGTGTTTATGTATTGTGAAGGCATACATTTTCAGCTCATTTGGGTAGATACCAAAGAGTGGGATTATTCGACCACATAGATGAAATATGTTTGGTTTTGTAATCAGCTCACAGTGTGGCTGTGCGGTGTCGGAGCCCCAGAGCAGTGAGAGAGAGTCCCTCTTGCTCCACACAGCCTCCCCAGCGTTTGATGTCATCACTGCGGGGTTGTCATTCTAACAGCCATGCAGTGATGGCTTGGTATTGTCCGAATTTCTGTGCGTTGGTTCCAGGCTTGTTTACCTGATGAATTGTGTGAGAAGGAGAGAAAGAGACAGATTTTTCCACTCACTGGCTCATTCCTCCAGGGCCCACAACAAGCAAGCAGGGCTAAGCCCAAACCAAAGCAGGAGCCGGGAACTTCCTTCAGGTCTCCCACGCGGGTGGAAACTGCATCCAAAGTGTAGGGTAGCTGGGACTCGAACCAGGCACTCCAGTGGAGGCTGAGGGATGGTCCATTTCCTGCACCACAGTGCCTCATCCCATTTTCTTATCACTCAGCTTGAAAGGCCCTTTGTATATCCTCTAAGGGTTAGTGCTTTTCTTTGTATTATTGAGTGCCTGGACAAGGGATTCACAGTAACTTCAGAATTCTCAAAGTGGAAAACATGAGACATCATCTTGTTTTTGGGGAGGGAGAAGGAATTGGGAAAATTATCCTCTCTGGGATAATGAGGATGTTTCCCCTGGATGTTTCCCCCGGATGCTTTGGTCCAGAGAGAACTAGAGGCTGCCTCTTAAGCAGAGCAGGAGGCCTCAGTACTGCTGCCCTTGGTTCCACAACACTAGGGAGGGAAGCACCTGCTCAATGTGGCACTGTCTCCCGAATCTTCGTAATTTGCAGCTTACCAGTGATGGAGACATCAGACCCGTTAACGAGTCATCTCAACTTGGAGAGAACCGTTCTGGCTTCCATCATCCTGGGCAACGCAGTTGTTCATGCTATTCCAGAAAACTGTCCTGCCCTGGGGGGATGGAGTAACTCCACGATCTGATCTCCATTCCCCTGTGCTTCAATGGATTTGTATCATGGGATTCGTTTTCATTTTCCGTCTCTGTATTTATACACTGATTCTTGAGCAAGTAATTTTAATTCCCTGTGTTATGAGAATGAGGCCCTCTGCCTGTGCATCACTCTATAAAATAAGGGAAATGATTGTTTTTGATGCAGATCTGAAAGGACTCTAATGGATTTCAGCTACAACAATTCCTCCCCGTTTAGAGGAGGTGAACACCTAGTTAGATGAAAAATGCCATGCCTTGTATGATATGAGTACGTCCTGTTTCCATGACAACGTGTACTTACCAGCTCGCTTGGTAAAAGAAGTGTTTCAGTTCTTTCTCTGATAAAAGGTTTGACCAGACACTGGGATTCCACTTTTTTTTTTTTTTTAATTCCAATCATGTCATTTCAGTTTGGTGCTAAATTATTTTTTTTTAACGGGCTGCGTTGAAAGGTTAGAGCCCTCAGGCTCAGGATTGAGGTAAATTCACTTGCTAATCGTAGGAGAGGACTCCCAGGCCAAATGCTAATGGGCATAGGAAATGAACATGCTTTTTACAGGTCACCATCGTTTTCCAACATCTTCTAATGAAATTAGATTGATAGTGGTGATGCAGCAACTTTATTAAGATGCTATTTGATTTGACCAGGGGTGAGTCAGTTGGCCATTTCTATCTGGATGTTGGGGTCAGTATGCTTGTTTCTGCACTGCAATTTATGTCCTGCCTTTCTGGGTGGTTGGGGTCCTCTTGCTGCTGAATTTCAAGTCCTGCAAGGAGCGTGTTTATATTCATGATTTTCCCTCAGCATGAAAAAATAAGAAATTATTTGCATCATTAACTGTGCTTTTGCAAAATATGAAAAATAGGGTATTGCTTTTTTATTGACATGCAGATATTTACTGTAACACAAAGTCTTTCAGTCCAAAAAGATAAGAAAACTTGACCTTTTGGCATGTTAAAAAAAAAATGATAGGCCAGCAACCCAAACTTGGGATTATTCAGAGGGTGATTCTGAGGATTTGGTGTTGCGGCACAGTGTGTTAAGCCTGCTCTTGCAATGCTGGCATCCCCTATCAGTTCCAGTTGAAGGCCTGGATTCTCTGCTTCTGCTTCAGCTTCTTGTAAATGTGCCTGGGAGGGCAGTGGATGATGGCCCGACCATACATGGGGCAGACTGGAAGCAGCTTCTCTGGCGTGCAGCCCGCAACCTGGCCCAGAACCGGTTCTTTCAAACACTGGGGAGTAAATCCATCAAGCTCATTCTCAGTTACTGTCAAGATCATTGCCAATGATGGAAAATGTTTGCGACATGAAGTCCTCAGTAGAAAGTCATCTTAGAGCTTCCATGTTCCTCCTGACCTCCACTGGAACTTAGGGACCTACAGGCTGGTAAGGTGGCATAGCAAGCTAATCTGCCACCTGCAGTGCTGGTATCCCATATGGGTGCCAATTCAAGTCCCAACAGTTCTACTTCCAATCCAGCTCTCCTTAGAGCCTGCGAAAGCAGTGGAGGATGGCTCAAGTCCTTGGGCCTCTGGGAGACCTAGATGAAGCTCCTGGCTTCATTTCAGCTTCAGCTCTGGCCATTTCAGCCGTCTGAGGAATGAATCTGCAGTTGGAAGATCTCTCTCTCTCTCTGTAACTCTTTCAAGTTAAATAAATAATTTTTTAAATTAAAAAGAAGAAGAAGAAGAAACTCTGAGGGACCTAGAGTATTGTTCGCCTCTGGGAATAAGGTACTTTCTCAGCACAGACTCTGAAGAAATAGCAGGAAGTGAAACTGAACCCAGTGTGTAAGTCACAGGACGGGTATAGCAGGAGGCAGTTTCTTTCTGCAGTAGCAGTGTGCAGTTAGTTCCTGATGCCGGTGATGCAAGGTGGGGGCGGGGAGTAGAGTCTCCTTTTGCCTAGCTGCTGTCTGGCTGTCTCTTCCCTCTTCCTCATGTAACTGCAGTTGGGGCGATTTTGTGCAATTATGTAAATATATATATATATATATTTTTTTTTTTTTGGTGGGAGAAGAAAGAAGTAATTTCAAAAACGACTTCGTTTTCAATGTGATAACTGCCCATCAATTGAAAATGGCTTCACAAATGTCACTCAACTTCTGAAAAAAGGAAGTGATAAAGCATTTTCAACATTGACGGATTCAAGGCAGGTATTCATTCGTTTAGGACCCACTACACAAACAGGACTTGTAGTATTGCCTGAGGACTGTGCAGATGCACCCGACAGCCTCAGACAGCACAGGCTAGGGCCGGCATGGTGGACCAGCGTGCTATGCAGCTGCCGTCCAGTACTGGAGCGCAGGTTCAAGTGTGTCTGCTCCACTTCCAGTCTACTTCCGTGCTAACGCAGCTGGGATGGTAGTAGAAGATGGCCTGTGTGCCTGGGGACCCTGCCACCCATCTGGGGGACTCCTTGTACTGGCCCAGCCCTTGACTTTTATGGCCATTTGGGGAGTGTAACCGGTGGGTGCCCTCTCTCACCCTCTCTGTGCTGCTCTAAATTTCAAAGAAATCACTTTTTTTTTTTTTTTTTTTTAAGAAAAGGAAGCATGGGTCCGGTAGAATACTGGGAAATGTGGCATAGGGGTGTGTTATTGTTTTATAGCACGACATATCACATGACCTCATATTTTGCTGAGTAAGTTGTGCTTCCTGTTTCAGGATTTCTTGTGTGACAATATGATTATTTCACTGTGAATATAAAACTTTGGTAAGCACAGTACGCTTCTTCAGAATACTGGTTTGCAAAAAGATTCCCCTGACAGATCAATGAGCTATAACTCAAAGTCCCAAGCCCTATCTGACCCTATAGCAGATTCTCTGTGGAAAAGGAGTGTCCATCGTATCAGCAGTTGTCAGCCCACAATGGGGACTAGGTGCTGAAACCCAAGAGCCACAGGCAGGGCCCCACGCACCTGCTCTCACTTTTCCCGTTTGCATGGGACTGAGAACTGTGAACTTTAGTGAACAAGGCAGGGTGGTCCTAGGCAGACTGGGACAGTTTCAGGCTGTGCAACTCTGAGTTCCTGAGGAGTGCGCAGGAGAACGCCTGCATCCCAAGAGTAGAAGAGATGTGGGCTGTTCCTTACAGGATCAGCAGCAAGCAGGGAGCCAACACCACTTAGATGTGATGTCTTATGGCCTCATGGGCCTCTCCAGATGCCCAAGTCCTTTGTGCAGATAGCACTACCAAGCAAGAGGTGTGAGCATGCTCATTGTTCAGTTCAGGAGGTTGATGGATTTGGCTCAAATCACACAGGGGCTCTGGCACCTGCTTGTAGACTTTTCTCTAAACCCCTTGCCGCACTACTATCCATAATTGCTTCTCTTTTGAAAATGACCCAGAACCAAGTGAGGGCAGCCCAGCATTGCTTTCCCATCTGAGCCATCCGCACCTCCCTGGAGGGTTGGCTGGCCCCGGAGCATTGGCAACTGTTGTTTGCTAAGACTCCGGGAGTAGCACCCTGTGTTTCCTGCAGGATTGCCCATGGGGGACACAGGCCTCATGCCCAGCAGCAGGTGGAGGTTCTGTGGCTCCATGCTCCTCCAGCCAATGAAATACCATGCTGCCACAACACAGCTCCTAGAACCAGAGCTCTCAGAGGGGCCACAAAACCAGCTTTCCTAAAAATCATTGGGACTTTTTTTTTTTTTAATGAAGGCTAAACATAGTCCCCACCCCAGCATTCCCTTTGCTTTGCATTCCGTTTGTTGTCTCTCTCTGGGGCATGTTTGGTTACTGATCTGAGCTGGTCCTTTGCAGGGGCTCTTGAAGGATTAGAGAATCTGGATGCACAGAAAGCAGAAGCAGAGTCTCAGGGAGAACTTTATTTTGCCCGGATCTCTTGGCACATACCAAGTGGGAGTACATCCATCCTTGCTGATTGAGTGAAGCGGCATCTCCCACGAGGGAGCCAGGCACTTTGCCAAGCCCTGGGTGTGGGGGCATGGCTGCAGCAGGTGGGGGGTGGGGGTCGTAGGCCGATCTTCAGGAGAGCTCATGTTGGGAAAGGGAGATGCCCCACAGGGAGAAGGGCAAGTCTGATTTACACACTTGTACTTCCAACTACATATATCTTACATTCAAATATACATATATAGAGAGAGGTCTGTGCAGAAATAACAATGTTTGGAAATGCACCTGCAACCGCATTAGGGAGGTGGGGTCCACGTGGGGAGCTCTGCGATGCAAGGCTGGAGATTGCTTTTGAGAGACACATAGGCACACAGGGTTTTGAGCATCCTGTGAGAGGATTAAGGGCTTTGCAGGAGACTGATCTACCAGCTTAGAAAGGAGGAACTGGCAGAGGAGGAAAGACCAGATCCAGGGAGATGCCATCCCGGATTCTCCCAGAGTGTCTGCCTACCACTCAGCTCATGGCCCACACAAAGCCTGCTGGGGTGCCATCTGTGCCAGGCAGGAGGTCCATAAGAGAGCCCATCCACGTGGGTTGAGGGAGATGGGCCATGGGTCTCACTGGGCCATGGGCGTGTCCCAGTGAGCTGTTGGGGAGGGTCCTGGGGGGCCAGCATGGGGGTCTGCAGCAGCAGAAGGGAGCGACACAGCACCTGCAGATGCCTTTAAGCAAGGGAGAGAGCCCAGCCCTGTGGCTTCTGGCTCCCTGGCCACAGGCAAGTGTTGGAGGCTTCCCTTGGCAGTTCTGCGGAAACACGAGGTCATGATCACAGTGGGGCCGGCCACTTTGGCTGAGCCTGCTGAGGGTTCAGGGCTGGAGGGCATGGATAAGAAACTGGGAGGTTCACTAGGAGTTGGTGTGGCTCCCCTTGCTGCATGTGGCTGGCACTAAGAAGGTGAGGCCCTGCCACACAGGGTGCCCGCAGGGGGCGACAAGGAGGGCTCTTGCTGTAAGAAGGGTGAGCCAGCCAAACCTCAGTGCTATGTGTGGAAGTTTCCGTGGCCATGTGCCACTGCCTGTTAATTGCACATGCTCAGCAAAGGCGGTTTCTTTTACCCCTTTCCCTTGCAGTGGCCACTCTGGACCAGCACTGATTTCGTTTTTTTATTTCCTTTTCAGAGGTGTGTTCCCTTGAAAAGAAGGTCAACAGACAGGGAAGGAGAGGTAGACAGATCCTCTCTCCACTAGTTCACTCCCCAGCTGGACACCATGGCAGCGGTTAGGCCCAACCAAAGCTGGGAGTCCGAGGTTCCAACCAGGCATCCCACACGGTGTCAAGGACCCTAGCACTTGGGCCGTCTCCTGCTGCTTTCCCAGGTGCATTATCAGGGAAGCTGGATCAGAAGTGGAGCAGCAGGGACTTAAACTGGTACTCTGATGTCTCAAGCAGCAGAGGCTTAACGAGCTACACTGCACAAACCCCAGGTTAAACTCCTTCTACATACAGCTTTCTAGAAAGAACTCTGTGCCCTGGATGAGCAGTCAGGAGGAGCCCAGCAAGGCACCTTCTGTAGTTTACCCAAGATCAGATCTTGGTCAAAGCAAACCACAGGACAGCCTCCGCAGACGTCTGCACCATCCTAAGCAGTTTCAAGGCTCCCCCTCATGCTAATGGCCACTGCACCAGGACCCACCAATTGTAGCACCTAGCTTTTCCTGGGCAAGTTTGTGTCAGGGTCTGTTTCCCCAGGCCTAAGCCTTCCCCAGGCCCTGGATCAAGGCAGGGGAACGGGACAGAGGACTGCCCTCTGGTGGCCTTTTTCTTCTGAGCATAACAGAGAGGAAACCGGAGTTCCCACGTAATCAGCCCTGCGTATTTATAGCATCACACCCTGTAAACAGGAAACTTCTCAGGCTTAGAGAAGGCGGCCTGCAGCACAAACAGCATATTGCCAATGAGTCCCTGCACCCGTTCTGCACACACTTTATTGGTTAAACATGAAGATATGTTATATGTGTTGCATATATATATATATATATATACACACACGCTATATATATATATAGTCACACACACGCTCCCTCTAGGATGTCAGGTCCCTGAGGCAGGCATGTCTTTTGTATGTGTTGTCTGTAGCTCTCACCAGGGACTCGCGGGCACCTGGAACTGGGGTATGTGCAAGGCAGGCATGCAGCACTTTCTGTTGCACCGCCTTAGATGGGTGTTGGAATCAGGATGAGCTGTGTTGTTCCGACCCTCCAGCACTCAGTGGGCAGTTTTGTTCCCTTTCATCCTGATGATGGTGCGGGTGGGGAGAGACGGTCCGTTTGCTTAGTTCTTGGATGAGACCCCAAGAGGGTAAGAAGCTTGCTGGATTTAGGGACAAGCAGCTTCTGTCTCAGATTTACTGACTGCACAGACCTGGGACTACGTTCCTGTGCTCCGTGCCTCCCAGTGGTGTGTGCACAGGTGTGTGGCATCGTCACTAGTTAGACAAGAGTTGGACGTGTCTCCTGTCCGGGACCACCAGCCCTTTGTGAGGTTCTGAGTTTACTGAGTGGCAGGTCACCTGCCTGCTGGGCTGCCCCGGACATCGGAGCAGGGAAGGTTGCCAGCCGGCAGGGTAGCTGTGTGACTTGCATGCTGTTCCTTGACCCTGAGTTCTCTTGTGGTGGAAAGGAGAAGGGTCCCCTGCATCCCACCACCCGCAACTCAAACCTTCCACTGTTCTGTGACTCCTAGGGAGCCGGCTGTGTGTGGAAGAGAGAGGACCACTTGTTCCTAGGCAACCAGCACCCGCCTAGCCCATGTTGCCATGGCGACAGTGAAAGTTGGACTGATGGGATTACCAGCTCTTGCTAATTACCTTATAAGCGCTCCAGGTCTCTGTCTCTAGCTTGCTCACTCACTCTGACTTTCATAGTCTTCTCCAACATCCCTCCTCCATCTACAACCTCCCAGAGAGCTCCGATCCAGTAGAAAACAACTGTGAATGGGGCCTGGCAAGCAGCTGTGTGACCCCGGGCAGGTTACCCAGCTTCTCTGGGCCTCTGTTTCCACCTTTGGAAAACAAAGGTGTTGGAACCATAAGCCCTGTCTAAGGTTCTTCCTGGCCCTCAAATCCTTTGATGCTTCGAGAGCATGTCAGGGGAGCAAACCACACTGTTACTAGGCAACCAGCAGGCACCCTGCCCAAGTTGCCTTGGTGACTGGATGCTGGGAGGGAGGGGAGTAGCTGTTGTGGCTAATTGCTTAATTATTGATGAGTGCCTCAAGTCCTTTTCGTTGTTTTTGCTGCTAGGGGCCTTGGGGTCACCTCCTCCTCCTCCTCGGGCCAGCCACCTCAAGCCGTCCGTGTTGTGCATCATGCAGTGGGAGAGCGCCTTGGCCTGGACCCCCACACCACCCACGTCCTAGTTCTGCCTCTCACTGCCTAGAGCTGTGGCCTCGGTAAGTCCCCTCACTTCTCTGGGCCTCAGGGTCCTGGTCCCTAAAGTGACAGCTGGGCTCTGATGATGCCCAGCCCCTCCTGCCGTTCCCTCAGAGTGGGGGGAGATGAACAAGCCCCTACTCTTCTGAGCCCTCTGGGAAGGGTCCTGAAGGGCAGGCAGGGCCATCTCCCACGGGAGGGATGCCGCTTGTACCCGTTGTCACCTCTGAGCCCCCTAGCCACATTGCTTGGCTTCCTGTATGAGCCCATAAAATTATTTATTTGTATACTAGAAATTGACAGTTAAAGATGCATATATGCAGGTAGGTTATTTTTAGTTTGACAGAAATAGAAATCAACATGGAAATGGTGATGTCTCCTCATGGTCAATAGCAATGCGGTGATGGTAATTTTGAGCACCCTGGGAGCCAAGACAAGAAGAGCAGGAGGCAGATGATTGCTGCTTAATGAAGCACCGCGAGACTGCTTCCAGTTCTAAATTCTGGAATGAATTTATCATGAATTTTGCATTCCCTTTTATAGATACTGAAGATAAAATTTTTAAAGGTTTCTTTTTATTTGAAAGGCAGTTACAGAGAGAGAGAGAGAGAGAGAGAGATCTTCTATTTCCTGATTCACTAAGTGGAAACAACAGCTAGAAGTGGGCTAGTACAGAGCTGGGAGCCAGGAACTTCTTCCATGTGGGTGCAAGGATCCAAAGACTAGGGCCATCTCTCCCTGCTTTCCCAGGCACATTAGCAGGACGCTGGATGGGAAGTGGAGCAGCCAGAACTTGAACTAGCGCTCATATGTGATGGCAGTGCTGCAGGCAGAGGCTTCACCTACTATCCACACAGCAGCAGTTCCAGAAAATACATGTATTTTTAACTGACTTCTCTTGCTGAGGGGACTAGTTTATTTTCGTTTGATAGTCAGACACAGAGACAGAAAGACTGCCAGCGAGAGCACCCATGGACCAGTTCATTTCCTACATGCCTGCACGTACCAGGTCTGACCTGGGACAGAAGCTGGGGGCCAGGAGTGCAATACAGATCTCCACTGTGGGGAAGGAACCCAGTTGCTTGAGCCATCACCATAAGCTTCCCAAGGTCATGTTTACAAGAAACGGTAGGGAGGCCCAGTGCTCAGAGTCAAACCCAAGTACTCAGAAATGCAGAAACTTCCACAAGCGAAGCTAAGTGCCAGTCCCTGGCCAAGGTTAGGATTTCAAGATGTGAGAAGCTGAACTCCACAGTCGGCCCCATGCGAATGCTTAGAAAGCAAAATGGCCTCTCTGCCAGTGCTTTAGAATTCTGTTCAGGCACGTGCACTTAGAAATGATCAGAATCAATCTGATGTATGTATTATAGCGGATTCCTTACCGATCAGTTACCTATACATTCTGTACAGCCGCTGGGCTGTCTGTAACTGGGATCTTAAGCGATGCCAACAATTCCACTCCCACTTTATTCTGAGATAAGCTAATGGAGATGAGGAGAGATGTGAAACTGCTTCTAGTAGCAGAATCTGTGAAAGAAAATGGCTAGGTGCCACTTCAGGGTTGAGGGCTAGCGAGTCAAAATACATCACTTCTCTGCCATGAATTATTTTACAGCCCTTAAGATGAAGTAGAGCTGTACATTTTAATAGGGGGGAAAAAAACCCTTCAACTATACAATGTTAAGTAAAAGAACAAGGTCCAGAATTGTGACTAAATGTTTATAAAATGATTATATGTTTTATAGAAAAGACAATTTATAAATGTGGGTACAAGCTGCTATGGGCATCCTTGCATTCTTCTGGAAGGAATCTGTGAGCTGTGGTTTCCTGTGACAGGCAGGAAGATGGAGAACCCTGGGAAGCAGAGAGAGCTATTATTCTTGAACCTGTTGTCTTTACACTTGGAGAACCTGGCAGTTTGTTGGGAGCCTAGACTATAGTCTAATATATATATATTAGTATTCCCGTTCTGCCATTTCTGAGCTGTGTGGCCTCGGAGTTCACTTTCATGTCTGTGTTCCTCGTCTGAGGAGTGGGCTCCTACAGGGACCAGCGTGGTGGTACAAGGAGTTAAGCCATCACTTGCAATGCCAGCATCCCAGAGGATGGTTCACATCCTGACTGCTTCTGGTCTGGCTGCTTCCTCGTGTGCCGGGGAAGGCAGCAGAGGAGGGCCCAAGTGCTTGGGACTCTGCCACTCGCAGAGGAGACCTGAGAGCTTCTGGCCTTGGCTTTGGTCAGTCCTGGACACCGCACCCATGGGAGAGGGAACCTGCAGGTGGAAGCTCTCTCTCGTCTTCTCTGTGTAACTTTGCCTTTCAAGTAAACAAATACATAAATAAGAATACGTGGGCCCATACACGCGTACTTTGAAAAGTTGTGGAAAAGAGGATGAAAAGATGGCCTGAAAATGTCTTGTTTGCTGCAAAAGTTTTTGTAAATCCATGCACACTTTTTCCATGAAACACACTTTGCTTCAACATTCTGAAGACTCCTTGTAGTAGCTTCCTCCTTGGAGTATTGTAAGGATTAACTGTGTCAGTAAGCAAACAGCCCCAACAATACTATATGTGTGTCTTCCTGGAAAAATCAAAACGGAGAGATTAAACAATAAATACAGCTAAGGTCCCCCCCGCCATTTCTCAGTGTCTGGTGGAACCTACAAAATATGTCATTTTTTCCAACCTCAACTGCCATGCTTTCACTGCATTTGACCTGACCTTGGCCTTGGAGGATGGGTGGTAGTCCTGGAAGGCCTGAGAGCCTCTTAGGATGCCGGGAAGCCCTTGAATCAGTTGGCATTGCAGCTCCTCTCCTAGCCCATGCCAGTGAGTTCCCATGGCCAGGGCAGAATCCATGCCAGGCCCAGGCATGGGATGAAGGGCAAGTCTAACCCTCAGCTGTCCAAGGCCAGGACTGTCCACACAGCAGCCTAGAAGGTCTTCAAACTGAAACCAGCTGAAGGAGGATGTCCACGTTTGTGCCAGAAGTCTGTGTGCTTGTCAGCTGATGGGCAGTGCTGGCAGGGGCCCTGCCACCCTGGGCCCAGAGACTGTCCTTGTGGTCAGAGCTGGGGGCAGAGGGTAAGGGTGGAGAGCAGAGGGCCCGCTCTGCCCTCTGCCCGTCTTGGCCATGCCTCAGAGGCTAAGTCAGGCAAACTCCAGCTGCCATTAGGGAGCCTTGGCACCAGGTGGTGAGTCCCCCTTGGGGATACGGAAGGGGCCCCATGCCCCCCAAATCAGCCGTTGCAGTAGACCACCGGGCACAGCAAGGCAAGCAAAGCTGACCCTGTTCTTCCTTGTGTCTGTCTGGCCAGTCGTTTCTGCCCCGGGGTCTCCTGATGCAGCTATCTGTCGCATCCAACTGTGCTTCCATCTGCCCTTCCATCCCTCCGTCCCTCCTTTCCGCCTCCAGCCATCTGCCAGCTTTCCTAGCCGTCCTCAGCCTCGCCATCAGCGCTTTCCCTTGCGCCACGGGAGCCCGGGGCGCCAGCCTTGGGGCCAGGCGCCGCTCCATCTGTGCGCACGAAGCCTGCCTTCCACCCGGCCCACATCTCCACGGCCAGCCCCCCCAGGCCTGTCCTCGGGGCTCCTCCCTCTCACTCCCGCCACGACCTTCGGTCCCCGGCACCCGCGGTCTCGCCAGCCCCTGTCCCCCGCCACGGGCCGACCTGCCTTTGTTCCGTGGCCCGGAGTGGCCCTGGCCTTGCACAGGCGGCCCCGCCGAGCGGTTCCCGGGCCCCGGGGCGGGGCGCACGCGGGGCGGAGCCGGGGTGACTCAGCCGCCGCGGGCCTCGCGGTCCGTGCGTCCGCCGGTCTCGCAAGGCGGGGCGGAGAAAATGGCGCTGCCCCCGGCCGCCGCGCCCCCCACCGGGACTCGGGAGCCGCCGGGACCCCGCGTCGCCGCCGCTGCCTCCGAGCCGCCGCCAGGCCTGCAGCAGCTCTCGGCGCTGCAGCCCGAGCCGGGCGGGGTCCCGCTGCACTCGCCCTGGACTTTCTGGCTCGACAGGTGAGGGGAGCGCGCGGGGCCCTCCGCTTCAGTCCCGGCCCCAGAGCGCGTCCACCCGGGCCTGCGCCGTCGCTTTATCCCGGTGCGACCCGGAGTCTAAACGGCCTGAGCCGGGGCGCCGAAAGCGGCGGGGACCCCGCTAGGCAAAGGCGCAGAACCACGACCGCGCGCTTGCTCGGGGCAGTGGGCGCGGAGCCGGGTCGGGAGTCCCCAGTTTGGGCTGCGCCGCGGCACCCTCGCCTCCGGCCGGGAGAGCAAAGCGCAGCCCCTCAACTTTCGGCAGCACTTTCTCTCGGTGCTCGCTTCGCACCAAGGCGCCCGCGCGAGCGCTCGGGGCTGAGCCCCGAGGGGAAGGGGCGGCCAGGGTGGTGGGCTGCCAGAGACCGGGCAGCGGCCGTCTGGTTACCCCCAGGGGATCTTGGGGGGAGCACGGGACACACATTCTTGGCTGTGGCAGCTGTCGGCTAAGTTGCCAGCCCCTGGGAAGGGTCCGGTGGTGGCATGGCTGATGCTTAGCTGCGGACGTCCTGGCTTCTGGTGTTTCTGAGCGCACACACCTGCTGTGCGTTGAGATTCCGAGGATCACAGCCGGTTCTGCCAATCAAGAAGGCAATGGTAGCTTGCTCTGGGGTTGGCTCAGGTGGCCCCCCTTTGGAGAGGCCTTCCTGTGTACTGTTCTAAAATACTGTCCCCTCACCCTCTTTATTCTGATTTCTCTCACCCCGAGTCCGTTCTGAGTTGCTTGTGGGACCGCAGCTACACGTGGATTTGTTTTCAAGCTATGTCCGTAACCCCTTAGCTACCTTCTTTGCTTTTTCTTTGCGCTCGTTTCCTGGATGCTTGCTAAATGCCCGTGCCTGAAACAGCCTGACCCGCGGTGGGGGCAAGACGTGGGTGCCTGTGGCTGGTCCTTCAAGGGTGTTTCAAGAATTTAAAGAAATGTAGATAAAACTGGCTCTACTGTGGATCAGTGCAGTAGTTATCTGAGAAGCTTGCCGAGCAGACGCAGAGCTAGTCTGAAAAAGTGTTCCATAAAATCCATGCAGGGTTTCTAGAAAGCCATTTCATCTTTTCTTTGGGAGACCAGTTCCTCCCTTGCTTCCTATGGGAATTAGCGCCCTTCTACGCCTGGGGACTCCTGGGTCATCAGGTCTTCCTTTGGGGAACCCACCAAGTTGGGGGGTGGAGCTAACCAGGTTTCTTAGAACATTTTCACTTTCGGTAGGGGATGCAAAGAGAGCGTTGTTTCGCAACTGAAGTGAATTTGGCAACCTTGCACAAAATGAAATCACGGGGCTTTGTTTTCGGAGGTGTGCTGCATCTCTGCTGCTTCTACCTGGCACCCATCTGCAAGGTGTTTACCTGGCCCAGGGTGGTGACTGTTGACCGAAGGCAACACTACTGACAGAGCTTCTCTTCAAACAAATCAAAAATGAATCCTGTCTGCAGCGCGTTTGAGGAATGGCCTAAGCTATGTGCAATGACTGCCGATAGTCAAGGTTTAAAAAAAAAAGTTTATTTTTATTGGAAAGGCAGAACTATATAGAGAAGGAGAGACAGAGAGAAAGCTCTTCCATCTGCTGCTTTACTCCCCAGACAGTCTCAAAAGCCAGAGCTGAGCTAATGTGAAGCCAGGAGCTTCTTCATGGTCTCCCATGTGGGTGTAGGGTCCTAAGGCCTTGGACTGCCCTCCACTGCTTTCCCAGGTTACAAGCAGGGAGCTGGAAGGGAAGTGGAGCAGCCCAGACATAAATCAGTGCCCATGGGCCCGGCGCGGTGGCGCAAGTGGTTAAAGGTCCTCGCCTTGCACGCCCGGGATCCCATATGGGCACCGGTTCTAATCCCGGCAGCCCCGCTTCCCTTCCAGCTCCCTGCCTGTGGCCTGGGAAAGCAGTCGAGGACGGCCCAAAGCTTTAGGAACCTGCACCCGCGTGGGAGACCCGGAAGAGGCTCCTGGCTTTGGATCGGCATAGTATCGGCCCGTTGCGCTCACTTGGGGAGTGAATCATCGGACGGAAGATCTTCCTCTCTGTCTCTCCTCTCTGTATATCCGCCTTTCCAATGAAAAAATAATAAAAATAAAATCTTTAAAAAAAAAAATAAATCAGTGCCCATGGGGGAGCCGGCACTTGTGAGGGGGAGGATTAACCAACTGAGCCATAGTGCAGGTCCCCTAACATCACACTTTTAAAGAACACTTAGTACCTTTTAGGAGTATGTAACTTCAGTGAAGACACACATTGTGTCTTTGTTACCATTGGGTTGTGTGTTTTCCTTTGAAAGTCCATAACCGTTGTCATGTAACCGTTGTCATCATCCCCAACTCTTTGATGTTGAAAGGATTAGTTTCCATATTTTCCATAAGTATTCATTTTGAACAGCTATCTCCTAATTTATTTTGTGGCATGTCAGAATCCGTCACATTACTGAACTGTTCCCCCCTCCCTCCGGGTACATGTGCTCTAGAACTCCATGTGTATCTTTTTCTTCCCAGCCAAGGAACATTGTAGAAAGCAGGAGGTTCTGAAGAAGAAACCCTCAAGGGAGCCTGGCCCCTGTCAGTGCATCTCAAGTGTCCCAGTGTGAAAAGCCTGCAGCCTTGTGGTACCTTCCACTTCCTGTCCTGCTCCCAGCCTCGTGGATGGTGACAAGGGTGTGGCCCGGGCTTTCCAAGCCTCGCTGTTTGGAAGACAAGGGCAGTCTGTAAGCTGCTGTGAGCTGTCAGTGACAGCTGGCAGGTGCATGACGTGTTTTCCCAGGTGGATTTGCAGGGAGCTAGATGGCCAGTGGAGCAGCCAGCGCCTGGGTCTGGGGCAGACCAGCCCTTCTTGCTCTGTCTTGATTCTGGGGAGTCACTCCTGGCTGTGGTGTCACTGGCTGCTTCAATTACTCCTTGTGATGCTCCCGGTTCTTCTCTCTGAGCTTTGTCCTCATCTGTCTGTACCAGTGAGCTCCTCCAGGCACCAGGCTTACAATGCCATCGAGGGCTGCTGACACCTCCGGGGGCCAGCTCCCACTCCCTGTTAACCCGTGAATGTGAGAGTGCTTCAAGCGGCTTGTGACAAAGAAAATAGAAAGATCGGTTCTTTGTGATGCAGAAAGATGCCCAAAAGCCTGCACGTTTCCCATGGCCTTTCTTGAAGTACCCTCCTAAACGTACATCCAGACTGAACCTGGGCCAAGCCACCTGCTCAGCTGCCCTCCCAAACTTGCTGCCTTTTCTCTAATCTCAGATAAGGGCAGCTGACAAGAGCTTAATCCTCCCAGTTGCTCAGCCCAGATGCATCCGATTTATCTCTCAGCCGCCAGCCTGCTCAGAGCAGAGGCCACAGTGCTGGCACAGCCCTGGAGATGGCGGGCTTCCTTACTGCTGCTGCTCCGGCCTCTTCCTCCCTGCCCACGCTATCCCACCAGCTCATTGGCCACTTGCTCTCTCTCCATCAGCCTTTGCTTCCTCCTGCCTCGGGTGCTCCTCCCTCTGACCTGCATGGTCACTCCCTTCTGTGCGACATCTGATGACTCTCCTCCACCCCTGCCTGAAGGAAAAGGGCCCACAGCCCTGCTTTACTTGCCCCAATGTATCGCCACCACCACCTTCTGTCAGTTCTCACAAGGTCAGCTGCAGTGTCCTTGGCTCCCAGGGCACAGCCTAACCCAGGCTCATCAGCGCCAGATGCTTGGCGTGCTGTAGTTTCCATGCACAGCCACCTCACTTCTCCTGGGCTGGCTCTCTGTTCCTCTGATCACTTGCGGAATCTCCATCTCTCGTCCTAGACTCCCTCCGGAGTTCAAGCGCGGAGTGCCGAGGGCAGGGACGTCCACAGGTCTTTTTGAAGCACCGCTGAGTCTTGAGAAGCCAAGCTGACTTCTCTCCACTCTTCCTTTTCTGCTTGCCACATGTTGCTCCACAGTCCCACCTGACTACCAGTTCTTCAGAACTGAAATTTTCATTCGCTCTTTGAATCTTATCCTCTCCCCAGCACCTCGTTCCACCCTGTTCTGTGCTTCATATTTTGATGACCCTTGGAAAACTTGCTCTGAGTCTGTGCCATCCCTCGCCCTACACCTGGCACGTCCCCACTCCTGGCACATCCCCACCCCCACTTCCTGCAAGCCCTGGCTGCACTCTGTCTAGCTATGCACCTGCTGTCAAACCCTCCCTTTTGCCAGGTACCCCCACCAGGGCTGGCGTGGTTGGGCCTTGAACTTGTCACTTGCAACTGCCTCACCCTGCTCTTCTGCCTCAGCGGTGGATTTTTGCTTTGGTTGTCGCCACCTGAGGGTGCCTCTGCTGTGGGCAGGGGTTCTGGATCTTTCACCAAGTGGCTCTGAGTAGCAGTGGTGGTGATGGCTCTCTGTGGTTTTTTAAATGGGGCCACTTTCTTTGAACGAGGGGCTCTGGGATGGCACTTGGCCTTGTAGGTGAGACAGGTGCATCCCATGTCGGATTTTCTGGGTTTCCTGCCTCCAGATGCTGGTTGCATTTTGCTGCCAATGCAGACCGTGGGAGATATCAGGTGGTAACTCAAGTAGCTGGGTCCCTGCTTCCCACGTGGGAGACCTGGATGGAGTTCCTGGCTCCCATTCCACCCTGGCCTACTTCCTGCCTGTTGTGGGCAGCATTCTCCCTGTCTTGCTCTTCAACAAGTAAATAAATAATAATAAAAAAGTTTAAGTGTTGTTTAAATAAGTAAATAAGGTTCTTAAAATATTGCAGTAAGCAAATAGTAACATATATATGTGGTATATGTATATATATATGTAAGTGGTATATGTGTGTGTGTGTGTGTGTGCGCGCACACGCAAAGATACAGATTTTTTTTTTACTTCCAGTTGCTTTTCCTTCCTGTATTGAGGGGTAAGGAGACATAAGGGGAGAGGGCCGCTCCCAGGACCCTAACCACATCAGCACCCAGGGATGGCGCAAGGCCACTTGCTGTCATCCTAGGATCCCCGATGTGCAGCATGTTCCAAGGGTACTGCTTAAGTGGTTTCAGTAGTTCTGAGGTGCTGTTGATTTCGTTGCTTATTCTTTTTTCTTCCTCAAATGAAGAAAGCCGTAGACTTGCAGCTTCTGATGCAAACAGCTGTTGCTCCCTTGCTGCTTATAACAGGAGACACACCTTCTTTGTGCCTGCCACTCCTGAACTCCCAAAATACCCCCCAGTCTGCCATTCTCACCCGTGACCTCTGCCTCCTTGTCCCTTTCTTGGCTGCATCACGGACTTGCCAGCTTGTGAAATGTGTCTCATGATGTTCGTTCCCTCTGCCTGTGTTGCCTCGCCCCACCCATTTCCCAGAAAGACTGCCATGCCTCCTCCTTCACGGGCCGCTTGGGATGCCTGCTGCTCTGCAGTTTGTCCTTGAGTAGCTTTCGCTGCCACCAGGATTCCGCCTGCCCTCTCTGTGTCTCTACCAAGGCCAGTGTTTACATTGGGATCACCCATTTGTCCCTGGTGTGTCCCCTCCCTCTGGATGGCAAGTGTCCTCTCGGCCCTCCCATCTTCCAGAAGTGTGTGTGCCAGTGCCAGGCACCTAGTAGGTGAAGCGTCACATACATGTGCCTTCAGCTTACCTTCCTGTCCTCTGGGTTTTATCATCACTCAGCCTGTGTTTATCAAAGAGCAATTCCATGTCCTGGCTGAGCAGGTACAACCACCAGGCTCCTGACTGTACCCAGATCTCTGGGGGTAGAAGATGGATTTGTAAACAAACTAAAAAAATGCTCCAGGCATTACAACATGCCAGTTGTTGCCCCTGCTGACGATCTCTGACCTTGCCACCTTGATTGGTCACCAGTCACAGCTGTGGTTCATGTGGAGGCATGGGGGTGCTGCCTGGGCCTCACTCTGTAGCTGGTCCAGCTCCTGGGCCACCTGTTTCGGGCCGCGTGGGAAGGCCCCAGAGTTCTGCAGTGAAAGCATGGAGTTCTGTGGGGACCCACCTTCCGGGAGGCAGAGCTCCCCAATGCACTCCAGTGGTGCGCTCCCTGGTGACCAGTCTGGTTTGGTTAAGGGTGATGCAGGGTCGACCAGGGAGACCCATATTCAGCCTTGTTCCTAGGATAGGAGAGCATCGTGGCGGAAGGGGAGGGTGTGGACCTCCCTGCTTTCCCTGTGTTTCTCCCATGCTTGCTCTTCAAAAGTCATGGATTCTCTGAATGCCCCTGGGATTAAGTTTGTGTAAGGGACAGGAGACTTCTGGGTGGATGTGGTGAGCCAGGACCCAGGCCTGGGGAGCATTCGCAGCCTGTTGAGTTGGGGCTCAGTGGTTACTTCCATGAAGGATGACAGCTGGACCACAGACATCCTCACTCAGAAAAGTTGCTACCAATTGCTGAAAAACAATCTGCCCCCCTACCGACCCCCCCACTTTTGATTTCTGGGGCCATGACTGTTCAGATGCTGGCCTCGCTTGGGCCTGTTGGGAACTTTGCCGCTGTTAACACTGAAGGGTTAGTTCTGCATTAAGATGCAAAGAGCTTCAGTTATTACTGCAAAGGAGCCATATGGAAAACAAGAGGGAAGCAGGGAGAAATCAAAGTCGAATAAACAAAGATGCAGAACTAAAACATGTGTATTATGTTGACAATTTCAGTAGATGCATTATTAACGGCCTGTAATAGGGATGGGATCATTTTTGTGTGTGACTCTCAGGAAGCTGATGTAGCTAGCCGCAAGCCACAGATCTAAGAGTGATTAAAATGAAATTATCTTTAATGGAGTGAGTGAAATGTGAGGAGCATATTTAATCATGTTGCCGGGCCTGAGAAGGTTTTCCCTGTAACAGCTGCATGTGATGTCGATTTGACAGGAAGATTGGTTTTGCAAAGACCTACCACAGGCTTTGGCGTCTACCCACTTATGCTTGGTACTCTTGGCTGAAGCAAAGGCCTCTCCCTTATGAGGGGGAATTGTCATTCATTTTCCCCATCAAATGTGGGTTGTGTGCATGGATACTGGGAGGACGGAACCAGTAACTGGATGACCCGTACCACATTCTGTGTCAACTCTGCTTAGTACTTGAAGTTCGTGAGTATGAACCACCACCAAGCACTCCTGTGTGTTAAGGACTGAACCGAGGACTTATGGAGAGTGATCCATCAGAATCCTCGAGATGTCGAAGCAGGACTTCTCAACAACATCTGACAGATGGAGTCACAGAGAAGCACTTTGCCGGAAGTCTTGCTGCGAGATAGAGCAGAAGTGGGATTCGATTCACGGATGGTAGGACCCCAGGGACCAGCAACTCCACCTCAGCTGGCCACGGCCTCTCTGAATTGACATGCTTCCAGGACACAGTCCGCTCTTACATCGCATCCAAAAACCTGGGAGATGGCTAGGACTAAGAAGCCATCTAGAAACCAGGGACTGGCTTCGTGGGAGAAAACCAAGCCGGGACACCCCTGCTTGGTAATGTCTTTGGGTGTTGACACATGTGTCTGTGAGGATAATAATTTTTATGTTTTCCTTGGGGGCTATTTTTTGTTAGATTTTACTTTCCAACCTATTGCCTGTTTATGATAGCTTGATTTAATATTTGCCTGTCTATTCATGGAAAAGACAATGTTCCCATCTGCTGGGTCACTCTCCAAAGGCCAGACAAAACCAGGAGCCAGGCGCGTCATCCAGATCTTTCACACGAGTGGCAGAGATCCAAATGAGCCAACACCCACTACTTCCCAGAGTCCGGCTTAGCAGGCAGGTGGAAATGGGAGCAGGGCCAGGACTCAAACCCGGAACTGTTGTATGGGGGGAAGTGGCATCAGAACTGTTGCCTTACCTTCCAGCCTAATACCCAGCCTCGGGGACCCGAGTTAGATGACCTGGCCAGCACATTGCACACTTTGTCATGTATCTGAATCACCTGGTGTACAGCAAACATCTGGTGGGGCCCTGAGACTGTGTCTCTAACAAGTCCCCAGGAAGTGCTGCCCACCAGCTGACTCACTTTAAGAAGCAAAGATGAGGCAGTTTGAGAAACCTCATAAGCCTCTTGGCTCTGTGAGAAGTGTCTCTGGGTATCCGGATGGCTTCTGAGGGGGTGTATGTCCCCGGGCTCACAGCTAGTCAGGAAATGGTTAAGATGACTTGTCTAGGTATTTACCAAGGCGCTGTCTCCACCGCAGCAGGTGCATCCCTGGGGAAGTTTGAACTGAGAATTGTAAACTGCAGGACAGCTGAGGCCATGCCAGGTGCAGAGCCTGTTCATGGTCCCACACAGAATATCTCTCTGTGTTTGGATGTGTTTGGTTTTAGCTAGTGAGCAGGGCCAGGTTGCTGGGCAACCTTTAGTCCAAGTTCCCACTTGGCTCCTTGACCAGTTGTGTGTCTTGAAGTGAGCTACCTTAGCACCTCTGAAGGAGTGGGCTTCTCTGCACTTTGGGCTCCTAGAGGTGTTTTAATGGGATGATGGACATGTGTACTGCGTGATGGTGCAGGGCTCAGAAGGCGGCTCCATGCTTTCAAGCATCTCATGCAAATTAAGCCCCAAGACTTTGGTGAAGATTTCCAGGGACCTGCTAGAGTGCATGCATAAATTTATCGTGTTAAATTTTTGCGTGGAAATGGTGTTTAGGTGCCTGGGAACCATTTTAGTAGAGCAGTTGGTCTACGTTTATTGGACATCCCACCCACTCCTAGCTCTCCAGAGAAAAGGAACATCCCTAGTTTTGTTTCACCGTGAAGGTGGAAGCATGACGAGAATAAATGGAAAGCCGAAGTTGAGAGCTCTGTCTGCAGTAGTGTACAGCACTGCCCCTGTGGTCTACATTAATCGGCCTCTTGGCAGATCTTGAAGGGTGCTCTCCCACCTCTGTCCTGCCCATCGCTGTGGAGCAGCTAAGCCCAAGCGGAAACAGCCCTGTCAGAGGCAGTGACCTCAGACCCAGAGGAGTACTGCCAATTGCTTTTGCTTTCTCCTTGCAGATGGATGCAGGAGGGTCTCAGTGAGGTGGGGGACCCTGTTCCTGCCCATCCTACAGATGAGGAAATGTGCTTGGTGGCGCAGTCCTAATGGCTCCCCCCACCCAGTCTGTATCCTGTTCTTCTGAGCATCTCAGTGATGATGGTAGCAGCAGTGATGGTTACAGGAGGCCATCAGATGTGCTCACTTTGGCATTAGCTCCTGTAGTCTTGGCAGCAGAACAGTGGAGTAGAGGCCACATCTCCAGAGAGGAAGGTGAGGGTCAGTAAGGCTCAGCAAGGGTCAGGCTTGTTGTCATAGAGCAGGAAGGTGGCCGAGGGGGACCCAGGTCCAGAGCTGTTGATTCCAGGAACTGTCTTTCCCTGCCATCCTGCCACAGCCTATCTGGTCTCTGGGTATCTAAGCTTCCTCCCTTGTCCAGTGCCCTGAAATGATGACTTCAACACCTGCTGTGCATGTGTGGGGTATCATTGCCAGGGATTTCAGGGGCACCTAGCCCTTCCCTGCATCTCTATTTTTGTCCCTTCCACGTACAGATATGTGACTGGGTGGACCCAAGGAGGGAGCAGGGGGCTGAGAAGGGTTGGGAAAGCAGATTTGCTATAAGACAAACTAAATGTGGTTGTTAGTCCTTTTGCACAACTAAACTTTCTTTGGGATAAGTTTGCCTCAATAAGGCAAAATCCCAGATGCAGTGAGGCACCCAGGAGGTCTTTTATTCCAACAGGTAGGGATAGGAGCAGAGGGAGGGAAAAAAAGAGAGGGGGGACATCTCCTACCATGGTGGCAGGAGGGGCCTGCACAGGAAGAGGAGAGATGGGGAGCAAGATGAAGGAAGACGGGGGGCAGCATGTGCAGGGGCACACATCTGCAGGACTGTGCCTGTGTTGTGGCAGGGGGTGGGCGACAGGCATCACAGGGCCCTGGAGGATGAGTAGGTGTGGCAGAGGTTAGGGGGAGGGCCTGGAGGGGTTGCTAGGAGGGCCGTCGGGTAAGGCTCCATGAGATTACAGCAGATTGGTGGATACAGGATTATGGAATGACAGCAGATAGGCAGACAGCAAAATTTGAACCTGAACCATGTGCAAATTTTAAGAAAGCTGATCTAGGGGAAGCAGATATTTAAAATAGCGCCAAGTCCAAAATGGCGGGGGCCTTCAGGGCCGATGTTTAAATCACTTCTCACAGTGTTCACCCATCTCTGACAGTAACTTCTTAATTATCAGGAGGCACCTACTCCGAGGACCAAGTTGAGGGCATCAGGACCAGACAATACAGGAGAAGAACCCAGATCTGCTACATAAAAATGAGCCTGCTGAGCCAGGCTTCCCACTGTGATAATGGTGTCTTGCAGGACTGCCCTAAGAATCAAAGGTAGTATAGGTGAAGTCTTGTAATACAAATCCCAGAAAGGAAATTTTGTTACGTTAAGAGTATTGGATGGAGGGAAACCCCCAAAGGGACCTATCGGGTTCATTAACCAGTCAAGGCAGTATTTATTGTTCCATCGCAGAATGCCCAGCTCTAACTGTGTCCTGTGGGAGGGTGGCTCAGAATTCAGAGAAGAAAAACACTGATCCCAACTCCTGAGTTCCACAGTTCTCCAGCTGGGTCTGTTAGGAACAGTCAGAATAATCGTGAACCATCACTGTTTGGTATGTAAGGGAGACTGTTGTGGACCAATCCCTTACCAAAACCCACTAATTTCTCGTCCCAAAGAACCCACTAATTTCTGTACTATTTACAGGTAGTCTACATGCATTCTGTAAAAGATGTTAGGTCACCTCTTACAATGCCTAATATTATTCCAGTAGTCATTAAATTCTACCTTTCAGGAATAGTGATAATATCAGGGGTGGGAGGAGGAAGAACCGATAATCAGTACAGATGCAGCTGTTTTTTTTTTTCTTGCCTTCCAAACATTTCCCATCTACTGTCATTTGAGTCATTTGAATTCACAGGTGCAAAACCCTGACATGGAATGCTGATGGAGTGCTTCCCTGTCGGCTTTCTTTTCCATCTCCTCTCTCCCAGGCTTACACAAAGGGCCTGGGTACTGTTTCTCTGCCTCCAGGAGCCAGAGGAATTCCTGGAGCAGGGCTGTTTGCTGCAGAGCACAACCACCGAGGGGACCATGGGTCTGTCTGCAGGAATCCCCAGCGGCTAGCTTTGGTCATTACTGAATACTGCAGGGCCCACTGCATGCTCCTGCCACTTGGTCCTGTTACAGAGCAGTTGTAGGATGTTCAGCAGCCCCCTTGGCCCCTACATACCAGTAGAAGCATGTTCCTCCGTTGGACAACCAACAGTGTCCTCAGATATGGCTAGATGTCCCATTGGGGGTAACACATCACCCTCAGATGAGCACCCTTGGTCTGCAGAGAGAGAAGAGTTAGAATTTTTTTTTTAAGATTTATTTTTATTATTTTTTTTTTTGGGAAAGGCGGATATACAGAGAGGAGAGACAGAGAGGAAGATCTTCCATCCGATGATTCACTCCCCAAGTGAGCGCATCGGCCGATGCTATGCCGGTCCGAAGCCAGGAGCCTCTTCCGGGTCTCCCGCGCGGGTGCAGGTTCCCAAAGCTTTGGGCCGTCCTCTTCTACTTTCCCGGGCCCAGGCAGGGAGCTGGAAGGGAAGCGGGGCTGCTGAGATTAGAACTGACGCCCATATGGGATCCGGGGCGTGCAAGGCGAGGACCTTAACCACTGCGCCATCGCGCCGGGCCCAAGAGTTAGAATTCTTACACATCATACCTGCTGCTGCTGCAGCTGGCTGTTCCAGGGACGGGGAGGAGCAGGGGAGGAGCCTGCCAGCTGCCCGTAGCACTACTTTAAGAAGCAGTAACAGGAGACAACACAGCTTCTGGCTGCACTTGGAATCAGTGAGTCCAATACAAACTGTCCACGGGGCACATCATGTAAAAATCTCAGGTCACCGGGCCCGGCGCGGTGGCGCAAGTGGTTAAAAGGTCCTCACCTTGCATGCCCGGGATCCCATATGGGCGCCGGTTCTATCCCGGCAGCCCCGCTTCCCTTCCAGCTCCCTGCCTGTGGCCTGGGAAGGCAGTCGAGGACAGCCCAAAGCTTTGGGAACCTGCACCCGCGTGGGAGATCCAGAAGAGGCTCCTGGCTTCGGACCGGCATAGTATCGGCCGTTGCACTCACTTGGGGAGTGAATCATCGGACAGAAGATCTTCTTCTCTGTCTCTCCTCTCTGTATATCCGCCTTCCCATAAAAAAATAATAAAAATAAATCTTAAAAAAAAAAATCTCAGGACACCTGTCCTGGCAGCCTCGATGCTGTACATTCAACCCAGTTTTGCTTAGGAAAGAAGTCTGAGGTGAGGGTGGAGGTGAAGTGGTGCATCCCAGCAAGTGCCGGAACCACATCTAGTTCCCTAAAGCGTGCTGTGTCTTCTCCTCTGGCCAGCCACGTCAACCACAGTTGCTAGGACGACATTGTTTTGTTTGGTTTAAAACCTGAGCGTCCGTGAAACTGCACAGCAGTTTTATGGAAGTTGAGAAAGCGGGAAGAGACCTGGCAGACCAGAGAGTCCCGCCTCCTCCATGAAGAAATTAGGAAACTGGATTTCCAGGAAGCTTATTGCATCCCTTCTCGGAGTGCGGTGCACCTGTTCCCCAGGGTGCTGAGCCATCAGAGAGGAGGGCTGTGTTTGAGCATGATCCCTGCTGTCCCCAGGAGGTTCCCTGCCCCTTTGGAAATACTCTCTCGAAATGAGAAACTTCAAAGAATTTTTGGAAAAGGGGAATTGAAAGGGAAAGTCTATTTGGGGTGAAAAAAAAGTCTTGAGATCTCCATGCATTTTTTTTTTCATGAAGTACATTTTCATAAGCTTTCTGTAGACCCCCTGTCTTGTTCTCTAAGCTAATCATATAGGTATGATCTTGCAATAAAAATGAGATTCAGGGGTGAACACTGGGCCTGGCAGTTAGGGCACGCTGCTGTTTTAAGAACGTGCAGTTGGCACCCAGTTCCAGCTCTTCCTGCTGGCAGGGGCTCTGGGATGCAGCAGTAAAGTGATTATTTTGTTGCCACCTTGGGGAAGATCTTCCATGGGTTTCTAGCTTCTGTACGCCGCACCCTCCTGCCAGCCACTTCAGGTATTTGGGGACAGGGCCAGGGGGTAGGGTCACTTTCTCTTTTTGGCTTTCTAATACGATTTTTTTTTTAAAGAAAAGGTATTTAAATGAGACTAAGTGTGAGAATACACTGAGAGTTGATTGTGAAAGCCCATTTAACAGTGTAAGTGTGTAAGAGCACGAGGCGGCCTGGGGGTCCCTGGCTGTTGGGTCACATTTGTGTGGTCAGATCTCTCTGAGACCAGTGATCTCACTAGGAAAGCAGTGAAAGTAACAGTGAAAGTTGTGTGGCAAGGTTACAAGGTTGCGGTGAAGGTCAGGAGCTCACAATAGTAGCAAAGAACTCAGTGTAGCCACTGGTGTCTTCTCAGAAAGTTTGTGTGACATGTGCATGGATTTAGAACATTCCTTGGCACCATGGTAAGGCTGTCTCTTCACCCAGTTTTCTGTGAACATTTTGCACATATCAGCCACTGGCCTTGTTGTCTTACACTAGGAAGCACCGCCTCTTTGTACTTTCCTTCTGGAGTTCTTTCTAGGCGGTATGCTAGCAGCCAAAGTCCTCGCCTTGCACACACCAGGATCCCCTATGGGCACTGGTTCGTATCCCAGCGGTCCCACTTCCCTTCCAGCTCTCTGCTTGTGGCCTGGGAAAGCAGTAGAAAACGGCCCAAAGCTTTGGGACCCTGCACCCATGAGGGAGACCCAGAAGAGACTCCTAGCTCCTGCCTTCGGATTGGCTCAGCTCTGATTGTTGTGGCTACTTGGAGAGTGAATCATCAAACAAAAGATCTTCCTCTCTGTATATCTGACTTTCCAATAAAAATAAATAAATCTTTTTTAAAGAGTTCTGTAAACTTCATTTCCTTAACACCCTTGAACATTGAAAGGAAGGCAGTCGGAATGGCTCGTGGATTGTCACCTCTTCTGGAACATGGGCAAAAGACTGAAAGTGTGGGATGAGGAAAAGACATCACAAACAGGGCACCAAAGCCACGCTCCTTGGTGACTTTTCTCCCCCAGGCTAAATGGCATTATCCTCCTGTTGTATTTGCTTGCATTGGCATAGTGCTGTATGAGGCGAACGCTTAAATGATACTCCTTCTTAACCATCCTCAATGGAAATATAACTTAAACGTTAGTAAAGGGGGCGCAGCCGTATGGCACTGCAGGTTTTACTGCTGCTCGCAACACCAGCATCTCATATCACAGCACCTGTTTGAGTCTCAGCTGCTTTGCTTCCTCTCCAGCGTCAGCTGATGTGCCTGGGAAAGCAACAGAAGACAGCCCAAGTGTTTGACCGTGCCACCCAAGTGGGAGATCCAGAAGGAGTTCCCAGCTCATAGCTTCAGCCTGGTCCACGCTTGGTTATTGCAGCCATTTGGGAAGTAAGCCTAGCAAAGGGAAGACTGTCATTCTCCCCTTCAAATAAATATTTCAAAATGGAAAAGTACAGGAAATATCTTCCTTACACACACACACACACGAGTTAGAAAAGGAGCCATTTGTGTACCCCTGTGTCCCTTGGGAGATCCAGGAATCTATTTGCTGAGCCTGTTTGGGGAACAGTCAGCTAAACTCTTCAAAGGAAGAAAAATCGGTGTTGGAACAGATGTCAGGTTGTTCATGCAATAATTTAGTTGAAGAAAGTTTGAGTGTATTTTAGTTTTCTCCCTAATGTTTGTACAAATTAAGTCCCAAAGGGACGTAACCCCCTGCATGTATCCCAGTTGATCCTTCAGTGATCGCGAGCCTCTTTGATGCACACAGACGGATGGATTGTCAGCGGCCTGCCCCCTCACCACCACCCCGACCCCGGCGCCAACACTCCGGTGTCCTCCGCAGGGTGTGCGTTGGGCACCCACACATCACCACAATCTGCAGCAGTGATTTTAGACCTCGGGTCTGGCAGGAAAGGCTGGTGTTCATGGATTTGCTCTTGAAGACCAGTGTCCGGCACACAAGGAGCTTTGGCCTCAAGTGCTTTCAGGTTCATTTATCTCCTGGACTTCACTTGCCCCCAGGAGGGCCACTTGTTGGCCCACACGTAATTATCACGTCAAGACCAGGGTGTCTGTGTTTAGAGGGGCACTGTTGATGTTCAAGTTCAACCCTCCGGGATGCATCCCTCTGTCTGCAAATTCAAGAAACATCGTACTTTGCCACTCACAGCTTCTACCCCTGAGCCAATGGGCCTCTTCATACCTGATGTCCATGCAGATCATGTCCCTGGAAGCTGGGAGCTGGTGAATGGTGTTTCTTGCAGGAATTCACTTCTTAGGGATCAGCTGTGGGCTGGGACATGTCTCCCTGCAACCAGTCATGTTGGTGTGGTGAAGCGTCTCTCACTCAGATCCTTATGTTCTTGAGTCCCGACTGCTGAGTCAGGATAGGGAGATGGCCACGGTAGGGTCAGATGGCAGTCCAACTTCTTGTCCTAGGTTCTCCCAGTGAAGGCAGTTAAACTGTTTGGATTTTCTGATGACTAAACCCTGTCGAATGTTGCCATCTAGTGGAATGTATGGCAAACTAAAGCTGAATGCCTGGTGACCAGAAAGTTCCGGTGGGAGCTCATGATACTAGAAGAAACAACGAAAAGTGATTTTAAGGCCCAGTGTTTGGCAAACACATGCAAGTCCAAATGAAACCAAAGCTGACTTTCAGTGGTTATGGTTCTGAAAGTAGGTGAGAGGTCAACCTGTTTCTCAAGGTGGGTGGGTGTTTACCAGCAGCGTGAGGCCCAGGCAGATCCCCGAGCTCCAGCAGGGTCAGGGCACTGCCATCGGTGTGAGTATTGCCAGGCAAGCAGCCCGAGCATCACTGGGCTCCTGGCATCGTTTTGACAGTGTGGTTTTCAAGATTTCTCAGGGCTCTCTGGGACAGATTTCTTGGTTCCCTGTTACACTGCTGCAGAGAGCATAAGATGCTGGCTTTTAGGAAAAGCAGGTGCGTGGCTTTGGAGATTCTAAGTAGCATCTCACAGCTGCCCCACCAAGCGTGTGAGCCCGGTAAAGACCTGCAGGATGGGATTCGGGGTATACTGGAGGAATACCGACGGCTCATTTTGCTTCTGTCTCTGTCATGTGCTTTGCGATTGCTCAGGTCCCTCCCTGGTGCCACAGCTGCCGAGTGCGCATTGAACCTGAAGAAAATCTACACGGTGGGGACAGTACAGGTAAGAGCTGGGCATTTCACCACCACCCCCTTGGTAACCACCACTAAGGCTGCAGCTGCTGCCAGGTCCTGCTGTGGAGTGGGCTCTGGGGCATGTTTTAGTATATTTTAGCATAGCTGCCCTGGACCTACTCAGTCCTCACTACCTCCCTCTTCCTGAAAAGACAAAGTTGTGGGACAAGGACGAAGGTTTGTCTCCCTATTCAGATTCCAGCTCAGCTGCCCGCTTTCTGAACCATCTCTGCCCACCTGGGTGGGGTCGTGGCACCCACTCTGCAAGGTTTCTGACGCTACAGGGGTCCTGGGAGGGGAACAGAATGGTGTGAAGTGTGGCCCAAGCTGCCGCTTCCCCCTCCAATTGTGTCACCCTACGTTAGGCGCTTTCATTTTTGTGAATTACAGTGAAAACAGCTCCTTGTGCATGGGTTCCATGAGGGCTGAGGAAGATCGCGCACACCCCAGGCTTAGCAGGTCCCCTGCCAGCTCCCAGTTTCTCAGGGGAGGGGAAGCACTTAGTCCTGTCCGCAGCCACCTCTGAGGGTGAGCATGTTCTGATAACTGATTGGGTTGCATCTCTGTCTTCTCCAGTAGCAAGTGCTGTCAGGTGTCCCTTCTGGCTCAGTGGCACACAGAACATGGCCTTTAACAAAAGGCTACTTGAGGGCCCCAATGTTGAAATGCCAGTTGAGGGGCCTGCATCCCACTTGGGAGTGCGCGACTTTGAGTCCCAGCTTTGCTGTTTATGCCAGCTTCCCTGGTAAAGTGGACCGTGAGGGACAGTAGGTGATGGCTCAAGTAACTGGTTACCCACATGGGAAAGCTGCATTGAGTTCCCAGCTCCTGGCGTGGTGGTGGGCGTTTGGGGAGTAAACCAGAGGCTGAGAGTTCTCCATCACTTGCTTTCTGTGTCTGTCTGTGTCTGTCTCTTTTTCTCTTTCTATCTCTATGCATCTTTTTAAAAAGGGCTGCTTCAGAATTGGACTGACCCTAAGTCTATGAGTTTTGCAAAAGGGATATATTTTTCAATGTTTTGCTTCAGGGTCCCTAAATCATTTCACATTGCAGAAGGCCCAATAGGTGGTGTCTTTCCGGCTACCCTCTTAGGGTCTGAAGTCATGCCAAGGTGCCCTTTTCAGACCCTGCCCTCAATATCGGTTCTAAAACTGGAGGATTCACTCTCCCAGGGTTCTAGCCGGAAGGTGCTCTGTGTAGCCTTGGAAGCAGTGAGCTGTTGTCACTGGGAGGTGACAGGATCAGGTGGAAAGCAACCAACAGCGCCACTGCAGATGGAGAGTCTTGGGCAGCGCAAGCTGCTGGGCTGAGTCAGGGTGAGGCTTCCCCCAAGGGGCCCTCTGTGTGAGGTTGTAGATTCAGACTCCTGTCTCCCAGCAGGCTTGAATGAACTTCAGAACCAGTGACCTGACCTTGAGTGCAAGTCCTTATAGCCTTATACTCTCCAGAGGGACACACTGTTTTTTTTTTTCCCCCATTGCAACAACTCAGGATCTCGATAGCTGTGTGTGGGCAACTAGCCTGGTCTCCCTGCATGCACTGGATGACAATGGGCACTGGGGTGAGCCTCTGGATCCAGACATTGTCTTTGAAGGACCACTTTAAGCTGCCTGAGGTGTCCCATCCCAGGAAATGCTTTCCTTAAAACTGACCTTCTCTGCAGGATAATTTATATGCAAAAAATGCAGATTTCTCACCTGTAAGTTTTGACAAACGTGACCATGACACAGAGCAGAGGTCCAGAAACTTCCATCACACCAGAGAAGCTCGTCAGGCCTCTTCCCAAGCAAACCCCCCTCCTGCCCCCGAGAAGCAGCCTCCGCTCTGGTGGCCAACACCTTCCATCATTTTGCCTGTCACTGAGCTTTGAACAGAAGGAATCACAGGCTATTGTACTCAGTGGTGGCCCAACTTCTTCATGTAGTAATGACAAAAGGACTGAAGGAAGGAATGAGAAATTCACCTGTAAGCTGCTTAGCTGTGTCCTAACATGCTCGGCCATGGCCGCACATTCTCAGTGGGGGCGCAAAACATTGGTTCGAGGGGGTGGGTGTCAATGAGCAAGTCTTATTTTTTTGAAGATGTATTCACTGTATCACTTCCCAAATGGCCATAATGGCCAGAGTTGGGCTGGTCTGAAGCTGAGAGCCAGGAGCTTCCTCTGGGTCTCTCCTGTGTGGCTGCAGGGGCCCAAAGCCTCTGGCCATTTTCTGCTGTTTTCCTAGGTCACTAGAAGGAAGTTGGAGCAGAAGTGGAGCAGCTGGGGCTAGGACCAGTACCCATATGGGATGCAAGCACTGCAGCGGGAGGATTAGCCGGCTAAGCCCTACAAGTCTTAGTCTTGTTGCATGTAATGCAGGGACACGCAGGCATAGACAGATGCCCGAGTGCGGCTTCTCTGTGCTGTTAGAACTTTGTTAGGCACTGTGGTGCAGGAAGTGTCCCCACCTTTGCTGCCTCTGCCTCCCTTTCTCCCTCAGCTGTGCTTGCTCCCTAGAGCGGAGCCAGGGTTCTTTGTGGTACTTGACACTTAGTAAAGTTCCCAGATGTTGCTAGCATTTACGCAAGTGTGACTGGGTTCCACCCCTCAGCTTCATCAGAGGACTGGCTAGGGCATAGGCTAGAGTGCAGCCACCTCTTTCTATCCTGTAGCTGGCAGTTAGTAGCTGGGATAAGTTCCTCAATCTCTGTGCCTCAGTTTACTCATCTGTCAGATGGGAAGAATCATGCAATGATCTGATGCTGCCGGGGAGTGATGGTGAGCACGTCTGCCACCTGTTGTTTGCTTCTATGGGAACATTTTTTTTTTTTAAGTTTAACCGATTTTTAATGTACTTCAGAGAGTAAGGAGAGAGGGGAAGACGGAGAGAAAGCCCATACACTTCACTTGTTCACTTCCAAAAATGACTAGGACTGGACTAGGCTAAAGCCAGGATTTTAGCCCTCAATCCAGGTCTCTCATACGAGCGGTAGGAACTCTGTTCCCAAAGTGTGTGTCAGAGGGAATCCGGAAGTGGGAGCCTAGCGGGGACTCCAACCATTGACTCTGATGTGGAATGATGGTGTCCCAGCCAGCCTCAAACGTCTCTCCACATTTCCCTTTCCTGTTCTCTGTAGCACAGCCTCATACCACTGCCTCTAGAGTGTTTATTTCAAGGAATCACACCCAGATTATACCACTGTTAACCTTCTGCTTGGGGAATTCTATTTAACTTGCCAGTAGCTTTTGGGATTTCTGCCTGCAAGTGGCCTTGACATCTCTGAAACAACCCTTAGTTCCACAGAACTACCTGGAGTGCTGATTTTAAAAGATTTATTTATTTTTATTGGAAAGGCAGATTTATAGAGAGAAGGAGAGAGAGAGAGGAAGATCTTCCATCCCCTTGGATCACTTACCAAATGGCCACAATGGCCATACTGAGCCAACCCAAAGCCAGGAGCCAGAAGTTTCTGGGTCTCCCATGTGGGTGCAGGGTCTCAAGGCCTTGGGCCATCCTCCACTGCTTTCCCAGGCCACAAACAGGGAGCTGGATGGATAGGAAGTGGAGCAGCCAGGATATGAACTGGTGCCCATATGGGGTACTAGTGCTTACAGAGGATGAGCAAGTTGAGTCACCACACTGGCCACAAGGAGTGCTGATTTTAAAGTCAACTGAAGACATGCCTTGCTTTGTCCCCTCTTCTGCCCGCTCTCTGTGTATTGTGATTGTTGATTATTTCATTCCCAGCCTTTCTAATCGAGGCCATGCTTTCTCCTCCTATATGTGTTTGGATGAAATATAAGAATTATGTATTATTGGTGAATGTTTTACATCAAGACATTTGCATCCTTCTACCCTTTGAGGCCTTGTGCCTACCCAAGTTACTAGTGTGGGGAGGAATTGGAATACCTGTTGATTTGCTGGGGACACTGAGTCGGGGAGGTGGGTGGCCCTAACAGCCAAAGCGAAGAGGCAGCTGTGTGGTTTCCCTGGCATTGGAGCTTCCCTTCTGCTCAGTCCTTTCTCTACTCCCTGTTGACTGCACCATAGAGGAGGTGCAGCCTCCCAGGGACCCGGTGACCCCTGCTGGGGACACAGTCGTACTCCCTGCCAACAACACTGCTGCCTGACATTGCATTAATTTCCTGCTTTTCTGTCTTTCTTGGAAAATTCCACTTTTAAGTTAGGAATGTTTTCCGGTGGTTCACCGGCTCCTTTTACTCTCTTTTGAGCCTGCACGGATTTTCCACGTTTCTCCCAAGTCTTTGGGAGGATGCGGCGCGGAACAGAACCTGGCTCCCAAGCAAGGCCTTTCTCTCCTGCAGGAGAGAGGAGCACTGCCTGCCACTGGCATTGGCAGGAGGAGGATTCTTCGGTCCTGTCTGCCCCCAGGCTTACCCGCTGTAGTCCTGAAAACTCGTTCTTCTGCAGCTTTCTATCCCAAACTCACAAGGGCTTTGGGACAACCTGTGTCATCACCCTTATGATTCTGCCTTATTTGCGCCACTTGGGCTGTGCTCTTCTCCGCGTCTCCCATAAATTGACTTTCTACTTAAATTTCACATCTCTGCTGAAAAAGGAAATTCAGCCTCATTTATCATGGAGAAGTCTTTGTGAAGAGTCGATGCCGTCTGTTAAAACTGAGCATCTTTTCTGTGTCTAGTGCTAAAAGTGACTCAGGGACTGCCTGTGATGGCAAGTCAGAAAACCACATCCGCCCACCTCACCCCTCAGCCTGTGGAGGGTGTTGCTGGGATAGGACGTTCGGTGAGGGTAACAGATTGAGTTTCCAACCCTGGGGAAAGGCGGACGCTTCCTTCAGAGAAGTTTAGAGATCCATGTGGATAATGGAAGGTGGCGGGCAAATTGATTCAAAACGCTCGTTGGCCTGGATGCAAGGCAGCTCACACTGGGTGGCTGCACTCAAACAGTGTGGAATAAACGAAGCAGTTGGAGAACGAGAAGTGGCCGAGGGGGAGAGAGAGAAACTCAACACGCTAAGAGAGCGGAGGGAATGAGGTGGGGAGCCAGGACCACATCTTCTTCACAGTGATGTCCAGCACAGAAGTGAGTGCAAGTTTAATGGTACCCTTTGTCCATGAGTTCAGTTGTTATCTGTCGGATGGGGTTAGCATCCATGGTCAAAGCCCATCATGCATAAATGTCCTGCAGGTCAGGCTGCCCATGCCCAGCCATGTTTGTTCATAGCAGTGGAGACCACTGAGGAGTGATGGGTGGCATTCAATCTTGCAAGTTAAATTAATGGATCACTTCAAAGATAGCCCACAGTTTCTTTCAGTGTAAGTGGTCGTAAGGGGATATGTTCACACTCTGCCTTCTCACCCGAACTGGCATTTGTGGAAATGCACCTGAGCTTGAGGTGTTGAATATACCATCTTCAGCCCGTCCGTGGCCTTGAGTCATGGAGGCCTCTCTGCTGCATGTACCCATGCTCCCAGTTGGGGTTTCAGGAAACCTTGGCTGCCTTCCCTGTTCTCCAACACAGGGAGCATGACCCCACCCACTGTTCTCTGACCCAGCTGCCATGTTGCTGGGCTCACCAGGAAGCCGCTTGGACCCAGGGGACAGGGTAGACACCATTCTGCGCTGTGTTTCCCAGCCTTCCTACTGAGACCCCCTCCCTCCTAATGCTCCCAAGGTTTGGCTCCCATGTTCCTCTCCCCTCAAGCTCTTAACTCCCCAGTTCAGAGAAAGTCAAGCCGTTCTGGCATTCAGAGCAATTCCCCTTTCTGTCTGCAGTACCAGCTCTTCCGTATCAGAAACTCGGAGCGCTCAGTCTCTTATCTGCTCCCAGTTTATCCACCTCCCCATAAACACCGTTGATTCTGTTTGCTGGGAGCTGCCAGCAACCGGAGATGGCTGGCGAGCAGGATCAGTTGTTCTGTATTTTACGATGCTGCTACTCTCATGCTGCCCGGACCACAAAGTCCTTGAAGGAAGCCTGAATTTTAATTTTACTCTTTGAAATGTGTTTGCTGGGTGGTGGTGATTCTGTTTTACAAAACACATGTACCGCTTTGTCGTCAGTTCACCCGAGGCGTCCTTTCTTCCCTAGGATTTCCAAGTGTGTGCTTTTTGTTGACTTCGATCCTCTTGCTGTATGTTACCTTTCTAGTTTTACCTGTTAGATTATGCAGGAAGGCTTCCTCAATCGCCACAGCTTCCTAAACCATAGACCTTGGCCTGAGCGTGCCAAGGAACCTTCTTTAACATGGTGATGTATTTTTCCTCACAGAACATTAGAAGGGATACTGAGAAAAATCTGTTATGAGTGGATAGGGCTAAGTAAAATATAAAGGCGTGTTTCTCGTTAATGTATTAATCTTATGATAGAAAGGCACAGTTAATACTAGGATATTAAATCAAATGATTTTTTCCCCCCCAAGATATTCTGGAGCGTGTACAATAATATCCCGCCTGTGACCAGCCTACCCTTGCGATGTAGTTACCATTTAATGAGAGAAGAGAGGCGGCCGCTCTGGTAAGTGTCCGACATGCAGTCTGAGGTCAAGACGGGTGGGAAATGCTTAGAACTACGTGGCAGAGCCTGTCACCTGAGTTGTGCCTGTCACACTGACCCTGTGGGAAGGGCCCCGGGACCCAGGGGCAGCATCCTGTGGATGCAGTGACTCGGTGGTGTGGCGAGTCACACAGCCTTACTGAGCTGTCCCCTGACTGCTGTGCTGCCGATCTGCCTCAGCTCCTTCAGGGGCAGATGACAGAAACCCAGGTCTGAGGAACAACATAGTATTCTGGCACCTGTGACTGGGAAGCCTGGCTGATTTCTGGCACATGGGAGCTTCCGCTGTCGCCCAAAACCTACCGCTCTCCATCGTGATCCCTTCGCTTTCCTCTGTGTCGGTTGAAGTTTTTGGGTGGGTTTCTCTGGATGCCATGGCAACATGGACCTCAGAGCTGCCATCTGTGCCCCATGGTGGCTCAGCTCGCCATCCCCAGCCAATCCTGGAGCCCCGAGGAGGCAGCTTTGCATGTCTCATAAGCCTTTCTTGCAAATTGGGAGGCGGAATCAGTCTAACCAAGTGGGTTTGCTGGAACAGTAGAGCTGTGTGGTTTCTGTTGAAGAAACTGGGGGTGCCCTTGCCAGAGTGGGGAGGAGGTGTTCAACAGGAAGGTGTCATCCTGGGGACACCTGGGAGGTTGGTGCCCCTAGGGGGATTTGAGAATCAGGTAAGAAAGAAAGTGAACATGGGCCCAGCACAGTGGCCTAGCGACTGTCTTCGCTTTGAACACACCATGATCCCATATGGGCACCAGTTCTAATCCTGGCAGTCCCACTCCCCATACAACTTGTGGTCTGGGAGGGTAGTCGAGGACGGCCTATAACCTTGGGACCCTGCACCTGCATGGGAAACCCAAAAGAAGCTCCTGGCTCCTAGCTTTGCATCAGTTCAGCTCCTGTCATTGCGGCCACTTGGGAAATGAATCAACAGGCAGAAAATCTTCCTGTCTGTCTTTCTTGCTCTCTGTATGTCTGACTTTGCAATTAAAATAAATAAATATTTTTAAAAAGTGAATATGCTATCAAAATTCAGAGGTCTCTGCCCTGAGCCTCCCAGGACAACTTCTTCTTCTTCTTCTTTTTTAAGATTTATTTATCTTTATTGGAAAGTCAGATATACAGAGAAGAGGAGAGACAGGAAGATCCTCCATCTGATGAATCACTCCCCAGGTGGCCACAACGGCTGGGGCTGGGCTGATCCGAAGCCAGGAGCTTCTTCTGGGTCCAGTGCTTTGGGCCATCCTTGACTGCTTTCCCAGGCCACAAGCAGGGAGCTGGCAGGAAAGTGGGGTTGCCAGGACACGAAGTGGCATCATTATGGGATCCCGGCACATGAGAGGTGAGGACTTGAGCTGCTAAGCTACTGGGCTGCTAGTATTTCTTGAACCTTCCCTCCCCTGAGTACCTGCGAATTCCCTTTTTCCCTCCCTGCCTCAATCCTTCCCCCACCTCCTTCTGTTTCCAGTAACAGGACTAGGGGAAGTTTACTGAAGGCTGCCTGTTGTCTTTGTATGCGAGGTTATCATTAAACCAGATGCAGGCGGACCTCCTTAGAGCTAGCATCAGCAGTCCTTAATCCCGGCACGTAACTCTCACCCTTGCTCTCTCGTCCAGGGAAGAGGAGAGTAATGCGAAGGGCGGCGTGTGGAAGATGAAAGTCCCCAAGGACAGCACGGTAGGTTGGTTTCTCACCTTTTTCCCAGGACAGCTGAAGCCGCAGTGGCTGCTGGCTGCCTGCAATGGCTATGTTGTATACAGGGAGGCCGCCTGGATAGTCAGCCTTGAGGCCTAGATCCGGGATGGACAGCTCTGCCCGGGGTGGTTCTCCAACCTCCTCCAATGAGTAGGCTTGTGCTTCTATATACAAAAAGTATCAGAGTGCCACCCTCCCATGGAGCCTGCCAGCATTGTACCCTCACCGGCTTGACAGACAAGCTGACGTCTTCACAGGCCCTGGGGACACAGCTCTTGCTCTGGCTGTAGCTGATACAGGGGAGGTGCTTCCCACCAAACCCTCTTTTCCTCCGGGGTAGGAGTGGTGCTGAGGGCCTCGACAGAGTGGAAAAGCGGCAGGCATGGCACCTGCCGGCTCTTTGGGGTCATGTGAGGCACCCATATAAAACATATGGCGGGAACAAATAACAGATCAGGCGAGTAAGAAGCCCCACTACCTCCCCCTCTATCAAAGCGAGGAGAACAGAGAATATGTCAGCGCGTAAGAGAATCTAAGGTTTTCAAACTATTGCCAAGTACATGCTGTCATGTCTTTTCCTTTCGTTTGTACGTTCACACCACACTTTGAATTATAGTGGAAGCAGTCTTGATGTTCACGTTCATTGCAGACTGGCTGGAGAGCGTCTTTTCTTCTCCAGGCTAGCCCTTGGGCTAATAGCTGACAAGGCACCTGTGGCTGGGCCGGGGCCCTCTGCCAGGCAGCTCACCCGCTCCAGGTGTGGCTCTAGGAGTCTGCTGAGCCAGCCCTGCTGGCATCCCAGCCAGGAGCCTGAAAGCTGCCCGCTTGCAGCTTGCTCATGCCAAGCTCACCTGCAGCCCTAGCACACACATGAAAAAGGTTGAGAGACCAGTGGGGCAAAAAGGAGAATCTAGCATAGAGAAGAGCTGCTCACCGGCTCAGGGCTTCCTGGTTAACTGCCATGCCCTGGTTAAAAGATCAGCAGGATGGCATTAAGCTCCTTAGGCATAATAATAAACACTGTCATTATAGTTAATATGTATTGAGTACCTGGTTCATAGCAAACATGTCACCACCATCGACGGGGTGGATCTTAGAGTGGAGCCAGTTTGTTAGCCACTGAGCTAAGTCCCGTGGGCGCAGTCGTTGGCTGTTTTCACACTCACAGCACCCCTGGGAGGGTGGGCCTTTAATGCCTGCTTGATTCACCTAAGGAAATATGCGCAGACAGGTCACAGAGAGGACCAGCCATGTTTTGGGAGGCTTCAGAGCCTGTCAGCAATGGCATGCGGGACGCCTGGGATCCAGTCCCAGCAAGGAGAAGAAAAGGAGGGACTGGGCACCCGCTAGGCAGGGAGGAAGAGGGTGCTGCCTGATGACCGGGAGGCATGTGTAGACCTTTAGAAGAAATAGACCCTTGAGGAGGACGGGGGAGGTCCAGGAGCAGTGTGACTAAGTCTTTCAGGGAAATTGCATGCCTTCATCCACGAAGTTCTATCATTTAGCATAAACAGTCTGCCTCAAGTGAATGGAATTCTGCAAGTCTCTAGGCTTAGTAAACAAGGAATTTCCCTATGCATTTTTTTTTTTTTTTTTGCCTTGTGTAACCTTCAAAGAACCTTATAAACAGTGAGGGGGGAAAAAAAAGGAAAGAGTGTTAAAGAGAATGTTACTAAGAATACCCAAATATAATCAGCTGGTACATTTTGAATCAGAGGAAAAGAATGAGAACGTTGTAGTTTGGGTACATCTGCCCCATTCTTCTGGGCTTGATCAGGGGTCTCTCAGGTTGGCTGCCGTCAGGCTGTGGCCTACCTGGACGGTGCCTATCACCGTTGCATCCATTTACGTTGGAGGGGTGCAGCTGTCTGGAGACCTCCAGAGATGGGCGCGGGAAGGGGGCGTGAGGTTGAGGCTAGCGGGACTTGTCTCGGACTCCCAAAGAGATTCTAAACATGTGTCTGTGTTTTGTTTCTCTGTTTCGTCCCTCTCCCCCATCAGTCCACAGTTTGGAAAGAGCTGTTGTTAGCAACTATCGGAGAGCAGTTCACAGACTGTGTGGCAGCAGGTAAAGGACCCGGCCCCCAGCCACCCCTACCTTGCGCGTGTGCTTGGGCCAGCCTGTTACTCGCACCAGTGTGTTGTGTGTGTGTGTGTGTTATGAAGTTGTTCATTTGCTCGTTTTCTCATGTGGTTGTGGGGTGTACGTGTTAAAGATGTGTGAACGTGTACGCATGTTTACATGTACGAGTTGAGCATCCCCAAGTTCAAAATCCAAAATGCTCTGAAACCTGAACTGCAAGCAGACATTTCCACACTTGACCTCTTGCATGCAAAATTTGCTTCATGCATTGGTTGTTTCACAGTATTGGGTTTTTTTTTTTTAAGATTTATTTATGTTTATTACAAAGTCAGATATACAGAGAGGAGAGAGAGAGAGGAAGATCTCCGTCCGATGATTCATTCCCCAAGTGAGTGCAACGGCCGGTGCTGTGCCGATCTGAAGCCGGGAACCAGGAACCTCTTCCTGGTCTCCCACACGGGTGCAGGGTCCTAAAGCTTTGGGCCGTCCTCGACTGTTTCCCCAGGCCACAAGCAGGGAGCTGGAAGGGAAGTGGAGCTACCAGGATTAGAACTGGTACCCATATGGGATCCTGGCACGTTCAAGGCTAGGACTTTAGCCGCTAGGCCATGGCGCTGGGCCCTTCACAGCCTTGTTGAAAACATTCACTTTCAGGCTCTTTGTGCAAGTTATTTATGAAATGTGTGTGTTGCATGTTTTGACATGGACCTGTCCCCAAGGCATCTCATTTAAAGACATAAATATTACAAAATCCAGAAAACAAAATCCAGAACAGAGCATTTGGTCACCAGCATTTCAGATGAATAGTCAGCCTGAGTTATATGTGTAACTCAACTGCGTGACGTCCACAACCACCTGTCCCTAAGATGTAAGCGGAAGAGTTCATCACCAGCTGGACTCGTGACACCACTTGTGGTGACTCCTTCCTCTGTTCCCGTTCTTCCAGAAGGGGAGGTGCCCTCAGTGTCAACCCCGCTCCAGGTGTCCAGTCTCTGGGCTCCACTCTTGGTCCCGTCCCCTTTGGCGCGTTTCCTGCTCCTGTCCCCTTTGGGCAGTCCGTGGCCGTCATTCTCACACCGATGACAAAGATGAAATGCACTGGGATGGAAGATAAAGCCAAGGTCTTCGGTGAATTTCCAAGAGCCTCTGCCAGCAGTTTTGTTTGTTCTGTGTTTACCCAGAAAGCACTGGAAGAGGAGAAATGAACTGCTGTTTTTTCTAAGTTGGGTAGCACAGAGAATCGTGTAGTTCCTGTTCAGCTTTCAGCTTTTCCCCATCTTTTTTTTTTAAGCTAATTGGCATTGAGCAGCTGGCCCTCAGTCCGTCCACCCCCCTGCTAGAGCCCTGGGAGGGCAGCTCAATTCTGAGCTCCTTCCATTCCAGGGGCGAGTTTCAAATTCATCTTGTTGGCAGTTCCAAAAGTCTCCTTTTTGTTTTTGCCTGCTTTTACACCACATTTTGTTTAAGATAAAATTGCCCCCTAAAAGTACAGATTCCTTCTGTTTCAGCAGGGAGTCCTTAGCAACGTTAGCCTATGCAACCCAAAATACATCCTGTGCGTGATTATAAACACACAAATCCCTGGGAGAGAGGGGGTTTTGGGAATGAATTACCCTTGTTTCCAAGACCAGAGAAAAATAACACAAGTAATAATAAACAGCCAATATTGAGTAAAAAGACGTCCAATTGTTCTGCGGTTGACTTGGGCTGGGAGAGCAACATTAACTATTAACCATTGGCGCTTCCATTAACCAGCTTTGCCCCTTGATGCAAGTTAGCTAATCTCTCTGGACCTCGCTCTGTCGTCTTCAAGTAGTGGCTGCCTCTTGTTGTAGTGTCGTATGCTGCCAGTACTCTAAAGTTAATCAAGGGTTCAGTGGGGATCTGACTTAGGTATATTGCGTCTTTGCTGATGGATCTGCCTGTGTGTTAAGACCTGCAGCATTTATGCTGTGCTGCCCTTGGAAGTGCTGAGCTCTGAACCACGCCGAGCAGCCCGAGGCTGACCCACATTGACATGGGGACGGCTCAGCGCATCCAGCATCCCTCGCCCTGGAGTGAAAGACCGACCACAAGACTGAGAAAATCACACCTCTCCCCCGGACGGCAGATCCGTCCCCAAGAGCAGCCAACCGCAAAGCCCCCATGTCCCCAAGGATTTTATCTTCACATAAAATTTAACACTGTGTTCTAGCTCAGAGTAAAACTAAGACACCTAAACAAACAAAAAAATAACAACAAAAAAAAGCCTTTTCTTGATGGAAACATGGATGCCTACAGATGGCCATGACCAGACTTGTTTGTTTGGAACTTTCTGTTGAAGCATGTTGCATCTGCTGCAGTGCGCACACACTGTGTGGGGAGCTGCATCAGTACTGACACTCCTGTGTGGGAGGAAGGCTCCCTGCAGAACCTGAGAAGGGTGACGCTTCACTTCTTACCAGTGTAGGCTACTTTTCTTACCTGTTCCTAAATATTGACCTAAGAGAAGTCATATCGTCTGTGCACAGTCAGGATCACATTCATTGCAAAAGGCAGGAAAGAAGAGAGGGAGAAAGGGAAGAGAAGAAGTACGGAAGAGGAATTCATCCCGTGAGTTGGAGGAGCCTCCTTTTAAAGGATACCCTAACACTGAGAAGTGTTCACCTCCAGCAGCCCCAGGGGCACGAACGTGTGGGTATACGGAGGCTGGCAAATTGGGCAGAACGTATTAACTAGAGCAAAGTTTCCTACTTTGGATAGTTTTCATCTCCGTACGTGTTAGTTATTGATGGTGAGTGTGGAAGTACAGGCAGCAAACCCTGTCTTACTGCTGTGTCACAAACGTGTCAAAGCGGAAGTCAAAAGTCAAAAGTCATTTGGCTGCCAACTTTAGTATAAGCAAAGCGACTGCAGGGGGGCGTATAACAGAACAGCAGCACCTTACTTTCTCCTCAAGCATCTACAGGTCAGCTCCCACAGCAGGAAGCCCCCGTTAATGAGTGTGGATGATCTGATGCTCGTTCTTGAGAGGACTGTAACAGCACAGGTATCCTTAAGAGGTGCTGCCAAACGCAGGTGGATCTCGAGCCTGCCGTGCCCCAGACCTTAGGAGACTGTTAGAGGGAAGATTCAGAGAGCAGGGAGAATGAATGGGAGAGGAACCCAAGACCGGCAGAGCACGGAAGCAGAGAAGCAGCTGGGAAGGGGCAGCGGGGGGATGAGGGGGGGCACACAGCACAAGGACCCCAGCTTCTGTGACAGCATGACAGGAAGTCAGGAGAAATTCTTGGAGCTCCTAGCAAAAAAAAAAAAAAAAACAAAACAGCAAGGCATGGAGAAAAAGTTCCTTTGAGGTCACTTGGCATTCAGAGGGTGGGGAATTATGCAACCCGTTTTAGAAAAGTCTCATCAAAACAGAAATAGTTGAGAGGTCTTGGTAACATGTTAGAAAGGGTAAAATGATTTATCTGGAAGATGCATTTGGCTAGAAGGCTGTGTTTGTCTGTGTCTTGAGATGGGTGGGATGTGAGCGCAGCAGCTCTCAAGTACTGGCTTGCCTTTGCCAGCACCTCCCCGGAGAGCTGAGGATGAGTCACAAGTCCTCTTGCGCCACCTTTTTTTCCCCATCTTCTCCCTCACTTGCAGATAAAACGATGACGTAGCCCAGAGCCACCCGACTGCTGCACAGCCATCACTCACCCCCTCTTTGGTTTCCCGTCTTCCCCACAGATGACGAGGTCATAGGAGTGAGTGTCAGTGTCCGGGACCGAGAGGATGTGGTCCAAGTGTGGAACGCCAACGCCTCGTTAGCAGGCCAAGCCACAGTTCTAGAAAAGATCCATGAACTTCTGCCCCACATATCTTTTAAAGCAGTATTTTATAAACGTAAGTGCTTCATTTCCAGTTACTACTTTCTAGTGTATTCTGTCATTCTTTGAGAGCTAGAAACTGTGTTACAAATAAGATGAAGGCAGAGGCATTTGAAATGCTGCAACTCAGGAGAGAATTCACTAAGCTACCTGCGTTAAGTTGAGTCTCGGAAATTAAAATGAGCTGCTTTTCTTGCCTGCCTGCATGGATCTGAAAAGGAAGTAGACATCGTATTTGTTACATTTCAGAAAGTTGAACCTGAGCTAAAAGTTGTCATTCTCAGGAGAAATTACATCCTATTGGAAAGAACAATAATAAAAATGTCATTATGTGAACTGGCAGGTAGACATTCAATCATGCCTTCCTAAACAGGGCTTCATAACGTATAGCATCTGTATTGGTGGAGGAAACTTGCTCTGAGCCTGAGCGTGCTTGAATGTTCTACTGGAATGCTAATATGTCCTCATTGTGGATGACTGCTTAGACCCGACAGAGCACATGTGTGCTGGTACAAGGAGATCACCATGAGTAGGTGTGTGGACCCACTGTTTCCATGATTTGTGTTCATCGCTTTTGCGTACTTTTTGGAAAAAAAAAATCAACTTTTTCATCTTAGTACCATTAAACTGTTGGGTAGACCGAACTGCAGGTTACATTTTGAACAGTGAGTTAGAGCTCGATTGATCACACTTGGCTAATACATTTCCTGTATCCCGAACTGTTTCCAAGAGTCAGCAACCCATTTTTTTTTTTTTTTGCAAACTTGTTCATTTCACTGAATCTTACAATGCCCTTTGATGATGCCCCATTATTGAAGAGTAGAAAGAAGGAAAAATAAAAGGTAAATTGACCCGTTATTAATTCCAGAGATCCTCAAATAGGTGTGTGCTGGTGGGGGCGGGTGCCTCTTAGAATCGCTGAAACAAGCTGCATGGTCGGTCCAAGTTTCCCAACTTCCTGCCAAGATGGGGGTTTTTAAAAATCACATTTTCCTTTTGTGATTGTCCTAGTGTAATAGCTGTTAATGTAGGGGATGACACCATACAGGCCAGTGGCTCACACAGGCCATATGTGCCCAATGGTTTGGATCTGGCCCATCTTCTGAATTCTGCAAAAAAAAAAGATTTCAGTACGAGAGGCTGCAGGGTGGAGCTGCAGAGGTTGCCCCTTGGCTGTGCAGCCTGGAAATGGTGCCTTTGTTGGCGCTACGTTTATTCTTTAGGGATGCATTCATTACAGACAGTAATTGAAAGGTGACTGCAGATTTCACGGGGAGCAAATGTGTCCCCTGGCCTTTCTGAATGGGGCAGGACACTCATGAACACTTTTGAGCCAGCCTGCCCCTCCCTTCCAGGGAGGAGTCATTGAATCAAGCACTCTGGATTTAGGTCCCACTTCATGAGCAAGTCTCTCATACCCTTTATTTTCTCATGCCTGTGATTCTTCCATTGAGTATTGAGTGGGTTGGTCTTAGATGATCTCCAAGGTTCCTTCTACTTCAGAAGTCTCTGATTAAATTCCTGGGGTACACAGTGGCTGACAATGGGCTTAACAAATACAAATTTATACTGCCTCATCAGGTCACAGAGTGTTAGGCTAGTTTGTAGAGCCATGGCCGGTGTCAGGTGAGACTGACGCAAGGGCAGGATGATGGGTGGCTTAGCTGTTGTGATGACCGGGAAAAGAGAAAGGTCCAGCCAAGAGGAAGAAAGTTGTATCTTAGCCAGCTGAATGAAGGTCAGTTGACACCCTGCGGTGGATGCCACGGCTGTTAGTGAGGGACATCCAACCAGCGCAGGTCTCAGCAGAAATCCATAGTTTTGATTGCATATTTGAACATGGAAAAAAAAAAGCAAACATTATCAAAAATTCAAATTGGCCAACAACAAGCCATTTTCCTTATCTGATATGAAGCAGGCAGTCCTTTACTCAGCAGGGTTGCACGCCACATGCTGCAGGAGTGACTTGGAAGATGAGGTTTAGGCAGAAGCACTGCTCACAGCATGCCGAAGCCCAGTGCTGGGGTGGAAGCTCAGTTAGAAATGGCCAATTCGCGCTTTCCTTCTGTCTTGTGAATAGCATCCTGGTGAGAAGTGAGGGAATAGCAGACTTTCTGTGGAGAAAAAACTTCAGGTGTTTGCTGCTGGCCAACAGCGGGTAGATGAGGCCTGGGCCACTGATAACTTACCGAGATGTTTTCACTAAGAACCTCCTAGGGTGCACAGACAGCTGCCCTGCCCACATCTTGCTGAGTTCTGCAGAATGGCTGCATAGCCAAGGTGTTTTCTGATTGGTGAGTGATTTGGAACAGGGATTGGCAAACTGGGGACTTGAGCCAGATCTGCCCCTTGCCTCTTCCCCTCCTGCCACTTCTCTCCCAGTCCATTTTCATAGGGGTGTGGCTGAGAATGTTGTTTTGTTTTCATTTTAAAATGACTAAAAACTCAGAAAAACTGTATTTTGTGGCACCTGGAAACAACATGGATATCAAATTCCGGTGCTGTTTTGTTAAGTTTTCCTGGCACATGGCAGCGCCCACTTGTGTCCGTATTGCAGCTCTGCTGCAGTGACATGGCTGTCCAAGGCATCAAGACTAAAATGCTGATTCTTTTCCCCTTCCAGAAAAAAAAAAAAGTATCTGCTTGGTGGCTTAGAGCAGTTCTGAAGTCCCCTTGACCAAGGCTGATGTAGGGGTGATGGCAGCCCCTGTGGTCCCTCCAACTCTCTGGGGTTGCTCTGTTCTCCTTAACATGTCAGCATGGTAGTACCCTAGTTGTAAGCGCTCAAACTGTCCCTCACTCCTATAAGTAACCAAACTCTTTGGCTCGTCCTCACCTCTATAAAGTGGAGGCCAGTATGCCTGTAGTTCTTCAGCTCCTCTGCTTGACTTCTGCCTGACTTGGTCCTTCATCACAGACCAGTGGTGACTGCCCTGGACTCTTTGTTAAGCACAAAGACACACACACACACATAGAGTGATGGAGGGAGGGAGTGAAGGAGAGAGAGAGAGAGAGAGAAATATTTGTAGAGTTGTACTTGCAATAAATGTACAATGGAATAAATTCAGATCTCAGGCCACCCTGGGGTGTCCACAGCACTTCTAAGCTGTGCTTTTCCCTGTGTTTCATCCAAGGAAATAACAGGTTGGAGTAAACATCAAAGATGGTCTTAAAGGAAAAAGCTAGTTCTCCCCAACCGAGCTATTCTTAAGGAGTTTCTAGACCATCTGGAGAACAGAGAACTGGGAGGAGCTTAATGATCTGTCCAGGGCACCACCTGCCATTCTGGGGATGCAAGGGGCCAGGGCGTAAAACATGCAGCACCCCCTCCTCAGCCCCGGCTGTGGCAGACCTTGCTTCATGCTGATGGTTAATGCAGGCCAGGCCTGGAGTTTTCACATTTGGCCTTTGGCCTTTATTATGCATCTCACAGATCCCTGGTTTCCCACCTCCTACTCTGAGAAAATGTGAAGTCTTTGAAAGTATTTTCAGTAGCATGGTTTTTCTTAACTCTCAAGTTCCTAATTATAATCACTCATTTTGAAATCCAACGAGGGGGCTGAAAATCCACTGAGGAGAACAAACCAACAAGCACGCATGGGGACAATGAAAGACCCTTCAATCTTGTGAAACTTCATTTTCCTACTCAGGGAAGGTGGGGTGGACAGGAATCTCATGGCTGTCATGCTTGTGTGGTTTTCTGTTTGGTTTGGTTTGGCTCTAATGTATGTATAAAGGTAGGCTTGCGAATGGCTCTGTTGGGAAAGCTATCCCTCCCGTCCTTGCCTGTGCATGGAGCATCTGCCTCAGCCCCCCAGCATCTCCCTGGAGCCCCCACATATTCAGTTCCTGAGCTTGCTGGAAGGCTGCCCCGGTCAGGCCCAGCAAGAAGAAGTAGACAGTGCGGCCATTGCTTGTGTGTTCCTTGATTTACTTCTCATCATGACATTTTTCAGGAAATGCACGCCTTAGCTAAGAGTTACTGGCAGAAAAGGTGTTTGAGTTCTTGCCAACATTTGGGGAAAGCTGAATGAGATGCCGAGAGAAGGGTTGGCCCATCCTTTGCTTAAAGTTTTCTTTCCTTTTTTTCTTTTTTGTTTTTTTCTGTCCTTTTAGCCCATGAAGAGCATCATGCTTTTGAAGGTGGACGTGGAAAACACTAATTGCACTCTGTAAAGAATTCTTTGTCCTTTGCTGATTGGTTTTGGAAACGGTCTTAACAGGAGGGAGAGTGAAGAGAAGACTTGCCGCAGCCCGGAGCTGGTCCATTTAGAGTGGGTTTCTGTCCTTGCAGACTGGGCAAAATAGGCTTCGAGGTGGCAGGTGGGGGACGGGGAGGGGAGGGCGAGGATGTGGGTTTATCGTCATGTTACTTGCTGTCTTGGAAAAAAGGATTTTTTTTTTTTTGCTTTTAAAATTCTGTTTTCATCCCGTTTTTTTTTTCCTTTAAATTCTTTATCCCATCTAATTATTGTTTTCTACACTCCCCTTTCATGGAGGTACACAAAATGGGTTTCCCTCTAAGTAGCTCTGCTGTACCTAGTTAATGAGAATGTGCGTAGTCATGACAGTGCTGCTTTTGCAAACCGCACTGGACAAGGGGGAGTCAGAGCCTGGCGAGGCCTGTCTCCTGATTGTCTGGGGGGACTCAGGCCTGCTCCCCTGCAGCCCGGTCCCGGTCTCCGCTCTGCCAGGGGAAAGGAAAACTGGGCTTAATCTGATTTTGTCTTCACAGCACCCACTGCTTTTATTTTTTTTCATTTTTAAAACATCTTTTTTGTTGTTGTAGCTAGTTAGAAGAAGAAAACAATAGTTGGGTTTATCTAACATGGAAACTGTCATCACAGTTCAGACCAACACATAAATACCAGACCCCAAGTCTTTGGCCCCTCTAAGCAGAATTTCAGTTCGCCCCTTGACTTTTCGATGAAAGGCTTAGAGCGGGAACGAGAGACTTTTCCCAGGAGAAGGCCTGGTATTTCTGATTGCAAGAGAAAGTGATATTTTAATTGCTTCAGCTAAGATTCTGCCCAAGGGTGGGGTATGTCTGCCCACGGAGGGCTTGCCATGTCCATCCTAGCCCTGTTTTGTGCCTTTTTTTTCCTGCTCACCTGCAGGCGTCACTTCTAGTCCTCCTCGTTAGTCTTCCGGTTTGGGCCATGCCCCCTTCCCTTTCTGAGTCAAGTCTCAGAGACCAGGTGGACATGAACACTGACTAAGGTGAACGTGGAGTGCATTGCCTGCATAAGAACTATTGGAATTATCGCTGTTGAGCATACTGGCCCTCCAATGAAACACTGGTTTTCGTGGAAGGAGCCGGTCACCCTGTGCAGTACTGAAACTGACCGGGAATACACCTATTTCCCTGTCTTAACTTGGCCCGGCACCTGGCTGCGACAGGGCCCTTTGAAGATGCTCCCTTGTGGGGGCTTGCTGGTTGTCTCTGGAGTTCAGGCGCACTTACACATTTGCCCAAAAGGCACACACCTAGGACATATTATGGCCCCCAGAGCTCTTCCTTCCTCCTGTAGAATTGTCCAGCAGAGAAAGGCGAGGCTGCTTTCCGCTGCCCAACTTGTGTTTGTAAATAAAGTTTTCCATCCAGACATGTAAAAGGACTTTTCACAACATCTTATTTTTAATGCCGTGCCTTTTACTTGTGTGACTGTTCACCTCAACTGTAATCATCAAAATTACTTTTATACCATACTTTTTTCTTTTTTTGTTTTTAACACTTGAGCTTCTGCAATGATTTTACAATGAGATGCAAGGATAGCAGACCCATGTAGCAAAAGCCTGGGACTCGATTCTCTAAACATTTTCCTAACATTCAGCTTGTTTTCTGACTCTGGATATGAATTAAAATTCTTTTTAAATAATATAAGTATTTTTCTAATAGATGAGAAAAAGATATAATTGACTTCATTATACTTGTCCTGTATATTTCCCTAAGTAAATGGATTTTGAAGTATTTCTATTTTTTTGGAACTTTATTAAAAGGATTTGTGATGACATGTTCAAGTGTTGCATGTTTATAGCCTTTGAAGTAAAAAATAAAATGAAATAAATAGGAATGTTAGGCTTACATTAATGCTTTCTAGTTTCTATTGTTCATGCTCATGGGACATGGCTCACACACAAAATAGATTTTTTTTTTTTTGGTCCCAGTGAACTTTTGCAACTATTTCTGACCCTTTGGAAAATACCAACTGTGAGAAGGATTTAGTTTGCCTAACATTAAGAACCTATCATCTAAATTACTTTAAGAGAGGATTTTGTCAGATTTTCCTTTGGAAATTGTTTTAATTGAATATTTAGTCATAATAGACTTTGTATGAACTAAGCTGATTTAATCAGTTGGAAAACCTCTCATTACCTTCTTAGATTAAAGTAGCTAATACTCTTCTGAGATAGAAGGAAATATTTTGAAAGGCATGTGACTTTTGCGTTGGGGCAGTTTCCCCACCTTGGCCGCGATGCTGGGGAAAGCGTGAGCTGAGTAGACTCTCGGGCAGCAGAGTGGTGGCAGGTGCAGCCGGTGCACTCTGCAGGGGCTCCTTTCCCTTAATGCTCAGGATCGACGATGCAGGGCCAGGAAATCCCACTGAGGCACACATGTGTCCTCCCATTGTTCCAGGGGCTCCACTTAAACCACCAAAGTCGCAGCCATGAAACAAGAAGGAGTAGTAGCCATTTAAAGTTCAGCTGTCTGTGCTGCCCACTCTGAGGCATTGGCTTACTCGATTTTAACATTTCCTCTCTCCCCTCCACTTACATTCCTCCTGAAAGGAAGGTGTCCTTGACAGCACACATGTACATTTACTGTAAAGTTGCTGTTGTGTTCATGGTTTGCTTGATGGAGGAAAAAGCTTGAAAGGGAAAACGCAGTACTAGCCAAGGTTAGGGGTAAGTCCACTCTAAACTGCTCGGTCTCTTCTGCTCATGCTTATAACTAGCACACACACACACACACCCCTTAAGATTTTGTAGCCAAACGCACACACACACACACACACACACCTTAAGACTTTCTAGCCAAAAGGGCCTTCATATATAACTGGGTTTGAATCAACAATGAGTATTTTTTAAAGGACATGAGATAAGCAAGCATGACAGAGCCGGGTACTGAAATCTGCACACCACACCCCTGCCCAGCCTTCAGTGCATGGAAAACACCCAGTGTTTGTCAGCCTCCCTTCCCTGACAAGTCACCCCGATCAAGCTTACTAAAAGGGTCTGGTCCACTCTTGGCCACTCACAGGACTCCCTCCACAGTTGCTCTGGTTGCGGTCGTTTTCCATTCTCTCCCCTTCGCTCCAGCTCTGAAGGTGGAGTTAGGGTTTGCCTTTTGCGATGACCTTACCAGGTGCTCAACTCAGAGGATCCCACCTTTTGTTCTTACCCTTGACCGACAACATTCAGAACCAGCACTTGGTGGCGCTGCCTTCCAGACAACTGTTCTGGCTCCCAGCAGGCTGTCTCCTGTAATGTTTCTGAAATCATCTTAAGATCCTACTGCATTTTGTCCTTACATTTTGTCAACACTTTGATTAGGAAAATGTTGGCAGATTTTGAAAATCATACCCGGCAGTAAAGATATATTTAATTCCCCTACAGCTAATAAGGATGTGTCAAAGACAACCTTTACAGATATGCTTCCCATTCAAATCCTGGACAGTCACAGGCCTGTGAGAAGTTACAAAGAGAGGGACTAAACTGACATATAAGAGGTATGGGAAAGATGGGGATCCACAAAAAGTGAATGGAGAATGTGTAAAAAACCATGCATCTAAAAAAATGTTTTTGCACCAAAACAAGCATCTTCTAAATCCATTGTTACCTGAACTTTTTGAAGGACCTCATATTTCCTCGCATATTGTGTGTAAGAAGGAAAAATTAGGAGTTGGTGTTTTGGGTTTTCTGAATATAAAATTCTCCTTTTGAGAACGGAAATCTATTCTTTGTTTTCCCATGTTGTGTGTTTTTTGTAGGAGTTCACTCATTGTGGAGTAGAGGACTGCCTGCATATTGTTCATTTCTTAAGCGAGTATGTTGAGACCAGTTAAAATTTCTCAAGGGATTGGTGACTCAGGATGGAAGAAGCCTACTAGGTAGTGGTAGTTTGTCTCAACAGGGAGGAGTCAGAAGGCGAAGAGCAGAAAGATGGGAACCAAGAGGCAGTGCCCGTCCCTTTGCACCTGTGTCCCTGGAGGCAGCTGGAGGGGCTTCCTCTCTACCAAGAAGAAAAAAAAAAGCTCTCCCAGATTCCTTACGCATCTGATTCTACCGTTCTGGTTTTGTTTTCTATTATTTTTGGATCCAGATCAAAATCTAAGAATACTTTTTTGTTTAGCTAAACTCATTGGGACCTTAAGTGCCGCCTTGTGGATGGAGACCCCTCCCTGTGGCTGATGTCACTCCCTTGTTCAACGATAACTTCAGAGACCCTAAGAATTCGCAAGTGGAAGGGACCTTTGAGATCGTCTGCCAGTGCCTCTCACCCCTTGGCAGGCAGAAGAAACCCAGGGGCGCTTAAGTGGCTGTGTGTGTCCCCCCAGTGAAGCCCTTGATGTCTGAGAGGCCTCATTTTTAGAGGTGCCCGAGGGACCCTCTGACCTCCCTTGAGAACCCCTGCATGTGACAAATGAAAGACCTCCTGCCCGGACCCCCCACACTCTCAGGTGATCCTGTCCAATCCAGCAATCTCCCAAGACAGAAGCCCTTCTAGGACTTAGTAGATAAAACTTGTAACTAAACATCTTCAGGCTAGCACCACAGCTCTCCAAAGCAGCCCATTTCCAGAAGCCTCTGATATAAAACCTTTAATGCAGAATAGTGGCTTTTCTCTTTTCTAAATATCACTTTAGCCTGTTAAGAGAAAAGAAATTAATGTTCAGAAAAAGTAGTTACCCCGTATGTGCAGTAACTACTTTTCTATAATGTCTTACGGCATCTGGGGTTCAGCATCATTGAACAAGATTAAATGAACGTTATAGAGCTATAAAATTGCATGTAAAAGAACGCAAAACTGTTCAAACGACTATCAAAGTAGCCTGGGAATGAATTTCCACTAAAATTAATTGTCACTTTCTAAGTGTAGCTTAGCAAAGCTGTTACTAAACTGGAGGGATTCCTGAATTAATAGAGGTGTCAAAAATGCAAATGGATATTCTCCCAACTGTGCGAAGGATAAGCAGAAGTCATTGTCAAGTCAATATTTTGTTGTTCATCATTGATAGTGAAACTTGGAGTCCCATTGTATCTGTGTGTGTGGAATGTGCCCTGTTAGAATATCCAGTAAAATCGCTTGTGGATATTCCATGCTCATGTGTCCTTCACCAACCATGGGATGGGAGGCTGTGTGAAATGTTTTCACTGTGTTTGGTTGCTTGTCTGACCAAAACCATCAAGGCATTGAAGGAAATGCAGGATTTCTTTATTTATGAAAGTTTTAACCTCTCATAATGAAGGCAGAGAACCTTTTGAACTTTGATTTTGAAACAAGCGTTTATTTGGGATTTGTTAGACTGTCAACTTTACCTTGCAGAAATGAGCACGTGGTTGATGGGGAGTGTTCCTGGGTTTTCTTTGTAAAATCAACGATTGCTCAGCTTCGTACTTACCAAGAAATAACTTCTAATGGAGGACTAGGATGGTGAAAATTTGAGATTTTGCACTGTGTAGCATGAATGGGGACTGTTAAAGAACTTTGAACATTTTAGCAAACTTACCAAGCTTTCAAATAGAGCTATAAATTTCATGAGCATATATATACATATTATATATGTGTGTGTATGCATTCAATTTTCACCAAATTTCTTAGATCTTAATTAGGTAATGTGGCTTCCAACCATTGTATTTTATTTTTAACTACTTTGGCGCTGTCTTCCCTCTTCTCTGCATTTGTTTCATAACACATCACCATCACTTGGCATGTATCCACAGGGAGAGTTGAGTTTCATTTGATTCTTTGCACAAAAGCATTCCAAAATTTGAACGGGTAAGCGCACTTTTACCTTGAGACATCTTAGCACCATTTGTCCTCATTTTAGAATCTTATCAGTTGCCTTGAATGTTATTCATTTTTTTAGAACAACCTTACCTGTGTAAGTTGAACCAGGTTTATTTGCCTTATGTTTTGGATCTGCTTGTGCCCCCACCCCCACCCCCCATTTTATACCATCTGTGCCCTGTGCAATTGGGGACCCCCTCACATCTGGCTACAAGCTGGTGTAATGCCCTTCCTTTTGATCTGGCTTCATCGAGTGATTTGCTCAGTATTTTTAAGGTCAGACTGAAAACTTTTTCTGTTCCAGTTATTTTGGATTTTATATTGTGTGTTGTGTTTGATGTTCAGATACATGTGAAAGTTGCTTCTCTAAGTCAGTCATTTTTATTCCAGTCCTTTGCAGCAAGCAGGTAAGAGCGGACTGTATTTTTCTCACTTAAAAAAAAAATAGAATGATCGTTTGTGTTGGGTGCAAATGTTAAGACAATGCGTGCGAAAGTTCCTGCGAGCTTCTAATTGGGGATGCTACTGCCGGGAACGTGTGCTCTTCCTTTCTCGAGTTAGAATTTCATGGAGTTTAAACGTTGTTAGGTTGCAGAACTCTTTTCTCATCTTTTGCCACTCATGCTTACACTGTCCTTGGGTTCTTGGAATAGAGCAAGGTCATTTTGAACACTGCATGCAGTTTTAGGAACTGCATTGCTAACTCTTAATTGGGTAACATGTCTACATGTATCTGCACTTTCTGGAGCTTCCTGTCCCGCAGCTGTCGTGTGTGTGTGAAGGTCCTCATGCGTTGCCTGACACTTAGTAGATTATCTGTGGTGCACCGATGGGGGACACGTTGATTTCAATGCTTATGCTTCCTTGCTGAACACATCTGCTGGGAGAGCACGTGGTCGTCCTGGAAGGCAGGGCTTGCCTGCTCACCCATGATGCTGTCCGAGTCAGCCGATTGTTCTTCCTTCTTGTGCTGGAACTCCTCCGTGAGCTTCCCCGGTTCCCCATTTAGCCAAGTCTAGTGCAATTACTCTTTCTTTCTGGCTGTCTTTAAGATGTTGCACTTTTTAAAAAAAAATTTTTTTTCATGGAAAATGGAATTAAAAATAAGTTTATTTTGGTGCAAGAAAATTTGAAATTCATGCATTTTTCATAAGGCACATTTTCCATGGACTTTATGAAGGTGGATTGTGCTTGTGCATGCTGCTCGGAATGTTTTGCACAGAAGTACGTCTCTCCCTTAATTCTTTTTCCCATGAACGTTCCCCCTCGTGTACCCGTTTAAAGGAAAACAGAAGAACGCCGGTGGACTCTTATTTCTTGCATTCCTCTGCAGACTTTCCTTTGTCACCATAGGAGCAAACAACTCGGCGTGTGTGTGTGTGTGTGTGTGTGTGTGTGTGTAGGGGTGGGGCGTAACACGGTCGGAGCTGTAGAATCTCCATGCTGCCTGCTTAGTGCAGTTGAGTGTGACTCCTACTGTACATCCTACACGTCCTTTGTCATCTAATGGTCATCGATGTCCCTTTTGGAATGCGGCTTAAGTTGCTTTATCCACAAAGGCCTCTGCTTTCCCGTCTAGCCAAGACCTTGGCGGTGAATTTTTTTCCCGGTGATTTTTTCTTTTTCAAGCGAACATTTCTATGAAGCAGCTTAGAACTGCTTTTTGCTCACAAATATGGTAAAAAACAAACAAACAAAACAAACACCTCTGGTATCCTTCAGGATGATGGGTCTTTTGTTAGAGGAAGAAAAGAAAACAGTAGCGTTTACAAGGTTCAGCAAGTTAAAGTGTATATTATTGAAATATATGCCCATTTCCCATCATCTGGCTAGGCTGTGGTGCTGACTAGCTTATTTCTTGCCAGAGAAAATAAGTTTAAATCATAAGCATACTTAACTAGCAAGCATAAATCATAAGCTCTTATAATCACAAGCATGTTGAACTCTGGTACCATTTGTACAGATGGTAGGGCTAAGTGTGTGTGCTCCTCCCTGCGTTAAAGCTTTGGACAAGCCCCTACTCCCCAATTTCCTCTGGAACTCAGGACACTTAAATCATCTGCCTTTTGTACTTCCAGGCTTTTTTAAAGCGGGGGCCCAGAGGAAGGTTTTTGGTTTTCTGAAACATTTGGGGTTTGTGATTCACTCTCAGTGGAGCAAAAAGCGATGGGAATGAAGGTTCTACAGGAACACAGTGTTCCTTTATTAAGGCAAAAATCATTGGCATCTCATGAAGATAATCAAAGGACAAGATTGCGATTTCCAGAATGTATCTTTTATAAAAATGAATCTCACAGAACCAAATAATATTTTCACAGAGGTCCATTGGCTTCCAAAAACATTTCCCCAGGAGGTTAGTTCTACAGAAATGTTTTTAGATACTGCAGAGTTCTTACTGTACATTTTATTTTTAAAAGTGTTTTAGATATAATAAAACAATAATACACTGCAATGCATAGCATTAGAAACATTTTTTGTATGAATTGGTTTTTTTTTTTAATTTTCCATTAGGGAATGCATTATCCATGTACATGGCTACATTTTAAACTTGGGGGAAGCTACTAAGTACAGTTTAGGTGACTGATTGCTTTGGTTTTATGAACTATCACTTTATTATAAAAAGAAAGGGAAAACCACACAAATGTGATTTAGTACATTGTTGTGAGGCGGATACTCTTTGGATTAGTACTTGGCCAGCCACCCTAGGAATCCCCTTCAAATACCCTCTCCAGCCCCTGGACGTCACCATCACCCTCACCTGCAGGAAGCACTTTCTAACATTTCTCTCTGGTTTTGTCAGAAATGACAAGGCTCAGTTTTATCACCACGCATATAAGGAGTTCTTCCGCCTTTCAATGTTAGGTCTATGTGTAAGTCCCTGAGAGTGGTGAGTGCAGAATGACATAGCGTAAGCACTGGACACATGCTAGTGATTGGTCCGACTTGGACAGGTGCTTTACTCTAGGGAGTGGCTCTGCTCATTTCTGTCATATCATAGGCAGATGTGCGTGGGGTCCCATGGCATTTCAGCATATAAAGTGATCAGCTTCCTTGTCTCTAGAACCTTAGGAGCTAGCCATTGTTGTTTCTGTTCCCACTTGCAGTATGTGGAAATTGGGATTCACATGTAAAATCACTTGCCCCGGGTCACACACTCAGCTGCCAAGCCAAGATGCATCTAAAGTATGGACGTTCCAGCCCACGCTGATGCCAGACTGCCCTGATAGATCCCGGGGATTCCAGTGCACAATCGTTTTGAGATTCCATACGAGAGTTTGTTTATAAAGCAAAGGCTCTCTGGCTTTATGCAAAAGATGGAAAACTTGCTGGCCTGGCTCCAAATTGTTGTTTTACAGAAGAAGAAATGACCCAGAAAAGAATCAGTCTTTGTGCAAAGTGACAGCTAAACTCACAGATCTCTCCTGGCTGTTGAAATCAGGGGTCTTCCCTTCCCATGTTGTGTGGGGGAAGCACATTTTCTAACCTGCTTCTTTGCATCAGCTCTACATGAGCGAATTTGTCTTGAGCCAGTTCACAGCTCGGACCCATCATCCACTTGCTTATTTTCTCAAGGTTTTAACTTGGAATTAAAAAAATGTGTATTTGAAGCTTGCTTTTCTGTCTCCCTTATTGAATGCCCAATCTGTAGACACACATGCCTAACACACTTCTCCAAAGAATGTACAAGAATAACACATTTGACTGGTGTGGATGGCAGGTGAAAAAGAATTACTGGTATAGTGTGTAGGCCCTTAAATGTATTCACGGCCAACTCTGGATTATCCCAGCACAGATGGATCATGCAAAAATCCCTCCTCTGATTCTTACTGGTGACCTTTAACTATTGGTGTTTGCAAAGGCTGCTACCGGAGATTGCAAAGAAGAGCAAAGAAGACAGGATTTGGTTTCTTGACCAGGTGTCCTTATGGTAAAAGGTTTTGTCATTTATGGCAATAAAGAAACTGGAGGATTCTCTTTGAGCTGAACCCATCTGGGATACCCAATTTACCCTTAAATTGTGAACAGTTAGAAAGCAAACCGGCATGATGCAATAAGCTTAGTTGGGAATGTGCTTTGTTGGGTTGAAATCCTATTATCCTGTGTCTTGGATGAGTTCCCCAGTTTGTCCTGAGTTCTGACTTTCTCATCATTAGAAGGGATAGGTAGGGCTTCTCCAAAGGAAGTAACATGGGAAGCACCCAGTCCACAGCTTTGCACCTAGTGCAGAGTTGACGAATGATACTTCCATTGGCTGGATGTAGCCATTCATCCAAGCAGTAAAGACAATGAAATGATCCAAGGAACTTTGCAATTTTGCACTTGAGAGATTGGTTCAGCTCAGCATGTCTGAAGTCCCAGAAGTCTTCATTGGCAACATTCTGGCCAAACCTGCTGGTCTCTCAGCTGCTTGTTTGCTCATCTCTCTACTTCGTCAGAACCATACTTGCTTGAGTTCTGTGTTCTGACTTCTAAGTTGATTTGCCTTGAATGTAACCTGGATGAGATTTCTAATCAGTTCTTTTCTAAGGAGGTTATTGCATCATTCTTCTGGAATGTGAGAAGTAAGTTCAGTTGATGGAAAAAAATGGCTCTCGGGCTGAGCAGATTCCTTGTGGGGCATAAATCTGTTGTCCCATTGGATTGTAGAACAGTCAGACTTGTCCTTAGAGACAGTTGTGGGAAGCTCCGAAGACTTCCTGTTACATTGCATGTGTCTTATTTTCATCCTGGATACCTTAGAGGGGAGTAGATACGTGTTAATACTGTTAATATGGCTGAAATGTGTAGCAATGTGTGATCTCAACTCGCTCACTTGGCAAGTGTGTATCACACAAATACTTTGTGCAAGGCATGGAGGACACAAAAATAAGGCACGGAGCTTACAATGTAGTAAATTCATAAATAGCACTAAAATGGAACTATTAGGCCACAAGAAAGGCAGGTGGTATATCTCAATCTTCTTGGTGTCCCACCTACCAGCCACAGTATAAATTCAACGCATGTTTGAAAGAAAGGAGTGTTTGAATGTGGTAGTAAGCAGAGTCATGTCATTGTTCTCAAGTCAAAATATGCTCAGATTTCTAAAGCTGGGTGTTTTCGCTAATCTCGTTACTGTTTTAAAATTCTCTAATAACAGTTTAGACAACGAATTCAGTAAGCAGAGAGGCTGTTTATAATTGGTTGATGCTTTCCAAACATCTTTCAAAAACTAGCTGGCCCCTCTCTTCTGCTGGATAATTCACTGTGTCTCCGTGTGTGTACCTGAGGGGTAACACTCAGCAGCGGCCCGTGCGCCAGCACGTTAAATATGGGGATTCTGACACTGTGGAATGTATCAAGACTGCTTACTCTGTAATTTTTAAAAGCCCTGTAACTCCCTATAAAGCATCTATCGCATCTGAACAAGAAATATGACACTGAGTCTAGGATTAAATAATGTCTTGGGGCCAATACCTGATGCATTTTCAGCAGTTTGGGAACTCTGCTAAGTGCAGGTTAACCAGAGCAGGGCATCATAAATGTGCATCTGTCCCATGACCCAGCTGGGGACCCCTTCCAATCATTCATTCCGGAAGCACGTGCTGACACCGGCTTCAGCTCTCCCACTCACAGTGGTCTTTTAAGACTGGCGGGAGGTCAGATCTTCCCACCCCGGCTTGCTTTGTAGAGTGGTTAAATGTTTTTGGGGGGAACTTCCTGACTTTGTAGAGCTGATAGCTCTGTGTTCCAAATTAAAGTAAACAAAAGGGGCCGTAGGCTGGGAGCAGTTCACCTCTGCACACTTGGGTGGGAAAGGTTTTTTAAAAAAAACAGCGTTTCAGATGAGAACAGGCAGCTGTGCGGAGAAGAACTTGTTCGATTGGGCACCACCGCTGTTTTGCCCGCTGACCTGGGTCTCACTGTACAAGTTCGGCGACCCTCTGGCTTCAAAGGCCTGGCTCTGAGCAGATCACACATTTAGCTTGATGACAAATTAATCAAACTTGATTTCTTGGATGAGATGGACACAAAAGGACTACAACTCCCCCAGGCCCCAAAGTCAATACAGCCCTTCTGGCTCTGATTAGGGTAACAAAAGGATGTGGGAGTCATCTTCCTCCCTTGCCCGTGGCTGTGGGATGGAACCCAGAGCCAGCTGGGCTTGTCAAAGAGAAAACCCTGACTAAAACACTTTTCAGCTGCCACCAAGTGCAAGGCGAGGCCTCCTGTCGGAGAAGAGGGCTTTTTAGTAGAAGCACACCTTTGGTTGCCAGCCTAGTTTCCACCTGGAAGGACCTAGAGGAAGTAGTATATTATGAATGTGAAATGTGTATAGATGTCCCCCTTCATGTATTTGCTGTGAAGACAAAGTTGAGAAAGAAATCAACTGACACTGTCTGGCCAATGGCAGAGCTAACTCAAGTTTGGGATCAGCGTAGTTAATTCTCTCTAGTGAAAAAAGAAAGCAGGGGAAAGAAATTGCTGGCACCAGGGAGTTTATGTACCTGTTGGTGGCTGCGCAGGGCTGGTACGTGATACTGGACTGCTGAGAATGTGCTCCCCTGGGAGTAGAGTCAGCTTTCTGCTAACTCCAGGAGCAAAAAACCCTGCGAGCAGCTCTGTCGCTCTCCTGTTCCGTGGAGCATCCAAGGACAGTGTTTGCATCCTTCTTGTGACTGCTGTATGTTCTATATTTAGAAGAATCTCTGTTGCACAAAATATGGTCCCTTGCCTGTTGTCGGGGTGCTGCATGCCCTACCCAGAAAGAGTTTCAAGAAAAAAAAAACGAAAACATAAAAAAACCAATTCCTATCTTCACACCTCAGTTTGGAAGAGAAGGTCCTGGTGGTTCGATTTTTCCAAAAGGGACAAATCTACACAGTGTGGATGCCACCTTTGGGGGTGTCTCGGCTGGCCTTGCTTAAAGCGGGCTGCGTGACTGCCAGCAGACAGGCAGGGCTGGGGCGGCAATGGTTGCTAAATGGGCGGAGTGCAGTTGGGTCACACGTGCCCATCTCTCATTCCTGACAGTGGGTTTGAAAAAACTATCAAATCAATATCTTTCTGATCCTGATGGACAATTTTAAAAACTGTTGCATTCCAGGATGCTTGGTCATTTAAAGTGGAATTGTAGATTGCAGCAATGAGCCCCTGCCTCCCCAGCAGTCCAGCTGGCCCCAGCGCTGCCTTTCACCTTTCTTTGACCTGAATGTCCTGAGCTATGGCCAATCAAGTCTCTGATTCTGTGCAACCCTTTCTGCTTGCATCCCGGTCTGCTCACTTCTAGGGGTGCTCTGAGAGTGAGGCAGGGCCCCCTTGTCCACCAGGCCTAGTCTGAGCTGTCCAGTGGAGGGCAGAGGGCCTATGCCTCCTCCTGCTTACGTGTGTGTGTGTGTGTGTGTGTGTGTGTGTGTGTGTGTGTGTGTGTGTGTGTGTGTGTGTAGTTACCAGCACAACCAAGTGAAAAATTCCAGAACTCTTCCCTCTCTTTTTCCCACACAGCCCTTCACAAGAGCTTTGACTAATTGGGGACCCCACCTCAAGAAAGCCCTCCTCCCCTCCCAGGGGTTGCTGGCTCTGTAGGAAAGAGCACCCTGTCCTGAGAGGGAGGACAAGCCTCTTTCTCCTTACCTCTCGCCTTGCTCATGTTGTGAGCTCCGGGGAACTGCTCAGCTTTGCAGAGCCTCAGTTTGTTCATCTCTTTAATAGGCATAAATAATGCCCCAGCAGGGAATGTGAAGATTGAATGAGAAAATGCAAACTGTGAAGTGCAGTTCTCAGGGAAACCTTGATGGTCAGGATGCAGGGGACTATGTCGAGCCCAGCTTCAGGGGGCTTGACTGTTGTTTCAAGGTCACGGTCTAAGGCAGAATGTAGAAACTTCCCTGTCTTGCTGCAGTTCTTGTTTGTGGAACACAAGCAATACATATTCGTTGTTTAAAATCTGTTTTTTCTATTTCTCATTATTTGAGTTATAGAGAAAGAAGGACAGAGAGATATTCTATCCACCTGTCCACTTGCCAATTGGCGCAATGGTTGAAGCTGGGCCAGTCTAGAGCCAGGTGCTTCCTTCTAGATCTCCCACAAGGGTACAGGAGACCCAAGGAATTGGGGCCCTCCTCCACTGCTTTCCTGGGCCATTAGCAGAGAGCTAGATGGGAAGTGGATCTACCAAGACTTCAACTGGTGCCCACATGGGATGCTGGCCCCAAGGTGGAGGCTTAGCCCATTATTTCATGGTGTTGGATCTGTTTTCTAAGTATTTATTTATTTGGAAGGCAGAGTTAGAGGGAGAGAGACAGATCTTTCATCCTCTAGTTGACTTCCCAGAAGGTCACAACAACCAGAGCTGGGCCAGGCTGAGGAGCCAGGAGCTTCCTCTAAGACTCATACATGGATGAAGGGGCCCAGGCACTTGGGCTGTCTTCTGCTGCTTTTCTGAAAAGTTCTGTGAACTCTTAGGCTAATTCTCAGTGGGTAAATGTAAGTCAACAAAACATCTACACATCCAATTCCTTTAAGGTTAGGGTTAGTACTATCCATGTATAACCTGACAATGCTAACATTCAGAAATGAATCAGTATGGCCTGCAAGAGATTGGGTGACCAGCCTACCTGTTCCCTGGCTTGGAATTGAGAGAGAATCCAGAGTGGCCAAGGTTCTTTGTCTCCATCTTGTCTCATTTCTTTCTCTCTTTCTCTCTCTCTCTGCTAGCTGAAGGGAGGAGCATAATGTAGAGTCCACACAAGGCTGCCAGTCTCTGCCAGGGTTTCCATGTAAGGGCTCCAAAGTTGGAACCTCTGGGCTCAGTCCCTTCTTTAAGCAGCACCTGCCAGGCAGATGCAGCTATGGACTTTAGGAACTAGAAGAAAATTTGTTTACCTTGGGATGCAAAAGGGCCTTCTGCACATGCGCTTGCCAGCGATGGATGATTCCAAAGCCTAGGGAAGGTGCATGAACCAGGGTAGCCGAGCATCTCCAGGCCCTGGGAGGAAAGGCCCCTGGCCTGAGCCACAGAGCTGGGAACCACAGAGCAGGAGCTGTCTCTGTTTCCTGGCTCTGCGTCCCTTCTCATTGCCACGCTTCAGTAATGCCTCTCTGCATTCTAACTCTGCTTGATAGAGCTCAATTGATCTGAGATAAATCGGGATACATTTTAAGTGTTTTCTTTTTAAAAATGTATGTATTTATTTGACAACAGAGTGATCAAAAAGCAGAGACAGAGTGACAGCAAGCTTCTGCCTGCTGGTTCACCCACTGGATGGCTATGGTAGCCAGGGCTGGACCGGGATGAAACCAGGAGTCTGGAACTCTCTCATCTTCCATGTGGGTAGCAAGGGTCCAGATACTTGAGCCATCTCCAGCTGCCTTTCCAAGCCAGTTCTCAGCCAGACTGCAAGCAGAACAGCCAGGGTTTGCATCAGCACTTTGCTATGAGATGGTGTTACTACCAGCAGCAGCTTAACCTGGTGGCCAGAGTGCTAGCCCAGCCATAAAATTGTTTTTCTGGTAAGGATTTAGCAAAATACCAGGTGGATTTCAATAGCTTGTAACATTAGGGGTGGAAGGAAAAGAAGCTTGCCCTGAGCCTCGCCTTAGGGCTACTGCATTACAGGTGGTAGACTAGCCAACCAAGACTCATAAGGGAGGAAAAATAGGATACATCTGAAAAGTTAGAGAGATGTGGCTCCAGGACACCAAATCTCTTGTTTGTTTTCGTTCCGTTGGCTTGGTTCTACTTCCAGAATGCTGCCCCTCCAGTTTCAGGTCCAAAAGAAACAAAATAGGCTTGTTCTGGGAGTTGAGACAAGTCCCAAGGCTGAGCAAACACTGGCTCCAGTGGTCTCGCAGGTGTGGGCTTGAACCAGGCCCTTGGACCGGAGGATGAAAATGCTGTACTAGGCCTGGCCTAAGTCACACACTCCTCCCTGCAGCTGGGGTTTAGTCATGAAGGTGGTTCCTCAAAAAAATGAGACACTGAGCCTGGAGGAGAAAACCCAGAACGATCCATGGGAGCAACAAATCCTGTAGCTGTGTGACTTTTAGCAGAGGATGCTTGTTCTGCCCTCCTTCAGTGGAGCATCCAAAGCTTTGTGCTTGGTCGGGCCCAGCTGCCTTTAGCAATGGACACAAGCTAGGGCTGGGACCTAGTGACATATCACCGCCATTGGAAAAGTCCTCCTTTGGTCCAGAAGGAATGAGGTCTCCTTCAGCCTTTTCTGGATCCTGAAGGTGAAGGGCCTCCCCAGGGTGCTGTTGAGCAAACTGCTCTGCCTCCTGCAGCACTCCTTTCTCCTGCATCTCTCTATCCACCTGCTTACCTGGCCCACCTGCCACAGGAAACCCTCTTGGCACCTCAGCAGGTACCCTTCCGGTGCTGCTTTTGTGCCCTGTGAGCATCATATGGGACAGTTGTCTCTCCCGTTCACCGTGTCTCACTGATAGCCAGTGTTCAAAGGTCTTTTTCCATAAACCACTGAGGCATGATGTACGCAGGTGGCATCTCAGATCAGGCCAAGTTGGCCCTGACAGCTTTCCTGTGTCCTGTAGCTATGAGCATCACCACCAGGAACTAAGCAGCCTTCTGATGCCTGGTGAGCAGGTGCAGGCACAGGCAGCCCTGGCCCCATCCTCCAGTCCCTGCTGCATGATCGCAATGATCACAGTGCCAATGATGGGGACTCTGAACCTGCCTGTGGTAGGCAGTGTGGTGGTGGTATGACAAAGTCTTATTCAGAAAGGCTAGATTAGTTCTGGATTGCAAAATGCAGATTTTAGTTCAGCCGTGAGCAGTCTTGCAAGCTAGGGTTCACCTTCTGTGTTAGAGCTTCAGTTGGGAATTGCCCTATATCGTGTTCAGGACAGTGTGCTTTGGGGAGAGAATGAGAAACATTACAGAAATATAGATTTGGAAGTGACACAGGGGTGATGGAACCCACCCCAGTTGGCTCCGTTCTTAGCTACTGCTTTTTTGTTGAGGAAAAACTTCATTTATTTCCTTATTTTAAAGGCAGAGAGAGCGATCTGATTAACTCCCCCAAAAGGCCACAACAGCCAGATCCAAATGAGGCTGAAAGCTAGAATCTGGAACTGCATTCTAGTCTCCCATATGAATGGCGAGAGGCCCAAGTATCTGAGCTGTCTTCCGCTGCCTTCCCAGGCACATTTGTAGGAAGCTAGATCAGAAGTGGAGCAGCCTCAACTCAGACTAACACTCTGGTATGAAATGCTGATGTCCGTGTCGTAAGTGGTGGCTTAATTCGCAGTGTCACAACCCAGGCCTCTCCTGTTCTTCTGTTCTTGCAGCCAGGCTCTTGGCAGTTGGCAAATGTCTACCCTTGATTCTTTGCAGTCAGGTTTCCTTCTGGGCTGTTCTTGGGCTGCCATCCAAAAACTGCCTCTTTGCTCAAGTGCTGGAGAGGAGTTGGGGAATCAGCCAGCAGCCTTGCCGTGCTTCTGCCCCCAGAGCTGGCTGCTCTGTTACTGGAGCAACCTCCTATGTGTTTGCTGAAGAGAAATCACCACCAAGACATCTGCAAAGTCTCCAGGCTTTGAAGTATCCACAGGAAACTGAGCAAAGAAATCCAGCAGCACTTTGAACAAACTTTGGGTCGGTGGATCTGTATGGATTGGTTGGTTGGGTTTTGCAGCAGCTGCTGTTGAAGCCAGAATGCCAGGTGCTGGCACCTCCGGAAGTTAAAGTGCCTCCCATTCTTCCCCCTACCTGAGTCAAGAGCTTTTAAGAGGTCCTCCCCACTGCTCCTTTCTTCCCATCCTCCATTTCCCAGTAATCCAAAGGAACAACAAAAAAAAAAGGAAGCACACATAGAAAAAAGAAGGCTTGGGTTTTCCCTTCTTCAAATGAAGATTTAGATCATCTGTGAGTTCAGGATATGAGTGTGTGCCTCCAGGCTTATCATGCATGCAATATCTGTAATACTGAAGAGCTACAAAATGCAGTGATGTACATTAGCTCCCGTAGTCTTTCTAACAAATCCAGGCAGTTGAGCATGCAACTTCTGATCTGCAGATGTGTAGATGGGAAAGAGGGGTGAAAGGACCAGACCAATGCCACCCAGCTGGGGCGTGGCGGACCACAGGCCCCGTGATTGCAGAAGGAATGCCCTCTGGCTTCAAAGGCACTTCTGATTTCCTGGGGCCGAGTGGGCCTTTTCTGTTGCCCTCCGTGCTGCCCTAATCCCTTCCTTGGGGGTGTGGAAGCCAATGTTTGTGGTTCCACAAGATAAAATAGAAACAAGAAGTTAAGCAATAATTATGTGATTATTAGGAGCATTTTATCAAGCAGGGACTCCTTGCCAGGATCTGTTCTGAAGTTACAGGCAGCCACCTGTTTAATCCTCAGATGGAGCCTCCTTACCCAGCCAAGTGAAGTGACTTGCCCAAGGCGACTCAGCCAGCACATGCTGAGCCGGGACTCGAACACGGACACTCTGACCCCAGCTTCTCCTGAAGTCTCCCTGGATGCCTACTGAGCATGTTCCAGGCTGTGTGTGGTTTCAGCATGATCACTTACAGATGAGACAGCGGGCTGAGGCAGACCGAGTGGCTTGCCCAAATAACAACACTTGGAAAGTGCTGGGGCTGAGGTGTGACCCAGACCATCTGTCTGCCAAGCTGGTTCTTGGCCCTTGGAACTCCATCCTATCCTACACTGCACTGTTTATGCTGCAGGGCATAAAATGGCCTCAGGCACAGAACAGCAAAAGAGCCCCCTGAGGGTTGGAGTCCAGGGCCTGTGCTACCCAGCAGGTGCAGCTTGAAAGAGAGGGTTCAGGACAATCCCCCCCCCCCCCACCTCCGTCCTGTGCGGCCACAGAGTACTATTGTGGAGTGGAAGTGATTTGCACAAAGTCGGATGTCTTACCAAGAAGTGGTGTCAGGATCTGAACTCCTGTGCTTTTCAATTGAGGGTCCTGGCCTTGGCGGTGACAGTGTCATATGTGTGTGATGGTGAAGTCGATAGCAGGTTGTTTGGGAAAATGGGCATTCCCCATTGCACTGTTGGTCCTCGGCCTCTCTGTCCCTCCTCGCTCCTTCCTTCCCAGAAATGTTAGAGCAACTGCCGCCAAGCTTCTACACAGGAATTTTGCAAAGATTAATTGGATAATTTCAGAATAGTTCTTTTAAGCTGCTTGAAGGAAAAGTGCCATCTCGGAGAACAAAGTAAAATAACAATAATAATTATTACATTTAAATGTATTTATGAAAAACCTCCTTGGGGGGCAATTAGGAAGACACCAGCTTGTACTTGTGCAAAATTAGTGAGTTGACGAGATGGGTGTATCCCTGGCAGCCCACACTGCTGCGTGGTAGAGGGACAGTGTTGGGGTACAGGGCCCACAGTCTGGGTACAGAGGTGTAACCCCTGCTTCTGTCCTTGGGTCAGGACTGCAGGAGACAGCACCTGTCACATCCCAGACTGGTGACTGCCGAGTGCCCACTTGGTTCTTGGCAAAAACTGGGTTGCCTCGTCATTTGCAAAAGCAATCTTGGATGTCTGTCCTGGCATGAGTCACTTCCTGTTTGCCAGAGGCGTCTCAGTTGGGTGCCTTGGAGGACCACTGCCACCTCTGCCAGCCCGACCTGGGTTTATATGTCACAGTGTGCCCGGCAGGTCTTGAGGTTTCCATACCCCAGAGGTCCCAGGGTTGTGGCCTTGAGTTTCTTCTAGGCTCCTGGCATCCCTCTGTACCTAACATCTGGTCTCTTTGGAGGCCCAAGGGGTTTGGTGGGCAAGATGTTCTCTTTTACAACCCCCTCGCCTTTGATCTTCAAGAGAACATTCCTACTCACACACCTGGCCGTGCTCTGCCGCCGCAGCCCAGCGCTCGTGCCTGCCCAGCTCAGCTCTGCTAGGCTTGCCTGCCCGTTTTTCCAACTTGCCTTTTTATACACAGATGGCCATCATGCTGTGTGCAACTGCAACCACAGCCTGCTCATCATTCAGGAACAGATTTACATCCCTCCTCCCCCAAGCCGTTTCAGACAGGATAACCTCTTAGGCAAACACTTGGGTACCTTCCCATTTTCTTACAACTTCATTTTCTGCTCTCACCACCACACCCCACCTACTCCTCCTCGCCAGGTGGAGACATGGTCCCCTAGCTAAAGCTTCTCAAATGGCCGTGCACATGCAAATTGCCTGGGCATCTGATTCCAATACAGAGTCATACCCTTATGACCGGGTGGGCCTACGCGTCTAGTTTCTGACAAGCTTTCAGGTGATGCTGTGGCGTCCACAGTGAGCAGCTAAATGCCTAGATGACTTTTGGAGCCCATGCTTTAGCATCACCCCAGTCTTGTTCCTGTCTCTGTCCGTTCCTCTCTGTTAAAATTCCCAACCTGTGTGCTGTTCCCACCAAATCCCTCCCCTACCTCCCAATGACTTGTTCATACTCAAGTTAGCTGACAAAAGAAGCAAACTGACATCCGGTGACTGTGGCTTAGCAGAGCGAGGACCCAACCCACTCTGTGACTGTGACACAGGAATCACATTTCAAACTGTCGTAAGCACACCTCTGCCATAGTCTACCTTGATGGGGGTGGTAAATGAATGTTACTGATGCTATGAAATCGGATATTCGATTTGTTCGCGTGTTTGCTCTCCAAGCCCCATCCTCAAGCACTCCATGGGCAACCTCTGCCCACTCAGAGTACCCAGACATGAGAATGGCATCCTAGCCACTTACACTCAACCAGGCTGGACTGAGTACCTGGCCTCTAGCTGTGGCCTCAGTTCAGATCCTGTCACTGCAGACATTTATGGAATGAACCAGTGGATGGAAGCTTGCTCACTCTCTCAAATCAAATTTAAAAACAAACAGCTAACTGTGCTCTGAGTGCCACTCCCCAGCAGAAACCAGTTTGTTGTACCCAGACCTCCAGAGAATGATCTCCATGTCAGTAAGTCTGATGACATCCTTAAAACAATCCCATCAGCAACGGGATGCTAGTTGCCTTTCAACAAACCCTCAAGGACAACACCCAGAAGGAATATGAACATCTGAGATCTGATAGAGTGAATGCCCCCCTCTGGAACAGAAGCTTTCATCTGCCATCATGAACAGGGCACTTGAGATTCTCACATTACTATACCCGGGCCAGCAATCCTGCACACCGAGAACCATGAACTTGGTGCCTAACCTTGCTTCCACCATGTGCTGTTTAACTTCGTTTTGTCTAGCTCTCTCCAACTGCCGAGAGGGCATAACTGCACTGATTGAATTGGAATCTCTCTCACACTAGGCTCTGTAGGGTCTGCGTCTATAGCACAGCCCCAGAGAGCTAGCTGGTGGCTGGCACAGTGGGGCACCTGTGGATGAGAGCAAGCCCACCCCTGAATTGGACAGCCCCTTGTGGCCCTTCTGTACCTGGGTTGCTGTGATGTTCCTAGGTTGGGGGCGGCCATGTGGTTTCCAAAGTGGGGCTGCTTCTGCCAGGGCAGGGGCATGGAATGTTGCCTGGGTCCAGGGCAGTTGTTCCTGCCTGTGGATTGTGAAAGGGTCTCAGGATAGAAACTGGTCTGTCCTCACTGAGCCGACAAAAACACCGAGGATTGGAGTGAGTGAGCTTGGAGCGCCCAGCTAATGAGTGACAGGACCCAGGTGTGTCTCACTCTATAACCACCGAGGGGCGCCATATGATACGCCGTGGGATGATGCCGTGAAAGCCTGACGGTATCCAGCATGGGGCCACATTTGCCCCAGTTGCCTTCCTGTGTGCTTAAGCCGCACTTGAGTGCACTTGAGCTTGCCCGCTGAGTCCAGCATGGTTCTCACATCGGGGCAGGGCGGGCTGGATGTGACTTGCACGTTTGACCTCAATGGGCACCGTGACTCACGGTTTCCAGCTCGCCCAACTGCGCCGTTGTGCACGGTGGGATTTCTAGCTGCAGGTTGGTGAAGTATTCCAGGGCAGGATGTTTACAGCCCCTAGAGGCACGGGCACAGAGTCAAGCAGCCCTCGCTTGGCAACCCCTGGCTGTTCTTCCCAGCCCAAGGCGCCCTGCCAAACCCACTTCAGGGAGGAAACGGAGCAAGTGCTGATGTGCCTCCATTTCACGTTGAGCATAGTACAAGTTTTCAGGATGATTTATTTTCCTAAACAAGAAAATACAATGGCCCCCATCCATTATTCACCGTGCTGATGATAACCTTTGCTCTGTTGTCAAGGATGATCTAAGGTGGTGTTCAGCGGAAGTACAAAGAACAGGCAGGGAACACACACACACACACACACACACACACACACACACACACACACACACAGTCCCACCACACTCTGAGTCACACCAGCAGGGAGTGTAAATTGTGGCATGCAGAGGTTTGAAACTAAGAGACAGAATATGCAGGTGTGTGTGGAATTTGTAACCATCCCAGCCTCACCCAGAATGCTGCTTCAGTCACCTTAGGTGATTGACCTGGAAGTGACCCGCACATCAAGTGACTCTGGGTAACTCGATGAATGCTTCATTGTAATTACTTATTTATTTATGTTTTAGAAAATTTGTTTCTTCCACTTGACATTTGTCAAGCCACAGAGAGCAGAGAATTGGGTCAATTCTGTTTTTCTTTCTTTTCTTTTCTTTTCTTTTCTTTTCTATGCTTTCTTTCTTTTGTTATTTCTCTGTAGCAGAGACACACACACACAGGGATCTTCCATCCACCCGTTCCTCTCTCCAGTTGCCCACAGTAGCCAAGCACAGACCAGAACTGGGCCAAAGGCAGGTGCCAAGAACTCCACCGGGGTCTCCCACTTGGGTTACAGGGCCCTGCAGACTTGAGCCATCCCCTGCTGCTTCCCAGGGTGTGCCTTCGAAGGAAGCTGGATCAGAAGTGGAAAAAGGGCTCGGCCCCCGGCCCGCCTGTATGGGATAGAGGTGTCCCAAGAACGTGCCTAAACTTCTGTGCCAGGATGCATGCCCCATGGTTCTCTTCTATGTTTTTTTTTCCATAATTTACTTAAATGTTTTTTTTTTTTTTTAACTTAGTAGGTAGACAGAGAGAGAGGAGCTCTCACCTACTGGTTCACTTGTCAGATGCCCACCCTAGACAGATTGAAGTCAGGAACTACAGACTCAAGCCAGGGCTCCCACACGGTGGCGAGAAATCAAATACTTGAGCCAGCAACTGCTTCCTCCCAGAATCTGTCAAGCAGAAGGCTGGAATTGGTTAGCAGAGCCTGGACTCGGACCCAGGCGTTCTGCTATGGGAAGAAGGTGTTCCAACTGGCAGTCCTAACGGCTGCACCAAACATCCACCCCATCTGATCCAGTTAACACCTGCCTGTGCCTGGGGTGCAGAGAGGGCTACCTGGAATATCAGTGTTCTCCTTCCCCTCCAGGAATGTTTTTCCTGTTGGAATTTACAATTAACCAGAAAAACAGAAAAATTTGTTTTGATTCCAAGCAGGTTTGATCAAGTGGCAAAATACACCTTCTGGGGAATGAGAGCTTTTTCCAACTATAGGGTAAATGCTCACTAAAATGATCAACTTCCCACATTTGGTGATGCTATAGGTGAAAAAGTATGTGGAAAAATAAAATTAAAGGATGAATTGAGTTGGCTACTGAAAAATGTTGGGTTATCCAAAAGTTCATGGCCAACATCTATCATAAAAAAAAGCAGCCTCTTAGACTTCAGTGACTCGAGTGTTGATGTCACCAAAGAGAAGTGCATTTTCAGATTTTGTTTTTTTCAGTGTTCTAGGTAGCAAGTGGACCAAATGTGTCCAGTCATGGAGAAGGGGAACTGTGAAGAGCAGTGGGGACCTCTGACCCTTGTCTGTGACTCACCAGATACCCTGTAGTGAAGACATTTTAAAAACGGATAAATAAAAGGCAAAAGCTTTTTCTGATTCTTTTCAATAGTGTCTTGGCCACAATCTTGGCCATGAAAAATTCTAATGCGACCTCAGCCACATTCTCCAAAACGTGTACTCCTGATTTTTGGATTGACGCATGACAGAGAGGGCAGTGTTTGGCAGTGGCTGGAGAGGAGGACCTGCTGTTGGCTGGCTGAGTGAATGCATCCATGGATAAATGTCAACAAAGCTTGGCTGTTCCAAGGGGGACATGAAGCCACATAGGTGTCCAGTATAGGAGACAAGCACACAGACACAAAAAATCGTCCCAGACAAGCTGCTCTCACTAGCTTACCACCCGGGAAGACCTGGGGGAAAAAAAAATTGAGATCTATCTCCCCAGGAGTGGGCTTGTGACATAGCAGATTAAGCTGGCCCTTGGGATAGCCCCCACTCATTTAGAGTCTGGTTGTGCTGTGCTTTTGTTTTAAGGATTTATTTATTTTTATTGGGAAGGCAGATTTACAAAGAGAATGATCTTCTTTCTGCTGGTTCATTCCCCAAATGGTGGCAGTGACTGGGGCTGAACTGATCCAAGGCCAGGTGCCTCATCTGAATCTGCCACATGGGTGCAGGGACCCAAGGCATTTGACACATCCTCCACTGCCCTCCTAGGCCACAAATAGGAAGCTGAATGGATAGTGGAGCTGTCAGGGCATGAACTGGCACTCATTTGGGATACTAGCGCTCGCAAGGAGAGGATTAGCCAGTTGAACCATCACACCGGGCCCCTGCACTGCACATCTGATCCAGTTTCCTGCCGGTGTATCTGGAGGGCAGCAGAAGGTGGCCCAGGTGCCTGGAAGAAGCAAATGGAGTCCGCGGCTTCTAGCTTTGGTCTGGCCCAGTTGGGGCTACTGTCAGCATTGGAGAAGTGAGGCAGTGCAAGGAAGAGCTGTCTTCCCCTCTCTCTGTCACAACACCTTTCAAATAAAAAAATGTACACGTGGGTGAGGAAAGACAGTGTCTTTAGGTCACAGAAGGAAGTGACCACAACACAGACAATAAATAGATACTGTCCACATCATCCGTGATCCTGCAGGTGTCCTGAAGACCAACACTGGAGTATCTGTCCGTGCATCCTCTCCGTTGCACTGACAGTGTCTGTTGTGTGGAAGGCCCTCGGGACTCCATAGCTGCTCCCCAGCTGGGGCATCCAGCTAGGCAAACAGTCATGTCAGATTTCAGAATTGCTTTCTTGCCGGAAAACACACCTAGGGGCAATGTTCCTAAAACCAACCAGATAGCAAATTGAGTTGCGTGGTCTCCTTCTAGAGATTTCCAAAGGATTGTTTTAAAACTTCTTTTTGAAGGAGCTTCTGAAATTCTTTAGGCTTAACTCCACCGTTCTCTACTTGCAATATCATGTTCAGGATTATTCTAAACGATTCTGAGACTTTCCACAACTCTCCGTCTATTTCAAGTCTGTTCTCAGAAGATGGGACTCCACAGAAGGCGGTTCACATGGTTTTCAGTCCGAATCTATAAATAATTGGTGTATCCATTTTAGCCCCCAGAACTCCCATCTGGTTCTCTGTTCACACAAGACACTAGGCCGAAAGCTTGGAAGGATCGGAATCCTGCGATGCACTCACATCGTAGGGTATTTGTGATGATAGTAGCCGCCTGTGGCTTCTGCTGTTTTGAGGACAGTAACTTGGATTTTCTCAAGGTGGTTTTTGCCAGCTCAGGGGCCTGCATGGGATGCAAACACTTGACTTTGAGGAGGACACGTGCTTCACCTCCCCTGTCAGTTCCTCTCCTTGTTCCAAGGCACTTCACATTCTCATGACACAGGATCTTAAAGTCCTGACCCCCCTTTCGGCTCTTCGTGCAGACTTTTTGTCACTCCTGCCTGTGAGAGAGGCAGAATAACACAGCTTTGTTTGGCAGATCCCAGATGGAGTTTGCAGGATGGGTATTAGAGAAATTAGCTCTTGCAACTGGTAAACCGAGCGTTTAAATTGCAACAGCAGTGAAAAAAAAAAAAGGCACCACATCCATGTCGGGACATGGGGTCGGGGTGCAGACAGTTCATAGTATCGCTTCTGCATGTGTACGGGGGTGCTTTGGAGAGCTGCTGCTGCTGGGGCCAGTTGGTTCAGACTCTAAGCTGAGTGTGTTGGAGTCTTTGGTAGATCATATTGTGATGAAGGGGGCTGGAAGCCACAGCAAGCACGCACTCAGCAAAAAGTGGAGGAGGTGTGGGTGCCGGGTGTACCCCTGCTGATAAAGCCATGACAGTTGAAGAAAGAAGAATATTTCAAGTGCAGGGACTGAAACAAGAAAAGACCCCAAACAGGAGAGGGAAGAGAGGCCAGCCAAGGTAAGTTTATGAGCAAAACAGAGATTTGGGGTACAGGGAGTGAGGGGTTGGGGGAGGCCAAGGCCAAAGGAGCTAGATGAGAAAAGCAGGAACCAAGCAAGCCAATACCCACGATGATTTATTGGGAAGGTTGAATTTGAAATGACTGGAGATGGAGCAGCGAAGGAAAGCATTTCAATGTGACAGGACAGGAAGAAACCCAAGGCATATTTGACATTCAAATGCCTTATTATTATTATTTTTTTTAACAAACTGCTTTGTTCCCAAATTCTTACTTTGCATCTGGCCAAATGCATATTAATTTTTTTTTCTCTCTTCATCACAACATGCTGTGTGTTGGCTGTCTTTATGAAGAGAAAAGGCATTATAGCCAGGTCCATTCATGGTGCATGTTGGCTCTGTGGGTGGAAAGAAAGCTGGAGGGGAGAAAGGAAACAAGGCTTAGAGTCTCCAAAAGTTGGCAGGCAGGCTTCCAAAGGAAGCTTCTACCGGAATTAAACCTGGGACTGAATTGCCTCTGCAAGGGAGCCAGGTGTCATGCTGGTAGGGGCCCCCAGAATTTAGTGGATTTTTTTTTTCAGGAAAGATGGACCATGAGAGTGCAGATCTGCACATTCTGGGTCACAGATCACTGACTTAGAACAGACTCTGCCCCCTTTGGATCCTCTTTCCATAAACGACACGGCATCCACAGGGAATGCCGCCTCTGAGATGTCGGCTTCTGTAGTGACAGTCATTGAACAAGAGCATAAATGCCTTCAAGAAATTCGTCAGTTGTCCCAAACATTTGTATTTCTGCTCAGATGCTCTCTGTAGTGCCTAGCCTCTCGCAGATCACATCAAACCGACTCTTCTTTTCTGACATGCCTACCTGGTGTGATTAATTAAGGATGATTTGTTAAAACCCATATATTTCTTCTTGAGACACGGAAGAGATGGCCTTGAGTTTCTGTATCAGTAAATGTTGGTCATCAACTTCCATAAGATGGCACTGTAACATAAATTATGGGAAGAGGCAGCTCTGGCAGAAGGATTGGAAGAAGGAGCAGTAAACGGCCAGGGTTTGCCAGGAGATCCTACGGGATTCAGTCCCAGGGACATACATTAAATAGGGAACATGGCAAGAGCCTGTTACATTCGCCCCGGACTTTGCATAGGTGGAAAGTCGCCCAGGAATTCATGGCAGACAGGTGCTGAGTGGAAAACGAAGTCAAACAATCAGAAAGCACCAATCTTTTTACACCGTTAAGGAAGAGAGAAATAGAGCTCAGTGCAAAACTGCAAAGGTGTTCTCGCTTGGCTCCGGCTCAGACAAACAATAAGAACAAAAAGAAAACCCTGTGTAACCATTTTCCCCTGCTTTTCTGTCATTGGCAAAGCTTGAGTAGTGTGTGTATGCAAGAGAATGAAGGGGGTCGGGGAGAGGCTGCCAGAATTCTTAGTAAAGTGGCCAACCCCATGGTCTTGGCTGTGCAGTCCTAGTGCCAGTGCCAGCACACTTACCACCTTGTTTGTTACAAAGCAAGCATTGACTTTTTCCAGATGGGCACTGGGCAGTGCAAACTTTTCATAGGCACTGGTGTTGCAGGGCATCCTTTATCTCCATCCTTGGTTTGAGAAGGATTGGGCCAGCGCTGCCTCTGCCAGCATGGTCCTCCCTGATTGGGTGGCAGTGAATTCCTTTGAGGTGAAAAGGGTAAGATGGGCAGCAGCATCTCATCCAGATTCCTTTGTGGAGGCATCTGAAAACACAGCCTTGCCTGGTGGGTCCGGGTGAGGGGGGGTGGTCCACTGATTTCCTCAAAAAGCTTAGCCATCCCCCGTCCCTATCCCAGCCATGTCAGCATTTTTTGACAATCTCGGGCTATTGTGCTACCAAGTGGGTCCTGTCTTTGGCTTGATGCAAAGCCAAGTGCTTAGCAGGGAGATAGCAAGGACCTGGTCCACAGCACTGGCTGGGGATGTTGCAGGAACGGCCTAGACGTTTGTCGCCCGTCTGCACGCAGGGTGACTACACTAGGCTAAGAGCAGGCCTCTGGGGAAGCCTGGCTTCCAGGAGCTCACACCAGACTCCTGTTCATAATGCTTTTCCTCCTCACCTCCATGGTAGAGGAAAGAAATGAGACAGCAAGCAGCTGGATAGGCTGGTGTGGCAAGCCAGGGTGTGGCTACATGGTCACAATGCCCACACAGCCTGGCTTCTCGCATTTGACACTTGGAGACCCATGGCTTCTCAGGAGAGTTAAGCCATGACTCTGGGGAAGCCTGCCTGGGCCAGCCACGGGACCAGAGAGTCTGCGGGTCGGGTAAAGAGTAGTGACCAAGCTTGCTCCTGGGAGCCCGGGGGAGGGTGGGTGTAGCTGCTCTCCTGCCCTGGCTGACCCAGCCTGGCTGCTTTGCAGGGTGGGCCTTCCCAGACGACGTGTGTCTGGAGACAATGGAACGCGGTGACTTGTCCCTTGTCAAGCTGCATCCTCTGCTGTCTGTGGGCAAAAATCCGTGGTGAAATCGGCGTGCAGGTTTTGTCCCTGTGACCTCTCCCCTCTCCAACCTCTCACCCTGCCACACACACTATTACTTGTGGACTTGTCAAAGGTTTGGTTTCTTTGTCTTACATCCATCACTTGTCAAAGGCTCCGCCCCCCAACACTATGGGCAGGTGTTGAGCAGCTTTCCGATGCCATGCCCTGAGCTCATGAGAACCCGTGCACAGCATAGCCCTGATCCAGTGATTGGTCTGCGAGGAAGCATGTGAGGGGGCAACGGAAGTGGGATCAAGAAATGCTAGAAAGAGGTACTCAGCCGCTCAAGTCTTGGCGACATCAAGCTCATATTCAAAAGTGAAACTTTCTGCCTTGCAGCCTAGGAAATCCAAGACTGTGACGATGGGTGTGCAGGTTTGTGTTTAAGAAAAAAAAAAAAAAACCAGACTGCAGAAGTTACCTTCAGAATCTATGGTTCATGTGGTGGAGGGCGTCTTTGATATCTGATTTTGAAAATGCTTCTGATTGCAGTCCGCATGTTCACTGCTCTGCGCTTTCCCCATCGTATTGATGGAGACCTCCGGCTCAGAGATTGCACCTGTACCTGTTAAGAATGACCAAGGAGAGGCCGGCATTTGATTCAGGGGTTAAAATAGCCTTGAAACACTCGTATCCCATAGAGGAGTGTCTTGGGTTTGAATTTCTAGCCTCTTGCGAGCATGCGCACTGGGAGGCACCTCATGTATTGGGGTCCCTACCTTCCATGTACGAGCCCTGAATGAAGCTCCTGGGTTCCAGATTAAGCTTGTTCCAGTCCTGACTGATGGAAGCTTTGGGGTTATGAATTAGCAGCAGGGACATCTCCAGCTCTTTGTTTTTTTTAAAGTGGTTTTTAAGAAGGACGTTAAAATGGCCAGGAGTATGATATGAAGCTTGTGGGATGGGATAGACTGCAGGGACTAGTGAAGACAGGGGAGAGAATAGCACCTGTGCCACCCTAAGGATTTGGCCACCAAGAGGTCCCCCACCCCCCGCCTTCTGATGCCACATGGGAAGGTGCTTCAGGTCATCCCCTTTGTCAAGATAAATCAGGAAGGAATGCTATGTGAAATATTTTCCATTTTTAAAGATTGACAAATAAATTGATATTCAAAAACATTTCATGCAAAGCATATCACTGGTAACCTTTTTACTAGTCACTCAAAACCTCATGTGTGTGATCTCAGAAGAAAAGCATGACTTTTTATCAAAAACCCATAACTGTGCCTTAGCTTGCCAACCTTCTAGCAGTTTCTCCCAGGCTCTTTTTCCCTGTGTTTTTCATCACTTCAACTGAAGGTTGGATCATGATCACCTTCCTGTACCACCCTGAGTTTCAGCTGAACATCACAAACAGCAGTGCTGCACCTGTGACTTTACTCAGCTCCATGTTGCAGGGGCCCCCCGTGCCCTCCTGTCTTCTCTCTTTCACCCTGCACATGGCTGATTCTGCCACTGAATATTGTCCTCCCTTCTTATTCGCTTTTAATGTGACACACCAAAATAAACCAAGCCCCTTAGGAATAAATCCTGTGAATTTTTCCTGGGTGGTGCTTCATGAACTAACTTGCATAACTTGCAGGTTCTGAAATGCCTCAATCCTTTATCTGTCCATAGCAGCCCAGGCTCTGAGGTCCTCTTCTTCCTTCTTCTCTTCTTCCTCTTTTTACTCCCAGATTTATTTATTTATTTATTTGAAAGGTGTGGGGAGGGGTTCAGAAAAAGAGGGAGAGTGAGTGGGAGATCTCCCATCTGCTAGTCTACTCCCCAAATGGGTCGGTCCAAAGCTAGGAGCCTGGAGCCACTTTCAGGTCACCTGTATGGTTGTAGGGACCCAAGCACTTGGGCCATGTTCTGCTGCTCATTAGCAGGATGCTATATCAGAAGCAGAGTGACTGGGTCTTGAACTTGCACCCCTATGGGATGTCAGTTCCCCAGGGAGTGATTTTACCTGCTATGCCAGAGCGATGGTCCCATCTAGGGTCTATCTCTTTTCATCATTTGGCTCACTGCATTGTCCTTCTTGACCTGTACACCATTCCTTGGTTCTCTCCCAGAACTTACACTTGACTTACATCACAATTTCAGCATTGAGATCTTCACGAGATCTGTTATGCTAGCTGAATGCTCACAGGCTCATGAAACAAACTCTCCGAAACAGAGAGCTGCACATTCTTCCTCATGAGCCCTGACTCATCTTCCCAATTTCATTTTTCCTCCCAGGGATATGAAACCAGTCCTTGACGATTCTACCCATTACAACTATCATGGAAACCAGTTGGGTCCATGTCTCTTGTGTCTCCATTTCATTCCCAATGACACTTTGTCTGTTTCTCTCTCTCTCTCTCTCTCTCTCTCTCTCTCTCTCTCTCTCTCACACACACACACACACACACACACACATACACTGTCTTCACTCTCAGGTTCTCACTCCTCCCGTCTCTCATGCAACGAGACCATAGTTTTTAAACTCCAGCTACAGCTGCGCTGTTTACCAGGTTGTCCAAGGGCTCCTTCTTGCCTCCCATGTTACGTTTATTCTTACCAGGATTTTCAGGTTATTAGTTGCCCTAATAGATGTTTTTTCAGTGTTGTTGATCACAATGCCCATGCACACACGTTGTAGGTTTTATAGACTGGATAACTTGTGCGTAGACCATCATGGAAGGAAATGTGTGCTTTCTTTCTCATAGACATTGAAGACTTTCTTGAATGTCCAGAGGCTAAGATGCAGTTGCTCTAGTTTGTTCAGTGCATGGGTAATCTGACATGCAATGGAGATATTTAAAAATCATCTCCTTTTGGAAGTTCTAGAACATATTGCGTCTTAAATGTACTCTCAATGATGAAATACAAGAAGAGGAGTTCATGGTCTTTAAATATAGTTAAAAGCTTTTTGTTGAATTAATTATTTCCTGAGCAAATGCTTAAAAGCTGTGTGATTTAGCTAAATAAAAATAACTTGTGTGGGTTAGTGTCGCCATTTGATAAAGGATTATGACGTAGACCAAGTCGTGATAGAAAAGTCAGGATAAGGTTTTCTGCTAGTAGTGGTCATCAGTGTTGCCCAAGAAGGTCACAGTATCTTAAAAATAGTTTAATAAATTTGGTACGTGAGTAAAATATGGTCCTACCTAAAATATATGATTTATTCAGAAACCCCAGGATGAGAGAACTTATTCTGTCTGTCGGGATAGAATTCTGTTGTTTAGTGTTGCAATGGAATTGATTTCAAAATACTATTGGTTGACCTCATCAGAAATATGCTGGTTTTCTGCTCTGATACTAGCAATAAAAGTCCTGTATGTTTTGCCAGCATTCAGAAGCAGGAATGTTAGCACTTACTTTGGTTCACAGGTTTTCCCATGCAATGGCAATGAAAATGAAGTTTTCTATTATCACTGGAGACAGGTAGAGGCCCCCATACCCTGGAGGTGGATGGCGACCCAAAATATAACCAGGTTACGGGAGTATCTTGTGGAATCTCTCTTGAATGTATTTTTCCATCGTTACCAAATACTATGGGGAACTGCTGATCCCTTCCTGTTGTGACTTCATGAGAAAGCACTTCAGCTCAGTGATGACACTGGGGAATGGTGTGAATTATTCTTTCCCTATACATGTGAGTTGATTATCAGCCTGCCAAATGGAATGCTTTGCCACCTGCCTCCCCCGAAACTTTTCCTACCTTTCAAAGTTCTATTTCCAATTCAAATAGCTGAATGTCCTCTTGCGCCTTCAAGAAACCAGTTTCTTGTTTTATAAATACCAAATTTAGACACTTGTACATCTATGACTACAGCCCTGGCAAACTGAGATACTATGATGGATCAAGAGAAAACACTAATGATTTTAATCTGAACAAGTTTTGTGGTGTGAAGCACTGAAACTGGGATGCCAGAAGACTTGCACATCTTGTGCTTCATACCTCTCTCTAAGGGTTTCTGCTGCCACTACTTATGTTGAAGAGGCTCTTTCAGGTCAACTTGAAGGCTGTCGCCATGGCAGGATGTATCATGCTCTGTGGTTACAGAGGTGATGGGAAGCAGATGTCAAGAGAACAAAGTCTCTGAAGGCCTCCCGTACCAAGTTCACAGCCCCTAGGTTTATGCACTTGTGCCTGTGGGCCTGGAGACACTGGTTCCACTGGGATCAGGTAATGGTAAATTCCAATCGCTCCCACACCCTAATTATGTATCGCACACGTGGGAAGGCCAGGTTGCTTCCCACTGAGAATCAGCAGCACCTAAACGCCTGCATGTAACTGAGATTATCAAGATCTGGCACTTGGAGATTATGCTGCGCAGAAAACATTTGTCGACTGCAGGTAAATCGTTGTCTACATCTCATCTTGGTTGCCATAATTTTCCCTCCTTGCACGACCACATTTTTCTTCAAAGGCCGCCAGAGTAATTTGAATAGTGGTTGGCAATTATGAAACACTTTAAACGCCTGGCTTTAGATGGAACCTCTTCTCCTGCTTTTCAAGCTGATTGATCCCCACTGTGACGTACCACATCTGGTCAGGTCACTCCTGGTCTGTTTATGTAACATCGCATGGTGTCAAGTGGTACTGAATTTTGGCACAGTCGTCAGCCAAAGGGATCACAAGTCAAACATTATTTCTGAAAACTGAAAAAATAAGTGCCCGTGTGTTTTAAAATTCATTCCGACCTCCCTATCCCCCACCCCAGAAAGGGAATTATGTATTTTAAAGGCTTTGCTTTTGAAAATTCTTATTTTGATGAATGGCTGTTCCCACAAACTAGAGCACAAAGATTTGCAACACTCAATTGGACAAATATTTACTGAGACATTACTCTGAGTGTATTTGAAAAGTTTGTGGAAAATGGATTTAGGCAGTAAGTTTATTTTGGTGAAAAGACTTGACATCCGTGCATCGTTTTTCTTTCTTTCTTTCAAAAAAAAAGTTTTTATTTGTTTATTTTCATCTACTTGAAAGACAGAGCAACAGAGATAGAGAAGCAGAGAGAAGGAGAGAGAAAAGGTTTTGAATTTGTTGGCTCACTCCCATAAATCCCCAACAGCCAAGCATGGGTGGGACCAAAACCAGAGTCCAGGACTTAATCCGCAGCTCCCATAAGAGTGGCAGGGGTCCAAACACTTAAAGAATCATCTGCTGGCTCCCAGGATGCATTAATATTTTTATATCGCTAATGACTGCTTAACCTGCCATGCCACAATCCACCCTACCCCCTAGTTTTTCAAGACACATGTTTGCCATGAGCCTTTTGATTTTAAAAGACAGAGCCCCTGCCCCAAACTGCCAGATTCTGTGTCTGGCACCATGTCCATTTTCTTGGGCTGCACAGGAGAGAAAGAGAAGCTAGATCAACTATTCTACTCAGCGGGAATTGTGCACGCACTGCATCATGTGCCAGAGACTCCTCAGTTCTTGTCTTATCCTTCAACCGCAGAATCATTGCCTCTCTGTGCTTTTCAATCGCTTCATGTGGCTGTCCAGTATGATCTTAAACTCACGTGTCCAATAGAGACAGACAGTACCACAGGGTTTACTAAGGGTTGGAGGGAAACAGGGATGGGAGTTGGTGTCTAACAAATTTCTGTTTGGGTTCATGAAAACATCCTGGAAATGGTGATGATAGTCATGACATGGTGAATTGACATAACCCTACTGAATTGTACATTTCAAATTGGCCAAAGTGGTCAATCTTATATACATTTTAATACAATAACAACAGGTACATATTACCTGAGGGTTGAATGTCTTAATGAAAGAGAGGGAAAGGCATGATTCATTCCCAAAAAGAGATGCATGAGGCAGTGCTTTGTCCCCCAGCAGGTTGCTGTGTGGGTGGCCTGGCTCCCAGTGTACTGGTGGGGGTGCTGGGACCCTGCAGAATTGGGGTCACTCTGGCTGCGACCCAGCCAGAATGGAGCTAGTTGGCCAGAGTGCTGGTGCCATGGCCTTGATTACAACCTCAGCCCTGCTCCTCCTGCCTCATCCCAGTAAACCACACCCCCATCCACCTTTAGACCCACATGAAAACCTTGGGGTTGTCATCACTGATTCTTTTTCTCACATCCAGCTTCTGTCCCTTAAACTCATGTGGCTCTAACCCCCCCGACTCACCTGGAATCTGACTACCTCTCATCACCTCTATCTTAACCTCTTGGGCCAAGTGACCTCTCACCTGGACCACAGCATCCTCCAAACTGGCCTCTCTGTGTTGTTGCCCCTCCTTACTTCAATCTCCATTCTGTGCTAAAGTGGTACTTTCATCACATACACTTGATCATGCCATTCTGCTCACACCTGTCAATGCTTTCCCACCACAACAGAGTCAACTCAAAGTCTTTTTGAGCCCCAAGAAGCCCAGAAAAAAAAATGATCTGGCCCCCAGCTCCTTTGCTGAGCTTGTTTTTTCTTACTGTTCTCCTCACTGACTCTATTCCAGCCACACTGGCCTCCTTGGTCTTCCTAGAGATTGCTAGGCACATGCCCAGCTGAGGCCCTGTAAACCATCCTGTCTGCCCAGGATGCTATACCCCAGCTAACATCCACATCGAACGTCATCCCCCACCAGAGAGTGGGGGCACATCTGTCTAAAACAGCATCACCTCCTACACCATTTTCTCCCTCTTTGCCCAGCTTTGCTTATTTGTTCACTTATTTTATATTTTTCCTCTGTTAGACTATAATTATCTAATTTCTGTTTCCTACAATATAAGTTCCTTGAAGTCAGGAGTTAATTTTCCAGGTTTGTTCATGGACTTATGCCCAGCAGCCTGGAACTGAGTAAGTTCTCAGTGTTGTCACATTATGTGTAACCATTTCTTCCCTAAATACCATTCTTTCACATTGATTGGGGTTTATTACAGAGAAGGAGTTTTCTGATGTCTCAGTCCATTTTCTGTTGCTATGACAGATAGCCTGAGGCTGAGACATTGAAAAAAACAAAAGAGAGAGATGTATTTGTTGCTTCTGGAGGCTGGAGGGTTCACCAGCATGGCGCCAGCATCCTGATGAGAGCCTGTGTGGCTGAGTCAGAGCATTCAGAGAAGCAGGAGGGGAAGGGCTGCGTGTAGAAGGAAGGCATGTGCAAACAAGGAAGCACGAGTGACTCAACGGCAGGTGCCAGGTTCCCATATAACACCCTGCTCCCATGGGAGAAAGAAATGCCTAGAGACAAGCATGAACTACTCTTTAAAGCCTGATCCCTTCCACCAGATCCCAGCTCGGGAGCGTCCCATCCACTGGGGGCCAGGCTTCCAACATAGGAATCTATGACTAACAAAAGCTCATCCAAACCATAGCACCTAACATGTCCCCACTTGGGAATGAATTGTGTCTTTCCCTTGTTTACGGTAAAACATTTAACTTCCGGGCAAATGAACCATGGGGGATGACATGAAGGATGATTAACCAGTTGGTAAATCTCTTGTGTGCTTGAATTTGAAAAAGATTTTTTTTAATGGGGGCAGTTCAGGGTAGGTAAATATCCTTCTGGAACATATGGCCTAGTGCATGACTCTAGTCAGGATTGGGCCATGTCCTGATCAACTCATCACAGTTGAAAATAATTTAAGTGCAAAATGCATTGGATACACCCAACCTACTGAGCATCTAAGCTTGGTAATGCAATGCATTGTAGAGCACCAGTTATTTTACTTTGTGATCCTATGCATGACTGAGACCTGTAGCTTGTATCCCTACCTGGTGTCTTGAAAGCAGATGGTACCACAAGTCATGAGCCTCAACAAAAATCCAGTGCAAGCTTCGAGATAGTTTCTACTATACATGTATGGACTTTGCACCATTGTAAAACTGGGGGGAAAAAAAACTTAGGTTTTAGCATCATAGTCAGGAACTGTCTGTATCATACTTGGTATACTATGTTCATCTGTTTGTCCTTTAGGTATTTGCATGAAGTACCTACATGGTGCCCTCTGCTAAGATCTAGGGTGACAAAAAGCTGCACAGTGCTTGTCCTGGTGCTGCTTACGGCCCAACAGCAAGTGAATTCATTTGGCCCGATAGCAAGTGACTTGTCCTAGAGTGTAACTTAGGACCTTTGTATCACCAAGCAGGTGAGGGGAAGTGTGGTTCTTGGAAAGGAAACTGAGCCATCGTTAGCAGAAGCTTGGGAGAAAGCCACAACTCCTCTGGTTGTTAGACCACCTTCCTGAGCCTCAGTGTTTCTGTTAGATGGGATGGTGATTCCTATAGCGTAAGGATTTTGAGGGTCCCATGTAAGGTTCCAAGAATTGTGCTGAGAAGAGAGACATATGCTGGGCACCTCTCTGCTATCAGTGGCATCATGCCAGGCTCCAGATCTGCTGTTCCTGCTTACATCTTGTTTTCATAATGGAGTCCTGAGAAGTGGTAAACTCCTGACTGTGTCCTAAGCCCCCACTGACCCCACAAGCAACAGAACTTTTGGGGGAGTTATAAAAACAAGGAGAAGGTTGGCAACTTCCCCTCTTGCAATAACATAGCCCATGCTGTCTCGGGTTTCCTTGTCCATGGAGATTCTGCAGCCTGTATGTGTTAATTTAAATTGAACTCTCAAAATGACAACTTGCGCCGGAGCCTCAGGCTGTGCAGACAGAGCCTTGCTCTGCAGAAGATTCCAGGCCGATGGCTTCGATCCAGCTTTAACCCTGCACATACTCATAACAGCCGACTGACGGAAAGTGATTGAGATGTTAAGTTTTTGTTGAGCCGAGATGCTAAATTCAGGATTGGGAGCATATGGATTGCTCCATATTTGTTTTCTGCATATCTGATGTTAGCAATTTAGAAACCCCTGGGACGTTCCCTGGAGAATTTCAGTCCTGCAAATGAAACAATTATTTTGGCAGTTTGGGAACGATAGATGCATAACTTTCATGGTATTTAAAGGGGAAATACACCTTCCCCCCAAATCCCTTGCTCACTGCCAAATACGGAGAATGAAATCAGCGCGCTGAGGGACTAGATGGTGGAAGTGTAAGAATCACCAGGCAGTGTGTTGTCTATTCACAGCCTGATTTCTAGGACTGACAGTGCGACAGGCAGCAAAAGCATTTCTCCCAATCTAGGCACTGAAAAGTTGTAGAGAACACCACTCTTGGGGTTTGGTGTTCATTCGTGCAACCCTCAGGTACCTAACAGACTCTTGCTGCAGTTTGAGAAGAATCAGTGCTCACCCCCAGGAACTCCTTTTGGTCTCTGACACTGTAGAATTGGGACACTTCAGTAACAAGCAGAAAGAAGCAACTCACCATGTGCTTATGTTAAAAAAGAGGAAAGCTAGTGAACTGAGGAGGTGGTATCTTGTGAAATCCAAGTATGGAAATCTAAGAGCTGGACCCAGCAGCCTCCTTGTGCCACACCTACCTGCTCCAATCTTCCAATGCGTGCTCTCATTTTTCTGTTGTCTTGCTCAGTCCATGTGGCAGGACTTGGGCATCTGAATTCTTGGAACTCACAATATTTGAGAGATCATATCAGAAGGAAGAGAACCTCTTCTAGCCAATTCTGGATTCTTGGGGCAGGGAGGCTAATTGGCTCCATGGTTAGATTGTTCCTTCCACAGCCAGTCAACTTTGGGTGGGTAGAGTTAATGTGCAATTGTCATTCAGGCTTATCCCTTGGACCTGCAATTATGGCCACACCTCGGAGTTTGGGGACTTGAAGCTCCAAGCTTCCCAGTCACCCACATGCGTGTGTTTGCAATAGAAGTAACTGGAGTTCTGTGTGAGGGGGATGGGCAGCAGGAGGTTAGTGTGATCTGAGCAGATGGCCCAAAACATTCCTGCAACAAGTCGTATAAATACACCCAGCTCTGAAGGCTTCTTCCTCGGAGAAGACATTCACTCTTGAGAACGTTTGCAGAGAAGCACAATGTGAATATTTGTCGTGATGTAAAAGCGATGTTTGTGCCCGTGTGATGCCTTCTCAGTAGTTGCTGGTCTCTCTCATTCCTCCTCATTAGCATGTAACAGGTTCCTGTTAGGTGAAGTCTGGAGAGTTGTTATTCCCCAGGTTGGTCGCAGGGTTGGTTGGTACTCTAGCCAGCAACAGCACAGCTGCGTGGAATGCCCATCACCCATCCCAGACTCCTTGAATATTTTCGGCTATGCTCTTGTTATTTTTAAGATTTCTATTTATTTTTATTGGAAAGGTAATTTAGATTTACAAAAAGAGAGACAAAAAGAAGGGTCTTCTTTCTGCTGATTCACTCCCCAAGTGGCTGCAGTGGCCAGAGCTGAGCTGAGCTGAAGCCAGGAGTCAGGAGCTTTTTCCAGGTCTCCAACACAGATACAGGGTCCCAAGGCTTTGGGCCATCCTCTACTGTTTTCCCAGGCCACAGGTAGGGAGCTGGAAGGGAAGAGGAGCAGCTGAGTCATGAACCGGCTTCCCTAAGGGATCCAGGCATGTGCAAGGCAAGGATTTAGCCACTAGGCTGCCATGCCAGACCCTGGCTATGATCTTCTTCAAGCTGCCCTTGGTCTACCAACATGGGTGTCCGAAGGGGTACTTCAAATCTTAATGTGTTAAAGAGATTATTCATTTCTGAAGGGACATTATCATCCTGCTTACGATGCTTGCACTTGAGAATACACCTGCTGTCATGGATCCTCCAGTGGTATGCTAATGGTGAGGCCTTCGCATTTGTTGCTCACATCACAGCAACTCCCTGCAGGATGCATTCATTTCGCGCTTACTACATTCACAGCATTCACATGTTGAGTGAAAATAGAGACAGACAAGGGTTCATTTTTCATGACTCTGAAAAGTCTTCTGGTAATGTTCAACCAGGGTTGGCCCAGTTGCTTTCTCTGGAGACCCAGGACAAGCTTCAGTTGCTGAGCTTTCTGGGCAGCTCCCAAGGAAGAACTGGAGAAATAGATCTAACTTCTCTTCCTGTTCTGGTCCCTACTTCCTGTCCATCATGGAATTATTCACATGAATGCAGACAAATGCATACACACAAGACTTGCATACTCAGATTTATTATTTATTTGGAAGGCAAAGTTAGAGAGTAAGAGAGAGAGAGAGAGAGTGAGTTAGGTCATTCAGAAGCCAGGAGCCAGGCACTTGCTATTTGTCTGCCACATGGATGCACTTGGGTCATTCTTTACTGGCTTCCTGTGTTCATTAACAGGGACCTGGATGAGAAGTAGAGCAACCTGGACTTGAACCAGTGCCCAGATGGGATGCTGTTATATTTTTATCTGCTATGCCACAATTCTGGCCCCTCAGAATTATTCTTCTGATAATATAAGGTCAAAAAAGGGTTGGAAATCCCTGCTTTACAGAGGGAGTCTTGAAAGTTTTTGATAAGCAGCATACAGCCTTATTTATTTAATAAAACCTCCTAGAGGGCGTGCCGCACAGCAGATACCCTTCCAAATGTACTATAGATATTCTTCATTTAGTCTATACAACCACTTCACTAGACTAGGCTCTGGCAGTGTCTTGCCTATGGCAGCTGGGGCCCAGAGAGGTGGAATAACTTGTGTAAGAAGTAGAAGCTGGCTCCACACCCAGGAAGTCTGGCTCCAGCATTTAGACTATTAGACTTTAATTAGCCTTTGTCTTCAAACAGAATCTTATACAAGATCACATGTACCAGGCAAAACAAACAAGCAGAGCACCCCTGTGTTTGAGCATTGGGGAACATTTCGCTCAAGGGTCTCTCTCTCTCTCTCTCTCTCTCTCTCTTTCTCTCTCTCTTTCTGTCATACACAAAGGACCCGTGGGAAGTCAGTTTCCAAACCACCAGTATAATCTGGTCCATGGTTTCATCTTGCAGAGGTGCTTTATCAGAAGTGGGTAGGGAGTTTGGGGGAGATCTCATTTGCAAGGCAAGAGTTATCTGTGCCAAAGACCTGTGGGGAATGAGTCAGGAATCTGTCTGTTTGGTAATAACAACCCCTCCCTCAGGTTGTTGTTTTTATTTATTTATTTATATTGGAAAACCAGATTTACAGAGAAGAAAGATCTTCCATCTGCTGGTTCACCCCTTAAAATGGACTCAGTGGCCAGAACCAAACCGATTTGAAGCCAGGAGCCAGGAGCTTCTTTTGGGTCTCCCACGCAGGTGCAGTGTCTCAAGGCCTTGTGCCATTCTCCACTGCTTTCCCAGGCCACAAGAAGGGAGATGGATGGGAAGTGGGGCCACTGGGACACAAACTAGCACCTGTATAGGATGCTAGCCCCTAGGTGTTTTGTTGTAGTTGTTTAAGGTATTTATTTATTTATGTGAAAGATAGATTGACACAGAGAGAAAATCTTTAATCTGCTGACTCACTCTATTTTTAAAGGTTAAATTTTTTTTTTTTAATTTGAGAAGAAGAGTGACTCTGAGATGGGTCTTCCATTGCTGGTTCACTACCCAAATGATCACATTGGCTCGGGCTGAACCAGGCCTAAGTCAGGAACCTGGGACTCCCTCCTGGTCTCCCACAGGAGTGGCAGGGGCCCAAGTCCTAACCCTCATCCATCTTTTACTACTTGCGATAGCAGGAAACTGAGCACTGCTCCTGCATTACGGGATGTGGTTGCAAGTGGCGGCTTCCTTGGCTGTGCACTGCAACATCAGCACTCACCCTTTTTTGAGGACTTATTTTTATTTATTTGAAAGGTAAAGTTACAGAAGGAAGGAAAAGCTAGGGAAACCTGGTTCACTTGCCAAATGGCTGCAATGGCTAGATTTGGAAAGCCAGAAGCTAAAAGCTTCTTCCAAATCTCCCTCAAGGGTGCAGTGGTCCAAGTGCTTGGGCCATCTTCCACTGCTTTCCCAGGAGCACCAACATAGAGCTGGATCTGAAGTGGAGCAGCCAGGACTCAAACGTGTACCCATTTGGGATGCTCGTGTGAAGCTGGTGGTGGCTTTTTATGTGCTATGACATTACTCTACCATTCTCCTCCCCACCCCAACACACACGCCACTCCTAATTCTATCTTTTAAAATTTATTTATTTTTGTTGTAAAGCCAAATTTACAGAGAGAAGGAGAGACAGGAAGTAAGACCTTTCATCCATTGGTCCATTCCCCAAGTGGCTGCACTGGCCAGAGCTGAGCTGAGCTGAAGCCAGGAGCTTCTTCCAAGTCTCCCATGCAGGTGCAGGGTCCCAAGGCCTTGGGCCATCCTCCACTGTCTTCTGAGGCCACAAACAGGGAACAGGAGCAGAAGTGGAGCAGCTGGGACATGAGCTGGCACCCACATGGGATCCCAGGTGCATGCAAGGCAAGGATCTAGTCACTAGGCTGTCACACCAGGACCTCCTAATTGTATTTTGAAAAGCATTTTAGAAGCTATGGCTAACATTCTCCAGGTTATAATTCTCTTCCATCTGCTGATTCACTCCCAAATGACTGCAACAGCCAGGGCTTTGTCAGCCAAAGCCAGGAACTCAAAACTCCATTCTGGTTTTTCATGTGGGTAGCAGGGGCCCAAGCACTTGAACTGACTCCAATACAGGATTGCAGCATTGCAAGCAGTGGTTTAAACCATGCTGCACCACCATGCCAGCCCCAACTCCCCAGGTTATAGTTCTTCCCCGCTCTGCCCCAGTGCAGTTTTCCGTGACTTACCTTCAGGTTCTTTTTGTTCCATTAATTGATTTTGCCAAGTTTCCTACCCGAGATGCTTTCAGGAGGCTACAGCTTTAGGAGGCTACGTTTAGAAGCAGACAGACGGAGCTATTATGAGAGGCCGTTTAGATGCCAAACACTTGCTCCACTGGAAGTGGCAGTTTGCAACTATTCATGCTGAGATGACTGGCGCTTGTCACAAACCTGGTCCCAGGTGCTCATAGCCAAGTCAGGACCAACTGCTGGAGCTGCCTGCATGCCCTGTGACACACACTTAGCAAAATTCTTTGTGATTTGCGCTCTGCTCTCAATGGAGATTGAGAGTATTGATTGCAGCCGATTGCCGAGGACCAAAATAAAGTGAAAGGGTAATTGACTGCCATGTCCCCCCATCGATCGCGTGCCACAGTTCATCGCCACTGAAATTATTTTCAAGTACTTTGGTTTATCATTCCTAATAAATATAGAAATTGAGTAATCAAAATGACTTACATTCACATCGAACCAAAAGCTTTTAAGGAAGTGTCCGTGTTTAAGTGAGTCCGTGTACTACACTGGTCTTCCCATCAGGCTCCCAGGGTACATCCTGACAGTACCGGGATGGAGGCTGGCTGCAAGAGCAGGTGTCATGGGTGCGGAAACCCGATGCCCTGGCACCTCCGTGGTGATGTCATAGAAGCTGCAAACCTGAGGTCTGAAGGCAGAGCCGTCGGACACAGCCATGTGGTCTTTCTTAGCTGTGAACCAAAGTTACTGTTCCAGCAGTAAGACTTCTTATTTATTTCTCTCCCCCTGGCATTGCTCATAATTGCCTAACAGTTGTTTTCAGGTTTACAGTGATGTTAGCAGCAATGTTGTTAAATCAAAATAATCATTAGCCATAAGCATATGGATTAAATGGTGTGCCTTAGAAATACAGCATAAAAAAGATCATTTTAAAGGAAGCTATAGCGTGCTCTGTAGCAGAGATGAAGACTAGATCGAGATGCCAGTTTTTTTTTTTTACTTTTTAAAAAAGATTTATTTATTTTTATTAGAAAGGCAGATTTAGCGAGAGAGAGAGACAGAGACAGAAAGATCCTCTGTGCTCTAGTTCACCCCCCAAAACGGCCTCAACAGCCAGAGTGGAGCCGATCTGAAGCCAGGAGCAAGGAGCTTCTTCCAGGTCTCCCACGCAAGTGCAGGGTCCCAAGGCTTTGGGTCATTCTCCACTGCTTTCTCAGGCCACAAGCAGGGAGCCAGAAGGGAAGTGGAACAGCCAGGACACAAACCAGTGCCCGTAAGGGATCCTAGCACTTGCAAAGTGAAGGATTAGCCAATTGAGCCATTGTACTGGGCCCTCAGAATTTTGTTTAAGATCTTTTTTTTCCTGTGAAAGGTAAAACTAGAAAGTGAGAGAAAGAAAGAGAGTTTTCTATCCACTGACTTAATCCACAAATGATCACCATGGTTGGACTGGGCCAAGCTGAAGCCAAGAGGCAGGAGCTTCATCTGGGTTTAGCACCTGGGTGGCAGGGGCCTAGGTCCCTGAGCAGTCATCCACTGCTTTCCCACGTGCATTAGCAGGAAGCTGGATGGAAAGTGGAGCAGGCAGGACTCTAGCTGGCATTCTGATGTGGGATGCCAGTATTGCTCAACCTATTGCACCACAGTACCATCCCCTGACACCAGGATTTGCTTTGAGAAAGGGGGATTTGTAGTGCAACATATTTCAGCCAAGAATACTACCATATATAGACTTTCATAATAACAGCCATAGCGGCAACTTCAGAAAACGAGTTCTGGGGTAGGCTTGGCATGCCTACATCCCGTGTCAGAGGGTCTGGTTCAAATTGCATCTATTCTACACTTCCAATCCAGTGGCCTACTAACGTGTCCAAGTGTTTGGTCTCCCCTGTGTGGGAGACCTGGATTGATTCCTGCTCTTGCCTTCAGCCTGGCCTAGTCCTGCTTTTGGTAGAGATTTGGGGGATGAAGCACCAGGTTGAAGATCTCTCTCCTCTCTCTCTCCATCTATCCCACTCTCTCTCTGTGCCTCCGCTTTTCAAATACATACGTCAATCTTAAAACATAAAGGATTTCTGTACTTAACCAGCAATGCAAATGTACTTCATTTATGCCTCACTTCTATTATGTGATAGCCAGACAGCTCATCTGCTGGCTCTCTCTCTAGATACCCTGAGCAGCTGGGACTGGACCAAGCTGAAGCCAGAAGCTTGGGACTCAGTTGGCCCCTTCCAAATGGGTCACGGGAACAGAAGTGCTAGAGCCATCTCTGCTGCCTCCCACTGTGCGCATTAGCAGGAAGCCGGAACAGGGAGCAGCCCCAGGGCTTGAACGCAGGCACTTTGCTATGGGCTGTGGTCATGCCTAGCAGCATCTCAGCTGTTGTGCCCAGCACCTGTGCCTGGTGACAGTCATGCAGGCATCAGAGCACAGTCTCTGAGGGCCAGGCAGCTGCCACTCTCTGGGTGCATTTCTCAGGAGAAAAGACTGTACCTCCAGAGCTCGGCACACACTTGGCATGGAGCAGGTAGGAGAAGTATTGCCGGAGCTAACCATGACTCATATGTCAGGCTGTCACCAGCTGATGGTTAATGGCAATATGAAAGGGCAAGAAAACTTAGAAGATACCTTTCTTCCTGTTAGCCTCATGTCACACCATTCATTCATTCATTCATTCGCCCACTCACTAAGCATTACCTGACCAATATAGCATGTAGCCTATCTCCTTGCTTCTCATCCTCTGTGCTTCGGCCAGGTCCCCCAAACACACTGTGCTTTTTCCCTTCGGCTCGTCCCCACTCCTCCCTCAGGCCTGCGTTTAGCCATTTCTTCTTTAGAGATAAGATCTGAGCTGGATCTCTTCCCTCTGTGTCGCCTTAGTGCACTGTCCTATCATTGTCTCTTAAATTTTCCTCTCTAGCATTAGTTTAAAAGCTCTGTAAGGGGGCCAGTGCTGTAGTGTGGTGGATTAAGTGGCTACCTGCAATACTAGTCCAGGCTGCTGCACTTCCCATCCTACTCCTGGGAAAGCAGCAGAAGATGGCCCAGATACCCGGGCCCTTGCACCCTGTGGCCTGTACACTTTCCAGGCTGGTGCTGGAGGCTCTCCTGATAGCGTGGGCAAGACCGAATGAGAGTTGGGGACCGGCACTGAGGGAATAATAGGGCTTTCCTTTTGCAGATCTTTTTCTCTTGAATTCCTTTGCCAGAGCCAGGTGAGGATTTTTTTTTTAGCATTCAAATCACACCACACTCTTTCTTAAATCCTTTCTGTGGCCCCTCCTGGGTCCTAAACATGCACAGCACAGAACGGCTGCCCTCATCTTGTCCTTTCCCTTCCACCAGCTTCTTCCTACTTTGTACTTCACACCCTGTCTCCTGTCCTTGCACAGTCAAGCTCACTGCCATCTCCAGGCCTCTCCTTAGAACGTCTTCCCCCACTCCCTGATTCATCCCTCATCCCTGTCCTCATGGCACCTCGTCCGAGAGGCCTTCCCTGACCGTGTGACCTGAAGTGACCTTCCCTCTCTTCTCTTGCTCATCATTCTCTTTTACTTCCCTTATGAGATTCGTGTCTGTGGTTCATGGTAGTATTTACATACTTGTCTCTTTTTTGTAATCTGTCTTCCCCTTTTCATTGTAAACTCCTGAGAGTTGGACCCCACATACTGTAGCTGCCTGCACCGGGCATTGTAGGTTTTTGGTTAGATTGTCGAATGAGTAAAGGGCTAGTGTGTGTGTGAGTGGGTGTGTATGTGAACTCAATTAGATGTGAGTGATAAAAGGAGTCAAAGATTTGTGGCTTAGCACTGTGAGTCATTTTGTCTTCATTTGGATTCTCATCTCAGGAGGCCCTAATACAAGGATCTAGCACAGGTAGTTTGAGTGACAGTGGAAAGGTGTGTGAGGTCAGAGAAGTGAGCCAGACTCGAGCTTGCCACCTGGTGGGTGCCTTTAGAGAGCCCTAGGGAGCATGGTAGAACATGTGTGTCAGCGTGACACATCCTTGCCTTGAGGGCAAGATGGAGCTGGGATGTGTACCCACCAAGTCTTCTGCACAAATGGCCCACAAGGTTGAGTGGACTTCAGCTCCCTATGCAGCCTGCCAGAGCTGGGAGATCGCAGAGCGCTACACGGGAATGTGGACAAGGCTCCACCAGCATCTGCTGCTCAAGTTGATAGCCAAAGCAAGGCCCACAGGAAATGAATTTAAGCAAGAATCACTTGCAGGCGTCCAGGTGAAGGTGTCTACAGACAGTTGTATCTATGAAAGCACTTCAAAGAGATTTTGGAAAGTGGAATTAAAGTAGAAGTTTACTTTAGTACAAAAATTGTTGAAATCTATGCACATAGGGGCCTTCAGAAGATTCAGAGAAAAGATACTATGAAGATGCTGTGAATTTTAACACTTCTATATTACAATTATCCTACCTTTAAATTTCATTTTTTATTAATTTTCTAAATAGTATGTATTTCTTTGAAAGAGTGATAGAAAGAAAGAGTTGGGGAGAGAGAGAGTGAGAGAGAGAGCTTCCAACTGCTGGTTCATTTCCCAGATGCATTCCAAAGCCAGATGTGGGGTATGCTGAAGCCATTTTTTGGTACTTGAGCCACCTTCTGCTGTCTTCCCAGGCACAGCGGCAGGAAGCTGGATCAGAAGTGGAACAGCTGGGGTTCAAACTGGTCTTCTGGAATTGGATACAAGTGCAGCAAATGGTTTAACCCTCTGCACTACCACATGGGCCCCCCTCATCCCATGAATTTTTTAAACTACCCTTTTACAAATGTGGATGCAAAGCTCAGGAGGGATGTGGCGTTTGAGTCTGTCACTGGGTCTGTGAGGGCAGGCTTACCCATGGATTGGGTAAGACAGACCCTGTTTTCTGAGCCACATGGTACTTACCGTTGGCTGCACACGTGGTGGGAGCTGATGTTCGGGCGACTAATGCTAGGATCTCATGGAGTTATTCAAGAACTCAGGTTTTGAGGTTTCTCTTTATCCTGTTAATAGATGTTTTCTGTTGTATCTGAAAAGTGCCCAAAAGGCCTTGAAAAGTGGAAAGAGTGTGTCTTCCTTGAAGACATGAGCAAAGGAAGAAAGGATGAGTAGATTCCAAATTAAGCTGTGTTATTTACTGATGCCGCATGACTACCGGCAAGAACATTTCAGTGGCAGTTTGTGAAAAGCATCCCTCTTCATATTTCTGTAGAGTGGGTAGCAATGAGCTGCCCAGAGCGGTGGCTAGCTGGGGAGGTCTGGCTGGATCTGCACCATTTGTCCTTCTTACTCCTGGGGACGATGGCTTAGCCTGGGCACCTTTTGCTCAGGAACTAAGTGTGTTTGGGCCTTTGGTCATGTCATGTCAGCTAATATCCTATTGCAAAGCAAGTCTTGTTGCCATGGTCAAGGTCAAGAATGGGAAATATTTGTGAAAATGACAGAAATAGTAAGTTAATTTCCCCTACACGCTTTTTTTTTTTTTTGGCAAGTTTTCTTTCTTTTTTTAAAAAAATTTATTTGAAAGGCTAACTTACAGAGAGAGAAACAAAAGAGAGAGTGAGAGAGAATTCATCTGTTGGTTTATTTCCTAAATGCCCACCCTATCCAGGCTGGGCCAGGTTGAAACTAGGAGGCTGAAACTTTATCCTGGTCTCTCACATGGTTGGCAGGAATCCAGGCACTAAGGAGCTGGATCAAAAGTGGAGCAGCTGGGACTTGAACCAGCATTGTTTTGGTTGCCAGCATTGGAGGTGTCAGCATAGCTCAGAGCGCCACTACACTGGTGGCCTGCTGCAAAGGAATCCGAGATCAGAGGGAAAGGACGCTGAAGGAGTCCCTGCCTGACTTATTTCCCCTGTTTTATGCCATTACTGATGTTTCCTGTTGAGCTCTGCTCAGAAGGGTGCTGTTAACTTGGTTGGGGTGCTGGTATGAGTGGCTTACATAGGGCTGGTCTCAGGTTCTGAATATTTCGCCTTCAGAAGAGCCCAGATAAGGACTGGAGACCTTGTTGAGGGTCTCATCTCCCAAAAGACCCTCAGTTGAGCCATGAGCCTCATCCTGGCAAATAGGTGTGCCTGAAGGGGCTTTGCAAATTGTACCTGTTATCCCATCCTCAACATGGTTGAAGAATTGAGAGACAAAGAGACAAAGAGGTGGAGAAAATCGATGACTTGGAACTTTCGTTTTTTCTCTTTTATCTCAAAGATTCACAATTTGGTATCTCCTGCATCTTTAGCTGATTCATCAGCATGAACCAAGGAGATTAAAAAAATAATAATAATAAGACACATTGCTACTATTACAGAAGGTGAGCCGGTCATTATCATCGAAGGATACAATTGCAAACACATTTTATTTAAATATTTATCTTGGAGAACTGCAGTTTGAGATTTCACAGGGCTCCTAGTGAGCGCGGCGGTTTGGAAGCCAGTGACCTCTTGTGTCAGGTCTGGTGCTAGATCCTGGAGCCCGAGAGCTTTCCTCCTGGACCCTATCGGCCCCAGCCGTGCCAGGCACACAGTAACGACTTGCTACGTTTTCCTGAAATGAATAAACCGTAAAATTGGAACAGAACAGCCCATGGAGAAATGAAAGATCTGAATGAAATGACATTTAAGAGAATCTTGCATCTTCAAGGTAGAAAATTCTGGCTTCTCCGCACTTTGAATGGAGCGTGCGTTCGAGAGTATGTGATTTTGTGCAGCATAGGGATTGTAAATATCCCCAAATTACATCAATACACTTCCCCAACCCCTTATAGCCTCAGATATGGAATTTTATGAGCTCTTCAACATAGAGACTGCTCTGTGCACAGAGGTTTGTTCTTGACATCACTGTTTATTTATTGACAGCTGGGGTGATCCGGGGCTGACTCCTATGTCGGGAGAGCAGCAGTTACTCAGCTAATTGTGTTTTTCACCCAGGATTCTTTATCTGCCGAGAGCTAGCAGTGGAGCATTTTGAAGTTTTCATGTGCCGCGCTTTCATTTCCCTAGCTGCAATGAATATGGTTTTTATATTTATGTGAGAGTGCTAATGTGTTGCTCGCTAGATCATGAGCGGTGGCTTCTGACAGCTCTGTTCGTTAGTCAGCTTTGGGGGGAAAACACATTGATATGGAAACAGAGTGTGAGCCAGCAATTATCATCAGAGAGCACAATTGAAGCCACGTTAGATTTAAATATTTATCTTGTGAGTTGATTCATACAAAACAAGAAGCCGTTATTTTTTTTTTTTAATTTATGAATGACTTTGCCACTAAAATCTGAAGAGCAAGATGGATGTTGGAGTCCACGACTCCGGGTTTATGAGAGTTAAATAACATCAAGTGATTCACTGTGATGTGTGAATGTGCAAAAGATGATAGCGCAGGCAGCTGTCACTTCCGAATACCAACTCTTGCATTGTGGGCAGAGAAATAAAGCTGGTCGATAACTTTTGGGACCAATCATAACAGCGGCGAACGTTTGCAGTTGTGAACACAGCTGATGGCTCTTCCGAGAGCTCTGTTTGTATTAACACTGTGGAGTTGTACTGAGTGTATCCCCACTTTATACTGGTGAGGTGTGTGTTTGGGGGGAGGCTGCTAAACAACTTAGCACTGGAGCCAGCACTGTGTTGTGGTAGGGTAAGTTTTAACCTGCGATGCTAGCTTCCCGTATGGATACCTACTCATATCCGGCTGCTCCACTTCCAATCCAGCTGCCTGCTAACATGCCTGGGAAAGCCGCAGAGGATGGCCCACATGTTTGGGTCCCTGCATCCATGTGGGAGACCCAGAAGAAGTTCCAGGCTCTAGCTTCCACCTGCTTGTAGTTATTTGAGGAGGGAATCAGTGCATGGAAGATTTTTTTTTTTCTTTCTCTGCATTACCTCCTTTCTCTGTAACTCTGCCTTTCAAATAAGTAAAAAATAAATCTTAAAAAAAAAAGTTAGCACAGATTAGACGAGACTGAGCTTAGCAAGTTTGTAGGACAGGGTTTCTGGGGCTTCCGCAGAGAGCTGACTCATCACCTGTTCTGGTTGCTGTTTAGCAGTGCTTGATGATGCTATACCTTAGATAGCAGGTAGCAACACAGACCTGTTTCAGAAAGGTTTGGACTCAGCTCAGCAAGTTGTATGCAAAGAGAAACACAATGGCGAGATCAATGAAGGAGGTCAGAGAACCATGCAGTGCGAGCACTTGGGACCAGGGAGAAACCTGACACAATTGCTTACCACAAAATAGGTTTGGGGGGAAGGGCCATGATAAAGAAACACTGACTGTTGGTAATTGATAGGTCACAGGAAATGGGAGACATGGAACAAAAAGAGATAAGCCTTCTAGAGGCTAGGTTGGATGTTTAATTAGGTAAGTATAGTCAGAAGTATTGTAACCGAGGCAATGATTCATGAGACCCAAACTCATAAGAGATGGCTGTGTGAAGCCAGAATGCACTTCACTTATACTGCTATTTCTCTAAAGAAAGCTCTGTGTTGTCTTGTGTGTGGAGTGCCATATAATCGACAGAACCATATGGGATGCTACGTTATGATTAAGAGCTGCCTCATGTCCATAATTATAGGAATTAAAATGATCTGGTGACCTTAATAAGCAATGTGTTCATTGAGACTCTCTCAGACATTAATGATTAGAAATTTAACTTAAATCAGTGTAAGAAACGACTTACTTTCAGGCACAGTTTGATCCAGAAGTTGCAATGATGTCACTGAGACTTTGCGTGTCAACCATGTAGTCCACTGTAAGGCCCTGAGTCTGTGCTGGTAAGGAGCATGTCTCTTACAGCCTTCTGCATGAGCCAGTGCTCCATGAGGGCTTGTTGAATATTCAGAAGCCAAACTATTGAGCCAAGACACTTTCCCTAAGCTATACTGAAAAGTAATTGCTAAGTTTTGTCACCCTGAAGAAACACTGCCAAGATTCCCCAAACTTCCTGAGTATAATGATCATACTGAAATGCAAGTCCCCAGGGTGGGTATTTTGGTCCAGAGGGTTTTAGCTGCCACTCAAGATGCCTGCATCCTATGTCAGGGTGCCTTGGATACAAATCCTGCTTCTGCTTCTAGTCCATTGTTGAGTCTAGGGGAGGGGGCCACTAGGACACAACGGTGGTCTTCTGCATCCTCCCCATTTGGTCATCTGATACCTAAAATGAACATTGTAAGCTGATAGGCATTTTTGCCCACCCCTGCAGATGTGCTCAGGGACATTTGCTCTCCCTGCATAACAAGCCTAGAGACCTAAGGGGGGGCTGAGGGTGGGCCTTTCAACCTTAGCCCTGGCACCCCAAGAGCTGGGATCCAGAGAGTGGCAGAAAAGAAGCCCCAAAGCCCCAGCACCCGTAAATGCTAGTGCAGAAAATGACTTGGTTGCCACCAAGAAAAGTCACCAACGTGGGAACAGCATCCCTTACAATCCCTTCCTTGTATTTTAAGAAAACGGATGATGCAAAACTTGGGAAGAGAGGCTGGGGGAAGGTGAGAAGAAATCTGAACTGTGGCTATATGGAGGCTGGCCATCTGGAGCGAATCTGCCTCATCAAACAATCCCTAATTGTTTTTAATAAGGTGCATAAGTTATGTTTGGCTTCCTCTGCTCCTTGCAGCCTCCCTGTTGAGACTGTTTTTTATTTTCTTATGAAACAATAAGGCCAAGATAATTAAAACACAGCAAACATATTCACATCCCAGAAAATGGGGCGGTAATTAAGAGCTCCTCCGTGGAGATAGAGTTGTTGTTTTTCTTTATTTCTCTCTCTCTCTCTCTTTTTTTTTTAAAGCACTTATTTATTTGAGAGGGGTGGCTTCCATCTGCTGGCTCACTCCCCAGATGCTCACAATGGCCAAGACTGGCCTGGGCAAAATGTGGGATCCAGGAACTCAAGTCTCCCAGGTAGGTGGCGGAAACTTAATCCCTTGAGCCATCTCCACTGCCTCCCAGGCTCTGCATTAGCAGGGATCTGGGATCAGGTGCCAGAGCCAAGATTCGAATCCAGACATTCCAGTGTGGGACACGGGTACCTCCACCCCTAGGCTAAATGTCTGCTTCCCACCCTTTTTGATGTTGCAATGTTAATAAAGGTGGGTGAGCAGGGTAAGAGGAGCATGAGTTATGGCCCAGTCTCCACTTCTGTGAAATACGTGTCTCCTGGCTTTACCAAGTAGCCCCAGGCCTACCAGGAACCCTGGTACTTAGAGGATGCTCATATTTGTTGAGTGACTGCCAACAAAAAAAGGAAGGACAGGACTTTTCTTCCACTATCAGCTTGGCAATGGGTGCCATGGAAGAACTTGCCATGAATATGTCCCACTGAACCTTCTACACGCCAGTAGCAAAGCCGAGAAATCTGGGTTGTTTTCAAAGCCTGTATGCCTAATTTCTACAATGTCTCTAGCCCACTTCATCTCACATGAAAGCAAGGTGCTGCTTCTTCCAAGTTGTCCGTCCATCTGTCCTTCCTTCCTTCCTTCCTTCCTTCCTTCCTTTCTTCATCCTTCCCTTCTTCCTTTATTCTTTTCTTCGAAAGACAGTTTAACAGAGAGGGACACACACACATCTAGTGACAACAGCCAGGACTGAACCAGGCTGAAACCAGGAGATGGGTGGAAGGAGCCCAAATACTTGTGCCATCTTCCATTGTGTTCCAAGGAGCATTAGCAGGGAGCTGCATTGGAAGTGGAGCAGCTGGGACTTGAATGTGCACTCTGACACAAGATGCCCACATTACGAGTGGCAGTTTGACTTGCTGTGTAACAACACCAGACCTGAGATACTTCCTCTTACCTGGTGGTGTGCCTGCATCTCATGCTTTCCCTGTTGACAGAATCAAAGTGGCCTTGTTTGTAATAAGGTGAGATCAGAGAATCTGTCCACGTTGCTGTGCATTGAACAGTGTTTGTACCACAAAGGATACAAGAAGGAATTGAGACATGGGCCCTGAAGAGGTTTACAGCATAGCAGCTGGACCAGACTGTGGAGGCTGACCTAAAGAACACAGTCAGGTGTCCCACCTGCAACAGCAGGAATGTGCTCTTGAATACCTGCCATGAGCCCTCCTGGGGCACTATGCTTTCCTGTACAGAGGACTCTTGACATCAAGCTGGAGGAGCAGATCAGGAGGCATGGCTCTTAGCTTGAGGCATCACAGAAGACTTAGTAGAAAGAATGATGGCCAAACCAAAGCTAGGAGCCTGGTGAGGCTCTAGGATGGAGAACAAGGGTAAATGTAGCCGTGATGGGGTCAGGAAGGGTGTGTCTGAGAGCCAAGATGGTGATGCCAGAAAGGAGGGATTAGGGGAAAGATTACCTTGAGTCAGATGATATCAAGCTTGGATTGTCTAGGAAGAATGGGCTTCATAGATGATGGAAAGCTGTGGGAATCTGTAGCGATCTTTTTAGGAGTCCAGAAAGGAGGACATATAGAAATGATAGTGAATGTGGTAAACTGCAGATGGTTGGTTATTAGAGGAAGTCCTGTTTCTCCTGTGTTTGTTGTGATTGTTTGCCAGAGACAGGAATTTACTCCAAATTGGCTTAAATGCAAGAGGATTAGCTGGTTGCAGGGAAAAGCTGTATCTTGAAGCTTAAGTCACAATGTGGGCTCCAGGACATTCTCTTGGCCTTTCCAAGGTTTTTTTCTTCCCCCCTTTCTTGTGGTCTCCAGCCTCAGTTGAGCCATAACCTCTCAGAAACATAAAAGCATCCATGGTAGATTGATACCATTCAACTTAGGAACAAACTGTATGGCTCAGCCAATCTGCTGCCACCAGGCTCTCAGGAACAGCCAGTCCTTCTCCTAAGGGGTGTGCTGTAGAGAGAAGGATCAGGACTCTGCTTGCCCCATCGTATCTTTGAGAGCCAAGAACTTGGCTTTGTGGGTCAATCACTTTGGACAATGATGCCAGCTTTTCCAGAATCCAGTGCCTTGGGCTCTGGTTATCTGCTATACTCAGCTCTGCTAAGGTTCAGCTCAGCCAGACCTGTGCTCTAATTCCACTCCAGGTGGAGGTGCAGCCCCAGTTGGGCTTAGGGACTGCAAGTGGGGAGCAATGATTCCTTAGGGTAAAAAACAAAAACCAACAAAACAACAACAACAAAAGGAAAATAAGAAATGGGAGTTTTGTTTTCAGAAAGGGGAAGAACATGGATCTGACTGGCAAAAACAACAGAAGCCAGCAGCAGGAGGTTGGAATGCATTGCAGTGGCAATGAGGTTCTCCCAAGCATCCTAAGTGGTCCCTTACATCATCTGCTTTCTGGACTCAGGTGGCAGTGCCCCTGGCAGGGGGATACCACTGATGAGAGGATTCCCCAGGAGGGGGTGCAGGCTGCCGGATGGGCTGGGGAAACACAAAGTTGGTTGTGGTAAGTAAGAGCTCTGGTTTCTTTCAGGGTTTAGAAGCTGAGAGCCAGAGGAAGCAGCTGATAAATTTATTTCTGCAGTGCTAGGCCTGCCTTTGCCAAATCTGGGTTAAATTTGCATGCCTTGCTTTCCATGCAGAATGCTGTTCTCATGCAAATAGAGTTGCTGTAGACACACATCTGGCCAACCTGTGAACGAATTCTGCAGTATAGCCAGTCTTGCCCATGGGCGCTTAGGAACAAACACCCTGTTCTAAAGGATGCATTGGTGAGGGAAGCTTACGGTTCTTGGCTTGATCTAGAACATGTTTGAGAACCAGACACTTGCACTGTGGTAAACAGTCTCCTTCACCTTTGAGGAAAAGGAAGTGTCCCTCCCGGATCACAGATGGGACACAGGGAAGCAGTGCTGCTGGAAGGTTGACATCTAGAAGGTTTTGTGCAGGACTGGAGCCTCCAGCAGATCCAGAGCATGTATCCCTTTAGTTCCAGCCTTAGCCCCTCTGGCTGCTTCCAGATGCATCTGGGGAGGGTTTTTTTCTTTCAAGTACCAAAACCCAGATCTCCCTTGCAGAGTTTCTCATTCCAGGAGCTTCATGAAGGTGGAGTTAAGACTCAAGTTTTTAAAAATATAGATAGGTTTGAGAACTGCTACTGTTCTCATTAGAATTTGGAGGCTGTATGTCTGCTCTTCCCATTCATAGGACGGCACTTCAAAAAGTTCATGGAAAAGAGATTTGAAAGATACATTTAGGAGCAAATGGTTAGCCAGTGTTGAAGAAATCTGCATCCAACAACGGTATGCCTGTGTTTGGTTCCCAGAATTGGCTCCTGGTTTCATATTGCTGCTAATGCACCCTGGGAGGCAGTGGTGCTAGCTCAAGTGTTTGAGCTCCTGCCACCCACGGTAACGATCAACCAGAATGAGGTCTTTGTCTCCTGACTCCCAGCTTTGACCTCCTGGTTATTGGGCACAGGTAACAAGTGGAGTGATGGATGGAAACTCTTAGTCTCCCTGCATGTCCAGGAGAGAGAGGAGTTTTACTGCATCCAAGTAAGTGTTCACTCATTTGATAGTGAGGGTGCAATGTACTGCTTTGAGAGTTACTGAGTGTCTCCTGCTGGGACCATCGAGGCAGAGACCCCCCGGCCCCATGTGGATCAGTTTATGCATTGTCCATGGACTTGATGAAGTATCATCACACCTCAACACAATTGTGCATTCATGCAATTCTTGATTCCTCCATTCCTTGTAGTCCTGCCTTTTTGTTCCCTTCTGTCATAGGTGGCCCTTTCTTTGGCTACCACTAAATCAGAATCCTTAGTTAGGCAGTCCCTGTGTCTTGGATCCCAGTTTTTTAATCTATGAGTTGGATGAACAGGAGGGCGGGGGCAACTTACTTCCTCTAAGTTCTCTCTGGGTGTTTCTCAAGAGCTGAATTTCTAAACTGTAACAAAGCCATCTATTGGATTCCAAGAAGCCTGTGTGGTTGAACAATTGAAACAATCTCCTGAGTCTTATATACTAGGTAACTTTAAAAATTTATGGAAAGTGGAATTAAATCAAAATTAGTTGCAAGAAATTTTAAATTCATGCACATGAAAATCTTCCAAAAGTTCACAAAACTGTGTTATGAAAAAATGCATGGACTTTGAAATATTTTTGCACGCAAAATAAATGCATCTTATAATTCTATTTTCCACAAACTTGTTGAAGTACCCTCATGTAATCCAAACTCACGTCTCAAGTCTGTAGTTCTCACTTGTGACTGGCTTTCCCTGAAGGAGACACTTGGCAATGTCTGGAGACATTTTTTGATGACATAAACGCTCTGTTGTAGATGTTTAGTAGGTAGACCAGGGGTACTTGGCAGCTGCCTACAGGTGCATGTTACAGCATCCCCAACAAGGAATTATCCAGCTCTAAGTATCAGTGGTACCTAGGCTGACAAACTTTGCCTTTCCTTGTTCACACTTGACATCCCTCATCAAAGCCCCAGCCAACTTGACATATACCATCCATCAAATCACCTGCAATCTATGCCCACTTAGCTCAGCTGAGAGACAGCTAGAAATTGTTTCTAACCATCTGCATGAACTATCTGCATATTTTCTGGTTTGCATTTTGATGTCTCTTAATGTATGAACCACTTTCTATACTGTGACACATAGTTACCAAAGCTGTTTTTTTTTTTGGTTTTTTTGTGCTCCCTCACGCCACACCACTCTGAAGTGGGGGCGAGCAGGACATCTGTTTGGGCCTTTGCCTCTGGAGGAGGTCCTAAAAATGTCTCAGAAGGAGCTGAGTTGGAGACCAAAGAGGCGGCTACATGTGAAGGCCCCGGGCAGCCCTCTCAGCTCCCGAAAGATAAAGTGATGATGCTAAAAGAGGCAGCAAATATTCCCATCACATTTATATAGTACTCTTGTTTCATAAAGGGGGAAAAAACGAGACTAAGAGATGCTTAGCAGCATTGAGTTGGAGATTTCATGTAAAAAGTTTAGAGCTGGAGGGCCGTTGGTGAGTTGAACACAGTGAACCTGTCAGTTGAGGATGTTGAATCACTAAACTGGTTGGTTGGTTGGTTAGTGTTTTCGCCTCAGTGATGAAAAGTTCATGCCTTACTTATCCTGAGTTTGATTTGACAAGGTCTGTTTGTTGGTATATCAGGAAGGAAAACCAAAACAAGAAAACCAATCCTGGAATGATACAGATATACCTCATTTCCTCACCCATAATTCTAGTGAATTACAACTGTAAGAGGTGGGTGATACCACAAATTTGGTTTATACATGCTTTGGAGGGAGCATATGACATGAAAGAATGTTCTGGAGACACAAGTTTGGCAGAACAGTTAAGTCAGTGGTTACTATCCCTGTGTCCCATATTGGAGTGCCTGAGTTCAATTCCTAGCAGTGGCTCCCAGTGCCAATTGGTACACCCTGATGTTTCAAGGAGTTGGGTTCCTGCTACCCATATGGGGTACCTGGCTCAGTTTCCTAGCTCCATGGCTTTGGCCTGGCCATGGCTCAGGCCACCACAGACATTTGGGGATTTCGTCTGTACATGGAATCCGGCTCTATATCTCTGTCTTTGAATCTGTCCTTCCCTCTCTTTTTCTGTCTTCCTCTCTGCTGATTTTCAAAAAAGAACAAGAGATATTCTCTAAGGGACCAATATAAACATATTGGAATTTCAGCCTCTGTGACTTTTCAAAAACGGTTTTTAAGCTTTTCTAACAAGAAGTAGTATACTAAATCAAATTCTCTATGGAGAGCTTGTTGGATAAAATAATTGTAAAAATCTGAAGAGCCCTGGAAGGATACAGCTGACACAAATCATTCTAAAATCAGAACATAAGAGTGAGAATTAGTTTTATGGATTTCAGAGTAGACCACAATTTCAATAGATATGTCGGGAAATATTGATGTAGCTTCCCTTTGCTTTCATGGGGGAGGAACAAGAGGGAGTTTGGCCAGGAGTGTCAAAGCTCCTAGATGCTTGTGGAGATGAATAATTGGTGGTGATTCTAACTCATTCATTCCCAGAGACAAGTCAACCACTAAAGCCCTTGTACTTTCCTTTCCAATAAACTAGGGGCACCCAGTCCAACCAGCTGATTTAATGGGTACTGGCTCTCAACTAACGGTTTCTTTATGTGAGTTCTCTTAAGCAACATTTATTGGTAAAACTCCAGTTTAGAAGGTGTCCAAGCCAAACCCACATGATTTCCAAGTCAAATGTTTTATAAATGACATCTGTCCTGATCGGTTTGCACAAGCAAATGACTTGTCCCAACTGGTGACAGTGTGGAGTATTTGGGAGGGCTTTGTCCTCAAGGAATCTAATTGGAAGTGGCACATTTTCTTTAGTAAAGAAATGAGAAAGAAAAGAAGAGGAAGAGATGAAGTGAGATGAATAAGTGAAATTTGACTACTTGGTAGATGGACAGCATATGTCCATTAAAGCACTTGAGGGTGTTAGAGGCATAAAAAAGCCTTTAGAAAATCAGAAAAAGGAGAACAGCAGGGAGATAGCAAAGTCATCATGTAACCTTTGGGATCAGACTGGCCTTGACTTAAATTCCCACTTTGGCACATATCACCGCCTTGAAACTGTGGTTTCCTTACTTCCAGAACAGGTCTCGGGGTTTGAGCCTTATTGTGTTGGTGTATTAAATAGAAAAATGCATGGGAAATTCCTAGCATGTGTTTAGTCTGTTGTTGATGCCCATGGAACAGGAGCTGTTGCTGATGCTAAAGTTGTGAGGGACTACAGAAAGTTAATGGAAAATGGAAGTAGGGGTGAGCATTTGGCCTATTGGATAAGATGCTGGATAAGATACCCACATGTCATATCAGAGTGCTTGGGTTCAAACTCTAGGTTCTGACTCCTGACACCAGCTTCCTGCTAATGCAAGACCCTAGGAGACAACAAGAGATAGCTCAAGTCATTGAGTTCCTATCAGCCATGAGGAGCTGTAGATTCAGTTCCAAAATGCTAGCTTTGGCTGGTCCAGTTCAGGATGTTGTGAACATCTGTGGAACGAACCAGAGGATGAGAAGTCTCTCTCTCTTTGTGTCTCTGTCTGTGCCTCTAAAATAAGTCTTAAAAGGTTTATTTATTTATTCAAAATAAATAGAGAGGCAAGGAGAGAGGAACTGATTTTCCGTCTCCTGTTTCACTCCCCAAATGTCCATAACATCCAGGGCTGAATCAGGCGAAGGCAAGAGCTAGGAATGTGTCTGAAATTTCTGTTTGAGGGACAGGAAATCTAGTGCTTCAACCCTCATGTGCTGTTTCCCAAGTGCATTAGCAGGAAGCTAGATGAGAAGTGGAGCAGCCAGGACTCAAACCAACAATGTGATGTGGGATGCCGGTGTCCCAGATGGCACTTTAACCTGTGGTGCCAGAGTGCTAACCTCCAGAACAGGAGATTTTTAACATTCTTGAGAGACAAAAGGATGTCTCAGCCCTAGAAACAATTCTAACATTGTTGGGTATTCTTAAGAACTCAGAAAGGAGGGGCAAGCATTTGGTATTACAGTTGAGATGCCATTTGGGGACACTTGAATGCCTTGTCAGGGGATCTGGGTTGGAGTCCAGGCTCTGCTTCTGACTCCAGCTCCCTGCTAATCCAGATCCTGCGAGGCAGCAGATAATGCTTTAAATACTTGGATCTTTGCTGCTCAGGAGGGAGAGCCAGACTAAGTTCTGACTGTTAGATTTGCATGGGCCCCTCCCAGATTGTTGCTGTCATTTGGGAAGTGAACCAGCAGAAGTGAAACAGCAGCTGCATTCATCTGTGTGTGTGTGTGTGTGTGTGTGTGTGTGTGTGTGTATTTGTGCTGCCTGCCTCCCAAATGAGTTGAAAGAGAATTGTTGGTTTTGCCTGTATCATGCAAATTTATAAAATTACAAACATCAAAAATGTAGAGACCAGAATAGTCATCTTTTAGATTTAACAGTTGCTAGCTTTTCTCTTTATTTTTCTTTCTCTTTCTTTCTTTTTGGCTAGATGACCTTGAAACAGATGAAGGTCATTATTCTATCTTAACCTTAAGCACTTCATCATATATAGCCCTAAAATTATATAATCATAATATGACCAAAGCTAACAGAATGAATATTAATACCCCAATATTATCTAATACTGAATTTGTATTTAAATTCCTCAAATGTCCCCAAAAGTTCTTTCCTGGCTGATTTGTTCAAACCAGAATCCAGTCAAGGGCTTGGATGTTGTATTAGATCATTATATCTCCTGAGGCTCTTTTAATCAAGAACATTCCACGCTCACCACACCCCGCCCTGCTCATTTGTTTCAAGGCACTGACTGTTAATGAGAGCGCGTCTTTCTTCCTGTGGATAGTCTCACAGTCAAGATTTCCCTAATTCTATTCGGTGACAATTTCTTGGAAATTGTGCTCTAACTTGGGATTTTTTTTTTCTGACTCAATACCATTTTTAATCCGTTCATTCATGCACCCATTCATCAAAACAAATCAACCAGCAGTTACTGAACACTCACTCTGTACATTTCCTCTTTAAGCTTTTGTAAGAAGTAGTAGTATGCTAAATCAGTAGGATGCACTGAAAAAACTGTCTCCAGAGCCTGCCGTAAGGAACAGTGTCTTAGAGAAGGGGTTTTTCAGTGTTTCTCCTAAGACTTCCTTTGAAACATTAAGAACTCTAAAGTAATTTTCCATATAAAGGAAGTCTAGGAAAGAAAATTGTTTTGGATGGCAAAGTTTGAATCTCCATGGTGATGTTGTTACTATCACCACTAAGATCATTGGTTGCACCTTCATTGAGTTGGTTCTGAATTCCCCTACCAAACTTTCTAGGTAACTTGGGAAAGCAGGTCAGAGCAGTCAGATCCAAGCCTGGGGTCTTGCAGTGGTGACAGAGGTGGGATTCTAGCAAGTGGGTCTTGTTTCTGATCCCAGTATCTTTTCAGAAAACCACGATGGCCTTATTTCATGACTTGTTCAGTATTCACATTGATTAGTTGGTTTTGTGATGTCAAACGGCCAAATTGTGATAGTTTTTCTTGGTTTGTGTGTGGTACTGAATGACCACAGACAGGCCATGAAATCTTTTTTCAGATTTCCTTCTTTACTCATTTAGAAACCATAACCAATCCGTTGCAAAAGAAGAGTGTATCCGTTGAAAACCCGTAAAGCAAGGGATTAATACATTTCCTTTGTAAAGGGTTGGAGCAAATACTGTAGGCTTTGTGGGCCATATGGTGTCTGCCACAGCTACTCACGTCTGCTGGTGTAGCTGGAAAGTAGCAGGAGAGTACATGTATGAATGGGGGCAGCTGTGTTCAGTGAAACTTTATGAAAATGGAAGGCAGGCTGAATTTGTCTTGGCATATTGTAGTTTGCTAACTTCTGCCCAGAAACAGAGAAGATGAAGTGGTCACTGAGAAACAAAACTGATCTTAGGATATGTGGTCACCTTGCATGATGTTCATCTCTTAAAGAATTAACTAGTATCATTTTAAAAATCAGGCTGTTTCACTCAAGCAGCTTGCTGTTTCCAACACTGCGTGTTGGAGAAGAGGGAGGTCTGGGGTCTGGCCCTCTGTCCCGTGATGGGCAGGAGTCAGGCAGCTGCTCTTTGAAGGGGCCACGGCCCGGCCAGCAGGCCACAGGCCTCTCCTGTCTCCGTTGTTTTCCCTGAGCCTAAATGTTTGTTCCCTTCAATCTTCTGTAACCTGGCCCCGTGTTTTCATCGCTCTCATCTGCCTGGTTCCTGCCCTAATGGAGAATGTTAAGGGTGGACATTTGATGGATGGCAAAGGGTCTTTTCACAAACAATCCTTGCAAAGTAAAGGTGGAATGGCAAACCCTGGCCATAATTCTTGCTTGCTTTTTAAGCGCAGTGAGGTGTCCATTATCAGACAAAGAAGGTTAATTTGCATCCAGCATAACCTCTCTTGGAAGATGTAAGTGGTTCACCATTTGACACTGAATGGCGTGAACAAGACTGACTGTAGCCAAGAGTGCAAAGCATGTCCAAGGGCCTGGACATGTGTGTGGCCTCCAGCCACCATTTCCTTGGTATTGCTTCTTGCCACTTAAAAGCTCAGTCTCCTTATTGCTTAATCCTTGTCCATCCACCTGAGTATAACTGTGTTTTTATGATCTTTCTCTAAATTTAAATGACATCATTAAAGAAAGATTTTTTACTAGAAGGTATCTAATAATATCATTCATATTAAGAGAGACAAGACTTAAATCATTTCCTGTTGCCTCTGTCCAGGGATATTAATGTTTTAATTAAAAGGAAAAATGTGAAGTTTATTAGATGTGTAATTGTGGAATATGGGCCTCTGGAGAAAGGTTAGGGACCCATGGTGGGGGCACTGGGGCCTTTGAAAGTTTATAAGACCATCTGGTAAGCACCTAGTGCTAAAGTGGCTCTAAGTGGTTGTCTTAGCATAAACTTGGAGTCACATTTGATGCATATAGACCAATCCTTGTCAAGATGTTCCTTAGCCAGTGAGGAAATGGCCTTGATATAATGGTCCACAAAGTGGAGGGGTTGGGTCAGATTCAGTATGACAGACTCAAGGGAGCTGTGCTGCTTGCTGTGACCACCTGCTCCCAGGGTTCCTTGCAAGTCCTACCAGCTTCTCACACCTGCAGGCAGCAAGTGCCTATCCATCAGAGGCACCAGTCATGGTGAAGCCAATGGGATGTTCCCTTGCAACTCATGCAGAGGCCCTGTTTGCTTGTCCATTCCCTGAGTTCAAGGACTACATGTGTCGTCCAGCAGGCTAAGAAACACTGCCTGAACCGGACTCTGAAGATTAGCGGAATCTGAGCAGCACTTTGCTGTGAACAGAGTGGGGAGCGCTTGTCTCAGGTGTGTTCATGGGTAGTGAGGTGGCCCTGTCATTTGGTTGAGGTTATGTTCATGGGGAATAGGCTCTTAACACTGAACCTTTCTGATTCCACAGCCCAATCTCAAGAACTACACTAAAGCAGATCCAAAGGGCTAGTTGGTATCTGGAGTTAATTTCAGAGCTAATATGAACTGTTTGCAATAGCAGTCAGCTTGAGGGCCACACAAAAACCACACCTTTGTGTGTATGTGTTTTAAAATGTTGTTTATTTTCATGGGAAGGCATATATAAAGAGAGAAGGAGAGACAAAAATCTTCCAACTACTGATTCTCACCTCAAATGACCGGAACTGAGCCAGTCTGAAGCCAGGAGCTAGGAGCTTCTTCTGGGTCCCCCACGCAGGTGCAGGGTCCCAAGGCTTTGGGCTGTCCTCTACTGCTTTCCCAGGCCACAAGCAGGTTGCTTGTGAAATATAAATTGGAATAGCTGGAGTGACAGGCATGAATCAGAGCCTGTGTGGGATGCCTGTGCTTAAAGGTGGAGAATTAGCCAGTTGTGCCGATGTGCAGCTTCCTGTTTTTTGCTTTTAATATTTGTTTGAAAGACAGAGGGACAGCGGAAAAAAAGAGAGAAGAGAGAGTTCTTCCACGTGCTGCTTCACTGCCCCAAATGGCTGTAAAAACCTGGGCCAGGCCAAAACCAGGAGCCCCGAACTCCATCCAGGTATCTCCAGTGAGTAGCAGAGACCCAACTACTTGGACCATCATGTGCTGCCTTCCCAGGGTGTGTGTTGGCAGGAAGCTGAACGGGAAGCAGAGGGGCCAGAACTCAAATCAGCACTCCAGTTAGCACCATGTTGCTAGATGTGGCTGCTGGGGGTTTGATGCTTAGAACTGTGTCAGGGAATCTCTGCCACTCACAGACTCCAGGGGGAGCAGTGGGGAACAAGGGGAATCCAGGAGCTGGTGAGTCCCAAGCGAAACCTGCCTCCTGCCCCCTCTGTTGGACCTCCTGTGTGTGCATCTCTTGCTCCTCAGAGTCCCTCATGACTGACAGGCTTTCAGATGTTTGATACAGTTCAAGGTCTCCAGAAAGTATTTAAAAATAGACCTTCCCAGGTTTGTCAAGATTTTTCATGCTCTCTGATCCCAAAGATGGTCAGACTCTCGGGCTGTCGGTGAAAGCCCTATGAAAATCCCATCTGATGCAGAGAAATATCCAAGAGTCCCAGCGACCCACAAGGCATTGCTAACTTTGCCTCACCCTTTACTAACTGCTCTCTCTTACTCCCATTATCCCACCCTCTTAGCTGGACTTCACCCACAGAGAAGGCCTCGGGGTCCATGTCCTGCTGTTCTCTCTGCCTAGAACATTCTTTCCTCAGGTTTTATCATGGCCTAGTTCCTTGGCTTCTCCAATGAGGCTTTTCTGGCCATTTCAACTGCATTCTCTCCTGCCTCTACCTATGTTTTCTTTCCATCAGGACTGAATCATAATATACATTTTGCTTGTTTTATGCATTCCTTGGCATTCCCACTCCAATATGGTTTTTGTCAGTGCAGATTTTGTTAGTAGTTCAGTGCTCTTTGAGGATATTTCAGAAAGTTTGTGGGAACATGCAATCAGAAAATAATACATATTTTCATTGAATGCTCTGAAGATTCCTCGTTTTTCTAACAGGTAGGATCCTCATAGGACCTGATACATAATTGGAGGTAAATAAATATTTTCAGAATGAGTGGATGATTTCTCATCCATCAAGATCTTTCTCATTGATTTTTATGAACTTTTTTGTAGTCACAAACAATAAAAACCAAATTTGTGCTACTTTGAAACGGGGGTTCGCAGACTCCTATAACTAAACCACAATTAGTACAAACTGCCCTCAAGTTTTCTCCTATTGCGTCTAGGCATTGTACATGGAGTTTGGAGCGTGTCTCAAGCAGCTCTGAACTGAAGCCCTCATAGTTTTTATTTGGAGGAACAAAGGGCTCAGCTCCTTAGTTCAAATTCAGTAAGGCGGCCAGCAATGTGGTGCAGCAGCTTAAGCCCCAGCTTATAACACAGCTTCCCTTGTCAGTGTGTCCGGGATCAAATCCCACCTCTGCCTGCTAATGTTGCACCTGGGAAGCCACAGGTGGTGACTTGTGTCCCTGCACACAGGTGGGAGACTCAGATGGAGTTCCCAGATTCTGACTTTGCAGATAATTAGGTACTGAAACAATGAATCAAAAATCTCTTTTCTCTCTCTCTACCTTCCAAAGAAAGACATAAACATTTTAAAAAGTCAGTAGGAATAAGGTTTCTGTAACTTGGCTCAGTCTGAAGACCACATGTTCTGTCAGATCAATGCCTACAAGCAGTGATGGATTGAAGAATGAAAATGATTCCATCCTGCAGATGAAGACTGGTTAACAGGAGAATGGAAGAAAGGGAATATGCAGATGCAGTGCTTGGGAACTGAGAGCCACCCCTTCCCATTGGTGTCTGCCGTAATCACTGCCTTTACTATTGTTGAGCTAGCTTACCTCCCTCCTGGGGCAACTCAACATACCCTTCTGTTTTTATGACCTTCCAAGTGGTGTGCACACTCAGGGCCCGAATGATATAATGCATTACCATGGACAAGAAACCCTTCTGTGCTCTATATTCCTTCTTGTGCTCTGACACTGTGGTTTTTAATGCTCACATTGGTATAATGATATGACTGTCCATGTTCATGCTTTAGTATAGTCGTTCATGTATATGAACTTGTCATTTATAAATGAGCAAAAATACACATATTTCTATAGGAAAGTCAGGTATATAGAGAGGAGGAGAGACAGAGAGGAAGAGCTTCATCTGTTGATTCACTCCCCAAGTAGCTGCAATGGCTGGAGCTGAGCCAATCTGAAACCAGGAGCCTGGAGCCTCTTCCATGCAAGTGAAGGGTCCCAAGGCTTTGGGCTGTCTTCGACTGCTTTCCCAGGCCACAAGCAGGGAGCTGGATTAGAACTAGTGCCCATATGGGACCAAGGTGAGGACCTTAACCATTAGGCTACTACACCAGGCTGCAAAAATACACCTAGTTATGTAGGATCAGTTGAGTGTCAGCTGTCGGTGGTCACAAAAGCTTAGAACATGAGTTTAAAGGGGGCTCAAGATCATAATACCTTTATATATTATGATCTATGATATATATGATATATATATATATACACCAAAATTTTGGTTTATATATATAACATAGGTATGTGATATATGTATATGTAAGATTATTTATTTAAAAGGCAAACAACAGCGAAAAAGAGAGATAGAGATTTCCCATTTACTGATTTGTTCTCCCAAATAGCTGTAACATCCAGGGCTGAACCTGGCTGCATCCAGGGGTCCCGAGCTCTGCCTTGTTCTCCCATGTGGGTGTCAGGGGCCACACACTCGGCCCATTGTCTACTGCCTTCCCAGGTTCATTAGCAGGGAACTGGATTTGAGGTGGAGCAGCCGGGACTCAAACAAGCACTCTGGATATGGGCTGTTGGAATCATAAGCTGTGACAGTTGTAACTAGGACACAATACCAGCCTCCACAATGTCCTTGCTAAAAAATGGAAACTTACCGTCTTTACAAAGACTCTCATCTCTCTTAAGAAGATCCAATGACTGTATCTCCAAGGATCTTTTGACAGTTGTCCATCTCTGGAGTGAGGTGTGATCCAAGCCCCTGTTGCCACATGTGGGGAAATAGCTGCAGTGTAGCACTTGGACTTCCTGGAGAGCATTCTTTTTTGATTTTTTTGGAAACTTTGACTGACACCTTTAAAAACAAAGGCTTTCCAGGTTAAGCCATGTCTCTCCTACTTGAAACAAACAAACAAACAAAAAAACCCATTTTTAACAAAGACATATATAATAATAATGAAGTAAAAGAAAAATTGTGGGCAAGGAGAAGAACTGATTAAAAAGAGGGGGGAAAAGGGAACAGCTAATGAAAGCCCAAAGCAGAAAGCAAGAAATTATTCTGGAAGGACAGCACATATGGTTAGAGGACTAACCCATATTCAAGTCAAGAATATATTCTAAATTATTGAAATCTGAATGACTCTCATATTCTATTAAAGAGGAAAAATGGTATGAAAATAAATATTAAAAGGAGTCAAGATCTGGGGCATTAATCTTGCCTGAATATTATTAGCTTCCCCCAGTCTGTGTGTTTCTGTCCTTCTATGAGCCCTGATATAGCACTGTGGCGCTCTGCACAGAGTCAGTCTCCCCCAGCCCCAAGGACTTCATAATGAACTGGTTAAAAAAAGAAGAAGAAGGGGGGAAGTGGGGAAAGAGGCATATGTGATTGAAGCTGTCACTCCCAGATGCTGGGAGGGTGTGGTGAAGCTCCAAGGCCCAGGGGATGTTTTCCTAAGTTGTTTTCAGTTATTCTAACTCCATTTCCACAAGCAGGATTGGAACACCACTCAGGGCTATGCACTGTATCCGGCGTTGGGAACAGATGAGATTGCAGGGTTGTGCTCCGGCAGCTGACCGTGGAATGTGGGCTGGGATGCGAGCCCATAAGGAGCTTGGAGGATGGATAGGAGCCTGAGCACTGTCTCTAGGAACCTGGGGAGATTCGAACGTTCCACCTGGAGCTCGGGAGATATAAACAATGTTTTCAAATGAAGAAAGCAATGGTAAGAGGGGGAAGCAGTTGTGGGAATGTTCTTATAGGAGGAGAGGAGAAAGTTTGGGCTCTTATCTGGAGGGTGATGGTGACAAAGGCGTAGGAGGGCTTTGCTTTGTGTGAAGGCTGGCATACATAGATCTTGTGAAAATTTCAACAACAGAGGCTGGTGTGAGGAAGCATCTGATTAGGCCTCCAGCTGAGGCGCTGGCCACCCAGGTGAGAGCCGGTTTGAGTCCTGGCTGTTCCACTTCGGATCCAGCCCCCTGCTATTGCGTTGAGAGGAAGGTAGCAGAAGATGGGCAAGTGCTTGGGCCCCGCCAGGCACATGGGAGACCCAGATGGAGTTTGAGCCTCCTGCCTTCTGCTCGGCTCAGTCTGTTTGTTGCAACCACTTGTGGAATGAGCCAGGGGACGGGGAGCTCTCTCTCTTTTTATCTGTCTCTCCAATTCTGCCTTTCAAATAAATAAATCTTTAAAAAAAAAAAAATAAAAAGGGGGGGGGAAATAAAGGACAATTTGGAACTAGGAAAACCATAAAGGAAGCTAGGAAAACCCAGATGGGGTGGGGGTGGGGTCCCAGCACCATAGCCTAGCAGCTGAAGTCCTCATTTTGCACACGCCAGGATCCTATATGGGCATATCCCGGCAGTCCTGCTTCTCATCCAGCTCCCTGCTTGTGGCTTTGGAAAGCAGTCGAAGATGGCCCAAAGCCTTGGAACCTTGCACCCACGTGAGAGACTTGGAAGAGAATCCTAGCTCCTGGCTTCAAATCAGCTCAGTTGCTGTTGCAACCGCTTAGGGAGTGAACCAGCAGATGGAAGATCTTTCTTTCGGTCTCTCCCTCTCTGTGCAAATCTGCCAATTCCCCTCCCCCCCCCCGCCCAAAAAAAATCTTTAAAAAGAAAAATCCAGACTGGAATGTGTAAAGTATGGACTAAAGAAATCCTGTTGGGATTAACAAGGAGAGAACCAGTCCCAGAGACGTTTCAGGTTCTATAATTGTCAAAATATCGGCCAGGGCGGTAGGAATGAAGCAGTGCTGAAAACGGCTGTGCTGTGCTCATGCTTGCAGAATGCAGGAGGAGAGGGCGAGGCTGCCTTTGGTCTCTGGTGTCAGGGATTGCTGTTATTAAAAAGACGATGAGTGTTGTGGCTCAGTGTTAAGCCAACACAGGCACACATGCGTTCCACATTGGAGCGACTGGGTTTGGATCTCACTTCCTTCCCATCCAGCTTCATGCTTACCTGGGAGGCAACAAATGATGGCCCGGGTACTTGGGCTCCTGCCATTCAGAGGGGAGACCTGGATGGAGTTCCAGAATTCTGCTTTTGGCTTGACCCAGCCACATCCGTTGCAGGCAGTTGAGGAAGTAAGCTGGCCAGTAGAAAATCTTCCTCTCTCCCCTTCTCTCTCTGTCGCTCTGTCTTGCAAGTGAATCGGAATTGTTAAAGACGATGGGCTTGTTTTATTCATTATTGAAACTCAATGCAGCATGAATTTGACTTGATGGGCGTAGAGTTCTGTGATACTGACGTGCATAGATCCATGGAAGCAACACTACAATTGGAATCCTCAAGAGTTCCATTGCTCAAAGCACTCTGTCCCTCACTCCCATCTCCTGGTAACTAATGAGCTCATCTCAATCCCCATAATTCTACCTTTTCCAATATGTCACTCAGATAAGATCATCCATTGTGTAACCCTTCGAGATTGGCTGCCTTCGCTCTGCTGAATGCCCTTCGGAGTCTGCCCGGTTGCATCTATGAGTAGTTCTTTGTCACTGCTGAGTGGTGTTCCATGCTATGGATGTCTCATAGGTAGTTCATCCATTCACTGTTGAATGACATTTGGGCTGTTGCCTGTTTAGGCAATTATGCATCAGCTGTTAAAACATTTTTTCTTTCACAAAGCACAGGTATGTTTCATTTCTTTTTTCAAAAAATTGAAATTGAATTTCACGGCAAATGATTTAACAATTTTTAAGAGAAAAGCTCAGTAGCATTATGTTAAAAAATTTTTGTGTAGATGTTTTGAAAAGACCGATTTACTTGTTTGAGAGGTAGAGTTGCATAAAATGAAGAAGAAAGAAAAAAAAGAGGAAAGAAATCTTCCATCCGTGGATTTATTCCCCGTGTGGATGCAGCAGCCGAGTCTGGGCCAGGTCAAAAGCAGGGGCCTGAAGTTCCGTCTGAGTTCGCCATGTGCACTCAAGGACACTGGCCTTCTGGCATCTTCCCAGGTGCAGGGGAAGCTGGGAGCTGGCTCAGGGAGCTGGATCAGCCATGGAGCAGCTGCGGCTGGAATCAGCATTCACATGGATGCCAGTGCTGCAGGCATGGCCTAACTGCTTTGCCACAACACCGGCCCTGGTGCCCCTTTCTTTACCAAGAATCATTTAATAGGAATGTGATTGTTGAGTCCTATCAGTAGAGCATAATCTCTAAATTTGTACCAAGTCAGCAAAGTGTGTTCCAGGATCTACATCCAACTGTCATGGAACGAGATTCCTGCTGCTCTGCATTCTTGGCAGTACGTGGTCTTGACAGTTTTCGAGTTCGTTCTAATGGCCATGTCACGGCATAGCTCTATAGCTCTAATATCCGTTTCTCTAACGGCAAATGATGTTGAACAGCTTGTGGTATTCTCTTTTGTCATCCATATATTTTTAGCTTGAAGCGTGAGTTCAACTATTTGCTTGTTTTGAAAGTGGTTTGCTTTCCTTTTTTTGATTTTTTTTTAGAGTTGTTTATAACTTTTGGATACAAGCTCATCAAATGAATTCCAAATTGTTTTTTTTTTTTTTTTTGGTTATTAGCTCTCTCTCTCTTTCTCTCTCTCTCTCTTTCTCTCTCTCTCTCTCTCTCTCCCCTCCCCCGAGATTTGTTTATTTGCTTGAAAGGTAGAGTTACAGAGCCAGAAGTCTTCCATCCGCTGGTTCACTCTCCAAATTGCTGCAACAACACTGAATTTAGCTGAAACCAGGAGCCAGAAGCTTCTTCTGGGTCTCCCAAATAGGTGGCAGGGCCCCAAAGGTTGGGCCATCATTTGCTGCTTTCCCAGGTCTTTAGGAGGAAGCTGCATTGGAAGTACAGCAGCTGAGACTTGAACTGGAGCCCATTAATGGGAAGCTGGCACCGCAGATGGCATCTTTACTCACTACACCGTAACGGTGGCCCCTTATATCTCTCCTGCACAAAAACAAGTTTTAACTTTTAACGTTCAGTATATCAATTTTTCTTACATGAATTGGATTAAAGATGTCACATACAAGGCCACAAGATTTTTCTCATCTCTATTTTTCTGAAAGTTCTATAGTTTAGGGGTGAATATTTAACTTGATAATTAAGATTTTATAGCAAAGTATTACTGCATCTATTTTTAGGGGTGTTACTAGTGAGGTTTTTTGTTTTTTTTTTTTTTTTAGGATTTTGAATTCCATTGTGCATGACTAGTTAACAGAAACACAATGGATTTTTTTGTTTGTTTGCTGCACTTGGTCTTGGGATCATACTAAGCTCACTTATTCATGCTAAGAGCTTTTCCTGTTTTGTAAATTTCTTGGGATGTTCTTCATTGGCTATCATGCTGTCTGCAAACAGGCGCAGACCATTCCTTCCTTTCTAATCTAGATGTCTTTTCATTCTGCCATTCCTAACTACACTGTGCAGGACTTCCAGGATGATAGGCAGTAACTGTGGTAAAAAGGACATCCTTCTTCAAAACCTTGCGGATCGTTCGATCTTTCTATTACACATGCTGATCTCACTGAGTTTCATTTTTGTCCGCTCCCAGTTTGCTGAAGCTTTTCTTACTGTAAATGGATGCTGCAACTTATCACCTGCTTTTGCATTGATTATACGATCAAGAAGTGTTTCTTCTATGGATCTTTGACACAGTGATGATGTTGTTGATTGCATTCCTGGGATAAACTCTGCTTAAATCCTACTTAGTTGTCTTATGTTGTTCTCTTCATCCGTTTTAGATTGGACTTACTGATATTTTGTTGAGGATTTTTGTGACTATATTCATCAGGGATATTTTGTGTAATATTTGATTTTAACATCAGGGTAATGATAGCCTCATGAGAGAAGTGGGAAAGCGTTCCTTCATCTTCTAATTTCTGGAAAAGATTGTTTAGAATTGGTTTAGTTAAAATTTGCCAGTGAAATCATCTGAGACTAACAGAGATTTTTTGTTTGTTTGTCCTGGCTTTTTAAAAATTGTTCTGTAGGAAAGATTTTTGATTATGGATTTCAGCATTAAAAAGAAATGAAAGATGATTTAAGCTAATCCTTCCTGGGTGAATTTTGTTAGTTTTTAGCTTTTGAGACATTTGTCCCCCCCTTTTTTTAAAGATTTATTTTTCTATTTTTTTAAAGATGTATTTATTTTTATTGGAAAGTCAGATATACAGAGAGGAGAGACAGAGAGGAAGATCTTCCGTCCGATGATTCATTCCCCAAGTGAGCTGCAACGGCCGGTGCTGTGCCAATCCAAAGCCAGGATCCAGGAACCTCTTCCAGATCTCCCACACGGGTGCAGGGATCCAAGGCTTTGGGCCATCCTCTACTGCTTTCCCAGGCCACAGGCAGGGAGCTGGATGGGAAGTGGAGCTGCTGGGATTAGAACCGGCGCCCATATGGGATCCTAGTGCATTCAAGGCGAGGACTCTAGCTGCTAGGTCACATCGCCAGGCCCGATTTATTTATTTACTTACTTACTTACTTATTTATTTATTATTTTTATTGGAAAGTCAGATATACAGTGAGGAGGAGATACAGAGAAAAAGATCTTCCATCCGATGATTCACTCTCCAAGTGACCGCCATGGCCAGTGCTATGCTGATTTGAAGCTGGGACCCAGCAACTTCTTCGAGGTCTCCCACACGGGTGCAAGGTCCCAAGGCTTTGGGCCATCCTCAACTGCTTTCCCAGGCCACAAGCAGGGAGCTGGATGGGGAGTGGAGCTGCCGGGATTAGAACAGGGGCCCATATGGGATACCGGCATGTTCTAGGTGATGACTTAAGCCATGCTGCCAGCCCCATTTGTCGCTTTTATTACTAACTTTTTTCATGTATGTGCAAATAATGTTTCTACCATTTCTTGTTATCATTGAAACATCTGTGAAGTTTGTAATGATTGTTTCTCTTTTCACTCCTAAGGCTAGGGAGCTGGTATTGTGTTGTGGTGGATCAGCCTGCCACCTACAATGCAATGGAAGCCTATTTAAGTCCCAGATGCTCCAATGAAGGCTTTCAAATAGACGTAAATAAATCTTAAAAAGAAATACTTCATTCCCGATGTTCATCATTTGTGTTCTTTCTGTTTTTGTTGTCTGTGTATCTATGTTATTGATCTTTTTTAAAAAAGATTTCTCTTTTCATTGACTTTTTGTGTTATTTAAAATTTTTCAATTTCATGAATGATTTTGTCTCTCAGTTCTGTTTTCTTCTCACTCTGGGATTGTTTGTTCTTCTTTGGGTTCCTTAGGTTGGATACTCACATGGTGAGTTGAGACTTTTCTTTTTAATCACTATTTAGTGCTGTACACTTCTATCAAACCACTGATGAAGCTTAGTACCACACACATCAATGTGCCTGTCATATGTTATTCACTCCAAATGCTTTCTGATTTCCCCCACAACACCGTTATAATAAAGTTTGATACTTTTTTCTGATTATCTGCATTAGTTCTGGGTTGGCTCTGATTGATTTTTCTGCTTATTGTAGATCTTATTTTCCTCTTTCTTTCAGTATCTGGTAATTTTTGGTAGAAAGCCAGCCATTGCATATTTTTTCCTAGGTGGATGATGGATATTTTTATATTTCTGTAAATATTTGCATGCTCTATTCTGGGACAAGGTTATGAAACTCTGAAAGAATTTGTTCCCTGTAAATCTGGTTTTTAATCCTTGCTTGGTGAAACTCGATTAGCATCTTATCTAGTGCTAATTATTGCTCCTTCTTGAAGGAAAACTGCTCTGCCTGATGGAGAGGCTTTCCACTCTGGCCACAGGGATCCTCCAATCCTTGTAGTTATATGTGAGCTGCGGGGATTGGTCCATTTTTGTGGGTGTTCCTCCTGCCCCGAAGCCTTGGGTAGTTTCCTACAGTGTGTGATCAGTTCTATTGTGAATAATCAAGGGATCTCTTCAAATTCCTGAAGGAACTCTCCTCTCTGGAACTCTGCCTTGCAAATTTGAACCATGGGGACCTTCCTGGGCTCTCATCTTGCTGACTCCCACTTCTGTATGCTCCATTTGCGGAGCCCGCCAAGTTCTGTCTCAACCTCCTCTTCCTACTGTCAGTAGCCAAGAATGCTCGTGTTTTTCCCAAGAGAGTGACGTTCAACTCATCTGGGTGATTTGGGTAATGATAAGATACAGCTTACTGTCAAGGAGTCATTCTCTGACATGAATGGATGGCAAGGGTCAACTGAATGCAAGAACACAAGATGTAGTAGATGAGCTCGCGGACAAGGATTTTTGCAGCTGTCAGGATGTGTGAGGGAAAGAGAGTCAGATTCTAACACTTTCGATAAAGTAGGAAGAATGACATCATCCACATTGCGAGTGTGCTCCTGTATCATAATATTTGAGGCTGGTACTTCATAAAGGAGTTTATTTAATGCACTGTTCTAGTGCCTAGAAAGCCCAACCAGCAGGTTCTTCATCCTGTTTTGGGCTCCCAGCTGTCACTCCACAGAGGAGAAACAGAAAGGGAGCCAGCCGCTCCATGCAAACTAGCAGAGGACCAGAAAGGGGGAACTCTTGGGAACTGCTTCCTTCTCATCAGACTTGACCCATTCCCACAAGGCAAAACCAATCTATTCCTGAGCTAGAGTCCCCTTGATGAATGCCCTTCCTCTCATCCCCACCTCTTAGAGAGTCTACCATCTTGACATGGACACATTGAACACCAGGTTTCTAACACATGAACCTCTGGAGGACAAATCACAGCTGGATCACAGCAGTTAGCATTATTGTCATCATGGCTGCTTAATGGAGCTCCTCTTCTGAAGTAGGCGTTCCTTATGTGCTGTCATGTATAATCCTGGTGATAGCCAGGAGGAAGCCCTTCCCAGATTTCCTGCTGAAGGAGGCATCGCTGACTCACAGTCCCACCTGCTGCAGTATGAGAATTCCCCATGGAGTTCACACCAAGGCCACTCTTCTCATAGCCTTCTCCCCACTGATGATAATAGCCAAGATGACAGGGACGGTGATGGGAGGCTGTTAGCAGGAGACACAGTGGCTCGGGGACTCTTCACTGGCCTTACCGAATCCTTGCTGGAACTGCATCACAGCCTAAGGCTTTGCCTGCTCAAATCCCTTCTTGCCCTCTACCCCACAGCAGTCAAACCAGCTTTCTGGGCAGATGCTCTTTTAGTCTCCACCAGCTCGTCACAAATCTGTCCATGGATTCTGCTCTTGCTGTCTGCTTCTCAAAGACCTTGACCTAGCATGATTGTCCAGGCAGGAGTAGTCCTGTTACATCCACTACAGAGATATGATCTGGGGAGACTGGATATTGGTAAAGATGTTATATGCTTTGATGTGATAGAAAAAATATTTATTTATAAAAATTTGTTTATTTTACTGGAAAGTCAGGTATACGGAGAGACAGAGAGATCTTCCATTTGCTGGTTCACTCCTCCAGTGGCTACAACAGGAGCCAGGAGCTTCTTCCAGATCTCCCATGCAGGTGCAAGGTTCCAAGACTTTGGGTCATCCTTGACTGTTTTCCCAGACCACAACAAGTAGGGAGTTGGATGAGAAGTGGAGCAGCTGGGATACACATTGGCACCCATATGGGATCCTGGCAGATGCAAGGCAAGATTTAATCACTAGGCTATCATGCCAGGCCCGGAAAAAAAAAATCCTTATTAACTGAGACTATTCACAAAGGTGAGAATTTGGTTCTTTACACCTGTAGCAGTCAGCATGTAAGGTCAGGGACAGTACCACTGGGGTGAATTACCAAATGTGGTTGTATGAAGGACTCTAAAGAAAGCAGAGAAGAGCTCATGAAGTTTGTGGGAGCGTGAAGTGGCAGAAAAGTGGCAGGAAGAGCCCTCTTAGCAAGTGAGACACCCAGAACAATACTGGGGAAATCCCAGCTGTTTGGTGACTAGACATAACATTTGGGCCATCATAGACTTGTACTTTTCATCACAGACCTTTGGTGCCTTGTAGACACAGTTAAGATGTTCTCAGTGAAAATGATCTAGCACTGCTGTCATTTCTTGCTGTGTTGCCTCAAGCTTGACATTCGCAAAATCCATATTCTTTAAGCAGTTTTCAATACCCGTTTCCTTTGTGTTAGCAAGGTAATTATTTTACTTTAAGATGACTTGATTTTAGCAAAGCTTATTTCCTGAGAAAATTCGATGTAAAATGTGCTGTTTTGCATCCATATGTCTTGGAGTCTTCCAGGCAGACAGAAGGGGCATCCTTGGAATCTCTTTCACTCTCCTTTAATAAAAGTTACAGAAGTTCACCCATCAGGGGTAGAGCTGACTTAGGGAGAAATTACATTTGTTTCACTAAAGAAGTCCACATGTTTTATTTAAATATCAAACTTCCTGGAAAACTTGATGTGGGTGGTTTTCTTTGTGTGCGTATATGTGTGTTTGTTTGTTGTTGTGAATAAACAGGAAGCTTTTGCAATTATACACTGCAAGGATGTAAATCCAGGTTTCTTCCAGTTTCTTTTTGGGTGGGTTTCATTTGGTTAATTTTACTTTTTCCTTCCTTACAAGAGTCCCATATTAATTACCCAGCTCGTTTTTGTTGTTGTTATTGTTGTTGCTAAGGGTTTCTGAAGTGGTACCCCACACACATAATGCTATGACAATGGAATTTCAGCTTTTTGGTTGACTGCTTACAAAGAGGTTTTAGTTGGGTAGGAATGCAGGAGCTTGGCTTTTCTTAACATAGAAGAGTATCGCTAGTTTTTTTTTTTTTCTGTCTTCAAAGAAATTACTTGTGGGAAAATAGCTCAGAGTATCTTATTAATGATTTTCCCTTTGGACTTTTGTTTATTTCCCAGTCCCATCCTTCAGATCTTTGTAACTAAAAGCAAGCTTCAGTTCCTTGTCTTGGTTCTAGTGGTTAAAATATTTGTCTGTATGTGACTTTGTTTAGTAAAGTTTGTGCGATTCCTTTTCTTCCCCCCCCCCTTATTCCCCAGTGATTTCAGTTTGCTAAACATTGCATAATTTTTTTAAAATGTAGTAGATTGTTTTTTGGCCTCCTTCAAGTTTATAGTCATTGCTGTTATCCACTTCAGTCACTCAGACTATTTTATGGAACCAGTTCAATCCCCCGAAGTTGTTTGTTCTTGGCTTTGACCCTGGGTAGAGGTGTGCTGTGATTTTCACAAACTTTGATGTTTTCTGTCTCATGCAGGTGGGGACCTGGGGGTTTTCAGTAGTGTCTCTGCAACCAGGGAAAACCATGTGTGGAATAAAACCGTTGCAGTAGACTGCTTAGTCCTTCATTCTCTTTGATGTGCACCATGGCGCCAGTGGCTCTTGGCTGAGAATTGAGGCTGTTCATGGTTGGGGAGGACTAGGAACCTAGAGGTTGGCTCTTAGAAAGACTTTAAACACAGATCATCTAGACCAAGGATGGCAAAGGTGTGGCATGAACATAACTCTTCCCTCCCATCCCCACAGCAGACATCAATAAACGATCATGGTTTTCTTTGCGTTGAGCCATTCGGGGCCACGTGATCTTTTGCCTCACTATCTCAGGCTTCTGCTGAAGTCCCCATGGAGCTTACGTATGAGATGGAATGTCTGGCACTGTCGATCGTGACAAAACTCTTCAAAGACGTGGAGACCGCATGTTAGTGTTGAGAGGGAAGAGTCAGGAATGAAAGGCTGTGAAGTTGATTTAGACTTAAGCCATTTAGCTAGTTATCCGTGCTGAATTGATGAATCCCCATGGTCTGTTTCCTCATCAGGAAAGTGATAACAGAGACCGCTTCTGTGGGAAGCATTCAACACAGCATGTTGCATCCGTGAGAAATTGGTGTGAACCGTCGTGGTCCCCGTTGTTGTTAGGGAGAGTGCCTTGCTTATGATCACAGAGTTAGCTAGGACTAGGCAGGACTTCTTAGCGTCTGCCCTACTGACGTTTCAAATGGACTGAGAACTCTGTTCTGTGCCAGGCAGTGTCCTGTGCTCTTCGGGGGGTGTTTTACAGCTTCTCTGGCCTCTTACCTACAGCTGCTAGTAACACATTTGCTTTCTTCCGACTCGTAAAATTTGTTTCCAGATATTGACATGTGTCCCTGAGGAGTAAAATTGGCAATCCTTTCTTTTTTTTTTTTTTAATAAAAACTATTAACATATTTCCACCCAAACCCACCGTCAGGGTATGCTTATTCTGTTGGTTCAGCAGTGGATTGGAGAAAGTTTTTTAAAACCTGACAGGTGGTGTTGGTGTCACTGCCTTCATCCAGGCTACAACTTTTTGTGTGTACCAACCTGTGGGCAGTTCTGAGTAATAGATTATTAGCTCTTGTAATAAAAATTAAAATAGAGTCAAGGAAAAATGCTCACAACATAATACTCAGTAATCATAGCTGCCTTCCAAATTAGATAATAATGATACGTTTGAGATCACTGATTTGGGTACCTGCCATCTCACAGACACTAGACTATGAACTTTAGGGTCCCTATGCTATTTAATTCTTCCAACAATGGACAAGGTAAGAAACCTTCCCATTTTACAGATGATGGAAATGAGGCACAGCATTTTTTTTTGCCCAAGGTCCCACAGTCAGTGAATAATAGAACAAGATGTCTTTCCCACCTGTGCTGTGTATACTGCACACAAACTCACATGCTAAGGAACAGTCTGGAAGGATATACACTTACATACTTTCTTTTTTGGCCAGAGAGAAATATGGGTGATTGTTACTCATTAAGCTTACCGTTTTCCAAATTTTCTGCTTTGAGTAGTTATTATTTTTGGTTGAGTATTTAAAAAGACAAAGTATAATTATATATTCCTGTAACTTTTCTACAACAAGTGATTAATCATGTTTACAATAGTTCACCTCCTCATCTCGCCTGTGACTGGTTGAAAAGCAACAGGAATTATATTTTAATTTCTCATGTTAGATAGCAGAGTGGAAACCTACAGTTCCGTCCTGTAACACATTATGAGTTCGCAGTGGGAGTTGTGCACATTTGCAAGCTGGTTTATACCATATAAGGATGTTCTGTAAGTAACTATATAGAAATCTTAAATAAACATACTGTATGTTATAGATTGCCCAGAATGTAGTCCCTCAAGATTTCCTGCTTTAAGAAATGCTACACTTATTTTGGTGATGCTCCGAGGGAAGCGTTTTCTTGTGGAGCTCACCTTTGATTGTTGCCTACAACGCTCCTTTCTGAACCAGACAAGAAAACCAAGCTTTGTTATTGCAGGAAAACATTAGGAATTACCTGCCTGGTTGCCCTCCAAGACATGCTCTGAATTTGTATTTGGTCATTTTCAAAAATCAAACTGAGCCACATGGACAGAATTCCACACACGAGGCAATACTTTTAACCACTGTCTTAATTTTCTCATGGAAATTTCAAAGGGGGAGATCCAGCTGTGGTTTGATGAATGGAATCATTGTTGAAATAAATACGGAGACTCACACAGCAACTACTTTCAAAGGCACTGCACTCGTTTGAAAACATAAATTCAGGTGCGTGTGTGTGTGTGTGTGTGTGTGTGTGTGTGTGTGTGTGTGTGTGTTCATTTGCATTACTTGATAGTTACGCACCACGTATTTCAATTCTGAGTACGATATTCGCCTGGCTTTATTCCCTATGGCGTATGTTTCCAATTTTGAATAACTCTGAAAGATCTCCTGTGTAGCTGCTCACATAATTAAAAGGTCGTGGTGATTGGAGGCCAGGTGAAGCTCTAAGTCTAAAATAACATATGTGAATACATATGCTGAGCCAGGAGACATCTCTTTGTCCGTTCCTCTGGTTCTGGCCGTGGAGTTGCCGTGTGAGATGAGACACAGATGGAGGCCCAGGTGGGTAAAGATCCTAAGTGTGGCTCTGGTAGTCTGCTCCCTCAGGAATCCGCCTACATCTCTTGGTGGCCTCCGTGAATGCCTACACAGCACAGCCGCACTGTTGTCAGTGGGACTCCTGAAGAGGGAACTTTCCTTCTCATTTATTTTTTTAAGATTTATTTATTTTTATTGGAAAGTCAGATATACAAAGAGGAAGAGAGGCAAAGAGGAAGATCTTCTGTCTGTTGATTCACTCCACAAGCATCCACAATGGCCAGAGCTGCACTGATCTGAAACCAGGAGCCAGGAACCTCTTCTAAGTCACCTACATAGGCCCATCTTCTCATTTTTTAGTTGGGCGTCATTATTTTATGTAGAAGAATTGAAGGCTAAATTCAGACAAAGTCGCTTGCAAGGCCAGTATCCCATATGGGAGCACCAATAAAGTCTGGCCCCTCTACTTCCAATCTAGCTTCCTTCCAGTGCACATGGGAAGGCAGCGGATAATCGCCTAAGTACTTGGATCCCTGCAACCCATGTAGAATAGAGTTCATGCTTCCTTACTTTGGCCTGACCCAGCCCTGGCTATTGAAGGCATTTGGAAAATAAACTAACGGCTGGAAGATCTCTTCTCTCTCTCTCTCTCTCACTTTTGCTCATGTTCTTTCTCTGTCTCACTACCTTTCAAGTAAATATTCTTTTAAAAAGACATGAGCTCCTTTGATGGCAAAGTGATTTTATCTTCTGATTATCCATTCATTTGGTAAGTGCACCCTGTCTTTTATGGAGGAATTTGAGCAAGATGGACAGGTCTTATTTCTAGTGAAATGGACAGATAAGAAAGGATCTGTGCATCAAGAAACATGGTAGAATTTATGTGTCAGTTTTGAAGGAGGTTACTGGGGGCTTGGGCAGGAGAGAGAGTCAAGAAAAGTTTCTTCAAGGATATGACATTGGTGTTTGGAACCTGATGGGGATTGCCTAGCCATACAAGGAACTTGAGGAAGCAGAGGAGGCGGGCAGAGGCACCAGCAGGACTCAGGCACCTGTACGGCAGCCCAGCACAGAAAGCACAGAGCCGTTGACTTGTCAATACACAACACAGGCCTAAGATAATGTTGCCTTAAGTGAGGTAACGGAGGCACATCATAGGACAATCTACAAGAATTCTGGACACAATGAAGTTCTAACCTATTTGGGTATTTTCTTTGCTCATGAACCAGAAGAGCTAGCTGTAGCACAGCTGCGTAAGCAAAGAATTCCTGCAATTTATTTAATTGTTTATTTTTTATTGGAAAGGGAGATTTACAGAGAAAAGAAAAAGTGGAAAGTATTTTCCATTTGCTGGTTCACTCCCCAAGGGGCCACAAAGGCCAGAGCTGAAGTCCTGATCCAAAGTCAGGAACCAGGAACTTCTACCGGGTCTCCCATGCAGGTACAAGGTCGCTGTCCTCAAGTGCTTTCCCAGGCCATAGGCAGGAAGCTGAAAGGAAAGTGGAGCAGCTGGGACAGGAGCTGGCGCCCATATGGGATCCAAGTGCTTGCAAGGAGAGGATTTAGCTACTAAGCTGTTGTGCCAGGTCCAGAGCTCCTGCAATTTTTAGGGAAACATTATTCGTGGGGCAGGGATGTGGCCAGGCTCTAAGATGCCATGTCATGTGTCAGAGGATCTGAGCTCCCTTCCTGGCTTCTTCTGGATGTCCATTCCAGCTTCTTACTAATGTAGACCCTGGAAGGCAGTGGTGATGGCTTAGGTAATGCGGTTCCTGCCGCCCACATGGAGGGTCTGAATGGAGTCACAGCCTTCTGACTTATCCTTGGTGGGATGGGGGATGGGGTGTGATGGAATGTTTGGGAATGCTTGTGGGCCTTTGAGGAAAGCACCATCTGATGGAAGCTTGCTCTCTTTCCGTCTGCCTCTCACCGCCTCTAAATAAGTAAAAACAATGATGACAAAAACCTGTAACTTAAAACATAGGATTCTGTACTCAGCCTGAAATGAAATGGTGAAGAAGCTAGGGTGTTCCTCTTTAAGGTTCCCCTTGCCCTAGAAAAAGCATGGCTTTGCTTGGTGCCCAGGCAGAGCATTTATATATAGAGAGAGAGAGAGAGCATGTGTGTTTGCTCTGCCTGCATTACTTTTCCCCAGAAAGAGACCAAACTGTTTATAGGGGAGATGGAAACAAACAAACAACTGGGTAATTCTCTTGCAAACATCAGGGCACACGTGACCTTGGAGCTGCACGGAGCTCAGCCAGGCGAACAGCAGGCCAGCCGGGCTGGACTCATGGAGTACAGATGCTGCCGCTTCCTGGAGGCTGGCACTGTGAATGACACAGCCCATTATCATCTCTTCTCCAGGATGCTAACCTCTAAATTCACACTCCCAAAGCGCAGCATATGTTTCCCCTGAGTCTAGGACTCCTGCAGCCCCAGCACCTGCAGGAATGCCCAAAGGCAGCTTCTGTCTTCTGCTGTTCTCTGTCCTAAAAGGCACACCAAAAGGCTGCTTGCTGCTGCCCGGAGGAGAGGCTGGCTTTGTGTGCCAGTTGGATCTTGTAGGTATACCAGCCTCATAATCTCTCTCCCCCTTGTCTCCCTGGGCCCAGACCCTTTTCCATGGAATGCTGCAGCCAACTTGCCATGTAGAGATGTGTGCTATTTGAGTTTCTCTTCTTTCCTCCTTCCCTCCCTCCCTACCAATTTTGGCTTTGTTTTGCTTTCTGAATCTGTCCAGGATCCACGTCCCTCTAGCTACACTGGAGGCACAGTGGCAAAATGGCCTGATTGTACTGCGGTTGGTAAATTCACCTTCAAACCTCTTTGTGGTAAGTTTGTACTGCATCTTACTCATCGTTACTATTCATTGATTTCTCCATTTTTTTTTTATCAACTGCCTCAAATCTACAGAAGTCCTATTTCATTTTCTTTTACCATTGAAGCAGTAACTCTAACAAAAATACATCTTGCTCGTTGACCTGGTCAGTTCATGTTGGCAACTCGCACTTCTAGCTGCTTCTTAATACAAAAATGCTCCGTTGAAAAATTGCAAATAATTCACCAAGAAATTCACTTGGATGTAATCTGTGTGTGGGCAAGGATCTGTATCATTTGTGATGACTGTTCCCTAATGTCCAGAACAGTATTGGATACCCAGTGGCATATGCTCAATATTTGCTGAATGAATGATTACGTGAAATTGACAGCAGCTCTGCTTCTGAGAGGGGTCTTGGAAGATGTCAAACTCAGCTGCTTGTAAGATTTCTCCAAAGTGAACTTTAATCCTTAGGATCATGTTGGGTATAAAAGCCATCAGAATGCCCAAGGTTAACCACACTTATTTAATTCCATTGGACTTAGTAATCATTCAGACCTTTTCCTAATTTGTTATTAAAACAGCAACAGCCAACTAGGTTATGTACAGTGTTCAGGTGAATGGAAGAGTTTGTACTGAGACGGGGACGTTCGTGAGAGGAGCTGTGATAAACTCCCCAGTCAGCTCTGGTGTTTCCTGTCTCAGGGATGCATAGGCTCTGGACCCTTCAGGAGGAAGGAAAATTTTGAGAGAACACTCAGAGGCAGCTTCTCCCTGACTGGAATCCCATGTGAGATGCAATGTTCTCCAGTTATGACTCTATCCTTTGCCACCTTCTTTACTGACTTTTGCTTTGAGGCAGATGACACATCAGACATTGTGTGTGGAGTCATGGGTTCTCATAAAGTCTGCTTAGTCATCATGGAACAAGCTGTGTCAGACTAAGAAAGGGCTGGTAGCCACAGACCATGCTCTGGGGCCCAGCCTGTGGTCGTCTACAGATCACCAAAAGCCTTCTTAAAGCTACTTGGTTTTGGAAAGGAAATCATTTGGTTAGTCAGTTGCATCTAGAAATGATCAGAAAGGTTTCTGATCTTCCTAGGGGCAGGGAGGGGAAGGTCAGAGATGTTCTAGACACTCTAGAGTGGTCTCTCTTGCCTGAGATCAGATTTGACCCCCAAGGAATATCTCATAAGATCCGGAGACAGGGTTGGTTGTCATATGTCACACTCCCGACAATGCATGGGACCAGCCCCTAATCCAGGCCTGCAGCCCAGCAGGGCAGACAGTGCCAGGGCTCGGAGTCTTGCCTGGAACATCCTTCTCAGCTTCACAAAGAAGGTCCCTGTCTGGGAAGGTGATTCTGCCTCTGCTCTTTTCCAGGTCTGACTTTAAGAGTGCAGCTGGCCCTTAGTATCTATGCTTTCATGTTCAGACCACCCTGGGGGCGAAGAGGGGTGCTGCATCTGTACTGACATGCGCAGACAGTTTTTTTCTTGTCATTGCTTCCTATACAATATAGTATAACAACTATTTGCATAGCAGTTACATTGTGTTTGATGCGATAAGCAATCTTGCGATGATTTAAAGTACACAGGAGGGTGTGCAGAGGTTATATGCAAATGCTGAGCTATTTTAAAGGCAGGACTTGAGCATGGGAACCTGTTTATTATCCCCAGGGGACGTGGAAGCTGTCTCCTGAGGATGCTGGAGAGAGACCGTATCTCATCTTACTCCTGCACCAACAGCTGAACAGCAGCAGTAACTCTGTGCCTGGCTACTTTCTGATTCATATAATGCCCTTTAAGTTAGGTGTTTTCTTTTTAAGGCTGAATAATATTGCATTGTATGTACTGCTACATTTTCAGTCTGTTCAATCATCGGTGGCAACAGGTTTTGTTTCACATCCATGCCAAAATGATCATGGGAATGATGACATCTCTTCACTATACTGATTGAAAACTTAATTCCTTTGGGTATACACATAATTGTAAGGTTGCTGGGTCATATGATAATTCTATTATGTGAGGAATGTCCATACACCATGATCTCACTTATGTGTAGAATCTTAAACATGCTAAACTCATTAAGGTAGAAAGAAAAATGTTGATTATCAGGAGCTTTCTGTGTGTGGAGAGGGCTAGGTTGGGGAACGCATTCAGAGAAATGTTAACAAGTTAGAAGTTATCATTTGATGCAGAAATAAGTGCTGGTGTTCTATTGCACAGCAAGTTGAATATGTAACTCTATCAAGAACACAGAGGACCTCAGAAAGTTCATGAGGAAAATTTATATCATTTAAAAAAAGTGTTATTTGAGAAGGCAGAGACAGTGAGAGTGAATAGGTCATGAATGAAAGGAATCTGTCTTGCACTGGTTCACTCCCCTAAATGTTTGCAGTAGCCAGGGCTGGGCCAGGATGAAGCCAGGGGCTCTGAACTTTTTTCTCATGTCCACATAGGCAGCAGGAACTCAGGTATAAGAGCTGCTGCCCCCTGGGGTGTGCAGCAGGTGGAAAGGGGAGTCGTTTGGACTTGAACCAGCTCCCTGACATGCTTTGTGGGTGTCCTAAGAAGTAACTTCACAGCTGTACCTCCTGTCTGGCTCTCTCTATGAACTTTATCAGAGTCCTCATGATTCATCAGGTTTCAAAAATAGCCAGAGAGAGAGAACTTGACATGTTCTCACTGTGAAGAGAAGATAAGCATTGGAGGTGATGGGTTATTATAGAAGTTATGCTTATTTGATTGGCAGACATCACAGGGAAACCCACAAATGTTATTTGTCAATTAGAAATAACATTGAACCCCAACCCTCCTGCCTTTGGTGAGGGATGGGAGATTAATTCGTGGATGAGAGGCCACCCTAATTTGGAAGGTGGAAGCTGGTGGAGCTGACAGCTAAATGGATGGAATTATCTGAATGGCCCTGAAAGGACTGGATATAAAAGCCTTTGTCTACATCTCAGATCCTAGACCTAAAATTCCTCCCATTGAAACATGAGAAACCCTTGACTGTGAGTCAGGATCATATACATATGATATATTTTACTAAAGTAGCAAAGAGAGAGAGAATATCTTCTGGCCAGGGTGTCTGGAGTACCATCCTGGTCTTCCACATTGGGTACCCGGACCATTCTCTGCTGCCTTCCCATGTACATACACAGGGGGCTGGACCAGAAGCAGAGCAGCTAGGACATGAACTGACACATTCTGACAACATGGGATGCTGGCATGATGGAAGTGCTGACCCCAGGATTCCAGGGTTTTGAATCAAGCTTGTGATTTTAGGATGCTGTGAGATTGTGCAGTCTCTCTTTCAGTGGCTAAGTAAAATGTGTGTAGTCACAGAGGTTTGGGAAAGTTCTGGATCTTGCCCAACATGATATGCCAGTTAAACACAAGACTGGGGTTCTCAACAAGCCATGGATGAGGCCCAAGCTTAGGTCAGAAATCCAAGTTTTTTCCTCTTCCAAACTGCACATTTCAACTAATGTCTTTGTTGCTGTTTGTACCTGTGGCAAATAAGGCAGTTAAACTCTAAACTTCCAGGAAAGTTCTACAATGCTGCCATGGCCTGTTCCTTTGCTTCAAGTTTTGTCATTTAAATACACACATATTTGCATTTACTTGAAAAGCAGAGATAAAGGTTTTCCATCTGCTTGTTTACTTCTCAAATGCCTGCAACAGCTAGGGCTATGCCAAGCCCAAGCCATGGAGCCTGGATCTTCATCCTGGTCTCCAGGTGAGTGGCAGGAACTCAGCTACTGGAGCCACCACCTGCTGCCTTATTGCATGCTAGACAGGAAGTGGAGCCAGGACTCAAACCCAGGTACTCTGATGGAGGCAAGATAGATAGAGGTCTTAACTGCTGAGCCAAATGCCTGTTCCCATTTTGGATCTTTATAAGCTTCCCTTTTAACGTGGAGAAAGTCCCATAGAGGGTAGCATGTGGAAATCCCCGTGGAACGATTCAGAATCTCATTGCCTGTCGTCACCACTGGTGAGCTTTATAACAATGGCTGCCTCCTTGACTCCTCCTCAACACTCTGATGTAGTGGGTTTAAGATGGATATCTTCCTCCTAGGAAGAGTCTAAAGATCACCATACCATTCCAGTTCCTTTGAGAGAATCTGTCTCACCAGTTGGTGCTTCTGAGGAAAGGGCTGTGTCCACCACTGAAGGATCGGGAGTTTGGGGTGAGTTAGGGCCCCCGAGTGCCCATGAGTCAAGCAGACTGTTCCCTGCTGTCCTCAGACTCACCCTTGATGGAAGTTCCCAAGCTTTACGCACAGGTGTCCGTAAGGTGCTGATGCTGTTGGTTGTGCTCTCGGTCAGAGGACTCATGACGTCTGGGAGCTGACTCTGGGAGCTAACTTCACTCGGCTCTCTAGGCTATTTTCCTGTGCTGTGGTTTGGGAATTGCTGCATTGTTGCCCCTGGGTTTTCATTTGTGAGGCGCTCTTTCTGTCCTTGCCCTGTGTGCCAGGACCCATCTACAAGGACTTTTGACTCCACTGTCTCTCCTGAGGACCTGCTTTCCATGCTCACTGACCCACTGCTCTGGATGCTTCTAATCAGTTATTCATCTCCCACAAGCTAGGTATCAAACTCTTTGAGAGCAGGGACTTTTAAAAGGTTTATTTATGTATTTGAAATGTAGATTTTACAGAGAGAGGAGAGATAGAGAAGTCTTTCATCTGTTGCTTCACTCCCCAAGTGGCTGCAATGACGGGAGCTGAGCCTATTTGAAGCCAGGAGCTACTTTCTGGATCTCCCACGTGGGTGCAAGGGCCTAAGCACTTGAGCCATCTCTCCCAGGAATAAGCAGGGATCTGGATCGGAAGTAGAGCAGCCGGGATTTGAACCGGTACTCGGTTGAGATACTGGTGCTACAGGTGGAGGATTAGCCTGGTATGACGCTGCTCTGCTTGGAGGGTAGGGACTTGAACATATGTGATTCTGTACTAGTTTGAGCAGAAACAATAGGCAAGGGGGGCTGAGGATGTGAGTAGAAGAGATAAGCCAAAGATGAACTTGACTTTCAAGACTTTCTCTCCATGATAGCAGTTGTGGTTGCAGGAGGTGATTCTGACACTAGGTTCCTTGAGAAAAAAAAAAAACAAAAAACCAACTATAGAATGTCTGAATTCACTCTTTGGAGGAATAAAGAATTCTTCTAAATATCCGCATCTCCTAGAGGGGATGCTCACGCCCATTGTCATTTTGAAAAGACAAGTTCTTTGCTGATGTGACTCAGAGGATAGGCCAGCCTTCCTCACCCAGGATGTCTGGGACATCTTGATACTTGGGAAGGAATTACATGCATGAGTTCTTTCCACGCGTTCCTTCTTCAGGCTGTCTTCCCCTTGCTCATTTAAGAAAGAAACCTTGAGTCTTAGAGTGGTGACTTAGTTTTCCCAAAGTTAGCAGTGACAAATAGACACGTGTGTGGCTTTCATAAAAAGCTCATGTTCTGTTTGAATGACTTCAATTCGATTTGTGCTCTTAAATATTTTCTAGATTGTATTTTAAAAATTTATTTATTTGAAAGGTGGAGTTACAGAGCAAGGTGAGGGGAGGAGGAGAGAAACAGAGAAACAGGAAAAGAAAGAGAATGAGAAAGAGAGAGCAAGGGCTGGTTTACTCCCTAAATGACTGGAATGACTAGGGCTGGGCTAAGTGGAGCCCAGGAGTCTGGAATTCCAGCCAGGTCTCCCATGTGGCTCCCTGCAGTCCCAGGCACTTCCATTACTTTGCCAGGATTGAAGCTGGAGCAGCTGGGATTTGACATAGTGCTGGCATTGCAGGGAACAGCTTAACTTGTACCACATCCCAGTCCCTCTAGAATTGTTAAAATGAGAAATATTTGGGTGAAAATCTGTGGAGTTTGTTTTTTATTTTTTGCGTCCCTTGAGAATTCAAAGGACTTGCTTCCCGTGGTGACAGCAGTCAGCATCTGTTCCCTTGGAGTGACGATATATACTCAAATTTGCCACTGACCCTAGTCCTCCCGACCAGTCACAGGCAAGCCTCTTCAGCAGTCCCCATCACCTGATTCAGTCCTGTAGCCATGGCACCGGCATCATCTGTTCCAAGGAAGAGAGCGCTGAGCCCACTGACTTTCCATAGGAAGGAGGTGTCACTTTGCCATCTATTTATGTGTATGTAAGAGTACTTCACTAAGTTAGTGGGAAGAGGAATTCAGAGATAAGGGTTTATTGTGGTGCAAAACAAACCTGAAATCCATGTAGAGCTTTTTTGATAAGCATTTTCCATGAACTTGTTAAAGACCCTTTGTGTGCAATTTCAATTTTTTTTTTGTATCAAGACAAGCTAATGTTTTAATTCCATTTTCCAGTGGCGTCTGAAGAATAATGTTTGTATACCAAATATTCTCGTTATTTCTTTTCTTGCTCAAGATATCTCAACTTATGGGTTCTTTCAGGCTAACTCCTGTGCCCCTTCAGAAACTCCTCTTTGTTCTAATATTTCCTTTGGGCACTTTTTATCCCCCTCAAGACACTGCACACTTACATTTTTCTCTGCTCCACACCTGGAATGAATTAGTTCTCCAAGGATCTGTCATTTTTTTTTTTTTAAACTGGAGAATGATCTTTAGAAAGCAAGATCTGAGAAATTTGGATGTTCACTGCTGTTGGGGTACCATTGCTTATGGCTTCTATCAGTGGACAGAGCTGGGAAATATACGTTTGTAAGCTAACTCAGGCATGCATACACATACAGATTTATTTCTCTATTTATCTTGTGAATATATACATATCTATTTATGTAAAATGGAAACTGTCCATATGGATAACTTCACCTTCGTTCTGACACAATAGGATTCAACCTTGGGCGAATCAGGGTTTTAATCTCTTTATAGCTTAACAACATTTTTAACAATTGCTCAAGAGCATCTTGAAATCCAGTTCATAGGTATTATTTTTTCTTAAAGCCCACAAACAACAAATCTCAACCCTATGGGCTGTGCCCATGGATAAAACTGTTGGCATATCACCATGCGGAGTCTCTTTCAGTCTCTCCTCCAGTCTTCTCAGTTTGGAATCCATAGCCCTACTATTCCTGAAGGTGGGTAGACTTGCCCTGTCTCCATTCTCCTGCAAACACAGCCCTTCAGAACAATGCCTATTGTGATGCTGAGCTGGCACTTGTGCCCTCTAAATAGAAGCCAAGACACTTCTCAGAGATTGCAATCAGAACTTTGCTTTACATGTGAAATCTTATTTTGAATTCAGGAACACAATTACTCACTCATAGACCTAATTACACTGCCTTAGGTTAGTATTAAAACAATGGTTTTAATTATTTTGGGGGGTGGTTTACAAAAGTAACCTGTTGTCTTAGGAAGATGACGGGGGAGGCCTGTAGTCGGTCTCTTGGGGAACTTCACAAATACACGTTAGCCATCAGATGTGAGATTTCCTTGAGGTTCCTTTGTATTTGTTCCAGAAGGATCCACTCTTGGTTATACGGGTGAGATTCCCCCCTCCGCCTCCATTATACTTCATGTAAATCTAGTGGAGCTTGGATGTGACTTTACAAACTGTTGAGAGACCTGGAAAGAGAATCCAACCCAGGTGGTTCATGGGCTGCCGGAGGGGCGGCCCCTCCGTGGTTTGGAAAACACTCTGGGTTTTAAACAGCAACACCTATAATTATGGAGGCGTCATCCCTTCCATTAAAAAAAGAAAACAAAACAAAGAAAGCAAAGCCCTTCCACTAACAAGGGGTAGTCATAGCATGTGTTCAGCCTTCCCCAAACCTGTCTGGCCCAGTGGGGGAATATCTTCCATCTTTCTCCAAGCTCTCATAAAACAATACAAAGGTAAACAATTGGAAGGCAATTAGCAGTCTCTTTGGGGTAACTGCAGAGAGAAGTCACCCTGTTATTAATGTCAAAGGAATTAATCATGGTTTACATAGGTGATTTAGTGGCTTAACTTTGCAAGTGGCTGAAAAGCAAGGAACCAACTAAGTTTACAAAAGATGCTGGTTTGGAGAACTGGGTAGGGCAGAGGACTTGCACATCTGCCTGATGCGTGTAGTTGATTACAATGCTACCTGTTAAGGGGTTGCCGGTATTGTGGGTAGTGCTTCTCAAACATGAATGTGACACTCAGCTGGGTGGTTTTGTTGAATGCAGATTTTAATTCAGTAGATCTGATTTACTGCCTAAATGGCCGGAGCTGGTCTTATCTGAAGCCAGGAGCCAGAAACCTCTTCACAGTCTCCCAAATGGGTACAGGGGACTAAGCACTTGGGCTGTCTTTTGCTGATTTTGCAGGCACATTAACAGGGAGTTGGATTGGAAGTGAAGCAGCCAGCACTTAAACCTGTACCTGTATGGGATCCCTGTGCGACAAGTGGCGGCTTTACCCACTACACCATAGCACCAGCCACAGCTAGTGCCCACACTGAGGGTTAGCCTCTCTCATATTATACAGCCAGGCTTCAGATGAGTCTAGTACCTGTAGTAGGTAGGGCTGAGCCATTTATAATCTTCTTTTTTTCTGACCCGAAGGCACTGCAGTGTATTGTTCTGTGACTGCTTAGTGTGTAGGGGTCAGGAGTGAAAATGCTTGACCAAATACTAGGTTGTACACTGCTGCTTATAGGAACACACTGGGACACAGGAGGCGAAACGCTGTCTCATGCAGTCCCAGCAACCTCTTTTCACAAGGACTAATTCGGAAAAAGAAAAATATTTGCAGGCCATGTCTATTTATGTTTATAGAACTGTGTCCTTACAAGAAAAGCTGGAGTGGCCAGCGTCGTGGCCTAGCAGCTGAAGTCCTTGCCTTGAATGCGCCTGGATCTCATATGGGCACTAGTTCTAATCCCGGCAGCTCCACTTCCCATCCAGCTCCCTACTTGTGTCCTGGAAAAGCAGCCGAGGATGGCAAAAAGCCTTGGGACCCTGCACCCGTGTGGGAGAGCTAGAGGAGGTTCCTGGCTCCTGGCTCCTGGCTCCTGGCTCTGGATCGGCACAGCACTGGCCGTTGCGCACATTTGGGGAGTGAATCATCAGATGAAGATCTTTCTGTCTCTCTCTGTATATCTGACTTGGTAATAAAAATAATACATCTTTAAAAAAAATAAAGAAAAGAAAAGCTAGAGATGTAATCTTGGTAGCTAAGTCTCCATCATCTAATTTTTTTTTTTTTAAAAAAAGATTTATTCATTTTGAGAGTGAAAAAGAGAAAACAGAGAGAGAAAGAGAGAGAGAGAGAGAAAGACTTTCTTTTTATTGATTCACTTCCCAGATGACTGCAAAGGCCAGTGCTGGGCCAGCTGGGGTCAGGATCCAAACCCTTCATCTGAGAACCCCACATGGTTAGAGGGGTCCAGACATTTGGCCCATCTCCCGTTGATTTTTCCTGGACCATTGAGTGGGAGCTGGCTCAGATGTGGAACACCTGGGACATGAACTCTCACCTCGATGCACTGCCAGCACTGCAGGCAGCAGCTTAATGTGCTATGCCACAATACCGTCCCCCCCCCCCACTCTCTGATGAGAACGTCAGAAAATCTATTGACTCCAGATTTAAGGCTAAGCCTCTGATGGTTTTGTTCTGTTGTTTCCTCATTAGCTCTTCCAGCCCCTCCACGATCACATGTGGTTGACCCCCGAGTGTCTGCTGGACCACAGGAGATCCCACCCTGGTGTCAGGGATGTGAGAACATAGATGGGCTCCCCCTGGCTGGTCCTCTGAAACACGTGGTGTTCATTAGCTGTTTTGATCTCTTCAGAAGCAACCTAAGGAGTTTAAGCTTTCTGCATGGGACTCCCAGCCTCTGCCTAACCGTTCCTCTCCTCTCTGCTGGGTTCACTTTTGCCAGGATACCTGTTAAATCTGGGCAAGAGAAGAGGGTGAGGGAGGAGTTGAACCTGACCGTGACTCGGGGGTTTCTGTCTCTCTGCTGGGCAGTAAAGGCATCCCTGGGTTGTCCGCTGCCAAGGAGCTGGGCACCTTCCTGAAGTGCAATGACAGAGAAGCAAATCAAGTCAGGGCACCTGGGTTTCCATCCTGGTCCAACCATCAGCCAATAATATGACCCCGGTGAGCAACTGGAATCCAGAGCTCCTCTTCCACCCGGGTCATTGGACCCACCCAGTTATGCCCATGTTGCTTAAGTGTGTGCACGCGTTGGCACCGAGACTGCTCACTAACACTGAAGCGCATTTTCAATCACTTTTCAATCTTTAGTTTAAAACAAAAAAGAAATTTCCATTGATGCTCTCATGTCAGGAGCTCTTCTCAACATTAGCCACTCCCCCTGTCAAAGAAGTCAGTCTTGTCTTGCCCTGTCAGTGTTAACAGAAGCCACAGACTTTATTCTCACTGTGCTTGATTTGAACTTGGGGAGGGTGATGTTGCTTTTACATTTGAGGAAGAAACAGAAAAGTAGGTTCACTTCGATGAAAATAGTTAGGCCGACTACCTTAATATCTACACTCTAATGAATGCAGTATGCGCTACACGGATCAGGAAGATTCTTGATGGTGGTGAAGCAGTTCAGGAGATGCTGTTTTGTGGGTGATTTCAGTGTCTGCTCAGCTGTAAACCTCTGAGATCCTTCCGGCATCTCATGAAGCAGTAAGTGTCCGCCCTGGTTCCTTCAGATGTGCGTGTGTTCATGGACACAGAGGCTGCAGGATGAAGTTGGTGTGTGCTGGATGGTTCACGGTTGCAGCACAGGGCGCTAACACACTGCTTCCTCTGGGACAGGCTGGCTACAGTTTTCACCGCTTTGTAACTGTGCACTTATTGCCTCTTTCCCTCCCACCTGTTCCTTAGAATATAAGGACATGGGGACCAGCACTTTTGCTTTGGTGTGATTCAGGAGAAAATGTCAGGGACGTGTGTTTTTAAAAGGGGGATTTCTATTTGGTTTGTCACCAAAAGGTGGCGTCCTACCCCCATGCCCTTTATTTAAAACCCTTGCTTATAATTTAACAAAAAGAAACTTACAGTTGATTACTGATAAAGAAATTAAAATCTGCTCCCTACGAATGTAACGTGACAGTGTTGGAAATGAGCAATATGTTATGCTACAGTTAGGTTTTCTTGTAATGTAAACCAAATGGACATGAAGTTTTTTTTTTTTTTAAGACAGCACATTAGACACAATATCTGTATGGAATTGGGTAAAATATACATGGGATCTACAACTGGGATTTCCTTTTGTCTGTGAAACTTGCTGTCCACACCTGCAAATAGATGTCCAATTTAAGGCAGGTTCAAATGCAGAATTCTGCCAGCAGCTGGGTAAAGATCTTTTTAGTATGGCCACAAGAATAATGTTTAAAAGACTCACTGCTCAGATCTGAACAATCAGTGCGAATTATTCCTTACCCACTGTGAAGAAATGTGTCACATCTAAACGCACCGCTATTCCCCCGAGATATAATTCTGCAACCAGCATCCATGATAAACATGTTGCATTTGGCATAAACATTTTAGAAATTAAAAATAACGCCCCCTGCCGACCCCCCTCGGTCTGCTTACTTTATACTTTTTCAGTGGATTGCACGTGAGTTCCGCGCTTGGAATCATTAGTGATGTCCAAGTGTTGCTGGGAGCATTTGCCCAGCGCACATGCAGGCTGCAGGTCAGTGCCTAAGCAAGCCTTTCATAAACATCAGCTGAAGACCGCTCCCTTCGGGCACAGGGATTTCTGTTCTTGCATTGCTGGGCTCCCAAGAGGGGCCCGGCTCCTCCTCGCAAGTGTGTCAGTCCCTTAATGAAGAGGACATCCACTCCCAACTCCTAGGAAATTCTACACACACCCAGTCGCAATGTACTGACTCAGGTACTGGTTGAAAACACCCGATAGCTGGTCTCGTGGGTGGAAGACCAGGCTAGAATAGCCCGTACCCCTTTCTCTCTCTGGCTTTTATTTTATATTCTGTAGCGCACAGCGAAGGACTTAGTTATGTATGTATGTATTTTTGACTTGCCACATAGACACAATTTTAAAATGACAATTTTATACTATCGTTGAAATTGAGATTTAAGGTCTTTGGAAATGTTTAACGGTTCTTCATCTCCTCCTCCCCCAGAGGCATTATGTAAAAAAGAATTTATAATAACCTTTTTCAGGAAATTGATTATCTACAACTGTGCTGGTCTCCAAGCCAAGGGGGGCAGTAAGCCTCTGTTCTTCCTAGCCAGGGGAAGGACTCTGCAGGAACTCGGGAGGCTGGTTTCTAATACAAGTGTCATAAATGATTGGCCTGGTATACCAGTTGCTGGCAACGCTAGTTTGGGAGTTTGGAAACACCTGGGGTGACGCAGCTGGGTGATGTTCATTAACAGCAAGCAGCCCGAGACACCCCCCACCCCTCCAAAGTCGGGAAGTGAAGGAAATACCAAGGTCTTTTTGTTTTGTTTTAGGTCTTTCCAAACATTTTCATGCAAGCTCCTCTCGTAAAGTCCTTTCAAAATTCTCAATTCAAGCAAACTTTCAAAACGAGAAGAAAAACAACAAAATCATCTCACCTTTCCCAAAGAATTGGACAAAGCTTTTTTTTTTTCTTTTCTTTTCACGTGACTGGTCTCGGTGTGTGTGTGGGGGGGGGGTGAGCAGGTAATCTGTGTTCAACAACTGCCTGACAACGCCAGCCCCGGGCGTTTTCCTCAGGGGCGCCCCGCGTGTCCCCGCGTGTTCCCGCTCGCCTCCTCCGGCCCGCAAGGGGGCCAGCTCGGCCTGGGCCGGCCCGCGCCCCGCGCCGCCGCAGAGCCCTCGGCGCCCGGGCTTTCTCTTTCCTCAGCACACAGGGGTTTGTCCTTCGGCTGAACTTTCACCTCGCGAACTCGCCTCCTTTCATTGGACCGAGTGCAGAGAGAGAGAGAGAGAGAGCGAGAGCGAGAACGAGCGAGAGCGAGCGAGCTGAGGAGACCCGGACAGGGCCCGGCCGGCCGCAGGAAGGGGGCTGCAGGCGCCACCCCCGCCGCCCGCGCCCTCAGCTGTCACCCTCGGACAAACACTTTCACTTTTAACCGGAGGCAACTCGCGTCCTCGCCGCCGCTCGCCCCTTCCTGCGGTATTTTTTTTTTTTTTTTTACCTCAGAAGCCCAGCTCGCAGCCCCCCGCGGTCCCCTCTCGTGGCCAACACTCTGCCGCTCCTCCCCCGGGGTGGCCTAGGGGACCCCTCGCCCCATCTTCTCAGGAATTCCCCTGCTCCCCCCTTCTTCTTTTTTCTTCTTCTTCCAGGTTTTTCCTGCCAGATCCATCTTCTACCGAGGACTGCCCTGGCGTCCTCGTCCTCCCTGGTTCTGGGGAGGGGGCGGTGGGCGCTCTACCTCGTTCCCCCTTTCCCATCCAGCCCGGACCCCCCACCCCCACCCCATTCCCACCCCCTTCTTGGGCAACTGCTTTTTTTTTTTTTTTTTTTGCTGCGAGCCTTGTTGTTTACCCAGCAGGTGGATGTGACGTCAGGGACGCACAACAGCAAAAAATAACAACATCTCCCTCCGCGACGTGTTGGCCTCTCGCGCGCGCCTTATTTATTTATTTGTTCCGGGATGCCGGGGCGGGGGGAGGGGGCGGCCGCCTGCACACCCCGACCCCGGTGTGGGGGTGCCGGGAGCTCCCGGGTGCGGCTACCCGAGCTGGGTAGTGCGGGGGACGCCCCGGGCAGAGGGGCCGTGGGGCGGAGCGGGGGCGCCGGCCGGAGGCTAGGGGGGCGGGCCGGGGGGCGCCCCGAGGCCCCGGCGCTTGGGCGCGTCGCAGCCGGCGCCGGCGCTGGCCGGGCTCCGGGAAGCTAGTCCGGGAGCGGAGGAATCTATTGTTATTTATTGTGTGGCGGCCTCACGCTAGACTCGCGGCGGCCGGGCCCTCGCCCGGGAGTGCGTGTGCGTGTGTGTGTGTGAGTGTGTGCGCGGGGCGCGCGCGCGCGGGCGGGAGTGGGCGCGCGCGGGGAAAGGCCCGAAAACACCTTAGTTTGCACCGAGAGACCATTTGCAGCGGGTGAGTTTGTATTTTTCCATTTCTGCTCCACTTTTTTTTTTTCCCAAGCCGCCTCGTTTCCGGCACTTTAAACAACAACAACAACCAGCACCAAAAAAAAAAAAAAAATAGAAAAAGGAAAAAAAAAGCAACTACTTTTCACCTCCAGGCTCCACGTGTGTCTCCCCCAGCCTTCCCCTCTTCCCCCCTCCACCCTCCCCCGGGCTCAGACGCTGGCTCTGGAGTGGGTGGGGGCCCGCGGGCCCACGGGAGGGTGCGGGGAGCCCTGCTGGCGCCCGCACCCTGGGTCTATTTGCATAAGTCAAATGGGGGGGCGGGGGCGGCTGCGTGGAGCCGACCAACGCTGCGCCCGCGGCCCCTCCACGCCTCTTCCCTGAGCTCCCCACGAGCGCCCGGTCGGGGGCCGTGGGACAGGAATCCGTCAGCCCTGGCCGCCTGTGGCAACTTTGAGTGCCAAACGTCGGCGTCCAGGGGCGGCCTTGGCGCGGGGCGAATGCGGGACCACGGGTCGCGGCCGAGGCGGGAGGGGGCGCGCGTCGGGTGCCTCCTGAGCCTAAAGTTTGAACTTGGAGCAAACTTTTCCCTTTGCTGCTCCGTGGGTTGTGTGTCCCTTGCTCTGCCCCCACGGGTCCCACGCGGACCGACTGGGACCCTGCTCCGTGGGCCCCGCGCCTGACGACTTCCCCCGTGCCACGCGCGACTCGCCCTCTACCCCCCCACCCCGGGGGGGGGGACGCTTCCCGCAGCCGCTGCCCCAACCCTAAGAGACTCAAAGCCACGCACTTTGGTGCACACCGTCCCAACCCAGCCACACACGTACCCCGCTCTCGCACGCTTGCCGCCCGCGGCCTCAGCCTGCCCGAGAGACGCGCCCGCGACTACCGTGGCCAGATTCTGCGGGTGGGCGCGGGAACAGCGTGCGCTGGAGAGAAGTCGCCGCGCCCCGATCCCTCGCCCTCCCACTCCACCCTACAGACTTTCCTGGCTTTACCCCCCCCCCCTTGAGTTTGGGGAAAGGGGTGTTGGTTGGGGTGTGTGTGTGTGGGGGGGTGGGTTCCTAAAGTCCTCCTGCCTCGCGACGCGTCCGTGTCGCCGTGTCCCTTTGGCCCCGTCCCGGCGGCCGATGGAGCTGGGTCCCTCGCCTGCGCGCAGCCTTCTTCACGGGCTCCCTGCGCTGTGTCCCCGTCCCGCGGAGACGACTCTCCCGACCCGGCCGGCCGAGGCGGCGTGCGCTCCGGGTGGGGACCGCGGCGGCGGCTGGCGGCGGGAACCGAGGAGTCTGCCAGCTGCCGCGGGGTCGCGGTCATTCGCTGCCTCCGCCTCCCCTCGCCCCCGCCTCCAGTCCCCCTCCTCCGCAGACACCGCCGCGCTCGGAAACTTTGATTCCTTCTCCTTTTTGGCCCTGGCCGAGCCCCCCTCCCCACCTGTTGTGAGCTCCGCCTCGGGTCCCGGGAGACTGGCGGTGACATACGCGGGCGGGCGCCGGGGAGCTCCGCGCCCTGAAACAAAAGTCGCATGCCCCCTCCCAAGTGTTTGCTTGGCTACCACCGCCGGCAGCAACCCCCCCCCTCCACCCCCGCGCCCCTCCACCACTGCTACCACCACCACTATCCCCCATTCCCGCGCAGCTCCCGCCCCCCTGGGAGAATAAAGACAAAATAAACAGTTGTAACTCCAAACCTCGCGCCTGCGAGCGTGTCCCTAACCCACCCCCTTCCTCCCCCGTTCCTCCCCCTCCTTTTTTTGTTGTTGCAACTTTGTGAGATCCCGGGGAAGGTGTCGAGACTTTGGCTCGGGCCGATTTCCCGGTCTCGGGATCTTCGCAGGGATTCCCGGAGCCGCATCCTCCCTTTCCTCCACGCGCACTCGCGGGTCCCAGGCGCCCGCCGCCCTCCCCTGCCTCGGCCCCACAGCCTACCCTCCTTCCCACCACCCTGTCCGGATACCTCCAGTTCCAGCCCACCCACCCCCACCCCCGACCCCAACCTGCACGGGGAAGACTTGCTGCTGAGAGGGTCGCCCTGGTTTCTTGTCGACCGCAGAGCCCGAAAGTTTGCAAGAGGAAGAGAGCGCGCGGCGAGCGAGCGGGCCAGGGGCAACGGCAGCGGGGACCATGGTGCTGCCGGCGCCTCCTCCACGGGCGTGAAGCCGGCGCCCCCACTCCTTCCCCGGACTCGGCGGGTAAGTCGAGGCGGCTGTGAGTGCCGGAGTCGGGACGCGGGGCCGGGGCGCGTGGGCCAGGGACTGCCGAGGGCCGCGGGCGGCACCGGGGCTTTCTCCCGGTGCCCCGAGAGGCAGCCGGGGCGGCGAGAGCGCCCGCGGTGAGACGCGCAGAGCCAGGAGTGTGCCCATCCTCAAGCCGGTAGGTGCTTCCGAATGCTGGGCTTACTCTCCCCCCCTTTCCCGTCCCTAAATCGGAAAATCTGGCGATCAAAGTTTAGCGTGCGGTGTAAAGTGTTTCGATAAAATATGGTGACATCCCTCGCTCTCCTTCTCACCCCTCTCCCCTTAGAACTATTAATTATTTCCAATTCATTGTGTCCAAATACCCTTGCTGGGCTGATTAGAAAGTGTATTGATTTAGTCTGGGCTCATCCCACGTTCTCATCTTAATTCATTTTCTTTTTCTTTCTTTCTTTCTTTTTTTTTTTTTGGCTGGACCAGAAGACCTAAAATGAAACTTGGTTCTTCCTCTTCTTTCCCTTCCTCCCTCCCTCCCCAACCCTCAAACCCTCCCTGGGTGAGGCTGGGGCAGAATTAGGAAATTAATGTAAACGCCGCGTCTGCTTGTGAGCTTCTGCAGGGCTCGGCCCAGGGCCTGGGGTGGCTCGCCCCTGCTCAGGCACAGGTACGCCGCGGGGGAGGCTTGCCGCCGTGATGACTGCTTTTTGGAGCTTTCCGGAGCTTTCTGGGCTGCTCCGCACGCCTTCCACCCTCACCTCTGCTGGTCCAAACTGGGAGGATTGGGGACTGGCACAATAGCCCGAGCTTGAGAAAACCTCCAGGATATTTCTGGAATTTTCTTTACACCATTTTTACCTTTCACATCCTTCTCTCCCCAGCAGTCGCCCTCCCCCCCCCCACTCCTCCCCATTAATGAGCAGCCGTGCTGGGGGGCGGGAGACGCTGAACCAGGTTTAGAAGAGAGTAGTAAGGCTTCAGGTGTTGGCTCTCTCCCCGCCCCCACCCGCTCCGCCGGGGCAGCCTGCCTGCCTGTGGAGTTCCTGCGATTTTCTGTTGCGAAGAGCAGTGTCTTTTTTAGAATTCCACTGGAGTTTTGACTCTCAAAATGGAAATCTTCATCTCTTGGAGTCCAGGAAAAGAAAACTGGGCTCAGGATTTAAAAATTTGGAGGATGGATTTTTTTTTTTTCTCCCTTCTTCTTCTTTGTCTCTCTGAAAAGTCTCTTCATTGAAGAGCATTCAAAATAGAAAAAAAGGGAACTCAACTAGTTACCATTCAAAAGGTGTCAGCTGAAATCTCCCTGCCTGGGGTGGGGTGGGGGGGAAGGTCTGACATCTTGCCACTGGCTGCATCTTTCTCCTCCCCCCCCCCCTTAGACTTTGGATTAGTGATTGTATGAGAGAGAGAGAGAAAAAAAAATCACTTTTGAGGGGGGCAGTAAACAGCCTACAACTGCTGAACCTTGACAACCCGAATTAAGGAGGCAGAGGAGATGAAACAGAACCGTTGTTGCTGGTTGTCAGGAGCTGCAAGGCCAGGGAAGCAGGACCACTCCAGCCAGCCAGCCGGGCTGCCAGCTCCCTCCTGCAGGAATGGACCATTGCAAATGCTCATCTTTGTTGTGCAAGGCGAGGCTCCCTAGGAGGCAAATGCCCAGCCCCTCAGTGGGCAGAGGTGGAGTTCCTTGTGGATGCTGAGTGGCTACACACCTTAATTCTGTGCAGGCATCTTTCTTTGCGAGGGGCATGCACCCCTAAAAGCATCCCAAGGGTATGAAGCCTTCCAGAGGCTGCCTCGCTACCCAGAACGGCGGTGCAGTGGGTTTCTTTCTCCCAACCTTAGACGCCTACACTACAGTCAGATAACGTTTTCTCACATCCAGTTTAGAAGCTCTGCTTTGTCAGGGAAGCCAAGGTTTTGTATGTGTGGATTTTAAATCTGATGTGAAGCTGGAAAAAAAAAAAGTCCCTAGTGATAAAGTTTTGTTGTCAGCCCACTCTTGGAATTTAAAAATGAGAGAGAGGAGGAGAATTCTCTAGATTAGATATAACCTCTGGTTTTTGGGTTTTTTTTTTTTAGATTGACATTCAGCAAGACCACACTGCTACTTTGATTCAAGTTCTTTGTGACTTGTCCTTGCTTGTTGTCTAGGAAAATTTAACTGCTTTACCTGTTTTAAAAGCAGTAGTAACAGTAATTACTTTAGCATTTTGTTTTCATAGGTTTATCAAAGTATAATGAAAGAAGCATCAGCTATTCAAATTAACTCTAACATTAAGAGGTTTATATTGCTGTATTTGTCTGAAGATTTTAATGTTTATATTTAAATCCTGGAGTTTAAATTGTGTAACACTTTTCTTTTTTGTTCTGAACTGAAACTATCCCCAAATTAAATGTCATTTTTAATTAAGTAAAACAAAAGTAGGACCAGGACAGGTAAACACATACAGAAGGAGAATTGTCATCTGAGAATTGTATTTTTAATTAACAAGTATTGAGATCACATAGTAAGCACTTCATGTTTTTTATAAGCCACAGTTTCATAACCACAGTGCACACGCATTTCAGAGTCTGTAGCTTTTATTGGATATACCTTTATTGTATAATTAAGCAATGTGAGTTAAACATATACAAGGATGCCATTGGGCAATTTTCTGCAATCTGTAATGTTTTTAAAAAGCTATGAATATTTTCTAGTTAAATCATTTGTACCAACAATAGCAAAAGTTAACTGAGTTAATATTGGGCCCAACCTTTTTTTTTCCCCCTCTCTTTTTTTGCTGGTACCAAGTGTTTCTTTGCTTTTCTTACAAATAGACCTCTGGCCTTGTAAATTGCCTGGCTAGGCTCTACCAAAGGGTGTTTCATTTTTAGCAGTAGTTTAAATTAACAGAAGCATTATGATATTTCCCAAATATATTTATACCACGGCATGTCCCATGCCAAAATTAAGAAAGAATATAGCAGATGTGACAACTTCTTTTGAACTCAGCTTCCTATTTGCAGCCAATCTTTACTGGGCATATTTATTTGGTTTTCATGTTTTTCTTAAGACTCCTGTTCAATTTTGAAACGTTATCTTGTGAAGATTCTATATTCACACACACACACACACACACCACAAAAACACGTGTGTTTAGACAAGGTTAGGTGTTACAGTGCTGATCACATTTCGGTGGCTCTGCCAGGAATATTTGCAGGACATACAAAGTGGTTTGTCTTTTAAAAATAATCTTTAGGCACACGTTAATAAAATTTAAATAGATTGCAGGCTGTCAAAAATAGTATAAATTTTGTTTATGATTCAGTTACTTTAAGGTACTTACATTAAAACAACTCATTTAACCCCTGACTGAAGGGCATTAAGTGGGGAGGGAAACCCTTCCAAGAGCCCCCCACTGCCCTTTGCTCCTGCGATCATCTTAAATTACCACAATTTAATTGCAACTTCAAGACAATGAGTGCCAGCCATTCCTGTGCAACTGAGAAAAGCGTTCCAGAGCAATGCTGGGTTTGTACAGGTGGTACTTCTGGGCTTCTTTTTTTTTTTGCTAAGGGCTTTTTCCTTTCCTGTGCTATTAGATGTCACACTCCTTTTATAGATTTCAGTGATAGTAAATGTCATTTTTGCTAAGCCAGCAGTATTGGCCATTTTTATTTAGAGTGTGTCTTTTGAGCCTACACTGTATAAAGTTCTCAAGCAGGCAGGGGTTTGTTTGCTAAAGAAAATAACCTGCTCAAGAACGGCATCTGTTGAATAGAGGGGTGGACTTTATGCAAGAGTCAACATACACTTTTTACTGTTTGCAGGGTTTTTTTTTTTTTTCTTTAAGTTGATGGTAACATGTCCCCCCTCTGCCCCCCACCAGGTGATCAAACACTGAAAGAGACCAGCAAGTGAGTGTACACATGGACCTGTATGTTTTCTAAGTAATCTTTCTTGTGGCTTGTTAACCCTGGACCATGGCCATTTGGCTATGCATGTGTTATCCAAAGAGCCATCTTACACTGGTTTTCGAAACCATTTCTTTTCTGCGGTGCTTGGATGAATCAAGTAAGAGATGCCAAAAACTGGGATGGCAGCAGGCCATGACAGGAGGTGAGGTCCTTTAACAGAGGCGAGCCTGGCCAGATTTGGGGTGTCTTATGCATGACATATTGTTTTGTTGTTTTTAATTCCTGGGATATAGATGTTTTATTTCCATGTGCGTGTGGCCATGTAGTTAAATGGGAATTAAGCAGATTTGGCTTGTGTCGCCAATCTCAAAATAAATGCTGTGAAGAACGTTTGATTCGAAGAAGTGCTTTGGTTTTGCATCCCATAGATAATGCTTTTGCAATTAGGGCTACAAGGTTGGTTTTCTGCAAAGAGGAAGTAAGGAAGGGTCAAGTGCATGGCGGTCGGGAAAGACAGTTAGACATCTGTCTTTGTTTCTTTAATAAATTATTCTTATTAATTACAGTCCGTTTGTACGAAGGCATTTTTCAAGCCTTGTTGAGAAGTCAGCTCCCATTCCAAGCTGTGTGCTTGCTTTTGCATTGGTGTTGTTCCCCAGTCCTGCAAGCTCTTACCCGGCCTGGCTTGTAGATGTCTCTGTAAGGCTTGTTTTTCTTTCTGCAGCAACCCCCCCCCCCCCCCCCCACGCCAGTTAGTAATATATGCCCTGCCTTGTACACAACAGGTGTTTGTTCGGCAGTTATTTTATGGGACTTAAAGCAAGACAAATGTTTCTGGCCTAGCCAGCCACTGGGAGAACAAGTTGCTTTGGAAAGAAGAGTCTAGTACCTGAACAGGTGTAATATTTTTTTTTTTCAATTAATGATCCTTTCCAATCTGAGGGTTTTCTGGTGGTTGTTGCTGTTTTATTTATTTATTTATTTTTTTTTAAGAGGACTGTGAGATTAGGGGGTTCAGTTGAGTGCCTTGAAATTTACAGTTAGAGTGTAATAGTTTAAGATGATGGGGGGAACGCAGAGGGCAGTGGCAGCTTCTGAGTGGTTGGATTTGATGCTTGTAGTTGCTTAGTGGTGGGGTTAAATTGGTTTGTTCAATCCAAGTGCTTAAAGTAACTAGATCGTAAACAAAATCTATATTCGATCCTAACAACTAATAATCTATTTAAATTCCTTTAAAGTATCTGGGCAAAAAAAGAATTAATTAGAAGAACTGTCAAGCCCTGTAAATGTCTTGACAGATCTACTCAAAGGAGACACGTCACGAAAAACTGACATCTGTCTGGTGTTTTGGGGAGCACCTCAGCCAGGTCTGCGCAGAGCTAACTGCATTTTCTTCCCAGTCACATTATTAATAAAAGTGGGTTTCATTTTTTTCCCCACAGAAAAGGGGGGCACAAATACATACAGAATTGAGTTCCAGGGTCCTGTTGGCAATGTCATTGCTTGGAGCCGGGGTCATTCGGTGGCAGGTCTGTCTCCTCTGCTGCTGCCGACTCAGCCAGCCAGCCAGCCAAAAGGCAGATAGTGTGACACAGTCCTGTCACTCTGCTTGATTTTTGACACTTTTTGGAGATCTGGAAATAACCTTATTGGGTCCCTATTTATGTTTTCAGAAAAGGTTCTGTTAGGATAGGAAAAAGATTTTGTCCTAAGTTACATTGTTGGATACGTATTTGTTCCTGACAAGGCAAACACATTTTGCCAGAATCTCTACTTTTAGCTAATTTTGTGATCTGCTTTATTTTGCTGGGACAATGATTAATATTTCTAGCATCCAATTGAAAAGCTGAATTTCCAAGATACCTTTGTCTCCTTCCCAGCTGTGCGGTGCAGTTGAGTCATAATGTGACTTTGCTGGCTGCGAGGTCCCTGCCTGGGAATCTGTTCTCTCTGCTTAGCCAGGCAGTGATTGAAGGCTCTGCTGTACCTCTGTTCCTGGTACTGTTCACGGCGTACCTGCTGCTCTCAGACCAGTGGATCTGTGATGTGAGTTCTCCTGGAGGTTTTCCAGCCCCAGTGTCGTTCCCTGCGTGGGTGGTACCTGATGGTGCCGGCCCCTGGCTGCCCCTGCTGGGGGTGGTGAGCTCAGAGGTGGAGTGGACGCTCATGCCTGCTGTGGAAGGCACTTGCCCTGAGCCCCAGGTCAGCATGTTCGGGAATCAGAGACCCTCACGCCTCTGCCTTCGGTACAGTGAGTGAGAGTGGGTGTGGCAGGGGGTGTGATGCAAATACAGCTTCTTAAATCCAAGCTTTTGCCGAGTGATGGGAAATAACACTTCAGGTGCACACCAAGCCGAGACCCGGGGACCCGGCCATTGTTTATGTCACTGCAGAGTCTACAAGTAAAACTTCTGTCCCCATTCAAATTTTCCCATATGTTTCTTTTCATTTTCTTTTACCTTGAGGACCAGCCTGTTATTTATTTATTTATTTATTTATTTATTTATTTATTTATTTATTTATTTATTTATGTGATTGGCTTTCTGTTAACAATGAAAACTGAATGCATGTAAGGGTGAGTGTCCCAGTGGTACTACTTCTGCAAACACAGGTGAGCTTGCCCTCCTCCTGAACAATGCCATATCTGGGGTGGGGCCAGCATTTCTACTTTTAAGGATTTATTTATTTTTATCTGAAAGGCAGAGGTACAGAGAGAGGGAGACAGTGGTTGAGATCTTCTGCTGGCTCACTCTGAATGGCTGTAGTAGTTGGGACTGGGCCAGGCCAAAGCCAGGAGCCTGGAACTCCATCTGGGTCCCTCCTGTGAGTGACAGGGACCCAAGCTACTTTCCCAGGTACATTAGAAAGGAGCTGGGTTAGAAGTAGACCAGCTGGGACTTGAAGGAGCACCCAGTATACATGACCACAGGTGCCATAACCCAGGCCTGCATTTAAAAAAAATGTTTGCTTTACGTTTGAGAGACAAAGACATTTGCAAATAAAGAGTGCTTAGGAAAGAGAGAGTGTCTTACATTTGTTAACTCACTTTCCAGATGCCCTCAACAGCTGGAGCTGGACTGGGCCAGACTAAATGGAAGACAGGAAGTTAGGTCTCCCGTGTGGGAAGCAGGCACCCAATCACTTGAGCCATCACCACCACCGCCTCCTAGGGTCAGGGTCTGCTCTTGCAGGAAGCTGTAGTCAAGCTAGTGTTGGGCATAGGTCATCCAGTGTGGGATGCAGATGTCTTATTTTTTAGGTCAGTCAGCTACCCTAGCATTTAAAAAAAATGCGTTGTATGACCAATACCCACCGAAGTGGGCCAATTGAGTGTTCATAGCTGTTGAAAAACGAGAGCCCCTTTTGGGGGTCTGATGGAACTGTGAAACCCAAGATGGAAGTCAAGCACAGACAAGCATTAGATTATTAAGAGAAACAGAGGCACAGAAATGATCGGAACTGCCCGTGGTTTTCACCAAGTATCAAGTGTTTGGTTTCCAAGCCTTTCAAAGGATGCCTCCTTGATACCCATTTTTGCCAGTGGGTGTTGTCATGTTGTTGCTGCCAGTTAGTGTCCAGTGGATTTCTGGAAGATTTTTCTCTGAGAAAACATTCTCCACCTTATGTGAAAAATCTAAACTGTTGCCCATTGGATTCACCCTACTGGTTTAGATTTTTCCATGTCCTAAGCACTTGGGCAGTTGTCTATCATTGCATGAGATGGGTCAAGTACTGATACGGATGGAAATCACCTAGCAAGCCACGCTGATAAATAAAGACTTGCTAAAAAAGAAGGCATCCTGCAAGATTATGAGCTAAAGGAAGGCAGAATGCTAAAGAGGCATGTTTAAATATTCAGGGCTTCAACTAAAGATCTAACCACTAAGATCAAAAGAGTTACTTAAGTAAAAGTTGTACAGACGTTTTTTTGGTTTGCATTAGTAACTTATCTTTTGAAGTTACCCTGCATTAAACTGTTTGTCTAAAAATGCCTTCACCTGAATTTTTAAAATTTATTTATTTTCTTGTACTTGAAAGAGCAGCAGGGCCGGGAGGTGGGCGGGCGGGGGTCAGATGGAGAGAGAGACTGAGAGGTAGACTGATTCATTTTCCATCTGCTGGTTCACTCCGCAAATACCCAGAGCAGCCAGCATTGGGACAGGTTCAAGCTACAAGTCTGGAACTCCATCTGGGCTTCCCACCTGGGTGGCAGGGGCCCAAGTCCCTTGAGCCATCACTTGCTGCCTCTCAGAATGCATCAGCAGGAAGCTGGATCGGAAGTGTACCTGTACCTGTTCAGTTTTGGGTGCTTGAACCACCACTCAGAAATGCGATGAGATGGTCCCAGGTATTAGCATCTTTATGTGGTATACCACAACACTGTCCATTGATTTTAAGTTCCCATTTTGAATTTAGATGTGGTTTTGTTTTAATATCTGTCCCACAGGTGGCAGTTGATTTTAAGTTTAAAACTTCATAACTGCTTTGGTTATAGGTTCAGGTGGTATTTGGAATATTCCTGCAATACAAAGTTCTTTTATTTCTGTTTAGACCCTGGAGCCCTTTGTGGGGGGGGGTGGGTAAAAAAGTTCTGATGGGCTACATTTTCAAACTAGAGTGTCTATCACTGCATTTAAGTTTTCTATAAAAGATGAAAAATGGAAGTGATTGAAGAAATAGGTGCAATGGTACAAGCTGTGCAGTTTGACTACTGTCACCTTTTGATGAAATCTGCAGCTCAATGCTAAATCATTCCACCTTGTTTGTCAAAGGATGTTAATCATTTCATTAAGAAAGGTTAAGTAATTAACTGATATTTCATTAGGGAATCAATGACGGACTCTTAGCGGTGTCTTGCAGAAATTTTCTAATGGAAAGTTTGCCACATTTAATTATTTGGGAAGCAGTGAGTTGGGCCCTGAGAAGGGGGTGGGATGGGGCACTGTTGCAGAGCCTTCCTGTCCACCTGCGCTGGTAAACCATGGTGCAGAGAGCCCATCTGTGGAGAGGGAGACTGCTCAGTCCTGGGTTTTCTTGTGCGGTCTCTGTCAGGCATGTCATTGCAGACCTGCTGCTGTTTTGCATGCCTCCTCTGGGTTTAGGAAGGGTTCAACCGCTTCAGTGTGTTCTGCTCATTTTCTAAATAATGGCTTCTGTTGCAGAATGATGCATGTTGACAGTAAACGTGCAGCCGTGACTTTGGTAAGCTCGCAACAAATTCTTATACTTGTAGAAGCAAGTCGTCCTCCTGGCCGCGCACTGAGGGCGCCTCTCTCTTTTGTCTCACTCCTTCTGAGGCAACTGCAACACAAGGTTGTAAGTTGGCCGTGTTGGGGGTGTGGTGTGTGTGTGTGTGTTGGGAGGGCACTGCCTACCTAATAAAGGTTCACCTTTCTCTTGATATCCCTTTGTTCTGAAATCACATCCAGGCTGTGTTTCTAGCCTGTCCTCCCTTGCACATGTATTCTCATCTCCTTCGAATTGAGAAGATGCTTCAAGGCCGATCTGGTTTCTGGGCTTGTTTTTGTTTCACTTAGGAGGCAGGATCGTCACTTTTTACTAAATATAGAGAGTATCACTGTTAGAGAGGACTTTCCCATAGCAGAGTCCTGAGGCTGAAGGATTCTTTAAGTATGAGGTAATAATAGGCAGTTTTGAAGACAGAGGAAATGGGTTTCTGTGTAGGGATGCAGGGTTCCAGTATTTACAGCTCGTGCCCAATTGTAGAACAGACTGGGGTGCCTTGGCCGCCGTCGCTTTGATCTGTTACACGTGAGAAGAACTTTGGAGGAAAAAAAAAAATCAGGGAGAGGGTTTGCAGAGCTATTGATCTTCAAACTGTGGGCTTGCGTGTTTCAGTTTTTATTGTGAAATATTTAAGGCGTTAAAAGGGGACACGCAGTCCTTCCACGTGCGTTTTTGAAGAACACACGCGCTGCTGGCCCCCGCTCCCGGGGCACCCTCTGCTCGCCCGAGCCCATCCTGCCCTCTGCAAGACACCTAACCAGATTGCTCTTCATGGACCTCTGCATACTTCTCTGTGGAAGTTTGCACACCCCTAAATTTAGGATTTGGTTTTATATTCATAGTATCTTACTGTAAACTCTTCTTTCTAATCGCTTACTTTTTAAAATTCCTTGGAGTAATATTCATCCATGTGGCTACATGGAGCTGCAGTTTGCTGAGTTTTCCACGTAGGCCTTTTTCAAGTGCTATTAATTTGAGACAGGTTCATTACGCGTGAGCCCACACCCCAGCTGCATTGTAAGTGCTGTACATTGAACATTTAGGACTCACGTGGCGCCATCAGTCCTGATTTTGCATGTCGTGATGTTTTTCTTTGTATTTGTACAGAAAGTTTCTTAAAAATTTAGCTATTTATCAGGGAATCTAATTAAAAAATAATCTATCAAATGGCTGATCTCTTAACATTAAAGGAAAAAAAAAAACACATGCAAAGCATTCATCTGAAGGAGCCTAGCCATTTTCTCATTCTTATTTAAAGACTTGGCTTAGAACTTACCCGTTACATATGCAGGGTAGCGAGTTAAAGAGCGATGTTTAATTAACAGGCGCTTTGTACTTCTGTATCCTTGTTATGATATAGCACCTTGTTCTTCAGTGTGGAAAGTGATTTCTGCATATCTTAAAGGGCTGGCATCTTTATGGTAAGAAAGCCATATAAATAAAGATATACTTAGATGAAAATCAGAACATGTTTTTAAAATAGTGTGTGTCTACTTTCGTCTGTGTTATCAAACTTGCTGCCTAAGCCAGAGTTGCTGCACTGTGATTATGTTAATGACCAAAAGAATCGATGGAGCGAGACGAGATGAAATCAGTAGTATAATCAGAGAAAGTTATCAGTTTTTTTGTCATTAAATATTAGTGATAAATAATACACTGTTCATTTTGAGTAGATGGAACATATTTAATTCTGATGTACAGAGTTTCAATTTAGCCAGGCTCATTGCTGAGTAAAATGATAATCTTTTGTAATTTAAGACGAAAGAGAAAAGGCATTTGTGTCAGAGTGGCTGACTCCAACCATCTAGAAGTGTTTACCTTGACCAGCCAGGGAAGGTGGGGAAATCTTTGGGATTTTTTTTTTCTCCCCCCCCTCCTAGACAACTTGGTTATTTGTACTGACATTTTATTAGGAATATCAAATACTCAATAAATAACATAAATGACCAGGGATGTTAAACAAAATGAGTCTGAAGGTAGATAGGGTTTCTTTAAAGAATGGGGAAAAACATAACAAAGAAAGGAATGTTTGGACAATGCTCTTTTTAAATGGCTAGTGTGTGTTAAACAGGGCCTGTTAGAGTCACATTACCCACTAAACAAAGGTCTTGACTGAAGAAGTGGAGTTTCTTGTATGAAATATAGTTCTCCTTGGTAATGGTTTATTTAAAGAGAAGTCACAGTTGTAACTTAGTGTCTTTCTCTGGGTTCCTGAAATCCTGTGGGAATACCTTGGCCCTACCTTATTTGCTGCGAGCGCTGGCTAATGCAATTCCCCTAACGCATGGATCTCTGTGGGAAAAACTCAGCAGCTTGCTTTTTTCTTTTCTTTCCTTTTTTTTTTTTCCTCCTCTCTTTTCTACTCTTGTGCTACAGTCCTAAGTGACAAGAGAAAGAAGAAGAATTAACTGTGTTTTATAGGACATAAGGGGTGATTAAAGTAGTATCAGATTGAAGGCTGCTAGAGTGTTTATTTAGGGACACACACACACACACACACACACACACACACACACACACACACACACACACACACACACACGATGAAGGTGCCTCTCTTCAAAGCAAAGACTCGCTTTCCTAGCCGGGGCCGGTGTTCTGCCATCCTCCTGCCACCATCCTGTGCACGTGGGCCTGGCCTGCAGGACCCTCCGTTGTTCCGCGGTGCCCTTCCCTGCAGGAAGGCGGGCCAATTGGGTCAACGTTTGTGATCTGGCAGGTGTCCACAGGGAGCTGAGACCAGGCCAGGCTCATTCTTATGTGTGGCCAAAGCCAAGATTTCAACTCGGTGAAAGGCTATGGAATTTATTTCCCAAACTGTTGCCCCAAACCCTCTTCTTTTCTTCAGCTACCTCCTTGCCCTGAGATGATTGCTTAATGCTCTTAATGATGCTGGATCCCTCTGTATTTTCGAACACCTGTATGTAATTCAGCCCCTGGGTGGTCACAGAGCCTGGCTCAGCAAAAGACTTCTCTTTCAGAGTGGGAACATCCCAAGGCGCCCACCTTGCACTGTGGGAGGCAGCTGAGTGGTGGCTGCGAAAGGATGGAATATCTCCCTTGAACTTGAACTTGCATTGCTCCTGTATCTTTAGCCCTTAGGTTGGGGAGAGTCCTAATAAGTAATTCAGAAATAATATTGTGAAAATATCCCTAGGTTGTAAGACATGTACACCTGAAGTCTTTATCTGTCTCTTTAGCATAGCTGACTTCACTTGATCCATGCCAAGAGAGCATTAAGGCTTCCTGTCAGAGGAAGAAGCGGGTGGGGGCCACTTAGCTTTTTGGGATTTGGAGCATTACTGGAGGAACTTCTTGGGGCTGTGCCGAGTCGCCCACCCGCCCGCCCGCCTGCCACAGCACTGCAGGGGCCCTCAGGAATGGGCCCACCTAGCCAAGCCTTTGCTCCGGAGGAGGCTGGCGTGTACAGAGGGGCTATGATTTCTTGCTCTGTCATTGCACTTTGAGATCCTAGTAATAACCATGCTGTTTTTATGTACACATGTGAGTTGGTATTTTACCTTGGTATATATGAGTCTGCCGAGTGTGCTCCGGTGTATATGCTCTAGATGAGTGTACTATTCATTTTCTTACTCCTCTGATGGTTCTCCTATCCTGGCTGGGCTAAGGCAAAGCCAGGAGCTAAGACCTCAATGCAGGCCTCCCACATGGGAGTCAGGACCTAACTACATCACTCTTTACTTGCTGCCTCCCAGGATCTGAGGTAGCAGGAAGCATTTGCACCTGGAGCTGGATTACTGCGAGGGTATCAGGGTTTGAGTTAGCAGGAAGCAGCTGCGCCCAAGGACTGCGGTGTGGGATGCTGTATCAGGATAAACTAACCTCTTCTCCTCCCATATATACTTTAATGTCACATTTCTCCCCCTCCAGTGCTGTCAAGAGCCCTGCATCATGAAACAGTCTCCCATATCACTGTTAATAAGTGCTTCCATCATATGTTTCTTTTTGGTTTTCTTCTGTGGAAGGAACAGCACCAGAAGGAACAAAAATAACCTCTGGCTTGTGTAATATATCTGGGGCTGAGAATTGAAGAGAGCTGTGGAACTGTGTTTTCCATCACTTTGTTGCAGATGTGTGTAGGGTATGTTTTCCTGCACATGCATATGTGGAAGGAGTTTGCCTGTCTGTGGATAAGCAGCAGGTGATGGCTTAGGTGGGTGGGTCCCAGCCACCCAGATGGGAGATCTGGATGGAGTGCCAGGCTGTTAGCTTTGGCTTGCCCCTTCCTGGCTGCTGCAGACGTGTGGGGAGGAAACCAGCAGGTGCACTGTTTGTCTTTGAGTGTGTATGTGTGGCCATGTATCTGTGTCTATCTCCCTGAGTTTCATATGAATATAGATCCGTCAAATCTAAAAAGACAAAGAAAATGGGCAAAGTTTGAAGATGTGCAACTGATTTTTAGTGAGAAGGTCAGATTCCCATGGCCCCTGAGGTTAAAAATTCATCCTGTCCTACCGGGCGCTTTTGAACCCATTCTTGACATCTGTGGCTTCTTGTTCTTCGGGCGCCGGCAGTTGCAGTGAGCACGTTTTGGTTTGCGTGTCGGAGCATGTATGAGGGGTGAAGTGAACCAACTGCTTGCTCTCTGCACTAAATACCAATTTTTGAGAATCTGGGACAAGCAAGCCAGGTTTCTACAGTGTGTAAATAGCTCATGAAGCAAGTTGTCTGTAAAAATGTAGAAGAAAAATCCAGGTCTTAGGAGGCTTTGAAAACTCAAGGAACAATCAAAAAGCAGAGAGATCTGGCTGTGTATCTGCTGGCCCTGTGCAGGATTAAAATGCAAACCTTGTTAAAAATTCTTAAGAATTTCAGGATTCTGCCAGCAGGCCCAGGCCCTCAGAGTGTGGAGGTTTTCTGAGCCAAGGGCTCCCGGGTGACAGTATGGGTCACATGGCTCATGAGGTTGGCTCTGTTTGAGATTCTTTCTTCCTTGCTTTGGCAAAGAGGCAGCTGGAGCTCCCATCCTGTGGTTCAGGCAGAAGTAGAGCAGAGACTGCAGCCTGAGTACTCTGCTATGTCAGCCCAGCCGCTAGGCCTGCCCTTTGTTTGCAGGGCTGGGTAAACCATCCTGCCAGAGCTTTGCTTTTCTGCCTCAGTGTGTTTTCCTCTACAGAATTGGAGAGTCCGGATGGGCCAGGAAGTATTGGTTCCTAAACCTGACATTCTCCCTCTCCTTCGCTCATCCCTGGACATTATATTAAAACATTGCATGTTTCAACATAAACATCTTCGGACATCCACACTCAATATACTCAGAGGAATCTTTGTCAGCCAGCTTCTGAGACTCAACCTGCCTCTATGCTGAGTCACTAAGTATCTGACCCCCTAGAATTGAGACACATACTTAACATTTCTGAAACGGACATGGCTTTCAGAGACGATTTCTTTAAAATTTATTTATTTACTTGAAAGTCAGAGAGAGAGAGAACGCTTCCATCCCTCTGCCCCTGCCTGGGGTTGGGCCAGGCCGAAGCCATGAACCTTGAGGCTGGAACTCCATCCAGGTTTCCCCTGTGGATGGCAGGGACCCAAGTAGTTGAGCCATCACCTCTGCTGCTTCTCCACGTGCATTAACAAGAAACTGGATCAGAAGTGGACCAACTGGGGCTCACTCTGATAAGGGATGCTAGCATCCTACATAGTGGCTTAACCCACTGTCGCAACTCCCACCCCAGCTTTCAGGTTGATTTTGAATACCAGAACCATGCCAGGTCCTGTGTCAGGTATCAGCTGCCACTTTTCCTTTACTGTCTGAGCACTTGATTAAGACCGGACAGATTGATTTTTTTTCATTAGGCCAGAGGGTAGGTATTGTCTTGAGTAATTCTGGATTTGAATTTCTTATGGATGGCCTGTTTAAATCCCCCGCCTGCTACCATGTAAGTGTATTTAGCAAAGACTCTGTGACACAGTGAATTTTAGAAAATATGTGGATGAACAATAGATTGCAGTGTCTTCACGCTAAATTGCTGTTTATAAGATGCCGATCGGAAACGGCTCTCACGCCTCCGGTGTCCCCGGCATCCACACAGCGGCTGGCGGGCTCTCTGTGACACTGTTCTTTTCCTGCAACAGGGATGGAGTGAGTGAGGACATTGTGGTGTCTGCAGCTTCCAACTCCTTGGGTGATTTGATTTCTTTCTGTTCCCTGCAAGGACGGCAGAAGATACCCTCGCACAAGATTCCTTTGTCCCGGCGTTGTCATACAAATGCCCCCTAACATGTAACTTTTGAAAATCCAAGCTCTTCCGATGCCATTAACCCCAAGGAGACAGAGGATACCTGGTAAGCCTGTGGTATCACTTCAGGTGTAACCAGGTCATGACAGTGGAGTTGCAGGTGCTATTCATGCTAGAAGTTGCTGGCCAGCACTCAAGTTCAACTAGCACTTTCTTAAATAGGCTCTTGTTGAGTGGCTTATAAATTCTGTAAGTTTGTGTGTGTGTGTGTGTGTGTGTGTGTGTAAGAGGATGGAAGTAATAGACCTTACCTCATCAGTTTGTTCTGTGGATTAAATGAGTTAATCTGTGTGGAACGTGACGCATGCTGCCTGGCGTATATGGGACCTTTATGCAGTGTACACGTTTTTGTCTTGGGTAGAAGTCATGTTGAGTAGCTAAGAGTGATGAAGGATTTGGAACTTTGTCGAGATCACTGCAAGAGTAGAAGGAAATATGCCGTACTATTCTCGTAGGAGAATTGGAGCCCCAAGCTCTAGACCTTGTTGTTGTTGTGTGTGGGGGTTTGTGTTGATTGGTTTTGGTTTTTTGTCTCTTCGCTTTTGAATAAGCTCCGAAAATATGGTCTTGTTGGGTGTTTTTATTTGCTTCTGAAGTTGGTGCAGGTGCAGAGAACAGGAAGCGAAACCTTAGGTGGCCCGAGGGAGCCTCATTCAAATGGTGCCAAGCAGGTATCATATACAGGCGTTATCACCTTACTGATAATCTGGCATACTGTGGTATTCACACGTGCCATGCGGATTACACAGAGTGAAGTCATACGGCAGCTTGGCAGCAACTTGCCCTGCTTCTTAGGAAGGGAGTGAGAGAGGAAAGCCCTCATTCTTGCAGCCGGTGTCAAAGCACATCTCCACCTGTCACGAGGCCCAGGGTGGCAGCTGCCGCTTTGCCTGTGGCATTTCACAGCATTGCCGCCGAGCCTCTCCCTCCCGGTGCAAGCAAGGCAGCTTTCCCAAAGAATTCCCATTGTGTGGCTAGGGTAAAACAGGCCATTCTGACCTGGAGACTGCATGGAGTGCCCATTTTTTCCTTCCCTAACCTGAGATACAGGAAAATGTGAATATCGAAGATCCATGGCTAGAGTGTCAAGATTTCCACTTGTTCAGATGTTTGCCTAGGGTAATGACCATGTGCAAATAAAGCGTTATATTTAGAAGTTTCTTTGGGTTTTATCCACTAGGGTTTAGGGTACTGGCCATCACTGCCTTGCCTGTGTTTTAGCCTGTCTCAGTTGGTTTTTGGCCAAGTACTCATCTGTACACATGTGTGTGGAACTGCCCAGCTTGACATACCTTCTGGTGTTGGGGTGGTGGGGAGAACTTACTTCCTCAGTACCCCCAGCAGTGGACCGTGGACACACAGTATCAGATGCCCATCAGTTGCCCACCTTTGGTAAGAGAGCATCTCTGGTCACTTGGCCTGACTCTATCCAGCCCTCCACTTGACCTAGGCGGCCTCTCACTTGCATCATCCCAGCCTCTGTCTGGCCACACTTGGGCACACAGCTCCACCAAGATTTGATCCCATGTGGTCAACCTGGTTCCTTCATTCATCCTCTCACCATCTGAGGCTCACATCCCATATCCTCCGGGGAAGACACTCCCAGGTCCACTCACAGTTTTCTTGCATTGCTCTTAAAGGAAGGGGCAGAGATGGGGAAGGGTTGTCTTGAGCAGGAGGAAGTGTCAGCTCAGCTTGAGACGATGGAATGGGCCCCGGGAAGTCCGACTCACTTCTATGCAGGGCTGTAAGTCATCGTTCAGTTTCCTATTTGAAGACCTGCGCAGGAGCCAGTTCCACCAACAGTAAAATGGAGTTGTTCTATTACTGAGGCATATGACCTGTGAAACAGATAAAACAGTGACCCTGGGCTGGCTTCTTTTTTAAAAAAAAATCATTTATTGACTAAAATAGAGATTTCCCTCCCCCCACTGATGTCCCTTATATTACTGCAGTAGTGTAATCCTTCAGAAACTGTTGTAAGTCCATCATTCTGCTATTTAAATGTATCCTGACATTGTAGGTAGGGGCAGAAAGTCTAGCATCCTATTGTCAAGATATATGTAATAGTTTCATTGGGAGTCCATCTTTGATTCAGAAGTAGAGTTGCATACTAAAATGCATCTTCATTTATCAGTTTGGTAGTCACTATTGTACAGTTCCTTTAGATAAGTATATAGCATGTTTCAGCTATATATCTGTTGATCTTGTGTTTTGCATGCAGGTATGGGCAAGCTTCTTTAGCCTTAGTCTGTCTACCTATAAAATGGTTTGATAATAGTAATATGAATCTGTTGGGGATGTTGTAAGAATAAATCACATAACAAGTGGATGGCACAATGTAAGCGAAACAGTATTGGCCCTTATGATTCTAACACCTAGGGGCAGTAGTTGCATTTGTGTGTTAGAATGCTTCTCTGAATTAGCTCTGTGCCAGTGCACACCTGGGACACCGTGGTGGTGGCTCCAGGTGATGGGTTTGTGCCACCCCCATGAGAGGCCTACCTTACTGGATTGCATCCTGGCTATTGCAGGCATCCAGAGAAGGGGGAAATCCTTACTCTTTCTCTCTGCCTTTGAGATACAGTGAAAAATATTTGTATTTAGGTGAAAACGAAAAGAATCCAGACAAGTGCATCTTAGCTGTGGATCCTGAGCCAAACTGAGTCTGGTTCAGGTCCCCACCATTGCCACTTGTGAGCCTCGTGACCTTGGACAAGTTACTCAACATTTCTGTGCTTCCGTTTGCTTATCCATAAAATGCTGGGTTAGCACCTGCTGTGTAAGCCTGGTGGCGAGGCCTGGGGAAGGTCATGCAGGTAGTTGCCCTCTGGCAGGGCAGAGGGCCTCACTAAATCACAGGAGAGCCCGTGGTCACCTTGACCATGCCCGCCGTGATGGCTCTTCTTCCCCTCTCCCTGTCTGGGCAGAAACAACCGTTGGGAGGAATCCTGTAGAACGCTTCCAAATCCTCCCATTTCTTGACAGCTTGGGGGGCAGAAGCCCAAGACTGAGAGTCGGTTGGAGAGTCTTGGTTTTCAACCCAAACTCCTATCATCAGGCCTGAACATTTGGCCCCTTTCCCTCTCCGCCTAGGATGGAGACACATGGAAGTAGTTTGTAGCAGTCGGGTATCAGGCCTTGGCTTTGCAAGCAGAAGATGAAAAACGTTTACTTGCTACTTGTCATAACTTATTTGCATTTTCTTTCTTTCTTCCCCCATCACCCAGAAGAAAGGAAAACAAGAAACCGAAGTGGGAATGCATCTTTGCAAGGTCCTGGGTTAGCACGTTAGTGAGGGACAGTGCTGTGGAAGGGCATGTACTGGGATGGGATGCTGCTGCTTCGCATGGGGGAGAATTTGATCGGTAGTGAGCGTGTCCTGAGCCTCCTAGATTGTAGCTCAACAGCCCTGGTATACAGGGTGCTGGGCGGGTACAGGCACGGTGGTCGTGTCGTCTACAGACAATTCATTCCATCCTCAAAGCCACCTTCCGAGGAAGATGCTTTCATCTTCACTTTTATAGAAAGCAAGAACTTGCCAAGAGACCCTGGCTGTATCCTTCCTGTTTCAGCTAAAATATCACAGAGGGTCATAGCAGGTCCTGGCCAAGGCACCTTGGCTGCCGTCTGCTCCTGGGTCCTGCGTTTTGTACCAACTCTATTGAGACACAGTTGCTACATGGAAATTGGCCCATCCAAAGTAGCACAATTCAGTAACCATTTTTATTTTCTTTGCACAGTTGTATATCTATAACAACACTGATTTTAGAAAATTGCATGTCCTATAGAAGAGACCCCCATATCTAAACTACTCCTGACATTCCCTCCCAAACCACTGTGCTCTGGTGACCGCTGATCTGCCTTGTGTTTCTATGGGTTTTGCCAATTCTGGACATTTCATATGAATAGAGTTATATAATATGTAGCTTTTTGTGTCTGGCTTCTTTCACTCAGCATAATGTTTTCAAGGTCTGTCTGTGATTCAGTAATTCTTTTTTTTTTTTTTTTTTTTTTTTTAGTGACTGAATAGTATTCCATTGTGTAAATACACCTCATTTGGTTCAGCCATTCACCTGTTGACGGACAGTTGGCTGATTTCCACGTTGGGCTTTTCTGATTAGGGCTACTATGAACGTTGATATGCGAGTTTTTGTGTTGACATATGTTTTCAGTTCTCTTGGATATATACCTAGAAGTGGAGTTGCTGGGCCATATGGTACCTTCTATGTTTAACCTTTTGAGGAACTGCCAAACTGTTTTTCCAAAGCGGCTGAACTATTTTACATCCCCACCCGGGATGCGGGCGGGTCCCAGCTTCTCCACATCCTCTTGTTATTATCTAGCTTTGTGATGAACCATCTTGTTTGTAAAGTGAGGAAGCTGAGCCTGCGAGAGTTTCCGTGATGTGTTTCAGTGACCGTAGCTCGTTCAAGAAGCGGGATTTGTTTTCAAAGCAGGGAAGATAGAAGGATGAACGCCGACTGGGCTGCAGGAGCTCGCTGTCCGCTGTGGTTGTGGCTGTCTCAGGAACCCTGGTGGCAGAAACCCGTCTTACACCTTAGGACAAACAGGAAGGTCTCCAAGAAAAAGTGCAAGTTCTCTTCCAAGGAGGAGCCTGGTAGCAGCCCTGAAGAGGCTGCTGGCAGCAAGAGCAGCACCAAGAAAAAGAAAAAGCTCCACAAGGCCTCCCAGGAAGACTAGCACGGACACTGCTTGGAGGGTACCCCCCCCAAGGCAACCCTTCCCAACCTGTGCCTCCACCCCAATAAAAAAAAATCACATCTCAAAAAAAAAAAAAAAGGTTATTTGCTAGTTCCTGTAACTGAAACATAGGTGCTATTAGCTCCAGGTACAGAGGTATCAGGAAAGACATTGCCTACAATGCTGGTGTCCCAGGTTAGTGTTGGTTCATGTACTGCATGCTGCACTTCTGACCCAGCTCCCTCTGAAAGACCTGGGAAAAAGCAATGCAACATGGCCCAAGTGGTTGGGCGCCTGCCACCCACATGTGAGACCCAGATGAAGCTCTTGGCTGCTGGCTTCCGCTCGGCCTGGTCCTGCCCGTTGCAGCCAGCTGGGGTGTAGACCAGCAGATGGAAGGTCTCCCTGTTTTTCCCTCCTCCTTTTTCTTGTTTTCCCCCTTCCTCCATCTCCTCTTCCTCTTTTTTCTGGAGCTCTGACTTCCAGATAATATAAATAAGTCTTAAATTTGCTTGCCTGTGTCACCGGTTCCCTTTTAAAGGAATGACAGTTTAAGATTATGACAGCTTCTTCTTCTTCAGTGTGGCCAGTGTTAAACCAATTGCATGGGCACTTAAAAAAAATCATGGAAAATAGAATTAAAACCTATGCAATTTTGTACAAATTAAAAGATTTGTTTTTATTTGAAAGGCAGAGTTACAGAGAGAGAGAAAGACAAAAATTTTCCATCTGCTGGTTCACTCCTCAAATGGCTGCAGTGGCCGAAGTCAGGAGACAGGCATGGGTCTCCCACTTGGGTGCAGAGGCCCAAGGACTTGAGTCACCCTCTCCTGCTTTCCCAGGCTATAAGCAGGGAACTGAATTGGAAGTGCAACAGCTAGGACATAAACTGGTGCCCTTATGGGAGGCTGGCACCACGGGGAGAGGCTTAGCCTTCTATGCCATGGTGCCAGCCCTGGCACAGGAATTTTGGCATACTTACATATGATGGATTTTTACAAAGCTCATGGAAGATGTATTTCATGAGAAAGCTATGCATGAATTTCAAGTGGTTTTTTTTTTTTTTTGCAACAAAGTAACTTATCTTTTAATTCAGTCATCTGCTGAAATTTTAAAGTACCTTCCTGAGTCTTACCTGTTTTAATCTTTTACAGTTTTGCAGGTGAAACATAGTAGAGAATTCTGCAAATAAACTGTTCTTGTTTTAAACTAATGAGACTATTCATCTCACACCCTTTGCTTTCTGGTCATTCACAGTGATTTTGTGGTTTAAAAACATATTACCGGGGCCTGGCGCAGTAGCCTAGTGGCTAAAGTCTTTGCCTTGAATGCGCCTGGATCCCATATGGGTGCCCGGCAGTCCCAGTTTCCATCCAGTTCCCTGCTTGTGGCCTGGGAGAGCAGTCGAGGACGGCCCAAAGCTTTGAGACCCTGCACCCATGTGGGAGACCTGGAAGAAGTTTCTGGCTCCTGGCTTCAGATCAGTGCAGCACCAGCCATTGCAGCTCACTTGGGGAGTGAATCATCAAATGGAAAATCTTCCTCTCTGTCTCTCCTCCTCCCTGTGTATCTGACTTTCCAATAAAAATAAATAAGTCTTTTAAAAAAAACATATTATTGACTTGTAAAAAACCTTTTTACCTTGTGGACTTTAATGTTTTTCTGCATTTTAAACTTATTTTTTTTTCAGTGTTTGGGGATAATTTATACCTTCTAACATTTTTTTAAATGAGTATACTTTTTACAACCGCTTTATCATATTTTTCTTTCTCCTCCTTCTCTTGTTCTCTCATTCCTCTTTTTTCGTTTCTTTTTTGTTTCAGTAATTTTACTCTGAGTTCATCTAATCTTTTAAAACTCTTATTTCATTTGGAAGGCAGAGTATTAAGGAGAAAGACAGATAGCTTCTGTCCACTGCTTTACTCTCCAAATAGCCACGATCACTGGGGCTGGGCCAGACCACAACCAAGGGCATGGCACACCATCTGGGTCTTCCCCATGGCTGCTTTCCAAGGCGCTTTAACAGGAAGCTGACCAGAAGTAGGGTGGTATGGTATGCCAGTGTTGCAAGCTGAGCTTAACCTGCTCTGCCACAGTGCTTCCCTCCACCTGCCCCTGCATCAGAATTGTGTGTTTGTTGTCAGGCAAGAATTTAACCTGTCTGGTTAAACATAAGCAACTTGTGGCTCCATAATTACTCAGTGAATAATACATTTCCTTATTGATTTAAAATATGCACTAAATTTTAGCATAAAATCAGATTCATTTCTGCACTGTCTGGTTTTGCAGAAATGCAGAATCACATGGTGGTTATATGCAATGTTAGTGTTAAGTTCCACCCACGTAAGCTTTGTGGCCTTCAACACTTTCCTTACAGCCCCGAGTTATCAATTTCTATACAGAAATGGGGAACAAGGGCCTTCGTCTATCAGTTTGTCTGTTAAACCCTGGTCCTGTATGTGTTTCTCAAGAATCCTGTTTGGCTTGACATTTGTCTCAGGTACTTCATTTCATTATTGTTATAAGGAGACATTTACTTTTTCTGTTACTTCCAGTTTTGTCCTGTGGAGCGTGAGCTGTCTGTAGAGACCTCTGACAGGTGACTTTCTTTGCCCAGTCTGTGGCAGTGCTGTTGCTCACACCGTCTTCCTACTGTGTTCCTAGTGCGTGGCTGGGTACCCAGACTCTGTGTGGTCACTGGTCCAGGGCTGTGGAAAGCCCTGGCTTCAGTTCCTGGGAAAGATGTGGGGAAAGAAAGGCCGAGGAGTCGTGCTGCTCACCACGCCCTGGAAGTTTCAGTTCTCACTGAAGTCAGGGCACTTCACTCGTTTTTGAATGCTGTAAACTTAAAAGGATTTATTATGATTGGTGAGAGGGGTTTTTTTTTTTAATGTAAGATTTAATTATTTATCTGAAAGGGACAGTTACAGGGAAGGAGAGACGGAGAGAAATCTACCGTTCACTGGTTCACTCTCCAAACGGCTGCCGTCGCCATAGCTGGGCTGGTCTGAAGCTGGGATTTTCCTCCAGGGTTCTGACATGGTGCATGGGCCTAGGCGCTAGGTCCTCTTCCGCTGCTTTCCCCGGGCGCACTAGCAGGAGCTGGATGGGAAGTGGAGCAGACAGTGCTCCAGCCAGCGCTCACATGGGATGCACAACCATGATACTGACTCCTCATTAAAGTTTTAGAAAGTATATTTTGTGACAAATGCTTTTGGCAAACATAAGCTTTGAAAAAGAGCTTGTTTGATGATGTATTACTTGGTCTTGAGGACATTGATTTCTGCAAAGTGTTTTTGGCAAATCCCCTCCCCTGGCTTTTGGGAGTCATATGACATTGCAGCGCTTGTAAAGATCCAGATGGCTAGCACGGTGACTTCTTCAAAATTGGTTCGCATGTGGGAAGATGAGACCCAAAGCAGTGGCAGAAAGTGTGTTTCTATTTGCATTCTCTAGAACATAACTTTTTATTTTGACCAAATGATTGTTCTTCTGAGTTTTGTTCATGTTGGGATCTAAGATTTTTTTTTTTTTAATTATTTCCTTTGCTTGAAAAGTAGAGTTACGGAGAGACAGAGACAGAAAGAGCCAGAGGGAGATCTTCTGTCTGCTGCTTCATGCCCCCAGATGGATGCAAAAGCTTGGGCTAACTCCGAGTCTCCCACATGGGAGGCAGGGTCCCAAAAGGCACATTAATAGGGAGCTTTTTAGGAAGTGGAGCTGCTGGGAATGGAATTGGTGGTCAAATGAGATGCTGATGTCTTCAAAGGTACTGTGCCACAATCCTGGTCCCAGACTCCAGGGTCTCTGAAATACATTGAGATAGTGAGTTGATACCCAGTACTGTGCCGCCCTGCTCACTGAACATCCTCATAAACTGTGAGTGAGGTCGGTTTCACTTTGATATCAGTGGACACTTCAGGAAGAAGCTCAGTCCCAAGACACGTTTGCTTCTACTTGCCACCCGAGTCAGGGGTTCAAATTCATTCTGTTGGAATTGCACACTATTAAAGGTGAAATATTTGACATACAATGGATGATTATAAATTCTGTTAATAGGCTTAGCATTGCAAATAAATTTAGTTGTTTTACAGTGATGAAGTACATTTAAATAATTTTGGAGTAAATATGAACTTGAAAGTGATTTATGATGACCATATATGAGTTCACAAGCGCATTTAAATTACAGTGTATAGAGCTTATAGTTAACTTGAATAGAGCTTATAGTTAACTTGCTATATATATATATATATATTTTCATTAAACTGCAAAATTTCCCAGCTAGGACCAGGATTGACTTCAATAAAGATGAATAGAACTATGTGAGACTTTGGGAATTTTTTGAAAATCGAAGTAGGTGTTCCATGAGGGTATTAAAGCTTTGTGAGTCCTGTAAATTTCGCTTGCGTTTTGCTAGAACACATAACACACGATGAGGTTCTGAGACTGACAGCACATTCCGGGTCCCAACAAGATGGTGGAGTCGCTTTCATCTGTGCCAAGAGGAGTCTAACAGAGACAGTGAGTGAGACCCTTGGTGCCTTCCTCCTGCGGCACATCTCCCGTGGAAGGAATCTTTGGGTGGAGCTCCTGACTTGAATCAGATCATGTGAACTCTACAGAAATGAAGATTATCTGCAGGTTTGCAGCATCCAAATTGGGGCAGATGTTGTAAGGATTCAGAGAGCAAGTGAATTTGTTTAAGGAGTTCCATCTTGTAAGAAAGGTTTGTTAAAAGTAAGGAGCTGAAAATGGAGTTCAAAATGTGGCCCATGAAAATACTTGGGTGAAAATATTTACATATTTCAGTACTGAATAGTAAAACTGAGAATATTTCCAATGCAAGGAAATTTACAACTACTCTCAGATATTTAGCACCTGAGGGCTAATATTCTGGGTCAGAGGGCTGACGTGGAAGGTGTCAGAAATTCATATTTATTGACCATGGCATACAACTTGGAAGGCAGTTTTATTGAATTAATGAAAATAATAAGAGCAACATTTTCTTCACAAATGTTATTGGTCATGGGGTGAAAGAGGCAGGTAGAGCCAAAAAAAGTAATTCAAGTGCAACAGAATGTACTGAGAACATTATTCTGCGAATGTTATTGTTATTGAAGTTAAACAGCTTCAAAGGAATTTAAGTTAGGGTCATAACTTTATTTCACAGTGAAATACAAAGCAGCTGGTGTATAGCATTAATGCTCAGATACACTATCATTGTAACAGCCCTCTGTAGTATTTTTGTGTTTTTACTGATTTGTCTACCTAGTTATTTGCTGATCCCATTCTATTTGAGTGATTGTGGTTGATAATAAGTTTAAGAGCAAATCTTTCATGACACATTCTCTACATTACAGATTTTTGCTTGCTTTATTGCTTTTTTTTAAAAAAACAAAGAGGTTTATTATAAGACTTCGGTGGACAAAATAACATTTGTGAGTATGACCTGACTTATTCTCAGTAGTGATTCATAGTAACTTTATTATTATTCTTATTATTATCATTTTATGATACAGTTCCGTAGGCCCTGGGATTTCCGTTACCCCTCCCTAAGTCCCCTCCACACCCCCCGGGTTCCCCTGTGTTATTACTGTAGTATAGTTTTTCATGGACAGTCATGAGTCCGTCTTTGCAGGCGTGGACCATGGCAGAGAGTCCAGCATCCTGTTGTCAAGCTATAGTGAAGAGTTTCATTGGGAACTTTGATTGCTTTTTAATCTTTCTAAACCACCTGTAGGAGTTTTTGTGAAAACAATGTATTTTTTCATTCTGAGTACCGTTTGAAATAGTTCATTGATATCTTTTCTGTGTTCTATCTTCTGGTAAAGGAAAATAGTTGAGTTGCCCCTTGCTGCAGCTGCTCCTGTTTGTTCCTCCCGGGAGCTTCGCACCTCTGTATCACTACGTAGGAAAAAAATCCCACTGATATCTGTGTCTTTTATATCTTATATCTCATCATCTTGTTGAATTCTCATTGTAGCTTAAATTTTTGGTTTGTTTTTGCACTAAAAAATCAAGAAATATAATGTCTCTTAGCAGTATTGTCTCCTTTTTTCCTCACATTTCTTTTCCTGCTTCATTGCGTTGGTTCTGCCTAACAGAGCAATTATTCAGAAGTTTTCATCACTAGTTCTGTATCCAGTCCTCTTTCAAGCAGACTTAATTTGTGGAGGATTTGTCTTCCTTCTCTTCATGATTGTAACGGTTCTTTACACAATGATAGATGTTTGCTGAATTCAGTGTATGTTACCATATTGTTGCAGAGAGAATAAAAATGAGAAAATAGGTGGTGAATATTTAAACACTTTTGGAATGACTTGGAGGTGACCGATAGTATCTGATAAAATCACATATTATATTATATTATATTATGGGATTTGCCTTTCTAGTATGTCCATTCTTTGAATTGTCTAAGTTGTACTAGAAGTCTACACATAGGGCCCCATGCAGTAGCATTGTGGTTAAAGTCTTTGCCTTGCACGCGCCTGGATCCCATATGGGCACTGGTTCTAATCCCAGCAGCCCCACATCCATCCAGCTCCCTGCTTGTGGCCTGGGAAAGCAGTCGAGGACGGCCCAAAGCCTTGGGACCCTGCACCCGTGTGGGAGACCCGGAAGAAGCTCCCGGCTCCCGGCTTTGGATTGCTCATCTCTGGCCATTGTGGTCTTGAGGAGTGAATCAGTGGATGGAAAGTCTTCCTCTCTGTTTATCTGACTTTCCAATAAAAAAAAAAAACAAAGCCCACTCATGGTAGGCAAGGATCAGATTTAATGGTTTTCTGTTTGAGGTAGTTGCAGTGCCTGGTAGTTTAGGGCTCTTCTCGACTCCAAATATATAGCAATGATCCCTCTCTATGAATCCCCCAACAAAAGAAAAACAATAAAATACAAATTACCCTTTAACCATATCACCGAAGGTGTAGTGCTTCGATTTTATGTTAGAAATTGGAATAAATGACATTGAGGAACCTGGAAACAGGGTGCCTGTGAGCTGCGGTGAAAGTTGGCCATCTGTTCAGGCTGTGGTTGTGTTGATTGTTTCTTTCATCTCCTTCTCAGAGTGCTCTGTTGGGAACAGAACAATTGTAACGTTTGTTTATTTTCTTTTACTTGGAAGGCAAAGTGTCAGAGAGAGAGGCCAAGTGAGCTTTCATCTGCTGGTTCACTCCCCAAATGCCTGCCAACAGCCAGGCCGGGCCCAGCCGGATGCCAGAGCCAGGAACTCCTTCTGGGTGCTTCACGTGGGTGGCAGGTAGAAGCACTGGGGTTGTGACCTGCTGTCTCTCGGGATGTGTTAGCAGGCAGCTGGATCAGAAGTAGAGAGGCTGGGGAGGAACCGATGCTCCTATTTGGGAAGTGGGCATCCCATATGGCCAGCTCAACCTGCTGTGCCACGATGCCTGCTCCCTTGCGATGGTTTTTTGTTGTGCTTCTCATGTTGCCAATTGACCAAGGAAATGCCACTCAAGCAAAGAGCAAAGTAATTCTCTCTGCCCTGCCCTCGTATTTGAGTACTCCCCAGAGTACCTTGGGGGAAAGACAGTTACATGTTATTGTGTTCAGAATCAACAAATAGAAATATCCTGTAATTTATGTCATTCTGTTTTATAGCACACTTTAGTCTTATAAATGTCTTGACATTTTACAGAACATTTTTGTAGAGCCTTAGATAGTTTTATGCCATAGGAATTGTTTCCTGTGGAAGAATTTATGTTTACTCCTCTGAGAGTTGAAGGCAGAGTGCGTACACCACGTGCGACATGCAAGCCATCCGTGTCTGCTGCTGTTCTCGCCACAACCTCTGCCTCAAGTGCGTAAATATTTGAGGACACCATTTTCTCAGGACATGTTGGTTGTCTTCTGAAATGGAGCTTTCTGTGTCACAAGTCGTATGATTTATCTTGAGAAAACCGGACTCCCTGGAGTCTTGAGCTGTGGCGATGAGCCCTGCTGGCAATGGTGGCTTTACCGTGGCCCGTCCGCAGCCGCCGCCTCTGCACAGGGTCCTGCACGTTGAGTACAGAGCCTTTGACCTCAGTGAGGTGCTGCAGAGTGACAGCTAAATACACCCAGATGGCCAGAAAAACTCAACTCCTTCACCTGGTTCCCAGAAACGAGCAGCGGTCATTAGGTGTTGAATCAAAAAAATAGTAGGAACGGTAGAAATAGAGGGACAAGCGTTGTGGCACATCATGCTGAGCCACCACTGGTGGCGTCCGAGTTCCATAGCAAAGCACCGGTTTGCGTCACAGCTGCTCTGCTTCTGATCCAGCTTCCTGCCAACAGACTTGGGAAGCAGCACACGATGGCTCCAGCCCTGGAGCGGCTGCTGCCTGGTGAGCCCTGGATGGAGTTTCTGTTCCCCGGCCTGGGCTGCTGTTGGCGTTTCGGGAGTGAACCAGCAGATGCAGTGTCTGTTTCTGTCTCCTTTCGTCTCTTGCTGTGTTGCTCTCCTCTGAAAGAAGGAAAGTGAGAGCGCATGCGCTAGACGATCTTATTTTGGGGAGTATGCATGAGCTTGTAGAAACAGAATCTCTTTTCTTTTGCTGATAGTTTCCTTTCTTGTATAAGTTATCCAAGTACTTTTAGGCAATTCTCTCATGGTTTTGGTTTATTTCCACCTGGTATGAATTATTTAATGGACACCTAAGTGCAACTTCTGTACCTGGTGTCGTTCCAATGAATTTATAAATATTGGCTTGTCTTTGGCCCTCACTGTGACACAGTCGCTACTGCTGTTGTTTTACAGATGTAAACTGAGGCACAGTGAGGTGAAGTAATTAGCTCAAGGTCATGCAGCTAGTTAGTTCTTCTTTGTAGATAGGAGTTGACTCTTGGTCAATGGTTTGTACCCTTAGCTACCTTTGCTGTGTGATTTGTAATCATTGTGTGTGTGTGCGCACACGCATGCACACGTGCTGGGGAGCTGATATTGGGGATTACAGGGAGCTGAAATTCCATAGCCCCTCCTCCCTTGTCGCATCGTTTGCCTCCAGTCATAAGGCCACTTTTCTTGTTTCTCTCGGAAGGACAAAGAGAGAAGCATATAGCAGAAATCTGTCATCCATTGGTTCTCTTTCCAAATATCCACATTGACTAGGACCGAGCCAGGCCAAAGCCAGGAGCCAGGAATTCCCTCAGGTCTCCCACATGGGGGATAGGATCCCAGCCATTTGAGCTGGCACCTGCTGCCTCCGGGGGTGCACATTAGCAGGAAGCTGCAGGTGGCAGTGGAGCCTGGACTCAGGGACCCCCATCTGCGCTGCGGGTGGTTCAGGGGCCATCTCAGCCACAGTCCCCAGCAGCTGCCCAGGAGGTGGCCACTGCTGAAAATCAAGGGGTGACAGAGTGGCGGAAGCGCGGCTGCTCTTGCTTTTGATTTGTTTATACCGTGCACACTGTTTATAATACTTCCATGCAATGTACATGTCTTACATTTAGAGTTACGGTTTCAAAAGCAAAAATTGTCAGGAAGAATATTTTTGACATATGTTTAGCTTCAGATTTTAGAAAGGCATTTTTATAAATATAGAGACCTAAAAAAGTGACAAGTTTACCAGAGAGCTTTTTTTTTTTTTTTGAGCAGCTTTTAAAATTCTAGTATTGTTTAATAAAATTTAGCCTCTCTTCCCTCTTTAAAGACTTAGAGCTACTCCCAGTTCAGCTGAGGATCACAATTTGCAGTCAAAATGGAACAGTGATTCCGTTCCCAGTTATTGTATTTTTGATAATAAGATTGAAGGTATGCATTATCAAAATGTATTTGTTTATTAGTTACCTATGAAGAAATGATTTTTAAAGGTGTACGGCCTGAGAGGAGGAAAGCTGCCAGTGACCGAGTTGTTGCCATGGAGGGAACAGTGGGTGAGAGAAGGATAGTCCGTGTATGATCATAACGGCTGTTAGTTGTAAGTGGTCCAAGTACAGTATGTTGCTAAGAGTTGCATCATTGATTTTATGTATCAATGCATGTGTCTCATGAAGTTAAAATTAACCTTGAAAATGCAATATATAACCAACCTGTGGACCCCCAACAGATGAAAAGTCAACATTTAACTTCTCTGGCTACTGTCTTTGTGTTAGCACAATCATGACTTAGGATTTGTGCTAGTTTTCATTCCAGGCATTTCATGGATACCGCAACCTTCAGATGTGCAACTCCCTTATATAAAATGTCATGATGTTTATGTGTAATCTATATAATCCCCCCGCAGTCTTCAGATCATGTCTAAGGTGGTTTGGGACATACTCCTTAAACACTCCGTTACAGCTCTTAAATATGTAAAATTGTGGTTTCTACCTCATTGTGTTCTTGCTCTGAGTAAATGAGTAAATACAATAAAAATAGCATACTTAGGGGTCTGACGCAGTAACCTAGTGGCTAAAGTCCTCGCCTTGCATATGCCAGTATCCCATATGGGCGCTGGTTTTTATCCTGGCTGCTCCACTTCCCATCCAGCTCCCTGCTTGTGGCCTGGGAAAGCAGTCAAGGACAACACAAAGCCTTGGGACCCTGCACCTGTGTGGGAGACCTGGAAGAGGCTTCAGGTTCCTGGCTTTGGATTGGCTGGTCTCCAGCCATTGTAGCCACTTGGGGAGTGAACCAACAGATGGAAGATCTTTGTCTCTCCTTCTCTCTGCAAATCTGACTTTCCAATACAAATAAATAAATCTGTTAAAAAAGCATACTTAGTACTTTTACATAGCTAGTGCTAATTACATATTAGTGACCACTATTAGTACTTTCTTTGTCTTTTTATTTTGACCTCATGTCATTTCTTGTGGATTGTAAAGGTCAAGTACAGTTTGAGGTGGGGTGATTTAATAAAAGAAGGAATTGAGGCATGGAGGAAGTAAACAGGCTGAGTTATTGTAGCCCGTTATGCTTGTGATACTATTGGGAGAAAAATGATTTTTGTGTTTTCGTTATGAAAATGTATGGTATGCTGGCGTATTTTAGAAAGTCATGGAAAAAGTGCAAAGAGAAGAGTTTTGAAAGCCGCGCATAGTTTGTTTTTTAACAGGTGGCTTTTTCATGAACTTTTTGAAGACTTCTTGTGCCCATGCTTTCACTTTTCACTTTTTAGTGGAAGGCTTTCATTTTTAAAAATTCGCCTGTTTCTTCACATTTCTCCCTATCTGAGAGACAGACGGAGACTCCCGTCTGCTGGCTCACTCTCCCAAGAGTACGCGGCAGCCAAGGCCAGTTCTGGTCCAGGCTGAAGGAGGCAGCCCCAGAACCAGTCACGGTCCCCTGCATAAGTGGCAGGATCCCAGTGGTTTGGGCTATCACTGCTGCCTCGCAGCATCTGTATTAGCAGGATGCTGCGGTCAGGAGCCAGAGGTGAGTATACACTCTGATAGCAGGTGTCTTAGCCAGCACTTTAATTGCTGGGAATACCTGCCTGGCCCCCAATAAGCTTATCTTTTAATGACATTTCCCCAGACTTCCTAGTGCATCCTCACACATCTGTTTCTGTGCATTTAGGATTTTTGTCTTTAACATTTTTTAAAAGACTTATTTATTTTTATTTGAAAGGCAGATTTTTCAGAGGAAAAAAGGAGAGACAGAGAGAGGGGTCTTCCATCTGCTGGCTCGCTTCCCAGATGGCTGCAACATCTGAAGCCAGGTTCCAAAAGCCTATTTCAGGTCTCTCACATGGGTGCCTGATCCCAAGGCCTTGAGCCATCCTCTGTCTGCTGCTTTCCCAAGCCTTAGATAGGGAGTGGATCAGAAGTGGAGCAGCTGGGACAGAATGGGTGCCCCTATGGCATGGCAGCTCTTGAAGGTGGAGGAGTAGTTTATTGAGCCATGGTACTGGCCCATGTGCATTTACTTTTGAACTAGGGGTGGCCTCTTGCAATCATGACTTATTTGACTTGCATGCACAGGAACAGTTTTTGAAAATGTTTGCACTCTTGTAGTGATCAGTGGTTTAAATGACAAGCAAGCCCTTCCCTCACCCCCACCCCTGCAATTCTGTACTTACACATGGGTGTGCCCTCCTGGCAGGAGTTTCTCTCGCAAAGAACGGGGCAGCTGCAGAGGCCCCGGTGAAGAGGAACTGCACATTGCTTCATCCTCTCTCCACATTCTCTCCTTTTCCACGCCGCCCTTTGGCCTCTTACAAAATGGAAGTCAACTGTTTGTCCTGGCCCCTCCCCTGGGAGAGGGTAAGTTGGTTTGTTTTAGGAAGTCACTTGCGATTTGAGGAAGATTCTTTAGATTTATTTTCCATCTAATCGATTTGGACAAAAACCCACCATGACTCCCACCTGTGCTGCCAGGAGCCGCATCACTGGGGAGGTGGCTCTGCCCTCCAGAGTTGTTGAGCGGCCCACAGCTGTCCTCTCTCCTAGGGCCTTGCTAAGCTGTCCTCTCTCCTAGGGCCTTGCTAGAATGTGTTGGGATGTTGAAAGGGTTGCTGCTGATAAGCCGACCAGATATTTGGTTGCAAAGGGTGTTGGGCCATTGTGCCACAAATAATTATTCACAAGAACTTCTTGTGTTTTTATTTAAAAAAAAAATTCAATTTGAAAGGCAGATTTACAGAGGGAGAGAGAGAGAGAGATCTTCCCATCTACTGATTTAGCCACCAAAGGCCACAATGGCTGGAGCTGAGCTGATGCAAAGCTAAGAACCTAGAGTGTCTTCTGGGTCTCCCATGTGGGTGCACTCGAACAAGGATTGGGCCATCCTCTGCTACTTTCCCAGGCCATGAGCATGAAGTACGATCAGAAGTGGAGCAGCTGGGATATGAACCAGCTCCCAATTGGCATGTGGATGCCACGAGCAGAGCGTTAGCTTGCTGTACCACCGTCCTGGTCCCATGTCTTACATGCTTATTTTGATTTGAGAGGCAGAGAGAGAAAAAGTGAGTGAGAGAAAACAAGCATGCTTTCCGTCTGCTGGTTCACACCCCACATGCCCACAATCGCTGTGATGGGCTGGGCCAAGGTTAGGCCCTGGGAAATTCCATTCAGGTTTCCCATGTTGGTGACAGAAACCCAGACACTTGAGCCGTCCCTTGAGCCTCTCTGGGTCATTTGGCAGGAAGCTGGAGTTCAGCCATGGGAGCTGGGACTCAAACACAAGCACTCTGATGTGGGGAGTGACTCTTCTAACTGCTAGGCCAAGTGCTCGTCACATTCACTTGCACCTGCTTGTTGATGTCACAGAAGAAACAAAATCCATGCGTGGTCCCTGAACTGTGTGGCTAGAGCATCTCTTGCTGGTAGCATGACATGGGACCCCAGGAGTATGGGAACCCAAGAGACCATTTGGGCCCACCCAGTCCTGCCCTGGAAGAGGCTGGAAATTCTGGTTTACCTGTCAAGCTCTCATTCCAATAAAGAACATTTTCTTTGGGTTTTCACAAACATAGAGGTCTCACTCTGCTGTTTGTTCCTTGTTCTGGTGCCTGGAGACTGCTGCAGTTTCGTTTGGGGGCAGAGCCTGACTCCTCCCAGAGGGGAGAGGAGAGAGGGCAGTACCCGCCCAGCTCCCTGAGCGGGGAATGTGGCCTAATGCTTGTTTTAGAGAACTGTAATTTTTACTTTATGTAAAGCCCAGAAATGTTGAATTCCCCTTGAGCCTTTTTTTGTGTATAAGTTTTATTTCCTAAAACGGACAGCAGTGACAGTTGAGGTGGGATTCAGCCCTGAGTTGTTATTTCCAGATTTTGCTATTTGTTCTGTCTTCACGGTAAGTAGTCTCCTTCCTTTCTCTGTCCTTCTCCCTGTCCCCTCCCCATCTCTTCCCCTTCTCTCACCTTCCTTCTCTTTCCCTGCTTTTTTCTTCCCATCCTTTGCCTCCCTCCCTTGCTTGGCTATTCTCTTCCCTCCCCCTTCCCTCCCTTCCTTCTTTTACGAGCTTATTATGTAAATGGACTCTGGCATTTTATTTTTAGCCAAAAACTAAAGGAACAAGCCTGTGCTCGGTGTCATTAGTAACTGAGTGATCTTGACAGCATAAATTCCCATATCATCATTGAATCATTGCCTTTAAGACAAACTAGTTAGTTGTGGAACAGTCCTCCTCCAACCTAGTGGGAGGACTTTCGGTAGAATCCTGGAACCTGGGATGAAAAGCCGGTCACTGACCTCACCCAAGGGTGGCAGAAAAGGCAGGTGTGTATCTGCAAAGCAGAGAGAGCAAGGAGCCCACAGCTGTCATGTAATTCCCAGGCTCCCTGAGGGGTTAGTGGAGAATGTTCCTAACCTGCTCAGCTTGTGTGCAAGTTCCTGGTTGGTCAGTTGTACTTGTGACCCTCCTTTGATTGGTTGACAATGCTACGTTATTCTGGGAATTTTTATGATGACCCAGTGGGCTTTCCCCTGTCCAGACTGGAATTCCCCTAAACAAAAGCCATAGAGACAACACTGGCTATCAAGGTAGATCTGTTTGGAGAAGCAGATAACTTTTTTGTGATTAGAACCTTGTAGGGGTGGCTGTACCACTTACTCAAGTCAGAGAAGTCACTTTAATAAAACAAGGAATTAAGGACACTGGAAGCCTAGGGGTGTGAGGGTAGAAGCTTGGGGCCTGATAGTACTGGTGCCTGCATTCAAGGTACAGTGCAGGGGCTGCGTTTCAACTTATTTAAGTGAGAAGAGAGCATGTACTAACATCTGCTAGTTCTCACTCCAGATGCTGGCAATGGCTGGGAGAGACTGGGTCAGGCCTTGGTTAGGAACCAGGAACTCAGTCCACATCTTTCAGGTTGGTGTCAATGAACCCAGTGCCTTGAGTCATCGGTGCTGTTCCTGAGCAGGAAGCTGGAGTCAGGAGCTGGAGGTAGATATCAAAGCCACTGCCCATTAGAGTGGACTGCAAGATGCTTGGCAGCTCCCTATCCCAGAGTCTTACAGAGGTGAGCAGGGAACGTCATCACTGCTGGTAACATTGGTGACATCCGATGCAGCCTTGGGGATGCACCTCACCCCATCAGCAGGCGATCGCTCAGGAGCATGGCACCTCACCAGGAGGTTCTCTTCCTGTATGCTTCATTCAGTACATTGTGGTATTGATGTATTGTGTGTTTATGTCCAGACTCAACTGCCCAACATCCAAAGCTCTAAAAGGGACCTTATGATGAAGCACATGGAATTGGTAACTTGATCACAACATTTGTACCATTAAGGGCCTGAAAATAGTGCTTCAGATTTGTGGGTCACCCTTTTCCTGCCTCAGTTAATAAGCACATCTTTATTCTGTACAGGATTCGCTAGGTGTGTTTGGCTAATGTTAACCTTAGTGTTGGCTGCTTACTCTGGTGCTAATGAGGACAACGTGGGAATTCCTGCCTGTCTTGGGCCAGTTCCCTTCCCTGTCTTTCCTGGCCACCAACCACCAGCCCTTGCCAGCTGACTTGGGAAAGCCTGCAGTTGGACGTTGGAGTGGGGGAAGGTATTATGCAAGGTGCTTGTGTGGATTATAACCAATCCATAGCCCCTTCTAGGGAAAACCCTCAGCCTTATACTCCACCGGCCAAGGGCCAAGTGCATTGTTACTACTTAAAGATGACGAAGTTAAGGTTAACTGGAAGAGGCTGATGGTAGGTCAAATGTTGGACTTTTGCCAGGACATATTTAATATTTAAAGCAGTTTAGGGAAAACCAAGCCAAGGTTCACTGAGAAAGAGGTGGGGATGACTGAAAAAGTAAAAATTAGTAAGAAGTGTATGTTTGCTGTTAAATAGACAGCAACAAGAAGAGATGCAGCAATAGTTGCAAAGTGTTTTCTAGGAATTTAGTGTTTTCAGAGTCTTAGGGTGAACTGAATCATAACTGGATCTTGGGTTCTTAAGCTTTTAGGTTTTGATTCTTACCTATTGACAAAATAGGCTGTAGTTATATATTTGAGTTGTCTGTTGTAGTCCTTTATTAAAAATTCACATAATGGAATGGCTTTGTGGCTTGTCAGATTACACTGCCACCTATGCTGCAGGCATTTGGCCATATCTGTTGTGCAGCTAGGGTAGCATGCTTCTCTCCTCACATTCCAAGTTTCTAGACTTTGTTCTGAAGAGCCAGATGGAAGTATGCAGATTGTTTTTATCTTTTGTCCTTCACACGGTAACCTGAGCTGCAGCATATCTAGGCATCTAGCAGAAAATTTACTATGTGAATGCAAGGAAATGATTTAGAAGAGGGACCTGCCAGGGCAGAAAGGGCTCAAAATGTACTTTATCAAAGCAGATTTTTCCCCCAGTCTATCCCTACCCCCACTTTTTTTTTTTTGCCTTCATAAGGCATGGTTTGGTGATCCAGGATGTTTTAAAATATGCCCAATTGTTCTTCTCTTTTAACCTGAGGTGTACCCTGTGATAGTCCAGTAGGACTGATAAGGCTAAGTGTGTATACTGGGCAAGTTGATTGCCTCATAATCGAAGGATGAGAAGAATGGCGATTTGGCTCACATCTTACAAGTAACCAGGACAAGGAGTTTGGAGTGCCAGGGCAGGTGTGTGGCCATGAGGTGGGAGCCTGGAGCCCAGCACTGCCCCCGGGGACCCCAGGAACTGGTAAAGAAGGACTGTGCTTTGTGGGGTGCTGGTGGCAATGATGTAGCAGATTTTTTGTAGTTGTGGAATTTACATCCCCTGACATTGTCCTAGAGTGTAAGGACAGTTTCCTCCTTCCAAACTTTGACTTGTAAGGAAAAGTTACCTGGAGAATCTTTATTTTACTTAAATTTGGGAAATTCTGGTACTCCCTTATGATATGCTGTTTCCCAAAGATAGGAAAATGAGACCTAGAGAGATTGTGAATTGCCAAAATTTATTTAGTTACAAAGTGGCAGGGTTCTGCTGAAGGCCAGCTCTGCAGTCAGTCTGCCGATTAGGCCCGTTTTATTAGGCATATGCACATCTTGCATGCTGCTGTGTGTTAGCAAAACACTGATTTTATTCTCTTTAACAAGCTGATTAGAAGCTGGGTGATTAGGAAATAGTATTCTTTCTTATCCTCTCAAGGAGCAAATTCATCCCATGACTTACTGGTGCTATTATCTTTTGATATCTCTAGATATAGAATTGGCTTTTCCTTCTCTTTGCCTTGTAAGCTGTTTAGAGCGAGGTAAGATTACAATCGTAAGCTGAGTCTGAAAAAGAGAACCCTGTTATCTTTCTTGACTCTGGGCTGAGTCTCACTTAAAGGCAGTCGCTTACCCCAGGGGGACGTCTCCGCGGAGACAGCGGGCTTGCCTTTGGTCTGGTCCCTTTGCAGGAGCCTCACCTGCCTGTTCTAATGTATGAGCCACGACTGCATTTTCAGAGGGCCCACTCCACTCGGGAAATTAAGTACGTTTGTGGCATAGAAAGATTATTTAGCTTTTCCCCCTCAGATGCAGAAGTAAGAAGAGCTCAGGTTTGGATTTATAAACACACGCTTCTGTTGTCAACAGGACTGCACACACTCTCACCTCCGCTTGGTAAAGATTCGGTGGAACTTTGTTCGCTGTAGGACTTTCATGATCAAGGCGGTCTTGCTTTCTTTTTCTTTTGTTTCTGTTCACATTATTTTGGTAATGTCTTTTAGGAAAATGAAGGTTGAAATATGTGTGATTGACTGTAGCGATGGCATTTTTAAAAAGGTATGGTCATGACAGGATGCATGAGGGACATTTTATTGTATAAGAAGCTTTATGTCGTATAAAATAATGTTTCTATCTCACATGAAAAGGTTTACATAAAAAGATTGTATATGTTTAGAGTACGTCTTCTAATTACTTACAGCTTTTTAGAACTGCTACAACATTGATCACTTCTACATATTTCAGCCCTGATTTTTCTGATACAGAAAAGGGAACTGATGTATGTGCATATGTATATGTGTGCATGTGCAGACACTTATATACAGCAGTGTATCGTCTGTAAGGGAACTTGATTTCTTTACAAATATGTCCAAGTGAAATCCGTTTCCCATTCACGGGGTTTTACTGAAGATTGTTTCTTCCTTCATGTGGTAGTTTAAGCTTTCTGTCACTTTCTTTTTAAGTTTTGTTTGGAAGCAGTCGAGTCAACCAGGAGGAAACGGCGGGCTCCTCTAGGCACAGAATTTGGGGCACCCACATCAGCTTGGTTCTGAAGTGGCAGCTGGGCATAGAAACCTCAGGACAAGCCATCCTTGGGCCTCTCTGCCTCCACAGTTAGCTGAGAGCCACCTCTATGTCACTCGTCACATCACAGCCTCCGATCTGAGCTGCCCAGGGCACTAGAACACATTACAGCCTGGTGCGGTGGCTTCACATGGCCAGGCACCAGCCGGGGCTTGGTGGCAACTCCACTTGGCCGTGAGGCATGCTGGGGAGGATTCAGAGTAACTCCAATGCAGGAGTCTCCACTGTGCCCAAACAGACAGTGGGGTGCCCATCTCACCCCATCTTCTTCAGTCCCTTTTCAAGTGGCAGTTTTGCAAGTCGACTTCTACAGCATGCGTAGTACAATTTGGCTGACAGCAGTTTCTGGCAAAAGAAATAACCAAATTATTATTCAGTCATGGGTTTTTAACAGCCGCAAAGCAAGTGGATGTTAACTAAATGATGCAATTTATTCCCTTCCCTCTTATTGCCAGCTTGCCTATTACAGAGCGACTGCCAGTTTTCAATAAGTGGTACCCAGATGGTATTCGCAGCCGCCCACTTGGTTACAGAGCCGAAGCGGGGAGTAACTCGGCAGACACTACAAGCTGTGGGTCAATTGAGGGGGAATGCCTGTTGCTTCACAGTTTTGCATATGTAAATCTGTTAATGTTATGTCAGTATTGTGCGGGCTAAACACAAGCATTGCCTTTCTCTGGGGGCCCAGCTGAACTTGGACCACAGCCCAGTTATGCCGAGGCTCGGAGAGCGGAGCTGTAGTTTGAGGATGCTGCACAGCCTGCTTCCCTCCACTCCTGCCTCCGTGCTCCCGTGAGCACCCAGGCAGCCCGGCTTGGACGCAGGATGTGTCTGCCATAGGCTGCCTCCATAATAGGACAGGCAGGCCTGCTTTTATGAGCTGGCTGCAGGGGGAGGGGGTGGGGCAGGGAGGAGGAGTTGTGAGTGGGTGTCTATTTTTAGGCCAGCCTTCAAGACAGTTCCTTTGGCCCAGCCTGCGCCTGCCTGCCTCGCTCGCACTCTCCACTGTATGTCTGCCACACTTCTGCTCTCCATTTCATCAACTGCAGATGTGGCACACAGCCGTCTTGGAGAAGTCATGAACTGTGTCGTCTGCGCGCCTTAACAGCCAACATCTGCTGCAGCAGGCTGAAGGGAGAGGCAGGGAAATGATTTTTGGGAATGCATTCAAGTGCCTCAACTTCGCCTCGACTTTGGCCTGCGCGGACAATTATTTTACACTAATTGCATCAAGATAGCAGCCATAAAAAACGAGATTTGAATCGCGGTGCCCCCCTACCCCTCTCGTGAAAGTTGCAGTCACAAAGGGTAGTCCTTCTGTTTTATTTCTCTCTCTCTCTCTCTTTTTTCTTTTTATTGTGGTTTGTTTCTTGTTCTCAAAGCTCATGACACTGGGTGCAAACAACAACAAAAATGCTGTAAAAAGGCAAGACTCGTAATATGTTTAAGAGCTAAAAAGACCTATGGTGTTGCTTTAACCAATGAAAATATTCCTGCAGGTATTGTAAAATTTATGTGCCATGTGAAAATCATTAGGAGTGTTGTTTTTTCATGGAGGAAAATATTCACTGTTGAGCCATTTTGTAAATTATTTTAATGCTGCATTTCTGCTTGAACCTCATGATTTTGATATATAAACCAGTTTAATGTCTTCTGCACAGACCCTGACTTTTCTTAAATTTTATATATTGGAAAGCTCGTGTTTGTATTGGATCTGCTGGCTTCTTTTCATATTGAAAATCTGTCTTGTGTGGCACAGTGCCACATGGCATGGGAACAGTCTGACCAGAGGCAAACCTCGAGTGTTGACTTTCAAGTCGTCCAGGTGCCGGGCGAGGGTGGGTTAATAATTAACTGGGAGGTTGTCACTGTGATGAGTTCGGTTCTGGTTTTTGAACAGGAGCCGTCGGACGGGAGGAGCAGCATTTCTCCCGCATAGGGTTTCTAGTCCGTTGGTCGGTTTTCAGCTCTTTCCCCACTCCTGGTAGAGGTGACGTGTTCGGGCTCTGAGGTTGGTTGGTTTGTAATGCTCGCAGAGCAGGCTCTAGTCACTTACACATCCCTGCAGCTCAGCTTCTCCTGGAAAGATGTGTTTCCGGGGCATTTGGCCATATCTGTTGTGCAGCTAGGGTAGCATGCTTCTCTCCTCACATTCCAAGTTTCTAGACTTTGTTCTGAAGAGCCAGATGGAAGTATGCAGATTGTTTTTATCTTTTGTCCTTCACACGGTAACCTGAGCTGCAGCATATCTAGGCATCTAGCAGAAAATTTACTATGTGAATGCAAGGAAATGATTTAGAAGAGGGACCTGCCAGGGCAGAAAGGGCTCAAAATGTACTTTATCAAAGCAGATTTTTCCCCCAGTCTATCCCTACCCCCACTTTTTTTTTTTTTCTTCATAAGGCATGGTTTGGTGATCCAGGATGTTTTAAAATATGCCCAATTGTTCTTCTCTTTTAACCTGAGGTGTACCCTGTGATAGTCCAGTAGGATTGATAAGGCTAAGTGTGTATACTGGGCAAGTTGATTGCCTCATAATCGAAGGATGAGAAGAATGGCGATTTGGCTGACATCTTACAAGTTGAAGTAGTCCAAGTAACCAGGACAAGGAGTTTGGAGTGCCAGGGCAGGTGTGTGGCCATGAGGTGGGAGCCTGGAGCCCAGCACTGCCCCGGGGGACCCCAGGAACTGGTAAGGAAGGACTGTGCTTTGTGGGGTGCTGGTGGCAATGATGTAGCAGTTTTTTTGTAGTTGTGGAATTTACATCCCTTGACATTGTCCTAGAGTGTAAGGACAGTTTCCTCCTTCCAACGTTGACTTGTTTAGGATCAAGGCACTAGCTGACTAACACATCCACCCTGTGCCCAATATCACCTGTTTGCTGTGTCCGAGGGTACGAGTTTGTATTTATAATTAACATAGCATGGTGTGCTTTTGGAGTCAGTGACCTCGGTTTACAGGCACCGGTGGCAACGAGGAGAGGGGAACGAACCAGCAAGTGGAATTGCTATCTTCCTGTGTGTCTCCTTCTCTCTGTTGTGATGCTACCTTTCAAAGAGAACAAAAAAATTTAAATAAGTCTTTAAAAAAAATCCAGTAAAAAGATGGGCAAAATATCTGTGTAGATTTGTTCTAAAGAATACATACAAATGGCCTATAAGCACATGAAAATGTGCTTGTCAGTCGTCATTAGGCAAATGCAAATCAAAATTACAGTGAGAATGCCACCTTTTGCCCACTTAGCTGTATTAAACCAGACAGTAACCTGCTATTGGAAAAAATTGGAACTCCTGTACTGTGCTGGGGAGAATGAAAGTGGTTGACTTCTTTGCAGTTTCTCTAACGGCTGAAGAGTTACCATGTGATCTAGCCGTTCCACTCTGGATATGTACCCAAGAGAAATGAAATCATTCGTTTATGCAAAAACTTTTACATGAATGTTCAGAGTAGATTTATTCATAGTAACCAAAAAGTGGAGACAACTCACAGGGCCATCAACTAATGAATAAATAAAATGTAACTTAGTGTATACAGGGAATGTGACTCAGCCACGAAAGGCCAGAAGTATTGATTCATGCTGCAGGATGGATGGGTCTTGAAAACATGGTGCTAACAGCAAGAAGCCAGACATAAGGCTACATATTAGCTACAGTCCCATGTGTATGACATATCCTGAGTTGCTGGACCCATAAAGACAGAAAGCAGATGAGTGAGTGCAGGAAACAGGAGGGCATAGAGAGTTGCGTTGAGTAAGAGTGGCTGCTCCTGGGCACAGGGTTTTCTTTTGCCATTGCAGAAATGTTTTACACTTAGGCTGTGGTGATGGTTTCGCCACTCTTGAATATACTAAACATCATTCAGTTGTGTGGTTTCAACATTTGGATTTTAGTGTATGCCAATTATATCTCAATAAAAAGGTTTCAGTGTCTGTCTGAATTTGTTGTAAGGTGAGGCACAGCTAGTAATACTGCTGTCAGCTAATGCAGGGCTCAGCAGGTGTTTCTGTCAGGGACCTGACAAGATGCATTTCAAGCTTTGCAGACTGTACCGTGTCGGCACTCTCTTGATTTTGCAGCTGTAGTGTATAAGCAGTGATAGACGATCTGTAAATGAGTATCGCTGTGTTCCTACAGCACTTTATTGATGGGCACTGAACTCTCAATTTCATATAATTTTCATGTATCACTGAATGGTATTGTTAGTTTCATTTCTCCCTCTGTCCCAACCCCCAACCATAGAAGAATGTAAATTCTTAGCTCTAGGGTAGTAAAAATCAGGTAATCAGAGGGATGTGGCCTACAAACAGTGGTTTGCCAACCTCTATGCTGTCAGGTGCTTTCTTAAAAATTTGATGGCCAGTGATAATGTCAGATGGAGAGTGAGAAAGAGCGAGCATGTGTGCATGAGAGCTGAAGTATCCAGGTACCATCTGCGTGATGGAGGGATTATTCTTTTTCTTTTTTCATAGATAGACCTGTTGAGAATCCAGAGGCTGACCACATCGCTCAGATAGCGGTGTTTCCAGGTCTGCACTGTGACACTGTCAAGTTCTTGAACCCATGCCCATAGGCCAGTTGATCTCCCATCTCATCCATCCAGATCAGTCCAGCCAAACTTGACCCTTGTTACTGTGCTGGCCACTTGCTGCTTCTCTGGTGTGACCTCTGTCCCTACCTTGATGGTCAGTCCTTTTCCTCTCTCGATCATTCTGGGATGGCAGCGTCTTTTACCCTCTTGGGCTGCCTCCATGTTGCTGAGGCAGTAGTAAGCCATGGAGCCTGGGGAAAACCAATTCACCACCTGCCTCCCTTGTCAGCCTTTGCTCGTGACTCACTCCTTCTGAGACGGTGATGCCTCAGCCACCTTTTTTACCCCTAAGTCCAGCCGAACGTGCGGCCATCTTGCTGGCTGGGGGTGGGGGCTCTCCCCTTATCATCCGTCTTATCATCCGTCTTGGTGCTGGCAGGTTGGCTTTGCACCATTCAGCCCTCTGCAGCGAGTAGTTTTTCCAAACTCTTTGTTTCTTTCAGTCTTGGCAGTGTGGTAGGCCTTCAGGGAGACCCAGCCTCTGCTGTTGACAAATCCATTTCACATCCTTGCACATCTGCCTGGCCTTCTCTCCATGGCTTAGGTGGGCAAGGGGCCGAGGCAACAGGGCAGGTAAGACATTGTTGTGTCTTTGCATGACTAGTAGGGCTACTGTTCAGGACTTGGGCTACTCCTGGGGAAGAGGGACAGGGTGTAGAGGGTGTCCTTTCAAATCCCATTCTGTGCTGGTCCCATAGCTGTTGTTGCAAGAACTTACATCATGGCATGCATCAGGAATGGGTTCAGTGACACTTTTCAACCTTTACCCAGGAAGTGGCAAGAAGCGTCATGAGACCTCTGCTCAAATCCAGTTCAGTTCTCAACATGTGTTTCCTCTGGAAGCTGTGTTTTCTGTTTTCTTCTAAGACAAAGCAACAGCTACTCCATCCCCTAAAAAAAAAAAGGAAGAAATCTAGAAGTGCTTAAGTGATTAATGTAAGCCCTTTATTTATGACTCATGATGTGGTTGAGAAAAAAATCCTGCTGACTTTAGTCCTGTTTGCATTCCAAGACATTTGGATTGTGTTAAGGACTAAAATGTAGAGTCCCTCACAACAGCTGTGCCAGTAGCCACCCAGCGTGTTTGCCCAGGCTGGGGCTGGCGGCACTGCCACTTCTGCAGGTAGGAAAGGGCTGGACAAGGTTGGTGAGTTGCTCTCTTCTGCAGTCCCTGGCTCACACATGAATTATTGATAGTCCAGAAACTTTCCTTTTTAGATCTTAAAATAGATTTAAAAGAATCCCTGTAGGGATTCATTGTTGTAAGGAACAGGGGGAGTTTGTTGGAATGACTTAGTATCACATTGTGGAATATACGGGAAACTTGGAACTAGACTTCATCAGAAAACCTAGCATCTCCTCTCCCTGAATTGCTCTTGTTGCATCTCATTGTGTTTTGGTTGTTTTTTTTTTGTTTTGTTTTTTGTTTTGTTTCCTGCAACCCTGCTTGACAAGGGGTCTGTCCATGATTCCTTATCACTGCCCCCAACGCTTGCCATTGGTCCCTGAGACTTCGAGAGTGGGTATTTTGTCTTACATGTGTATGATTCTGTGAGCGTTCTTAGAGTTCTTGTTTGGAGTCCTGTTGGTGCAGATATCTCACAACCAAGCCAAAGAGGAGCTAGTGCTTGTTAGAAAGATGCTCGACTGTCTTCAGTGCCTGGCATGAGCCCTAGTGTGGACAGAAGCAGAAAGTGGAATGGCCAGGTACTTGGGCAGAGGCCTGGCTGTTCCTCAGTGTGGCTTGATTGTGCCTCGACCCTGCACTGCTCTCTGCAGGCTCACCCCACGGCATTGCAGTCCACCGCCTGCCGGCCTTGGGTTCTGAGCAGACCTAAATTCTGCCAGAGTGAAATTGCTTTTCACTTGGAGGTGAGGTTGTGGAGGCAGCATGTCAGGTGAAAATTGCTTATTGTTAAACTTCCTTTGAAGGTCTTAGAAATCACCAGTAAGTGAACAGGGGTGCTCACAGTGTGTGGGGCATGTGGGAACAGAGACCCACTAAGGAAACATTATATTTTCAGCTCTTAGTGATCCAAGACATTTGCTTATAATTTGTACTGTGAAGGAACACACTTTCCTTTGCTCCTGCCCCAAGCATAGGTGGGTGCCCTTGTATTAGTTAAGCTTGAGGAATAGTATGTGATTGTGCTGGGCCATGCTCCTGGTTCCAAGTTCATTGGGGAAAAAATCTAAAGACTCTGGCCCAGCTTGAGCTGCACGTGTATGTGTTTGTTTTCCAGCTAGCTTTGACTCTAAGTTGTCAGTTGTATTCGGGGTCTGTTCATACTTTTACTTTAGGGTTATGATGGGGAATAAGAGCACCTGAGACATAAGACATAAGACATCCACTGGAAACAAATGTGTGTAAGCCAAATAAAACCGTATCTGGAAAAGTTACAACGGCCCCTGGCTATGGTGGGACTTTTTTTTTAAACTGTTTTTTGATATAGTTTAGTTGGGGTCTTCCTTCCCCTCCCTCGAGTTCCTCCCCTCCCCACTGTTCTCCCCCTCAGTCTAACAATGGGTGTCTTTTGTGAATTTTCCCAAGTCCATCATGACCTTGATGCAGTGTTTTCCAGGGTCCACCAGTGGTTAAGATGCAGAGTCCCTGACCCTGTCCCACACTGACTGTGTCTCATTCTTGAGTGCAAAGGACTTGGCATTTTAAATGAGACAAACCTGCTGAATGTATTTACGTTGACTTTTGAGAACTGCTGCTTCTAAGAGAAATATATTGGGCTGCTAATAATTTTTCAGGGGCCAACGTTGTGGCTTCCCTCCCTGCAATATCAGCATTCCATTCTGATCCAACTCCCCGGGAAATGCAGCAGCAGGAGTCGGAAGTGTTTGGGTCGTTGCCACTCACATTGGTTGGAGCTTCTGGTTCCTGGCTTCTGTCTGGCCGTTGTGGCCTTCTAGGGAATAAATCAGCAGATGGAAGAAGATTTTTCTCTCTCTTTCTCTCTCTAACTGCAACAATTTCACATAATAGTTTTTTTTTTTTTTTAAGAAACATAAACCACTCTTATCCTGGAATATTTTTTTAAAGTTCACGGAAAATGGAATTAGAAGTTAGTTTACTTTGGTGCAAAAAATCTTGAATCATGGCTATGAAAGTAGTCAAAAAGTTCACAGAAATGAGTCTTATGAAACACTGCATAAATTTCAAGTCTTTTTTTGAAAGAAACTTTATTTCACTTTCCATGACCTTTTTAGTGTCTCTGTTTTTTGAGCAGTTGGACTTTCCGTGACATCAAGAGTTCATTCTCAAATCCATTTCTGAGAAAGATGGGTTGCAAACAGAAAAGAAACTTTTGGGTTCTCTCTCTATTTCTTGAGTTGCCCTGGATCATCCCTTATCAGCTGAAGACCTGTATTAAAAAAAAAAGAGACAGAGTTTGTTAGGAAGATGTGTTGTGTATATTTCCAATCTATGCTGTTGCCTCTTTAAAAAAAATCCTCCCCATGTGCCAGAAAACCAGCCTGTAGAATGGAAGAGCTGAGGGGAGGATTTGAACTTGCTCATCAGTTCTACACACCTGTTGCCTAACGATCAGTTGTGAAATAGTAACATTATTTTTTTTTTTAGTGTCATTTGATCAAAGGTATTATTTTTAATAGAAACGGAGCTATCACTGGCTGTAATGCATTTGTTAAAACTGATGTGATAGTAGAAGCATCTGGTGTATTCCCTTCGTCTCTGTCACAGGAGGAGACAGCTTGGCAGGGTCTCGGGTTTTGCGTTGAATTGTTTCACTGTGACTCATCTCTGTGTCCTTCAAGGATGGTGTGTGTATACCTCAGTAGGATCTGCTCCACCCCATCTCAAGATTTATGCATTGCAGCACATCAAGAAGTTATTGCTAGGCATGTACAATTGGAGCAGCCAGCATAAACCTCACTGTTGCTCAAGGCACTTTCTGTTCTCTCTGCGAGAGAAGGGTGGGGCAGGGGGAACTGGGAGATGCTGCTTCCCTTTGGTTTTTCTGCCAAATGCAGGGGGTGAAAAAAAAGGTATCTGCCTTTCCCTCCTCTCTTCCCTGCACAGGGAGGCTTGCATTGGGAGTGGATTTTGGCAACACTGAGCATTTTCGAAAGCAAGCTATTTTACAAATTTGCTACCTTAAGGAAACTCAAACTGACACCAAATTAATTTTTTTAAATGAAATCATTCAACAAGAACCTGTCTTGCCAACAGTTTTGGGTGAACCAAATGAAGGTAAGATGCCAGCTACACAGTGGGCAGATTTGGTTAAGTGAGACCATCCGCTATTTGGTGTTGAATGAATGGTTTCTTTCCTGTGCTAATGGGGGAAGGAACTTTGGCCAGAGAGAAGGGGAAAGAAGGCTGTGAGTCCTATGGAATGCTGTAGAACTTGTGACTTCATAAAAAAAAGAAAGAATAAATAAGCAAGATGGAAGGTAGGATTGTTCGTGTGGAAGTCACATTAATGACAGTTTCTTTAGAGCATTAGAAAATGCCGGAGTCTACAAAGCATGTAGTTAGGCCATAAATGTCAGTGTCCTCCACTGACCTATAGAATAAGGCCGAGCCATAGACAATACTGACTGTGGAGGATGCTGAGTTTGATGGATCTGTCTCCCGCCACACTCACATATTCTCCTTCAAGCCGTTTCCATGTGGGGTCCAACTTGTAGGTCTATCCCATGTACCTTTACCTTGAAAATTGTTAGGGTGCCATATGCATAGGTGATTAGCTGTTTGCGTCCTATGTAGTTACCCCAGAGTCAATCCTACAGGCAGACGAAGCCAAGAAAGGCTCCGTCCTGCCTCCCTTTCTCCCTCCCTCTCTGTTTCTTCCTCTCTACAGCGTGGTGGTCCCAGACAGACCTCCCTTGTTAAGCCAGGCAGGACTAGAAATGTACCTGGAGTCTTCATAAAGTTCATGGAAAGTACATTACATGCATGGATTTCAGAAGCCTTTGCATTAATATAAAGTGATTTTCAAAAATGTATCCTTATTGGAAAGGCTAAGAGAAATGGATGTCTTTTACCTATTGGTTCTTTCCCCCAAATGCCTGCAGTAGCTGGGGACCTGGGCCACGGTGAAGCCACGGGCCAGGAGCTCTATCTCTTGGGTCTCCCGTGTAGCTGGTAGGGACCCGAGTACTCGAGCCATCGTCTGCTTTCTCCCCAGAGTGTGTGTTGGCAGGAAGACGGAACAGAAGTGACATGGGCGCTTGAACCTGGTCACTCCATTGTGGTCACCACTGTGCCAACTGCCAGCCCGTTTTGTGCCTTTATTCTGTTTTTCCTTAGGCATTTTGAAGTCTCCTCGTATTGAGATCTTTTCTCTCTGTTGAGGGTTATAGTAGTTTCCCTCTGTGACCATGGCCAGCTGCTAGCTGAGTGGCTTCCCTGTGGGAACCACTATCCGGACACAGCCTAGCCTGTGCAAGAGGCAGGGCCCCTTCCAGTTGACCTTGGGAGGTGACAGCTCTGTAAACCCCGTGGCATCAGGGCTCAGAAATTGAGTCCTAAGTCGTGACTGGCACTGATCTCCCTGCTTTGAGCATTGCACTGAGTTTTATTTACGTGTGTTCCTCAGAGGTATGGAGTAGAAATAAGAAGCCAAGATTTTATTCACATCTAAGCTCAGATTGAAACTTAAGGAGGGAAGGAATACATTTAACTGTGCTGTTTAGATGATGCCAGAGGAAAAATGTGGGTGACAAATTGGTTTCTTATCACTTGCACAGTAGGGGCCATTTGGGGAGCAGAATGGGAAAACCTGTGCATGTTAGCCCCACCCTTCTCTCCTTCCCCCTTCCTCCTAGGTGCTAGGGCTTCCCTGGGAGTTCCACCCACCCTACATCCAGCAGGGGATCCCAAGGCCTGGGGTTGAATATTAATTCTGCTAGCGTATAGCAGTATTTTACCTTAACTATGAAGTATTGCATTAGAAAGCAGCCTGCCAAGTTGTCGGGCCATTCATGGAGATAATGCGTGCAGAGGGCTCAGCCCAACGTGTGGAACAGAGCGTGAGAAATGGTCTCAGAGGCAGTGCCCCTGCTCTGACCGTCCGCCTCAGGCAGGGCTGTAGCACAGGACAACTGGTTTGTCCTACACACTCAGCCTAACACCCTACTCACTGCAACCTATGGGAACTTTTCCCACAGCAAGACTGGCTGAGTGCTCACTCAGGTAACTGCTTGGAGTCCATGTCAGACCCTCAGGTGCAGGGGTCAGTCTGCCCACTGCTCCCCCTTGAGGTGGCAGTCCCACAGCCTGTGCTTTTGATGGGAGATTCCCACAACCCCTCCATGGGTTGGGCTGTGAACAAGGATGGCTCACAGGACTCAGGGATGCTCTCCTTCTGCTTCCTGGTTTATTACAGAGGATATGTCAAAGGGCACAGGAGAGTAGGGGCCTGAATGGGGAAGGGCATGGAGGTACCATTCACCGTCTGGGCCTGTCATCCTCTGTTGCCTGCAGGGCTTCAGCACCCTAGAACGGTCTGGGTGCTACTGTCCTTTGCTTTTTGTTTTATAGATTTCTTTGAAAGATTGAGAGAGAGAATCTTCTATCCGCTGTTTCGCTTGCCAGTGGTCAGAGCTGGGGTGGGCCAAAGCCAGAAAGGAGCTTCAGCCAGACTTTCTGTGGGACCAACAGGGGCCCAAACGCTGGGGCTGTCATCCACTGCTTTCCCAGGCAGCTGCCTCAGAGCAGTGGGGACATGCACCTGCATGTCCAAGTGCCTACGTCACAATGCCATAATGGCAGCCCCAACAGTACACATTTCTAACCATGTCACAGTAACTTTTTCCATCGGAAGTGTTTGGGATTTTGGAGTCTTTCAGCTTTTGAAATAGTTGCGTAGACTTTACCTGGGAAAGCAGCCTTAATCTGAAAATCTCAAATTCAGCACGCTCTAAGATGTGAAATTTTGATAGTCATGTCTGTACTCAAAAAGTTTATTTTAGTACATTTTGATTTTGGGGTTTTTGGATTAGGGATGCTCAACGTGGATGTTTCTTCTCCTCCCCTCAAGTTTTGATTTAATTTGATACCAATGGGAGTATTCTTTGAACGAATGTATTGTGGTCTGTATTGACAGACGCCATTGAGTTTACAGTGGAACCCGACCTTTGATTCTCAATGACTGCAGACTTCTTTGGACCATGAGGTCAACACACAGGCCAAGGCATTGCGTGTGCCCTCGCCTTGTCTGAGTCACAGGAGTGGATGCTGGTGGGTTTGGTTGTTGGTTTTCTTTCCCTCCATCACAGGAAAGCCTCCTGTATTGAAATCCAGGTTTTTGTCCTCCAGACACCGTTTGCCAGTTGGGGCAATGTTGCACAGCCAGAAATGTTGCTTGGTCTTATTTGTAGGTAAGCAATCCACACATCAGTGTTTGATGAGAGTAGAACAAGACCTTCTTTGAAAACACTTAGTGAAGAGCAGCACTTGTTTCCCATTTTCACACCTAACCCCCATCTCGTGGCTCAAGTTAGGACTTTGTAAATTCTGTGAATGCCCCACTCATGTTTCTTTTGGGTAATGTCTCGGAAATACCACACCTGTCTTATTTCTGTTTGCTCTATTGCCCTCCCCGCCTTTTTCTGACTCAGGTCCTGTACTCCTCTTGCAGGTTTTATTTGTCCAGCTGAAATGTTTCTCCAGATTGTATCCTATATAAAAATGAGGGTGTATGAACCAGAATCACTAACTTGAAATCAATCATTGGCTGGGATCTTGAGATTCCCTAACAGATTTGGGGTGGCATGGCAGAGGTAGGCACGTTTGGATATTGTGACTAATTTTTGAGGATGTGGAAGGGCACACATGATTTCTCGGAGCTTGCTTGGTGCTTGGCCGTGATCACAGCTCTGCAGAAGTCAGTCACATCTCTGGATAATTGTGTTTCGATGGTGTATAATTAGGTGTTTAAAATTAGTGAAGGGCCTGGTTTGCTATGCGGTTCACATTCTCACTGGGAACGCGTGTTTACTAGATGACTTTGGGGACATCTCATGTACTTCAGTTTTTTTCTTTTCCTCCTGAGTTGAGAGTTTCAGAGTCAGGGAATTCTTTCTACCTGTATTACCTGTTTGTCAGCAGTTGACTGGGGTTGTTTTTATTTAATGCTGAACCAGTGGTGGGAGGTGTGAACACAAACATGTTTTCATAAAAAGAGCAAGAGAAGCCACACAATTGTGTCTGTGTTGTTCCAAGTCGGCAGGTTTTGGTGTGTCAATATTTTACAAGTAATAATGACCACGGCCCACTGTCTGCCCATGAGCTCCTTTTGCTCCTTTATGCTGTCCCCATGTCCTAAAGACTCCTAGAGTCTTTCTCTTAGAAAGATCTAGAGTTTATGTGTTAATGCCGGAAAGTCCTGCCAATTGAGCCTTAGTGTAGTCAGCTTATACATACACATGGCATTCAGTCATTCCAGAGAAAGCTAATTCATTTGACATCGAGTACAGGCTGGATTGTGTAAAAGTTAGGTAGGTTCCGAGTCTTAAGCAGGCCTCACCCAGTACTGACATTGTTATGTAGTGGGCAAAGCTGTCAGCCTACAGTGCCAGCATCCCATATGGGTGCTGTTTCCTAGGCCGATCGCTTCTCTTCTGAGCTGGCTCCCTGCTCGTGGCCCAGAGAAAGCAGCGGAAGATGGCCCAAGTGCTTGGGAGACCAAATGAGGCTTCTGACACTTGGCTTTGGCCTGGTCCAGTCCTAGCCATTGTGGCCTTCTAGGGAATGGGCCAGGGGATGCAGGACACTTTACTTTGTGTCTCTTCCTTTCTGTCTGTAACTCAGACTTTAAATGTGTTAAAAGGATGACCTCACCCTACACAAGCATTTATGTGTTTTTGATTGTTGTACAGATTTTTCTCTTCATGAAAAGCTCATATATTTAATTTTATTAAAGGCCTCCTTGTATTTTTCTTTTCTGCTATCCACAAAGAAGAGGAGCGGAGTGGCTTGGATTTTGGTTACCCTCTGCCTCTTTCATTTTAATTATGAATGGCAGTTGGCGGGGTTGGACTTGAACCCAGCACTGAGTACTTTCAGCTCTTGTGCATTGTTTATAACTTCTGCTTCATCTGAGCCTTTTGGAGAGACAGCATCTTAGTTCAAACTCCAGCCCAGCTGTGGATCCTGAAGTCTTCAGAGGGTGAGGACAGGAAGGCAGTCCCTCAGCGTGGGGCCAGTCCTTGCCCAGGGCAGCTTGCAGTCTGCCGGGTGACTGTGAACTCGGGGCAGGCAGGGCTGCAACTTTCCTGACTTGCCACTGGTTGCAGTAGCTGGAATTGTCTGCCTTTGGCATTGGAGTTACCCGGTGCTTGTCAATCACCTGTTACTTCTGACCGACTGTTCTGTTGTGAATGTGGGAATTTTCATTGGCTGAGGGGGTGCAGTCCTTTATCTGGTTAGGCCCTGGGCACTGCCTGCACGAGTCCAGAGGAAGAGGAACCTTTGCCAAAAACTGTGCCAGAGGTGCCTTCTACTCACTGAGCCATTCAGATCACCACCCGTCAGTGAGGGTCTTTTTACCACTTCACACAAAAGTGAGACAGCTTCCAAATATTCAAAGAAAATCGTATTGAACAATACGTTATGGGTGGATGTTTGGCTCAGCAGTGGAGATGCGGACCGTGGGAGATAGGAGTGGTGACTCAGGCACCTGAGTCCCTGGCACCTCTGTGCTGGAGACATGGGGCGTGCTCCTGGCTAGTGGCGCTAGTGGCTTTAGCTGCTGTCCCTCACTTGTTTTGTGCATTTGGGGAGTAAACTATGGAACAGAAGCTTTGCCTTCCTCGCCCTGCCTCAACATTAGATAAATTCTTGCTGTCCAGCAGCGACACTAAATAACAAGGCACACTCTCGAGGGTCTGGAAAAACAGGAACCACCACTGCAACCGGAACACCAACCAACCAACCAACCAACCAACCAACCAACATACAAACACACGAACGAAGACACACACACGAACGAACCAATGAACAAACCTTTATTGCCGAAAGCGGGCTGCTTATATACAGTTCTTCACCAATCACTTCTCCCCATGGGTCCACTTGGTGCTACCTGATAGGCCGGTAGCGATGACATAATTGCAGCAAGGGCATCAGCCTATCACCGTGACTTTCTGTTTGCCTACTGGTGGGACCAGCCCCGCTTCCTGGCCCTCAGCCAGCCACCTTCTTGTGACGACCTATCATACATGTGGGGTCAGCTGCAGCACACCACTCCCCACAGCAAATAATGTTTTAAAAGGTACATGATATTTGTGCATACCAAGGTCTTCAAAAAAGTTCATGGGATATTTGAGTTATGAGAAAAATAGACATGCAGTTCAGATTTTTTTTTGGCAGACTTTTTTTTTTAAAATTCTGTGTTCTGTGAACGTTCTGAAGTTTCCTTGTGTGTGAGTGGAATGGCCAGGACTCAGCAGGAGATGATTTCTGTCTGTTGGCAAAGCCTTCAGGCTCTCCTGGCCGAGAGTGTCCATCTACTGTGCATGTTGAGGGGGCCGTGGGGACCCCTACTCTCTGTCTCTTCTTTGGTGTGGGTACTCCTGGATTTCCAGGTGGCCGAGAAGGAGGTGGCTAGCCGTGGACTTTCTGGATCATCACATTTGCATTGTTGTCAAAGTTTTGGTCATTTTATTGACCTATCCCAAGGATGCAGTTTTTAATGAGTAAGTTTTCTTTGTATTACTTGATTTTTCAAAAGCCTGAATCATGTCGCATCAAAAGAAAACTTTACATTGGTTATTGTAGTTAGGAAATGAATCACCAGAAATAGTAATGATCAAGTACAAGGTTTCAGCAAGCTGATGAAACGGGCAAGACGTGTAAAAGCTCCCTGTGCTTTTACAGCCCTATGGGTTGTTTGTCCAGGGTGCGCCCCAGAGCTCTCAAACATGACGATATTTGAGAATCAACTGGGGGCTTTTCAAATACTCTGAGTCCCTAGGCCGCAAGGTCAGTGGCTTTACAAGGGGATCTGAAATCTATTTGCCTATTTGAAGTTCCCTCAGTAACTGGCCAGTTGGTAGAGCCTTTTTGTTTTTATCTTATATGAAAGAAAATTGAGAAATTAAAACAAATAGGCTGCTCTGGTTTTGTAGCATCTTATAGTCTATTGCTCTGTCTGGTCCTGGAGGAGAGGAATCAGTGTCTTGTTCAGCTATGATGTTTCCTTTCATTCCACACCCCGGTTTTGGCGAAATTATGTATCACTTGCAATAATTCATTTTAAAAATTCCTGAGCTGTGTGGTGCACTTTCATGAAAATTCATTTAGATAAAATTAGATATTATTGTTTAATGAGGTGGCATTTCAATTTAGACCTTGCATCAGGCATATACCAAGAGTTTTTTATGGAAGAGTTAGGTTCATTTGAGTAATAAAGGCTGAATCATGGGGGCTTTCATTCTTAATCGCTGTGCGGATTGTTATCCGTGGGATGTGAGCTGTCTTAGTGGTATTCAATCAAGTGTCCACTTAGCCATGACTGGAAGTAATTGCTCCCAAGTGGGCCGCACGGTGACCTGTTCATACTCGCTTTGACCCTGTGACCTTGTCTGCCCCATTGTTTAGGATTTTATAGCAGGCGAGTCTGCATTTCTCTGGGGTCAAGTAGATATCTTGAGGTCAAACATTTTCTGATTATAGCCCGGTCCACACTGTAAGGCAACCAGAAGCCGCTGCGTTGTTAGTAGTCATTGCTTTGTAGTGTGGAGGGACACGAATGGTTTAGAAATTGCCTCCCTTAGCCTGCATGTAAACAGTTTAATATTTTACAGAAAGAAGTTCATCTTGTAAATTAGGTATGAATAATACATTTGTAATTACTTCTTGTGTCTTTAAACACTTGTGTCTTAATTGGCTTGCTTGCTTTTTTTTTTTAATGTATTTGCATTTGCTGGCAAGTTAAAATTAGCTCCTGTGGAAGCCTGGGAAAGTTAGGATGGGACTGTGGATCTGTGGAGACCTAGAACTTGATTGAGTTTTGCTAGGTGCCTTTTTTTTTTAATATTTGCTTGTGATTGGAGAACAGGACCTGGGTGTTCTGTGGCCTCCAGAAGACCTTCTGTACCCTCACTCGCCCAAGTTCTGATCGCCTGTTTTTGGCTTTCTACACTTTATTGTTATTTCATGTGATGGTATTGTATGTTGTTTTCTGTTGACTAACAGTCTTTTTCCAGAAGTAACGTGGACCAATTTCTTGTTATCTGTGATGAGTTAAGTGTCCAGAGTCGACTATACCTCTCTCAGCTTTGTGGTGCAAGTGGGCAGAGAACGTGTTAAAGCTGAGAAGTGATCTTGCCTGGTTGGACCCAAGTTCAGTCTCATCTGAGTCATCTTCGGGCCCTCGGTCTCTATCCATGCCTTATCCCCTCATCTCTCTCTGGAATCATTCACGCGGTGAATTTGCTGTGAATGCTGGTGTGGAAAAGTACAGCCAGAACAAAACAAAAGCAAACAAAACCCGGCAAAATAGGCCATGAGAAACGCTGTCCAGTAGTGAATTTAGAGTGCCGCCTAAAGTGACTTGGGATCCCAGCCCCCTCTCCCTGCCCTCTCCTCCAGTAAAGTATTCCTCAAGAAAAACGGAACGAGTCTTCCTCCTGCTTTCAGCAGTTCTGGGCAACTCACTGGCATGAGGATTGCTCTTTGCTAATCTAAAGTGGTTACACACAACTTGTCTCAGGACAAAAAACTTTAATAAACTAAAATAATAATAAAGCTGATTGCTTATCTTAAAGGTGAATAAAACTGCTTCTCCTTGTCTTGTAGTTATCTTCCCTGCTGCAATGAAGCTTTCTTTTAAGGGTAGTTCTTTCCTAAGTTAAGGATCCTGTTACCAAACACCAGGTAGATAGGGTGGGGATATGTTAAGCATTCCTGTGCCTGCCTTGGCTGTGAATAAGAAAGCATTCGTTTTGCTGATGGGAAAAGGGCTCGCGAAATCCTAGTGACAGGTGCGTCTGTGCGTATGCGCGTAAGTGGACAAAGAGCCGTTTTCCAGACTATGTGGTAAGACGCCGTAGGGCTGCAGTCTCCCAGGTGTTGATGAAGGGCAGTGTGGTAACATACAGCATCCGGTGAACACTGCATGCCACTGAATTAGTCCAAGTTTCATTCTTAGGTTGTGTTTATTCCTATTGATTTTGTGAAGTTGGATTTTTGCAGTTACTATGATAAAAAAACAAAACAAATAAAACCCAAGTATACCATCTGAAAAATGAACATGCGACACAAAACAAAGGTGGAGTTGTGCATACAGGATTTGTGAAGTTGTGCAGTACGCAACAGACGCATATGTGCCAACAATTTTGTTTCACAATGAAGTAAAAGTAATTTTTCTCTCAATTTTTTCCCCCGAATAGCTACTAAATTGTTAGGACCAAACAGTTATTAATGTGTTTAGACATAATGAAAACAGGATTGCTAGACATTTCTTTGGCAGGAAGGGGGGGAGGAATGTGTGAAAAAATTGCAAAAGAACTAGGAGTGCTGGGAACTTCTGCTGTAGAGTCAAGAAATCTATCTGTATTAGAAAAATAAACTCTAGACACTGTAGGCAATTTAGAACATGTAAATAAATTAAATGGAGAAAATGAAAGCTGTCCTTGTTGCTGTCATTTAGAGATAGCTTAACATTCTCATGGTGGTGGTGGTGGTGTGTAGTATGCATGTATATTTTCACACAGTATGTGCATATATATTTTTATAAAATATATGAGCATGTATGTACATGTACATATGTATATATATGTCTGCAAGCAGTGATAGCCGAATCCGCCAATTTAAGGGAAAAGGGGGCATCTATTAGAAAAATAAAGGGGGGTCTCATGGCACGCATCTTCAGAAAGGGATGAGAGCCCAGATTTAGAATACCTTGTTCACAATAGTTCTCTAGTCTTTTTTTCCTGCAATGTTAATTCATTTTTATTTATTTGGTAAAGATGGAGAGAGTGAGCGAAATGGCTGGGGAGAAAGAGCATTCCTATCTGTTTATTTGCTTCCCAGGGGCTCAACCATGGCCAGAGCCAGGCTGGGTTCAAACTGGGAGCCAGGAATTCAATCCAGGCCTCCCAGGAACTTGAAGCGTCACCAACACCAGGTCCTGCATTGGCAAGAAAAGAGGACCAGGACCCAAATCAGGCAAGTGTACTGCCAAACTAAATCCTTGGTCCTGCCCTAATTCTTAGGTTGCAGTAACTCCTAGTCTTGGTGGAAAGTAGGGTTGAGTTTCAAATATGATCCCAAGCTCTTGTGTGACATCTCTGTGGTTCATGCCTAGCTTGCAGCAAATTTCGGTCTTTCTTCCCCAACCCCCAAGCTGTCCAGGCTATGTGTTGCCTTAGCAGGAACACCTGTGGTTGCTGTGTGCTGCCTGCCTCACTGGCAACTGGCTCTGGTCTTGTCCCCTAGAGGGGAGGTGGAAGATGAAGGCTGCCCTTTGCTGATTTTGTCAGATTTCTGCTCTTCCTGGCCTGGCAGGGAGAAGGGACATACATGGTCAGTGGTGGCCTCCTCTCACAAGGGAGAAGCTTCCCTCACTACATGAATTGTTTTAAGTTATTAGCCTTCCCCCTGTCTGGCTTCAACCCGGAGATGAACTGTCTTGTCCTTTGGAAGTTTAGAAGTAGAAGCTCCAGGTCTTGGCAGAGTGGGTTCTTCGGAGGACTGGGAGAGAGAATCTGTCCTGTGCCCTTCTGCTTTTGGAGAACCTCTCAAGTAGCCTGGCTTGTGGAAGTGTCACCCCAGTCCCTGTCCTCGTCTTCCTGGGGTGCTGCGTGTGTCTGTGTCGCCTCCTCATAGGGACAGTGATGATAGTGGATGAGACCCCTACCCTGCTGCAGCATGACCTCATCTTAGCCCATCCTGGGTACAGTCATTGTGGGCTTAGGAAGGTCACTTTCTGACCACCTCACCTTTCTGCTCAGGTCGTGCAGAAAATGAAATCTGTGAGAGCTATGGCTCAGAATACCATGTTGCAGAATGCAACATGCACGGGAGTCAGGAGAAAAACTCGGGGGAGAAGACATGCCAGGGGGTCTCTGGCACTTAAGGTTGGCCGGTTCCCACTGGAGCCCCCCACAAGCTCCTGCAGCAGAGACATCAGACATAGCCTGCCATTTACGTGGACCTAGATTGTGATCTCCTTTGCTTGCATATGACAAAGGTGCATGACTGAGAGGCTCAGATGTTGGTCCAGAAAGATGCTGGACTAGGGTTATAGTCTTACAGCTCTCTTGTGCCGCTTGTGCTATTTGAGTCCTTTTATGTCAAGTCTGTTCAGTGCTCACAAGCAGTGTGCGAGGTGGCCGGGGCCGCTTCCACTTTAGAGAAGCAGGAAACTCAGCTCCCTTGATGATATATCGATGTAGGCTGAAAATTCAGGCCTTTCTGCATGCAGAGCCTGTTTTCTTTCTCTTGGCTTCTGACTTACTAAGTACCCTGATTTCCTAGTTTGTAGCAGAAAACACCATCCGCGGAAAAGGAGTCTGCCAGTGTTTCCTGTCTTTGGATCAGTCTGTCTGTCTTCTTGAGCAGAGTGGAGCGTAGCCTTAGAAATATGAATGGTATGAAAAAAATGAGTTTCCCCAGGTTGGGCATGCCAACACGGACAGACAAACCCTTGGGCCCCGTCTCTGTTATTGGACTGCTACCCACTGGGAACTCAGTGTTCCTGGTGCCAGCATCTCGGTGGGAACTTTAGTCAGGTCTCAGGGTTTGCTTGCAGTTGGCTGGTGTCTGTGTCTGTTTTGTGTTTTGGTCTTGTTATCTACCCTTTGTCATTGTGGCATCATTTCTTGTTGCTCGGATATTCTGAGATTTTCAAACACAGAGATGTGGGGTCTTGGAGCTGAGGCTGAGCTAGGCAAGAGCTGATGTGTCCAGATGTTCCTCAGGGCCTTTACGCATGCAGCTTCCCTTTCTAGACAGGGAGACACCCACAAACCAGCCGGGGCAGGCAGAGAGCCTCACCCTTCTGTTGCTACAGGGGAAAGGAAGGTTGGTGGATGTGGCCAGCTCTTTTTTTCTTTCATCTTCCAAAGAAATCAGAAAACTGATATTAAGAAAGTGTTTAGTCTTATTAAGTGTTAGAAACTGAAGAAAAACAGTCTGTCCATCCCAGCCCAAACAAAACAGGTCTGGGACCACACTGGGTCATTGATGTGCAGTTGTAAGTCTGGGGAAGGTCCCTGCCTTCCCCTGCCACCCTGTTCTCAGAGGAGTTTAGACATCATTGTGTCCAGAGGTAGCCTTCCCTGAAAACTCATTGACCGCCCCCTTCTGGAGCCTTCTGCTGCTGCTTGCGTGCCCCTGACAATACTGTCCTAGCACCTGTTTCCCTGCGTCTCTGTCCACATCACCACCACTCCCCCACTCAGATCGTGGCTCTTTCCCTGTTGTGTACATGACCTTGGCACACAGGATATGCATGGAGTGATTGCTAAGTGGGCATTGGGTGGGGATCTGGGCCAGGGGATGGTCTTCATGTCTCCTCTGGCGTGTTTTTCTTTCTTATTTGCATATGAGCTGCTTGGTATGGGTGCTGGAGAGGCAAGTCTTCCTTCTGTTCTCACATGGCTACTGACATTGTTGATTATGCCTTGTGACTTTACCAGAGTTGTTCTAGAGGAGAAGAAAAACAAAAAAAGTAACACGTCATAGAGATTTCAATTGAGCTGTCAATGCTGAGGTGTTTTGACTCTGAGAGGCCAAGCAGGGGGATGCAACCTGCAGGCTTCAGCACATACTCTTGTCAGCATCGAGGGCTGCCTGACCTTTCACTGCTGTGCTAAGTACAGTGTAGTTCTGAGTCTATTGTCTCCAGGGCAGCTCCATGCTGGCATTTTTTAGGGTGACTGCCATCGCCTTGGGTTGCTGCTCTCGGAAATGTGGGCGGGGGAAAGCTTCCTTCTGTCCTTGTGAAGATGTCCTCAACTCCAGCGCCCGTGACAGACAGGGACAAGTTCAACTGAGCCGCCAAGTGACGCTCATCCTCTGTAGTTGTGCGAGGATTCCTGTGGCATTACACACCGCGGGCTTTCCCGCGTAGCTGGAATGAGAACATTGAAAGGGGTCAGCCAGTTTCATGCTGGGGAGTCATTCTGCACATATGCTAAGAAATGGATATATGTTTTTTAAAAATCTGAACTCTTTTCCATCATCGGAAAGGAATGTAAAATGATCTCGTTTTCAAAAAGGTGTAGAAATTGATGAGGCAAACAGAAGTCTATGAGTGGTTCATTTGTAGGTTAGGAGAGAACATGTTCTGTGTTTCAGACACTCATAATAAGATGAAGAAATGTCCCAAGGTAATTGGGGAGATGCATGGAATTAATAAGGAGTGGGGTGTGTGCGCATGTAACCTTGCTTCCCTTATGTTCCCGGGCCTGTTTTCTTTCGCTGATTTTCTGTGTCTGATGATAGACGTTTACCTGACTTTTATGTTAAATCAAAAGATGACCCAGTCAATTCATTGTTTCTTTGTTGTAAAACTCTGCCAAGAATGTCTTGACACGTGTCTGTCTTGTTTAACACAGCTCTCTTTACAAAGGCGTGGTGTTCACAGGGGCCTGGACAGCACGCTGATGAGAAGGCATTTTGCATGCTCGCGAGAACAGAATGGTTGTTTCCATCCCGGTGTGGCTGGGTGACATCTTTTGAAAGATGGTGCAGCAAATGAAGACTTCGTGATTCCCAGCACTTACTCCGTAGTTTCATTCTTCGTAGATTGGGGGGAAAATTGGGTTTTGGATTTCTTTGTTTGAGGCTTCCTAAAGAATGAGTCTTTGATTATTATACTTACTTTATAAGCCAAAGAGTGAAATTAAAGTTATTCCATCTTAGGTGAATGAAAATACGGAAGAGTGGCTTGTTGCATGGGAACAACATGGGAGAGTAAGGCAGGGAGGTGTGAGTGGGTAAATGGGGCCTTCTAGAAGGACCATGACTTGCCAGGAGATTTCTAATGCAGCTGTCAGACGGGAGGATCTGTGCTTTGGTGTCCAAGATAGGGGGAGATTTAGGGAGGTTGGGTGCGGTTCATCTGCATGCAACTAAGGCCTTGAACGTGACATGTAAGCTGTAGACTACTGGGACACTAATCTATGGCAAGTTGCTTCAAGAGCAAATTATCAGTGTCATGGCATCCTTGGGCTGCCAGGCAGTTCGTGCATCTGTTGATCGTGTTATCCCAAATATATGAACATCTTCATACATACAGATGGCTGTTCTTAGTGCACACTCTGTCCCTTGATGCATTACCAAGGGTTTAGCACTTAGTTGACAGTATTGATTATAAAGTCATAGAAAAGTGGATGTAAGATAATGCTGTGATGCCAGATAACCCCCTACATGTTTAATAACTCAAACCCAGTGGATGTTTTTCTCCGAATTGCTAGGGTCTCTTTTACAAGCATTGATTTAGGTACCCTATCTCCTTCCATCTTCTATAGGGGGTTCCCAAATCCACCAGCTGGAAATAAGAGCAGGGAGGATCATGTAAATGAAGCAGTGTGGGCTGTCCCTGCAAGTGGTGTATTTCACTTCCACAAATGTTCCTTTGAAACAGGTGGAAAGTCTTCAAAAAAGCAAGAAAAGGACTCCAGAGTCATTTTTGGATTTATCTATTCTTAAGAAAGGAAATGAAAGTTGTTTAGAAGGTAGACCTAGTGCTTGCTTGCATCTTTCATGGTGTTTTTCACTTTAAAGGTTCATTTATTGATTTGAAAGGCAGAGTTACACAGAGAGAGAGAGGGAGAAAGAGAGAAAGCTAGAGAGAGGAAGATCTTGTATCTGCCAATTACTCCCCAACTGGCTGCAATGGCCAGGGCCAGGCCAAATCCAGAAGCTAGGAGCTTCATCTGAGTCTCCCTCACAGGTGGCATGATCCCAAGTACTTGGTCCATATCCCACTACTTTCCCAGGGCACATGAGCAGAGAGCTGTGTCAGAAGCAGAGCCAGGACCCTAAGGGATGCTGGCCTTGCAGGCAGCCTTCATTTCTCACCTCTCCAACCAAATAACAGGAATGGAAAGGTTTTTAGTTGACCCTGGGATGGGGAAAAGAACTCTGCCTAACAAGGGTAGAAATTTAGAATTGGGGAGACTCACTGCTGCTGGTAATCTGATGAGCTCATCTGGTGCAGCTAGCTGTTTATGTTAACTGCATTCCTTAGAGTACTTAGAGAGGTGTGTGTGCTCAGATAAAATACAAAAGCAAAACAAAACAAAACAAAAAACCACTGTCAAATATCCAGCAAGATTCTCTCTAACCTCCTCAAATGGTTGTCCCTTGAGCTTTTACATTAGGGAGGGCTTGTTACACTGTAGTATCATGGCACCCTTCACTGGTGCTTACAGAGTGGACTTAATCTTTTGCGGTTCCATCCCGTGCCCTGATGGCCGTCGAGGGGAGGGCTAATCCCTGTGCATGCCAGAGGAGTAAGGTTTAGTGAGATGAAATAAGCACACGCTGGGCATCCTTCAGTCTGAACACTTTTCCTGTTATTTTTTTTTTTCCCTTGCAATAACTCATGTAATTTATTTTCCCACCTCAAACAAACCTAGTCCTTGAGAGGATAACTAGCTTGTCTTGGATAATGCAGGTAAGTGGAGGAGCGAGAGTTAGAGCCAGGCCGCCTGCTGAGGCAGGACTCGGTCAGAGAGATGCCTCTTACCTCTGATGTGAATGTTAGACTTTAGGTAAAGGAGATGTGGTATTGTAAGCTCTGTGTTCATGGAGCGCCAGCTGTTGTCTGGGAACGACTGGATGAAGCATCTCAGTTTGATGAGCCAAGGTGCCCTGGTGGCAGTAAAATAAACATCTTTCCCCTGACAATTATTATATGAGGCATTTCCCTGACAGTTTATAAAGTGGTATGGAATATTACTTGATAATGTAATCCCTGGTGCCGCTTTGGCTGCTCAACGCAAGACACCCCTGGGCAGTGGTAGACAAATACATTCTTGCATTGTTACTTATTTAACTCATGTCACACATGACTAAACAGCATTTCCATCATTTGAAAGCATTTGCTCATTGCCTTCTCCCCGATGCTGTGAACATATATGGACCTGGGCTTGCATCGTTTTTGTGATTGTTATCTGTTGTCCAGACCCATGTCTTTCTTGGACAGTGTGGGGTCGGGGGAGCAGACCGTCTTTGGTGTAGCTCAGTACTTCAGCAAAAGTAGCATCATATTTTGATCTTTCTTTCTGATTCCTGAATGCTGCATATTAAAGAATGGGCTGTTTTCTCTGGGCCAGCTAGTCTGTCTGACTTTGTTTGTAAATTGGGAAGTCAAGTGTTTCTGTAGCAATAATGTGGCTCTTCAAAATCCACAGGGGAGTGAGACAGAAAGCACACGTGCCAGCTCTGGCAGGTGAGATGGGATTGGTATTGGGGGGTGGGGGGAGGACTTCGGATGTATTTGTTGAGTGACTGAATGGGTGAACAAAAGAATGAATTTATTCCAGGTTAGCTTATTTCGTTTTCTCAAAAAATTAACCAAAATAATACACTTTAGGAGTATGTTTAGCAGATCCAGGCTAAGCTCATTTTTCAAATTTTCACAAAACTTGCCAGAATGTTACAAGGAATTCCCTGTACCTTTTCTCCAGATCCACCAATTGCTTAGATTTCACTTGTTGATCAGATTCACACTCTCTCTGGCTTATTCTCAGATGTATACACTCAGACATGCCCACACTCTTGTGTGATTGCATATAATTTTTGTAAATCCTTTGAGAGCAAGTTTGGAATCTCAGGCCCCTTTTTCCGTAAAACTCTTCTGCGTGTATCAGTTTCCTAACAGGGCCGTTCCATTGTATGACCGCAGTGCAGTGACCGCATCCGAGGGGCTAGCCTTGATACAAGACTATTGTCTGTTCTTCCCAGTACCCCAGTCAAGGCTTTTATGACTCTTTATTTTGCCCAGTCTAGGATCAAGCACTGCATTTAGTTACCATGCCTCTTTTATCAATTTGTGCTTAATGAACGTTTGATGCAAGAAAATCCGTAGCAACCCCACTGGCCATTGTAATCCATTCTCCAGACAAAATAGTTTGTGAATATTGGAGACAGAGCGCATGTTTGACCTCTTGTTCCTTCCTTTAAAAGACGTGAGTTTTTGGTTTCACTTCACTTTTGCAGTTTTCCTTATTCACCTAGCCCTGGGACTCGCTGTTTTTCTTCCTGTGGAACCAGGGAAGGTGAGCTCGGTGAAACTTGGGCTGAGTGCTGCTCCTTGCACGGGGTTACATTCTTGTGTGACTTTTTTTCTCTTCTGCAGCCACATAGCACAACAGTCTGCTTTTCTCCTGTTCCCCTCCCTTCCTCCCTCCCTAGACCTCTTTAATTTCACAATGGGACTGTGCAGAAACGTTAGATTGGCTCTGGCAAAGGCATTTTGATGACCCCTGTCTCCGATCATTATAGTAACTAATAAAAGCTTGAAAATGACTGTTACCCTGCAAGCACAGTTCCAGTGACTCGCAGCAAGCTCAGCTGTATAAATAGGCAGGGCTCTTTGGCTGTGTAAATTTTGATCAAAGAGAAATGCGTATACCATTTAGTTGAACGGTTCTTTTAAATTTAATCACGTCTGAGTGTAAAACAACAAGCAGGAATAAAATGGCATTGGAAATGTGAGCTTGAGATTCAGAAAGAACGGAGAGGTAAGACCCCCATAGTTGCTTGCCCTAGATGTTTCAGAGGGCGTTTTGGTTGGTTATGGAAGGTGTGTGGTAGATGACATGGACACTAAAGCCGTGGTTGTGTATCGAACCACAAAGGCGGGATCGCAGGCTGGCACCATCACCAGAGGGTCTTGAGATGCCAGAATGGTGCTTGGTCCCAAAATTCAGATACTCAACTTTTTGAGTTAAAATAAAACTTGAAAGCAGATAGCGTGATTATCTCCGTGCTGTTGAATTAAAATTTTGACTTTTAAAAAATAGAGTAATTTGAACATTTTTTTCTTCTTTTGAAGATGCCTGCCTGCTGTGAGTCTAATTAATTTTAATTCGCTAGCACTTTTACACATTTGAACTGCGTTTTTCTCCTCTGCGGCCTGGTGATCTTGTTGGCAGGTGGAAAGGCGTGTTGAGTGAGGATGCCTCAGTCCCTGTTGAGCTGCTGTGACACAATACCACAGACCGAGCAAGGTGCGGTTGATAGGAGCGTGTTCCTTACTGTTCTAGAAGGTGGGAATTTCAAAGATGAAGGGCACTGGTCTCATTCATATGGAGCAGGTGTTGGGGGAGGGAGGGCAGCTAGAGGCTCATCATTTGCTTAAAGGCCCCACCTCTTAACCCTGTCAGAAGGGCAATACCCAAGTTTTGCAGGGGGACACAGTCATTGCAGAGACTGGCAGGGGGTGTTTCAGTCCCTCAGGTGGAATGTGTGAGCGAGAGGAATTCTGAAGCTGTGATGTGGGCAGGAGCGTTGCGTCTTGGAGCTGTGATGTGTGTGCTGAGTATTTGGTCAGTGTAGACACATCTGTTTTTCATCCTTGCGTCTGGGGAAGCACAGATAAGACAGCGAGCCTTCTCAGAAGACCCAGATCTCTGGGCACAGTCGCTTGTTTAGTTGTTTGCTCAGCAGATACTTGCCAGGTAACTGTTTTGATACCATGGAAGTAAATCAGTGAACAAAGCAAAGATGGGACCTGGTGGGTGCTTCAGTCTACAGAGACAGAAAAGACAGAGAGCATAGAGACCTCATAAGCAGGGAAGTGGGACCAGCAGTGCTGTGACGTCACAGGTGACCATGGTGTAGATAGTATGACCAGCAGTACGTTCAAGCTGTCGTTTGAATACACCTGCAAGGGAGATACATATCACAGGACATTCCAGGCAGAGGGAACAGTTAATCCACAGGGCCTTTGTTGATTGACATGCTCTCTTAGATAGGAGGGTCTCAGGCCACTGTGGCTGTCTGACAGACTCGGTGCTCTCTGTGGCCGTGCCATTGTAGGACTTGCCTTGCTTGTCTTTGGGTGCTAAGGCATTGGGTCTCAGTTTGCATTTTGTTAGGATTCCTCTTCCTGCCACTTTGGGAACAATTCATGGCTAGCATAATGGGAGAAGAAGGGAGACCTGTTAGGAAGTGTCATAATCCATTTCTCTGTTGTTGAAACCAAAGACCAGAGACCAGATAATTTCAATCATTGGAGCGGGAGTGCATTAAACAGCAGAGAGGAAGAGGTTCTTTGCGTGGGTCTCAGATCTGCTTGTAACAAAGCCACCAGTGCCATTGGGGAGGTCCCCCTTCCTCCTGCCATGACCTCCTCTAACCTTAACTACCTCCCGAAGACCTCATCCCTAAGTACTATTGGCATAAGAACTTGGTTATTATGCTTCCCACCTATGAACTTTTAGCAGAAAGCATGCCTGATCACTGAGTGGAGAGCTGACGCTGCTAATGACGGTGAGGGCTGCTGGTTACATTTTAGATGTATTTTGAGGTAGAGTCCATGGGATTTTCCAGTGGCATCCATGTAGACTTTGAGATAAAGGTAATAGTATTCTCCAAAATGATTGGCCTGGGAGTGACCAGAAGGGTGTAATTGACCTGGACTGTGCTGGGAAAGGATCTGGGAGAGTCTGGTTTAGGGGAAGATGAAGTCCCAGGTCTGGAGTTGAAGAAAGAGGTATGGGCTAGCCTGGGGACCTGAGAAACAGAGATTGCCTGGTAGCCATTGCCAGGGCAGATTGCTTGCCCAGGACCCTGCAGCTGACCACCTGGCTACTCCAGGAGTGCTCCTGTGCTGCTCACGCCTGTGCTGCTCACGCCTGTGTGCTCTGCCAAGGAGATGCTCAAGGCTGTGCTCACTGGGGAGGGTGCTTTGGTGTAAGGTCTTAGTGCTGTCTTGAGTTTTGCAGGGCTGTGGACCTGCTTGTGTGCACGCTAAGGAAGGTGGCAGACTCCCCATATTGCTTGGACTAGGCACATATGTGAAGATTGCCTTTTCTGGCCCCTTGGTGATGGGAGTAGACGATTGGGTACTGGGGGTTAGTGTACTCTTGTTGGTTCTCTCTCCAGTTAGGGACTGGCTGGAGTCGGCAGAGACCTTTGAGGTAGCTCATTCAAAGCCTTTGGGTTTTTTTTTTTTTTCCTATGCCTTCACTCATCTTTTTATGGTTAGAGAAAATTTGGATTGCCTTCTAGAAGGAAGGTTCTGTCATTGCTTTTCTGGCTTAGACATGTGCTACTTGAGTGTGTGTCAGCAGGGTCCGACTACTCTCTTTAGGAACATTTCATTAGAGTGATGCTTTTGGTAATAGCTGGGAAGGCCTGGCTGAGGATTTCTGAGCCTCTGGGAGAGATGCAAGCTTGTTGTTTGGCATTCACCTTGCTTCCAAGGCTTGTCTGCCTTGGGGTCTTGGCTTGATGTAGGGCCTGTTCTGTTTCTCCCTTGGCCAAGACTGTTAAGAGACCGTGCGTGTGACCCTACACTTAGCCAGGCCCTACATTTTGCTTCTGAAACACCACTGGGAGGCAATATAGCACAGTGTGACTCAGGTGCAACTCTTGGTTCCTTCACTGAAGGGCTACATGACCTTAAACAGGTAAGCCAGTATTTTTCTGAGCCAGTTTCTTCTCTTGACCGAGATTTGTTCCTCCATGAGAGCATCCTCATGAGGAACCAAATGAGAAATTACATGTGAAGTGCTGAACACTGCACTTGGCACATAGTAGATGTTGAATAAATAGCAGCAGTTACTGTCATCATTGTCGCTGGCAGTTCCCCTAACTCATACCTGAGGCTTGGCCAGTTTTGTTAGGATTAATTTAGTTTCCAAAAAAGATGTGCTAATTGGATCATTACATTTTCATGTGTTTACGTCTATATATACATGCATGGCTTCGAAATCTACACATGTATATATTTATCCACTTAAGTTCCTCATAAAAAAATCTGTAAGAATTATATTTTTAAGTCATTGAAACCACGATGGGATTGTTTTTCAAAAAAGATTTGCTATAAGTGATCATTATGTAGGACATGAAAATGGAGGATAAGGTAGAGATGAAAGTTAGGGGAATAAAACAAAAAAGGAACCCAGTGTCCCTACAAGGCTACCAGTGGAGTTGCTGTTTGTACAGCCTGACTATTCCAGCATGTTGGCACGTTAGATGCGCTGGGATGGCACTGACCTAGCTGTTTGGGGGTTGGGATGACTGTATTTTTGGTTAATGCTACAACATGTAGACTTGTAATCAGGGGTGGCTTATCAACAGCATCTGACATTGCACACGGAAGGCCCCAGTGGAGGAAATTGAGCACTCGGTGAGTGCTTTTACAGTTGAATTCCACACACATGAATTATGACAAGTGAGGCTGACTCCACTGTGGTTTGTTGTGTCTGGTCTGGTTCCTACTTTGAAAGTTGCAGTTGCATTTGGTCATTTGAAGCTTATTTTCACAGTCTGGCCAAGCCAGCAGGGGCCCAGGGCACTGCAGGGGACATAAACCGCCGGCCTTTAAGTTGGAGTGCTCAGCAGATAAGCATTTCAAGACGTGGTTGCATCATACAAAAGGACTTATGGGCTTATTTAACATACACTATTTGACTTAATTTAGATATTTAATGGAAAGAAAAGCCTTTTATTATCACCGAAGGAAAGAACTGCCAAACATTGTGAAGCTCAGCTGAAATACTGTAACGGATGTGCAGAGTGCAAATATATTTCACTGCCTTACATAATGGGGTGTTTAATAATAGTTGTTTCTTTAAATTTAGCACATGCATCTCAGGCATTTTCACTTTGTAAATTATATGCTGTGGTTCCAGAAACTCTGTTTTAGAGAAATTTGTTTTAATGAAGTATGTGCTGCTTTTTTAAAATGACCTTCAGCTTTGATTTATGTTGATTTCACAAGCCCGGATTGGAGAGTCCATGAGAGGAATGAACCCTTTCCACCCTGACTTTGACAGGCATGATCATAAACACTAGTGGGGTTTGCTGGCCGGGTGGCCAGAGTTTCCTCAGACTGCTCAGATGGCCGGCAGCGGCCCCTGCTGTGGATCCGGGCTGGGGGAAAGGAGCGCATCGTGCCTTGATGCACCCGAGGTGATGCCTCCGCCCTCCCCAGGACCCGGACAGGCCCAGATCACCAAAGGCCAGGATCTCCCGCATCTTGTGATTTGTGTTTTGAGAGGCAGAGAGAATGTGTGCACTTGTGTGAGCAGAGATCTCTCATCCGCTGGTTCCTTCCCCAGATGGCCTGCAGTGGCTGTGGCTGGGAGTGAGAAACACAGCTGGGTGACAGGAGCTCAGCTGCTTGAGCCATCACTGCTGTGATTCCAGGGTGCACATGAGCAGTAAACGACATTCAGGAGCTCCAGTCAGAGCTCGAACCCCAGCACTCTTGTGGGAGATTAACTACCAGGCCAAGCACCTGCCTCTCACTTGATTCTTAGTTTGATATCTACTTCTGTTCTTCCAAGAGACAAGGAATGATGTTGGAGTGAATTGTGATTTCCTAGTGTCCATACATCAGAACATGGTGTATTTACAGATGGGGTCTCTAAAGAGGTGGTTTATGATAAATTGAGATGCGTCGGGCGGGCCCATCAGATGCCCTTTTAGGAAGAGCTGAGGACAAAAACATTCACAGGAGGAAGACACTCTGAAGGCAGAGGGCCTTTGCATGTCTCAGGGAAAGTCCTTGGAAGAAACACATGCTGCCAGCACCATGATTTTGGACTCGAGGCATCTAGAATCGCGAGAATGTGTGTGGTGCTCAATCTTCAGAAAGAGTCAAGACCAGAAAGGGTCTTGAGTTTGGTTAAGGTGGCACCAGTAGTAATACCCACCAATACAGGTGCCTTCAAAAAGTTTGCACCGTGAGTATTGTAAGGAAACTGTGTGTGTATTTAAAATTGTTTCACACCAGGAAGCTTTTATTTGTTTTTTGTTTCTTGGGGTTTTTTTGATGAACTATGAACTCCTCAATTTGTGCACCCTGGTGGTAGCATTGTATGTACCTGTCCAGTTCATCTCTATAGCCACCTTATACAGCATCCCCAGAACTCTGCCCCCCTGCACCCCTCATGGCTGGGGGCAGCACTGCCTTCCCCAGCAAACCCAGCACTCGCCTGAGTCCATGTGTGTGACAGGGTGGATGGGCGGGGAGAAGGTTTGGGTACATGCTTTAGCTGCTTATTTGTTTTTATTTATTTGAAGGTACAACAGGGAGAGAGAGAATTTTTCCTTTGCTGGTTTATTCCTCAAGTTCCTCCAGCAGTTAGGGATGGACCAGGCAAAAGTCAGGAGTCAGGAACTTCTATCTGCATTTTTCCTGTGAGTGGCCTGGACTTAGAACCAGAGCCGGAGCCATTATCTGCTGCCTCCGAGGCATGCCAGCAGGAAGCTGGTTGGGAAGCAGAGGCAGGTATCCGTCTCCATTGCTGGAAATGGGAGGCTCATAGTCCAGGCGTTAGCTCCATGTGCTGTGTTGCAATAGCTGCTCTCAAAAGTCGGGTTTTTAAAACAGGACAAAACTTTATGTTTTCCTTTCCTTCTTACAAAAGTGATCTCTTAGAAATGCGAAGAATTTAAAAAGCCAATTAAAAAAAGTGTGTGTGTAGTCCTACCTCTTAGGAAGAATTTACTGCCTGTTTTTTTTTTACCCCTGTCTGCTGTTCTAGCCTTTTTTCTCCTATAGAAATATACTTAATGTAGCTATAAATATACCCAAATATTTATGAGTAGCAGATTTGGTTGGAAAAGTGCAGTCTTCGGAACAAGGCTGCGATTTAGACCCTGGTGCTCACTTTACTAGCTGTGTGACTTTGGACAAGTGGCTTCATTTCTCAGTGTTGCCGTTTGCTGCCTTTAAAATGGGGATAATAAAACTTACTTCATTGGATTTTGCAATAGGCCAGTGTATAGAATGTGCTCATTTATAGCAGCTGGCACTCAGTAAATACCCAAATCATAACCTTAGAAAGAATTGATTTTTGTTACTTAGCAACACACCATTCAACAAACATTTGGTGAACAGTTACGATTTGGGGGTTGTGATCCCCCTTCCCTCCTGCAGCACTTGTTAATGGCTGCGTAGTATTTCAGTGTGAATCATGATGTGCTTATCTGCTAATGGACATTTCGTTTTCTTAGTTTTTCCACACTACAGCTAACACTGTGGTGTATTTCTTTGCCCCCTTTGTAGCTGAGGCTTCCCTAGTGATGATTTGGTCGGGATACGTTCCAAAGAATAAGGGACCAACAGGATTTCGTGATTTTAAGTCTATCGAGGCAGTACCAAAGCATCCCCCACAAAGGCTGCCTCAGTATGTATTGGCCATGTATTAGAGTGCCTGTTCCTGTCTGTGAAATGTGGAGGTAACATTAGGTCAGTTAGAGAACACTGAGGCATGTTTCAATGTGTGAAAACCCTGGTTGGGTCGGGCTACCTCTTGGTGCGATTTCAGCAGCTCAGGACACTGGCAGTGGCCACCCTCACCGGTTCCGCCTTACAGGTGCAGGAACAGAGGTTGAGGGATGCAGTCTCCCCAGAATCTTAGGCTGCCGGCTGGCAGAGCTGGGAGTGGAAACCACATGTTTTGACTCCACCTGCTCTCGTCCCAGAGGGCTGAGCAGGAGCACAAGTGGAAGATGAAAGTAGTGGCTGGCTAATTTGGAGGAAGGGCAGAGAGGGAGATGCTATTTGGTTTTGCTCCCGGCTTATTGGGAGGGAGAGAAGTGCTGGGGCTTTGGGCAGGCACAGGAGGACGAGCTGGTGTAGGGATAACAGAGGATGGGGATGGTGTGCTGTCCGCATTACAGGCCGTGGCCAACTGGGGATGCAGTGACTCTACTTACAGCATGTTACCCACTTCCTCTTCAGACTGCTGGTTGTGTGGGAACAGTTAGTGCCTGCATTGTGCAGCTGAGACAATTGAGGTTCGGAGACCCTGAACTTCTTGTCTCAGGAGGAGTGTAGCTGGGATTGCACCCCAGGTAGAAGCAATTGAGAACTAGCACTGAGCGGAGAGTCTGTCACGTGGGATACCGTGCATTGGAGGTGACCGCCCTCTCCTTTGAGCTTCACAGCAGGATAATCTGCAGAATACACCTAGCAGCTGATCACGCATGCCCTGGGAGGCAGCTGTTGTTGGTGTCCTCGGATGGTGTGGAGCCTTGCCGTCTAACTTCTAACTGCAAGCACACTGTGTTAGGGCGTCCTCAGCCCTACCTCTCTGAGCGCCACTGAATCAGAGCGGGGACTCTCAAAGTAGGGTGGGCAACACCTGCTCTATGGGCCGTGAAAAGCCAATGAAGTCATCTGGTCAGCCCCTGCCAAGGCAGCCACAGGACTCAGAGTGCAGTAGATGCAACAGCAGGCAAGTCTTTAAGTTGGGACTTTGGTGTGACCCATGAACGAGGCAATAAATGTCCAAATGACCCTTGGCAGAAACAGGGCTCCCACCCCCCAACCACTGTTGTCCAAAATGCTTGATTTCATTTCAGTGGAGAGATTTGCAGGTGGAAGTGATAATCTCATCATCAGATTTCAGACAGGTGGCATTTGTGATGGTGAAGGGGGGCAGCACCCATGGAAGTGAAGGGACTGAGAGGCTGGGGAAGCTTGGTACTTGGCAAAACGGATGGGAAGGTAGAGTGTGAACCCCCTCAGTCAATGTGAGCCCCACTTCCTCTCTCCTGGATCCAGGGGGATGTCCTGTTGCCCTGCCGGAGCTGCCTTGGCTCCTGCCTGCCCTACTTCCCAGGATCTGTCTGACTTCACTGTAGAAGCCAAGGGATTTAGACTGTGGGAGGCATCGTGGAGCTCCAAATAGAATTATAATCCTTGGGTTCCCAGTTTGGCTCTCTCCCGGGAGCCTTTCCAGGCGTCCTCGCGTTTCCTGTGTGTTGGGAAAGCGCTGCTCAGTAGTACTCATGTGAAGTACTGGGTGCGATTGGAGGCATGTGGCTTCGACCACCTACTCCCCGTGGCCTTGCGTGAAGGCCTTCCCCCCTCCCACTTGCAAGAGAGCAGTGTTGATTTGGGCTATACCTGGAAAGCTCAACAAGAGGCTGGCGGTAGGTACCTGCTGGGTGCAGAGTGCCTGGTGGGCTGGGCAGGCAGGGTTCACCACACATTAGTGGTCCTAGGATGAGCTGTATCCAGGGCAGTGTACCCAAAGAGACGCCAGGGTGCAAGGCCAGGGTCGTCATGTTTCTTACATTCCCGGCAGCCGTCTGACCTCTGCTCTCTGACGCCTTGACTGCATGGGAGCGTTGTCATCCTCGCTCCGTCCTCAGCCGCTGGGACATTGCTGAGTACCCTGGCATGGCATTTTTCTTTCTCTCAGAAGGAAATGTGCCCCTCAGTCATTGGGCAATACTGTCCCAGTTATTTTCTTATCTGCTTACTATTCTGCTGCTTTTGTTTTTTTAACTTGCTAAGAATTGAAAGTTCTTCAGTCATTTCGTTAGTCATGCCCTTTGGTTTCATGGGTTGAGGAAATAATATTTCGAGGTACTGGATTAGATGAAGATGACCGATGGGTCACCTTTTCTCTGCTGAATCACTTGTCGGCTCATAACAGCTACATGCTGGAAAGTTTGCTTTGTGACTGGACACTGACCAATGCTATGTGTACTTGAAATCTTGGGAGCCTGGATTCCCTGGTAGGTCATTCAGAAGCATCCTCAGCATCCTATTGACGGAGCCTGAATCCCCAATTCACCCCTGAGACAGGCAGTTACAGCACAGTCATGCTTAAAGAGATGAGATTGAATGTTGTCACTTTATAGCGAGAGAACCTCAGGCTCTGGGAAGATGGCTGATTTGCAAAGTGTCTGAAAATGTTGTTGGTAAAGATGGGCAAAGCTGGTCTTTCTGTTGCTGCCTGTGTGCCCGCCCCTCTGGACTTACTGCTGACACTTCTCCAGATAGGCAGGAGTTGTGGTGTGGTTCCTTCCGCGGAAGCCTGAGATGCCTGCGCCTCTTCTCAGAGTGCCTGGGAGCGAGTCCTGCCTCTGTTCCCATTCACTCCTGTTCACATGCCTGGGAAGTAGCAGGTAGAGACTCAAAGACTTGGGTTCCTGCCACTCTTGCGGGAGACCTGGATGGAGGTCCTGAGTGCTGGCTTCTGTCTGGCCCAGCCCAACTGTGGCAAGCATTGTGTTCATCCATTGTCTTCCTTCTTTCCTCCCTCCTTACTTTCCAATCGAGCTAGTGAGTCTTTAGATAAACATGTAGATGCTATTTATTTTCCTCTTCCCTCTTAATTGGAGAGTTTGAATATCTGGATGGTGGCTGCTTTCAGATGTCATTGGCTATTTCTTCTGATCCCAGTGTCCTGTGTATCCCTAAAGCCTGTGAAAATGTTGGGAAATAAATCTGTTTAGTATGTTTGTCCTCTGATGTCTGGGTGTTCTACAAATGTTCCATTTAAATAACGGGTAAGATACCTGACAGGGTCATTATGCCTTTGGACATCACCCCCTTCTGAAAGTGCCATACCGCATATGAAAGTCTGGTTTGGAAACTGATGGTGTGCATCACACAGTGGTACCGCAATCTTCATTGTATTTTGTTTATGTGGAGAATGCATTGGTGATTATTGCTGCTGTTATTTCTGTTTTTGACTTGAACATAAATCCGTAAGACCATTTGGTGTTCAGGAGTATTGTGATTCTTTGAAAAGTTCATGGAAAATGTGTATTATTATTTTTTTAAAGGAGTTTTGACATGGATCTTTAAGTCTTTTGTATCCAAATTATCTTCTTATTCTATTTTTTATTTTATTTATTTATTTTTTTAAGATTTATTTTTATTATTATTTTTTTTATTGGAAAGGCGGATATACAGAGAGGTAAGACAGAGAGGAAGATCTTCTGTCCGATGATTCACTCCCCAAGTGAGCGCAATGGCCAATACTATGCCGGTCCGAAGCCAGGAGCCTCTTCCGGGTCTCCCATGCAGGTGCAGGGTCCCAAGGCTTTGGGCCGTCCTCGACTGCTTTCCCAGGCCACAGGCAGGGAGCTGGATGGGAAGCGGGGCTGCTGGGATAGAACCAGCGCCCATATGGGATCCCGGGCGTGCAAGGTGAGGACCTTAACCACTGCACCACCGCGCCGGGCCCCTATTCTATTTTTTCAAAGGTTTATTTATTTTCATTGGAAAGGCAGATTTACAGAGAGAAAGATCTTGCATCTGCTAGTTCACTCCCTAAATGACCCCAGTGGCCAGTACTGAGCTGATCCAAAGCCAGGATCCAGGAGCTTCCTTGGGTCTTCCATGCGGGTGCAGGTTCCCAAGGCTTTTGGGCCATTCTCCCTGCTTTCCCGGGCTTCAAGCATGGAGCTAGATGGGAAGTGGAGCAGCTTGGATATGAACTGGTTCCCATATGGGATGCCACACTTGGAGGTAGAAGACTAGTCAGTTGAGCCAGTGTGCTGGCCCCTATTGATTCCATTTGCCATGGAATGTTTGAAGTATCCTCATATTATATGTTTTAGTGCAGATTGAAGTCTACAGTGGTTGAACATGCCTTTCAGATTGGAATGGTGCATAAGACTAATGCCTTCAGATTGATCTTTGCCAAGCCAGTCATATTGGAACAGTTTCTACTCTTTTGTTACACTGGGCAGCATCTGTTGCCACAGCCCCCACTCAGCCCCACTGTCAGGAGAGGAAGGAACTGATGTCCTTCAGGGCTCGGTGTCACTCAGTTATGTGTGGTGAGGTGGGTTTGATTCAGGTTTTATTTATAATATTTTCAGCTTATGCCAGGTTTATCAGGATGTAACCCAGTCATAAGTCATTCATGGTTAACTTCAGAGGTGAAAGTGGTAAGGTGGTTTTTGTTTCTGCATGGTGTGTTGGGACAGATAACTTTCTAGAAAGAGATTTAGTTCATCTCCAATGAGATTTCATACTTAGTTCCATGAACAGCTGTTTGATGGCTTTTTAAAATTCAACCGTAAGGACCGTGGATAATCTCAAAAGATAACAAAATGGTCAGCTTTCAGTTATTTTAAGTAAAATACCCCGGAGGAACATCTTAGGAAGGAAGGTTTTTTTTCAGCTCACAATCCAAGATCGGGGTCCTGATGGTAGTGGCAGCGGAGCAGGTGTGAAGGGACAGTCACGTGTTGAGCCTGGCATCAGGGCGACAGGCGCATGCTCTGCTTGCATAATCAACTGTCTGAAGAACAAACACCCAGCGACCCAAAGGCCTCCCAGTGGGCCTACTGTCCGCCTTTAATTCACCAGCCACTACCTGTTAGCATGAGACTTAAGGGTTTAAATATGTGTGCAGAGTAAGGGAGTGGAATCCTGTTCAAACCAAAGCAGGTATTTTCCTTTTACATGCCTTCTGATAATTCCTGATTGTCTTCATTTTCCATGAATGCAGAGGAAGACTCTTTGGTTATATATTCAAAACTACTACCTTTTATTCTAATTGAAAAGCTGGCAAAAAAAAAAAAAAATCCCAGAAAACAGGTCAAAAGAATTGTGGCTAATACGGAACCCTACTTGGATTTTTTTAGTCTTTGAAACATGTTTTGTCCCTTCTCCTCCCAAATCAGCGCTTGTGCCAAGCTAGTTATATAATGTTAACTTTTCGCAGGAAAGAGGAGCTTATGAGATGACACGGTGACCCCTGGTCTCATTGGGGTTGGCTTCTCACAGGGTGTTCGTGGTGGGGAGCTTGTGGAATAGGTGTGCTGCCCACTTCTGCAGGACCTGCCGTCGCTGTGTTGACCTCTTCTCCCGTGGAGAGCTCTGGCTTCCACAGCCCGGCTCAAGCCTTTGAACGTATAGACACGGGCAACCTCTCCTGTCTGGTGATGAGACAATATGATCTGTTTATCACCTTGAATTGTTTACCACAGGCGATGAAAAATATGTTTTGAATTTAAAAATGTGAAAAACAAGTGTGCCAGCGATCACAAAAGCTCTCCCCTCAAAGTAAACATGTTTATAGAGCAACACTCAAAACAAAATACTTGATCCTGATAAACCCAGCCAATCCCAAGGAAGTAAACATGTTTACCACCAAAGCCTTATGGAGAACCCAGATGGCAGCCAGCTACCTGTGCACGTGCCTGTCCTTCCAGGGAGCTGCTGAGGCTCCCCTGGGCCACAGGGACAGGGCCACCACCCTCCCTGCCAGCAAGAGGCCAGCCTCGCATGAGACCTATGGGATCAGCTCCACCAGATTTCCAGGGAGAATGGCAGCTTTGCATCTTGTACGGTTGAATGGAACCATGAGCAGAAGGGATTTGCGAACCTGAGCCCAGGGTTCCCATGATGCTTGAATATAAGCTTGTTAGAGACGGGGTGCCAAGTAGGCTTATGGGAACTATCCCTGGCCCCAGAAGAGCCTCGGATTAGCGTCACACATAATGACTTTCCGCTTCCCGGGCGCTGTAGTTATGGTGTCTAGGAGATGAAATCTGAGTCCTGCTCAGCTCCCCGCCTCCCTGCTCTCAACTCCTATGAAGGAACTCAGTACTTAGAGCGGACATCAGTAGGAAACATACGGACATCTTGAGTGCAGTGAGGATGTTTTCAGAGAACGAGGGTGATGAAAGGAGGTGGAGGATGCAGGAGTCGTGAACTTGAGATGGTATTGAAGGGCTGTGTGCTGTGCAGTTCAGGACCAAGTGCAGGCCAAGGACCCAGTGAAAAGTGGCTCTGAGGAGTATGTGCTGTTTGCCGAGGAGCATCCTGAAAGGCAAGGTCTCAACGATGGGATATTTCTAAGGAATAATGAGACCGTGGTTTGACCAGACCCCCAAGTGTAGATGAAGGAAGAAGAATCATTCATTGGCAGGTAATATAGATCCTTCCTTGTAAAATAAGTATTTTTCTACTCTTCAGGTCAAGGTCACTTCTCTCAAGTAACAGAGCAAGGGGTGAACCCAGGAAGTCTCTTAAAAAGGCCAGGTCCCTCGGTGACTTGCTGTGCTGCCTCTGGAATGCGGTGGAAGCTTTTTGACTGAGGAAGTTAAGATAGCCAAGCATATAACAGTAATTCAGTAACTGTATTTTTTTCAGTGCCTTATCCCTCCCAGACCAGCTGTAAACCTTGGCCAAGCTGTTGGAAGGACCTGGATAGTAAAAGTGACCACACTGGAGGAATTGGACAGACATTGTGAATCAATTACCAGAATTTCTCAGCGAGTGTCCAAAGGCCTCCTTGTGGTAGAATGAAAAGCTATGAGGCTAGGCTGGGAACAGTCATTCCATTCTGCATGTCCGTGGTTGTTTTGTGTCCATCCTGTGTGTCCATGGGGGCGGGTTTTGAGGGAGCATGCAGTGACTGAGGATCATGGTGGGTTCTGTAAGCACACTTGATAACAGAGGGGCTGTAGGCAGAGCAGTAACTGAGCTCTACTGGAGGAAGGGAAGGTAGGCCACTACTTCCCTATTGACCTCCTCACGTTGCAGGGTGTGGAGTCAGTAGCTTCTGGAAAAGGGGGTGGGGTACCCTGAGGATACGGCCAGTTTTCAGATTTGTCAAGCAGTTGGGTGGTGCAGTGGTGTAGTGGGATAATCCTCGATCTATAATGCTGGCGTCCCATATGGGCACTGGTTCGTGTCCTGGCAGCTCCACGTCAAATCCAGTTCTTGGCTTATGACTTGGGAAACCAGTGGAGGATGACTCAAGTCCTGTCCTTTGGTCCCTTTTCCCACATGGGAGACCCAGAGGAAGCCCCTGGCTCCTGGCTTTGAATCAACTTAGCTCTGGCTGTTGTTGCTGTTTGAGGAGTGAAACTAGCAGGTGGAAGATCTTTCTCTCTGTCTTTCCTTCTGTCTGTGGTTCTGCCTTCCAAATAAAAATAAGTGAATCTTAAAAAGAAGTGGGTAAGGGATGGAGGGTGCAAGGGAGAGGTGCATTTGATAATGAAGGAGTGATATTTCCTCAACACAGTAGAGGGGTTCTGGGGTGTTCAGAGGGGTCAGGACGTGGTTTGTCTCACCCCCAGTGAGCGGTTGTGATAACGAGGGGTGAGTTCATGGTGAGTCCACTGTTTGCTATAGCAGGGTTTGGACACAGGTGGAGGTGGGGGAAGGAGGGTGGGAAGACGGATGCCACTACAAGAACACCTCAGCCTGCAAGTTTGGAATGGAATGTTCCAAAGATTTTTCTTGTAAAAGGGAGTAATAAACAAACCCGAAAGGTTTCTGGTTGAGTGTCAGTGAGCTAGAAAAGTAATTACATGGAAATCATATTCCCTGTGTGCGCTAATTAATCTGGTGAGATTATTTAAAAAAAAACTTGTTTTTGAGCCTTCACACCAGTTAAGGCCTCTGTTCAACTGAATACAGTCTTACCTAGTGCAAGCATAGTGGTTTGTTCTAGGGAACCTAATCAAAAGACAGTCCAGCAAGTCTGATGAAGCCACAGACCTTGGTGTGGTGACCCATTTGAAGATCGCTCTCTTTGTTTGAAATGCAGAGTTACACAGAGAAAGGGAGAGACGAGATCTTCCATCAGCTGGTCCGCTCACCAGATGGGCCAGTCCGAAGCCAGGAACTTTTTCTGACATGGGTTTTCTCCCACACGGGTGCAGGGGCTCAAGCTCTTGGGCCTTCTGCTCCTGCTTTCCCAGGTGCATTTTTGGAGGACTGGAGTGGCTGGGACTTGAATCAGTGTGTATATGGGATGCTGGTGCCACATGTGAAAGTTTAACGTGCTATGCCAGGGCACTGGTCCCTAGACAGATGTCTTTTTAGGATGCACTTGAGTTGTTGTTGTTATTTTTAAAACAGGTCCTCATATTAATCAATTCAGATTGGTGTTTTGTTGGTGAGCTGACAACACATGCCCTTTTTTTTTTTTTTTTTTTTTGCAGCTGAGGTGCTTTTTGAACTGGGTTCAGCCTTGTCAGAAAGTTATTCACAGGAGGTGGTGATGGAGTCTGCTCCGCCCACTTCTGTTCCCTGTCTATTTTGGTGCCATTTGCAACAAAAGAAACCAAGTTAGTAAATTAGAGAAGGGTTGAAGCTCTCACCAGTGCACTCTTTCTTGTTAGGTTGTGTAACGGGTGAGCAAAGGGGGCCCTCTCTTCCTATGAGAAGCTCTGTTTCGCTTGTATGATCAAGGACTTTGATCCCTGAGGCTTGTGACCAGTGTTTTTTTTAGCTGATCTGGGGACATCTGTGAAGATGTTCATAGTACCTGCATGTTCTTATTGTGGACATGTATGTGTGTGTGTGGTGCATTATATTCATATCATATACAAATTTAGAATTCCCACTGCAACATACTAAAGCCGTGAGATATCCACTTGATTTGACTGCTGCATGGGGTGCCCTGAGGTGTTTTTGTTTTTGTTTTTGCCTCCCTGGCCCTTTAGGGAAGGGTTGGTGGTGACTGGAAGGAAGCTACGGAGAGAAGGGCTAAGTGGAGATGGCTGCCTGGCTCTTGGCAAAGAGGGACTCACTCTGCAGTGACCGTGGCTAAGGGGAGTCGGAGAAATGGCTGCCCCACACACTCTGACCTCTGAGACGGGGTCTCTCATTGATTGAAGCAACAGGAAGCCAGCGGGCAGATTGGCAGGACTAAGCTCAGGGTGGGACATGGCGGGCTGGGCCTGTGGAGAAGCAGATGGAAACATGTTCTCTCAGTTTTGTTCTGGGAAGGCCTCTGCACCTGACATGGCCATCCCTAGCCAGGTAAGCCACAGTAGAGATCAGTTGGGACACCTTCCAGATCTGCTGGTGGAGGAGTCCTAAAGCTTTGCAACAGTGGTTTGCACAATGAGTGCTGGGACCAGGAACACTGGCATCAAACTGAGTCCTTGATAGAAATTCTTAGTCCCCCAGATCCTTAGGTCTGTGGTGTCCTGAAAGTAGAGGGAATGACCCCAGTAGTCTGTCCTGTGTGAAGTCTCTGAGGATTGAGGACTTGCTCCTGGGTGTCAGAGTTTGCTTGGCTGGTCCTGGTACCTGGAAAGGCGTCTCTGCAGGGCCCACCGCTTGACATCGCTCAGGCCCTGGAGTCTGCCTTCACGGGCCAGACATTCTTAGGAGGAAGTGGAAAAACAGATCAGATTGAGGCAGAGGGAGGCATCCTTAGTGCAGTTCATTCCTTTCTTTTTCCAAGTTCTCTTTTCAGCCACCCAGGGCAGTTCCAGGGCAGGCAGCAGACATTTGAAAAAATAGATGCAAATGCTGCCTGGGCTGTTGTTGTTTTTCTGGTGCCTGGCAGTGTTTGGTAAACAACTTGATTGCTAGGTCCTGGCCTCAGGGAACCACAGCTGCTCTTGCCAGCTCCCTGCAGACTTTTGTACTGAGCAGGGATTGCTTCAGGGAAAAATAAACAGGGGAGAACAAAACAAGAAAACAGCCCCGTTGTGTTGTTACTGCCTCTACCTGTTTTCCCGGAGCTGTTTTGCAACCGCAGGCCCTGGGCTTTTGGTTCCCTTGCTTCCAAAACAAAGCAGGCCCCTGTGGCACCCAGACTCGTTTCTCCCTGGCTAGACTGTGGCATTTGGAGCAGCTACAAGCCTTGGAAGGCCTTGGAAAGGACTTTAGTAGCCACTGCCAGAATGTATGCATTTTTAAATATGTAAATTGAAAAAGGAGAAAAGGCTGATTCTTTCTAATGACCCCCAAGATGGTAATCTGGCTTTTCAGATCTCTAGGAAAACAGATTGAATATGGCACAATTAATGTTTCAGCACTTCTAGGCTTTTCTCTAAAATATTTTAATGGGCTTTTAATTTATTGCAGTTCCTGATTAGCAGGCTTGAGACAGGGCCACTGCTGGCCTTCTGGGCCAAGGTGTTCCCAGGGCTGTAGAGAAGTGAAGAACAAAGGCTTGCTGAGCTGCCCAGCGCTGGGCCCCCAGGGGCCTCCCTGGATCCCTGGCTCTCCTCTGGTCCTCCTCGCTTCTTCACCAGAGCGACCTGGGCTCCAGGGTGGAAAAGTGCATTCCAGCGCCCTGAGCCTTTGCCGACTGCATCAGGAGCTGGTGTCTGACGTGCACACCCTCAAGTGTGCAGGCCCTGCCTGGGTGAGTGACACTGCCACCTTGTAAATGACTGCATTGAAGTAGGAAGCCAGGGGTGGCACTGCCAGTGTTCTCTCTCCAATCTTGAGTCCTGTATCTTGCTTTGTTTATGCATTCGCTTTCCATTTACTAACACATTCTCTCGCCTTGGCTCTGCCCTCCCCTCCACCCCCACTTTCTTAAATCAGAGTATCTTCCTCCTGAAATCATTTTTCTTGGATCTGTCATAAATCTTTAGAATATCCTTATAGAGAGGTGGTAAGCTTCTGTTTGTCTGGAAAGCTCTTATTTCACCCTCATTTTTGACAGATAGTTTTTCTGGGTCTACTATTCTAGGTAGACAGTTTTTTGCCTCTGGGTTGTATTCTGGATAATTTATTTGGATATCTGTCTTCTCTTCTCATATGTTTCTTTATTCCCATTGCTGAATTTTTCATTTCTAGAGCTCAGAGGACCTGAGTATTTCTGTTACTTGCAGAACTCCATGAAGATGGAATTGAATCTTGCATCTGTTGAGTTCTTAACAAAATACACATAGAAACAAAACAAAAATATTCCATAAACCGCAGTGTTGATTCTTCCCTTCTTTCTGGGTGCACCTGGTTACTTGAATGCATTTGGCAGTCAAGCAAAGCAGCGCTGGAGATCCTACTGTCAGGGCATTGTTTGGCCAGCTGATGTCTTAGCCAGACACTTGATTCTCCTCCCATTGAGAATGGAAATTAAGTTCCTGCATGACATCTCCTGGCTCTCTATCCTCACCGTCTTTTTTTGGAGGGGGAGAGGGAGGAGTCAGGGCAAGAGATTGTTCCAGCAAGTTCTCCCCAAGCCTCTGATTGGTTCCTCAGCTACCTTCAGGAGCTGGGGGCTCTGCTAAGACCAAAGCTGGGAGCCTGGAGCTCTACCCAGGACTCCCAGAAGAGGGGCAGGGATGCAACTACTAGAGCCGTCACCTCTGCCTAGAGTCTTCCATGGAACCTCACCATTGAACTTCACTTTCTGAGCAAACTTAAGTCAGAAAAACTATGTCACAAGATAGGCTCTTAACATTTTGAATTATTGCATTAGCTAGGAAAAATGTAAGAGTCTCATGAGTACAAGTTCTATAGAGTCAGGCTATTAAAACTCTCTTTGTGTCAGTTTTCTTACCTGCATATTGAGCTTGTAGTAATGTTATCTTCCGGGAATCTTGCTGTAAGAATATAATGTTAAGGGCCTAGTGCAAATGATTCAGTGGCTAAAATCCTCATCTTGCACACACTAGAACTACATATAGGTTCTGGTTCATATCCCAGCTGCTCTACTTCCCATTCAGCTCCCTGCTTGTGACCTGGGAAAACATGGGACCCTGGGAAAGCCTTGGGACCCTGCACCTGTGTGGGAGACCAGGAAGAAGCTCCTGGCTTCGAGTTGGCACAGCTCCAGTCATTGCGGCCATTTGGGGTGTGAACTAGCAGATGAAAGTTCTTTCTGTCTCTCTGTTCTATAAATCTACCTTTCCAAAACAACAAATAAATCTTAAAGAAAAAAAAAAAACAAAGATTATAATGTTAAATGAAATAACTTGGAACATGCCTAAGACAGTATCTAGTGAGATTTGAGAAATGGATGGTGTTTTCACAAGATGCAGAAAAATTGATTCTTTGAATTTGTTGATTCAAACGAATTTGTATTAGTTCCCTGCTATGGGCCAGGCATATTTTTGAAGTTTCAGAGTACAGTGATGAACAAAACAGTTCCTTTTTCTCATGCGGCTTATAATCTCAAGAGGAAGACAGATAAATAAAGTACAAAAAATAATATAAAAGGCTCTTGAGTAAGCAAATAGAATGATATGGTTGAAGGTACATGGGGACCTAGGTTAAGTTGATGGGCAGGTTCTTAAAGTGGCTTATGTCTCTAAGATATCTTTTCTTATCTTTTCTAAGGATAAGGTGCCACAAAGGTAGTAGGTCATGGAATCTCAGTGCCCTGAATAGCAAAGCCACCAACCTTGAAGCTGGGCAAGCCTTGGCTTGCTTGAACTACAAGGAAGACCACTGCATCTGCCTTGGTTGCAGTGAGTGACTGGGTTGTGGTTTGAGGTTCATGTCAAAGTACAGTGACAGGGTTAGGTGGGGCCATTCCTTTTTGTCTTGTGCCTTGGACTCTAACTTTGGCGGCACAGGTTAGAATGCTGGTTGGAAATGCTGGTTGGCTCTTGCATTTGCTTGCTGACTTGGACAACAGGGCTTTGTCAGTTTGGTTCAGAATGAGATCCATGAATGACTGAGTTACCAATTCTTGGTAGTTTGTTGCAAATACGGAAGAATCTCAGACTCCCTTTCCATCCTACTGAATTAGGCTCACTGGGAATGGGTTCAGGAATCTGTGTGGGGAAGGCTCAGCCTGGGGTGCATCTGCACATTGCAGTTTGAGAGGCACTGAGGTGGAATGCACTTGGCCAGGTTTCCCCCTGTGGCAGACCTGTGCCCACAGCAGAAGAACGGAAGCTGACTATGGGGCCTCACGGGATGCCATCAGCTGCCAAGGGTGCCAGCTCGCTATGGGGTTGGGTACTTGTACCAGGGTGAGACCTTTCCAAATACTTATAGTACTTCTCTGTCACAATATGTCTTTTCCAAACAAGCGTTTATTTCTTTGAGTGACAGACAGACAGATTGATCTCCCCTTTATTGGTTCATCCCCCAAAGGCCCACAGCAGCTAGCACGAGGCCAGACTGAAGCCTGGAGTTAGGAGTTTAACCCAATGGACTCTCTGGAACCACTACCTGCTGCCTTGCAGGGTCTTCCTGACTAAGTAGGCAGGGATGGATGAGGATTGCAGCTAGGGCTCAGATCCAGGTATTGAGAACTCAGGTGTGTTAAGGACTGAAGCCACGCCTGCCTCCACAATGTGTCTTGAATGGCAATTGGGCCTACATCCCATTTTAGTCAAGAAGCTTGAAAAAAAGTTAATAGTCCAGGTTATTTAGAAGACACACAGTTTGTCAGAAAGACAAAAACGTCAAGCAGAAGGGACCTGGCCTTGCCCACAAAGAGCCTGGAATCCTGATTTGTTGCATGCACGCTGATTGACCACAGCGCAGGGATCAGGCTGCTTGGTTTTGAGCCAGGCATTTGCCACTGGTTATTCTCTCTTGATGCGAGCATCTATGAATATTTTCCTTGTGTTATTGACAGTCATTTGTAGGATGTTATTTGGGAGGATAGAAATCATGGTGGTTGCTTCTTATATTGGTTGTACTGTCCATCATCATCATCATTGTTAGCTTAAAAATAATTTAATATCATGATTGAATATGTTCAGCTGTTGCAAAAGAGCATTACTTCCTATGAACGTGCATTTGTGTGAAGATTTGAGTTCAAACAGCTTGTTGCTAATCTGAACGCCTCTAGTAGGACGTAATATTTTTGTCATACTAGAATGTTTGAGGCATTTTCTGCAGAGTCCACCGTAAATAGAAAGCCTTTTCAGTGTAAGAGGTGAGGTGGTTGCTAAGTGCATCTTTCAAAACACCATTTCTGGTTTGTGTGGCAGCCTCGGGCTGGAGGCTTTGGCATACCCTCGGCTGAGTGGTGTTTTCCCCCACCTCTAGTGCTGTGTGTGCCTTGCTGTTTTCAAGTGTAAGGAAGTGGTGGTTTTAGAAGTAACATCTTGGTTATATGTAAAAAATTATTTCTGTGTTGCAGTGTCCCAGGAGCTTTGGCTGCCACTTGTAGTTTCCAGACGCACCATTTCAGCCATGGTGAGGGCTTCGATCCCTTCTCTGATTTGCTGCCAGCCGTGAACGGGCGGATGTGATGCCTGCCAGCCAACAGGGTGAGTGTGTGTCGGTGGCTCTTTGCCTGATAACTCACAAGTCTAAAACTCCATCAGGATAGTCTTCCCCGCCCCTCCCCTCCACAGGGAAGATAAGTGATTATGTATTTAGAAGAAGGGACAAACTCCGCCGTTGTTTGCCAGTGTGGTCCTTGGGTGGTTCAGGTGGCAATCTCAGGATGTACGAACAGCAGAGGGCGACTCGGCTGGACTTTTGTGCTTGTTCTGAAAAGATTCCAAAGGCTGCGCTGTCAAAATTACAAGACCACACACTCAACCACATGAGTCCCAGCTTTTGGTGTCATTATGGAAAACTTAATGATCACATGAGCTGTCATGGAAGAAGACTATAATGGCCTCATTGAGGACGTTTTTTGGTCTCATTTGTACATTCAGTGAGTCCCGTTTGGACTTCCCTCGTGACAGGGCTCATGGAGATTTTGGGCTCTCAAGAAAAACTCTTGGGCATTTTAAAACCATAGTTTATTCATTGAACTTTTAGGGATAGGCAGAGGGAGGTTGATTCTTTGATACCAGTTTTACACATTTGATGTTTCTCTCATTTTCCTTAGAAATGGATGGTTTCCTTGTAGTGATAGCACAGTGGTGACCTGCCTTTATCAGAAAGGATGACTGTTGAGACCAAATGTCTTGGGTGAAAACTGACATCATTTAGTGGTGGCTTTGTCATAGGATGAGGTCGATTTCAGGAGGAATTATTTGGTTTCAGGCTTTGTATTGAATGGCACTTAGTGGTCAAATCCATTGTCAGAAATGTACCTTGTTTGTCTTAGTAAAGCTGTTTTTGAAACAGGTTTTATTTACTGGAGAGAAACATAGGGGAACAACATATTTTCTTGGAAGTTGAAAGAATAGTTGCTTGACATGTGAAAAATTGATCTCTCTCTTCCACGAGTTCCTATTTATGACAAAGCGTGTGGATTGGAGGAACCCGAGAAGTTATCTGTCTAAACCTGCTCTGTCTACACATGCGACAGGTCATGGTTTGTAGGGTCTCGCTGGGGTGGCTAAGTCACTGAGTTTGGTCAGGAATGGATCCTCATTATTTGTTTCCCAATCACTGGTCCTTTCTTGCATATCTTAAAGAGATTAGCACAGCCCAGTCAGCTCAGTAAAGCTCTTTTGTTAACTATCTGTTTAAGGTACAACATGCAGTGTCTATTTGGGCCAAGTGTTCAAAGATTTTATAGCTAGAGGTCATTTTGAAAAATGCTTGCACTTTCATAGATCTTTTTCAAAAGGCCTCATTGAAGCAACTAACCTAAATAGCAGGGACCAGATGATCCTCAAAGAGCCTGTTGACCTTCAGATCCACTTTCATATTGGCTTGTGTTTTGCTCACACTACTTGATGTTTTCAATTTGTTCTGCTGGAGCCCAGAGATAGAGGGGAAAAAGGTTGAGTCTTGTGGCTTCTTCACCATATTCTTTCTTTGGCCATACCTTAGGGCAGATAGTAAGCAATAGCACCTAAGGCAGGAAGTCCATAATGGAAAGAGCCGGCTAAGGGAGTTGTGGAATTTTCAGTATTGGAGTCTTGGATAATTTTAATTGGTGCTCTTGGCTCAGTCCCTTGGTTCCCATCAGTTCTTTAGTGGTTTTGCATTGCCATGCAACTGTGACAGACTTGAGTAAATGTCTGTAGGTTAAGGAGCAGATGGCCTGTGTTAAGTTCTGTTTTGGGGGGGAATCAGGTAAAGTGAAGAACAAACTCTAGGATCGGTGTTAGATACAAATGAGAATGCATGCAGTGGTTAGACTTCTGAAGGTACTAAAATATCGGCAAACTCAGGGATTTGGGTTGCCTGTCATTTCTGTTTTCAGTATTGAGAGAGTCTGACTCAATCTCGCTATCATAAAATTGGTGGTATGTAATTTAACAAAACCACATGAATGGATTTATTGAAAATGAGGCTCATTTTATTCAATAATTTCAATTGGGTAAGTCCCACTATCTGAAAAATCAATCTGAAGAACTGTAATGAAAATGATCTATTGTTGGACAAAATGCATTGTTAGACTCAGTTGAATACTTTGTCTTTCTAAATATGCAAGTGGTTTATAATTAATGGATTGTAATAAACTTCCCTTCATTCTATAGCAAGTAGAGGTACCCTAAGCCCTGTTAGCTGGAGCACTTACTCTGATTTTTTTAAATCCTCTTCTCACTTTCCCCTTAAGGCACACTTCCAGAATTTACCCCAGGGACTGATTTTCTCCCTTTATGATGCCATTGCCCCTCTCCATGCATTGTGTCTCTGTTAGTTAGTCCTTCCATTGTCAAAAGTTTATTCATAGTCATATGCCTTTGAGAACTTTGCAGTTCATTGAGCCAAACACAGATTAATCAGTATGAATGATAATTTGGCAAAATTGGCTGAAAATAAACTCTGAGTGAAACATTTCATGGTTAAGAGTCCTCGTGGTGGAACAGGTCAGGCACTAGTGTAGGTGGTGAGAAGAGCAAGTTGCCTCACTCAACTGTGAGAAAATGAAACTTTGAGAGAAATGGAATACACAGATAGATTATGGTGGCAAACCTTTTAAGGTCACACAGCGGGTATTGGCCTTGATTTACATTGTGATAGCCAGGCCTGCATAACAAATTAATGTAGGGGACAGGAAACGGAAAGGAGGGCTGCACACTTCGGGGCTCAGGGTGTGCTGGGTTCTTTAATGCCACTGCTCACCAGGAAGGCATCACCCACCCTGATGCCATAGGTTTTACTGGTGCCTACCTCGTGCGCCTCATGGACACCGAGAGCGAGGAATTGTTGAGCCCGCTGCATGCTTAGTAGGCAGCTAGCCGTGAGGTTACAGTCTGCATGTGCATGGAGTTTAGAGGCGTTGAGTAGATGCTGAACATGTGAGCTTGTTTGGGAGTCTCTGCTAAGGCCCTGCATTGTTCCGGCTGAGCAGTTCTCCCTGGCTCGTGGGTGCTGTTTCGAGTTTGAGCATCACATGACATGGCTATGTCATGTTTGCCCAGAGTCGTTTCCCCTTACTTGCCTAAAGTTTCTTCTTTAATCTCTCTCATAATCAAATTCCTAGTCTTTGACTTCCCAAGAGGAGGTGAAAACGTGGGAAATTATGTCTTACTTCACAATTGATAGGACTGGGAGTTCCTTGCTTTTCTAAATAAAGCTGGACCATGTCAGTTTTTTTGGTTTTTTTTTTTTTTTTTTTTTTTTGTCGTTGGTTTTGGGGTAGAGTGGTGGCTCCACAGCTTCTGGGACAAGGTGGGTGCAGCTGACAGGTGCTTTGGGACAGGAAAGCTGGCCAGCAGGCTCTCCTGGGCTGCAGCCCATCAGTGGCCAAGCCACTTTGTTGTGCTTAAATTTCCAGTCCCTGAAATTTTGACTTTGAAAAGTAATTTTAACAATTTAATAAACTATATAATAAGTTTTATAAGCCAGAGCGGATGATCTTAAGTATTTTGGTCTCTTTCATAACACAATGAACCTAATATTGGTAAAAATACAGATCTTCACTCGTGCCATAAAGAGAGGCTAGATTTAATAAGCTGTTATGAGTGCTGGCAGCTGCCTATCAGATTGTATAACGTGGGCTCCAGCATGCGGAGACAGTGTCAACTTACATTTTATCTCTGAAGTATTTTTGAGGCGTTTATTTTGCCCTTCTCCCCAGTCCCTAACCTAATAGATGTAATGTAATTGGCTGAATATTTTCCACAAAGCTAATTGGCTAGGGGCCAATGGTGGAATCCATTGTCTGGCTTGATGAAGATCAGAAATTAACATGACATTTACGCGGAGGTAATGGAATATGTTAGCTAGGTGGTAACTCCAGATGGTGCTGGAGTGTCCATCCTTTCCTGCCGGAAGCAGTGCAGGTGGTTCTGAAGCTGATGAAAGGGCCATCACCCTCCTCCCCAGCCCGCTCGCTCCTCCCAGCAATGGCCAGCCTGTCCTCCCCCGGTCCCATGTCATATGCACTTTTAAATTCTTCAGGCAGTATTATAAGACGAACTAATGAATTCTTCCATTTGTCAATTTAAAAAGAAAATCCACCTACTACTATTGCAAGATTAAATTCCAATTAGAAGATTGCATTTAATTCAGAAGCTGTAACATTGTTTCAATGAATTCTGTTGGAGGTGACAGTTTATGTGAGATAAATTTATACGGTGCAGGTAGATATAAATTCACTGAATAATGTTAAACATGTTACTTCTTATATATTAGCTGTGAAATTTATTTCTTCTCTAGTTACATCCCCCAAGGAGGGCGAGTCAGAGGGAAAAACACGTCTTCAAGGAGAGAAGGCTTTCTGTCCTGTCAGACATTTGCTCGGAAATCGCCTTTTCTCACTTTTATTTAAAAAAAAAAATCTGTTACGTTTCTGCATTAACTGAATTTATGATTCTTGGTGTACGCTATTTATAAAATTGAATATAGGTTTTATGATATAGGAAATTAGTCTAGGATTGAGAATATGATCCAAGTTTGTAATAAAGGTAATCTGCATTTATATTACAGGTATTTTCCGCTCCCCTCTGAGCGCCCTGTGGGATTACACAGATTTTTCTGGGCGTACAGAGTCACTGTAAGCGTTGGAGGTAGTGGACAGGCTCTTGTTGCTATGTCACTCCACAAAGCTGTAGACCTTTAACCTCGCCCCTGGCTGGAAGTCCTCCTGGTTTTCCAGTCTTCTCCCCCCAACTCCCTTTGTTTTTGTGCCTTCCTGTGCCTCAGGCAAACATCATTATGGATCACTTCCCCCTCAATGTGGATGTAGCCTTCCAGAGATCTTTCACCTGAGTCCTTGCAGGAAAGCCTGCAGACTCACCGTTTCTACGGGTGGAAGCAGCACAGAACGTAAGACAGCGGCGTCCGGGCAGTCCGTGTCTCCAGGTGGACACGCAGCCTGTTTCATGCAAGGAAGACTCTGACCCACATGCAGCTTTGGCAATGACGGGGCTTGTGTGGTGATTCCATTTTGGACACATGTACTTGGTGGATTTGACTGGTTTGATACCTACTTTACTTTCTACCCTTCGTCTAGTTTGAAACGTTACAGTGCTAGGATCTTTTTTTTTTTTTTTTTTAATTTCTGTAACTTTGGAAAAGAAAAAAAGCAGCTATTGTTGTCTTTGCACGTGCATGAGAGGAAGTGGTGGTGTGAGAACCCAGCTCAGACTTTCACTCTTGAGTGCAGGTTTCTTTCTCAAAGGGAGGGGCATACATATGTTCCAGGTTCTTTACAATTCCTTTTTGCATATTAATCTTGGTTTTTATCGATATGCTGAAGCACCGTACCAGGGAGGAAAGCATTTAGCCATTATACTTCACGTGATGTCAAATTCTAGGAACTTAGATTGCGAGTTGTTTTTGAAGCTGTTTGGTTTGGTCCCGCACAGAGGCTGAGAGAAGGAAATTCCCAGGCAAGGTGTGTGGGGGCTGTTGAGCTGCCTCCTGAGAACTGCCATCCTTTACACACCATCCCAAAGAACGAGGAGCCATGAGCACGTTTAGACTATCACGTAACAAATGTGCATTTCAATTTTGTTTCAGTGTGATGTTTTTATTTGTCTCAGTCTCGGCAGCCTGAGTTGGGGAAGCAACTGTAGATGCATGTGTTGGTGGTTAACCCTGCTCCCCATGCCGAGGGTGGGGTGATTGCTGGGCTGTCTTCCAGGGTGACTGAATGGGCAGACACTGCTTGTGGCCTGTTAGGGGTGGCACTCAGGTAGTGCCTACTATACATTCCCGCCGAGTTGGTTGATAGAGGCTTATGAGAGAGGAGATAGAATCTTTGTGTCTTCCGGTGTCCTATGAGATTTTAGTAGTTTTGACACTGAACAGTCATGGGCAGCCATTCCTTGGCCACTCATTTTTCTGATTCTGCTTTGGGGTTCATGGGGTGGCTGTCTCATGGAATCCTGGTGGTGTCTCTGCACTCTGGGTATTCTGGTGCTCTGGGGTCATTGTGGAAAAGACAGAAGCTCTGTGTTTAAGTCCCGTGCCTGGGACACCAAGCCAGAGCTGGAAGTGGAAGGGACCCCTAGGTCAGGCCTGTTTCACTCTTGGATTTAACCCTAATGTCGTCCTACTTCCTCGTCTTCTTTTGAGCAGATCCCGTGTGGGTTTTTTTTTCTCCTAAATATTTATTTGATTTATTTGAAAGACAGAAAGATAATTAAAGAGAAAAGAGATCTTCTGTCCATTGGTTCTCTCCCCAAATGGCTGCAATGGCTGGGTCTCAGCAGGGCCAGAGCTAGGAGCCGCGAGCTAGGAGCTGGCAGCCTCATCCAGGCCTCCTTCCCTGTGCTGGGAAGCCGTCGTCTGCTGTTTTCTAGGCCCATGATCAGGAACTGGGTAGCTCAGCGGAGCCGGGCCTTGCATGAGCGCTCTGCTCTGAGATGCTCACGTCGCATGCAGTGGCTTCATGTGCTGTAGCCCAATGCTGGCCCCAGATCGGGTGGTTTTTTAAGGGATCTAGATGTGATTCTGGCAGGAGAGATTTTGTTTATATTTACCTTGATGAACGAGATCTAATCTAGCTCATTTCAAACTGACACTTGATAAACAGGATGTTTATAGAGTCCGTGATAGTAATTTATTCCCCCCACTTATCCCTCCCATGCTGGCCTTTTCCTTAGTCTAAAAGTCTCCCAGGGTCATGGCACTGGGCTCAGCAGTGAATGCTTGCAGGTCCTCTTAGCGGGAGCAGATGCCCCTGCTCTGCTGGCAGCTCCCACAGTCCCCAGGCTCTCAACACAGGTCGTGATCTCAGAATGTTTCTCTCCAGGTTTTAAAAGTTGCATATTAAATGATGGGGGGGTGGGGGAGTGACAAGTCATTTGATATTTCCTTTGCAAATACTCAGAAGGAAAGAAAATGTGAGGGCAGAGCCTTGATAATTTGAGAATCTGTGTAATGGGTCTGGGTGGGATCCGTTTTCTGTTTTCTCTATATTTTAATATTTGTGATCACTTGATTCATAAAAACCATGTGTGTGGGAGGGCAAGGGCGATAAGGGAGTTGTGTAGTCCACTGTGTGGTCTCAAGGTTGATGAATGAGTCAGGGTAGAGCTGTTCTCCGCACCGCTGTGCTCCCGATCCCAGTCGGCCCTCAATTATTGGAGAAGTATGATTGATGTGGCCCTTTAGGGTGGGCAGAAGGTAAGCCCCTCAGCCAGGAGTCATTTGCCAGAGATACGAGCTCTCTCTGACATCCCAGGTGAGCGCTCACCTGGGATGTGATGGGAGGTGTCACAGATGAGCCTGGGAATTGGCACCAGAGGCTACCAGACGGACGGGCCCTGTACTTTCTCTCTCGGCTCCTCCGATAGGCAGTGTTGGAGGGCAGCAGAGAAAACTTGAGCCCACGCCGCTGTGGTCTTTCTCCTCCTCCCCTGCCAAGTCCCTAGGACTCTGTTATTCAGACTGTGTTCCCAGGACTGCCTGGGAAGGATGTGAAATACAGATTTCCAGGCACCGGCCCATAGCCTGCCAAGGGAGAGCTTCAGCTCTGCAACTTGAAGGATAAACTCCTCTCCTCTTCCCAGGTCTGTTAATAGTGAAACCCGAGCCAAGTCTCTTCTCTCTCTCTCTCTCTCTCTCTCTAAGCCTCTCTTTCCTCCTCTGCCAAATGAGAGCTTTGAGAGAGTCCTCCTCACTGGCTGTGAGAAGTCGTCAGTGCAGCGCATGTCACCTTGCAAGCTCTGGACTAGATGCCTGCTACTTGCAACCGCGTTTTAACCTTGTTTAGTCATTTGCAAATACCTTGATACTAAGGATGCAGCCGCAAATGCTCCAGGTGGCACTCTCTGGTGGTTCAAATTTAAAGCTTAGCCTTGTATAGCTGAGAAGTGTGCCTTTTGTCGATAAAGAACATTGTGAAACTCAGCATCAGAGTCTGTACATGGACGTTTGAAAAGGAATTCTGTCTTCAGCGTGCATGCGAGCTGACAAGTGTAAATATGCAGTTAGACAGTTTCAGGAAACGTGTATTATTTACTGATCAATGTAGTGTCTCCTCTGGAGCCATTACACTCAGTCATTTCCTGTCAATCTCTCCATGCTGTTATAATCAGACTATGGATATGCATATTAAAATATAAGAAAGTTATTGTGCATGTGGAGTGGCAACAGCTTTTTAATTGTTAATAATATCGCTGCTTTAAAAAGATATCAGGATGGTTTACCCTTAGGATGGTTAAGAGTTTGCAGCGCGGTGTTAGAAATCACAGCAGCCAGAACCCAGGCTGGTGAAAGCTGAGGCCTGACGGTCCCCGTTGCCAGCTGTCGGTGCATCCAACGGGGTCCAGTTTCCATTGCCAGGCTGTGGTGCTGAGCACCCCCGGAGTCTCCTGGGACCCTTTTTAATGTCTACTGCGTGATATTTTGGGAAAACTTTGGTGATTCAGAAACTGGGGTGGGTGAGCAGCTTCATTTGGCAATGTGGTTAAGATGTTGCTTGGGGCCCACATCTCATACAAGAGTGGCAACTGAGCTTGAGTGCTGGTTTGGCCCATGATTCCAGCCGTGCACCCTGGGAGCTAGTGCCCGTGGCTCAGGGAGCTGGGTCTCTGACACCTGTTCACTGAGGCCCCTGCTCTCAGCTTCAGGCTGAGCCAGTCCTGGTCATTGATGTCGTCTTCCGGGGAGAGCGAACCTGCCCGGGAAAGATTTCTCTCTGCCTGTGTCAGTCTGTGTCTTTCTGCCTCTCAGATACACGAAACAAACAACTCTTTGATTTTTTTTAAAAAGTTCGTGTGTGTGTGTCTGAGTTTGCCAATTTCCCTGTCTGTGTCAGGACTCAGTGAATCTTTTCCCGTGGAGCAGCTAATAGCGAGTTTTTAGGTTTTGTGATCTGCCTGGTGCCCTGTGTCATCTTACCGCGCTGTGCATAACGCATGGCAGCCATAGGCGGTATGTAAATGAATGGGCATGGCTATGTTCCAGTAAAATTTATTTACAGACACTGAAATTTGAATTTCACATACTTTTCACTTGTCACTAAGTAGTAGTATTATTTTCATTTCCACCCAATCCTTTAGAAGTGAAGACTATTCTTAGCTCAATGGTTGTAAATTGGATGTGGCCCATGGGCCTGTGGTTTGCCAGGCTCCAGGCTTGAAGACGTCGGGGAGGGCTCAGCGCTGTGAGCTCGCTCCTGGGCCTTCAGCATCGTCCTTTGCTCTTCAGTTTCACATGAAATAAGAATGTCATCAGCTTCTGTGTAGTTCGCATTTTAACATAGTCTTCCATTTCTTCTTAAAAAGATATATTTATGTATTTGAAAGAGAGAGAGAGATGATGACGGATCTGTTGGTTCACTCCCCAGATGACCACAGGGCATTGCAGGGCCAGGCAGAAGCCAGGAGCCAGGAACCTCTTTCCAAGTCTCCCATAAGGGTACATGGCCTCAAACTTTTGGACCAGGCTTCGCTGCTTTTTAGGTCATTAGCGGGGAGCTAGATCCTAAATGGAGCAAGCAGGACACAGACCCTTTCCCCTAGGATGCTGGCTTTGCAGATGGCAGCTTAATGTGCTTCATTATATAACAGCAAACCTAGGCTGTTCCATAATATTACTTAGAGTGAAATTTAGCAAGCAAGACTCTGCTTTTAAAATTTCTATTTGTTTTTATTTATTTGTGGGTATAGGAAGAGAGAGAGAGAGAGAGAGAGAGAGAAAGCAGGTGCTCTCCTATTGGCCGTTGCTTCTCAGCTGCCTGCCACAGCAGGGCTGGGCCAGGGTGGAAGCGAAAAAACAGGAGGATTCCATCTGGGAATTCAACTTGACATTTATCCCATGTGGGTGGCAGGAATCGGGTTAATGGAGCATCGACTCACTGTCCTCTAGGGTCTGCATTAGCAGGAGACTGGAGTCAGGAGCCAGAGGTGGAACTCCAACCCAGGTACCTGTCAGATACTTTGATTTAATAGAAAGAAAACACAGAACCGGAAGGGAAAATGAGAACAGAGCAAAGATGAAGTGAAAGCGGAGATAGGCCATTAAGGCAAAGTAGACTTTGAAAAGTGGCATAAAAATATGTCCTCTTGGAATCCCAGGTTTCCTAAGATGTGTGGTTCTCATGTGTCGTGCCAGCTGAAACTGAGGTGAATTTTCTGGAAGATACAAAGTAATATATTTTTTTAAAAAAGTTTTAAACTGTTGTTTTATATGCTCAATATGCAGACAATTGTAATTAGCACGCAAAGGCAATATTAATAAACACCTGCGAAGTTTAAGGAAGAAGAGACACATTTTCATCCAACAGGGGCTGAGGTAGAAAGTGGCACTGAATGAAGGAGATGCGGGGTGCAGTTCTCTTTAGTTAGGGAAGGTGGAAATCCTGGCCAAGGAAGACAAGTGAAACGGAAATACCTCAAGAAATCTCATGGGAAGATGAGCTGGAAGAGTGTTTCCTCATCCAGAGTCTTGGTAAAATGGCAGCCTGGCAAAATGCGCTTGGCTGAACCAGAGGTGTCCATGTCCTGCCGAGGCGATCCTCTCGCAGCCCACTGTAACGGAACAGGCAGGATGGGAGCGGAGAACACGACAAGGGTAGACTGAGCTGGAAGCTTTGCAGAATGGTATAGTGAAATGATGAACGCGTGCCAGGCCCTGGGCCTACGAAGCAGACCCTTGAGCATGCAGCCAGCAGGAGGGATGGCGGCGATAGCTCAGGTGGGTGTGCAGCCTGGTCCGCGGCTCACCAAGGGGTGCCCAGGGTGGGGATGCAGTGTGTGCGGGTGCTGTGTGTCTGTCCTGTGCAGCACAACTGGATGCGAGCCCGGTGGCTTGTGCTCGGCCCTGAAGGAACTGCGCCTTTGGAGCAGAGGGCATTGCTTCTCTGTGAGCAGCTGGAGTAGAAGCGAATGGCCCTGGGCACGGTGACCAGCCCCGCTGCAGGAAGCCAGCTGTGCACTTGACGACTCCCGAGGGCTGCGGAGGTCTGCCGTGGCACCCGGGTCTGCTGCACCTGGGTTCCGCACTGGATCGCCCGCTCGCACACCTTCAGAGTCTGCAGTCCTCCTCCACGCCACGAGAACACTTCCACATCTCCCCCCAAGGCTTCCCCAGACCCCACATTCTTGCTTCCTCGGCTCTTGGCCTCTCCCTTCCGTGTTGAGTGACCGGTGGCCGGTGTGGCTCTTTTCCACCACAGCCATGGCCCTAAGAGGCAAGAGGCATCCTTGGGGTAGGTGTGCACAATTACATGAAATTCTCCTTTGCACAAAACTGTCATCTTTGTCATTTGGCGGTGAACGTGTCTTGACTTTTCTTCACCTACTTCTGAAGTTCCAAATCTGGGAAGCTGGCACGTATGGAAACTGTCAGCAGAGACAGCGTTCATCTTTGCCCGGAGCACGGCGTGCTGGCGTGGGCGTCCCGGCCAGGTGCCTGCACGGGGCCAGCCGCAGGAGCTCCTGCAGTTGATGGCAGACTGTCCAGCCCTCACGGTGCGGAGCCTGCTACTGTGTGCATCCCCGTCTTCACATCAGGAGAGAGAGGTGACGACCAAGGTGAAGATTTGGGCCAGAAAGCCTAAAATGAAGTTTTTCTTACTTTGTTTTCTTGTCAACTTGCCCCAGATGCTCCATCCATATGTCTTTTTTTTTTTCAAAGATTTATTTATTTTTATTGGAAAAGCAGATATACAGGGAGGTGGAGAGACAGAGAGGGAAATCTTCCATCGGATGATTCACTCCCCAAGAGGCCCCAACGGCTGGAGCTGAGCCCATCCAAAGCCGGAAGCCCAGAGCCTCTTCCAGGTCTCCCACATGGGTGCAGAGTCCCACAGCTTTGGGCCATCCTAGATTGCTTTCTCAGGCCACAAGCAGGGAGCTGGATGGGAAGCAGGGCGCTGGGACATGAACTGGTGCCCATATGGGATTCCGGCAGGTTCAAGTGAGGACATTAGCTGCTAGGCTGCCGCACCGGGCCCTATCCATATATCTTTAATCCTTATCAGTTTCTGTTCTAAGAAACTATGTAGCGATGGTCTTTGATAGGCTTTCCTGTGTTTCATTGCATGAAAATTGTCATATAGACGTCACCCCCCTCTCCTTTTTTGCATAGTCTACTTTTATTATCTTGGGACAACTCAGACTAATTGAAAGCAATTGCCATCCTGTCATTGTGCCGGGAGCCCGCACGCCTAGACGCCGGGGCGGGTAGCCTTCATTTTCTCTTCAGCTTTCGCCAAGCGCCTTTCTTCTTCCCTTGCCCGTTTCCAAGAAGATTCTCAGAGACGAAGCCAATCACAATGTTATCGGCACTAGGAAGATTTCAAAATCCGTGCATGTGGCCTGGGTATCTCGAGGGCTGGCTGGCTGCCTTCTCCGAGGCTTCACACGTTTCCTGAACCTGGAGCCCTCACCATGGCAACAGCCATGCCACATGACACACTGGTGACACACGCAAGGTGCTGCCACGGCTCATCCCAGGTTAGAACGCCTGTGACTCATTGTTTCCACTGACACCGCGACTACTGTAACTTGCAGTTGGAAGGGTCTGTGGTTTTCAGTGCCATTAGTGCCTGCTGACACCCCTGGCGCGTGGAGCTCAGGGAGGAGAAGCGTAGATACATGGGTGTACGCTGTAAACATTGCCTTCATTAGCCTTGCGGGGGAATATTTGTTCGTCAGTCAACCACCTTGCCACTTGCATTCTTTTTTTTTTTTTTTTAAAGCATATTTTGTTGCTCACACCTTGGAAACTTGAAAGGGATTTTTTTTATTTCTAATCATCCTGGTACCCATTTCCATTTGGCAAACTGCACAAGAGAGAGTTCACGGTGGGCCCCTTTTAGTGTTTGTTTGTGTTCTTGATGAGTAGCAGATTTCCTGATGAAGGCGCGGTTCTGGGAATATTATTTGTTACTCACTGTGAAGCACGGTGCATTCCTTTGCGTAAACCAGAAGATGGTATTATGGGCCCATTGCTCACGCAGGGGCCTGGGGATCGTAGTCTGCCGGAGGAGTTCTCTAGAGGTCCAAGATGGGGAGTATTTTAATTTCTGAGTGATTCAGTGAGTAATTAAAGAAGTCGGTGTGGAATCTGGAAGGCATTAAAGAGATGCCGAGGACACGCGGATTCTGATTTGTAGCCTAATGAAATGTTTTGCCAACTTTTAAAGATTTCTCTGAGAGGAGAACTTTACTCATTTGCTTGTGTTTCTGGCATGGCGAGGTTACTCCTGTTCCTCTTACATGAGGAATCCAAAGTGAAAATGGGATCATTTTTTAATTAGCAAAATTATGAAACCATTTGCAGCCAACTGTTTCTCGTCTTGTATAAACTGTGAGGTTTCACATTTTACTCTAATCATTTTATGAAATTTCATTCCGAAGATCTATTTCAGTTGGTACTTTATGTATGGGTACAGTTTCTCCCTGTTAGGAAGTACCGTGTACTATTCCTTTCCAGTGTTGCTTGAAGGGTTTGATGGCGTTGGGCATTGCTTGAGCCCGTTGTGGAGGTGTCCCGGTCACCCCCAGTTGGAGGGAGCACTGAAGAGTCGGTCCGGCATTTTGAACGCAAGGCTAAACATTGCAAGAGGAGCAGTCATTAGGCAGCGGGAAGTCATTTTCTCCACTTTGTGTTTTGCATGAAGTTGTGCAAGCTCAGAGTTGCTCTTTGCTGAGGTTACCTATTTAGTTGTTGGAAATAACATGTCGTGTTCGTACTTTACACCCCAGATGCAGGAATGGAGAGTTGTTTTTAAAGTATGGTTTATTAAGGACACGAGAGTACTGAGTCAAGCCACGGCAGCCTCCACACAACTCAGTCTTCCTTTGACGATGCTTTCTGTTGCATTTGCTTATGAGACTTTTACATTTTCCGGGAGCTTGTTGGAGCCCTGCGAGTGGATGAAAGGACTCTGTGGTAATGAGAAGGGGGTTCAGCCTTCCAGATCTCAGGTTCCGCCTTGACCAGAACCCTGCCAGCCTTGGATGATGGCATAGTTGCAAGGATGGAGGAGATAGCAGTACCGCATTCTGTGCTATTTCTGTTGGGTCCTCTGGGGGGTGCTGTGCCACACCCCAACGGTGCAGCCATTGCTACAGAGTGGGTGGAAAGCAGGGGGGTGGGGGGGGACACCTGGCTCTGCAGCTCTGGCGACGCAGGAAGGCCTCATCTGTGGACATTTGTCTTTGAAAACCATCCGTGTCTCTTGCCCAGAGCAGGAGGGAAAATGAGATAAGTGTCAATAAATTTCTTTTAGACAGAGTAATTTCTTAATGAAACAGATTCCTAAAGCACAGGATTCCTGGGGCACGTCGGAGACCTCATCAATTATTACTAAAGGTGAAGAAGACCAAACTTTAAATATGACAAAAACCTTAGCTTCAAAACAAATACCTCAAATAATCTAATTAATGAGGGCTCATTTTTTTTTTCCTGTAGAATTTAAGGAGGTGATTGTAATTTTGGAGATTAAGTATGAAGTTACGTACTCTCATCTAAGTTCTTGCTTGTAGAAATAAGCAGAGCCAAAAAAAGAAAAGAAAAAAAAGAGAAAATAATTAAGCAAAGCCAACCTAGACAGTTTTGTTAGGTTTCCAAGGCAGAACCACCAGAAAGTTCTTTAGGATTTTCTGTAAGGCATGGCTATGTGGTTTTCCAGAACCTGACTTCCCAGGGCCTACCAGGACCAGATGGAGGAGGATTAAGAGTAAAACACACACCGAATTTCAAAGATTTTGAGTATGTGCTGAAGTGATAAGTTTTTCAATATCTTGTGTTAAATGTCCTTAAAATTCCTTTTACTTAGGGCCCAGTGCGCTAGCCCTAGGCTAAGTCCTTGCCTTGTTTCTGCTAGGATCCCATATAGGCGCCGGTTAGTATCTTGGCTGCTCCATGTCCCTTCCAGCTCCCTGCTTGTGGCCTGGGAAAGCAGTCGAGGATGGGCCAAAGCCTTGGGACCCTGTACCTCTGTGGGAGACCCAGAAGAAGCTCCTGGCTCCTGGCTTTGGATGGGCACAGTACCAACCGTTGTGAACCAGCGGATGGAAGATCTAGCTCTCTGTCTCTCCTCTCTGTAAATCTGCCTTCCCAATAAAAAGTAAACATAATTTGTTTTCATTTTATTTCTTTGTAATTTGACTCCTAGGAATTTTAACATCCTATTTCCGGCTCATCTCGCATTGTCATGGAATGGCCCCGTTGTTAGAGCATCTCTCTTCCAAGTTTCTGAAATCTGATATTCCCAGGAACTCTCTTCTTTGCGCAGGATTCAAGTGCTGCTTCCACTGATTTAAAACTAACCGAGACGGAACGTTTTCTGAATTCATTCATCTGGTGTATTCTCCGTGCAACCACAGGCATCGTGGGGTCGGTCTGATTGGAAGACGCATGCAGGCAGCCTTTCCCGGCCCGCACGCTCCTGTGCTGCCGTGCCAGCCTGCAGGGGCCGTGCCAGCCTGTGGGGCGCGTGCTCTCAGCGGCCGCCCCGGGGCCTTCTGGGCTTTAAGTGTTCTTCTGTTTTGTCACATCGACCTACCTGTTCGTCTCAACCTGTGACTCCCACTCCTGTGAAGTCCACCTTGTGCTGCTTAGAGCGTATACCTCGGTGCCTCCACGAGAGGACAGTTTGCTTCTCGAAGGGGCTGCAAGGGGAAGACAGCGCTGTTAGCTGGGGGTGGCCCAGTGTAGCCCGGGGCACCGTGGGAGTGTGTGCAGCACACGACTTCCTCACGTAGATCCTTTCCAGTTGGTGTTTGCAGCCTCTGCCTTTCCTGGGAGTTGGCGTTGAGCATCGTCTTCCTCCCTCTTTGGGAATTTTAATCGTGAGGTTTGATCATGGTAGCCAGTTGCAGAATACCAGATGTGCCTGATACGTTACAGCTGCAGGCTGGCAGGGCGGAAGGAGGCCCCACGGGGGTCCAGGTGATGCTGCAGGGCCGGGGCAAGGTCAGGTAGAACGGAACCTGCAGCAGAGGCAGGGAGAATGGGCAGTGTGTGAAGGCGGGAGGCGAGAGATGGAGAAGGGACGATACCGGCTTCACAAATTAAGCGCGTATGGCGGGGCACGGGTGTGTGCTTGGCAAAGACGGGCAGCTTGGCGAGGAGGATTTGGACGGGCAGGAGCTGTAACCTGTTGAAGTTTGTTCAGAGTAGTTTGAAATTAGAGGTCAGAGGGAGAGAGCTGTGTACAGCTATCCACACCATGCACCTCATGTTCATAGTCTGTTTTTCCCTCCTTTTCTGGTCGCATGTTTTTAGAAGTGTTAAACTCCAGTCCAACGTTCAGTTCTGAGTTTCTTTTTGCCCGATTGAGGGATTTTTTTGCAGGGGGGGCGGCGGGGAGGGGTTGTACAATAAATAATGCCGTACTTAAGAAATAGAAAAATCACTAGTTTGCTCACTGTTGTAAAACCAACAACAACAAAAAAGCTTTAGTGTATTTCTGTTAAGCCTTTTCTGAGCAACAGTTTATATTATATAGCTGAAATGGACTTGGGGATATAACTTTGTGTATCTTATTACTTTTCCTAATATGCCTGTTTTCGCGTTGTCCCGTTGGCTTTATAATAGAACAGCCAGTGCTTGCACAGCCATTGGGTAGGTCTTATGGTGCCAGCACCTGTTCAGTGTCTTTGATATGACATTCCCTGCTGTTATCGGGGCTTCCTGATTAATTACTGATTTTCTCCACCAGGGCACCATTGAGATGTAATGATTGTTTTTGTGTATGCCGTATCTATCTCACAGTCATTAACATTTCCGGTTGTGCCTAGTTCTCGTGACCACCAGATGTGTGTCCCTCCCCCAGTGCAGGTCTGAATGCTGACCAGCGCGCTCATTGATGATTGCCGTTTCAAAATGCGATTTAACTGTGTTCCTTCTGCCAGGTAGTTAAGTTTGTCTCCTTTGTTCCTTTTCTTTCGTGCCTTTGGAGGTAAAGGAAAAGGGGGGACAATTATACATCAGTTGCACCAGCAGTCGCCGTTTCATCGGAGGATGCATCCTTTGGTTGTGGCTGATATCCCAAGCTGCTCTGTTACTTTGAGTTATACTCACACTCTGAGCGTAGTATTTTGGCAGTGCTTAGATGAAGGACATGAGACATAAGAGAGCCCCCTTGTAAAAGATCTCACGTGGGAAGTCTTTCTCCCCGTTCGTGGCTTTCTGCCTCTGTCTCTCTCCACCAGCCCCCAAAGTGAATGCTCCTTTGGGGAATATATTGGTAGGCATAGGAATGAAGTGTTTGAAGGCCCACAGTGCAGTTTCATTTGAAATCCTACAATATGGGCCCGGCAGCATGGCCTAGTGGCTAAAGTCCTTGCCTTGAACGCGCCGGGATCCCATATGGGCACCGGTTCTAATCCTGGCAGCTCCACTTCCCATCCAGCTCCCTGCTTGTGGTCTGGGAAAGCAGTCAAGGATGGCCCAACCTTGGGACCCTGCACCTGTGTGGGAGACCTGGAGGAAGTTCCTGGATCCTGGCTTTGGATCGGCATAGCATCGGCTGAGGCGCTCACTTAGGACGGAAGATCTTCCTCTCTGTCTCTCCTCTCTGCATATCTGCCTTTCCAATAAAAATAAAAATGAATCTTTAAAAAAAAAGATTTATTTATTTATTGGAAAGTCAGATGTACAGAGAGGAGAAGAGAGACAGAGAGGACGATCTTCCGTCCAATGATTCACTCCCCAAGTGAGCGCAACGGCAGATGCTATGCTGATCCAAAGCCAGGAGCCTCTTCCGGAGGCTCCCACGCGGGTGCAGGGTCCCAAAGCTTTGGGCCGTCCTTGACTGCTTTCCCGGGCCGCAGGCAGGGAGCTGGAAGGGAAGCGGGGCTGCCGGGATTAGAACTGGTGCCCATATGGGATCCCGGGCGTGCAAGGCGAGGACCTTAACCACTGCGCCACCGCGCCAGGCCCTAAATAAATAAATCTTTAAAAAAAAAAAGTAATCCTACAGTCTGCCGCTTGTGAGCTCTGTGTCCTTGGGTAATTATTTCATTCATCTCCCCCCATTAGAATGGTTCAGAAAGATCTTATGAGATCCGATGAGCTATGCATCTGAAATGATTTAGTTCTTTTAGATGGACACCAACATTTCTGTGCTACTGTGTCCAGTTATGTGTTCAAATCTGTACTCAATTTTAAATGCCCAATTCTTGTCTAAGTTATTTTGCTGTTCTGAGCCTAGGTTTCCCAATCCGCAAGTAGAATTAAATAGCACGTGTCCCATCTGGCATTCTTAACATCCATTCTTCACCCAAATGGCCACCTAGAGGCATTTTAAAGAACTCCACGGACTGTGTCGTGAGGACTGGTAGAGGGCGCCCTGTCCCCAGATGCCTGCTCCCTGAATGGCAGCTGTGGAGGACCTGTCTGAAGAGTTCAATTCAATGGGATTATGTAAACCAAACCTCTCTTCTCACTTGGGGAAGGGAAGATAGCCGCCATTGCCAACCTATAGATCTCTCTAACATGTTTTTTAATCCAGTGAAATAATCAGACTTAAAGGCACAGCTCCTTTGGAGTGGAAGAGTGAGGCCACGTGCCTTTATCACCCAGGGCCGGGCTTGCTATGGGAGTTCTGGCCCCATTTGAAAGTGCTAGAGAGGACAGGAACAAGTTTCTCCTCCAGTCTGGCATGCCGTCCTCCAGCACTTTCAAGCAGTGTATCTTAGGAGAACCAGCACCCCCAATATTATTTCGAGGCTGCAGTTTGAAATGAGCGAAGAACAGGCATTTAGACTGGTGGCGAAGAGTCTTGCACCGTGCATCCGAATGTCTGAGTTCGGCTGCAGGCTCCAGCCCCTAACTCCTGCCCCCTCTGGCTGTGTATCTGGGAGGCTGTAGGGATGGCCCTTGGGGCACCTGGAGAGGGAACCAGTGGATGAGACTCATCTCTCTCTGTTTCTTTTCTCCCTCCTTCAAATGAGGGCTACATCCTTTTGGGCCACTTTGATTTACGATTTCTTTTCTCAGTCACCATCGCATGATTTGTATTCGATGACAATTGGTTACCAGTAGTCCCAATCTTATTTGCTGTCAGGAATAAGGCACCTCACTTAACCGGTGGAATTCATCTAATCTCGAGTGGGAGTTACACAGGTTGTAGTAAACAGGAAAACCCTGACCCAAAAGTATGTTCTCTGCTAAATAAGTATTCCATCCTTATACCTCCTCCCCCTACAAAAATGCAGCCCTAAAGGCAATGAAGCACATAATACATAATGAAAAACAATAAAATGTACTTGCTAGCTTGGACTTCCAGTGACTCACTGACTTCATAATAAAATGTAAATGTAATTACATTTGTGTGTCTTCTACCATTAGGCAAACTGTGGGAAGAAGTAAAGGAAAACTCTCCTAATAGGGTGGTAGAACAAATTCAGATAAATCTCTACCCTTGGGAGTCACCTGGGTTTATGCTGCGGGGTCGTTCTTGGCGTGGTCAGCTGGAACCGCTGGGAGTCGTCTGCGTGTGGCTCCTTTGATTCTGTTCCCCCAGGAGTTCTGTGGCGCTGCCGCCGGGTGCTGAGCACACTGGACGCCTGTCGGGTGGAGGGTCTGTGGGGTGGCCTGGGAGCGAAGGATGTTGGGGCTCCGGAAGCCTGGCTGTCAGGGTGCATGTTTTGTGTGTCTTCTCTGTCACCAGGCTATTTCAGTTTATGTGTCCTCTGTACATATAACCTTTTTGTTGTTGTTGTTGTCATCTGGGTTGAAAAGAAGGCAACATATTTGCAGTAGCGTTGAGCTCCATGTAGAAAAGGCTGAAAATTGTATCTTCAAAATTGGTGTGATCTGGAATTTGATTCGTGTGTGTGTGTGTGTGTGTGTGTGTGTGTGTGAGAGAGAGAGAGAGAGAGAGAGAGAGATATTGGCCGCAGGAGAAAAACCTGGAAGATATGAAATAGGATTGTCTTTAATAAACCTCCTGCCTCTTCCTGTCTTGCCACTTGATCCTGGCTGACTGGGCTGGTCAGTCTGAAACCCTGCCGTCCTGGAGGTGAGGAGCAAGGTTCGGCCACGTGACCACTTCGTGTTTACCCGGTGCTGTGTGCCTTTCCAAGCCAGAAGTGGAACCTCTGAAACTCTGCCAGAAGTTTAGACAACTGGCTCATAGGCTGAGCACTGTGGCTTTAGCAGGGGAACTCTCCTCAAAGTTCTCCAGGAGTCCATTTCTGTGAAATGTCGAGAGAGATCGTCAGAATTTGAGTGTATACGCAGAGCGATAGCAACAGTCACAGCAGCCATCCTTTCGGCTGTGCTGTAGGGATTCTGTTAAGCCCTTTATGTGTGTTATCTTTGTAAGAACTCTGTACGGTAAATACTTTGATGATCTCTATTTGACAGTTGAGGGAACTGAGGCTGAGAAAGGTTCCAGGGAGGTTAAGTAACGTCACCAAGGTCACATGGCTGGAAGGTGGCAGAGAGGGCAAATTACCAAATAACTTCAGAACTTCTTTTTGAAGGAGGGAGGAGCCAGGGCCTCGCAATCTTCTCCCTCGCTTTGACGGATATTACTCTTGACCTCTCTGGGACGTGTTGCAATCGGTGGCAACAGGAAAGAGCACAGGCCGCTTGGCAGGTGTCTGAGCTTCCAGCGCTCACCCTTGACCTTGCTGACCCAGTTCTGTCCTGGGCACTCGTGGCTGAGACCATCCTCTTCCCGAGGTTTGCCACCAGAAGACTCTTGTTGTGTGCTCACATCCTACAGGGGTTTCACGTGCTCCAGAGGTAGAAGACTCCAGAAGACATGGGGTGTGGAGACGGTCCATGTGCAGATTTCACTTAGGGGAGCTGGCATTTGAGGAACTTTTAGTGAAAAACCTGGCACCGAGTTGCCGCGGATCTGCGGTGTTGATGGCCGTTGGCTGGCTGGTGTGCAGTGCTGGCTTTTACTTCCTTTCCCTCGTCATTGCATTTAGCGAGAGAATAGCTTACTCTAACATGAGATTCAGTGTCTAGTTCAGAGTTCTTAATTACCAGCTGATAATTAATCCTTCAGCGTGTGCTAAATCCTGTTGTAGATTCTTCAGCCTACTCCCGTTTGACTCCCAGGGATGACTCAAGACATTTTCCAGTTTCCTCAATTAAAAGGCTAACAATTTTGTAGTTGTTGCTTTGGTGGTGGTGGTGGTGGTGGGGGGGAACGGGACCCTCTTTCTAGAAGGTGATTTGGAACGGGTCCTTTTTGGGAAAGGAGGTTAAGCTGCAGAATGGTCCTCACTGCGTGTTATAAGGAATGTTGACATGTGTTGTTGATGCTGACTGCTTTATTTGATTGCTCTCCATTCTGAAGTCTTCCCTTCCTTTTTCCTTCTTTGAAATCTGTTGGTTGCTATGGAAACAGTGTTGTTTTGGGTTTGGGTGGAGCCATATGCACAAATGCAGTATAAAGTCATTTATAAAATGGGTTAATATTTATTCTGGCTGGGCATATATGGAACTTGATGTAATGATAATCATGATCACACATGCAGAATAAATTTGCACTTTTATTGTTATTTTCTTAGTCTGTCTAAATGTGTGCCATTTGACTTGGAATGCACCGTCATTTCCTCTCCGATGTGGATATTGCCATTGAAGAGCCAACACCCAGCGCTGGTGGAGTCGCGTGGAGGTGCAAGTACTCTGCAGGCCTCGGACAGCCCTGGGGCCAAGTTGTCTTGCGGAGCAGAGTGGTTTCTGGGAGGCTTTTCTGCTTCCTGTTCAGGTGTTTGCCTGCCATTTCGGTCCTGCTCCTCACTGGCTTTCAGCTCTTCGTGGATGGGGGCTACTCTGGCAGCTCCCCTTGTACTGTCACGCTTGGGTCAGCGGTGAAGTGCTGTCGTCAAACACCTCACGTGACTCAGGCTGGGTCAGTGAGTACAGCGGAAGATGAAGGACCCGGGACTCTTCTAGGCCCCAGGTCAGGGACAGGAGGCAGGTCGGGCTCTGGAAAGGTGCCAGAGGTGATCCCTGCAGCTGGAGAGGGATCCTGGTGAGAAGGGGGAAGGCATCAGAACCATTTCACATGCAGAGGAGCCTGGGGTGCACACACACGTGTGTGTGTGTGTGTGTGTGTGTGTGTGTGTGTGTAAGAGAGAGAGAGGAATTCTATCTCTGTACCCAGGGTGTGTGTGTGTAGTTTTGTCTCTGTATCCAGGGTGTGTGTGTGAGAGAGAGAGAGAGAGAGAGAGGGGGGAGTTTTGTCTCTGTACCCAGGGAGTGTGTGTATGTGTGTGAGTTTTGTCTCTGTACCCAGAAGAGACTTACCTTTGCTACTTCATCATGAGAAAGTCGTTGGCTGTGGCTGAGCAGGTGAAACCCCTGTATGATACGCGCACACAACAAGAGTCTTATGCTGGCAAACTTCTGGAAGCGTATGGTCTCCTCCACGAGGCAGGTGGGGCCTGTGCCTGTGTCATATCAATTAGGCATAGGTAACATGTGCATCTGATGGCCAGGTTGCATATCCTATTTGAAAATAAATGTAAGAGTCTAGATAATTTTTGGCCCAGCATGGTGGCCTAGTGGCTAAAGTCCTCCTCTTGCATGCACTGGGATCCCATATGAATCTGACTCTTATCCCACTTCCCATCCAGCTTCCTGCTTGTGGCCTGGGAAAGCAGTAGAGGACGGCCATAGGATCAGAACTCTGCATCTGTGTGGGAGACCTGGAAGAAGCTTCTGTTCTCACAGCTCCTTAACTATGGCCATTGTGGCTTCTTGGGGAGTGAACCAGTAGAAGAAAGATCTTTCTCTCTCTCTCCCCTTTCTGTGAATCTGGTTTTCCAATTTTAAAAAATAAAAATCTAAAAAAAAAAAAATTCTAGGTAGTTGTTCCTGGGGGATAAAAAAAAAAATCTGACCTTATTGAGGATTGTTGGAATGACCTTGTCTTGCAACTGGGGCTGTTGCAGTGCTGGCCTACTTGATTGTGTGTCAAGTAGTGCTGAATCTTTACTTTTCTTTCTTTTTTTTTTTAAGATTTATTTTGTTCTTATTAAAAGGCAGATTTTTATGGAGAGGAAGGACAGAGAGAAAGATCGTCTATCCACTGGTTTACTCCCCAAATGGCTACAACAACTGGAACTGAGCCGATCCGAAACCAGGAGCCAGGAGCTTCTTCCAGGTCTCCCGTATGGATGCAGGGTCCCAAGGCTTTGAGTCATCCTCTGTTGCTTTCCCAGGCCATAAGCAGGGAGCCGGATGGGAAGTGGAGCTGCCGGGACCGGAACCAGCACCTGTATGGGGTGCCTGCCTTTGGAAGTGGAGGATTGTCCAGTTGAGCCATCACACCAGGCAGGAATCTTCTTTGCAAAGTCTGGTCAGTTCCGAGTTTTGGTAGCTCAGGAGCAGATTTGTGGCATGTTGAAATTGAAAGTACTTAAGAGATGATTAGGACTGTAGTTCTTAAAGCATTGGTCCACATTTCTAGGATCTCTGAAATTTGGTAAGAAGGTGAGTTCCATGTCCTGCCCCAAAGCTGATGTGTCAGAAACTTTGAGGTCTGGCAGTCGTGTTTTAACATTTCTCTCAGTGTGGGGTCATTGGTCATTACCTTTCTTGTTTACATAGTACAGAGCATGGTAATGTGAGGATTGGGCACATTAAATGTCTGTGTCACTGTTGCCATGCCAACCAATTAATCTGATATAGGAAAATCAATGTTTCCTCACCATCGGCTTGCCCCCTAGTCACAGGAGAGAGGGAAAAGGGAGAGGTCTTGGACAATAGGATATGGTGTTAAAAATTGTGCTGATCAGTCATTTCTTCTTGGGGGCTTCCAGGTGTCAATACACCTGCTGATGTACTCACATATCCTTCTCTTCACCTGTTCATGCATCCACTCCACCTGCCCCCGCCGTCCATCCACATACCCACGTATCCATCCTCCCATCCCGCGGTTCTTAGCTGATGCTCCACTTTGTTCCCCTGTTTGCGTAATGAAAGAACAACAAAGAGAAGCAGTGTGATCATCACTCTCTAGACATTATTTGTATCTTTTCCTCAAATTCGCACTGTCTTTGGCGCCCAAGTACCCAAACACCTCCTTAGCAATTTTTCCCCCTTTGGTGCTTTTGGCTTTAGGCCTCCTAGCTCTTCAAGCCATTCAAATATGCTGCAGTTGCAAGAGTTTTCTTATTGAAGGTAATCGTTCATTGAATTGTGAAGCTAAACAAAATGTGTTCAAGGAGAAGTATCACGTGGGAGACAGATATCCTTGTTTCTTGTGTTTGAGTTCCTGTGTCTTTTGGGATGTCACACGACAAGGAAGAGATGACCCAACCTCGGATGCAGCAGCACCCTCTGGGACTCCAGATGTTCGGCTGTACCCTTTCCTTTCTCCTGGTGGACGTGAGGGTGGGGCTCCGGTGGGCTCTCAGCACTGACTCAGCACCTGGCCCCACCTCCGTTGTCTCTTGCTTTCTGTATACACAGTCCTCCCCCTCCCATCCCGTCCCACCCCTTCCAACCCCCCACCAGGGCTATCTTCTTAGTGGAAGAGGAAGAGGGGAAATTCCACTGAAAACAATCCAATCCTGATCACATTTGCATTGCATAATAAATGCTTGTTTGGACATTGCTTGGACTGTCATTTTAGCAAAAATCTTCTGTTTGATTAAATAGCTTCTCTGTTATGTATTGAACAAAATGAAATGTATGTCATAACAGATAGAACTAGATGATGACAACTTTTCCTGACTGTGAATTTCATTAAAGATATACATTTGTGTGGTACCCTTTGAATGACAGAAGTTGACAAATAGCTGGGGAAAGTTGTTTTCTAGAGAAAAGTTAGCAGCTCGCCTCAGTTCAGATTTTCCCAACCCCAAGACAAAATACAGGGAGGCTAGCAAAGCAGGAGAGCTGGGTGGCCGTGGATTGGGAGTCAGGGGGGCAGAGAATGCAGCGTCCCCACTCTAAACAGATCTGGGGCAGGCTTAGGATGAGCTGGCTGCTGGTTTTGACAGGTAACTGTGCAAACTTGTCCACAGTTGTCAGCTCCCTAAAGTGTCTGGTTTTACCTGCTCAGCATGTTGCTCAGATGGGTACAGGGCTTGGGACGTTCATTCATTCACTCTTTGAGTATCTTAGTGAGTGAGAAACCAGGCAGAACAAACCAGGTACAGTCCTTGCTCTTCTGAAATGCTGCATTCATGATTCCCATTCCTTCCTAAAATGGTAGCACATGGATTTGGGGGACCTGTCTGGGGGAGCCTGGCTTTATTTCAGACAGTAGACTCTGCAGTGGGACAGCTTGAGTCAGACCACTTGCTGGCTCTCCTATCTTGGACAAATTCCCGAATCATCCTAGACCTCCGTTTTCTCATCCTCCAAGCAGATGTGATAGTTTTGTGTGGTACAAGGAGATTGATTATTCTAGCCAGGCCTTCTTCTAACTTGTCAGATCCACATTTAGCACAGAGCCCTTTGAGGTTGGCACTGCTATTCCCCCTTCCAAGGAGGAGGCTATGTTTTAGATGTGGAATTAGACCTCCAGGGTTTCCTAAAGAGAGAGGAGGTAGAGTGGAGACGGGGCTTGAGGTCACCTGACTGTCACAGTGCCTGCCTGGCGTGTAGTCAGCCCGGTCTAAGTGCTGTTTCTGTCAGGCCCCCTGCTCCCTGACCCAGAGCAGTGATACCCTGGCCACTGATGGAGCTTTCTCGGCCCAGCAGTACACTTGTTGTATGAGGGGCCTTCCAGAAGCATCTCAGGCCCCCATGCCTAGAGGAGGCTGACTTTGGCAGTCAGCTGTGAGGTGAGCCAGGAGCTCCCTCGGAATGCTGACCACCTGCTGCCAGCTCTTAGACCTGTAGACAGTTCCCTTGCATTCTTTAATAATGTACCCTCTTTGCAGAGTGGTCAGCTGGGTCCCCACCCTTGGGGAAAGCATGTATATTATGCCACCTCTAAATACCACCCAGCGAGGTCCCTTGTTGCCAATACTTCCGTTGTTTCAAAATGTGTGCCTCTGTTGGGCCTAACTCTGCTTCTGGGCTCTGTGAGGCAGAGCCAGACAAAGCCTCAAGGAGGTGATTCATTGAACAGAGTTCTGTTAAAGGGTCGAGACACAGTAAATACAGTAATAGCAGTCACCCTCCTGCCTGCCTTGAAGCTTTCATCCGGCAGTACCTTTAATCCAGGCATCACAAAGCATTTTACAGGCATTAATTGAAAGTCCAACAGCCCTGTGAGGTACAGGTCATTATCCTCACTTCTTAGGGAGAGGGATCAGCCCACTGTAGCTCCGTGTCCCCGCTGGCTGGTGTCTTGCCATTGGGAGAGGCTCCCAGCGGTAAGGTGTGTTCCTGGCCCAAGCTTGGCTGAGCAGGGTCCTTGCAAGGTTGTGAACCTAGTGCCATAGCCATGTGTTCATTTGAAAGGCAAAGTGATAGAGAAAAGAGGAAGAGATAGATAGCAAGTGATCTTTCATCTGCTGGTTCACTCCTCAATCGGCTCCAGCAGCTGGGGCTGGGGTAGACTGAGGCCGCAAGCCTGGAACCCTGCTCAGATCTCTCACTTGGGCCATGGGGCCAAGTAGTTGGGCTGTCACTGCTGCTCTTCCAGGTGCTGCTCTAGCAGGAAGCTGAATGGGAAGCAGAGCTGCCAGGACTCAACCCTGTGGCCCAGTACCTGCTGGCGATGCCACAGGAAGGCAGCTTAACCTGCTGTGTCATTGGTTAACCCCCTGGCTCTTTGGTTAAAAGGAGAACTGTTGGTGGCTCTGTGTCTCCCATGGTGGGTTTTGAGGTCTGAAAGTGGCCATGGTACAGAAGAGAGCACACAGGCTCTTAGAGGCTGACATATTTCAAGGGAAAATGCACAGTGAGTCGCTTTACATGGGAAAAGGGAAGCAGGGCTTGAAGCAGTGCTGGGGATGGAGAGGAGGCGACTGTCAGGTGATGGCCAGTGGGGCCAGCTATCTGCAGGTCCCTTGCTTGGGGCGGCTGCAGCAGCATCGCAGGCACAGGGCCACCACGAGCCTGGTGGTGGCTGCCTTGTCTGCCTGTGGAATACCCTGGACTTGAATGGACCTTATCCTCAGGGAAGTGCAGATGCTAATGCAGGTGGAGTGATTTCCTACCGTCTACTGTACTGATGTTTAAGGTAGGCTTGGCAGAAGCTGCCTGATGAGATCGTAACTGTACCCGCACGAGGACTCACCTCTGATAATCTTGTCTTGGAGTGTGAGTCAGTGTTGGGCAGCTGAGCAGGAGGAGAACTGGAGCCACGCAGTGGGTGACCGTGCGGCTCCAGGCAGCTGGGTGCCCCTCTGACAAGCCTCGCACTCTGCATCAGGCAGGTGGAGGGTGTTGTTTGAAGTGAACCATATTTTATTTCTCTCACGAAATTCTTGAGCTGACTCTGTGACACAAACCTCTACACAGAGTGTCCAGACTCTGACGGGAGCCTGGAGAAAGTTTATACATTCTTCTTTCAAACAAAGGGATAAATCATTTCATTTCCAGGCAAATAACATTCTCACCAACTGCCCCCCCCTTTCTTTTTTTTACTCTGATGAGTTGCCTTTTAATGAGCAATTTGCACGTTGTTGGCTGATTTTCTGTGCCAAGTGTTGTCCTCCATCCCGCAGGGCCTCCACTGTGGCAGTCTGTCCCCCTTTCCTGGTGACCCATTTCCAGCAGACACTGTCGCCGCAGTAAACGCTATCCAGTTTCCTGTGACACCCTGCTTTGTGTTCCGGCAGACTTGCTAATAACCCCTTCTGCCTGAAGTTAGGATCAGTCATTTTAAGGAGTTGGATGAGCTCAGTTGTCATCCCTATCTGAAGATGCTGTGGCCTGCCGTGCTCCCACGGCTGGGGTGGCTTTGACGTTTGTGGTCGCTGGTCTCAAGACATGCCGAAACGCCGCAGAGCCTACTGTGTGCTCCCTGCATTGTGCGTGCTGTCCGTAAGCCCTTGGTGCTGTGCAGTTCATCCACTTAGTGTTTTCAGATGTGCTGTTAGTTTGACTTTTTGCACGGAATGAAAATAAGATCATCAACCCACTTTATTCTAATATGAAACAAAAGCCATTGTGACTGAAATAGAGAGTTCTGTGTGAGTCACAGCACCATAAACTATGCTTTGTACACAGAGTTCCAAAGAGATTTATAACGTTGAAGCACCATTTTATGGAAGCAAGCACCGATTCAACTCAAGAGTGGACAGAGTCATTTTAACCTTCACCAGAAAAAAGTGGACGTGACCCCTCCTCTGCAATGCAGACAACTGCCAAGCACTTAAGACTTAAAGCTAGCTTCCTGGATGAGGCTGCTGTGTCCATCTCTTCCTTGTAAATGCCCCAGCTGTCTTGCCCACCCCAACCTTGGCTTGCTAGACTCGCTCCCATCACATACCAATACTTTCATCAGACTATCAACTGACAGCCATTTGGTTTTACTTTCCATACCATCTTTTAACTAGACATGGTGTGAAATTGGATTTGGTGAGGCACACACATGTGCCATTTAGAACGACAGATTCTCCCAGCTACTGGTGAGCAGTGTTGAACTCGTAGTTTCCCTTTCTTTATTCTAGGTTAAGCGTGTCTGTTGGAATGACCACAGTGTTGGCTCTGTGGGTTTCATTCAGGCAGGCTAACATTCCCTCTGCTTTGGCAGAACCTTCCAAAAAGAAACTGTATCTCAACTTTGCAAATATTACCTATGATCTTCAAACCTATACTTCACTAGGTAAATAACTTGCTGCTCTCAAGAAAATGGATCCTGATTTTGATCCAGTAGCACTTTATCTTGCTCCTTAAGTTTAAAAGGCCAGTCTTTAAAAAAGTGAAATATAAGCAAGTCAACTTTCATTGCTTAGGAAAATTGAAATCAGCCTAACTCACAGAGTAATTACCTTACTCTGAAATCATATGAATCAGGATTCTTTGTGTGTGTGTGTGTGTGTGTGTGTGTGTGTGTGTGTGTTACTTTTCTTACCAACATTGGAATAGAACTGTTTGATTTTAGCAGTCCCTGCATTTGGAGGGCTAATATTTTAAATCCTATTTTGAATGGACTATTTATTTGCAAAGATAGATGAGGGACACAAGATGAAGAGGCATATTACCATTTGCCATTTGGTTTGTGACAATTATACAATTTGTTATTAGCTGGGACCGGGAGAAGGCGGTGTTAAGAGAACTAGCGGGATCCCTTCATCTGTTCCTCCATAGGTAATTGTCACACCTTGTGCAGTATTTAAATACTTCTTAGTTGCTAGATGTCCATCTGCATACCCCTTCTTGGGTCTCTAAACTAGTGTGTGAAGCATGACCTTGTAACTGGCTTTGTTTATACATCTGTCAGGACAATATGTTATCTTTCCCTAAGAATGCAAATGTACTCCTTGCCACACAGAGCTCTTCACTCAATAAATAAATTGAGGTAAAGACTGTACCTAATACCCATTTAATTTAAATTCATTTTATAAACATAAAGACGCCTTTTAAGAGAAGCTTTAATTCCTACTAGCACCTTGATTTGTGGTTGCCATGGAGAATCAAATCTGTCATTTGACAAGAAAAGTCACCCATTTATGACAGCACTTTATCTTGTCTCTCCAGGGGAAGAAAATGTCAAAAGTGAGAGCAGAAAAAAAATAAAGCCTTGAAACACCAGAATTTCTTGATTTCATTTTTATTATTCAGCTATCATATCCTTTCTGATAATAGCAACTTGGTGAAAATAAATAATGTTCCTACAGTAAAATCAAATATTTCCTATTGGAATGGACAAGGTTCTTTGTGACTGTCAGTGCTGTGAAGTCTGGCAAGAAATAGTGTTATTAGATAAACCTACGGTGCCCAAATCCCATTTTCTTTTCATTATAGTGTCAAAATAATTATACCTGTGTAATTTGGGTAAGAAATTGCAGAATAAGTAAAATGGTCCATTGCAAGAGATTGCTTTCTGCTTGTGTTCCTTGCAGGGTGGGGCTCCTATCAGCCGAAGAAGTAAGTGCTGGGGAAGGCATTTTCATTTGAATAAAGATGTAGAGTAGGTCTTCCATATTATTTGCTAAATGGGTAGGTAAATGCTATATTCTGTTACTTTCTCCACATTTTGCAAATCAGAGCCAAAAGGCAGACTATTTCACCTCGATATGAACTGGGATATTATAGTTTCCCCAAGATTTTTTGAAAAAGAACTTCACTTGATTTTCTTGCTTGTTTGGGCTTTTGAAAATGGAGCTTCACCTTGAGAGACTGAAATGTTCAACGTCCTCATTGAGGATGGTTCATTAGAACTTGACGTGTGTCACCAGGTTCCCAGGTGTGTGGGCGCGCGCGCGCGCACACACACACACACACACACACGCGTTAGCCATGTATTTGCCTGCGTGCTTTCATGGACCAACTCTGTTTCTGAGATTTGCTTTGCATTAAGCAAAGCCGTTGGCATTCTGCTTGGATCAGCACATGAAGATCGTTTGGACTGCATCTCTCTCCTGAGGGGCGATGCTTTTGAGTGTTGGAGTATTGCATTGCTTGGTGTGGGTCAGAAGTGCAGTCATCTTGTATCAATGAGATAGCATTGTAATAGCAAACCCTTTAGTAAAGATTTCGTGTAAATATCTGACTGGTAGGGGAGCTGCTTTCTGGAACAGTTGTGCCTCCACGAGATTACAAAAAATGGAGAGGAAAGCAAGGGCTGAACTCTCATTTTCCTGAAATTGGCGCACAGAGCTGGAGTCGTAGCCAACCCTGGATGGGATGTGCTGTGAGGAAGCCTGCTATGCAAGAGTTCCCGTCCTGTGTGCCTGCGTCGGAGGCTGGGAAGTGGGCTGCGTTTTTACTGAAAGAAAAAAAAAAAAAAAGAACGAACGGATAAGACTTGTGGCAAACAAGCCTACCAATAAATACCAATAAAAACAGATTTCATGGGCATCTCTTTTGATTGCCTCGACCATGCATGTTCGAACAAACTGCGTGTTTTTGCCCAGTGGTTGATCCATTCCCCCTACTATTTGTGTGCACAGGAGTTCCCAATTGCTGAAAGGTGAGACAGAGTACACGAAAATGTGCGTTAAAGGGATGTGCACGAAATAGGAATGAGCAGAAGCGCTGTGATTCTCAAGGAGTGCTCCTTGTTATTTAACCCGCACGGCTCCGCTTGGTCTTCAGGGTGCGTCAGGTGGCTTTGACTTCCCGGGCGGGGAGACGGAGCCATGGGGTCCTGGCTCGCTCGGGGCGGGGATCTCTTCTGTGACCACGGAGGATATTTGATTATGTACCTGACAGAAAGGGGCTGTGTATGCAGAAAGGCAGTGTGTGACTTTGGGTGAAAAATGGGCCACACTAATGGATAATAAAATTGCCATGTGGCACAATAATCATAATTTACACAGCGTTCTGGGATCACTTGTGTACAGCGCTGATGTGGATTTGCTTGAATCCGGTGTGTATAAAAATATTAGCTTGGCTTTTTTGGTCTTTATTTCATGGGAGCTTAAAATTTTAAAATTCAATCAATATAGGAGCGTATGATAATGTGCAATATAATGGTTGTTAATACATTCACTCTGATTTCTATGGGTTTCTGGATGCTTTTCCTCTTTCTTTGTTTCCTTTTTTAAAAGTTTCTTGGTGAGGACGAGCAAAGGCATTTAAGAACGTGACAGGGATGTGTGAATGAGTCTGCTGAGCCTTCGGTGGGCCCGTGTTCTGCCAGCAAAATCAAGGTCCCACCCTTCTGTCCTGCCATGAGGCCCCGCTCATGTGTGCTCTGCCTTCTTCGAGGGCAGCTGGCACAGTTCTGAGATGAAGTGCCAGGGCAGCCTGACCATTTGAGGCCCTTTTCTTCAGCAATAACCTGCGGCCATTCTTCTCTGTTTAAAGATAAAGCCACCAGCACCCGCTGCTGACATAGGTCTATTGCAGAATAGGGTGACGCCATGATCGGCCTCTTTCCTGTTCCGTGGGTTGTTTGGGAGAGGGAGATGATGACCCTGTCGCCAGTAATAAAACTTGCCAGCAGATCCCGCCAGCCCTGGCTGCACAGCAGGCGCGGTAGGATTTCGCTATCTTCCCAGCATCTCTGTGAAGTGGGTAAACTGACCCTGGATCCCAGCCCCAGAGAGGAGAAGTGTGAGAGTAGATGGATCCAGGAGGAGAGCATGGAAGGAGTTGGAACTCCAGTAATTTCCTTCTTCCATCTCCAGGTGAAGAGAGAGGGCAGAGGGGCAAGGGGAAACCCATCAAAGGAAGTTTGGGTCCAGCCTCTGGGGTGAATAAGCTGAATACAAAGTGCCTGCTTAGTGCGTTCCAAACTGCCTGCACAGCCAGAGGTTGACCAGAAACCCCCTTGCCTTGGCAGTAATGAAAGTAACAGAGAAGCCTGATTTACATTCAAAAATGGTTTCCTCAAGTGTCCTGTTCTGCCAGACTCCGTGTATGTCTCCCTCTGTGCACCCAGGCTCTGGGCTCCCATGGCAAGGTGGGCTCCCTTGGTGGGTCAGTAGAGAAGGATCCATCGCATGTTTTTGCTAGGGGAAGACCGTTGCTACTCCTCCAAACACCTTCATCATCAAAGCTGGGGTGACTGTTGGGCTTCCCACAGATTAACTCCTCTCCCTCCGCTTGGCGTGACTTTCTGGCTATGCTTTTGGGCAACCCCTTTGTCTGCCTCGAGTTGCTTTACCCGAAGGCTTACTTCATTGTGTTATTAATGTAGTCAAATTATAGTCGTGTTTTAATAACTTAATTGAATGAAGAAGCACACTTTGAACTGCAAAGTGAAATGGCAGTGTTTATTAACGGTTCTTGCATAGCCCTGCAGATCTGCCAAGGCAGATAAAGAAAGTCCGTGTTTGCATGGGCTCCCGCCTGTTCCCCACCTGTGCCTCTGACAGAGGAATCGCTTTCTGCGGGGAACCTGGGTCTGGGAAGCTGGAAGTGTTGGAAGTGTTGCCCATTGGAGCGGAAGCCGTGAAGTGGGCCTCTCCTCCCGAGTTGGGAGTCTGAGTGGTACCCCAAAGCAGGCCTGTCTTGTTTCTCTCCCGCCTTGCAATTACTTAATTCTTTGAAATATCACCCTATCCAACACTTAAGCATTTTCCTCACCAGTTTTTTCCAGACTGTATCAAACGCAGTTTTCTTAAACCTTTAAGTGGGCTTTCACTTGGGACCCCTTGGAGAGCCAGTTTTCAGGTTGGCTTTGATTAACAGGGAAGGGTGTTTAACCTGTGATGGTTTGTTTATTGATTTGGTCCAAGACAAAGGGAGCACAAGGGTTGAGAATGGCACTTTTCTGCTTTTGTGTGCTGGGGTCTTGGCTTAGGGACGCACCCTGGGGTGTGTGCCTGCCTGTCTCACAAGAGGGAGCCAGGTACGTTCCTGCTCACCTCTGCACATCTGCCCGTTACTCCCCAGCAAGGGTTTTGCACCGAGACCTGCATCTGTGCCTGTGTCACTGAGGAAGCACACGCTGACTCTGAAACATGTTTGGCTCTTTGTGAAGAGCGTTGTATGCATTCCCAAGAATTCCGGAGGCGCACCTCTGCCCCATTCTCTTTGAAGACATTGGAAGGCTTGCAGCTGAGCCGTCCCTACAAACAGCACAGCGCACCCACGTCTTTGCCACTGAGCCACTCAGGCTGGAGCAGACCCCAGGGCTGCGAGTGGAACAGTGTGAGGTGAGGCGGAGCTCCTCTGGATCTGTTGTTTTTTTTTTTAACTAACATTTCTGATTATTCTAACCAGATATTTCATGGGCTTCCTTGTAGGACTTTCATGTGGATGTTAAGAAACTGTCCCTGCCTTCAACCATGAAAAACCAGGGCTTCAAAAGTGTTCTAGAATAATACTTCTTCTACCCAGTTATGGGTCATGTTAAGGTGCATTGTCATTTCGGAAGGAGGCAGTGGGAGATGATTGGGTGGTGACTTTATTAATTGATTGATTGGTTGATTGATTGATTGATTGAAAAGGATGATATACAGAGAGAAGGAGAGACTGAGAGAAAAATGTTCCATCTGCTGGTTCACTCCCCAATTGGCTGCAACAGCCAGAGCTGAGCCAGTCTGGAGCCAGGAGTTTCTTCTGGGTCTCCCATGCAGGTACAGGGTGTCAAGGTTTTGGGCTGTCCTCTACTGCTTTCCCAGGTCAAGGGCATGGAGCAGGATGGGAAGTGGAACAACCAGGACACGAACTGGTACCCATATGGGATCCTGGCAGTTGCAAGGCAAGGATTTAGCCACTAGACTACCGCACCAGGCCCTGGGTGGTAACTTCCATAAGCTCCCATGATGTCCCTGCTAATGAATGAAGTCACACTTTCAACGTCAAGGTGGTGGTTTGTGTGGCAGAGGTTTTGAAAATAAAGGAAAAAGTTAAAATGCCTCTTGGAGAGCTTTTTGTCTGTTTCTGTTGCATAGCCATGCTTGATTTAGCACCTGCTCCTGTGTGGAACCAGACCTGTGTGCGTCACTATAGAACGTGACAAGGCATTTGGCACCCCAAGCCTCTTGTTTGCGTGATGCCATAGGGTTCCGCAGATAGCCCCAGGCGCCTCTGACTGCAGGCACCCTGTGGGGACCGACCTGCCTCACCTTTGAGACACTTGGAACCAGTCTACACTTTCCGATGCTGCTGCCTTGACGCACCCAGCCAGAGCAAGTGTGAAGTCCCAGGACACTGGGCGAGGGTGACAGTGCAGCCAAAATGCAAATGTTTGCTTTGTACTGAACGCCGTGGCAGCGGGGGTGGCCTGCTGGAATCACTGGCGTCCAGTCTGTTGGGATTCACGGCCATAGCCTCCATGAGCCTGTTCTAGTCATTGCCTTACACACGGCTTGCTGCCTGGGTCATTGTGAGTTTTTAGAACGTTCTCTCTGTACATAAAAAGGAGTAAGGAAAAGCTTTTCTTCAAGACTTCACGTTTCCTTCCATAGAAAGCAGAGGCTATCAGGATTTTGGTTTCTGCGCGTGGTACATAAAAGGCTACTTGAAAGGGTTGGTGAACAGGTACCTGATCTTTGAATTCTACTTTCCCTTGAACTTTCACAAGTCCCTTTGCATTTGTGAACTCCCTGTGCACTTGGCTTCTTCGACAGCACTCCGTGACCCGGGCCCTCCACTGGCAAGGGCACACACACGTGGGGTTGCGTGTTTGTTTCTTGAGTGAGAATTGGGTTTGAGATCCTGAAGATGACACAGGTTGTCTTGCTAATTTTGGACCAGACCTTTGGGGGCGGGGGGCGGGGGGCGGGTGGGCTGCGGGTCGGTTTCATGCATTAAGAAGCAGGAATTAAACTGACATGAGAGCTTGGGGAGCCCGCCTGTGCCGGACTTGCTTTGCTCCCGTGTTGAAATCCTATTACAGGCTAGCCTTTGATTCAGCCGGTGGGGCTGCCCGGATCCCACTGTGAATCTGCTTTGGCTGCGAGGATAACCAAGGTAACCAGGTTGCAGAATCTCCACATGCATGCACCATTCAGCTCAAAGAGTGCGGCTCATAATCCCCATTGTGGACCAGTCACTCCTTTGCCTGGCAGATGTTACAAAATGGGTTTGGTAGGAATAGTATTTGGGGGAGGGACCCCGTTTATTCCTTGTTTATGTTCCAGTGGCTCCTCCGGGTGTTTGTGAGGAAGACTCTTCATGCCTTTGACCCCATTCTGAGGGGGTACAGGGGAGGGGACATTTGCTGGTGCTGGAGTAAGCATGACTGAGTGTGATCAGAGTGGGGCATTTCAGTTATGGAGAAAAACTGAGCTAGCCTGTATTCTAGAGGACTCAATCACATTGTGACTTAAAAAGGAATAATCTGGGCCCAACACAATATCTCAGCAGCTAAATCCTTGCCTTGCACAATCCAGGATCCCATATGGGCCCCAGTTATAATCCCAGCGGCCCTGCTTCCCATCCAGCTCACTTCTTGTGGCCTGGGGAAGCATTTGAGGATGGCCCAAAACCTTGGGACCCTGCACCCTTGTGGAAGTCCAAGAAGAAGCTCCTGGCTTCAGGTGAACTCAGTTCTGGCCATTGTGGCTACTTGGAGAGTGAACCAGCAGGCGGAAGATCTTTCTCTCTGTAAATCTGCCTTCCTAATTAAGAAAAGGTGGAGGAGGGGAGGGGATTGGAGATAGGCGAGGGATGGACATTGTGGCACAGCTCAGTATGCCACTGCCTGTAGTGCTGACATCCCATATTAGAGTGCTGGTTAAGTCTTGGGTGCTCTGCTTCTATTCCACTTCCTGGAAAATGTACCTGGGAAAGCAATGGAAGATGGCCCAAGTCCTTGGGCTCTTGCTACCCATGTGGGAGACCAGGATGGAGGTCCTGGGCCTTGGCTTCGATCTGACTCCATTCTACTTGTTGCAGCCATTTGGGCAGTGAACCAACAGGTGAAAGATCTTTGTTTTTCTGTCTCTCCCTCCCTGTCATTCTTCTTCTCAAATAAAGTAAAAATGAATTAATTCTTAAAATTAAAAAAGTGATTAATTCTTAGAAAAATAAAAAGGACTCGGCAGGTTGGGTGGAGAGATGAGAGAGGCAGGCAGCAGTCAATCCAGGCTCTGCTGTTCTCTGCCAGGCTGCGGATGGCAGGACTTGGTACCAGGCTGTCAGATTGTCTCGTTTTTCTAGAGGGACCAGAAAGCAGAGTGGGCTCTTACAAGTAATCAGAGCGGATTTCAGATAAACTCCTTGGAGGTTTGATCACTTTATCCATTGGGACTCCAGTGAGTGAGCGGGGAAGGAAGGGAGGGAGGTCAGTGTGTGGAATTCATTTCCATCTTCTGGGAACACCAGCTGACTCTCTCAGCAATTGAAAAGCTATCAGACAATCACATTTCAGTGCAGTTGACTGAGAGGGAGGAAGGCAGGCACCCCTGCTCTGTGACCATCAAAGAATCACAAATCTTGGCCAGAGCAGTGTCCACATGCAAAAATGAAGTGTCCTGTCCCTGTGAATTTCAACCCTCTCGGGTATTAACATAAAACGGGAGGCTCCTTAGGACCAGTAAACCTGACCCTCATCATTTATTCCAGGGAATTAAATTTGGTTCAGAAACTCAGCTGCTATTAGGCAGCCGCTTGCGTTGCTGGGTTCTTTGGATCTGCCATGTTGCTTTAAAAGAGGGGGGTCATTGTTGAGGTGCGTTACCTGTGAATGTAGCTTCAGTGGAATAAGTACTCTGACACTGGCCCCACCTTGGCTCAGGAGTTAACTCAGTACTTGGTCCTGCTGTATTTAGCCTTGAAACTAATTTCTGTAGTTCATGCTGGGTTTTTGTCACATGTGAGACCTTTTCATGTTCCCTTGAGAGTTCCTTTTGAAGACATTGTTTCAGAAGAGGCAGGGTGGTAGCTATTAGAAATGGATATGAATTGACGTTTCAGGGGCTCCACGGGCTTTAATTTGTGGGACTTGACAGGTAAACATTTGGCTAAAGCACGCGTGTCCTAGCCTTTGGGAACCAACTTTTGCCACAAAGAGGTATATGGGCACCTGGACAGGGATACACACTCAGAAATGAGAGGCGTTGTTGGATTTCGTTAGAAAACTGAGTTGAAGCTATTTTTGACTCAAAATTGCCAAGCCAAAGGTAGCCTGGAACTCAGCACATACGTTTTTATTTAGGGTTTTGACAGTCTTGCTCAGTGAGATCTTTTGTCGCCTTGTTTCTGCAATGATGGGATGATTTAACAACTACACAGCTAAAACCTTGCTTGCCTCTCTTTCAGCATGTCCTTCTCATTTTTATAAACATAGCGGCCCGACACTGTGTTGGTCCCTGTGTGCAGAGAATTCGCTGCACTCGCGAGTCCTGTCATCCCTCCACCCGCAGCACGAGCTTATCAGGAGCATTTCAAAACTACTGGTGTTTTAATTACTGCATTGTTCATCAGGTTAAATTGTATTTAATTGGCTTTGTGTTTCATCTTTTTGTTTCCATGAAAGGATTATCAGGTGTTTTTTTTTTTTTTAAAGCCATGTAAAGGAAGCTTCATCACCTAAAACACATAGAAAAGTCTTTAAGATGCCTTTTTATTCCCTATCTCTTTATCTTCCTTCACAGGTTTTCTGAGAATAAGTCGTGCATGTTGAGGTCTTTGCTTTCATGTGCTGTAGCCAGTGCTTAACATGGAGCACATTTGAGTTGCATTTCATTGGGCTTTCACAATCCTTTTATAAAGGGACTGAGCTGTTAACATCACCCTCTTTAGATCCAGCAGACAGGAGGTTCTTCCATACAAAGAAGTGCTCGCAGTCTTTCTGGCCGGCCAGTAAGTGAATGATTTCAGGCCTGGTGGGCAATACTTGTGTCCATGCGTAACACAACCCGACCACAGTAGTAGGCAGCTGCATGTAATTTTGAACTCCACTCATTGAACTGTAATAAAACAATATAAGCACTGCTTGGGGGGAAGATTGGATGCAGTTATCCTTACACAAGTCTCAGGCATATGAAAGCAGTGCTGGCTGACAAGAGGATTTTGAGATTTGATTTTGATTGAATTGCAGAATTGAACAGGCCAGGAATGTCAGTGGAAGGCTAAACGCCTGTAGTGCCATAAAGTTTTATTCATGTGAGGCTTTCCAATATCAAGTAGATGGATTATTGGAAAAGGTGTCAAGGGACATGAAATGGAAGTGCCCAGAACATAAAATGTAGGCAGGAGGGAAAAATTACTTCTTGCTTAGTATATAATTAGGTCTTCAAAAAAAAAAAGGAATAATATTCCATAAAATTGTTTATTCTTCCCTCTCTTTAAAGGAAAAAAAATGACCAGCTCATCATATCACCTATTTTATGCCTTCAAAAGAAATTGAATTTTGCACTATTTAGATAGGAGTCTCCCTCAAACCAGTCTTGAGTTTGGTTGGAAATTAACGTAAAGTGATTGGCTTCCTTCACAGGGAGAAGTGGCCGAAGCAGGAGTTCTGGAGTGCACCGCACACTCTGGTTCTGTTCGGAGACCAGAGCAAGCCCTGTTCCCGGCGCCTTGACTTGCTTTGTACTCGACTAATGCATAGTCTGGTAGATTTGCGTTGGACGGCTGATATCGACCTTGCAGTGGCTGTTACTGGCCGTGACTTAGTGGCTCTGTGATACAGTCATACTGAAGGTTGAGCTGGGAGGGCAGCTTGAGCTGGGAGGGTAGCTATGCTTCCTATATTGTCTGCTGTGGCTCTTCATCCACTGACGGTGTTTCTGCCCGGGTCAACAACGAGGCACATCTCAACACTCCTCGGTGGAGGCCAAGAAACACCTGTAATTTTTCAGTTTTGATTCTATTTGTTTAGCGTGTCTAACCAAAGTGGTTTCAGTTAAATAGTCAGAATCAGGAACTGGTACACACTGACTGTAATGTGCAGGTGCGGTTTTTATCCACCACCTACCTCTTGTTCTAATGTATTATGCATTTAGTGATGTGTTTATTTGTAAATGAAGCTTTAAGAGGTTAAAGCAGAATACTGCAGACAGGCGGTTCTGCATGTGGAATAGCTGGCGTCTGAGAGCCTGCTTTCCCTTTAACGCTCACTTGGTAGGTAGGCTGGAAAAGAAGTGCCCTGTTCTGTGGCGGAAGTTACCTGACGTTGAGCTGTCTTTCTCCTCGCTTATTCTGTAATCTATGTTAGAGTGAAATCAGTTCAACGTTCTATAACTAAACCTCTGTGGCTATTTATCTAATCAAACCGGGACTCGTTTACCATCAGAAGTCCTTAACCCGAGTGGTGAGGTTGCCTGGTGGAAGTGACCCGCTTTTACTGTTAAATCACATACCACCTTCTGATAGGGGTTAGGCTGCAGAAATGACATCTGAGAATGGGATCTGCTGCTGCTTGTGGAATTAATCCTAATTTGTGTGGGAGAGGATAGAAAGGGGCGGGGGCGGGAATTTTTGAGAACTGATGAAAGGAAAGGCTTGCATATGTATCCAGTGCCTTCCTGGGATATGGTCCCTTCCTGGGGGGCTTCCAGCTCTGAAATCCCAGTCATTACGGGAAAAGGGGCCGTGTCACCATGTTGCTTGTCAGAATCTCGCAGCTTCTTTGCAAGTTACTGCCTCAGCACTCAAATGTGTGATAATTGCTTTTCTTTATCTCCTATAAACAACGGGATTAGGGTGGGGTGTGCAAGGCACCTAATTGAAGGGGGGCACCTGCTCTGAGGTGCTGATGTTGATTCTGGATGAACTTGTGAGGGAGTACCTTCTCCAGTTTCACACCTCTCCTCCGTTTGGGCCCGGCTGCGTCCTTGCAATGGAAAAGCATTCTTGAGCCAGGTACATCGCTGCTTTGCTCTGCTGTAGCCAGCCCTGTTTTCCTTACCAAGATTAAAAGATGACACTGTCTGTGATCGCACAATATTGTTGGCTGGTCGTTTCCCATGCAGCTTTGCTGAATTGGCAGACATTCTCTTTGAGAACTAGGAAACGATTTTGAGCTGGGTCTGGTTACAACACGCGTCCTGTGCTTTCATCGCACTGGAGCTAGGGTCTGACATTGGCTAACAAACTTGGTGCACCACATACCTTATGAAGTTGTAAATTGCAGGTGCCCTCTGTGCAAAGGACATGTGCCGACATTGCCAGGCTGCAGTTTGCTAAGCAGGTTTTGAAGGATTAATACTTGGCAATGATGTGGCCCTGAAATTACGGCAGTGGTGTTCCAAGCAGGGAGGTTTCCAACAGCATTCCAACTCTGGACAGGGAAACAGTTGATAAGAATGATCTTCATGACTGACACGACAGCTGCTCTCCGCTAGTTTGAAATGTCTCGTAGGGTGCTCACCTTAGATTCTTCCTGTCTCATTCAGAAGAAAACCTGTTTTGTCAGGAACCACTGTTATCCATTGGTTTTAAGAAGAGGAAATTGTGCATGGAGAAATTAAATCATTTGCCCAAGCTCACAGTTCAAAAGCAACCAAGCCTGTCCCTTGAATCAGTTGCCTTGATAGCCATACACTGAGCGCTGACCACCCCTGGCTAGGCTCCATTCATTGTATGAGGGTAGTATGGGGACAGTCTGCCTTTTGGGAGATGGACTGGCATTCTCTTTAAGTATGCCTTAGACCTTACAAGTACAATGACCTTTCTTTGCAGATCTACTAAAATATGACGAGCCCCTACAACCTTTTTGCCCATTTACTCAGGCAGGATTTTGCTGGTTTCTTTGTGCAGGTCATTTAAAGAGGAGTGTCTGAGCAGAAGGGAGGCAGTGGGCATCTTTGTGGTCAAGGGATGAAGAGCTCTTGCAAGACCAAGAGCACCTATGGTTCACTAAGATTGATGTCTTAGAAGGAGCCTGCTTCTGTGCTTGAGGTTCCCAGCCCAGGGCTGGCACCATTCATATTCCTCAGTGGGGACCTATTATTTGGGGCCATCTACCCGTGAAGGTTCTGTGAGGTCTGGCACTGTCTGATGTGTGGTGGGGATGAATGGAGCCTCTTTCCTAAAAGCTGAAATCACTTTGAGAAAACTGAAAGAATGAGTCATAGGAGCTTCTTCTCTTAGAACGTGTCTGCACTTGTCCCTGGCCGACTCCAAAGTGTTGAAATCTCTGTGTGATCTTGAGTAGGTCGAAAGGCAGAGAAATGATGTCTACTCCCTCCCCTTTCGGTGAGTATGCAAGTTCAATAAGAAGAGTTAAAAGACTGGATTTCTTTCTTTTTCCTTTTTAAAGAAAGTCTCTAATTCTACCTTTTGGAATCTTCATCTTAACAGATAAAACACACTGAGCATGAGCGAACTTTCTTTGAATGCTCTTGCTGTTAGCACAGGGCCTTGTCCACACCCTCCTTCACTTGGTTCTCTCAGTCATAGGTGGCAGCTGGATTCAGGCCTTGCTGCCCTCCAGGAGATGGAATGGAGTGAGCGGAGTTGGCCTTGGGGTACTGGGGACCCTGGCCACACACCCATTTCTTTCTCAGCTGCGGTGACTGCCAGTTGCACCCAACCATAACTGCATGGTGTCTGCTTGACCGTCACCGACTGCCCTGGTTGGCAGGTGCCTTGCAGACTCGGGCTGTTCATGTTTGTTGATGGGTATGGCTCTGTGTGGAAGCTTGATGGGGGGAGTGATGCCTGAAGTGTCTTGAGGTGTTGAACTCAAAGGGCCTGGTCATGGAGTAGCATACTAGGAACAGTTATCGTGGGGGTCGGAGTAGACAGGGCTGTGCAGGCTTGGACCAACGTGGTGTCCTGAGTCAGGCCTTTGAATGATCATTAGTGCTACCTGAGATCTTGGAAGCATAAACCAGATTTGTGGTTTCCTGTCTGAAATCAGAAGATGTGGTTGACTCCAGCCCCTCTCCTGTGCCAGGGCCAGGGGATGCCCACTTGAGTGGGGGCTTGTCACAGTAGCCCTGCTGAGTGTGCATGTTAGCTTCATCCGTATAAATGACTACCTGGCACCCCATAGGCATTTGAGTTTGCCACCATGATCCGAAGTGTGTCCCGCAGAGCCCATACCAGGCAGGCACAGTCGATCCCGTGGGGGAATGTGCAGGTCGATTTCTGGAAAGTGTGAGCTTAATCCCTTCCATGATTTAAACTTTTTGGAAGCGTCACATCCCATCCAAACAATGGGATCCATAGAAAAACATACTCCTTGGAGAATTACAAGGCGTGTAATTTTGTCTTTAAATTCTTACATGTGAATTGTAAGAACATGACTTCATAGGAACCTCTGAGACATTACAGCGTTTTAATAACACTTTGCTGCTACATGTAATACTTCATTTTTACTTTTATTAATTTAATTTTTTTTTTCCCGTATGTGGCAGCCCTGGGCACCTCTGCGTGGTCTGCAGCCTGGTTGTCCTCCACCTCAGGGAAGCTGCCTGGCTCCCTCCCTGCCTCGGGCAGAGGCTCAGGGCCATGTTCTGTCTGTGCAGTTTATGAGGTTTCAACCACTCCGTCGTTCTTGAACATGCCTTTTCTCTGCTCATTACTCTTCCGGTTTCCTTCTGGGCTGCCAACAGCGCATTATATTACCTACATCTGCAACCAGAGCTGCTCCTACCACTTGGCCAGAGCCTGGACTGCCACAGTGAGCTAAGAAAGAAGCAACAAAATCAAGGGTGCCCACAGTGACAGCAGCTCTTCTGGAAGGCAGTCTGGGCCGGGAGGGAGAGCCTGTTTCCTCGGAGAAGGGCAGAGCTAACTTATGCTCCACTCCTACCATGTGCATTCATTCATTCATTCAATTGTTTACCACTTGTTTGCAGTAGATGCTTGGCACGTGCTCAGAATGTAGCAGGCATTGGGCTTTCGCTGCCGCCTTGGGACTCATCTCCTAACGCAAAGCTCTAGGGAATTCTGCAAGAAAGGCCCCAAGTCCACTCGAGAGTTGGTCTGGATGGTGCCTATCTTTTACTGTTTGGAAACTTTGGGAGGCAGTACACTCCACAGTGTGAATGTGGTCTTCTGCGTTAGTCCTGCTCCAGCTCCGAGCAGGCTACCAGGCACTGCCATTTACATTGGCTGTGATTGTGCAGTGCCCAGCCTTCCCAGCTGTTCACAGCAACCCTATGTATTCATCCTGCTATTTCCTTTGTGCGAACCCAAGCTATCCCAGACTTGATTTCTGTCAAGTGGAGGCTGAGGTACCAGGGATGCGGGAGAAAAGGGGAGGAACACCCCCTGCAGATTCTTAATGTCCTGCCTGCCCAAGCTGGAGGAATTGTCGCCAGCCATGGCCGTGGACGCCAGTGAGACGAAAGCCCTGCTTTGCTTGTCTCTCCCCACCCAGCTGCATTGTGCACTTTGAAAAGGATATCCTTCACATTCGTTTTCCAGAAAATTGAGGTCACTGGCTTATTTCCTTCTGGAGCCCTCCACCCTCCGGTGCCCCCAGCCAGCCCCCATCCCCAGGGTTCAGTCACCACACAGGCGTGTGGAGAGTGCACCCCTCTCTGCAGGCGTAGTTGCTTTTCTGCCTGCGGCATGCCTGTTTGCTTTGAGCTGCTTATCTGATCCGGGAAGAAGCCACACTCCTCTGAGCCTTGGGCTGGCCCGGTGCGGGTCAGCCTGTAATAATACAATTATGAAGGTTAACAGGAAAAAGTGGGGTCCCGCAGCAGTTCCAGGCAGCTGGCAGGCCTGTTGAATTGGAAGCGCCCCACCAATGAAAACTGCAGCAAGCAGCAAATTAAACCTCCTATCTGCCATCTCACTCTCTTTTCTCCCCTTTCCTGTTTGGACTTGAAAGGCGATTGGAGCCAGAGCCCTGACAGTTGACGGAAGTGCTGCAAGGAGAGAGTATTTATTTACAGTGAGTCGTGGCAATGCTTGTTCAGGATGCGGTTTCTTGCAGGAAGTTCTGTCCCCACCCCCGGGTTTGATCATTTCTCAAAAAAAAAAAAAAACCTGCTTGATTGTTTGAGGCCTGCGCTTGGAGCAATACCGAGTAACCTGTCTGTACTTGGAGGGTGTGCTGAGCACACCCTTGGAGAAGGGCCTACAGGGGGGCAAGAGGCAAGCGGCAGGCCTAGTTCCTTCCAGATGTGTTCAGGCGCAGCAATAATCATTAGGCACTTGAAAGAGGGAAGTAGGCTGAGTACACGTGCGGTGAGCTGTGGTTGGCGCAGGCCATTCTGTTCGTTAACAGAAACCAGTGCCAACTGAGGTTGTTGTACTGGGTATTTTCAAGAGAAAGCACTTTGAGGCCGAGTCGGTAGCCGCAGTGCTGAGGTAGCTGGGATTTGCTCAGATGCCAGTTGGCCTGGCACTGGTTGGGGAAGCCCCTCTGAAGCAGGTGGAGAGATGAGCTGCTGATCCAAACTTGGGGGGTGCCTTTAGCCCTTGGGAGCCCTGTGGCATGGCAGAATAGAAGGGTAATAGGAAGCAATGTCGTTTTGAAGAGGTTGTTTTGATGCTTTTTTTTTTGAGTCAACCTAAGACCCTACAGTGCCATTGAATTCTGTCATGAACTAAGAGATAGTCTCCAGTCTTTAAAAATATACAAAGCAAGAAAAAAGTCACAAAAAATATAAAATAAAACTCTCCCCTCACTCAATTTCTTAGCAACCTTCCCCACTTTCTTAAATCCCCAGACCAGCACATCACCTGGCACCTGGCTAGAGATGCATGCCCAGGTGCCCCACTCCCCACTGCAGGGACCAATTGAATCAGAAAAGCTGATCTGTAGTTCTGCCACTGGTGGTGGGTGATAGGAACCGTGCAGTCTGTTAACAGGCCCTCTAGGTGATTGGTTGATTCGTGTATCTATTCCTTTAGAGGGGCAGGAGGCAGAAAGAGAATTGGTTCTCATCTACTTGTTGGTGTCCTGCGCAAATGGCCGCAGTAGCCAAGCACTGGGCAGCTCTGCAATTGGGAGCTGGGAACTCGGTCCTGATTTCCCACATGGGTGGCAGGGCTCAATTACATGAGCTCTTGCCACTGCTTTCCAGGGTTAAACATTCTCAAGAATCTGGAATTGGGAGTAGAATTGGGGCTCAAACTCAGATACTGAGATGTAGGATGTGGGCATCCTAACTGGCATCTTAAGTGCCAAGCCAAACACCTGTTCTGCGCAGGCGATTCTGAAGATCATTGCTATGTGAGAAGCCGCAGAGTTAAGGCAGTGGCTTCCTGAGTTGAGTGTGTATCAGATTACCAAGAGGACTTTAGTCTGTAGATGGGGCAGGCATTTGAGGCTGCTTCAGGCATCCTCTGTGCCCCATACTGGAATGACGAGGCTTAAATCCTGACTCTGCTCCTGATCCTAGCTCCCTGTGGATGTGCACCCTGGGAAGCAGCAGGGTTGGCTTAAGTGATTATGTCCCTGCCTCCCAAGGGAGAACCCTGGATTGAACTGAAATTCCTGGCATCTGAACTTTTGTGAACCTTTGAATAGAAGGTTGTGTCTTCCCCCCTCCCACATCTCAAGTGAAATTTGAAAAATATCCACAGGAGTTAGGATGCAATCTCCAGATATTTGGATATGCTAGGCCGCAAGTGGAGCCATTTCTGTATTTTTAGCCAAGCATCGCCACCTGACCTGTGGTCAGTCCAGGCTTTGAGAATAGCCCTGTTGTTTGAAAAACAACAACAACAACAACAAAAAAAAAACAAAAGCCCAAACTTTGCTGTAGGAGGAGAAGCGTCTGTGCTGCATAGTTTGTGGAGGCCATGGCTAAGAAAAAGGATCTTGGTTCTTATGTGGCCTCCTCCAGATGTCCCAGTGCCCAGTGTACTGCAAGGGCCATGTGGGCAACGCTTGTCACTGCTGAATTCATTTCCCTTCCAAGAAGCTCTGAAGGGGTGCCAGAAACACTTAGGTGGTGCCTTCTTCTATGTGTCTCCTCCAGTGTCTCCCTTTTGGATTTGAATACCATGTGTGGAAAGGTACTGCTCGTTGAATAGAATTTTCAACTGATGAATTTCATTTGCAGACAAAGGTGGCAGACTTCACTTCATATCTTTTTGCCATCTCTTGTAACACACTAAGTACACACGGAGATGTGGAAGGTGTACAGTGTTCCTGTGTTGAAGAGCTCTCAATCTGGGGGGCGGGCATATGATTAATATGGTGAAGTATTGGGGTACCTCCAAAGGCCCATGGAAATGGAATTAAAAATGAGGTATGTGGTTGGTGTTGTGACACAATGGCTTAAGCCATCATTTAAGACTCTGCTATTCTATTTTGGAGTGCTGATTCTAGTCCTTGCAGCTCCACTTCCCATCCAGTTTCCTGCTATGCCTCTGGGAAGGAAAGGAAAGATTCGAAACTTTGAAACATCAGTAGAAACTTAGTTGTTGAGGTGTTCATGTAAAGAACACTAGGTATAATAGAATAATTTTATAACATACAGAAGACTGAACCTTTATACAGTTCAGAAAATAGTGTTTCTCCTGAAAGTTGTCCCTAAATCCAAAAATTCCTCCCTAATTGTGGGATTGACCGGCCGCTGAGATTTTTAATGGACTCAAGTGAGTTGGGGTTAAGAGGTTGGCTGATGGGTCAGTGGTGCCACAGGTCTGTCTTGTGGAGTGGCTGTTACAGTGGCTTGTTTTAATAGCCATGTGCAAGGCATGGGTTTCAGAAGTGGAGACAAACACACTGTCCTGTGGGTCTGCACAGTTGACTTTAATTTTTATAGAAATGTGATGATGTTAAAGGCAGAGAGGTGGAGACAGAGAGCAGGCTCGCATCCCCCCTGTCCACTCCCAACCTGCTAACAGTGACAGGCAGAGCTGAAACCAATAGGGGAATTGGTTCCTCAGTCCACTTCTCCCACATGAGTGGCAAAAACCCAAACCCTTGAGCCATCACTGCTGCCTGCCAGGATCTGCATCAGCACTAAGTTGAATCAGGAGCTGGGTGTCGAATCCAGGGGGACACGGGGATCTTTACTGCTGGCCAAATGCTCAGCCCTAGAGCTGCTTTCGGGTCCCACCAGTGACACTGACTCTGGCCACATCTCTTAACTTCTTCAGACGTGGTTGCAACAATGGCATTGGGGGCATAGGATGAATGAGAATGGAGTGACAGAATGGTTAGCATGGTGCAGCCGTATTAGTGACTTCTTTTCCAGCTGCTCAAAGGCGTACATGAAACAAAGCAAAGACTTGGTCTCAGTGCTCTCAGGCTGATTTAGAACCAAGGGTCTTAACTGGTATACTTTTTGCAGTTAGGACCAGGAAGTTCTTGGTTGCAGGAGGTCTGTGCTATGCCTCATAGGTTGAGTTACAGTATTCCTGGTCTCTATACCCAAAATGGCTTATCCCAGGGTGACAAACCAAATTGCGTTCCTATAGTTCCACATGTCCGTGGGCCAGGGAAGCCACCTTGTGGGGAAGGTGGCTGAGCTGGATCTTGGACTAAAGGGAATTGTGACCCTGACCAGCCAAGTTATTACACTAAGACACTGCCTCCTAGGTCTCTGGCTTGGCCTATGGAAAAAGAAGTGTAGCAGAGACTTCAGAACAATTTTACACTGTTGGCAGCAGGAATGCAGTTAGCTTTTCCAAACCAGTCAACCAGGATGTACTGGGTCCTGTCATCTCTCGTGGGCAGGGAGAGAGCCCCTCTTGGTGCTCACTTCACGTGTGAGGACCAGAGCCTTTGACCTGTTTCTTTTTCCACCTCTTTTAAAAATGTTCATTGTGTAGCTTTGTAGGCGCATTCAGCTGGTTGTCTAGCCAGCCTCCAGAGCGTCTTCCTTTGGCCAAGCAGAAACTGTTGAACAGTTCCCCGGAATCCCTGATCCACTCAGCTCTACTTTTTGTCCTGACTTTGGCTATTCTAGCACTCGTTATTTCTGTCTTTTTGTGACTGGCTTATTTCACTTGGCTTCATGCAAGGTTCTCAAGGTTCATCCATGTTACAGTGTGATTCACAATTTTCCTCTTTTTCAGACTGAATAAAAAGCTGTGTGTGTGTGTGTGTGTGTGTGTGTGTGTTTATACATTTTGTTTATTCACCAGCCGGTGGATTCCTGGGTTACTGTCACATTTTGGCTGTGGTAAATAATGTTGCTATGGACGTGGGTCCTGGCTTTTAGTTCTTTGGGCTGAATAGACCTAGAAAGAGAATTCTATTTCTATTCCATGTCTTCATCTTTTAAAATCCTCTCTCCCTCTCTTAACTGTGGGAAATAGAATCAGTGGCCCTTCCGACCCATCTGCTCCCTTTCTTGGAGCTTTCCATGACATCATTGATGTCCCAGAGTCTTTCTCCCTCTCCTCTTTGTGTGCCTGGACACATGCAATTTGGTCAGCGGCCAGCACAGGGCAGTCATTGGTTCTGGACCAGCAGTGCTCGGGGAGTTGTTTCCACACTTGACCTCAGCATCACTAGGACCCACATTGTGGTGGCCTGGAGAAATTTGCCCAGGCCCTGCATCTGCGGAAACGAGAGACCTGGCCCCCTTCTTGGCTTGGCTGCCACCTGCACACAGTCCCGTCTGCATGCAGTGTGATGAGGCTACAAGGAGGAAGATGGGTTGTGGTGTCTTCCTTCTAACAGTGCTCTGTGGTAGCAAGTGGTTGCCTCAGACTCAGGGCTCAGCACAGGGCCACGGAAGGGCTCAGTGTTTCTGCCCCACCCTTGTGCCTCGGGACCTTTCGCGTTGGGGCTGTAGGAGGGGTAGGTGGGGCTCTTGGTCCTCCATCCTGTGCAATTTACTTATAAATTTTCCAGTTCTGCATTGACATTCTCAGTTGAAGAAAACAGGCAAGCAGAAAAGCAATATGTTGAAAAGCTTGTATCTATGGAGACTGCTTTTTTTCCTTTTCCAAATTAGACTGAAAGCTCCTTAAATCCGTGTAATTCTATTTGCAGAGTGGGCCTCCCAAGCCTTGTGACTGGGACTGGATCTTGACCACTTGCCTTCCAGGGTGTGTGAGTTCCAAGAGACCCGCGGAAGGCCAAGTTTCAGTCTTTGGAGTTCAGCAGTGGAGGAGTGGAGGGGACTGCGGTGGTGAGGTCCCACTGTGCCAGGAGGCTGAATCCTTTTGTGAGCTTGAGGCTCCTCTGCCGTCTGCCTGGACCATGGAGAGTCAGCTGAGATAATGGAATGCACAGGGACTGATGCCACAGCAGGCCATTCGTAAAGATGGAGGAATAAGTGGAAATAGGACTGGTCTTGCTGTTTCACATTTTACAAGTAATCCAAAGACGCCAATCGTTCAGCCAGTGTAGCTCATATTAAACAAGCTTGCCAGAAAATGAAGATGGGACAGCCACTCATTCATTCACATGTCAATTTTTTTTTTAAAGATTTGGGAATACAGTGCAATGCCAGATGCACCGTCCTTGTGGCGGCTCTGTGTTCTTACATCTTCCTCTAATTCCTGTACACAGTGAAACTTGTTGGGTGCTCACATTTTCCTGAGGATGGTATGTTGTTGCGCTACTGTTTGTTTGAGTCCTGGTGTTGGGACTCAATTCTTTCATACAGGCGCATCTCTGCTGTTGTTGCCTGCATCTTCATTTGCTGTTCTTCCCGTCAGAGGACCCTAGGGCCTTTCCTCGGGTTCTCTCTCACCCCATCTACTCCATGCTGCTATCATTTGTTGGGACCAAATACCTTTTTCTTTTAAAATGTTTCTGTTCATTTGATAGTGAGGCAGAGAGAGAGAATGCACACTCGTAATCCATGGACTGATTCCTCCAATGCCCAACAACAGCTGGGGCCAGGCCAAAGCCCAGAGCCAGATGTTCAGTCCAGGTCTGCCAGTTGAGTGATGGGGAGACTACTACATGAGCCATCAGCTGCTGCCTCCTGAGCTGGGTGACACTGTGACTAGGACACTGGAGTTGGGAACTGCAGGCAGGTGTTGAAGCCAGGAGCTTTAATGTGGGACAAATGCCTTCAGCCTGGTTATCTCTTTCATTTGCATTTCCAGCATCCCAGCAAAGGCTCTGACTCCAATAGTATTTCTCCCTTTTTTCCCCCCAAAATATCACAGATATGCTGCTGTGAGTGCACAGTGACCCTAGATGGGTTAGACCCTCAATTGCTGAGAGTCCTTGGGGGAGGCCTCCTAGAGCCCTGCAATGTCCCCACCCCCCACTCTGCCCTGACCTGACAACTTTGCTCTGTTTACGAGTTGGACAAGGGTAATGGAGAATTACTCTTGGCTTCTGCTACCTCCCAGCTGTGTCCATGTTCACAACTTGTGTTCCTTTCCATTTATTTAAAATGGGATGATTGAGTCACAGACACTGAGAAATGTTGATGTCAGGATTCCATTTTTCAAAATGGTGATACAAAGTGTCCCCTATCAGCTTTGTGCATGGAGGTGGGTCGTTTTCCTAAACTCCAGTGACGTAGGGTATTATCGGTGAAAATAGACCCTAATCTGACAGGTGGGAAAATGGTATTGTCTTCATTTGCATTGTTTTGGTTGGCAGTGGGGCTTAAAATTTTGTTTCCTGTGTTTCGGTTAGATGTCCAGATTCTGTAAAATGAGGTTGTTAGAAGAGACATTTTGCATTATGACTACAGGCAGATTCTCCCTTGGGCAGGCCTTGATTCCAAAGCAGAATTTGGTTTCAGGGTGTCTTGGTGTACGTAGTCTTGATCTCGCCATTTGAGGACATAATCTTGACATGGTTTACAAATTCAGTTGGCTTAACTCTATTGGGTTGATGAAGTGAGTGCTTGAAACTTTTCTTTTTTTAGTATTGGAAGGAGTTTTGTGAGTTAATTCATGAGGGGGTTTATGGAAGTACAGGGCATTATGGCAGGGACCATATTTTATGAATCTAACAGTAGGATTTCTGATTTTATGAGGATGAGTCATGTTTATGGGGACAGTGGGAGAGGACTGTTGGAATGTGGATGGTAGTGTTAAATCCCGAGGTATCATCACCACATGGGCCAGCCTGGCTCACACCATGTTCCTCAGACCACAAGTTCTTTAACGTATTAATTTGTTCCACCCTGAAACTGTGCTCTGGGTTAAAAAAAAATTTTTTTTTAGACATTGTTTCTACCAGGCCGGATCTTGATTCTGTTTTCATTTTAACTGTGAGAATACCAAAGCTTTACTATCACAATCCACGTTGCCAGTCTTAGAGGAAATTTCTTTAGTTTCTTAAAGGTTGTACAGTAGAAGTATGACTAGATACCACCAGATATTCTTGCTGGGCACCAAGGAAATGGGCACTTGTTTTGTACACACACGTGCACCCGTGCGTACCCAGAGAGGGACTAGGAGGCTTTGCAGGTTCACCAAGATGCCCATAGCTCCTCATGGGACAAAACTGTTGATGGATCCTTTCGTTTCTGCCCACCTCTCCATGAAGCTGCTAGAGCCAAGTGTTAGGTGACCAGTTCACAGGCTGCACAGCTCAGCTTTATGACAGTGCATCAACTGATAATGAAATGAGTCAGTTTTATCTTTACTTTTCATTGTTTCTCTTTCTGCTCTCCAACTCAAGGAAACATGTCTCAAAATCAGGAAGTCTAACTTCTGTTTACCCCTTCCTCGGCCCCCTCTCTTACCCCAAACCCTCAACAGCCCGGTGTCATTAAGCTGTAAGGAGGACTGTAAAACAGTAAGTAAAATTCAGCAAGGAAATCGACCTTGGATGCCTTTTGTCCTGGAAAAGAGTTGTTAGTCTAAGGAGTAGCCAGTCTGCTGCTCAGCCAGAGGAACCCAGAATCCATACTGGTGTGTGCAGGCCACCCTGACTCTGTGTGTGCGCACACGCAAGAGGTACTCAGAAACTTCCACCGAAGAATGAGGAAGGCTTTTTGTATATACTTAAGTTCCTTTGTTCTACAGTTTAGAAACCCTTTCTAGATCTTCATGTCAAGGGTATGAGTTTATGGTGTGTCAAACTTGACCACTATTCAAAGAAACCATCCCTCAGCTATATTCCTGCTATGGGCTCTGTGTACTCCAAAAGCGTTGTCCTCTCTCAACACCCTCACTCCCAGTGAATGAAGTTTTATAGGGAAAAGCCTACATGTAGTTCAGAGGTCCTGCCAGGTCTGACCTTCTGTCCCCAGCTCTCTGCCCCCCACACACCACATTCCTCTTAGGAGGTACATCCATATGCTGCTTCTGGTCTTCATGTTTTATTTTTATATGTGAAAAGTCCATCAAGGATATAGAGTGCTTTGTGTATATTTATTTAATTTGCATAAATGGCATTATACTGTCCATATGCACAAAAAAATTACATGTAGGGCCTCTGGCACTTTCTGGGTTTTGAGGCCCATTTCTTGATTTTTGGTTTGGAGCAGTTGGCACTTAAGAAGGTTCTAGAATGGCACATGATGAGGTGTGGCATGCAGTTGGCATCCCACGATGGTGGAGGGGTCCTCTGGAAATGTTTCCCTGCTGGTGCAGAGAGTTCCCTGGAGTCTGTTTCCTGGCGTCACTGCTTCTGTCCGCAGTGTCTGATTTTACACCTACTCCTGCAGAGTTACTTTGTGGATATGTTTGTCCTGAGTCACCGAACTGGACTGTAAACTCCGTAAAAGTCCTGATTCTGATTCTCTTATTTTTTTGCTACCTTACCTAAGAAATATTTTGTGACTATGTATGTAGTGGAAACATTCCCTGGAGCGATTGATTGTTACATAGTTCTCAAATCTTAGGCATCCCCATATAAATGAGAGCAAAGTAAGCCAGCCAGAAAGCTGCAATATGGCTTAGGTTTTCATTTGGCTTCTTCTTGGCTGTTGATGGAAGCCTCTCTGTGATGTCAGTAGGGGGCAGACAGTGCAGGTGAGTGTGCAGCCACCTTTACTTACCCGTATGGCCCAAGCATTCACAACCCACCAACCCCCCAAGCAACCAGTCAGGGACGAGAAAACTCAAGAGAGGTTTGGGTGGGCTTGGTTCTGTGCTGACAAATAGGCTAGTGAGGTTCCAGAACACACAGCAGACTCAGGAGGACATATCTTACCCTGGAGACAAACAGGACCCCTGTTAACCTGCTTTATGTTCTATTTGTATAGCATGCATGCTTTGTAATGTGTGCTTTTATTTTAGTTTACAGACCTTTCCCTTGCACAATCAGATTATTCAAAGTCTCCCCTGCCTGGCCTGTCTGTGATGTGGGATGTCAGATACCAAAAGTGTTGGACGCCTTTGAATGTTTGTGTTTCTCATGGTGGAACCCATAAAATTGTTTCCCTGATTGACTGTGTGTGTATTAAGTAACAAACACAAGCCATGGCTCCATTTTGATGGACGCGTGGAGTGTTTGTATAGCTGGAGAAAAAGGGATATATCAAAAGTCTGGCACCGACTGTTTGATTTTATAGTTTTAAAAACAATGCCTAAAGTGGTTGGGCTAATTTAGGTTGACTTGCTATATTTTCTTCAGGGTCTTTGGATGTCACCAGTTTAGGACTTGACTTTCACCCTTTGGCACCAGCTGAGGTCTTACCTACAAACCTGCTGTCATCCCTGATTGGCTGTGTTTGTGTGGAGCTTGGCAGAGGGGGGGCAGGACACAGCAGCTCTCTCTGAAGTCACCCTCGTTTTCTGTGGAGACCTTGGCCTCTCAGAAGTCTACAGCAGCAGGTTGAGCAAGGTGCTTCAACCTTCAGGATCTTACAGTCTCACAGTCATTTTGCCCGTCGGAAAGCTCAGACTGTGGTCGTCCTTGGAAACATTGCAAAGAATAGCTCCTCAGCCAAATCGTGTTGGTGTGTATGTGTATGCGTTTTTTTTTTTTTTAACATGTTCACATTTGCTGACAGAGTTAAGTGTCGAACTGCTTTCAGGGGTAGAGTTAGGAGCGCTGCGCAAGCCCGTGCCGAGAGTTGGGATGGCATGCGAGGATTGGACGTTGCTTGAGGATGGGCGTGGCTACCCAGCCCAGCTCTGTGCTCCCCAGTGCAGGTTTCTGATGCTGCAGGGTCCCTTGGGTACCAGGCCTGAACCCTTGGAAACTACAGCTCAGATGTGAGAGCCTGGGCCTGCTCTGTGAGGCGGGGAGTCAGCCCAGGGGAGCCCGTGGAATCTGTGGTGCAGATTATTGGACTGGGAGGGACAGGAAAAGGAAGCTTCTAAAGGGAGAGAAGAATGAGGGTCACTGGGCCCCAGCCCAGGAGGGGCAGGCATTGATTGTGCTTTGAATGCAGGGAGGGGTCCAAGGTCAAGGGCTGGTTCAGGGGTGGCAGGGCAGGGAAAGCGAAGGGAAAATGCTCTGTGTCTGGCTTGGGAGGAGATGGAAAAATCAACCCGAGATGTGCAGGAAAGTGGCAAAAGGAAAAATCCTGGGTCTGAACTGGGCCACGGTGAGGCCTGCTCCATGGCGTTACTGGGGTCAGGACTGATGTCCTGCAGAACCCAATCTGTCCTGTTTTCCATGGTGTTCCTTAGGAATTGGAGGTCTCTGTGGACAGTGGTGCAAGTGGCAGCATTTTGGGGAGTGCCCCAGTACACGGGCTAGCCCATGGGAATTACATGCTGAAGACAGGTCTTCTGAGAGCTGCGGAGGTCCTGTGAGTGTGTCCTGGGCTTCTCTTCCCTCGGGGCTCAGGGTGCAGGCAGGGGCAAGAATGGTTTGTACTGTGCTGAACTGCAGCCCTTGTTCTTTCTACTTGATGGACAGTATTTAGTGTGTTATTAGGCCTTTGACTATAATGTAGATTAAGAATGTTATCTCTAAAACAGAAAAAAATGTGGGGAGAAAAGAAAGACTTTCTAGGGCAGCTGTTGTGGCATAATTGGTTAATCTGCTGCCTGTGATGCTGACATCAGCATACAGTGTGGGTGCCAGTTCGTGTCCCAGGTGCTCCACTTTCAGTCCAGCTCCCTGCTAATGTTTTGTTTTTTGTTTTGTTTTGTTTGTTTAATATGCAACTTTATTTTTTTTAAACATTTTATTATTGTTACCATTTTATGATATAGTTCCATAGGCTCCTGGCATTTCTCTTATCCCCTCCCTAATTCCCTCCACCCCACTTAGTTCCTCTATATCATTACTAAAATATAGTTCTTCATACACAGTCATATGTCCATCATTGCAGGCATGGACAATGGCAGAGAGTCCAGCATCCTATTGTCAAGATATAGGACACAGTTTCATTGTAAGTCCATCTTTGTCTGGAAGTAGAAATGTAGTAGAAGTGAGGATTGTATCCTCACTTCTGGATATGAGTCTCCATTACACAGTTACTGTACATCCCCTTAGATTAAAACTCATAATACAAAATCAGCAACAAAAAAAATTAGAAATTTACACTGCCATGAAGTTAAATGACATGTTACTAGATATGACAGTCTCCATTACACAGCTACTATACATCCCCTTAAATGAAAAGCCACAAAACAAAATCAACATCAGGGAGAAAAAAGAAATTAACAACACCATGAAGTTAAATAGCATGCTACAAAATGCCTAACGTGTAGCTGAAGAGATGAAAATCAAGAACCTTCTTGAAGAAAATGATGCTACTGTATGATCTACGAGACATTGAATGATTTAATCAGAAGACAGTGTTTTGAAGAGATGAAACCAACAGAAAACAACAAAACCCATGCAATATAGTTTCTGCTGATTTTTGCTGGTGAAGTGTGTCTGTTCTAGACAAGAAATAGATGTTGTTTTGTTTTTTAATCCAGTCTGCTAATCTGTGATGTTTGATTGAACTTAAGCCATTTACATTCAGAGTTTAACATGTATGGATGGTACTTTGGTCCTGTCCTTTTAGGAATGGGTTGTTCATTGGTTTAGTCTTCTGTTGTCATTTTACTGGATGTTCTTCCCGTTTCCCTTTGGTTTTGATAGGTGCTATTACTCTTCTCTGTCAAGAGAACATCTTGAAGTTTCATTTGTAGGGCAGGTTTGGAAGAGGCAAATTCTTTTAGCTTTTCTTTATTGTGGAAGAATTTTATTTCATTTCAAAGACAAAAGCAAGCTTTGCTGGATATGTTACCCTAGGCTGACAATTTTTTTCTTTTAGAATCTGGAATATGTCACTCCATTCTCTTCTTGCCTGTAGAGTTTTCTGTGAGAGATCTCCTGTGAGTTCAATTGGCATTCCTTTATATGTCAATTGATTTTTTTCACATGCACATTTCAGGATCTTTTCTTTATGTTCAATTGAAGAGAGCTTGATGATCATATGTGTTGGTGAAGATCGCTTTTACAGTCTCAAAGTTCAAGGAATTTAAGGAAGGAATAAAGCAAATCAAGCCTGTTGGGAGTTCTGTGCCCCTCCTGGATCTTGTTTCCCAATTCTTTCTCTAGATTAGGGAAATTTTCCTTGAATATTTCATTAAATACATTTACAAACTCAGCTTCTCTTTCTGCACCTTCTGCGACTCCCATAACTCTTATATTTGGCCTCTTAATAGTGTTTTTCAATTCTTGAATACTTTTTTTGGCCTGATCCATCTCTGCTTCCAGCTTTTTGTTTGTTTCCTCCTGATGACAGGAAATACCTTCCAATTCTGAGATTCTTTCTTTTGCCTGCTTCATTCTATTTTGGAGACTCTCCATTGTACTTTTAATTTGCTCTACTGTGTTCTTAATTTCTGATATGTCAGCCTTGATTTGCTTTATTGCTTCCTTAAATTCCTTGAACTCCTGTATGTGTTTCTCATTTTTTATCAGAAGCTTTAAAATGAGCTTTATGAATCCTGTATGCCCCATTTTCTCGATGTCTTCCTCAGTTAACTCTGAGATTAGCATAGGGTTTTGCTCCTTTGCAGGGGAGTTTACGGTAATATTCATTGTGCCTTTGTCTCTTCTTTTGCTCTTGGTCATTGCACTTCTGGTTAGCAGAGTCTTCTCTTTGGGGCAGGTTTCTAAGCTGTGTCACCCACAGGAATACAATGCGATTTTACTTATTGCAGTTGGTACACAATTTTTGCTTGCATCCACTTGTGTCACAACCTCCAGTGAGTTCCAGGTCTGGGTTCTTATGTTAGATTTCCACCGTGTTCTCCACAGCCCCAGCTCCTGGCTCACCACTCTCCTCCTCCTGTGATATCGTGATGAGGCTGCACCGTTGTCTCTGCAACCTTTCTCCCACTTCCGGTTGGAGCAGGTCCCAGGATTAGAGAGAGAGAGACACCAGGTTTCCTATATAGCTAGGTTGTTGGTTGTGCTGATCTTGTCAGAACCTGTTGGACATTAGGTCTGGGTGCCACACGGACCTATTTCGACCCGTACGATGCCACCGTCGGTATTATTTTCCTGCAGGACCAATGCAATTCGCTGAACTTAGTGAGTTCTCTCGAGATCAGCACATGTGCAGTTCACTGTTATCCCCTGCAGTCCTAAAGCTATTGCCACAGTGCACAAAATAGCTCCTGATGTACCACTACTAGAATTCTTGATCTGCTGGCCGTCAGGTCTGAGGGCTACCCAGACCTGTCTTGGGTGGAACCTGTAGAATGTCAAGTCGCTGCAGTTCACCGAGTCAGAAATGAGTTCACTCCCAACTCAGCGTGTGCTCAGTCCTTTCCCTTGCCCTTTCCTCCTTACGCAAAATGGTGCCCAATTCAGCTCTAGGGGGCTGACTGGGCTGTGAAATTCATCCTGTTCTCGCACTGCCCGTCTGGGATCTGCTGCTCTGTCTCTGTTTCTGGTCAAATCAAATGGACCAGCAGGACGGACAGTTCTTTGTCTGGGTTTACTTCCCAAGCTCCCAGTGAAAGTCCCTTCCCACCTGGTTGCTGGTGGAGTTCAGATTGCTGTTCGCTGAATGCTGCTGGAGTATCAGCCACTGCAACACCACGCCCTGTCTGTCAGTCTCCAGGTACCCCTCTGCTCTTGTTCTGTCCTTTCCTATTTCCTTGAATATGTCCTCTCTGCTTCATCCTGAATAAATGTTTTTTTCTGTCTATTTAAACGTATCCTTACCCTATTCTGCCATCTTGATTCTCCTAATATCCCCTGCTAATGGTTTTGGAAAGCAGCAGAAAAAGGCCCAAATGCTTGGGCCGCTGCAACCCAGATAACACTTCTGGCTTCGCCTGGCTCAACTTTGGCTGACTGTGGCCATTTGTGGAGTGAACCAGCAGGTGGAAGATTTCTCTTTTTCCCTCTTTTTTCTTTGTAACTGTCTTTCAAACAAGATAGTTCACTGTGGGGGAAAAAAAAAAAAGAATTACCTGTATGGTGTGGCTTACATTTACTATTTCTTTTTCACTGCGCATAGCTTTGGTTTCCTAAGTAAGAGATACAAGGAAGTCAGTAAACCCTGAGAAAGAAAGAAAAAAAGCCATAGGGAAAGATCAAATATTTTGAGTTCTGAATTTGACCCAAGGTGCTAGGATAGCTTGCTAGAAAAATTGATGTCCATTTTTTTGGGTAAAATTATAACCTCAGAAATGAGGAGTTTGCATTAAGCATCTCCGTCATTTCTCTTCACTGTAGCCAACAGCCCTGAGAGATGTGTTTGGTTGATGTAACTATTCCAACGATGTGGGGTCAAGTGCATCAGGCGTTAAATCCCAGCCTGACTACTGGTTTAGCTTATCTTGATGGCCTCATTTCTTGCAACTTTGATTTTTCTATCTGTAAACTGGGAAGGAGTCGTGACAAGACTTGAGTATACAAAGTGCACAGCTTAGTCCAGAGGCCAGCCACTGTGGGTAGAGTCACATGTTTTATTAATCAAGGAGTGTTTACTGGAATAAAACGTGAGTCCCCAAGAGTATGAGCCACACAGGGAATTCCTGGACAAGCCTCTCCTAGCACTCTTGTTCGCCCTCTTCACAGCATCTGTTTTCATGAAGCCTTCCTTGATTTCCTACACGCCAGCCAGGAGGTTGGTAATGCCGCTCCAGAACTGGTGTCCTTCTGCGTGTTATTCCCATGTCTGCCTTCCTCCTTAGATAACCTGAGCCTCTTGCAGGCAAAGGGTGTGTCCACTGGAGTCCCCTGTGCCACTTGGCCTCTTCTCCCTACAGAGTCCTATTAGGTACCTTGTGAGGGCAGTGTTGGGGACTGAGGTGAAAGTCCTGGGCGAAAAAGGAAAGAACTTGATAGGAGCAGATGGAGTCCATTGATACAGGCATGATCCTTGGTACTTGTGGCTGCTCCCTTACCCTAGGGGCAGCCAAGCCCGTGACCCGGAAGTCATTCCCAAGATGGCTACCCTTGCCCTGGAAGCATGTGGCTCCTTCCCCCGCAGCCCCGGAGCCTGGTGACAGACAGACACCATAAGGCAGAGTTCTGAGGATCTCTTCCAAGGTGACAGAATGCAAGGCTTTCTGTTTACTTCCCTGGAATCCGAGCAGGTAGCTTTAGTGAGAAAAGGGCTTTAAGCACCCCAAGGTTGAAATCTTAAAATTCAATGTTGTTTTAAATAAATGTGGATCAAAGAAGGAACAGAATAATTTCTGCGCTCGGTGGCATAGGAGAGACCCTGCTGTAAGTGAAGCAGCATGCAGATGACTTGTGTGTGTATATCTATGTGTTTCTCCCTCCTCCTTGAACTAGGGGTCTCTGTACATCTCAGACAAGCATCAAAGCCCAAGATTCAAATCTGTTACTGAATCCATTCCAGAAAAGCGGGGAAAAGCTACCAATTTGTCATCTGTTATGAAATTTCATAACCTTTCCTTTTCTGATATTTTTGTACTATTATTCACTCGGCTTGCAATACTGCACCAGATTTGCGCCTGCTCATTTTACTACGTGTACATGGCTGTGGTCTGTATTTTACAAGTAAGGCCTGTCGGGTTGAGTTAGCAATGCCAAAACCGCTCTCGCTGCAATCCCGGAGTCAGGCTTTCCATGGTGTGGGCTGGCTATTTTGGGGTCTGGTCGGAGAGAGAGCAGGCAGGAGACCTGAATCGCCTTATTCCCAGGGTGGTCTTTGCCTGCCCAGATTGCGGTTAGTGTTGCTGGGCAAAGCTGAGCAAACCTTTCATGTCACTTCCTGTGTAAACTCGCAGGGAGGAAAAAGAGGAATCTTCGTATCCCTGACTTGCCAGTTTTTGTAGCTTCCCGGTAGAGCAGAAGTAGCTTGGAAAGATCATGCATTTTGTTTTTCACTGGATATGCAAATAGGCTTGAGAGATGCTGGTGATGGGCTTATCTTGGGGTTTTGGAGTGTGGAATTTAGCACCCAGGGTTTCTGACTATGTAATAAAGCTAAGGGAGAGACCATCAACCAGGTAAGTGAAGGAAGACACCTGGGGGAGCCGGAGTCCTCTGTACTCACCGACGGCTTCTTGAAGACAGCGCCTTCCTGGGGAAGTCATAGTTTGAGGGTTTCACCAAATTTCAGCTCAATATTTAGTTAACACAGACGAGTCATTATGGAACATGTTAATTCTGTTTTTCCATTTTTATACTATCAGTCTAACATTTCCTTTTCAAATACAATACTCTTTCAGGTTTTGCTCCTAAGCATTTTTCTAACTTTCTATTTCTATTTCAATATTTTCTGCCACCCAGACGCCAACAGATGGACAGGGCCGTTTCTGTACCCCCCTTCCTTCTCCCGCACCGCACCCCCTAGTTCTCACGAGCAGTGCACACAGAGTTCCGCCTCATTCTTGGCACCGGCCTTTGATTCCTGAAATGCTCGGAGCAGACCAAAAAAAAAAATCCTTTCTCAGGTAGGCCTGTCCAAGATTTTTTTTCCCCCCCCTTAAAAAATAGTTGCCTCCTGTTCCTCTTCCTCCCTCTCCAAAGAGGACCCAAAGCAGCCAGAATTCCAATCCTCCCATGGTTGTTCCTGGATGACCCTTCAGAAATGCTTTCATCTTGGTCTTCTGGCCGCAGCCTGTGGGTACGGTGGGCAATTCCTAGGTGGATGATAGAAACCCCAGGGCTGCCCGTGGGATGCCAGCCCTCTGCTACCTTCTTGTCCCCAGCCTGTGCCTCGTGTTTGATGTCTTTTCCCCGCTTGCCGGCTGTGCTAACGGAAATAGTCCAAAAAGTCAGCCGACTACTGTGTGCATGTCGGCACTCGTCCAGGGAGTTTCAAAGGGATGTTTTATGGATTCTGTAATTGCACAGTGGAATGGACAGACTGAGTGTGACCTCAGGGCCAGGAAAGCCCCTGCCCCAGCTGCAGCGCCTACACGAGCCAGGGACTGAGCTGAGCGCACGGAGCCAGTTGCAGCCCCAGGTGAAGTGTGTGCTTAACCCTTTCTCCGGAGGTACCCCTTCAAGTTCCTCTTGATTGTCCATGGCGCCGGGCCACCCCTCGCTGCAGAGGTCTCCAGTGGCTCGTTTGCTTTGGATCTCACGACTTGCCTTAACTCTCCTAGTTTTGCGACTCTGCCTGTTGAGGGGCTCAGTTTCAAAGCTGGGGCATGAAAGACGTTTCATCCCCAAGCCTCTTCAGAGCAGGGCTCTCGGTAGGGGTGTCTCATGACATAAGAACCGGGCAGCAGGCCTCTGAGCAAGACTCGTGCAGCTACAGCAGCCCATTCTCTGCTAATAAGCTGACTGCTTTCCAAACCCGAGGGGTGGACCAAGCTGTTTTGCCAAAACAATTGAAAATTAGCTCTGTCAACTTTTACTGCTGCCATATTTTCCACTGGCATGTGTGTCTGCACTGTTCGATTAATTTGGTTAGAGCAGGAGATGGTTGGGACGTGGGCATTTTTAGAACCAATATGCAATTGCAGCAGGCCCATCGGGGTGTCGCAGTCAGAGAGTGGCCAGGCAGGAGGGAGCACCTGGCAGTTTTCAGAATTGCTTCTAAGGTGTCCCCGAGAGCCGTGGTCCTGTTGGGTGGAACAAGGTCAGTCAGTCCATCCTCTAAGCAGAGAGAGGCTGTTATCCCTGTCGTAGTCTAGGTCAGTTTGATCAAAAGCTGTGCTTCTGGTGCCTGATTGTGGGAGTTGCTGTTAGTTTACACTGTGAGCCATCTCCTCTTTCACCTTCTACTCCAAATCCCATCGTGGAAGACTCTGCGATACCACCTTTCTGCACCAGTCTTTTTCTTGCACCTCACAAAGAGTCGCCCTTGTCCGGTGCTATCTGCCTAGCCATTTCTGGGGTAGAATCTCTCATCTCTCCTGCTGTGTATGTGGACCGTGTGGTCAGTCGTTCCCAGAATGGAGAGGTCTTCGTCCTTGTTTTCCAACCCCTCCCTGCACTTGCCCTGTCAGTTACCAAAGCCCGAGACTCCTGTCTCTTCCTTTGCTCTCACCCTCGTCATTGAGCTCCTTGTATCCAGGTCACTGTGGACCTGAGTCTGTGTTACACTGGTAGTCTATGGTTGACAACCCTGCTCCCTTACGTGTTCCCGCATGGAGCAACTCAGATCTCGTTACGCATGTTGGCAGAGAATTTCCAAGAGCTCCACTTGTTTGCCAGGGAGTCCAGGCTCCTTCTCTTGGCTGCCATTCCTCCCAGGCCTTCTGTGAGCTCCCTGAAGACTTGCTCTGCAGCATGGCTTCTGTTTCTCCTGGATCTTACTCTTTCTAGTCCCTTCGCTCCTGTCCCTCACCTCCCTCCACCATCGTCAATACTTTCCTGGCCCCAGATCCCTCCTTCCTCCCTTGCTCTGTGAAGTGCTTCCCCCCACACTCCATATTGTTTCCATTTATGAATCCACGTTTTCCACAGCCATGGATTGGGTACCATCTTTGTGCCAGAAACTAGGCTCTGCCTTGGATACAAGGCAGTGACCCAAACAGCTGTGGTTTCTGCCTTTATGGCGATCAAAAGTCCTAATAAGTTAGCCAAGAAACACATAAGCAAACACTGGGGTGATGACTTAAAAAGAAACGCAGCCGATGTTGTGAGGAACAGTAAAAGAAGAAGGGCTATCTAAGTGTGTATATTCAAAGAAGGACTTCGTACAAGGCTTTCCAGACGCAGTCTAAGAGAAGGCGAACACGACACACAGAACCATGAAAGAGCCTTGTGGGCCCGGAGGGTAGCACGTGTGAAGGGCCGGCAGCGGGACGCGCACGTCTTAGAGGAACTGAAAGACTCTGACATTTTATCTCAAGTTTTCATTTTTCTTTCCTGTGTACACAGCATTCTTCCTCTTTCCTGAAGCCCCTGTAATTGGCTCAGCTGGTGTCTGTTTAGCCTGTGGCTAGATCTCACTTTGGCCCTCCCTTGTCACATTGTCCCACTCACATAGTGAGTTTATCAAACGAGTCTCTTTGGAATTCTTGGAGGATAAGGACCATACGCTTTGCATTTCTGCTTTCCTGCCTGACATCTTCTAAAGGAGAAGCTTCTATCGAACAGAACGTAGAGGTGATTTAGTGAATCATTCGTTGCTGCATGTGTAAGCAAGAAAATAGCCTACCTTTAGCCAAGAGTCGAGCTTTTAGTGTCAGCTGCCTCCCATGGCCCCTCTCCTGACTCTCCCAGTGTTTATAGAAGCTTCCCAGTCCTCAGAACTTCCCATGTTTCTAGAGAGTTCCTTGTTTTCTTGCTCTTGGGTCAAGAGGTGGTGATGTTGGTTCTAGCCTCTTTTGGCCTCCCATGGGATCAGATAGCTGGAGTATTCTGAGGTTTGTGCATTGAGTTCGTGCCAGCCAGGGCTTTGCCATGTCCTGGGCAGAGACCTGGATGTCCAGCTTGCTGGTGAGGCACAGCTGGCCTCTAGCTGTGTTCATGAACAGGCCACACTGCTGACTGATGTGGCTGGGCAGTACGTGGATGGGCGTGTGTGGTTGGAATCCTGGAAACCGGCTAGGGTTTTGAATAGGACAAATTTAATTGGCCTCAAGTTGGATGGTTGTCACGGTAGAACAAGAAATGAGGGGAAATGTAGAGATATTCATAAATCGTAATATTCTTTTTTTAGTTCTGTTTTTTTTTTAAGTGGTTTTGCTGCCTTGCCCGAATGAAACCTTACTTAGAGCCCCCCACGTTTAAAATAAACAACAGCTGAGTTTTTGTGGTTGGCTGAGGACATGAGTGGAAGGCCACTTCTCCCTGGTTTTTTTTCTTTTCTTTTTTCTTTTTTTTTATTCAGCAGATACTTATTAAGCACTTACTTTGCCAAGGGACCCTGCCCAGGGCCGAGGATGCGGCTCGCTATCAGGTGTCTTCCAGCCCAGCACAGTTGGTCTCCCCTCCCAGCTTCCCACACCACAGGGGCCCCTTGGAATGGAATTTGCAAACCACAGCCTTCACTCAGAACAGTAAAATGAGGACACCTTGTAAGTTATCATCTGACATTTGCAAGTTAGGATAGTCCTAATATATTAATAAAAGTTCAAAATATTGCCTTTTTATCTTTTGCTCCGTAAACACTAAACGCTCGGAGTCTAGCAGCTGCCATATGCATTTCTCTCTGCCTAGAAGAACTTTTCCATTTCTTCTCAGCCACTTAGCTATTACATTTGGCTTGCAACGGCTCCCCTCCCCTTCAGGTGAGGACTGTTTCCTGGGAGGGTTCTGTTTCTCCCCTTAGTGTGCAGAAGGCTTGGGCTGTGTCCCCTGCCTCCGTGTGCCAGCAGTCAGCACTGCGAAGATGCCATTTCAGAAGCACTCCTGGGGCCTCTTCTCCAGCTCAGTGGTGACTGCAGCCTGGGTTGGCTTGCTCTCCCAGGATGTGTTGGAAGTCTCTGGCTGTTCACAGACTTTCTGTTAATGTTGGATTCTGGTGGATATGCCCTAGCTGCCATTTGCCATGTGTAAGCGTAATGGCCTTTGATGCACTAGGTGTTCATGTGTAATGTGGTGGACATTTCCTGGATTTAGAGTCGTGGCAGCTGGACACAGATGCTCTTCTGTGTGCCCCAAGGCCCTGCGCCAGATGCCTGTCTCCCCTGGGAACACTGCAGGATTGTGGGGAGCACCATACTACCCAGCTCCCACCACCATAACCCCTGCTTGCGAAAGGTGGTTGTGAACTTGATAACAAGGGGAAAGGCCAGGTGGGATTTGGACTCCTCTATGCTCGACTGCTTCCACACGAAAACCTTACAGATTTTTGTTGAAGCATCTCAGCCTCAACCGGTACTCCTCTTGGAAAAGGGGCCGTGTTCTGGCAGAAACGGTAGCCATAGAAATCATTTGTGGTGTACAACTATATAGACAAATGGATAATATTATGAGCAAAGATTGTGCAATTACTTAGGACTCGGGATGTCTTAGGCTTGGATCACTCATATGTAGAAGGAGATGTGATAGCTTCGCCTTACCAGGGTAACAGGGCTCTGTAACATGGGAGGCAGAGTGTGCCAGCCACCTGCTAGTGTTGGCAGAGTATCAACCCATACAAGCCAGCCTGGGATGCCCCTGCACTGGCCTAACCCCGGGAGTGCCCTGTGCCCCTCAACAAGCTGGGCTTGGGCTCTTCCTCAGGCCTGATTTGTATTCATCCTGGAAGCAAATCTAAGTGTGTACCTGGCAGAAGGCTGTTGCTTGTGGCTGAGTCCTGGATGTGCATAAGATGGAGCAGTTCTAGACAGGTAGACATGGCACAGCTTTAGGGCTGATGTGTTTGTGCTTGGGGGAGGTCCTGCCTGGGGCCTTGCCTAGGCTGTGCCTGGGCTGTTCCCAGGGGCCACATCCGTCCTGGAGTGGGGGCCTGGAATCTCCCCCTCACCATTGGATGTACGCCTGGACTTGCACCATAGTGTTTGGCAGAACTGCCAAATCTTTGCTTGCTTATCTGTAAGATGGGCTTAATAACTCCTGGAGAAGGAAGCGCTCACAGGTGTTGTGGATTCCCAAGTCCGCCATCAGAAAGAGCTTTGAAGATGTGGCATTGTCTCTTGGCTGGGAAGTGTTGCAGGATCAGGGGATCGTGGGATCAGAGGCATGGCGTCAGACCTCACTCACTGGCCTGTAGCCCTTAGGGAGTCGGGGTCCCACCTTCCTGAAAGCAGGGAGCCTTTGACTGAATTGACCCCAGAGCTGTCTCCTCTATGACCTTCCTGCTCTGAATCTCAGCCTGCAGGACCGTTGGGCCTGGGGGCAGCCCTTTTGTTGCTCTGGAAGAGGCTTGAGTTTTCTCTGAGAAGAATTAGGATGTGACTTAATCTTGTGTGTGTGTGTGGGGGGGGTGGGGGTGTTAAGGGAAGAGAGAGAGAGAGAAGGAGCCATGCCTTAATTTGTGACTCCTACTCCAAGTGACATCAAAGCATTTCCAGGACTGGTATGGCCAGGAGAGACGCAGTCACCTCTTCTTCCTTCTAATAGTTCTGTTTGGGCACTAGATCCCCCCCAGCTGCGTGGGAGCGCAACAGCAATATCAATTAGTTACTTCCACATTTAATTGGAAGGACTTGTTGCGACTTGGATGATGGTTCTTTTCAGCTTTCTGTTCTATTATTTTTTCCACACTTCAGATTCATGTGAAACACTGTCAGCCTTGCTCTGGAAGAAACCTGTTAGCCACCACAGGCTCTCCTGACCTCCCTGGGTGGGGTGAAAAGGGCAGGGGCAGCAGAGGAGGGACCCCAAGTGTGCTGTGGTGGTCCCCCGGGCGGCAAAGCCGCATCACTCGCGGGAGCCTGCTTGGAATGCCGACTCCAGAGCCCTCACCTGAGCCACCAAAAGAGCTTGTTCTGGTCCACGGTCATCAAGTGATTCCCACGCATGCAGGTTTGAGGAGCACGGAGCCGTTGCAGTCGGTGTGTGCTTTGTCAGACAGAAGCTCAGGTTTATGCCAGTGCTGTTGTGGGTTCTCTGTGCCTTGGCACCCACATTTTCACCCCTGCGCTCCCTTGCTTTGTCTGATTTCCTTCATGCTTTGCCCTTGGCTTCTGTTGGAAAGCTGTGGAGTGTGACTGAAACAAGCAGGCTTTCTGTGCCACATCACACCAAGAAGATGTGGAAACGACTGCGTGTGGAGGGCGCGTGGGGCCCGTGCCACTGCCATCTTCAAACAGGGGGCCCGAGTTACTTGGCAATTTCAAAAGGAAGCAGCACATGTGGGCAATGAAATAGGAAACTGGGGCCATGTCAGGAGGGGCTCCAGTTATGACTCGTCTGCCCGGCTGCTTAGACGTAGCTGCTTTGACTGTGGCTTGGAGGCAGCTGCGAAGCTGATCCCAGGCCACGTAGTGCCACCCTGGTTTTGTCTAAAAGGCAGGGTGGTTGCTGATGGTTTGAAAACTGAGTCTTCCCTTCTGGGAGCAGGGTCCAGGCAGTGGCTTGGTGACATCATACCACTTGGAAGAAAGACGAGTGGAGCATGTCTCGCTAAGGGCAGGAGGTCCTGAGAGCAGCCGTCTCTATTTCCAGCATGAGTCCTACCTTATGCAGGTGTGTCTGTCCTGGGCTGCCTGGTGACCGCCGTTTGCATATTGCGGTTCTCTTAAAATAGGACAGACTGCAGCTTCTGGCCCTTCGTTGTAGAGATGGCCCTCCCACGATTGAAGCTTCTTTGGGGTGGGGGGTGGTGGGGAGACCAACCTGTCAGATTGTATAAATTCCAGATTCTTCAGGAAACATATGCAATTTTGATTGCCTTATTGAATGAAAAGATAACTAAATTGCCCTAGCACAGAAGAAATATTGAAACCATGTGGAGCTTTGTTCTTTTTTTCCCTGAAATTATGAGCAAGATAGAAATTTACCTGAGGATAGAGGATGGTCTTACCTAGTTAAATTCACCTCGAATTTGTGTGATTTTTTTTTTTTTTTGGCCTGCTTTCAGAATCAAGGGAGGTGATACACTCTCACTGCCTGCCGCTTGCTTTCTCCTGGCTTCTCCCAAAGATTGCATGGTTGAGGTCTCTCCTTCAGGAAACACGTGGCATTGAGAAGAGTGCCAGGTTTTCCTGTGGGGTGTCGGACCCTTGCAGACTAGACTGATGGCATGTTTTTGTCACGTGGGCATTCCCAGGCTCTGCACCAGGTGAGGCTGCGTGACATGCTCACGGTAGAGTGCTACAAAGGAAAGTGAAAGACCGCACGGTCGTGTGAGTTCACGTGATGACTCGGGGCGCAGCAGCCATTGGCCTGGATGGGGAGCTGGGGCTCAGGGGGGCTCGGGGGCGGGGGGTCGGGAAAGCTGCTTCGTCCCAGGAGCTTTTGCCCATTTTCCAGCGTCTTAATCGCCCACCATTACCTTTGGGCCATTCTGTTCACTGCATGTATGTAAAATTTCTACCACTGCATAGCAGTGTATATCTTATCCGTAAGCGTTCATGAATGTGTCTGTAAGATATTCGTACATTTTTATCATTTTGAGGAGTCTCCTGATTTGCGCATTTTGGCCACTGTGTAGAAGCTCTTGGTGGCACGGCGCCTGTCGCCTCCTGCAGGAGGCATCCCCAGGATTCGCTGTGACATGCATTTCATTATCTTCCACATCACCTCTTTGTACCGCTACACAACCACTTGTCAAACTCTGCATCCTCATGGTTGCCACATTGTTATACAAGGTTTAGGATATTGAATGCTTGCTCATTGAACCTCTCTGTAAGTTTTTGTTTATTTTTTTATTTACCACCATTTTTTTTTTTTCGTAAAAGGAAACTTTAGATTTTGGCCATTAAACAGCACGCTAGGATTGATAAAAAGAACACTGTAAAGATAAATACCCGGTTATTAAAAATGTGTGCATACGTTTGTGTGTGTGTGTGTGTTCCATCATACATGGTTATTTGCAGGGCATTGGCAGTGTGCTTTGGGAAATGCTGACTTAGAACAAAAACCTCCGAGTTAGTTTGCAAATGATGTGGCGAATTGAGAGACCAGTCTCTGAGGGTCATTGCCCTTTTTCACTGCTGGTGGAGACTAGACTACAGTGTTCTCCGAGGACCAGTTTCCGTCCTACCTGGGGAGAGCAGGTGCTCACGGCCACCTTGGGGAAGACCCTCCTGGTTTCGCCCAGGGCCTCTGTGCACATCCATGCTGGGTTGTTCTTTCGTTTCTGCTGAGAGGCCAGAGCCTGGAAGATCGGTGTGGGTTCCCTCTCCTTTTGCATCCCCTTTGTGCATTACTTACTTGGAATTTTTAAATTCTAAAGATAAGGACTGTTTGGGAATTGATTGAAGAATTTTAAGATTTATTTACTTTTATTGCAAAATCAGATATACAGAGAGGAGGAGAGACAGAGAGGAAGATCTTCCACCTGATGGTTCACTCCCCAAATGACCACAACAGCTGGTGCTATGCCGATCCGAAACCGGGAGCCAGGAACCTCCTTCAGGTCTCCCACACGGGTGCAGGAACCCAAGGCTTTGGGCCATCCTCGACTGCTTTCCCAAGCCACAAGCAGGGAGCTGGATGGGAAGCAGGGCCACCGGGACCAGAACCAGCGCCCGTATGGGATCCTGGGCATGCAAGGCGAGGACTTTAAGCACTTCGCCACCACGCCGGGCCCGATTGAAGAAATTTTTCCTTTAAATTTATATTTGTTCAAAAGGGAGAGATGGGATAAGAGAACTTCCATATACTTCCGTCACTCACTCTTCTAAATGCCTGCAGTAGCTAGGGCTGGGCCAGGCTGGTGCTAGGGGCTCGCAATTCCAGTCTGAATCTCCCACATGGTATCTGCTGCCGCTGACGGAGCACATTACTAGAAATTTGCAGTCGAAAGTTGAGTCAGGACTGAACCTCAATACTCCAGTATAAGGAACAAGTGTCTTAAACATTGTACCCTGAAGCAATGCTTTCTAATTCTTCACAGTGAGATTGTAGCTACCCCAAAATGAATCATTTGGTTTAAAGTTTCTATCCTACCTTGAGGTTTTTAGTAATGAGCAATAGTGTTTAGGTATGAGGTGATCTAAGAAAATAACTTCTCGGCTTTTTTTTTGAATGGACAGTACTAGAACATGCTGAGGGGACTTGGCTTTGCCGTGTCTTGTTTTCCTGTGCAGGACAGTCTGCAAGTGGCCTGTCCGTGGCTGCCCTGGTGCATCCTCACCGCGCTGCTGTGAGCAGCCGTTCACTTTGCTACGTGCAGCCTTGTGCCAGCTCCGAAGGGCTTGCTTGTTTCTGCAAACAGAGACACATTTTTGCTGTTAGGGTTACCTGAGTCATTCTAGATGCATAAGTGTGATACTGCCCACATTCTTCTCAGGTCTGTGGTCATAGAAATCGCCCGGGCTGCAGGTGCCATTCCATGCAAGTGCATACACACACACGCGCGCACACGCACACACACACACACACACAGCACACCACCAGCGCACAGAATTTGACTGTGGAATTGGCAAGGATTAAGTGAGCCAAATTTGGCCTGTAGAAATTAACACTGGCAACTTCGTGAGTAAAAATTACATGAAAAGCACTCATGAGGGAAGGAAGAAGGGGAGAAAAAAAATGAGGATAGCAGTGCAACAGACCACATTTCCTATCCACAGTCTGTCTTCTCAGGGCTGTTTGTCTAAACAGCATTGCCAGTTTTTCTAAACAGTGCTGCTGGTGTCCTCAATCTGCAAGAGGAAGAGAATCAGCTCTGAGGACCAAATGCTCGTTGGGTTGAGAGTTCCTTTATTTGGCCAAATTAAACCCAACAGCCTCAGCTCTGTCCAAACTTGTGCTAGTCCAGGGCCAGCTGAGATGCCCGGCTCCTTTTGTAGATCTGCAGAGAGAAATGAAATGATGCATTAACCGTTTCCTGTCCCTTTGGTGAAAAATAATTCAGCTACATGGAAAATGGAGTTGATTTTTTTTTTTTTGTCTCCTGAAAGCTGGGAATGTAATACTTTGAGATTGTCTCAGATGTGAAAGAAAACAAAAAAAAAAACCCCACATACAGAAAACCAATGCACAGGAGCTCCCTGTGGTGTTTAGAGAGCGACGTAGTGGCATTAAAATCTTGTGTGGATGGTCTATTATTTCTCTCTGCCATCCTTAGCATCTGTTGAAGAAGCTAGTCCAGAAGCACTGTGCTCATTTTTAGGAGGACAACTTGGAATGGTTTCCGGTTTGGGTTTTGGTGCCGGGTCTTACACGTCTTAGCCCACAACCTCAAATACAGAGATAATTGGGAGTCTGAAATCAATCACGATGGCACAGCGCCAACGAGAAACAGATGCCGGAATAGACCATCTGTAAAGCCCGTGGTGGGTGAGGCTGGGGCTCCCACTGTCGATTTGCATCCTGTGGACCACGGAGCACCAAGCCTGCTGCCGTCTGTGCCGCTCGACTTGGGAGCATGCTCTCCCCCGCCTCAGCTCCACCTGTTGTCTGACGTGGGTTTGCAGAGCTGCTCGGAGCGGTGTGCCAGGGCCGCCTTTAGTTTTGTACGCGTACCAGGGATGCAGTGAATGTGGTTGGACTGACTGGTGCTACTCCTGTCTGCTCTCCATTCATCAACCCAAGTGATGTTTTCAAAATGCAAATGAGATCATATCCTACTTACTCGTTCGCCAAGTGGAGGTCCCTTCTCTGGCCTCCCACTAGCCCGGTGAGAGCGAGCGTTCAGTAACAGGATTGCCACATCCTGGACGATGTGAGTTCTGCCTCTTTTCCCTCTATGCCACCCGTTTCTCTGCTGCAGCTACCCTGTTAGATCTTACTCTGCTTCCTGGTGCAGCCCGAGGATCCTGGCATACACTGTTCCTTCCACTTGAAATGCACCTGCTTCAGCTCCTCGCCTGGGCTCCCTGTCACCTGTCCTTCAGCCTGTGCCCTAGGCAGCACTTACTGAGGTCTCCCCTGGCCTCCTTGGCCATGTCAAGGGTCCCTCTTAATATTTTCTTCAGATGCCTTAGAGCTTACTTCTGTAACATCCTTGTTTTACATGCACCTTTACTTCTGTTTTCATTAGTGTCTTCCTTTTCCCAGGCTCTAAGGCAAGCGTTTGTGACTTTCTCAGTGCAGATGTCTGCCGGTTGCCAAGCATGAAATAGACACCCCGTAAATACTTGTTGAAGTGGCCCTGGTAGTTGGTCGCCCGCTCCTGTGTTGAAAGATGCTGAAGTCTTCCCTTTCTATTATTGAGAGCCCTTTGAAGTCCTGTTTTAAAACCAAAGCAAATGGTTTAGTTACAAACCAAGTGGTTAGTCTTTAAGTGGTTTGCTTTATCAGTTTTCTGAAGTTGCCTTTCTGTTACAGGACCGGCGCTCTTTCTGAGGGGATGATTATGTGTTTTGTGGTGTTAAGGGCAGTTTGTGGTCATGTCTGTTTTATAGTCAGAGACCCAAACACCAGATCCTAAAGCCTGTAATAGAAAATTAAAAAAAAGAACAACTCAAAATTTCAGTTTTATTCTGCTTACACATAGGTTTCTGCATTTCTCTGTTCACTTGGTGTTCCAGGGCCATTGATGTTCCATATGATTATGCGTAAGGTATTTAAATCACTCAGCTTCAGTGTCCTCTGTGAAGTGAGAGAGCTAGATTCCTTGGTATCTAAGTTCGTTCTGAGTCTGATAATCTGGTCTTATTCATATAAATATTGGCTCTCACATCAAAGACTGGAGTTCAAAAACATGTTTATATGTCTGTTTGTTGCAAAGCTTACATAGTTTTATGGGTACTTGAAAACATTTTTTGGTATCAATAGGAATTATAATCATAATCATAATTTATGAATTCTTATTATATTTAAAGATATTAATCATGCTTTTTTTAAAAAAAGGCGGGGATCCATATTTTTGAAGTTTTTTTTTTTTTCATTGAACTTTAAAGAAGCAATCAATCTGAAGAAATCAAAGATTATCTGGTCAAACCAGTTTGGGCTGTTTTTTTTTTCTTCTGTTAATTATTATTAAGAACATCTCAGAGCCTCTGATATAGACTCATGGCTTTCGAATTTCTAAAGTGGGTGATTTAGCATAGTACTTAGGCAAATACAGAGCCCTTCCTTTATTGGGAATCTGTGAGTATGTGAGAGTGTGTGTGTAGGGGGCGCGCGGTGTTGAAATTAAGATAGGAATGAGAATTTAATCTGACCTTTCCAAGAACCTGCATTTCTTCTAGTGTGTCACTATATTCTACTCTGAGTATACTTTGATTGTCACTTCACAGACAATGGGAGCAGACTGCCTGGAAAACGGTATTTTGAGAGAGCGTGGTGGTGAATTATTAACTCAAAGCCAGGTGCAAGATTTGAAAACCAAACTCCGGAGCTATGAGTATCTGCCCAACTATGTAAATGCCACTTAAAAATGTAAGGGCTTGACCAGTCTTGCACTGTAGTTATCTTCTGATTACCCCCACCATTATCAATGCACCCAGTCTTCCTGGGCCAAAGTTGAAATAAATGCTTTAGACACTTAGGGCTCCAGCGCCTCTGGCTTGCTCTGCCAGTCGCCTACCTGCCTTCAGAGCCTGGGGCCCTTCAGAGGGCTTGGAATCTTGGCAGCAGAGACAGTTTCCCCATCTGGTTCCTCACTTTTAATCTAAATCTTGCCCACTAAGTCATAAGTGTGTAAATAAGTGGGAGCCACAAGGTTAGGGGCTACATCAGCTAGGTGTGGGGTGCAAGAGGTGATTCCTGTCTGTGCAGCCCCTCTACAGTTGAGGTTCTTCTGGCCTTTCCACACCAGAGCCCAGGGCCCAGGTGGTCGCTGACCAAGTGCATTGCGATGAGTGCAGGCCAAGGACGGACTATTGAACTTGCACGTTGCGAACCTGACACAGTGGATTGTTTATGACAGCTGGCTGAAATAGAGCGTCTGGAAACAGGAAATCCCCAGCCTGTTGTGCCCAAGGTCTCTGGGAGGCGATTGGAAATTGTTTTCTAACTCCATCTGAAAAGTAGTTAATCTAACACTAAACGACTCGGATGGCCACAGGCCTGGTTGTGGGGCCGCTTGTGTGTTTGGCCTGCAGCTGAATTCACGCAGCCTAGAGAGTGGGGCCCAAGGATCTTCAGAAAGTTCCTGGGAAGACAATGCTCAGGTTTAGGAATGTCTGGCATCGAAATAAACTCCTGTTAGAATTCCATTTTTGCACACTTCTTGAAGTTCCATCTTATAGATGGTTTGTAGCTATTTCCTTCTTGTCCGTTACCCATCTTCCCTCCCCTCATCCCTCCCTCATTCATCCCTGCATCCTTCCCCTCATCCTGTGTGCTTCCCTTAACTGCACTCGGGTTGATTTCACAAGGGCTAGATGCTGATTGCCCAAAAAGATGAGAGAGAAAACAATGCCCCCCACACACACATTCATATATATATATATATATATATATATATGGAAAAATGGTTTCTAGTAACATTTTCTGGCATTTCCTTCCATTGTTTTTTATAGACATGTGAGCGCACCCACCCATCTATATTTTTATAAGTGAGGTCATACTGTGCATGCTGTTTGGTAGTTGGTCTTTTTCCTTTCAAATATATTGTGGAACTTCCTCTGATATTTGTCAAAAGCCAAAATAGATGCAGAGAGATATGGTAAGGCACGTGAATCAGATTGGGTAGACTCTGAGAGGTCACTGTGTGTGCAGCTACCGTGTAGTCCTTTCCGTTCGGATATTTCAATATTTCAGTAATGTTAAGGGGAGCCGTGGAGGGACCCGAAGAGTGAGATCAACGGGGCAGTGCAGCACATGTGTGGAGCATGCACACCGTGCACACACGTGTGCTGTCTTGTTCTCCTTCGATTTGTTATGTTGATTTGAAAGGTAAAGTGACAGAGAAAGACAGAGAAAGAGATATTCTATCCTCTGTTTCACTCCATAAATAGCCAGGTCTCCCACTTGAGTGGCTGGGGTCCAAGCACTCAGGGCATCTTCTCTTGTTTTCCCAGGTGTTTTAGGAGGAAGCTGGATTAGAATTAGACTAGCCAGGAGTCATTTGCAGACAGAGGCTTAACCCACTCTACACGAATCTAAACCCTATCTTGCTTATCATACTGAGAATAGGACGTTGTTGTGTCTTAGTGATGTACCGTCAGGTCATTAACTGTGTGTGTGTGTGCCTGTGTGCGCACATGCATGCAGGCTCATGGGGAGAGCTAGTTGGCTTATTGTTTATTTTTTCCCTCTATCTACATATGTTTCTGAAGAAATGGAGCCCTGTGTATGAATTTGTTGTTCCCATTTATGGTAAGACAAAGCACCTCTTGAAATTCCCATTTTCATATCTTACTAGATGTGTGCACAGGTGGCACAGTAAATCTCCATCCAGTTAGCTTATACGAAGTATAACATTTTTAGACAAACATCATCAACCTCAAATGTGTTTATTCCCCCTTATCTATTTTTTTCAACTTCATGCAAATGTTGGAGTTGTGGAAGTGTCCGGGTCCCCAGTGGGTGGGGAAGCGGAGGTGGTGTGTAGTCCCATGGAGTTCACTGGAGGTGAAGGATGGGCCCCGTCTTGCTTGGGATGTGAAGGACCCATCTTTCCGCCTGTACCTTTTGTTGCTGCTTGTGCAAAGAGGGCATGTAGTTGCATCATTTTGAAGTTTTCAGAATGGTGCATCCCTCTTGGTCAACATTCACTTCAAAGGGTAGCTGAGCTTGCATGTGCCCTGTTTGTGGTTGTCTTTGGCTTTATGTTCCAGTCCTTGGTCCAGCCCACCTTGGCCAGAATACTGTGTTGTTTTTACCTCCTTAACAGACTCATAGCATTGAGATCAAGGCAGAAAGAGCCTGGGGGCCCGCTTTGATCAGGAAGTGCCCCTGCATACAACAGGCTCCTAGGTGCTATAAACCTGTCGTGACCCCTCCCGGTGGCAGGAGGTGGTTTGGGAGATAGTCCTTGGGAGGCCTGGTGGAATTCCTAGCAAGGCAGCTGAGACACCAGGGCGATGGATTCTTGCTTCAGGTTCAAGACCAAGTTTAAATCCCTACAGGTCCCCTTCATCATGCTACCTACCCTTGGAGGGTGAAGATTCCATGGAATTGGAGAAGTTGTCAGACAGGGAAAGGAGTGATTTGCCCAGGTCATTGCAAATATTGTAGGAGGAGACAGATGTGGTGGGGCATGGCAATGACTGCTCTGACTGGAAGCACCTCCACTTTATCATAGAAAGCAGTCTCTTACAGTTTTGAGGCATTGGGACATTACACACAAAGGCACCTCAAGAAGTTCATAGAAAAATGGAGTTAAAAGATAAGGTTGTTTATTATTTACTTATTTATTTTACATTTAAAGCTATTTTATTTTATGATATAGGTCCACAGACTCTGAGGTTGCCCGTGCCCTTCCCCAAGGTCCTCCTCCAGGACCCCCACCATTGATTTCCCCTCTAGTTTACAATCGATGTCCTTCAAGAACAAGTCCATTGTGTTGTTGAAGTGTTTTCCAACAATGCAGACATGGACATTGTCAGGGAGTCCATCATCTTACGGTTAGGATGTATTCAGTTCTTTCACTGGGAGTCCATCTCTGGTCTGTATGCATAGAGGCACACATCACCTTGTCTCTATCTGAACATATCAGTCCCCATCATACTTACGTTATATAGCCCCTAAAATACAGAACCAGTGAGCACAGTCCACAACAGGGTGAAAATAATGAATTTGATCAACTTGAAGTTAACAAACATGCTACAAAAATAAAAATGCATCGCAAGAATGGTGAAAACGGGAACTGAAAACCTTGTAGACATAGATGCTAGTGTATTACCCTTGTGGCAAAGATGCGCAAAGCAACCCCTAGCCGTAGTAGCATTGGGATTTTTGATGGCAGTTATCTTATAATAGAGTAAATATGTGGTGTCTAGCCTTTTGAGATTGACTCATTTCCCTTAGCATAATGGTCTCCAATTCAGCCCATTTGGCTGCAAACGATTGTATTTCATTCTTTTTAATTGCTGAGTAGTACTCCATAGAATAGATGAACCACAGTTTCTTTATCCAGTCCTCTGTCGATGGTCATCTAGTTTATTTCCCAGTTTTTGCAATTGTTGATTATTCTGCAATGAATATAGGGGTGCAAGTTACTTTTGCATGTATCAGGTTTTGGACATATTCCCAGGATTGCAATTGCTAGGTCATATGGTAGGTGAATTTTCTGTTGCCTGAGCATTCTCTATACTGACTTCCATAGTGGCTGCACCAGCCTACATTCCCACCAGCAATGCATCCTCACCAGCAGGTGTTGGTGGTGGTCTTCCCTGTGTGGGCCATCCTTACTGGAGTTAAGTGGAATCTCAGTGTTGTTTTTATTTGAATTTTCCTTATTGCTCGGGTGCTTGAGCCTTTTTTCATGTTAGCCATTGAGGTTTGTTCCTTTGAAAAGATAAGTTTATTTTTGTACAAAAGGACTCACAACTCCTGGAAATCTGTACATAGCTTTATTTATAAAGCACGTTTTCCATGAAGACCCTGAGTATCAGCCACAGTGTTGGCTGTTCTGGTGTCTGTGTTTTTAGTGACCGTGTGTGTCTCGGTTGGTGGGTTGGAAGGTGAGCATTCCTGCTCCCAGGACCTTACATTTTTGATCAATATGTTAAGGGTGATAGACATGGAGTAACTTGGTCTGGATCATGGCTGCAAGCAGCAGATGCAGAATTGAAACAGGTCTTTCTCATTCCAAAGCTGGTTCACTCTGACACACTGAAGGAGACCTTCGTTGCTGCTGCTGTTTGGGGACCTTCTCTGTAAGGGGCTCTGCCTGCTGTCTCACAGCATTGGGCCGTCATGAGGAAATAGGGCGTGAGGATCATCAGGCCCCAAGTGCAGTTCCCTAGCAACTGTCTCCCCTGGAGAGGGGGACCAAGGATGAAGAATAAATGGGTGGAGCAAAGGGTTCCGGATTTGCAGAGCCTCGTACGAGCATAGCAGTGGATGCTGTAATGTGTTTCATGTTGAGCCCCCTCTCAGATGAAGTTCTAGTTCTCCCATAGAGATCCCACTTCATGAGTCAGGAACACAAAAGCCTGTGCTTGGGTTAAGTTTCAGGCATGGTGTTTGAGCAGTGGCACTTGTTTCACAATCTCTTTAGGAGGACTCTCAATAGTTAGACGTGGGCAGGCGATTTTAAGAACATGCAGGTGCCTCTTCAACTACTCAGGCACAAGGGTGAACGAAGAAGGCAGTGCCTTCCGTAGCTTCTGCGGGCCTCCCGTTCACCTGATCTCAGTGTGCCTGGGGAGTAGGTGGTGGCTGAGTGCCTGAGCCCTGCGCTCACACGGCACATCTGGACGGGTTTTCTGATTCCTGCCTTCTGCCTCACGTGGCTTTGGCTCCTAAGTCCATTTGGGGAGCGATTCAGTAGATAGAAGATTCTCTCTGTCTCTCTCTCCTTGTTCTTCTGCCTTTCAAACAGGTAAATCTTGGGGCAAAAAAAAAAAGAGAGAAATAGACTGCAACTTGAAGTATACTGTAACTTCTTGGAACTGAAACAAAAGGAAGTATAAAGACTAGTCCGTCTGGAATTTATCAGTGTTATAAATAACTTAGAGATTGAAACAAACTTTCTAGTTTTACTTTTTTTAATAATTTATCTAATTAATTCAGTAAAAATTTGAGCCACAGTGTCTCAAACTCTTCATTCAGGCTTTCAGCTGTTTGTTTTTCTGAAATGGAAAATAACCTCCAGATACAATATAATGAACATTTTTTTTTGTGCCTGGCACTGTGCTTTTTTTTTTTTTTAAAGATTTATTTATTTTTTATTGGAAAGGCAGATAGAAGGAGAGACAGAGAGAAAGATCTTCCATCCGATGATTCACTCCCCAAGTTGCCACAACAGCTGAAGCTGAGCCAGTCCAAAGCCAGGAGCTTTTTCTGGGTCTCCCACGTGGGTGCAGAGTTCCAAGGCTTTGGGCCATCCTCGACTGCTTTCCCAGGCCACATGCAGGGAGCTGGAAGGGAAATGGGGCAGCCAGGATACAAACCAGCTCCCATATGGGATCCTGGGTGTGCACGGTGAGGATTTAGTTGCTTGGCTCCCGTGCCAGGCCCTTCTGTGCTTATTTTAAGGATCTTAGTGTGTCCTCTTCAAGAATTAGCACAGTGAGTTTTGTTGTTGGCTATGTTTTAAAGTCAAGGTCACAGCGACTGTGAATGAAATAACCTGCCAGGTCCCATGGCTTTTCAGGAAAGGAAGTAAGACCTGAACCAGGTGGTCTGAGCCCAGAGTTAATATATAACTACTGGGCTATATTGCTATTCCAGGATAGCCTGAGGTCTGTATTTCCATTCGTAGTTCTTTGATGTTAGACATTTTTGTTGAGCTTTTTAGCAATCCCTCATATGCTTGAATTTCAACATTTTTTGTGGCAAATAAAGTTATCATTCGAGTCCCATTTCACACACAGAAAGTACACTGGCAGTTTGGACTCAAGCTTCTGTCTTCATTGAGAAGAAAGGCGAGGCTCAGTGTGGTTGCACAGCAGTAAGCAGGTGTGCTTCTGGTCTAAGTCTCACGAGGCCGCTGTGATGTGACAGGAGAGCACTCACTCGCTCATTCCTTCACTTCTTCATTCACTTGTTCAGTGTCGCAGTGCTGGTTCCATCTCAGAAACCCTTCCTCACGTTGGGCGCTCAGCCATGGACACCATCACTTCCTTATCTCGGGATTCGGTTCTGGAAGGGGCTCGAGACGTCACCCAGTATGGGACCTCCAGGCTCATGGAAAATGGCATGTAGGTTCCCTGAAGACAGAGAATGTTCTATGAGAGCCTGCTTGTCAGCGAAAGGCCTGCTCTCCACCCTACCCTGGGGTAAAGTGTCTCTTCCACATTGGTCCATCACAGGTTCCTCTGGTCAGTGTCACTGGGATCCATATTAAGAATGAGGTGGCATGTCACCTAATCATGGCATGTCTAGTTACGAAGGTTTGGTAAACACACAATGGAAGCCTCCGCCTCCCAAATCATTCCTCAGTTCCCGCTGACTCAGTGACTCCTGTCTAGTCGGCCACGGCATCTGCCGAGGGGATGGTTAGAACAGCCTCAGACACTGACCCTGCCCCCTGCACCCAGCCTGTCCACCTCTGCCTAACCCTTTAGAGCAATGAAAACATTCGCCTTGAGGATGTAAAAATGGCCGACTCCGGTGTCAGCAAAGTCCCCCTGACTTGTTTTAGCATCTCATCAAAAAGCTTCCACTTTAGTGAATAAAATGATACCACATGCTCTGTTCTTAATGTTTGTCTTGTAGCACCGTGATATGTTCCTGGGTTTGACCCACTGGGAGTTGTGTTTTCTTAGGAAAGTCTTCTGCAGTCCGTGCTTTGCCACTAGATGACCACGGCACAATGCGAGTTTCCAAAGCCCTTGCATGTGCTCTCATGCTGATGGCCCTGTGCAGACCTGATTAGCTGGTTTTCAACTTGTTCACTCTTTTAAAAAATTATTTTTAAATGCATCCTTTCTAGTCAAGGGGAGCACGAAGTCATCGGCACCCACTCATGCATTCCATTTCTGATACCCCTCAACACAGAATAAACAGCTCAACAGATTTAAGTTTGAATTGTCTCCCAAATATTTCCTCTATGTTTGGCAGTTCCAGGCACATATCTCCACTCGTGGAAAATTAAAAGTCTTCAACTTGCAAACCACCCCGCAGAAAGGCTTCGATGAGAGAGCCGTTGTCCGTCCCTTCACTGCTCAGGCACTGCCAGGAGCTTCCAGAATACCAGGTGATGTCACTGTAGACACAGGCTTTGCTAGCAGCACCAGGATTTCCTGCCTCACTGCTCTCTTCACTAAAAGAAAAGGAGTGACCAACAGTGTCTCACGGGAGGTGTGAACTCCTGGGCTGCATGAGGAGTTGCGCGGCCGCGGCTGCCTGGGAAGCCAGCACAGCACTCCATGGTGATGGAGGAGCGTGGTGGGAACACGCAGGTGGCTGGAAACTTTTCCTGAGGGATTTAACAGGACTCATGTACACCAAGTTAATAGGAAATGGAGATTTTTTTTCGGGGGTCCCTATTTTTGTGCTGTTTATGATCTGTCAACAGGAATATTTCACGGCATCAGAGATATGGCCAGAAAGCAAAAAGATGTACACACACACACACACACACACACACACACACACACACACACACACGCACTGCACACACTTCTGTATCTCACAACCCTGATATCACATATGGCCTTTCCAACGGGAGTATTGTATGTTGTTTAGTCTTGGAACTCCTTTTAAAGATAGGATGTCATTTACAATCCTCAGGCCATATGTTTACTCAGACTTAAGAAACATGGGCTAATCTTTTTCTATTTTGAGGAGTAATAAATTGAAAAGATAATTACATAATATGGTGCATAATGTAACTCTGGCTTGAGCCATATGTGTTTAATTTTAGAGAAACATGCGTGATGACAGGTTATGAAAGGATGAAACTATTTTAGTCTTTTTGAGGATTAGGAGCATGATTTTTTTTTAAACAAGTCTTCCTCCCCATCCCACCCGTTCCCCCCACCCCAAGAACAACTCAATGCATTAACCCAATGAAGCGCACCCTGCTGAGAGCAGCAGCTTGCTTCGGTGGTGGCCACTAGCAAAGGAAGTGCCAGTGGGAGGACACACTCCTTCCAAGTCAGCCGGAAATGAGATGCAAGCTTCCGCGTGTGGCTCGTCGCTCCCGGTGTGAGAGCATGGAGCAGAGACGTCTCACGGGACGATCCAATTAGAAGCAACACTGGTTCTCTCTTCCCTGATTGAACGTGGTAGCATTTCCGTTGTGAAATGTGCCAGGAGCAAGGCAAGAGTCTTTCTTCCCCCTTCCCTAATCCTTCCCCTCTTACATCTAAGAGCACCTTCCAGGTTTCTCGCACTGCACTTGGCATCAAATTCAGGGTGGTATAGAATATTCCCTGTAAGACCTTTAGGTCACCCCCAGAATGTGTCGTGTCAGCCGTGACACTGACCTGAAGGAAGAATGTCAGGTGTAGGGAGCAGAATAATGATGTCCCCTGCCCAACCACACCCCAAAAGGTCACCCTGCCAAGTCCCTGGGAGCTGGCAGTGTAAGTCGTCCCAAGGCCAAGAAGAATTCAGTTGCATGTGGAATGAGGACTTTGAGATGGGGAGATTGGCCTGGATTATGGGCAGGGGTAGGCAAGTATAGGGGAAGCCATAGAGTGGTGAGCTGAGCGCTGCTGGTTTGGAGTGCAGAGGAAGGGCTGTGGGGCATGGAACGCGGGGAGCCTGCAGACGCTGGGCACAGCTGGAAGCAGATGCTGCACTGAAAGGAATGCAGGCCTGGGGGCGCTTGGGCTGCAGCCCACTTACACCCACTGCGGACGTATGACCCCAGCCCCGGACCTGCACAAGGTGTCTATGTTTGTTGAGGGTGTGAGGTACTTTGTTACAGGGGCCAAGTGGAAACAATGTAATACATCCGGGAAGGGCTGCCTGCATGGTGGTATGTGTTTGGTGACAGGTGGCTGTAGGTCAGAATCACCCAGAAAGCTCTGAAAAAAATGATGTGTGATGGTTGCCTGTCCCTGCAGACATTGCTTGCCATCCCTCCATGCCATGTCAAAGTGCCTGGGTTCCAGGCAGCAGGGATGGCTGAAGTGGTTGGGTTCCTGCCACCTATGTGAGATCCTAGCTCCCAGCTTCAGACCTGGCCCAGTTACAGACATTGGAGAGCATTTGGGGAGTGAACCAGCAGATGGGAGCTTATCTGTTTGTCAGTCAGATGAATAAATGAATGCACACATGCGTGAATGAATGATTGTTTCCAGAAATCCCAGTTTATTTGGCTTGGGAAATGTCCTGGACAACGAACATCCCCCAAAGTGAATTTGATAACTGCCAGTGAAATAGAACAATAGTTTCGGGTCTAATTAGGCTTTTGCATGCAATAAACCCAGCCTCTGTGACCTGCTAGTTTGGGGTAGGAGGCATGTTGTCCACTTCATTCGGTTTTCCCATCAGTGAAATGGGGGCGCTGTGAATGTCTGCATGGGGTTTAACCATCCGGAATTGTGAAAGGGCATGTGTATGTTTCACATGGTAATTGCTCAGTAGGTGGCAGTTACTGCTTTTACTCTTCTTCCAAAGATGATTCGATGCGCCGTACCTAGATTGCCAGATGAGATAGTAGGAGGCAGACAGCCTGGCTGATTTATAGACTTTGTAGTCACAGCTGCCCCCTGAGGTGGCTTCTGTCTTCACACCTGTTCTGTGGTGGAAGGTGGCATGCATCAGCCAAATTCAATTAGTCACCTGCAGGTGCTGAAGCAATCGGCAGCGAGGCCTGGACTTGGACCTGCAACTCTCGGAGGTTGGGACCGCACCTGCCTGCTTGCTGTCCTTGGGACAGTCTCTAGGGTGTGCCAGGCAGATGTGTGAGAAGGCGGCCTTTCAAAGTGCTTCACTAACCATTCCCTATATCAGTCCTGGGCTGCGGGTGGCGTTTCCTAGCAGATTCCGTCTCTGCACGATAAGCCGTATTGCCCTGTTGCCTGCCATCAGGGAAAAGGAGGTTGAAAGCCATGGGAACGATGACTCTTAGCAGCTATAGGCTGTTGGCTTCTGTCTGCCGTTTAATCTAATCTCAGGTTCAGTTGATACTATTGATTAGTTTCTTTTCAAAACCCTATGCAGTCTATGGGGTGTCTCCACGTGGGGCAAAATGTTATTCTTCTCTTACATGAGTTGAGAAGAAAAGGTGAAAGTATACAATTAATTTGCCTGCACTTTCTTGCAAATTGTATGCTGGATTTCTGTGAAATGCCATATGGAACAATATTCCAAGCAAATTATTGTTATTTACTGTGACTTTTGCCTACGTATTTAAAGTCAACAATTATGTTTCTTTTTTATACTTAATGGCCTTTGTACAACATTTTTAGAAACCTGGTCAAGTGTCACTAAGAAAACCTGCACTTTGGCCCTGCCATTCTTAGGAAACAAGTTAACAATATCAGAAGTCGCCACCATGCCTTGCTCCCTGCAGAAAGAGCCCAGGACCTGGGGGCCTTTACCCATCTCCTCCTCTAAGGTGTTTTCCTGCCAGCCATTACCCTAAGGCTCTTTTATTTTAGGGAAAAAAAAAATTGTTATTTCATCACAAGCATTGCTGTTGTTGAAAGCACATAACGTAGTTCAGTTGAACCATCTTAGAAGTTTCACCGTCTCTTTAGTGTCTGTTATCTTTGACAGTGTCTGTTATCTTTGAAATTCTTTTATCAAAAAGGTGAGACTTATTTAAGAGGGATCTGATCAAGTTCATGGACTGTACATCCTATGAAAAACCTGCACGCATTCCGGACATTTGTGAGCCAACGTAAACGCCTTTTCATTCCACTTTCCACGAACTTGTGCGGAGTCTCCTCTTAGATGACAGCAGTGTAATCCTTCTCCAAGACCAACCCAGTCTTGAAGCAGTGCTCCTATCCTCTGGGCCCCAGTTTGCTTAGCAGACTAGCAGACATCAACACAAAGGCTTCAGTGATGAGCCTCCGTTTGGGTTGAGAGCAGTAGGTGTTGCTTGCAGATCTTGACTGTTGGTTTGTACCAGGGGCTCATCTTCCTTGCCTCCGCTGGTACTAAGACCAGCTCGTGGCAGGGAGACACGGATGAGGCCACACATGAGCTTGCTAGGGTTTTGTGAATTGGAAGGACTCCAACTCAGGGTATTTCAACCAGAAACAAAAACAAAAGCTAAACTTCCTCTTTGGAAAAACTAATTTGGCTTTGTTTATAAAATCTCTTATCTAATGTAGAAGATGCTTGGCTGGGTATGTGTTAAAGACAACCTAATTAAAAAAAAAAAAAAAACCACTTAGACCAGTGCTTCTCTTTAACTGGTTTATTTATTTCATAGGTAGAGAGGGAGAAGAGAAAAAAGTATATTCCCATCTGGTGATTCACTGCCCCCAAAGGCCTTCAGTGAGTGGGACTAGGCTGGACCAAAACGGGGAATCGGAACTGAACCCGGCTTTCCCAGTGGCCAAACAACTTGGGCCATCACCTTACCTTCAGTCTCTGTCCCAGAAGAAAGCTGGATTCAGGAGCCAGAACTGGGCCTCTGAGTCATGTACTCTGATGGGGGGTGTGGGGATATTAATCAACAGGCTAAGCGCCTGCCTTCAAGAGATTTTCAAACCATCTTCCAAAAGGAATCAGTGGTAAGTAGGGTGGGTGGAGAGCCCAAGACACATCAAAGTTAAAGGAAGGAAGGAACGGGGATTAGCTGTCATCTGAAGTCCCTGCACCCAGCATGGGCGTGATGAGCATCTTGTCCTGTTTGCTTCTAGATGGATTTAGAAGTAAAGCGAGTCAGCCACTGCTGGGACCTTGACCTTCTCCTTCTGTTTCTCAGAAGTCATGTCTGTCAGGGGCTGGGGGGTGGGGCCTCATTCCATCAGGTTTTTTTTTTTTTTTAAACATCTCTTTACATGGAAAAACCTTCTTTGCAAGTCAGTTTACAAGTTTGGTATCTACCTAGGTTGTTTTTGAACTACTCGTCCTTTTCTTTATTCAACCATGACTGAAAAGGGTGTAGTATTGACACACAAAGATCTGGCTTAGTCTCTTGCAAGTCTACACAGTACTCTGTCATTTGACAGTAGATTGTGCCTAATCATTCTACTGTTGATGGAGAGTGTTAATTTTCTTCACTTTTCTTTTCTTCTCTTTTCTTCTCTTTTCTTTTCTTTTCTTTTCTTTTCTTTTCTTTTCTTTTCTTTTCTTTTCTTTTCTTTCCTTTCCTTTCCTTTTCTTTTCTTTTCTTTTCTTTTCTTTCCTTTTCTTCTCTTTTCTTTTCTTTTCTTTTCTTTTCCTTTTTCTGCAGTAAACATTTTGGGCATGGAAAAGAATTTCTTTAAAATAAACACAATGAAATTGAATCATTACGAAGATCGGTCACATACACTAAGGGTTATTAAGGCTCACTTTAGGGACTGCTGCCAGCCTGGGTTGATGAGGTAGGAGGCCTGTATGCAGAATAACTGTGTGTGCCACCTGTCCTGCCTTGTGTCCACGGCGGAAGTGATGGTATGTTTAGGTCCCGGGTTCATCCAGTGGACAGATGAAATTTGTGTTTCATCCATTCAGTTCATTCATTCGATTCCAGCCACCCCTCTGTGTTGAATGGCAAGAGCCTTGTGTGCCATTGCAGCTTGCAAGAGAAATAAGAGAATGCAGGCTTCAGCCAGTTGGGAGTGGAGGCAAGCCTTTCAAGATGCTCGGTGCGGGGTGTCCCACATGCAGGCTTGCTATGAGGGTCTCCCTAGCCAGTTTCAAGAAGCTAACTGACACTTGGAAAGGGACATACATTCGGAACAAGAGCAAACAAGGAGAGAATAAGAAAGAAAAATATCAGAAGAGAAGGAAGGAAAGAAGGAATGGCTTCTGCAGGTGCGAACCCTTTGAGCCGCCGCCTCCTGGGGTGTAACATGGGCCACTGTCCCGGGCACAGACCCGACAGCTTCTGGGGACCAGGATTTCTCCGTGGGAGAAACACCAGCCTCTCCCCCTGCTGATTCTCTCTCCCCCTGCCGCTGCCCCACGCCCCACCTTGTGTCATTCCCCTTGATCCGGTGTCTGGAGAACGCTAGAAGGCGTGAGAATATAAGTTCCAAACAGGGATCCGTGCCTGTTTTCCTTCTTGGTTTATTTTCAAAAACCTTTTTGAACTTTTTGAACTGTAAGCACCTGAGGGGCAGTGTGCAGAGGAGCTGATAAATAAAGATGCTCTTGATGTGAGTAGAGCCTCTTTCATATGTAACACAAGAAGCATGTGAGTTCTAGATAAGCTTTTCTAAGAAAAACTGAAATTCTAAATGTCAGAGTTTCTTGAGTAAGGGAAGACTCTAGTTCTACAGGGTGCTTCCTGAGGCCTGGGGCAGGCTGAGAGCCCAGCCGACAGCCTGCGGGGAGAATTGTTCCTGACCCTTCTGTTCTTATGTCACTTACACTTCACTTACACTTCTGTCTCCACCGCATCCGTTTTCTCCTGCAGCCTCTGTCAGAGGTTGTGACTCTGTGATTTTGTCTGGAATAGGAAAAAAAAAAAAAAAAAAGAAAGAAAAACTTTTGTATCTGAAAGTAATGGCCTGTAGTTAACACCACATTCATTAGATTGGGCAAGCTCCAACTTTGGGGCATTGTGTTTTTGTCTGAGTTATCTTCAGGTTAATGCACCAGCAACTAGCAGGTATCCGCTAGATGTTCATGAGATTCCCAAATGGACAGAGTTGGAGCTGGCTGAGCGAGCCAGGGGCAGCATCTCCTGTGGAGACTTCACAGGGAAGATGGAGGTTTAGAGCCGTGCAGAGGCTGACCTGGCCGGCCCAAGTTACACGGGAAGTGATTCTGCCCTTGCCCACGCTGGCCCATGGTGCCCTCTGACTCACTCTGCTTCTGAGATGTGGTCAGCGGAAACGTGCCTGCACAGTGCAGAAAGTTGGGGGCTGCCAGAGGATTTCAGTGCCCACCTCCGCTTCCCCGAATGCCCAAAGCACTGTGTGGTCTGGTGGACCTCGGCCCGTGGGCTGCATGGATTTAGGCTTTTGACTCGTACTGACTCTGGAGGAACAGTTTTAGAACTCTGGAGAAAGGCTTTTACAAGTTTGAGATCGCTCCCATCTCTTGTTACAAACCTTGCTTGTGGTTCTAATTTCAGAACTGCGTGTTAGGAAGTGAGGGGATGATTTTATCCTTTGCTTAGAGATCATTGGGTTTTCTTAAACCTCGCTTTGTAGTGTTTTTCCTTCACTACTTGGGATCTGTAAAGAAGGTATCGCATTGTGAGATTGCTTGAATCCTTTGGGGATATGCAGGTGTGTGTGCACCCACATGTGTCTCATGCATATTTGTGTGTGTGTGCACTCATGCACACACATCTAAATAACTCAAGTTTCTTGCCGAACACAGAAAGTCACTTCTTGCAACCGGTGAAAAAATAAATATTATAATCAGCGAGGCATCACAAATAACTTTTATGTCTAAATCAAGCTATTAAATGCTTTTTTATTTTTAAGTAGATAGGGGAATAAAATAGCTGTATAGTTCATAAAGTGGTGTGCCATTACTGCCTGCTGGGCCTGAGAATTATGCCAGCTTTTTACACTCGTGAAGTAAAGGCGGATTAGAACTGTGATCAATGTATTATCCTATATTGCTTATTGTGCATTCCGTTTCCTTTTTGAGCACCTTTGTAGACTAAATGGCTACTAATGACATAATTACAATTGTTTGTCACCACCATAATGCGTGATTTCCTATCTCATCATGAAGATGTAAGTTAGATAAAGGAGGAGTTTTGGCAGGAAGACAGAGTGAGGTGATTTATCAAAGGCCAGATGTGGTTGTTAAAAGCTTTTCTACAGAAGGCTCAATTGAGTGATGTGAAATGGGAATGAAATGGTTCTGCACACCCAGCCCGTGGTTCTTGGTGTGAGTGACATAGTTGCTCATGGAAGCATGACAGATGAGCCACATGTTTTATTGTTGTGTACAGATTTTATGTTGGAATTTAAACAGGGTGAGAAGGGCTCACATTAGCTTATCCCAGCCAAGTAGGTGTTTAAAAGGGACTAATGAAACTAAAGTGCTGGCAGTATTTTCAATTTGGTTCGTGCTTCATAGCAAGAACCGAAATATCTCATGTTTCTGTCTAGCTTCAAAGAGGGAAAATCCCAGCCTGATTTAAAAAGGAAAAAAAAAAAAAAGAGAGAGAGAGAGGGGGGTTAATATGAGAATTCGAAGAAATCAGAAACAAGTGGAGACAGATATTACTTAAGTACTGTTGACACACATACTGCGCATACAGACGACATATATATCTGTAATCAGATTAGGTGCTTCGAAGGAAAAAGGCACAGCTTCTGGTCTCGGTGCGATTTGTGCCCGTAAAGCATTGTTCATCCGTGTTGAGACTCTAGTGTGATAGGAGATTTGGGCGGTTCAGCATGTTCTGAACTTTTGGAGGTAGAAGAAGGTAGCAAAGGGGCCATACCTTAGAGCTCCTCTGTGGTCCAAAGGGAGTCATCTTTCTCTTTTCCTCCTCTCCTTTCTCTCTCCTTCTCTCACCTTTCCTTCCGACCTTCTTTGTCTGTCTCCCCTCCTCCCTGTAAAATACCTTAGGGAAGAGAGTTACACTGAAGGATCAGACGTGTGGGGAACAGACCTGGGATTACAAAACATAGGATCCCCCTGTCTTTTCTAGGGTGAATAGAAAATTGGTTTAAGTAGTAAAAGCTGAAAACAGAGTTGTTTAGGTTAGCTGTCTGAGACCAGTGAGGGCACTGGCAGAGCCAAAGTACTGGAACATTCCTGACCCCCTTGCCAAAAGCACAGACCTTCCTCTTTTCTTATAGGAGTGTAGGCACAATATTCCTTGTGGAATTGCCATACTTTTTGCTTGTTTGTGTCTTTGGATGGTTTTGTTTAGTGGTGAACTCCCTGCCTCCAGTCTGCAAGTTCTAGAAAGACTGAAACTGTGTCTGTGAGGCCTGTCACACTAAAGGTCAAATAGACATTCCAAAAGTTATTTGAGTGAACTAAAAGGACCAGTAAGATCCACAATATGCAAGCAGCACATCACTTGGGGAACTCTAGCAAATTCATCCACAGGGAAGCTTCTTTTTAAAATATGTGTGTGTGTGTGTGTGTGTGTGTGTGTGTGTGTGTGTGTGTGTGTGTGTGTGTGTAATTTGAAAGTGGCAGCCGGTGGGGCGGGGAGGAACGGGGATAAATCTCCCAGGGCTGGGATGTGCTGAAGCCAGGAGCTAAAACTCAATCTTAGTCTCCCTTATGAGTGACTGGCACACGTGAACTTGAGCCATTACCTGCTGCCTCCGGGGGTACATAACAGCAGAAAGAGTCCAAAATGGATTTGGGCCTTAAATCCAACTACTGCATAAACTTTCTGAAATTGTAACCTCATCCGCATAATCCATAAAACAGATTAGAAGGCTCTTCTGCTACCCCCTTGATTAAACACTTGAAGCCTTGGGGGCAGGTGTTCAGCCTGGTAAGCCACCAGCCTCCCACATCTGCGTACCTGGGTTCAGTTCTGTGCTCCAGTCTTCGTTCAGGCTTCCTGATAATGTAGATCCGACAAGGCATAGTGAAGCTATGAGGAACCAGGTTCTTGCCAGCAGTGTGGAAAGACTCCGATTGAGTTCCTGCCTCTAAGCTGCAGCGTCTCCAGCATTTGTGGTTTTTCCGGGAGTGGACCAGTGAATGAGAGCTCTCACTTTGTTTATCCATCTAACATGTCTTTTTCTGTGCTCTCTGCCCATCTGCCAAATAACTCACTCTCTCTCTCTCTCTCTCTCTCTCTCTCTCTCTCTCTCTCTCTCTCTCTCTCTCCCTCCCTCGCTCCCTCCCTCCCTTCCTCCCTCTCCTTTTGAGAGTTTGGAACCACAGACTTAGGTTCACCCTGGTTCCTCCACGAGGCCTTTGCCTCCGAGACAGTTATCCTGCAGTTCCAAGGGCTACCACTGGATGGCTTGTACCCACCCCTTAGTTGAAGAAGTCAGAAGCGCCACTAGCTCCCAGCCCCTGTGCAACTGGGTCTCTTCCATTTAAAAATATACGTATTCTTTATGACTCAAATAGTGAACTCTATAAAGACGTGAATAAAACTGAAATACAGGGAGTACAGTTTCAAAGAAATACAACACTTAGAATAAGGCTGGGTTCGTGGGCGTGAGACCTGCTCCAGCTCATCAGACCCCATGCTCAGAAGAGAACCACACTCGGGTTCGTGCTCTGAGCCGTCCTGAGCAAGGGGTACTGGATTGCACGTGCACAGGCCCTCCCAAGTTAGGCAGCTGGTTCTGTGCATCCCTGGGCATTCTTACTGTCATTGTTATCACATGTGACATTTCCTTGGCTGACTTTGCCTAGCCAGGCTTAAGGGGAGGCTCACATAGGACAATGTGTAGAATAAGCTTGTCAGGTCTCTGAGCCAGGGTGACTGCTCCATCCCTGCTTGGTCTAGCTACAACTAGTGGCCACCCACTGTTGGCTCCGGCCGATCCTCTGGGTGCTTTCTGCTCCTTGTGGCGGTTGCTCCACTGGAGGTGTAAGAAGATGGCCATGCCATGATGTTTCCACATGCCAGCAGCACTCACTGTTCCACGGCGCCTGATAGCAGAGTTCAAGGGAGGCGGAGATCCAGCTCAGCCTTGCTCTTTCCTGTCCTAACGGAAAGCCGAGCCGTTCTCTATCCTCTATACTTCCTCCGTGTCCTCATTAACGTGGAAGGGATTTATGTCACCAAACTCTGCATGTTAGAACCCATTTCTGTTTCCTGGTGGTTCGCAGATGCCTTTTATTCAATGTGTCATTAAAGGAGCCAATTTCTTTGACGGTAGAGTATTGGCAACGCATCTTAAAGCAGCCAAGTCATTCATAACTAACTTTACCCCCTCCCCATTCTTCGGGGAAATTTGTAAAACAGTGACCATGTAAGAGGACTCCACATTCTTGGAGAGGAAGGATGTATAATTGAGCACATGGTAGAATAGGGATATGATTCACTTATTCATCTAACAGTTATTTATTAGACTTCTGTGTGCCAAGCAGTGTTGTAAGTACAGGGAATATGATTGTTAACAAGACTGCCAGAGAGCCTTGCTGTGTGTCACTGACATGCTGCTTGGGCACAGATACTAAACAGTTGCAAAAAAACTGTATCGGAGAAATGTTCTGTCTGGGGAGAAACATGCGATCCAGTGGAACAAGGGTCATGGCGGATGAGGTAACCAGGAAAGCTTCACAGAGGAGGAGGCATTCAAGTGGCAAGTTGAAATCTGAGCGGCAGGAAAAGGTTGGAGAGCAGCCAGGGCTCAGCACTGCAGCTGGACGTGTCCACTGCTGATTCCGAGGCAAAGAAAGAAGACCATGTGGCTGGAATGCTGTGTGTACAGCATAGAGCAGAAAGACAGAAGCAGGGAGTCAGCTAGGACTTCATCTGCTAAAGCCAAAGTTATGCAATCCCCTCAGGTTTAATGTTCTAGCTACTACTTAAATTTTTTCTTCTATACAACAGATTTACTTACTTATTTGAAAGACAGACTTACAATAGATAAAGGGCCACCCCATCACACGTACACGGCTGGGAGGAGAGAGATTTCATCCATTGGTTCACTCCCCAAATGGCTGCAATGGCCAGAGCTCCATCTGGGTTTCTCATGTGGTTGGCAAGGCTTCAAGCACTCGAGTCATCTGCTGCTGATTTCCCATGTGAAGTCACAGAGAAACTGAGTTAGAAGAAAACAGGTCAGGTCAAGAACTGGCACTCCTATGGAATGCTGGCAATGAAGGCAGTGGCACAACCCATGCCATAATTCAGGTCCCCCTAGCTATGATTTTCAAGCTAAAAGGGAATCAAGGGCCTGTCCCTGTTATAAGCTAACAATAGCTTGCCTGTATCAACACAGGAGGCAGGCAGACATTTTTGCCTCTGTGATCCAGTTCAGTTTCCTGCTTAGGAGACATACTGTTGCAAGAAACCCTGGAATTGGAGTCCACAACAGCTCATTTTATCCATAAGACTAAGACTGATAATGCCTTTAACGTAGATTGGTGCAGTGATGACCTAGGACACGTGGTTCCTATTTGATGAATGCAAACTCATATACAAATATGAGGTGGCTTATCATGATTGGGAATCCCTAAACTGGTCACTGATTAAAATACATAGTTTTTTTTAGATTATAAATATGTGCCTTTTAAAAAATGGATTTTTTTTGAAAGGCAAAGAGACAGACAGATGTCCCCTCTACTGGCTCATTCTTGAAATGCTAGTAACAGTGACAGCTAAGCAGAACTGAAGTCCAGAGCTCAGTATGGTTCTCCCACATCGCGGCAGTGGCCTACCCCACTGGGCTGCCTCCTGCTGCCACCAGAGTGTGCGTTTATCAAGAGCTGTGGGGCTGGAGCTCAGCTTGGTCACTGTGACACAGGACGCAGGCGTCCCAACCTGTGCCTTCTCTAGTGTACCAAATGCCCCTAGTGACCCTCCTCCCCACCCTCCCCGCCAGCCATGCAGCTTTTTCTCCGTGTCAGTTTTTTGGAAACTGAGCAAGCAAAGTCATGATGGATACAGTTATCTTATTTCCTAAATGGTTTCCAGACATTGGCTCATCATAACTTCCTCTTTTTCTCTTCTTCTTTTTTTTTTTTTTTCTTTTTAAGATGTATTTATTTATTCAAAAGGCCGAGTTAGAAAAGGGGAAAAGAAAGAGGGGGCGGGGAGAGAAAGAGAGAGAATGAATGAGAGAGAGAATTAAAATCTCATCTCTTGTTCATTCTGCCAAATGGCTATGAGGGCTGGGCCAGGCCAAGGTCAGAAGCCAGGAGCTTCTTCTGCGTCTCCCACTTAGGTGGCAGTGCCCAAGCATTTTGGCTGTTTTCTGTTGCCGTGACAGGTGGTGGCTTAACCTGTTATGCCACAATGCTCCCCCTTCCCTTTTGAATAATATTTAATATTTATTTTATTTATTTTAAAAGCAGAATGCCAGAGATGAGAGGGCCTTCCCTGTGGCACAGTGAGTTAAGCCTCTACCCGCAGCACCAGTATCGCATGTGAAGTCTTGATTTGTGTCCCCACTGTGCTGCTGCTGACTCGGCTCTTTGCTAAAGGCTTGATGGAAGCAGTGGAAGATGACCCAAATGTTTGGGGCCCCTGCTATCTACATGGTAGACCTGGATGAAGCTCCTGACTTCCGCCTGGCCCAGCCCTGACCATCACAGTCATCTGAGGAGTGAACCCGCAGATAAAAGTTTCTCTCATTCTCCCTGTGTCTCAGTCTTGCAAATAAACAAAGTAAATCTGAGAGAGAAAGAGAAAGAGCTTTCATTTGCTGCCTCACTCCCCAAATGACAACAATGTCCAGGACTGAGCCAAAGCCCAGAGCCAGACCTCCAGGCATGTCTCTCAATGGGTACCACAGTCCCAAACACACAGGCCATCATCTTCTGGCTTCCCTGGAACATCCGCAGAGAGCTGGGTCAGAAGCTGGAGCAGAAGCAGAGCATCTGGACTTGAACTGGGATTGCCAGCATTGCAAGAGGGACTGTTAACCCACTGCACCCTAGTGCCGGTCCCTACACTTCTTTTCTTAGGTCTTGAATGTTAAGACAAAATGTCTACTTCTTACATAGTTCTTTGAAATTTCTTTCTTTCAGCTGGGCTGGATTTGAAATGTGTGCGGGGGCTCCAAGAAGGAGGGTGAACTGTTTTAAAAACTTGTGCTTTAAGCGGAGTTACAGTTTTGGGGAAACAAAAATTCCATACCTCCAAACATCATTGCAGGACTGCCTTGGAGTTGGGCTGGTGGTTGCAAATAATTTACGTGCCATCCTTTGGGAGCTGGTGGCTGTTGCGGGAAGCTGGACCCTGGGCTTGGCATGTCTGATGCGGGAGTCAGCTTTTTGTCTCTCTCTATGTCTCAGAAACTCTTGCTTAGCTCAACAGCACATTTGTACACATCAGAGACGGTGAGTGCAGTCTCCCGAGTTGTCGGAGCCATGCAAATGGCTCCAGGGAATCTGCATTTCAGAATGCTAGTACTTTATGATTTCATAGCCAAAAGATCACCTAAGATTACTGGAAAACTTTATTGTTCACTTTTAGGTAGTTTTGTATTCTGCTTAGAAATACATTTTTAGTTTTATTAGAACACTTACTAGCAATGGTGCTAATTATTTTATATATGACCATGGAAATGGGCTGTGTCAGCTTGAAAAGACTGGTTTTTTTTTAACAGAATTTGGTTTTAAAGACAGATTTTATAGACATTATAGTCATACTATTGTTATCTAATTAGCATCTACCATTTAATATACATGATACTAGGGAGACGAGTGTACTTAAAATTATAAATTGTGAGCTTTTATGAGTTATTTTTTTATCACGAGTTTTATACAGTCGTCATTACTTAATGAGAAATGTGGCCTTAGACATTACATCATGTGAAGACCAGGAGTCAAAAAAAAAAAAAAAAGCCCAGAAAACCTGCAGATCAATTTTTGATTCTCATAAAGTTTGACTGTGAGGCATTTCTGAGCACATGTCATGACTATGAGTCATGGTTTTCACACCAAACCTGACCTGTTCTGATTATGTTTCAACTTCAAGGGGTTTTCAGTATTTAAATTCTAAACCTAATTCTAAGGTTTCAAAATGATTCACATTCAACTCAACTTTTATGTTTTATAATTAAACAAGAAAATATTGCTTATATCTACATTTTTACTATTCTTGGACATATTATAATTATTCCTTTAATTTCACCAATAAAATACCCCCATTTCTTCATTAGTAAATTACAAGGCTATCTCAATTTAAAAAAAAAAAATCAGTCTGAGTGTGGCTTGACGTCTCAAATAGTCATTTCAGTTTAGAATTTTCTCACTTCTTTCATTAGCTGTTTTTGTAAAAGGTGAAGATACTTTCTAGGTAAATTCCTTCCAAGTGGCAAAATAACTTCCTTTTGGGGAAGAGTTATTGGAGTTTTATTCTTTATAATCTTAAATACCACTTATGTTAGAGTGAACAATGCATGAAAAAATTACACTAGTTGAAAAAAAAAAAAAGGAAGATTACCACCTAGGCCAAGTATGTTGCAATTAAATGTTCACGGAAAAGTGAACTTTCTGCTGGGAAAAGCATGCTACGTATGCCCATGAAATTTCCAAAGTTTAAGTATTTTTGTAAATTAGGTTGTTCCTAGTTAAACAGGTGGCTTTAAAGGCTGGTTTCAGTGTTGTTTTAATCATAGTTTAGTTACCATGGAGAAATATGCAAGTTAGCATTTATACACAGAAGTGAAATTTATGCTGCATAGATAATAGCCTAAATTTAGCTTGACTTAAGTTTACCACTTCCTTTTTTTTTTTAACAAAAAAGAATAATAATATATCACATATATCCATTAACAAGTTAATTTCTTTGAACTCCATTGTTTTATTTTCAGAGAATTTCTTTGCTTAAATGTCACCAGACATTTCTGTCAGTGTGACCTCCTCCAGTGGTGACTGCAGTGTCCCATACTGCAGCTGATTTACTCTGACGGTGTTACCTGGAGGTTTCAGAAGGACTTTGCCGAGTTTAGCCTGTTGTGTCGTGTTTTCAGAAAAGTAATATTTGCACACAATGTATGTGGTTGGATTTTTGAAAAGGGCCATAGATCTTCAGCAAATGTCTGGTGCTAATAGGAGCCACCCGATTTCAAAACACAGCAGTGGTTTAGATTATCGTTTGAATGGTGTTTTCTAAAGGAAATTCCAAGACAGGTTGTCCTAATAAACCGCTCTGAGCTTTGTATCCTCATAGCTTGGTAATGCATTGTTCGCCCTGAATTAAGATACTCTTGTGTGTAAAATTCAGCTACCCCGGGCTGCTTTTCCTGCCATTTGCTGTGCCCAGTACCTTTGAGCGAACGCTAAGTTTTCAAGGACAAATGTAGTAAAAGTGCCCTGATCCAACATGAGGTCCCCCAGCGCAGAGAGAGAGAGCAGCAGATCCCTTTCAACACCAGCTGTTCTCACAGATATAGATTGCTGCAGTGAAATTTTCTTAATATAATTCAGGAAGCTCTAGAGAATTCTCCAAAACAACTGTGCCAACAAGGAAAATGTTGAATTTTTCATCAGCTGCCCAATGCTGAGAGTTAGTGGGCAATCCGTTCATTCATGACCAGATGTTCAGTGTAGTAACGCTCTGCAGTTAACTTGAACCTTGTGGCCTGTTTACCATTGGCTGCAAGGACATTGGCAGCAACCTGGCATTGGAGAATTGAGGCCTGCACAAGCCAAATGACCGAGGTGTGTGTCTGTGGCTTCCTGGTTTTTGCCAGCGACCAGACAAGGTGGGGAGTGATGAAAGAAAGAAATGAGATCACATCAATCATTGTGGAGACTGGGAGAAGTTACTGTATGATTGTGTCTTGGGGGACCAGTAGGCCAATGCTTATATTCATATTTATTTGGGAACAAAGGCAGTCTTTGTTTAGTTGGACAGATTTTCCAACCTCTGTCTAAATCATAACACTTTTTGTGGTGAGGGCAGTAGGTGTGGGTGGTTAAGACCATAAGAAGAAGGTTTCTAATTTTAAACTAGAGGAAATCAATAAAGTTGTCTCTTAATATTGAAACTCTACTGGGTCTAACCTACAATTGGAAATATGTGATATTTTTGCTTTAGGCAAACTTTTATTATTATAGGTGGAGCAAATTTAAATCTTCCATTCACAGAAATTCACTATTTCCTTTATGTGCGTGTTTTGAGTCCATGACATTTTTGTGAACTGTTTTACTAAGTAGTAAGTATTCAGGGCTAGGGAAAAACTTGGAGGGAATGGGTATTTGGGGCGGGGGGCGGGCGGAGAGTCATTTGACTTTCTACACTGAAGCCAAGACTCTTGTTTAACCTAACTGGCAGTGCTTGATTCAGGATGTGCAGCAGGCTAGGCATGAGGAGGCAGTGTTTGTTAACAGGAAACCTATCTCAGACGAGGTGCCCTTCCCTCCAGGATGGAGCTGCCTGCTATATTCTCACGTCTTTTTATCTCAAGGTAGCATGGCTAAAGGAAATTTAAACATCTTTCTTACTCATTCATTTTTAACTGATGAATTAAACGGTAGCGTCCCAGCAAGATGTTGGCCTCTGTTTTCTTGAAAGCCAGACAGAATGGCATCAGAGTGTGCCTTCGGCTTTTGGGGGCCTGAGTGGGTGGGTGTCTCCTGCTATTGAATTCTGGACTCCCCCTGATCCCACGGACACCCATCCCAAGAAACCAGGGTCACTTGGAAGGTATGTCGAGCAGAACCCTTACAGTAATGATATTTGCGTTGGCAGAGCTTTCTGCCTTCGAGTTAGTTGCAGGGAACACTTCCTTAGCATTCCTGCTGACGGAGAAGCTGTGTGGCATTGAGATATGGAAATTCCTCACAACTCCATTTAAACGTGAACTTGACCGGCCCTGAGACGAGCACAAATGTAGGTCATTGGACTGGGTGATCTTCTGAAGAGTCCTTGGGCTTGTTGACTAGGGAAAGGGCGATTTCGAATTGCAGCAGGTCCCAACTTTGGCCTGCTAGGACGCCAGGTGAAGACGTTGCATTGTTTTTCTGGATGCTAACTCGCTGACAGAAAAATCGAGAAGCAGTTTACAGTAGCTCTGACATGACTGTTACCTTTCTGCAGCCCTCTCCAGCTGCTCGGAGCCCTTCCATGCCTTCGCCATGCACACAGTTTGTTCTTGGGTGTGAAAGCAAACAGTATTTGAGTTGGCAGCGCCTGCTCTTTCAGTGTGGAGTTTGCTGCCTCGGCAAGAAACCGCAGTGTGAGCTTTGTGCCGCAGCACGTTGCCACTGGCGGGATGGCCTTTCCCCACATTTCCTTGGTTTAAGGAAACAGATTTTTGAACTTTCTTTTTTTCTTTTTTTTTTTTCTTTGTTGACAACAAAATGCTAACATTGAACAGCTGGAGTTAGTGTATCATTTCTGCTTTTCACTTTATGTTCTTATGGAGGTTCAGAAATTAAAAATCCGTAATTATTTGTTGAATTATGCAAGTTCCCCCCCCCCCCGAAAAAATGTGCTTAAAAAATATTCCTTCTATCCTGAGGAATTCGAGAACACCATTGTTACCCCAAGTAGGTATTCACAGTTTTGCGTCTCTATTAGTTTTCATTGTTACAGCTTAATCAATACGACGTGACATTTCTGCAAAGGTGTTTGAAAATCCACTGTTTTTCTTTTGAGGAACAAGTAAGAGTTGGTTCATTTGAAACACTTCAGTTTCTTTAAAAAAAAAAATTTACTCATTTATTTGTTGTTTTAACATCAGCATATTCATCCTCACTGGAGGTAACCTTTGCTGTCACAGACTCTGTGGTAGCCAAGCAGCCTCACAGCTGCCATCAAGGTGATGGCCTTTGCCAAGGGGACCCCTCTGCCTGCTGTGCAGCTAGTGCAGGCCTCTGTTCGCCACAGAACCTGCCTGGTGGGCTACCTTCCGCGTCCCCACCTTTCCCTTGGGTGAAACTGCATCCACACCCTGCCGAGTCAGCCTCTCGGTTCCTCCCTGGCTGGCGTTGACACTGCAGCCGAAGCGGGTGGGAGATGTGCAGTCATCCGGTCCGACGGGATGGTCCGTGCACGGGCAGTGTTTCTGCCGTCCACTGAGATGGGATTTTTGTTGCTGCTTTGCGAAGTGTCTGTCAGAGGCAAAGATTCTGAGAACATTGACAGTGCCCTCCCCCAAAGCCACACCTTGCATTACGGAAAAGTAGCTCTCACAGGGTTGTTTTCCTGATTTCTCAGAAAATAAAATGGGAAGTGAAAAGGCCAGTGTGCTCACTATAGTGTGTGACTGTAAAGCTCATTCGATCTGCAAGTGAGATTTAGGGTCAGAACATTAGCTGTGATGATTAACAGGGGACAGAATTTTTCTTTTCTTTTCAAGGATGGTGGCAGTTAATCATTTTTATCTGCCCGCCTTGTAGACTTGATGAGATTTATTATGTATGCTGCATGTTTATGGCATTTTTATTGTATGTTGTTAATTTGTTGTAACTGCCACCACATTTTTTTTTTCTTCTTCTTCCTTTTTTCTCCCACGAGGACCCTTGAAAGCAGCTAAGCATCAACTGTGACTTTTTGCTTTAGGAAACTTCATTTAATTTTTAATGATAATAACAAGTAGAATCGTCTGCAAGTTGTGAGCAGCGCCGGTGCTGCCGTGCGCGCCTCACCTCAGCTGTCAGGAGGACTTGCAGGCACGCTGGTTTGGGTGCTCGTGTTTTCTGTTGATGATCAAGTGAGGCTTGTTTGGGTGGACTTAGAGAATACACACTTATGAAAACACTTCACCTGAAACCTAGAGGCACAAGCTGCTGAAAGCGCACTAAACTATCATTTTCTTCATCCGTGGAAAGTCATATCTGGAGTTTCTGAATCACTGTTAGGTAAGACAATTGGGCCCGTTAGCATTTAAGCTGTTTAACAAGTCACACCGTTGAATGATGCATTTTAGAACATCTTTTTTAGTTTCCCAGTTCTCAAAATGGCTATGGAAGCTGTTAAATGTAGAGGACATTCTTTAAAATAAGGCCAGCAGTTAAAATTGGGAAACCAGAGGACTGGATTGGCAATGATTTACGATGAGTCCACAGGACATTAAAAAAGTCAAGTTAGCAAAGGAAATGCGCTGGCTGCATGAGAGCTGGGAGTTTTTACTTTGCCTCCCTCCTGAGTTGGCTGGCTATAGGGGCAACTCAGAGAGGCAGACTTGCTGGGAAAATTGACAGAACTTTTCTTTTTATTGTATGTTCTGGCATTGGCAGGGCCTTGGCACCGCGGCCCTTGACTATAACCAAGGCAGTTTCTTGTTTTGACAGTGACAAACTTTTTCAGTAACAGAGACCCACCCATTCTCTTCGGAGCAGTAGACATGGAAATAAATAGAAGCTGGATGGAAGAGCGACTCTGTTGTTGCCATGCAGCGTGAACATATGGGTCCTTAATCAATACCGCTTAAAGATGACACATGGGTGTGGCTATTGAGTCTATAATGTGTCATCGTCACAAATGCATGCATCACTTTCCAGAACTGCTGTGCATTTGTTCACACTATGCCCTAAGACGTTTCTCAGCTTTTGCAGAATAAACAGTGTGAGTCCACTGAGGTGGTTGATAGGCGCCATGAAGTCATTGAGGTGTCAAGCAGCCTCACGGTACTCAGATTGGCTCTTTCATGCATCTAAAACCCTTATGTCTAATAAGAAAAGGCAAATCCAGTTGTTGATGTTTTAGATGCAAAATCGTGAGTTGCACTGATGGTATCAATACTGGTAATACACAGAGGGGATATGTTTACCACTAAGGGGCAAGGATAACGGACATAGAGTTACGAATCCAGTTCTCCGCTCTGGTTCTGTATCCCCCTGCGTGTAGGGTACCACCACCTGATTCCCTCCTCGCCCTCACCTGCTCACCACATACACAGCCGTGGTTTCGTAGGCAACATTGAGAAAATAAAAATTTATACTCAAATCCTGTCCTGGGAAGTATGGTGTGGAGAGAAGAGAGATGCTTCTTCACTCCTCTGGAAGATTTAAGCAGCAGCTTGTGGAAATGGAGACGTTAGATACTTGAGTTAGGGGGTGGAGATGGTTTTCTAGCTCATGGCAACACAGTGAATAAGCAACAAAGAGCGCAAAGCTTGGTCCTTGAGGGGAACAAAGAACCCTGTGGCTGTTCACAGAACCCATGAAAAGGATGAGGGAAAGTGCACTGGAAAGGAAGCTGACCCACGGCCGGCGGGGAGTGGACCTCCCTGTCAGCTTCAGAAGTAAGGGATTTATCCAGCAACATTAATTATTGATAATAACAGCGGACAGTATTTGCTGTGGGCAAGGCAGCAGGCCTAGTGGTTGACCATTCATCATCTATATTTTCACTCTGAGAAGCATGCAAGTGGGTATTATTTTTAGCCAGATATAATAATACAGATGCGGAAAGTGAGTCTTTGTGAAATCGTCTGGTCTTACCACGGGCATCTAGTGGGGAGGATCAGAGGCTGAGACCCTAGGGCCAGCCTCTCACTGCCAGTGGGCAACACTGGGTCAGCCGGGGTTTCTTGGGACACAGGAGGCTCCGGTTAGCACTGCCCTGGGGGATAATTCATCGCTCATCTTTTATTTTAGAAATATAGTGATAAGCACACCGGAGGACATTAGGATGTTTCTGAGAGCTCCAGGCTGCTGCCGGAAGGTACTCGAGGAGAGGTGATGATGGAGGGGTCCAAAAATCCTGAAGGTTTCAGGCTGGACCTGGTTTGAGAGACACCAACAGTTGGAGGATTGGGTCAGTGTTTTTAGCAATTGCTGCCAGAAGAGGAAAGAGAGCAGGCTGCAAAACGATGAGGTGCAGGCATTCATTTCAGGCAGTCTTTCTGGAAAATGAGGAAATAGATGTTGGACAGGAGGTAAGGAAGAGCATCAGGCTTTGGAGATGCGCAGGTGGTGGCACATGAACCAGTAGAGCAGGATAAGACCGGAACCACAAGTGAGGAGGGCGAGAAGACAGGATGGCTGGAGAGGGAGACCAGGATATAAATCAGCCTTGTAGATCCAGAAAAATCTCTGTGCACATTGAAGAAGACAGATTTGTAGGCCATGCTTCAGACACATACCTATACATATTCATATTTGTATACATATTCATGTACATATTTATATATGTTTCCCTATATACATTCATATGTATCACTGTGTGTATTTGTATATGGATCTTATTCATGAGCATGCGCTGTCCTCTTAAGCTCACATATGTATTCTTGGGAGCCTTTCCCACCTCGGGGAACGAGTGGGGAGAGCAGGGTAGGGTGGGCGGCAGTGTCTCCTGCGAGCAGGCGCCGGGGAAGGATCGGAGAGCCCTGTGTTGCTGCAGCTCTCGAAAGCAGTAGAGGGAAGACGCGGTTTACATGTACTGTATGTGAGGTTCAGGCCAACACGGAATTTTACCGCCCCCCCCCACCCGCCACCCCGCATTCCAGAACATAAGCCTGGCAGCTTTAAATGCTCTCGGAAATGTTCAATGATTTCTAAGAGGATTTCACAGAATTCAGCAAGATTACCATTATGTGGCGAAATGAGGGCTGAGAGTGCGGTTGATAAATGTGTTCACTTTTCTTCTGGGGCGGGAGTTCTCTTCCTTGAAAATCCAGTCAATCTGCTGAAAGGCGTACACCCAGCCCGTGGCTCTCGGGGCTTTGCCAGGGAAGAACAGCAACAGACATTCTCGATTTTTTTTCTTTTTGGTAACTTTCCCCCTCTGTGTCCCTCCGTAATTGCTAGTAAGGTTAAGCAGGAACACATCAGAGTCTTTGATGTTTTGTGTTTTTTTTTTTTGTTTTTCCTGCAGCCGGGAATTCTGTGTTCTTGCTCAAGTCTGTTTCGTAGCATTGATTGAAGCGATGAGATGGTGCACATTCCATTTTGATTTCTAGAGACTACTAGAGGATTTCCTATTTGGTGTTCTAGAAAAAGCCCTCCCTGCTACTGCTGGATTCTTTGCCTGGCCCTTCTTGTAAACAGGTGGTGTTGATTGGACACTTGAAATTAAAAGTACTCGGTGCCACTCCCCTACCCCCTTGCACGCCAGCAATGTCAAGTGCAGGGGAGCCCTTGGACGTGGGTGATAGGCGTGGAAGCAAATTGTGCAGGTCTCCTCAGCAGTGTCCTCCCAAGCTGCAGCTTGTGCTTCTCCTGGGAATCCCCAGTTGGCCATAGTCCTGAGTGCATTGTCATGATGGTCTGAAAAGTCATTTGTCAACTGAGGTCACCTTGCCTTTTGAGATTCTAAAGAAATTGGCTTGAACCTTTATTCTACACCCTGTAGGAATGTCAATGGGAATTCCATGTTTTCATGGTTAATGTTGAGTAAAGAACTCTTGGTAATCTTTCTTCCCTTTGCTATTTTCTGTTCTCTCCGAGTTGGCAGGTAGCGCCTTTCCATAACTCTTTTCCACATGACTCACCCGGGACGTTTAGAATTTAGGGATGTTTTTGAGGGGTGGAGGTTGGCATCAGAGGAACTTAGAATCAAGTGTTCCAATCAAGCCTTAACCTCGTAACATGTACTCACCCATCCAGAGTGGTCCTCGCACAGCTCTCTCTGTAGATTGTGATAGCCACGTTGCCTGACTTCTCCTCTGTTCTTACAACTCTTCTCATTTCTCATTGTCTGCTTTCTGTTGTTGACTCATGTTCTTTAAAAACAGCAATTTTGCTTGCTTTTACTTCCTTCCATGCCAGGGTTGCAGGCAGCACCTGCCGGTTAAAATCTTCCTGTTTTCACTTAAGGGCATGTGCACAAACACCGTTTCTTTCTGCCTCTGTTCCTTCTCCACTGTGTGTAGCAGAAACTGAGTCTGCTTTGCCGAGAGACATGTATTAGTGTTCCAATTTGGGCTGAGCCGGCTGTAGTCCTTTGTTTTGTGTTACTCCCCTTTAATCCACTGGGTTGAGTCAAAGTGCAGAGCCCAAAATCCAGCATTTTCTTATGGATATACATTTTCTTGTACAAGGCTAACAGTCCTTTTAAATCTTGGACTAAAGGAACAGAAGCCTCCACCTCACCATGTTTTATTTATCGCTTCACAAGTGTTCCTTGTGAAGTCTAACACTTTATATAATCATTCATTAACCAAGTCTTCTATGAATTTTTCCCCTTTCCTCCAAAAAGCAAGGATATTGATAAAATGGTGAAGTGGTTTCTTTTCATTGCAGAAGTGGTTGAAAGGATTTGCCATGAGAGCCACCTGCAGCACATTCATTGCCTCATGTCCCTTTTTCATACCAGCGGCAGCCAGTGTGGCTGTCTGACAAGTAGAAGAGAAATATCAGACAATTTCTCATGTTGTTATCTGTTATAGCTTTCACAGTGATGTGCCTGACCTGGGATTACAGAAATTCTGAAAACAGGCACCAAGCTTGAAATGCCCCGTTATTGGTTATTGTGCTGTCATTTCCGAAACCTACATTGGATGTGTGAAATCTTAAATTTTCACCGTAGCAGGGGTTCCCAATTCCTGGGGTCTCCAAACACAAGGAGATGTCATCTGGGATCTAGCCATATTTAAGTTACGATTATTTTGGTTGTATGAAGCAGAAAGTCCAGACTTAACCAAGCACAACTGTTGAATCCTTGAGTATGTATGCTGCAGGAAAGGCTTGATTCCGCTTTCTCTCTTCCCTACTTTCTGTGGAGTGGAATTATCTTTAGAATAGCAATAACTGCTGACCTAAGCTTTACTTTGAATCTGTCAAGCAGGAGAAAGGCAGAAGGAATCTTGGAGCTCTGGTTTCCTGCACATACGCCCACCGTGTGGCTGAGGAGGTGGAATGTGTTACTTGGCATGTCCTAAGCAATGTGTGTCTGCTGTGGACATGGAACTGAGGTTCCCAGAATCTGAAAACTTCACTACCATCTTGGGTCCTGTTTGGAAGAGGCTTGGAAGAAAGACTGCTGTTGGCCACAGCTTCATAAGTTCATTTCTTTGAGCTGCTTGCAAAAGACCTCTGTTTATTTCAGTCATTTGCGTTACTTCTGTGTTTAACCAGATGCCAAGTTTATTGGATTTTAGCCGTAAACATTTGAATCTGTGAGTTGTGATTGGGTATTTAGTAGATATTCAACATTAATTATGAATACTTAACGAAGTAACGCTAAAGTTTAGCATCTGCGCTGATGAAAGTTTCTGTTATTTAGTAGAGGTACTTGTGGCTAAAAACAATTGGAAAACCATTGTCTCAGGCTTTCTGCGTTAGTAGCAGATTAAACCAACTGCAGGTGACCTGAGAAGTGATGACCACTTGCAATACTGTGCACGTGTGAAAAAAACCGACATTGAGTTTCAGTAGTGTCTTATTTCCAGAGTTTAAAATTCAGCACTTTAAGTGCTTTTCTTCAGATACGGTTAAGTTTTTAAATCTTACTAGCATGTTTTAAATAAAAACATTAATCATATGGAAAGAAAAAGATGATGAATTTTAACACTACTACGATAGCGTCTATGACTCAACAACAGAAAGTGTTGTTGGTGGAACCATCATAAAAAACAATTCTGTCTTGGGGGAAAATGTTTAGTTGAAAGGCCGCAGAAGAGATGCATATTCAGTTAGAGTAAAGAGAGGCAAACATCATAATGTGAGATTGTTGCACAAAAGGAAATTTCTAAAACGAGTATAGTCAAACTGTTGAAGAAACTTCATTGTTAAAGAATAAACATTGTGCAGATCAAACATTCAAGAGTGTAAAGTGTTGTCGATGGTAATGTGAACTTATTCTAGGCTGTAGAAAGTGTTCCATGCTCAGTACATTTTATAAACAACATTCCCACCACAGTGAAAGAAGGCGCAGGGAGCCTTGGAGCGTCCTCAGGTCCTTCTGGGGATGCTACCAGCACAGAGCCCCTTGGACTGGGAAGCCGCCAGCCTGGACTCACACGGGGCGGCTTGGCCTTTGGCTATTGTTTTACCTGCCTTACACAATGTTGGTTGTTTTGGACAGCAAACCTTTCCAGTTGCCAGACTAGGAGTCCTTGGCCAGTGTATGAGGGTCTTGTGCATGTAAAATCAGAACTTGCTGCGCCCCACGACAAGGCTGGCCAGCGTGATGTTCTTGGGTAGCCTTGCTGACCCTGTGTCCCGCAGGGGTCCGCATCTCAGACTCCACTGTGACCTTAGAAGACAGATTGTTACATCTGGATGTCTTATTTACATAGTCTTCAGTTTTATCTCTCAACCCCTCCCTGCCTGCCTCTTATTCTTGGCCAGCTGGTTTTCAGAATTGGCCATGCTTGGATTATTCTTCAGTATTTTGCTTATATTTTCCATAATTTTCTTTTAAATATTTCCCTGCTTTATTTATTTTTGTATCTTCTTAACCCCCTCACTTGCTTTAGAGTATAAATCACTTTATTTAGAAAAGACACCGGACATGATTCCTTGAGAGCAAAAGTATTCTCCATGGCCACAACTAGATAGTGACTGAAAATAAATACTGTGAGGGCAGAACAGTGACGCAAACAGGGAATGGCAAGCTGTTTTTGCACAGGCTAAGTAGGGTGCAGTTTTGTCTTTGCAGGCCATAAAGTCTCTGTTGTAACTGTGCAGTCCCAACATTGCACCCTCAGGTCAGCAAGAAACAATATGAAGAAATTTCAGAAAGTTTGTAGACTACGGCATTTAATGACAAATTTATTCTGGAACAAAAAGTTTTGAAATCCAGACTTTTTTTTTTTTAATAGTGTACACATTCCATGAACTTTTTAGAAGGTTGATTTTTACTTGTTTGGTAGGCAGAGTGACAGAAGGTAGGAAATCTTCCATCTACTGGTTTACTGCTCAAATGGCTATAGTTGCCTACTGTGGGCCAGGTGAAAGCCAGGAATGTGAAACTCATTCTGGGCCTTTCACATGGATGGCAGGGTTCCAGGTCCTTGTGACTCCTGCTTTTTTAGGTATGTTAGCAGGAAGCTGGATCAGAAGAAGAGCAGAGAGGACTCAAACCAACATCCCAGTAACGGATGCAACGTTCCAGGTGGCTGTTGACCGCTCTGGACCATGATGCTGATTCCCTGCTTAAACTTTTTGAAGACCTCTCAGATATAAATGAATAAAGATGGCCCTGTTTCATGTAACTTACGTTAATGGACACAGAAATTTGATTTCCATGTAGCTGTTTTGATGTCATATAAAAGTACTACTCTTGTTTTACTGTCTTCCCGTAGCTGTTTTAAAAACCTCCACTCTCAGCTCAAGGACCCAGTAAAGATTGACTGCATGTTTTGGCCTCTTGGCCGTTATTTGCTGGCCCCTTGAATTGTTTTCCCCATATGTTTTTGCCTACTTACTTCTAAGTTGAAATGTCAGTCTGGAAAGGCTGTCTGTTCAAAGTGGACATTAGCCTGCATTAATTGAAAGGGTTAGAATTGGAATTGGAGAGAAGACCATTTCCTAAAATATGCAATTCTGTGTAATCAGGTTCCATGTCTGGTATACCCAAAGTCACCCAAGAGGCTCAAGCTTAGAACTTTAGAAGAATCAGCTTTGTCTGTTAGTTCTGCTCAAACTTTTTGCTGGCCCTTACTGCAAGAATGTGAAGATACAGGTACAATAGTACATCGATGAAATTAGCAGCAGAGTAAGGAAGACTTTTCTGGAAATCATTGAGATCAGTGATGGGAGGGAAAAGCACTGAAGAGCACCTACTTTTTGACAAGGAGTGCGGATCTGAAAGAAAAAAAAAGAAAATCTGAGAGCAATTGACAGAAACTTGAATGTTTTGTCAAGTACCTTTCTGACTGTTCATGCTGATGGCCTTGTCTAGTGTCTGAGTATGACAATATGTGTTTCCAGTCCTCCCCAGATATACATGTCGTGGGTATTTGTGTGTCATATCCTTCTAGTCCAGAAGTTTCTGTTGATAATAATCTGTTTCCCTTGGCGAGAGATGCAAGAGGTTAACGTGATCCATAGTAGTGCCTTCTCGGCCAGTCACTTTTTGTCCCTCAGCCCATGTTGAATTGTGAATACTTTGGTTTCTGTCGATTCCATTTTGTATGTCATTTAGACAGATGTCCTTGAGCTATTTCAAAATATTGTGTAAAAAGACCGGAGACACCATGGCTTCCTCTCGCAAGTAGAAATAGATGTTTGGGGAGGGGATGGGACTGCAAGAATTTAGATGTTCACAATGGTTTTGCAGTTTGTCCTCTGACAAAACCACTCAATTTGGAGAATCATCCACTCTTCCATAGCAGAGAAGCCCTTTGTACATAGCATCCATAGGATGACAGTTATTACCCTAACCTAAAAAATAATCCATCCTCATGTTACCAGCTCAGAAAATGTTCCCGATTTCAAAACAGCTTCTTAAAACAGAGTTGTTTTTTCAAGTTGCATTACTTTCCAGCATCAACACGAACCAAGAAACCTTATACCAGGCATATTGGTGGGCGTGTTCTAAAGTATGGTGTGTAAGTTATTAAATAATTATCCAAGTTAGGGAAAAGGGGCAAAGCTGATTTCAAATCCTGGCCCAGCCACTTAGTAACTTTGTGACCCTGAATGAGGTTGTCTGATATTTTTAGTCTCAGGTTTCGCGTCTAAAGATGAGAGTGAAAAAGTACCTATTTCATTACAGGGTCTGAAAATATTTCAGTTTCTCAAAGTTACATTAGGGGTCAATGAGATTATGAAAAATATTCCTTAGTTATTATAAATAAATAGCTCTTATAAAAATAATTCCTTTATGTGATAATTTTATGCCTGATTCAGTAAAAATATTTTAATTATCATTGTTTGGCCAGATATCTAAGCCTGAGGTAAATATTAGAGGACATTTAACTCCAGGAGTCAATAGTGCTTTCAGAATCCAACTCGCCTTTCTCTATTTTTGATGTCAGGTTTAAAAGAATTTTTCTGTATGTAAAAAGACATTGTACATGAAATTCATATATATAAGAATTTGGGGAAACTTCACATGAGTGACTCTTTGTTGCCCTTGAACTCTGTTAAAGTTGCTTAAACCAAGGAAATATTGACTCACATTTTAACACCTTAGCATCAGTTCAGTTGCACTTGCTCACCCTGCCCCCGTGAATTTTTTTTTTCTGGTTTTTATTAATTTTGAGAATGAAAAAGGATGAGGACTCTATTCTGCATTTTGCTCACTTTCAAGTTTCTGTAGGTAGAAAATGAGTCAATGTGACAGGTATCATTGTGCTAATGTTTTGTCTTTCTTTGTTTCTCTGCCTTCACCTTGTTCCAATTTCTTGCATCAGTTTCTACATGTGAAGAGCGTATGTGACCCGTAAATGTCAGCCTCTGGCTCCATGGTTCTCAGATTCTGTCTATGAGATGAAAGAGGGCCAGGATGTGATGCCGTTGGAAGGTCAAGGGCAGAAGGCTGAAAGAAAGCTAGACTATGAACTGAGTTCTTTAAAGCTGGAAAAGTGGTGGTGGTAGTGATGTTTTCCTTGCCCCTTGTTTTGGGATTATTCTAGGCATAACTGGATACTTCAGCTGTGTTAGATCCATAGGGTTGCAGGTTGCTGTTTGGCATTGATTCTGCCCAACTGCAGTAGTGGAACTTGAAACCAGATCTTGTTTTCCCAACTTGGGTAGTTATTTCACAACTTACTTTGCCATTGCTTTTGAACATATCAATCAGTATGCCTGGTCAGTTTGAGGCGTAGTGAGAACTGTAACTGCTAAGGCAAACATATCATCGAAGTAATCTCTGTAAATGGATTCGGTGGGATCACAAGGCCAGGAGAACAGATTTTTCTGGTACAGGGTTTGGGGGGCATTTAAGCACATTGTTCAGCAGCTGCTGGGCCTTATCTTACATAGAATCAATATGAAATGGTTGAATAATGTTCTGTAATATCATGGGAACCCATCCGATGTGATCCGGTGTGGTTTTATTTGAAATACATCCTGTAAATATTTCATCTCTCATACATCTCCCCCCCAAAATACCCCAGAATTGACCTTCCTCTCATGTTTGCAGGGTTCTTTGGTAATAGAATGTCAGAAATGATCGTTTTTGATCCATGAATCTTGCATCAGTATTCCCCCCCATTATATCTTTTCATTCTAATACTGTTTCCGTTAAAATTAGATTTAGCCTTCTTTGAAAGAAGATTTAAAAAATTTTTCATTTTGAAAGGTACCTCTGCAGTCCATCATGTAATGAAAGTTCTAAGGCCTCTTTTACAAAATCATCTTCTGAGTTTGGATTTGTGGCTTTGTTTATTTCAACAGCCAGGAGAGTGATTTCTTCATCCTGATGTCCTAATGAGGTTGTTGTTATTTCCAAGTGTGAACTCGGAGTATTTTCCTTGGAAAAAACCAGTTCATTTCCTTGTATAATGTCTCCTTGTACTTGTTATTCTTTGCTTGGGGAGACATCCAAGTTCTCAGATATGGAACATTTACAACCAAATTTCAGTAGAACATGCTGAGAATTCACCTGAAGGAACTATGTGGTTCCCTAAATTTCTGCCTTTCCGCAGGCAAGGTATACTGTCTAAAAATGTAAAAAAAAGAAAAAGAAGAAAAAGAGCAAAAGCAAAAAACAAGTGTGTGCATCCTTACAATTCACCAAACTCCTGTACCATTTCTTTCTGATATTTTGCTATTTGATCTGTTTGCATGCACGTTCTTTCTTTTCTCAGTTTGTGTCTTCCTCTGAAATTATCTGCGTAGAAAAATTCAGGGACTCAAGCTCTTAAGGACTTCCTTCCCCGTGTGAGCCCTGAGCAGCCCTGACCAGCTAGCTCCAACACTGCGGAGATATCAGACCTCACAAGCCCTCTGCCCCCCTTCCTGTCTTCCTTCCTTTTGGAAGTAACGGCCGTGCTGCCGTTGTGGGCTCAGGATTCTTTTTCTTCTGAGACTTAGTGCTGCTCTGGTCTAATTTCTTTGGGCATTTAGCTCCTCACATAGCCAGGCGTGAGGACGTGATGAGTTTGGCTCTACAAGGAAGGGCCAGGTAGCCTTCTTGTCCAAGATGTCAGTGCATGGGTCGGAAAATGGCCATGAGCTAGGAGAGGATGCAGGAGTAACAGAACACTGAGATCCTGAGACTGCCTGTGCTGATCCCATTCCAGCTACCACCAGTGACGTGGTAGCTGTGTTGTTGGCGCACGTGTGTGGTAGGCATCTCCTGATCTTTAGGATGGTTGCGTGGATCCTGGTGGATTCAGGTGACAATGCTGTCTTTGCACACAGCTCTATGACTTGGATCTTGTATAATTTAGCTCATTTTGCATGGCAGTTTTGAGGTTTATATACTACTTGAATGTTTTGTGGAATTATTTAAAAAAAAATACTTCCACAAGAGACTCTTGCCTTAATAGTACATTCACAAAAAATACTTCTGTGTTTTAGTGGAAGTTACTCCATTATGTATCCCTTGTGCATGCTTCCTGCTGAGAAAGCAGTCTAGAAATGGATGTCAACCAAGGGAGAGTCATTCATTCCATACGTTTTTCTAATTTCAAAAAATGTACACCGTCAATATTTTTTTCTTAATTGAACAGTTTGTTGAACAGACGGGTGCTTTAATTACGGTGGTCTAAATTTACACACATTGGAGTGGTATTTTGCTACATTAATTACCTTACTTGTCAAGAGTAACAGGTAATTACTACATCAACTCACCCTCCTGCAGTAGAGGAAATACAACTTTATTTGTACAGATACAACAAACCGGAGTGCAGCCACCCCGCACCTGAGACCTTGCAGAGGAATGGCCCTTCTCCCAGAGTTTGCTTTCTAAGGACAGGCTGGAGGTGACCTCACCCTTGCTCGTGGTCTCTGCGCCTCAGATGCATGGTCAGAAGTGCTCATAGACTTCAGGAGAGGGCGAGCTACAAAGCACCTTTGAGATCACTGGTTTCGTTGAACTGTTTCCACACTATGTGTGTTTGGGAGGATGCTTGACTTTTCCAAGGCCACCCAAGACTTGGCACTGTTTTTTTTTTGTTTTTTTTTTTTTTTGGTGAGGCTTAGGCTGAGTGCATTTTAATGATTTTTTTATAATTATAGAAAAATCATTTAGTATAGAATACTTTGAATATTCATTCACGTCATCTTCCCCATTTGAACTTCTAACCAAGGCTTTGGCTGCCTTACAAAGAGTATTTATCCTATATTCTGTTGAACTGCCAGGTACAACTCATGTCATTTGATTTCCTCTCCAGTGTACTAGTGTCAGCTTTTATGACAAGTTGTGTTAAGATTCTACTTTAACATGTTTTTGTAAAGGCGTGAACATCTTGAAGCATATAGGTTTGCCCTCAGCAAAATCCTGCAGCATTAACTCTCATGGTTGCCATGGCATAGAAAGAAAGGATTTTGTCAGTTTTGAGGTGTGGTGCAGAGTACACACAATGACATAATATGGGTGTGCTATCTTAAAAGGCTTCATCCCCTTTTTAGTCAAACACCTGTGACAAAATTACAAACTGTGGTTAACAGAGACTACTTACAAGTGGTTTTTCAGAGTCCTCCACGATGGAGGAGCTCCACTTGCAAAGAGAAGTAGAACCCACTTTTCTTCTTGCACCTGGCAGCAGGAGTGGATGACATTAGAAAGAAGTTCCAGAAGACAAGAGTTGGCAAGGGCACCTTGCAGACATTGCACAGGGTGGCTTGTGGAGGACAGGGTGATCTTTGCCAGGTCATTTCAGATGGACCAGCCCGCATTGCATGCCAGTCTCCCATGCCTGAAATCCTAGCATAAATGCATCATTGTAGTTCCTTTCGTTGGAAGTCGCTCTGGGATTTTTAACCTGGTGGGTTATAGCTTTGAGCAGTTGAGATCTTCTTTAGCTTTTTTTGTGTTTTCCTTGAGGAAGAGTCTAGGATAAGTAGGTTTATTAATGCATCCATTCAGCCAGTATCCACTGAGAGCCTCCAGTGTGATCATTGAGCTGTGGTGTAGACGGTGGGGAAGAGCGCATGCAAGGAAGGAAACAGCAGGCCCTACCCTGGTGGCTTTGGCCTTTTGGTAGAGACAAGCAGAGAGAGTTAAAAATAAAAGAAATTCAAACGAAGAATCAAAACATCATGAAACTTGAGGGAGAGCTTAAAGAGTATGCCTTGGAAGGCCTCTTGGGAAAGATAACTTTTGATTTAAGATCTCCAGGTTCAGAACAATCCCCACCTGTAAGGCATGCCATAGAGCCTTGTAAGTGGAGGGAATGGTGAGGCTAAAACCTCAAAGGTCGCAGTGTGTGTAGGTAAGCGGCAGAGAAACCCCAGGACTGGGATGTGATGGGAGAAAGCTGGGGCACCAGCAGGGCCCTGAATCCGTAACATTCAACTGGTCTTTCTTCTGAGACAAATGCGAAGCAGTGGAGGCAGGTACCACCTGTGCAGGATTGAGCATGACTGCCCCTAGGGAGTGGCTCACAGCAGTTACTGTCCTGACAGCATCCCTCCCTTTGAGAGAAGGCTGCCCTGGCCCCTTGAGATTGGGTGGCAGTCCCTGGAAGATGCCACTCGTGGGACAGACCTCCTGCCAGCTGAGGGGTGGAGGGAGGAGGTGGTGCCACAGCAGAGAGCTGTGTAGCAGGAGCTGCAGCAGCACTGGGATACAGTTGGAAATGTGCCAGTTTGGGCCTCTGTGCAGCCTTGGCAATCAGGAACCTCTACAGTGGTGCTTGGGGCCCCACACTGTGCCCGCCAGGTGATTGTGATGAGATGGGAGTTGGGGGAAGTCCCTGCCATAGGCCCCGAGTGCCAGCCAGGGCATGCAAGTGGAGTTCTCCCAGAACTGACTGGCTTTGCAGGCAGTGAAAGGTGAGGGCCATGCCTCACGCGGCACTTTTGCTCTTCCCTTACAGGTGTGCGGTGACAGAGTAGACCACAATGTCGCTGGGTTTTGCAGGATCATCGCAGTGGTTTGAAGGCAGAGGGGGCTGGGTTAGCAAGAAGGGCTAATGCCACACCCTGGGCACCAGGGCTGCTCTGGGTCTCTGGCAAGTATCTTCCAAGATAATTTGGGAAAGTGCTTTTTTGGTGTGAATAGCTCCCGCCTTTGTCCCTGTCAGTGGTAGAAAAACAAGTGTTTTGTTTTAAGTTACACCATTGAGAGGCTTCACAGAATGTAATAGCATTCTTTTGTTTTCGTATTACTCAATCTACTTGGCCTTCTTTTCCATTTGGAAGCCCTCACACTCCCCTGCTCTATTTTTCAAGTCATCATAGAAGGCAGAGATTGATTGTTTCAGGGCTTGGTATTTGTGCTGGCAAATGTCTGTTTTGACTGACAGCACCGTGAGGAAAGCCCGAGATGGTTCCCTTTCCCTCCAGCCAGCCCTGTCTGCCTGGGGGACTGTTAATTCACCTCTGGTTAATGGCCTCCAGGATGTCTCTTCCAGTACCTCCTGCGCTTTGTGTTCCTCATGCCCATGTGCTTTGGTTGGTGTTTCCTGGTAGACGAGACTTCATGAGGGCAAAGTCCTTGGTTGTCTTTCTTTTGGGCTCTGCTCCACCATGGTGTCTGGCTGGCATGCTGTAAGGTCAGAGAAAGTAACTGTCCAGTGAGTGTTTTCTCAATGAATTGATTTCCTGCCACTCTGTTTAACAACAAGTGATTCTTGAAAGACAAAAGACAGTGCACAGAAAATGAAGACATGGAGTCAAGACAGGAGAAGTGGAGACAAAGCCAGGAAGAAGTATTGATGAAGGTGGATCCTAATGCCTTGTACGATGAAGTGTGAGCTCTGGTGCTGGCTGCTTTGACACCCCGTACTCTCCCAGCAGCTTCACTTAACAAGGGCGTGTGTTGTGTTCCTTTCATGTCAGTGCACATCTTGTTCACACATGGATTTTGTACCAGCCACAACATCATGGGTCCCTCGGCTCTCTACGAAGAGGGACAGGGAGCAGGGCCACCTCTGCATCAGGCTTGGAAGGGGCAAGTGTTGCTTCTGCCTGTATCCTGCTGTCCAGGCATCAGTCACATGGCCTCCATGGGTTGTGGAGGTTGTGCTACAGGAAGAAGAGAATGAAATCGAATTAGTCATCTTGTGATAGTCCCTTACACTCACTGTGTCTTTGGATTTCGCTTCTGAGGCGTGACAAACATGAAGCACAGCACCTGTTCAGTGCCCTCCCTCTTCCCCAAGTCCAGCAAAAGTGCTAGTGCACAAGGGTACTTGATTTTTGCATGTCAGGAGGAGAATGTCTTTCATTTGGGTCCTGACTAACAGCCCATCTTCCTCTGTGGGCTTCAGTGGGCTGGTTTGAAGATGAGAACCTGTAGCTTGCAGTCCTTCCACAATCATCTGAAATGCTCCCTCCCATGCATTCTGACCATCATGTGACAGAATCAGAATCTGGGTATATTTCTGAAGTTGGTACTGCCTCTTGTCCCCCCTCTTCTGCCTTAAACCACTCTGGGGAAAAGAGCCTGAGGTGTTGCCGAAGAACACATTCTTTCCTGCTTCTTAGCGTCCTGGGCTTGCAGAGGACCGGGGACCAATTGGAATGTGTTAAACAGAAAGAGAGGTGAAGTTGCTTTGAGGACTTCAGCTTCCATTTATTTTCATGGAGAAAATGATAGGCAAAATTATTCAGAACACATCAAGTGGAGGAAAGTATACAATGGCGTGTTGATCTCACAACGCACTTTGAAAACATAGACCAGAAAACGGGAAGAGTAAGTTGATGTTCTTGCTGTCTTGTTGACCATGGTGGTTCTCAGGAGAGGAGCTGAAATCTTCATCTGTCTTCCATCTCCCTCCCTGCCATCCAGAACAAGGAATGCCAAGTGGGAAGCTTGGCAGGGCTGATGCAGTTTTGCTCCTAAGCTTGAAGCCAGCAAAGTTTGCAGGGGCCAGATCACGCAGGGCCTGCAGGTCATCGGATGACTTTTGGTTACTTGCGTGCTGGAGAACCATGGGGAGAATGCCAGCAGGGAATGAATCCAGAATGAGAGAGCAAGGAACAGGGATGAGCAGTGATCACGTGTGTCCTGTGTTTTTTGGCTGTTGGGGAAGAGCCACCCGGGAGGACATGAGTGTGAAGGCAGCATGACAACGCGGTCTCCTCCCTCCTGCACAGAAGTTGCTTGTCAATCAGGAGCCTGCCAGCCCAGCTTCGAGGCAGACAGTGCATTTGGGGTAAATATTTATGAAATGCCAAGCTTTATGATCAAGATGTATCTTGTTTTTAATGAGCAAATGACTCAGAATTGTTTTAAAGTTATTAAAAGACAAATTATTATATGCCGTCATGGAAGAAGGAAAGAGAGAAAGTGTGATTTTGCATCCAGCAGTTTTATTTACAGCTATCATCCATAAGCAGGCAACCCCTTTAAACAAAATTAGTTAATTTCTTTTAAGGGTGGAAGTATAAAACTTGATTTATGGCATCTCATTATGAGGACTTCTAAAAGGTAAGGTGGTCTCTTCGGCTGCTTCAAGGGCTGCTGAGTGAGAGTGCACGCTGCCATAAGCACCACGGAAGTCACAAGCCACTGGCACACGAGGATACATGAGCAACAAATTACTTCCTGTTACAGCTCAGACTGCTTTTTAAACTTTGCACACCTAAACTTTAGAAATTATTTTGTTTTAGAAAATACAAAAGCTGTAGATCTCCAACTCTAGATTTTTGTATTTTCTGCACTTTAATGGCACAGAGGTTTTATTGATTGTAAGAACATATTTATTTGAGAAGTAGCAAGAGAGAGAAAGAGATCAGCTGTCTCCTGGTTCACTGTCTGATTGCCCACAACAGCCAGGACTGAGTCAAGCCAAAATCAGTCAGCCTAGGTCTTCTGTGTGTGCGGCAAGTGTGGCAGGAACTCAGCTGCGTGAGCCAGCGCTCCCTGGTCGGGGTCTGAGTTTGCAGGAAACTGGAATTGGGAGCCAGATCCAGGATTGGAGCTTGGCACCCAGATGTAAGATGTGGATGGTGTCGTGGCTAAGTGAAACAGCCATTCCCCCCACCAACCCCCGAACATATTTTCCAAAGCAAATAATGACCTTCTGGCCACATGAGGCCCAGTGCCTATTTTTGTAAATAAAGTTTTATTGCAACACAAGCACATGCAATTGTTTATGCAGTGTGTGTGGTGACTTTTTTCCTACTGCAATAACAGGGTAGAGGAGTTAAATAGAAAGCACATGGTTGCAAAGCCTGAAATACTCAGTTTTCCTTTATAGAAGCAGTCGGTCAATTTCTGCTCTGAATTATGACCAAAATATAGTAAAGTACCTTAAATGTATTAACAGCTATCCCATTAAAGAGGTACAAATATTTACAATGTTTGATTACTCAGCAGTTAATATAGTTTCGACGTATATTTGTTTCATTGGAAATATGACCTTTTTGCTTTTGTCACAAAGAACATTTGAAAGACATTCCCTTTGGTGCTGGTTTTTCTGCTGAAGTTTCCAACCTTCTCCCAATTGTATTGCTCCTTAACACTTTCCCCTCACACGTTTTTGTTTTAAATGTTGTATTAAATTTGAGGGATGTTAGACTTCCCACTTACGAGCAGCAGCCAAAAAGGTTTTTTTAACTTGGAAATGTTCATTGTCCGTGCAGTTTGCATATTTGAAAAGTAATCACTGCTGAGCAAGGATTATGTCAGCCGATTGATAGTCTTTGACATTTGCTCATTTCATGTGTTGGAGGCTCGGTAATCTCATCTGTTAAATGGGAATCAAACTCGCTCTCTGGGCTTTGTGAAGATTAAGGAAGGAAGGACGTGGCCTGCCACACTTTGGGAATTCCTATTTCCTTTTCTACTGTTCGTGTGCTTACCGGACCAGACGATCCCAAGTCAAAAATACCTTCTGGGATATCTCCAGATTCGTGTTGCTTTTCCTGCCTCAGGTTTGCCCAGAAACCATCAGAAAGTCCCACCGTGCATTTGAGTAAAAGGAGTAGGAGCTGTTACAAAAACCACAAAGGCAGACACTCGGTGCAGGTGTGTCTCCTAGACGCGACCCAGCTAGTGCTGGTTAGTGGGACGGGAACGACAGTGGCTCTGCACTGCCTGTGCTGCTTCTGGGGACTGATCACTGGCCCAGCAGCCCGCTCTACCTCCAGAAGGGCAGCGCTGTCCTCTGGGTGGAGGAGCGGGTCCTAGGGTGAGCCCAGAGGCCCCAGAATCCAAGTAAAAGTTACAGTCACTTCCAGTCCACAGGGTGCTGGGACGTGCAGTCCAGTCTGTGCTCAGGAAGAACTGGACTTGGTGGACATCTGCCCAGACTCTGCCCCAGGCAGGACTTACCTTCCGGAATGGTTGTGGGGCCGTTGCTTAGCACATACACTGCCTTAGGTGCTAAGCATCTACAAGCCTGTCTCCTGCAGGTACCCTTCATGAACTAGCACTGTTCGGAGACACCCGTGATGGTTGGAAACCATTTATCTGATTCTTGGTTAAGTATATTTTAAAAATTAGCCCGCAGTCTGAATCTGCCTCCCACATGTTGTGTGCCATTTAGGCATTTTGGCGTTCTAAAATTACAGATCTATCTCTAGCAAGAAAGCTTAGAAATACGTACTTAAGAAATGTTGCATACAGCATGCAATGACATTTTCATTCCCAGAATGATCTACATGGACTCATATTTATTTTGCTTTTTATTTTTTTTAATATAAAATCAGAACTCACTCTCAGGATCGAGTAGAATTCCTCATCCGAATGGCACATAGAACGTTTGTTGAAATGGTAGCACTGTTATTTAATTCAAATTGCACATTTTATAATGAATCACAATGGAAGCATTTTCCTTTTATCAACACCTCTAATAGAGCTGAGCACACCTTTCTTTAAAAGTTATTCAGTTTAAATTATGATTAGATGAATATTTTAGAATTACAATCACCATTAAACGAAGGACAAAATTTATCATACCAAAATAGAAATTTAATTTAAAGTAGGAAGAACTTGATTACAAGGTTTAGTAGACTAGAAACAAGATGTATGAGGGCATATTAAGGAATTCTTTTTTTTTTTCTTAAGTACAGTTTTACATTCAATTTGAAAGGACACAACTGCATTTATTAATGTTTGTGAGGATCGTGTTTGAGACAGTTTGATGAAAGATCAAACTCTCTTCAGGCTGAAAAAGCACATTAAAGCGCGCTGGTCTTTCCACGAAAACATTCACCTAACATCTTCCTTCACTGTCTTAGAGTTAATGAAGTTGATTTGCGATAGAAGTTGCTCTTAACCATGGTGCGAGCCAGTGGCTTTGGTCCAGGAGTAAGCTCATCCCGGACTCGTGTGATTAAACATAGGCCTTTCTTGGTCCTCGTGTCATTTCCTGCTGCCTGTCACTTCGTCCTTGACTGTTTTTGAGGCGGAAAACGAGTTGTCCAGGTTGGTTTTCCAATCAGCCAGTTCTTATTTTTCTCTGGAGCTTCTTTGTTATGTGAGAGTTCACATTTGCTATTCATGAAACACATTTTAATCAGTGACCATATCAGACAAATGGAAGCTAAGCGCTGGTTAGTACGTTGAAAATAAACATGAGGGTTCTCATTAATGTCGCTGTCTGAATAATTAGTTGAGCATCGAGTCCTGAGCCGCAGTGAGAGCAAGTTGGCTTCTCGCTGGGACGACAGGCTGACAGCCCCGTCTTGGAGTACGGTCATTAGTGTGGCCCGCCATCAGTGTCATGTGTCTGTGTCACATTAGTTAGTGTCCCCTTAGCCAAGGAGCCAGACCTACAAATTATCCTCCCACATCCCTGCAGACTGTATTTGTGAAGCCTGCGATCAAGTGGGAGCAACTTCTTAACACGGCTCATAAATTAACTAGTTTACAGGCTTATAACATTTTACAAGTAGATAATAAAGGGTGGAAAAGTTTTCCAATTGCTTTGCCCTGCTGTGAGGGTTGTGATCAGCTGACTTTTCCTTGAGGAGTCCTCTGCTGATAGACTTTCCCAAGAGCAGCACAACCATGGGGTGTCTGAGCAGTGTTTGCCAATGTAGACTCTAAGAGGAAGCCAACGTTAAGTCCACTGAAGACAGTATCATTAACTTTGTTATCTCATTACTCTGATGAGCGCATGACAGTAGTCACCTTTCTTGTGATGGCACTTGTTCATTAATGAGTCCAGCAATTAGCTTTGAACAGTCACAGCGTCTGCCAACTAAAGTTATCCTAAAAAGTGTTTTTGATGCATTCTTATCCCAGTACCCAGCCCAGCCCAGCCCAGCCCAGCCCAGCCCAGCACAGCACAGCACAGCACAGCACTTGTGAATGATTTTGAAGCCGTGATATCCATGCAAGCAACTTAGGAACATGAGACAAGTGACCCTTAGAACCCTGTGGACAAATGTGGCCTGAGTTTGTCCTGCATCTGGAAAGGGTGTGGCTTGGGCGTGCCATCTCTTATCTCTCTTCTGAGCTCTGGTAGACAGACAACCCACGAAGTTTCTGGAGAGACGTGACTATTCAAATCAGAAAACATCAGTTTCAGGTTCTCTGGCAGATTATGCTTGAAGAAAGCATGCCCCTTCCCAGGGTGGTATGTGGACCTGCTGCTGAACGAGAACACACACATGCATCCTGCAGTCCCTGGTCTCATGCTGTGGTCACATTGCCTACTAAGAGAGCGCGTGAGGGAGGCCTTAGGGGTGGCATTATCATCTCAGAGATCTAGACAGAAAGGAGCCGGCCTGGGCAACTTCGCTGCCGTCAGAGTCGTGTGAAACCTTCTTGAAAGTGCTTACGGAAGAGCTGACCTGTCCGTCAGCAACTTCAGCTTACTTGGAACCAGGTTTGGTAAATAGTCTACTAATAACCCAACTGGGGCAGGAAGGTGTGCAGCCTTGCACGTGCAGCACTGGTTTCTTGAGTTGTTTGTGGCACAAGCCCACAAGCAGGTGGAGAGTGTGGGACTGACAGGCGGGAGAGAGCTTGTGCTTTCCTTGATGGGGAGTGGGGAGGGAACCGTGTGTGTGTATGTGTGTGTGTGTGTATGTGTATGTTTTCCCTACTGCTGCTCCCATAGCATGCAATGAGGGAAACCAAAGGACCACAACTGAAAGCAACGTCGCCGCCTGGGCCCATGGAGCTTCCTGTCCTTGTTCCTTGCAGTGCTTTTCACATTGTGAGGATATAGCTACAGAAATGGGACATAATGCGTGCTCAGTGAGCCAGACTGCTAGGTTAGGGTTAGTGCCCTCATGACTGGAAGCGTCAGTCGGTTGTGGAGCGCATTTGTTTCGTATCATTCCACTGTCATTCTCTAATAGGGACTTCAGGCTCTGCCCCGGACTGAGTGCTGAGCCTTGAAGGAAAGGGAGCCGGTGGACACATAGACACATGATGCTACGCCTGAGGGTTGGGGTGGTGTCTGAGCCGGCGGGGCTCGGGGATGGTATGGCTGTAGCACACACGGGAAGCCTCTCAGCTTGCCCCTTCACTTAACCTTGTGTTTTCTTTTTTCCTTTCAGCGTCCCTCTCTGTGTTGCAGTTTTGTGGCATTATGCATGCCCCCTTCCTGTGACTCCAGGTTTTTTATGGCTGTGAGACACGTTACAAGTTCAGGGTAAGTGGCAACCAGCACTGACACCATGTACCACTTAAGAATTGCCGTGCCGTCCACCTGGGCAGGTTGACAGAGTAGTTGGATGTAGCAAACTCACAACAAATGGTGGCTCATCTCATTACCAGGCACCGATTCTGATGCTCGGAGGCATCTTGCATATCTGCTACTGTCCTCCCTGCTGGCTTTCTTGTTTTAAAAAGGATCCATAACTTGATCCCGATTGCAGGAAGGTGACCTGATGCAGGGTTGATAAACTGTGCATATTGTCACCGTCATGGGCTGTGCCGTCTGTCTGGTGACCAGTCAGCTCTGCTCTTGTAGCACAGAAGTTGCCATTTACAACACATGAACCAATGGCGGTGACTGTGTTCCAGTGAAACATTGCGGATAAAAATGGGCCATGAGCTATAGTCAACCTGAAGGCATTGGTCTGCCATCCCCGATCTAATTGCATCTGAGGGGACACCCGAGGGCCTGAATACTTCCCTGGGTTAGCAGCAGTCCCATCCGGGAGCATACCATCTCCCTGAAAGAAGCAGGCACGAACTACACGTCTGCCTTTCCTACCTCATAGGCTGGAGTCGCAAGGATGAAACCAGATAAAATGTGTGTGAAAATGCTTTGAAGATTTCGACACTCCCTGTGCGAGGCTGCGCACAGTCATTCCGGCTCACCTTGTGGAGTGTGCCTTCCTCACCTTTTTAATCACATTGGGCTTTCAGGCACTAAATGAGTGTGGAGGAAAGCGCTTTTATTTTCTGAGTAATGTGGTTTGTCTGCCAGTTCCTTCTCTTTTACAGTTGATGGACAAGCTGTTGAAATATCTTTTTAGTATCAAATATGGATGAAGGGCCATACGGGTAGATGATGGCAGGCTAAAGATCAAATGCCAATGAAGAGCGATTAAATGTCCTTTAATCATCAGAATCTGAGCGTGCTTTAAGATCTTCCACCTTTAATATAGGCCTTAATAAATAATAATGCTTTGGGTGTCTACAAGTATGTTTGAATTTCACAAGTCATGCATGTCAAAACAGAGAGTCAAGCTAGGCAAACACGCTGCCCTGGACCAGCAGCGCTAATTAAGGGGGAAAGACCTAAACAAACAGCTTAGGGAATAAGGAAGAATCAAACCCTGTTCTGTGAATTGTCTAGGTTTTCCTTTTTGACTTCTAGACAGTCACCATGCAGTCTTTAGACATGCTTTTTCTATCATTGCATCAGCTGAGATTTGTTTTCTAGTAACAGATACAGCCCTGTGAGCCTAAGCAGTCATTTGCGTGTCTTGATCATACAGGCGTCTGGAAGAGCAGGGACTGCCTTCCTTTCGCGGGTTCAACTCTGCTGCTTCCTTCTCAAGGTCATGACATGGCTGCTGGCTCTCTGGCCATTGCCTCTGCATCCCGAGGGAAAGGTACTGATGTGCAAGGAACAGAGGTAGTGCTCCCAGTTGAGGCATATCTCTTGAAAGAGCCTTCCCTGGAACTGTACCCAGTGAAATCTGTAAGGGCGTGTGGAACGTGAGGCTCTCACCTTGAGCACATGTCTGATCCAGACACGCTGTGGATCCTCCCACGAAGGATAAGGTGTGTGGCTCTGAGCTTGCAGTTGTGCTTACTTAATACGGGATCGTGACAGTGAGGTGGTTGATTTTTCTTATTTATTTTTAAACTTTCAGTGATTGCCTTTGTGCATTCTGTTGACACGTCTTGTTTGTTTTATGCCTGTTAGAGCATCAGTCTGTTTGATCCTAAGCAGAGATGCACATCTTAGTAAATACAGTAGGACCGCAGTATTCTTATTGAAAGTGTCATGGCAAACCTGGGCAATCCCTCTTACCCCTAAAAGCAGGCCAATATTCAGTCTCCCAATATTCACTCCCATGTATACCGGAGTGTTACATTCCCATGAATAAATGCTCGTTTCCAGGTCTGAGTACCAGTACCAGTGGGAGGTTCTAGCTACACACACACACACACACACTTGCACCCAGTGCTGTTGGCTGCAACAAGTGCAGGGGACATTGTGATGGCCTTGTCCTGTTCTCTGTTGTTTTGTTGACTCAAGGATAAGATAAAACCATCTACCCTATATTTCTGTCATTCCGCTTTCTCTGCTGAAAGCTTACCTTGGAAGGAACAAGTAAATCACCAATACCTAATTTCCCATTCTACACGCCCCATACATATACTCTGGTAAAATTTTCCATCTCATGGACCAAACAGGAAGAAATCTGCTTGAACTTTAGATTATATTCTCTCTCTTTTCCATCCGGCGATGCTGTTCAGGAAACATGGGTACCTTCTCAGACATGTAACCAATTCCTGCTGTGGATGCCATGGAGCAGCGTGGTGAAGGGTGTCTGCTCTGCAGAAGTTGGGTTTGATTCCTCTGCCCCTACCTACTACCTGGACACCATGGGCAAGTCATTTAACCTCTCTGCTCAGCGGCCTTCTTGCAAATAAAGTCGAAACAAAGACAGGAGCCGGCTGGCTACATGGAATGCGATGCTTTGAGAACTTTGCACAGGCCCTGGTGTTTTAAGAAGTGCCACAGTTGCCCTCAGCAGTGAGGTGGTTGATGAAGAACCCCGTTTGGGTTCATTGGTGGTTGTCATTCTGGTGGGCGGTGTGTGTTTCTCAGGCTGTTGCTTCTCCCCCACCTTCCCTTGCGAACCTCAGTAGAACCTTGGGAAGTGGCCCTGATGCCCATCTTCGAAGGTTCCTACAGCCTGTGTACCAGGGGACATCTGCACTGGCAGAGTTTAGATCTCTGGGTCTCACGTTGATGTGCTGTTCCTGAGAGATAGGCAGTGGTATTTGTTCTTGTTTGTTTCTGTTTTGTTTTTTTGTTTGTTTGTTTTTGCTTAGGCAGACAATATGGTTGCGTCACAGGTGCAGTCAGTAACTTCTTCCAGTTGGTACCACGGATGATCATCTGACACTGCAGGGTTTCGCTTGAGCAGGCTGCTTCTATGTGGTGTCAGTCTTCTACCACATGCCTGTCCCTGTCCCTGTGCTGACTGTGCAGCAGAAGGCCCTGGGTGCCCACAGTGTTTCATGAGAAAGACTCTCAAGGCACAGTATCGTTGCACACGTAGGTTGCTGCTTGACTGTGGGGAAGATTACCATGCGGTCTGTGGATCTCCTAGTTGATCCCAGCACATCCCCATGGTTGGGATGCAGTGGTAACCCCGTGACTGCCTGCCCATCCTGAGTTTTTGAGAAATGTTGGGTGAAATGGATGGGAGTCGCATTAACTCTACTTGGGATCCTGCAATCCATCATTTCACTGACAGTGATACAACTCCCCCCGCCCCCAACACACACCTCTTATGGACACCGAGCCCCATGTTTCTTGGGACCTGTCTTGAGCCTGCCTCTGACATTACTTGGATCAAGCCCACTCAGTAAGGATAGTGGCCTGAAGATCTTGTCTGTTCAGAAGAATGGGAAATTTCCACAGTTTGCATAAACGCCCTTGCAATGTGCTGATGCCATGCCATGTCCTTGCCTCTTGACCACGGGCTCAAGGCAGTCTGCCTGGACTGACTGCAGTATATTCTAGAACGCACTTCTTTGAGTCCTTCAGTGCTCAGTTTGGACAACATCTCCTTAGCTAGGTCCTTGCTGGCCACCCATGTTAAAGGAGACCCCCTTCCCATTTCTCCTTGTTCTTCCTCCAAGCCTCTTGTTTGTTTCGGGACTTACAGCTGCCATCACTTGGTGAAAACACCTGTTAGCCAGACATACTGTGCAAGCAGCGGGTCTGTTTCATTTTTTTGGGGGGGGTTTCCTGGGATTAACAGTGCCTGATGTTTGGCAGACACATGTCCATTCAGGGTTATTGATCAGTCACTGTACCGTTGGGGAGTTCCCTCTGAATTTCTGTATTTTCACAGTGCCTGGGAGGGCTGCCCCGGGTGAGGAAGTGATGGGGGGGGGCGGGGTAAGGCTGCACATGTCATCATCACTGTAGGAATCAAAGCCTGCCCTGAGGTTTTCTGTAGGAGTGTCCAATGAACACTGCTACAGACTTTGCTGCTGCTGTATTCCAATCGGAAGGTGTTGTATGCCGGTTCCCCGTGAAGATAGGATCATTTGCCATTTGGGCCTAAAGCATCCCCGGGGTGGAGGTGCAGATGAATTAAGAATGTTGGATTGAAATAGTTGATTTTCTGATTGATGACTGTTGCATACTTTCACCCCATCTTCGATTATACAAGCCACAAATCTCCCCCACTGCAGTGGTTCAGTGGTGGGAGCCTGACCTGTGTCCCCAGAACCGTGAAAACTGAGAGTTCAGGGTGTTGCACTGTCCTTAAGCTATCTTACTGGGAATTGGCTTCACCTTTACATGGATCAAAGCTGGTTGGATCTCCTGCCTTGTCATAAAGAGGGTTTCAAATTCTTGTAATAGGTTCTCCTCAGTTTTCTGTTTTAGAAAGTGCACTAGATATATCTGTCCTGAAAAATGCACACATTGCTCTTAATTGAAAATCCAAGCCTGTATAGACTGAAAGGAGTTAGATATAAATATCTCTCTTTGTTAACATCAATTTCTTTCACCCGCTTAAAGACGGTGGTCTATTATTTGTGCTGCATTGTTCTGTCATGTCAGTGGTTGACATGTGTTGTTCGTTGTGATTTTGTGATGTCAAAGTTAAAAGCACAGGAAGGAGCAGGCATTTAGCCTGTTGGTTAAGGTGCCCACGCCCCACGCCCCACGCCCCGCGTCGCACACAGAACACAGCTTCAGTTCCTCGCTGTGTCCATGGCTCCAGCTTCCTGCCAGGGTGAGCCTGGGAGGTACTGGGGATGACTAAAGTCATTGGGTCCCTGCCACACGTGGGAAACCTGCTTCAAGTTTGCAGCTTCCTGTGTCGGGACCCGCTCCTGGAGGCCTTTGCTGAGTGAACTAGTGAGAGGAGCTGGGTCTCTGTGTCCGTCTGTTTCTCTCGCTCTCAGAAAAAAAAAAGAAAAGAAAAAGAAATGCAAAAAGTTAAAGCACAGAGGGCCCGGCGCGGTGGCGCAAGTGGTTAAGTCCTCGCCTTGCACGCCCGGGATCCCATATGGGCGCCGGTTCTAATCCCGGCAGCCCCGCTTCCCTTCCAGCTCCCTGCTTGTGGCCTGGGAAAGCAGTCGAGGACGGCCCAAGGCTTTGGGAACCTGCACCCGCGTGGGAGACCCGGAAGAGGCTCCTGGCTTCGGATCGGCATAGTATTGGCCCGTTGCGCTCACTTGGGGAGTGAATCATCGGATGGAAGATCTTCCTCTCTGTCTCTCCTCTCTGTATATCCGCCTTTCCAATGAAAAAATAATAAAAATAAATCTTTAAAAAAAAAAAAAAAAGTTAAAGCACAGAGGACCCAACTCTGCATCATGGCTACTGTTAACTTTTCAGTGACAAATTATGAAGTGATCAAGCTGCATATTTTTATTTATATGATTTGAATAAACACTGTTATTGATTAAAATGGCCATTTACGTTATTAATTTATGTCCTTTCAACTTAAAAAAATGGCAGCACAGGTTAAAATAGAGTTTAACATATCAAATTTGATTTCTGATGTGTTTCTTGGAGAAAGAAAAAAAAAAATGCAGCAAGTTTCAATCTAGCTAGGCAGCCAAATGAGGAGAGTCTTTTGCTAGTAGATTCCTAAGAAGCCTGCAAGTGGCTAACTTCCAGCTTTTCTGCATCTTCACTATTATTTCAGAAATTGAATTGCTAATTCCTGAAAAGGGTGGTGGATCCATGCAGTTGGATCCTCAGGGGGGCTGTGAGCATGGGCCGCTCGGCAGCCCACCAGGGCCCTCTCCCTGCCTCCCTGGTGCCTGGGTGTGCAGGGAGCTCTGGGAGCTTGCTAGGGCATTTGTCCTGTGGCCTGTTGAAACCTCACTGCATTGTCTGAGTCCCGTTTGGTGCAGCAGCCAGCCCCATGGACAGGATTGTACACTGGCTCAGACATGCTGAGTTGGAGCTGCTCAGTGCCAGGGGCCTGTGCCTCTGGTGTTCCGAGCCTGTGCCCCGTTTCCATCCGTGTCTGCCCCCAAGCCGTTTAACAGCCACACAGAGCCTTGCTTCGGCTTCTAGGCACTTGCCCTCACGTGGCTCTCTGAATGTACTCCTAGAATAAGTCAAGCTGCGAGGCCGCCTTGGATTCATTTAGATGTGTGCACCTAGAATGATTTGCATTCCGTCCACTGAGAAATACCCTGTGTGTGTAATTTTCTCTTTCTCTCTTAAAATTAAGTGAAAGAAAAATGGTCCAACTCATGGAAAAAGTGATCCTGAGAAGTGCAGTTGAGAGCAATCATTCAGAGAAACGCTGTGGCTCGTGCAACGTCTGCTGCCTCATAGCTGCCTGTACTGAGAATTAGGCATGTGCCAGACGTGATTCTAAGCACTGGACGTTTATTAACTCAAAATAGCTCCGTGAGATAATTATATCCTAAAAGCCCGTTTTACAGATGAGGAAACTGAGGTGGGGAGCTAAATGACTCATTTAGATTCTTCTATGTGTAAGACCTAGAGCTGTGATTTGAACCCAGAAAACTCCTTCCTCTGGCAAGCTGGTTTTCATCACCATGCCAGTTGGCTTTCCCCATGTGAATGCATGCTTGGGTCTGCAATAGCAGGAATTGCCTTCCTGTGGTGTACAGTTTTCACCCTGGGACTGCTTGTACCCGAGAGTTGGGCCTTTCTACCTGAGAGGCCTTGCTGGATAGGACCAAGTTTTTTCAAAGACTGATTCTTTTTGCTAATACAAGAGCTCCGGGAAGTGAAGGAGTGTCCCAGTTTGATTAGGAATGAGCACACCCATTTAGTTGACATCTTTCTAACTCTGGTTGGACATGCCTGTTAAGACATTTTCTCTAGATCTTTGAGCCATTTTTCTCTGGTACATTATTCTAATTAGCCTCTGACTACCCAACAATTGATTTGTTCCACTCAATCACCTGTGTGAAACAGTGTAACAAGCAGGAGGGTCTCCCCTCCAGTGCATCAGTTGTCTGTCTGGGGATTTTTCCCAGTCGGAAGGTTCGGAATGTCCCTGTCTAGTTTGGGAGCATTCACCTGGCAGCCTTTCTATTTATCTGGGTGAAAGATCTAGGGTGCTTAGCGGTAACTCTGGCAAGCAGAGTTCAAAGACCTTTAGTTACACGGTCAGTAGGATTGCAAATTCACATGCAGTAGGCCAAGGGTTTTGGCCTTGAAATATTAATGAAATAATCGGCATAAAAAAAATACTTGAAAGCTAGTTGCAAGTAACCACAATTAAGTACTGTGTTATGTAAGGGTATAAAATATCCACATTTCTTTGCCATTGCTAAGAGTAGACTATTTTGATGAACATGTGTACTGCTGATCAAAAAACTCGGGAGGTCCCTTTGGTTTCAAGACACAAAGGCTCCTGATACTGAAAGTCAAGTGGTAGGAATGGCTCTGGACATCGGGAGCTTTAGGGCCGTGCCGCTGCACAACCCCACAGGCTGCGTTTCTCGCCTCTGCCGTGCTCCATGTTGGAGTCTTTCTTCCCAGTGTTTCCCAGATGAGCATCCGTGACTGCTTTCCTTGCCTCTCCAGCAACAAGCTTCTTTCTTAGCAGTTGTAGCAGTTGTCCCAGCAACCGGCCCTATCCCCTTCCCTGAAACACGCTCTGCAGTTGGAGCAGAGCTGGGTAGTAAGAGGTGTGGTGACACACTTGGCCCATTTCCATGGCTCTGGGTAGTGTTTGACAAAGCAGTGGAAAATGGGTGAAAGGGTGCTGGTTTCAGACTAAAGGAAAGAATTCTGGGAATGAGGCTGTGTGTGTCTACTGGGTAACGCACAGCAGATACAGAGAATTGCAGGTTGGACAGACCCTCGCAGTAACACATTACTGCAGCCAGCCGGCTCCTCAGTGTCATCTGGGATACCCCTAATGGCGTTCTCGACCTTGAAAGTGGACTCTGATTCAGACATGCTGCCATCCTTGTGCTTGGGGAACCTGAAGTTCACACACTACCCATCTTCTTCCTCGCTGTCCTCCTGTCCAGTCATCCGCCTGCCATCTCTCATTGAGGTGCTGAGGCAAGGTATTTGATCTCAGCATCCTTGTGTCTGCAAGGCAGACTGCAAGAGGAGTTAGCGTCAGGTGGTGGGGAAGCTCCAGGAATGCTGATGTAACGGGAGGGGTTTGAAGGAGGGACTTGGACAGCCTCGCAGAAACACAGAGATACAGCTGTACTTTCCACATATGCTTAGGAATGGCTAAGGAGCAAGAGAAAGAAGATCACGTTAGAGGACTTAACCTTCTTTTGTGTACCGTTAAATTCTCTATTATTTTCAAACTTAGATTTGAATGACCTGAGGAAATTGGCCCATGAAATATTTCATCCCAGATGACAAGATGCCTGGTCTTTCAGGTCCTAGCAGCACTGTAAGTGATGGGAGGAACTTGGTGCTGATGAGCGGGTTTTCTGTATAGGCAAATCCCTTGGCATCATCTGGGTCTCTCCAATCTTCTACTTCCCAATAAGCATATAATAAATCAGTAGAGAAATTCGAATGAATTAAACAGAAGAATTCACAATGCCATTTCCCTGAAAGTTTGGAAGATTTTGTTTATTCTTGGAGGCAATTAAAAACCTCTGAACCTAAATTTTGTTATTTGATTCTTTAGAATAAAAGTAGTACCTTATTTTTAGGTTATTTATGTAGGTTCAAGTTAGGGTGGAGAATAAACATCTCTAGCCAGGTGGAGTAGGGACTGTGTTCCCAGCTCTGCAGTCCCTCATCGGTGTTACGTACTGCCATCAGGAAACAGCTATGGTTGTCACAGGCTTAAAAATTAATGCAGTGATGTCAGTTTCGTTAGTTGATATCAGCAGTGTTCTGTGTGCCCTGGATAGAAAAAGTGGCTTTTTTTTTATTGGTTTTGTTTTCACATGTTAGCTGTATTATAAAAAAAATGGAAGATATTAAAGATGGCAAGATTTAGCAAAGAACTTTAACTCCACATGCTTTTAATGCTTTCCTGAATTAATAATTTTCATGTCCATCATATTTTCTCCTTGGCCCACAATTCATCCCATATTTGGATCTTGGCACATGATGACTTGGTTAATTAGGCAGTCTGTTAACTCTGATTACTAAGTTATAACAGATCAGTGTGGAAGCATCACTGTGCAATTTGGATTAAAAGGCTCTTCCTTTTATCAAAACAAGTTTACATTTATGGATAAGTATATTGAAATGGATACGCTAAAATGATGCATCTCAGAGGGAGAATTTAAAAAGCATAAAGAATTATTTCCTCCTCCTAAGTTAGTTATTATGACATTCATCACATTATCTTGCCCTGGAAGTGTACTGAAAAGCTTGGAATTTTCTTTAAAGCCTTGAAGATTAATCCCTCTATGTGTCTATGATGGAGGCCTTGCATTTCTGTTGGCATGTAATTTAGTGTAGGACACTTGGTTGTGTTCCAGTTCTGACCACAGTGGCCTCTGATACAGAAGTGAGTTGTAGAATTGAATCATGACTATTTTGGGGGAGGATTTAGGGTTATATTAAGGCTGACTTTCTTTGACAGCTGAAAATACTGATGGTTATTAACTACTGTTGAGCCTCTGTGGTCCCACCTCTTTCTTCCCTAATGGCTCCTCATCTCCTAAGGGCCCTTGTGTTATCAAAAACTTGCCTGCTGGCTGCAGCTCCGTCTCATCTTCTTTCCTTTGCTAGTACTAAAGCCGAGGCTGTGTGGAAATTGAACAAACAAGTCAACACAAACACCATCTTCCAGATCCAAGCCACCCCAAAATCTGTCCCTAACCATAATGATAAAGACCCTCTCAGAATTATCAGAAACATTCATAAGATGGCACTTCATCCCTCTCTCCATCCTCTGCTGTACATACTTAGCCATGGGTGGACACACACACTCTCACTCTTAACCCAGTCATTAGTGTCTGATGTCGGCGTCCCCTGTAGTTCAAGGGTACTTTCAAAAATTCATGGAAAGTGGAAGTGAAAATTAAGTTGACATTGATGCAAATTTTTTTTCAATCTGTGCATAGTTATTTCATAATATACTTTTTCCATGAACTTTATGAGGACTCTTCCTATGTGTGTAGCCTTCAAAGTTCCTTTGAACCAAAATAAACTTTTCTTTTAATTCCATTTTCCACAAACTTTTTGAAAGTGCTTTCATGTAAAATAAATATACAGCAGAACTACAAATGAATATATAATAGTTAATTTGTCTTAGATAACTTCTAAATATAGCAGTACTCTCTCACTTGGGCAAGGTGCATTCCAGTGGATGCCTAATACTGGTGATCCTGCCAGAGCATGCTCCCCGCAGATGGATAGGCCCTGCTTTCTCCTGTGCACCCAGACCTATCACACAGAGTGAACAATGACAAAAATACAGCCGAACAGTCATAGCTGTAACTTTAAAATAAAAGTTATGTGACGTTTATGAATTATTTATTTCTTCAGTTTAACATTTTTGTCTCAGACTTGACCACAAATTACCAACATCATGAAAAGTGAAATTGCAGTAAGGATGAGGACTGGCCTATGCTTTAGTGGATTGAACTCAGGGCCTCATTGGACCACTTGTTTGGGAGGTGTTTAAGGGATGTCTGTGAAGACTTCAGAGTAAAGAATTTTAAACAACCCCATGCTCGCCATCCCCAAAGCTCCTGAGTTGCGCCTAGAGCAGTTCCTACAACTAAGATCTTGTCTGATACTGCGCCATTGGAATACCTGTAGCTGATGAATTCAGTCTTTATTGTTCCAATGTACTGAACTGAATTATGGCATCTAAGAAGTTCATGTTCTGGGGCAATGGGAAATAGAGAGATCAAAGAGAGAAAATATCTTTTACATTTAGCCATCCTTGCATCTTGCTAATTGGTCCTATTGGTATGACCAGGAGACAGGAAGCTTTAGCTCTTTCGTTGTATTCATCAGTAGCACCTACTTGATGTAACACTGGTTTTTCTGAACCTAGAAAACACACAACCACAAGATTCTTTCTCAGCCTCCAGTAGAGACTCCCCATCCCATTTAAGAATAACCACGCAACGCCAAAAAAACATACGACTTAATCCATTCCCACTTATAGGAGTCAACCACAAAAATTCTCTCAATCAGTATGTCGAATAATCCCTGCAACCCCTTGAACAAAAGCTCACTCCATGCCATGGGATAGAGTGCACAGACAGTCCGCCAAACAGCCATTGTAACATCCGGGGGTGCTCGCTTTACCCACCATCACCCAAAATACCCCACCCCAACGGACGCAACCCCAAAATGATTCTATTTAATATATCCCATCAACTTAAAAACCATGGCCATGCCATCACCACCCGCTCGTCTCACTTACAGCGCGGACATCACATCCCGGACCGCAGATTATCCCACCCCCCCATCGTCGTCACATCCGTCATGCTGGCCATTGACCCTAACGCCTCCTCCCTTCTCCTACAAATCTTGACACCAACCGACCCCGCTGGATGCCTGGACCCATCTCCATCAATTTTGCCCAGACCACTGCAGTGGGTCTACCATCCATTCCCTTGTCCCCCGCAGTCTACAGTAGCTTGCCTAGCTGGTGCAGGCCCCGGGTGCACTTCCCCAGTCTCCCCTCCATTTCACCCATTATATCCCTTCTCGTCCCTAACCCCCCATTATCCCCCAGTGCCTCATTTTGACCCCTCCCACCCTTCAACAAACCCCCAAGCCCCAGAACATGTCCCCACCACTCAACCATACACCACTCAATATCCTGAATACTACCTCACATAGCCACACACTACACAAACCACACTCAGAGAACCAGACCACAATCTCCACTCACGAGCACACACCAAACCACTCTCTCTCACGCACTAAAAATCGCTCTACCCTCCACTCCCAATCATTGAATCATCAGCTCCCGCTCAAAAATGCAATTGTCCTATATACCCGGCCACCATACCTGACCCAGGAACACCCCACACTGCTAAGTCTCTTCCACCTCCAAGCCCATCACAACCAGGCCGCGAGGTGTTCACTGTAACCTTGATACCGAGTGCTAGCAATACATTATCAGGTCAGAGGCTACTCCGCCCTCCCAGTATTAGAAAGCAAGCACTCCCTGGAAGGTTGGCTCCTATGACTGTGTGGTTCAATGAATTAAATTTTTTTCCTTTAAAATGTCTTTGCATGAAAACAACCACCTCTTCTGTGGTCATGGGGAACAGATGTTTACCGTAATTCTTCACTTGGTGAAGAAAAAAAAAAAAAAACACGCTTCCTTCACCCAACAAAAACAACCCGGCTCGCTTGGCTCCATCAAAGCTCGGGTCTTACTTTATATATCATGGCTGCCGTCACACAGCCCTTCCAAGTGTGAGGCTTAGATCACCGCCTCCAACATCTGCAGGGAGCCCAGCTCACAGAGATCTATTATGCGAGGGTTTCATTCTTAGACTGCTTTTGGCATCCACCTTTCCTCATTGAAACCAAGATCCTATAGGCCAGCCTTGCTGTTTTTCTTGTGTATGTGTGCTAGCTCCGGCTCAGTTGGTAAAGCTTTCGCCTAGGCCCGTGGCAGTGTCCATGAGGATGGGGCTCATGAAGTCGAGGTTTGCCTGCTGAACCTGAGAGTTTGGCTTTTCCTGGGTGCTCTTGGAATTAAAAAGTGTCTGCTTTGCTCATAGGTTGTTTTGAAAAACACCTTTTCTTCTGGCATAGTGGGCCTCCTTAACTACCTCTCCCCACATTTTTTTTCCAATTCCTGTTTTTTACGAGCACTGAGTGACCATGAACCCCTAGACAGTGCCTGCCACACCTGGCATTCACGATTCCAGTGGGTGTTTCAGGCCCAGTCCCCTCATCTGGACTGGACTGGATTCCTGCACCACAGAACACCGCTTGCCCCTTGGCATCTGTTGCAAAGAAACACAACAGCAAAACTTTGCTGTTCTTGGGAAGCTCCTCCCTTTGGAATCGAGAACTCTGGGTGGCTCTTCTTATTTTGTTCCCATCGCCAAAATAAGCAGGAATCTTGCATAACAGCAGGGGTAGGAAAAAAGAAGTCATTTTCAGGGAAACATATGTTTGTGTTGAGAAAAAGAACTGGACAAGGACAGTGCCCACAAAGCTGAAAGCATCTTGTTTGTATTTCATTAAGAAATCAAGGTTTGATTATTTCAGTATATTGTAATTTTTATTTACTCTTTACTCGTGTTGTTAGATGGAAAGAAAAGAGACAGAGAGGCAGACAGACACAGTCAGATCTTCCTTCCACTGCTGTGCTCCTTAAATGCCCTCAATAGCCAGGACTGGACTGGGATGAAACTGAAAGGCAGAAGTCCACGTGGGTCTCCTACGTGACTGACAGGGATCATGTACTGGATCTGCCACCTGCTGTCTTCCAGGGGCACATGCGCAGGAAGCTGTGATCAGGAGCAGAGTCAAGATTTGAACCTGGCCCTTCAGCTTCAGTGTGGGATGTGGGTATCTTAAACAGTAGTTCAAATGCCTGTCCTGTTGGGGGATGTTTTATAAAATTAAAAAAAAAAATCAGTTCCCATATTCTGTGTCTTGTCTTGAGTTACCAATAAATCCTCAGAGTAGGAAACCAAGGCTTGTTACAGATTTCTGAATTGGTATGTGTCGTACACAGTGTTGAGTCTTGTACTTGTTAGATAATTTCCTGGTGATCTAAACACTAAGAAATGTCCTTGGGCCCAGCACAGTAACCTGGCAGCTGAAGTCCTCGCCTTGCACGTGCTGGGATCCCATAGGGGCGCTGGTTCTAATCCTGGCAGCCCCACTTCCCATTCAGCTCCCTGTTTGTGGCCTAAGAAGGCAGTGGAGAATGGCCCAAAGCCTTAGGACCCTGCATCCGCGTGGGAGACCTGGAGGAAGCTCCTGACTCCTGGCTTTGGATCGGCATGGCACAGGGCTTTTGTGGTCATTTGGGAAGTGAATCATGAGACAGAAGATCTTCCTCTCTGTTGCTTCTCCTCTTAGTATATCTGACTTTGCAATAAAAATAAGATAAATCTTTTTTTTTTAAATGTCCTTGTAGGTCACCTGATATACCTGTCAGAATCTGAAATCAAAATAGAAGCTATCCAAATAGAATTCCTGTTTGGCCTGACTTTTCAAGGAATGAGAGAGCTAAGGGTGAAAGTGAAGCAGATACCCCATCTCTCTGGTGATCATTAGAGCCCTCGTTGTTCCTCTTAACAGATCCCAAATAATGACTGTCAAAGGAAACGGAACAAACAAGTGTTTCAGATAGTTTGTGGGTGGTAGCTTCTGAAAATGCAGCTAATTTGCAAAAAAGAAAGGAAATCTCTTAAATTATGATTTCTCATTCACCCATTTCTCAAGTATGAATATTTCAGAGCAAGGGGAAACCCAGCAAAATTCTTCTGTCTTTATTATAAGTTAAATATTCATATCCTTTAAATGTGGCTGTGAGATAAGTCAGGCCCAAAGAGCATGCTGGGTACTGACATATGTCCTAATGTCAAGGCCAAAGCCAGAGAGATTTTACTTATAGGGTGGCCACAGCAGCGTGATAGCTCCCTATTAGAGAGGAAGTGGCTACTTGAAGCTGCAGTTTTTTCTTAAGTGTATGAAAGACTATCCGCAGGCTTATTTAAAACCTATTAAAAAGCTCAGTTCTTCCCCCCCCCCTTTTTTTAGAATTATTTATTTTTGTTGGAAAGAGAGATCTGAAAAGACAGACAGAAAGATCTACTATCCACTGGTTTGCTCCCCAAATGGCCGCGACAGCTGGAGCTGACCTACCCAACGCCAAGTGCCCTCTCACAGTCTCTCAAACAAGTGCAGGATCCCAAGAACTTGCAAGTGGCCAGCCTTGTGATGTAGCAACTTCAGCTTTCCAGTTGTGGTACTGGAATCCGATATAGGTGCCAGTTCGAGTCCCAACTGTTCCACTTCCAATGCAACCCCCTGCTAATATACCTGGGGAAGCAGTGGAAGATGACACAAGTGCTTGGGCCCCTGCCACTTGGGATTCTGACCTCAATCTGACACTGCTCAGGCACTTCAACCTTGTAGGGAATGAACCAGTAAATGCAAGATCTCTCTCTCTGTCTCTCTGTCTCTCTCTCTCTCCTCTCTCTCTCGCATGTACGTGCTATCACTCACTCTTTACCCCTCCTCCTATGCAACTCTGCCTTTTAAGCAAATCTTTTTTTAAAAAAAAAATCCAAGCAATACGTTAAAACTCACATTAAAAAGAAAACAAAAGCATAAGACCTTAATTCCACCCCCTTCATCCCCAAAATGGTAGGCAAATCCATTTATGGTATAAAATGTTTCTTAGATGTTAGTTTATGGTTCAGTAATTTTAGTTGATGCATTTCTTTTTGCCCCAAAGGCTTCAAAAGGCATTGTCAGTAGCGCCCAAGTCATTTCACTGTTAGAAATGTGAAGTTTTTTTTTTAAACAAAGTTAGTATGTGTGCACAAGAAAAGAATGTTGAGTTGTATTTTCTTCCATTGCTCAGAGTAGGCTGCATTCTGTTATTTTTATGGTGTTTTTGTCCTTTGTGGTTAGTTAAACTCTCAATGGTGGCAGATGCCATCTCCCTGTTAGTGAGAAGTGGGAAGAGCCTCAGGGAAATATGAGAATAAAACTGGAAACCCCAAAAGTTTTCTGTTGTAATTTTAATGTGACCACTTATTAGGTGGTTACTATTTGACAACTATTATTGTAAGCAATGTACTTGTACTTTGAACTGGCATATGGGCACCCCAACCAGTATCATAACTGCTGTGCTGAACACTGGCCAATCTGAACTTTCCATTGCTTTGATTTCTTAGATCACTTGACCAGCCAAGAAATGGACTCTGCTCTCCTGTCTTCCCAAGGTCAGGGCTTCAGATCTCTCAGACCACAGCTCAAGGTTTCCCATACTCCTGAAGGTTTTAATAACCAAGATGAATCTGTGCTATTCCTTTCTTTGTTCCCTCCCAGCCTCACCCACACCCTTGGTTCTTGGTAGAAAGGCAGTGGTGGCCATTTGTCTTGTCATTGGAGTCCTTAACAAGTGCTTTGTTGAGAAGGGAGAGAGGGTCTGACACCATTAATGATGTATGAAAATGCATGTGGACATCTAGAGAAGAGAATGACAGTAGAAAGCTAGAGTTTTCTTGCTTGCAGCCTGTAAATATGTGTATCATAAGCTATGAAAAACTGACATTCACAGGAGTAGTTATTTGTGTAGCAGAAAAAGCCACTAGATGTAAATCCAGAACACCAGTGTTTTAAAGCTGTATCTTTCACCAACATATTACATGATCTCAGTTTCCTCATTTAGGAAATCACTGAGAAGAGAAGCATGTTGTGAAAGCATGAATAAATAACTTTGAGATTTTGTGGATAGCACAAGTTAAAATCTGTGTCTTTATTGGGTAAAAAAAAAATGATTGCTATAAAAATTATTTAGTCCTATGGTTGGAGAATTAAGCTTTGGAATATGTGAGTGGATTTGTTCAATAGTTGATGAACTCCAAGTAAGAGCTTTCTCTTTTATCAAATAATGCTTTTAACAGCTACAAGTTTCCCTCTGAGTACGGCTTTACCCTGATCTCACAGGCTTTGCTGTGTCTTCATTCTTGTTTGTCTCAGAATATTCTCTCATTTTCTCTGTGACTTCTTCTTTGGTTATTCAGGAATCCGTTCTTTCATCCTGTTGTACTTGAGCAGTATGCCTTGGAGTCAGTTTTATGGCCTACCTGTGCTTTGCATCAGAGAATGTCCCTTGAGAAGAGTGTAGCTTCTGCTGTGTGTAGGTGGGATATTCGCCGATATCTGTTGGATCTTGTTGTTTGCGTCTTCTGTTTCCTTGCTGATCCGTTGCTTAGGTTTATCCGTTTAGCAATAGTGAGGCATGGGAGTTTCTAGGTGTTATTATTGAGTTGTCTGTTTCTTCATTCTGTGAGTTATCGCTTCATCAGAAAGCACTGTTGATATGTTATCTTCTCTCAGGACTTCACTCAGTTTTAGGGTTTAAAAATTATATGGGTGAAAAAGATTTAGTTTTGTAACAAGACAGCTCTCTGACACCGATGGAGGCATTTGGGCCATGTTTATGCAGGTAACGGGAAATGAAAGATGGATGGTTTATTTAGCCAGTGTATTATTACTTTCTTTGTAGGCAGCTGGTCCGGTCCACTTGAGGCCAAACCGGAATAACCTTCAGTGGCAGATGGCTGGAGTGTTTGATTTGCTTAGGTCAGAGCATCCTCTCCACTATTCACTTACTCTTTGTAGACATGGACTAACTCAATACAAACATGTTCCACGGGGAAAATATGCTTTTTATTTTTCTTAGCAAATAAGAATAAAATGCAATTTCCTCATTTCTAAATCTGTGACTCCACAGCCTTGCGTGTAGGCCACGTGGCAAACTCCAGGTGCATCTGTCATACAGAAATTGCTTTTCTCCAAAAATACAGAAATGTGAAATAAACCAATTTGTGCACAAGTAGTGTATGCTAGATTTACTTAGTATCTAGCGAACACTCACTTGTTTTCAGACTTATCAAAGAATTTGAACTGCCTCACTTCCACAAAAATGCACAGAGACCTTCTGCTTGGATCATGACACCACTCCCTGATTATTTTTCCAACAGTAAATTTGCTTTAGACATATGTCAGTGGGCAAACACAAGGCAGAGGTTATGTGTTGGCGTGCATATGTGTATATACATACTTCAACATGAAAATGATTTCTCAGTGAAGGATTTTTAAGACTCATTTAGCATTGATACAAACTATTTTTTTTGTCCTGTTATTATCCTTAACCATATTTCAATGTTCATTAGTGAGTGATGGAAGAGTTAGCTTTGGTATAAAGTTCATTATAAACAAAACGTGATGTTTCAGAGGGCATTTTTGCATGTATGTTCAATCCATTTACTTTCTTTGTCATCAGTGTGAATGACCCAGGGAATAGATTGCCAGTGGAAGAAGACATGTGGTCCTGTCTTAGCTTTCTTCCAGAAAGGAATTACCGTCTTTGTCATTTTGTTTGCAAGTGTGCTCTCCCTGCTTGCTGAGTTTCCCATCAGCATCAGCTAACTGCTCCAGCCCCATACTGCTACCAGCATTCCTGGTTCGCAAATAGAAGTAAACAGAAAATCTTGCTAATTTGAGCCCAGTAGGAACCTTAACACTGTAATGAAGGACTAATTTTGAAAGCCGAGAGACATCTCTCACAAAATTAAAGCCGGATTTTTAAATGATCTTAAACAACCAATTGAGAGTTAAGAATGGCACTTAAGAAAAGAGTGAGATGCTGACACGTTGAGGAATTAGGCCAGGGAGAGAAGAATCCTCAAGGAGTCGTGGTAATTACACAGCCTTCCTTGGGTTGCCGCCGATGTTAATCTGCGCTCGAGAATGATAATGCACCTAGCGGACAGGTTTGCGGTTGAAATGCTCTTGATAGATTTTGACAAATTAAACAGTGGTAAAGATGTTTGGAAGTTGTCCAGGTCCTTACCATTATTTATGTCAGGGAGCTCGAAATCAGTGGTTAATTTGCAGTTCTTATAATTTTTATGATACTTGTGTTGTTGTAAATTTAGCCGTGTGCGGCATCAACTCAGCGGGACGCATTTTATGTTGTCAGCTACCTTTTGACATCATAATAGATTTCAGTTGCCAAATCTTTCTCGATGGAATAAAACGTAAAAGAGCAGAACAGAATATTTGGATCGTGTCCAGGCACAAGGAAATGCACTGATGGACTTTCCGGGATGGGAAGGCTTGAGGTGGATGGAAGAGGGGGATTAGATCCTGATTTGGGTTTCTTTATTATTATTCTTTTCTTTCTAGGCCTTTAACCCATTCAAGTCTCTTTTTATATACTGACTCAAAGCTGGTGTAGCCTTTGGTGTGTGGAACCACCAAATTCTGATATGGATTTAATGGTTTTCCTTTTTTAAAACTATTACAGCATGTATATTAATTCCTTCTCTGTTACACTGGATCATGGCTTTTGTAGTCAATTTTTTTTCCTCATTGTGTTTTAACATCCATTCCATTATTTTAAAGAAAATATTGACATTCTTTGTTGGATGAGGAAAAACTCGCTCGGAAGGGTGTTTCATAGTTAAGGCTTCTTCGCCCCCCATGCCTTTGGTTGATGATGCAAGTGTCTGTTTTCTAATGATCCACTTCCAGACCCCTGATCCTTGTCCTGCCCACAGTTCAAGAGCACGAGTGGACTCGGCCACCTTTGTATTTGTTCCTTCTCTGCTTTGACCTCACAGTACTTCTTGTTGAGACCTCTGCTCCTGCCTGTCACAGGTATTTTTGTAGATCTCACTTTGATCTGTGTGGATGTCTCACCTCCCATTTCTCTGATGTCACTGACTTTGCTCCAAGACATTTTGTGACCCCCCCCATTGGCCAAGCTTTCATCTTGCCCTTGCAGATACCTCTTCCTAATGTCTTCAGAGGAAATTCCTCCTTGATAATTCCTGGGAGCTCAGCAATACAGCAGAGGTGTGAGGAGTCTGACCCATGGATGTCCAGCCCAGGGGCCACAGTAACCTCGTCTGTTACTGCCCTGTATGTCTTAAGTGCCTTGTATGGAATGTCCATTTCATCTGGCAAGAACTCTGCAGCTCTATTTTTACCAGAGCCTTGTCTGTTCCCGATGTCTAATAAATGTTTAATGATAATTGAAATGATCAGTTATCAGTCCATAGTGGAGAAGGGCTTATTAACCTTGAGATGAAAGCTTCGGGTACCCTGTACCGGCAACATGATACTGCATCCGCTGGGCTTGTTGGGGTTCCTGCTATGTGATGCATCTTCTGCAAAGTGTATGCCCTTTGCCGTTACTTCAAAGAAGAGCTTTGTGTATTTAGATAGATTAAAGTAAATGTAGTCACATAATATATTTTGGGAGCATGCACTTTAATTTTTCTGTAAATTACAACATAACCTAAGAAATCCACCCACCTATTTCCCCATTATGAATACACCATACATAGCTCACTCATGTATCCCTATACTTTTGTCTGAAAGTCACTGTTATCTGCTGAACTCTTCAGTTGCGGATGCTGTGACTGAAACACGAAGTTGCCAGTTTTACTTAATTTTAATTTGGCATCCTCTCGGACAGTGCAGTAACCGGTATTGAACAGCATTCATATATCTGTGTATACATTGGTATGTAAATTATTTCAAGGCGGATACCTTTGTCACCACCGTTCAATTCAAGAATTTGAACTTCGCAAACCACCACACACCCCTAACTTGTCCTGTTTACTTACACCCCCTTCCAAAAATAACTCGTGCTTCTCTAGGGAAGACTTCAGTTTCTCTTGTTTAGTATTCTGTCTGTCACCCACATGAGCATGCCCGGGCATCATGGCTTAGTCTCTCTGCTTTTGTGCTTCTTAACCTGAGGATTCGCCGTGTTTGCCTCTCTCTTCTTGACTCCCTTCCTTCTGGGGTGCTCTGGCCACTTGAGCTGTGCAAACTCCCTCGTCTTGGGTGTTGCCAACTGCACCCTTAGTTCTGCCTGTTCCTCTTCTCTCTCTGTTCCTTGCGAATTGGCAGGTGGTTCCAGAGGTTTCGGTTTGAGCCCCTAGCAAGCCCCAGGATAGGTGACAGTGTGTTCTTTCACAGGGGAGAGAAGCAGTCGTGTTTCATGGTTCTCTTTCCGTTTCTGATCCTAGCAGCCGTTAGGACTCACTGCCTGCGTCCGTCACTGTGCGATGCAGAATGGTGAGGATCTGATTGGTTAGCAGGAGTGCCCTGATCATTGTGTTCTCAATCTTTGGTTACCCAGTGGTGCTGTTCATCCAACAGAGACGGGGAACATCAGGCTCGTGGGCCTAAAAAGCCCCTGAATCCATGGCTGAGTGATTTTTAAGTAGTTAATTTGCTGTAACGCATGATAAATGTTGTAAACATCCCAGTGATCCCTGGCAGAAAACAGTTCCCACCCCTGTTGCAGGGACACACAGGGCAGGCGTGATTCTCTCTCTCTCTTGACTAGTTTCGAAAATAATAAATTGGCTGATTGTCCTCCTCTGGATGTAACCACTTCATGCGTTTTCATATCTCCGTGAACTGTGGGTTTCAGCATGTTGGCATGTTTCAAGCCGTTGCATTTCTTATCTGGTTTCTGAAGACGGGATTGTCCAGCTGTGATGAGTGGCGCTTCTTCGCTGTGCTTCCGCTGTCCTTGTGATGTGACCCTGCTGGTCTTGGACGGCTTTTTTGCTAACAGCTGTGACAGGCTGAGTCAGCCTCATTTGTGCTTTTCTTACCTGAGAACTGGAATCGGCCATTTATCTTAGAAGACTCTGCTTTCTTCCTGGAAATTTGTGTTTCGAGCTGATGGTCTCAGTGCTGGTATTTCTCACTGTGGCTGGCACGGTCCTGGTGTCCCGTGGATTCATGGGCCTGTGGGTTCATCCCGATGTTTCTGTTTCATGCTCCGGATTACAGGGCTTGTGTCCACCTCTTCTCTGTTGCGCCTTTGTCTTCTGCGGTGACAATGCTTGCTTTCTAGAGCACAGTGAGTCTGGATTGGGAATCTCTCTTAATGGTCCTCTGCTCATGCAACAGTCTCACAGTCTCGCTACTAGTTCTGCTTGTACTAGTTAAGGTTACAGAAAGAGTTACATGTTTGCTTAGGTATGCCATTCCTAGTCTGTTATTCAGGGATTGCATTGCGTTTGCTTTTTCAGCTCACGTAGCTGCTTCTATCATATTGTCTCCTTTTAACCTTACTCCTTTGATTTTGTTAGTGTAGATAAACATATTCAGTGCTCAGTAGGCCTTCTGTTGATGCCTCTGATTTTTTTTTTTTTTACAGCATGTTTTCTGTTATGTTCTCAGGAAGCCATCAAGAGACCTTTACTCACTGAGTTTTTGGAACAGTTTGCTGTTCCTTTTCTATGTCAACCATCATTTTTCTGGGTGATAATTGTTGGTCCACTTGTTTTTTTTTCATTGAACATCTTATATTACTGCATTTCCTTTGGACATAAGTCTCAAGTCTAGTGAATTTACGGAAATGTGTGTTCATTTTGATCATGTTGGGTGGATACTCTTGTCGTCTTTCAATATGTACCTTCAAGGCTTTTGGAATTAAATTTTAGAGAAGTTTCTGTGAATTCTCTTCTCCTTTGGACACTTGTCATTCCTCCTCCCGAGGGATTCCTATTTTCCGTGTGTTGGATCTTCTTTACTTTAATCTTTGTCTTTTTTGGTTTTTGAACTTTTTCTCTCAATTTAGCCTTCTAGTTCCTTTAAGGTATATTTGTATCTCTTTTCTTTCTGTCCTAGAGTTTTCCTAATTTCCAAAATGAGATTTTTCTTTTTACAGGACCAATGTTCTCTCATTTAAAAATTAATCAAATTTTATGCTGGTTTTTTTTCAGTCTTTATTTCATTTTCTGAATGCATATTTGCATTTCCAAATGCAATTCATTTTGAAATAATAGGTTCTAAACATGTAGGATATTACTCTGTTACAGTTTTTTTCTAGCAACTTCTTATAGCACTTGACCTCAAGGTTTTTCTCTTGCTTTTTTTTTTTTTTTAAGATTTATTTATTGTCATTGGAAAGGCAGATTTACAAAGAAGAGAGACAGAAAGATCTTCCATCTGCTGGTTCACTACTCAGACGGCCACAGCAGCAAGAGCTGAGCCAAACTGAAGCCAGGAGTCAGGAGCCAGAGCTTCTTCTGGGTCTCCCAATGTGTGCAGGGTCCCAAGGACTTGAGCCTTCCTCCACTGCTTTCCTGGACCACAACAAGGGAGCTGGATGGGAACTGGAGCAGCTGAGACATGAAGCGATGCCATAAGGGGTGCTGGCGCTTGGAGGTAGAGGATTAGCCAATTGGACCGTTGTGCCGGCCCTCTCTTGCCTACCTTCATGTGAAAGTATCTCTTCTGCACTTTCAGAAGGAACTTTCCCTTTGTATAGGATTTTTAATCTCCTAGCACTCACTGTTCTGGATTGCTTTCCTCTGCTACTGACCTGCTGCTGGCTAGCTACAGCCGTCTGTTCTGCTGGTGAGGGTCCTCCTCTGTCCTTCCTCGTGATTTTTCTCTACCCCGATATCAGTTTAGATTCTGTCCCCAGCCGCAGTGCAGATCCAACGAGTCTGTCTTAGCCATTCTTTACCTTTACATGGACCCTGCCCAGGCATGGCGAGTCCACCCGTCCACAGGCTAAGCACACCGTGCAGTAGGAACTTATTGGTAGTTTGAGAATTTGTGTTTTCTTGGGCCCTTCTCCTGCCGATTGAGTCTCTTTACTTCTTCCCACTGAGATATGGCTGCTCTCTAGGACTTGCGGCTAGCTTTGGCCATTCCGTATGTGCCTGTACTGTGATGTTTGCCGTGTTACCCAGCCACCTGATTTTGTTGTAAGTTCTTCCATTGAATTTTTGGGTTTGCTTGCAATGTTCTGTTGTTGTTTTCTAGATGACTTTATTTTCCTGAAAGGCTGAGCTACAAAGAAAAAGAGGGAAAAGAGAGAGAGATTCTCCATCTGCCTCTCCACTGACCAAATGGCCTGGAAATCCACCTGGGTCTCCCCGTGGGTAGCAGGGACCCAAACGCTAGGGCCATTGTCTAGTACTTTGCTAGGCACATTGGCAGGGGGCTGGGTCAGAGGCAGTACCGCCCAGACTTCAGCTGGTGCTCATGCTGCATGTCATTGTTTGCAAGTAGCAGCTTAACCCAAACTGTACCCCAGCCATAGCTCGAGTGCTGCTTTTATGCAAGTATTTGGCAAGACTCGGGCTTATGTGGCTCCCTCTGCCCATTTTTCTACAAGATTGGTTTTACCAGGTACTTTATCATGATCACTTTTGGGTGTCATCAAGTATTCTCCCGTAACCTTATATTCAATATCCATATAATACCCCCTGTTACCTGGATGTGGTGAAGTATGTACAGGCAGTTCAGTGTCACTGGACATCGTGTTGCCATTGCTCAAAATTCCCGTTTCCAGGACAGCAAGTAATGCAAGTTTGTGTTAGTCCTATCCTTGCCCACAGATCCTGCTATTTTTCGCCTGCCTTCTTAGGTTTTGAATGTTCAAGTAAATAATAAGATCGGGGGTTTTTGTTACACCTGTGGCATTCATGGCTTTCTACCCTCTCATGAGGTCAGCAACCACGCTTTCCAAACTGAATATTTGTAGATTGTCATTTCAAAGGATTTTTTTTCCCCACAACTACAGTTTTATTTGAAAACTTTTGCAAAAACACAGGCATGCTTTACTTAATCCTGCTATACTTAATGAATGTTAGTATTGATGAATTTTAAATTGCAGGAGAATAAAGATGTCTTGGGCAGGGGGTAGAGGAGGAAAAAAAAAACTGCTATCTTGTGTCCTTAGCGCCTTTACAGCTGGTGTCCAAGGGACACAACACAGTGGGCAGAAGAGGCTATGTAGACCCAGGTGACACCGTGATGTAGGTGCAGTGGCCTTAGCCTGAGAAATGATGGTCTTTGTGTCGATTTTGATTCCTAGAAGGAAGAGAAATTTAATTCTTCCTCTTGGGAAGGTTTGAATAACCTCACACAATTGTTTTCAAAAGACGATCTTTTGTCAAAGGATACTTCCTTGTTAATTTTTAAAACCCACCTTATTCTAGTATCAAGTGTTGAAACCTTCACTTGTATCACCACTCTTCCAGAACGCATATTCTACCACTTGGCGCAGTGGTCCATGATATGAACATTACGCAGTGACAATCCCCTCTAGCTTGTCTCCATGCTGGTGTGTAGGAATATGAAACATTCAGCCTCAACGCGCAGTCAGATTCCCAGAGTTGTTGTCCTGGTCTTGCCATCTGTAAACGTGGTTTATGTTCAGTGCCTTTGTGGGTAGGGAGCATCCATTTCCTTCCCCCTTTCTTCCTGATCCCCTTAAACATCTCAGTTTTGTGCCATTCAGTAGGTCTAGGCTTTGGCACAGGTGATCTCCATGTGTGGCAGGGTCATGCGTTCCAACCGTTGCCACCATCACAACCGATTGATCCATTCTGTTCAGCCTAACGAACATCACCAGGCTGGTGCTGGGGTCCACAGAGCCCAGTCGGCTTCTTGTGTATGTTCTAGAACTGTCAGGTTCTTGTAGCCAGCATTGGCACCGTCATGCTTAGCAGTAGCAGGAGTGTATGTATGTTTTTTCTTCTTACACTCTCATAACGTGTGCCAGGTGGCACCGAAGACGAGTCTCAGCCAGAATTCTGCCACGTAGGTAGAAATTCAGTGGGATGCATCCCAGTAAGCTTGAAGTCCCTCGGCGTTGCCCTCTGGTACTGCAGCAGGTGTATCGTGTGGAAGATGTACTCGGAGGGATGGGCAGTGATATTTTGGTGACAGCCTTCTCTTGAGAGGTGACAGGGTTATCATGGTGGTAAATTATACCTCAGCACCTGAGAGGCCTTTGGGTCTTCAAATAGGAAGCTCGTGGTTTGCTAGGTGCAAGGCTGAGAGTCTCTCCCATGTGTCATGAACACTACTTACCTCTCCAGTGGAGAATAAATTCAGACAGCTCTAATACTGATGAAAGAACCTGTGGTTGTGGTTTTGGATGACAGTATCTGAAGTGCTTTATGTGGCCTACTGTCATGTTTAGGAAGGTTAAAAGGATGTATTGGGTGGATATTTCTTCCGTTATTTAAGGAAGGTAGAAAAAGAGATGGACAAATAGACTGAAAGCATTCTTACGCACGAATTCACTCCCCCAAATACCTGCAGTGGTTGGGGAACTAGTCAGGAACAAGGTGCGCAGTCAGATCCCCCTCAAGGGAGGCAGCGCCCAGCCCCTTGAGCCATCCCCAGTGTTTCCCAGGGCCTGCATTAGCAGGAAGGTGCAGTCTGGAGCTGGAGCTCGGACTCAAGCCTGGTGTAGGACATGGGCGTCCTAGAATGCAGCTCATCCAGTTGAATTCCTACACTAGAGGAGGATAGTTCTGATTGGGAAAAGTGTACCTGCATCTTGATAACAAATATGTGCACATGACTTTGAAAGAGCTAATTATAATTAACAAACAAGTGAGCCTAATTAGATTGGAGAGATTTGGAGATTGAGCAGTAGTTTTTTCATTAACAAACACACACAGGCAAAAGTATGCAGGCACATATGATAGGCTTGAAGTTTCCTCTCCAGCAGGTCATTTGGTGGTTGGTTATAAACACTTGTTCTGAAAGGCCAGGCTGGTGCTGAATTTCCAGACTTGTCCATACGTATTTGAAGAGTTCAGCTCTGTTGCAGCAGGCAGCTGAGAAGGCAAGCAAGTGTCCTTTCTGTTGGAGTCAGAAAGCTTGTTTCAGCACTGTGGGTCAGCGTCACTCCCCTCTGTGGTGTGATAACAAGGTTGGCACCCCTTCCCTCTCAGCCATTCCGCTCTTGACCCATTCGGTCACCTGCACGTGGGTCACCCTCACCTACATTTATGAAGACAGCCATCCTCTTCTCACCTGTGACGTAACTTCTTTTTGCTACAACACTGCAGTGGGTTCTAGAACACAGTTGTGTCCATTAGTTGTGTGATTTGGAATGAATTGCCTTGCTAAGCCTTCATTTCCTCATTTGTTAGTTGGGGTTAAGCACAGTGTAATGCAGTACCTGCTGTACATGCAGGTTTGATGGTCAGTGACCTCTTTTGCACCTGTCGCTTCTATTCTAATCGGGTTCACGGTCTTTCTCCCTCCTCCTCCTGTGGGGGCATCCAGATCTGGAATTCGTCTTGACCCCGCACCAGCCGTATCACAGCCATCTCTCCCAGCGCCTCCATCCTTAGTCTTCTCCCTTCCTTCAGTTACTTGTGCGATATATGGATTTGCTTTAAAACATATTTACCCAGTTAAGATCTCCAACCTGTGAAATCCTGAGAAAGCCTTTCTTGAAGCAAATCGTTTAGATGAGAGGGCTGTTTTTGTGTTCAACACAAACTAATCTCATGTGCAAAAACTACCTGACCTGACCCCAAACTCCCCTGCCTGCCTGTCATTCTTTCAGAACCCAGTTGCTCATCCTGAAGAACCCGTTGCTGGGTGGCTGTTGGGAGCCAGGATGCAGCTAGCTTTGATATCACACTCATCACAGCCAGGGCACCACGTGCGTGTTGGCACCAGGGGCATTTTTGACATCACTGAGAGCTTTCCTGTCATTCTTACTGGGCTGCTCTTCCTTGCCTTGTTGAGTCCCGTTGGGTCTGAGCAGGAGTGTGCTTGGGCGTGGCAGCTTCCTTGCATGCCTCTGCTTTGTGCTGGTCTTCAGCTGATGTGATTGGGGGAGATCACATTTCACTGTGCTTTGACAAGAGGCTAACGGCACAGCCCGTGTGTATGTGTGGCTCCTTCCCACTCCTGTGTGCCAGATTATCCAGTACTTCATATAAAGGGGAAAAATGGGATGATGAGAAGTTCCAAATGTAGAGGAACATGGATGCTAAATGAAGTGCCTTTCTGTTTTGAATATATACAGATGTATGGCAGTTCTCTGTGGCGTGTAGGCTACCCCCTTTTATCACAGGGTACTAGTGTCCGCTGAGATGTCACACACAAAAGCCTCCTGGAGCAGGTGCTTTTCTCCATTGAACCTCTGAGGTCTCCTGCTTTTCAAGCCAGTGGCAAGGGTCACAGTGGCATTGCCAGTCAAAGTTGCTTACACTGAATCCATTGGCCACAGGAATGGAAGAGGACTTCATGCTTATGAATATTTATCTATATTTATTATAGTGGCAGAGTGACAGAGGGATAAGATGGGAGGAGGGAGGAAGGGAAGAAAGGGGAGAAAAAGAGAGAGAGATGTATTTCTATCTACTAGTTCTCTCCCCAGATGGCCTCAACAGCCAGAGCCGGACCAGGCTAACACCAGCAGCCTGCAGGTCCATTCTGGTCTCCAGATGCCTCACAGGGGCCCATGCACTTGGGGCATCCTCTTCTGCTTCCAGAGGTGCATTTGCAGGGAGCTAGATTTGGAAGCCAAGCAGCTGGAACCTGACTCAATGGCTTCAATATTGGATGGCTGACATTACAAGCTGGAATCCAACCCACTATGGCTCAGTGGGTGTTCCTGTTGTTAAGACCTAGGAAAACCACAGCAGGATAGAATGCTTTCACACAGTGTGTAAGTTGGCAGCCCCAGGCCCGTTACATTTGCTCTAATGTGAATGAGTTACTGGCATGTCCACACCGGGACTCACACTCACAACTGACCCGAATTTTTCCTGAGGGAAGTAGGAGGACCTTGCGCCCACATTTGCAGATGGCAGTGGTGGCCTGGGGCTAGGACATGGCTGCCCATTAGCTGGGGCAAGGCCTAGGGTTTACCGTTTCCCTCTGTACGTCTTTACTTATTAATGTGACCTTCTGTCCCCACAGGCATTACAGATGACAGCTCCTTACTGAAGCATTGCAAGGGAAAGCAGCAAAAGTTATTCAGAATTAATATGTTAGGTGTGATGGTTAACTTTAAGAGGAAAGATACAGTTCTTGCAATTTATGTATGCTTTCTAAATCTCTATTTTTCTCAGATACAAGTAAATAAAATTTTATATAACACTGTACTTATAAGTGATGGAAATTGCCATAAGTCGATGTATAATATCTCCACTTTGGAATGCATCCTCATGTCATCAATTAGGGTGGCTGCTGGGTAGTGTCTGATTCTGTTTCAGTGTTCTCCTTTCATTGCTGGGAAATTCAACACTGTGGAGTTCAGTGATTGATTCAGGGGCATGCAACCAATACACAGTAGTCCTGGGACAGGATGCCTGTGTCCTGTTGGTGATCCCAGGCTAACAGGGTGATTAATGTACAGTATACAATAGATAGAACAGACCTTAAAGATACATGTCTTTGCTGCTGTTCCCATAGGTTGAAATTTTGTGGGAAATCTCTTTGTCAGGGTTCCACAGGCACTCCTGAAAATGTCTGCATTTCCCTTCTTGAGCCTCAGCTTTACTAACAGATTATAACCTAGTACAGGCTGAGCAGCTGTATCCCAAGAGTTAAAACTCCAAAATGGTTTGATCTCTAAGACGGTGTCGCAATGGAAAGTTCTGGACCAGACCTTAAGTGATAAGTTGCCGTCAAAATGCAAGCACAGTACAAGTACTACATGAACATATCTTTAGGCTACTTGTGTGGGAAACTTTTGTGTTTAACCTTGGGTGTCATTGGCCACATTTTCAGTTAACTACATAAATATACTAGGACGCATTTCAGGTCGGGCTCCTGACGCTTCCCTCAGCCCGCTGGCTTCCGGCGAGAGGCCGTGAGGCAGTGCAGTGGCAGCTGAGGGGGTTGGGTATTCTTTATTCTTTCAAGTCCAAGAGGGTTAATCATAGTCACTGTCACTGTGATCGAGAAGCTGTCACACTATGTTCTATTTTTCTTGTCTTGCTTCCTTATACTCTTGGCTCCCAGACTGTATGAATTCAGTCTTTGAAGCATCTACCCAAATCAGCCTTTCGTCTCCACTCTCCCTGTTTCTGTGTTTGGGGAGGGCCCCATTATCTCGTGGTAGGACTGGTACAGTTGGCTGTTCTTTGTACTTCTTCATTCTAGCTTGACTTCAATCCCAGTTCTTTGTCATCTCTGTTGGTTTTCAATCCTGACTGCACATTAATCACCTTGGGATTTTAAAACTTACTGAAGTCTGGGCCTCATGCCCAGAAATGGATTTAATTCCATTGGGGTGAGGACTCTGGCATCGGCATGTCTAAAAGCTTTCCCAGGGAGTTCTCCCGTGTATCTCCTGAGTTGACAGGTCTGCTAGTTACTTCGTGAGCCTGGTCTGTTTCCGGTCAGACACAGATGGTGGTCATCTCCTGCTTCTCCTGTGTTTTCTGTTTACTGAATCAAGTCCATGCCACTGCCGGGGCTTATGAAGCCTTCCTGGAGGGCACCTGACTGCATCCCCCAGGTGTGTCTTGGCCACTGCTTCCCCCATGCACTTGGGGACCGGTCACCAGCAGTAGTTGTTCTGATCACCCTTGATGGTGCTGTATCTTTGCTTGCTTTTGTGGTTCCCATCACTTTAGTATTCTAGAAAAAAGGAAACCTGCTTATCCTGCTAAACTGTTATTTCATTGGACCACCTATTCTGCTGGCCGTTTATCACACTAGTGTAGCATGTTAAGACACACCCACATGCTACCTGATTGCCTGGTCCTTCTGCACCAGAGGTGCTCAGTACACTCTCCTCAGGGTCAAAGACGTTCAAGATCTGTCCTGTCCAGTATGACAGTCATTAGCCATGTGGGGCTGTGAAGTTCTGGCAATGTAACTGCTATAACTAAGGAACAGAGGTTTTTAGTTTTATTACTTTGTAATTTTTACTGATTGATTTGAGAGGCAAAGAGGGAAGGAGGGGTAGACAGACAAAGAAAGAGTTCACATTCACTGGTTCTCTTCCAAAGTACCTGTCCCAATTGGGAGTCTGAACAATTCAAGTCTCTCCTATCGGTAACAGGAACTCACTAAGTTGAGACGTCACCGTGGTCTCATAGAGGCTCCATTGGCAGAAAACTGGAGTCAGGACCCTGAGCCAGACATTGGACTTAGGTGCTCAAATGTGAGTTGTGCGCATTTTAACCAGCATCTTCACTGCTACTCCAAACATCTGTCCGTTCTGTGGTTTTCTGTAGTTGTAGTTGGTTTAACTAACCACGTATGGTTACTGACTGCTATTTTGAACACTCCAGATCTTGTCTCTGAGATCATTGAGGACGGGGATCCAGTTTTATTTATAGTTCTATTTTGTATGGCACCAGCGTGTTATTCACCATTTGCTAAGTGACTGAATGAATGAGGTAGGAATTGTTTCAGAAATGATTGTCTCCTCAACTTCACACCTCCAAATGCATACATGAATGAAAGTAAATAGTTACAAGTGTTAGAGATCACATTTGACTCTCATACATATTACTCCATCACATATATACAGAAATTGAAGATGAGAATACTTGCTCATCAAGTCCAAGTTTGAGAAAATAAGACTGAATTATGTCTGTGAGTTACCTTTAAATACCTGGGGAACAACAGACTCCTGTCATTTTTAGTTCTGAAAAAAATCTATCTCACCAGGAAGCATATTCTATGATCTTATGCAAGACATGTAGAAGTGAGGCTTGGGCTACTCATGCTAGCTGACGCCGGGTTTCCAAATTCAATGCCATTACCAATTCTGCCAAAAACTAGAGTTGGTTGGTTGACACGTGGCAGCTCTATTTTCTACATTGTTATGCATAATCACCATAAAGTTTGCAAAGTCACCATAAAGAGTTGCTCAAGGTAGGTATAGCATGATGTCATTCAGGCTGAAGCAAAGCAGATCATGGTCCAGGAGAGGGAATGGCATTAAATCTCATCTAAGACCTTAATGCGAAGTTGTCTTAAACCTGAAAGCTTTTGTGTGTGTGTGTGTGTGTGTGTGTGTGTGTGTGTGTGTGTGTGTGTGTGTGTGTGTGTGTGTGTGTGTGTGTACAGAGGCTAAATTAGGACACTGTTGGTGAGGGGAGGGTAATCACGTTTTGGGTGCCCAGTGAATCTCAATTCTTACTTATAAAAGGTTGATTAGATTTAATTCTTATGGCCTCCTCACTCATTCCCTTTCCTTTGCAATGTGTTATGAACAATAAGGTAATTTTGCTTCAAGGAAATGTAAGGTTTTTTTTTTTCTGCTCAAATGATATCTCAGTCATTCATATAAATATCAGCTGTGATCCATTTTGATACATTTCTTCTGTCTTCAGAGGTGTGAACAAATACTATGCAGACGCGAGCTGCCTGGCTGCGCCTAGCCGAGGGGGTGCAGCTGGGAGAGGAGTCAAGCTGAGAAGAGTTGGTTTTATGAAGAAACGAGAATTTGGTTTACCAGAATTCGTCTGCTTTATCCTTTCATGATTTATCAAGTGCCCTTTATAAACTAGGCATGCAGGTTAGCAGGAGAAACTGGATTAAATAAACCATTAAAATAAAAGTGGTGTAATTCCCATAATAGGACCAGACTGTGTGAAATGAACTAATAAAGGGAGAATGGATCTCAGCAGAGGTTAGAAAGGGCTTCCTAGAGGGAGGGGCACTTAGCTCATGCCACCTGGGCAAGCACTGGTAGACGAAAGGGGGCAGCGAAATTTGTGTTGATGTCAGAATGGATGCCCAGGAGCTGTGGAAGGGGCAAGCAGAAGGCAGGGCTGCAGGGCTTCCCGAACGTTGGGTACCTTCCATGGACTCCAGGTCTTTGGAAACCAAGAACTGCTGTTGCAGGGTGTGCCACACACTGGGGACACGGAGCAGTAAGCATCCATTTCAGTGTGGAGATGCATCCTGATGTCAAAATATTCAGGTGTGCTGAGAGCAGCTCTCTGGGAACTGATGGGATTTAGACAGTTGGCATTTTATACAATTAGTCTTCAACATGAGTGGGTTTGCAGGAAGTGAATCCAGGCTCAGAGTCTACGTGAGCCTTCCTTGTGCAGAACAGGTGTGGACATTGGATGTGGTAGTGGAGGAGTCTGGGTGCCTCCAAAGTGTTAGGTCTCATTAGGTGGATGACAGTGATGGCTTACACTTAAGGGAAGGCCTTTGGAAAGAGGATGGTACTGCACAAGAAGAGGCTGATGAGGAAGGTGGCAGGTGATGGGCAGCCAAAGTCACAAGAAATCAGACTCCTTGGCAGTGAGAAGTATTTTTGAGAATTCAGGAGGCTCGACTCTGCCACATGGAGCTACTGGACCAAATCAAAAAGCACTGAAAACCCAATAATGCTTGGGAACAGAGGTCCCAGTTGCCTGGTGAGGCCAGGTGTGGCCTGGCGTAGGGGCTGAGTGGAGAGAAACAGAAGTTTTTGAAAAGGAGAAGAGAGAAGGACCATGGGAATGAGAGAGAGACACACTTGTATGCTTTGTTTTATAACTGAACAGAGATGGCAAAATTTGTGTCAGAATCTCACTTGAACCTGATTTAAAATTCTTAAGTTTTATTTTGTTAAAGATTTATTTATTTATTGGAAAGTCAGATATACAGAGAGGAGAGACAAAGAGGAAGATCTTCCGTCCGATGATTCATTCCCCAAGTGAGCACAACGGTCAATGCTATGCCAATCCGAAGCCAGGATCCAGGAACTTCTTCCGGGTATCCCGCGCGGGTGCAGGGTCCCAAAGCTTTGGGCCGTCCTTGACTGCTTTTCCAGGCCACAAGCAGGGAGCTGGATGGGAAGTGGGGCTGCTGGGATTAGAACCGGCGCCCATATGGGATCTCGGCACATTCAGGGTGAGGACTTTAGCCTCTAGGCCGCACCACCGAGCCCTAAAATTCTTAAGTTTTAAAACCTCACATGCTTTCCTTTTAATTCTCTCTACCTTCCTACGTATTACTTGAAAGGAAGGGAGAGAAAGAGAGATCTTCCCTTAGCTGGCTTGCTCACCAAATGTCTGCAACAGCTTGGACTAAGCCAGGCTGAAAGTGGGAGCCTGAGGCTTGGTCTGGGTTACAGGGTCTCAAGTACTTGAGCCACCGTCTGCTGCTTCCAGGATGCACGTTAGGAGCTGGAAACAGAATAGCCAGGATTTGAACCTGCCACTCTGATCTAAAGATGTGGATGACCCAAGTGGCAACCCCCAAAGCAGTGCATCAACCAGCACCGCTTCCCCCGCTCCCCTGTAAATGATGTCTTTCTAACTTAGCAGTTAACAACGAGTTAAAGGCTTTTGGTAGGCAAGCATAGATGAGTGGAAGCACAGCAGACTAGGTTGTTCATGACAGAAATCCTTAAAAACTCATAAATAACAACAACAAAATACCCCTGGTTCTGGTGTTGAGGCACTTTAGATGTTACGGGAGCCCACACCATGTAGCTCCCGAAGGCCTGAGGCCAGTGTAGGTGGGAAGCAGTCAGTGGCTGTTGGAATGTGTGTGTGCTTGGCAAAGATTTCTATCAAAAATACGAAGGCAGCGCAAGTTGTGGTGCCAGGGTCCATAGGGCGGCCAGAGTTGCTTTCTAGAAAATTCTCCTGATGGCGATGTTGTGGCCCCAATACAACCTCGAGGTATATGGCCACTTTGAACGGTGCCCTCTTTTGGAAGCTGTGTAATCCTATCCCTTTTTAAGTGTCCAATTCATGTGTTCCTAATGGAACACATCTTTACACTCAGTAACCATCTTAATTTACGGTGTATTTTGGGATTCGCAGAAGTGAAAAATGGGGCGCTGCTCCGACTTCTCTTTGTTTTACTCTGCAGAGGTTTTTACTGCTGCATCTTTGACGTCTTCTACCTTTGTTTATCTTTCAGTTATCTTCCACTGGAAACATTCTGTCCATTAGTCCTCTTCTAATCGCCTCTCAAAAGGGTCAGACTTAGCAGCAACTCCTGACAGAGAAAGCACAAAAAAAAAATATATCCACCCAGCTCTTGTGACGTTCACCAGCAGCCACCATCTAAATCGGGGGAAGTTTATTTGCCTTTTCTGAGGATGTGCTAGGTGATCTTGCAGTTTGAGTGCTACGGCCTTCTAGCACTTAAGCTTGCATTTATTAAATAAATTTGTTCTCTAACTCAAGTGTTAAGTGTGTATTCGAAACCTCCAAGCCAATCTCGGTGATTGCAATGTGCAAATATTTTTTAAATTATGTAATTAAATAGGACTTGGCCTGCAAGGTCCACCAAAGTAATTTATTAATTGAATAGTCCGATTTAATTGTATGTTATTTTCGTTGATTCAGGAAAGTGCCTACATCTCTTGCGGGGAGAGAGAGGGGAGCTTCTTGGGCTCCTGTCGCTGGAGGGCCAAGAAGAGGGGACTTGTTCTTCCCTGTCCCCAAAACTATTTCCATGTCACAGCGCGGCAAGTGATGATAAGGCAAGAGAAAGCAAAAACACTTGCCGCATAGGGTTTGTTGAAATTCACTCCGCTCATCACTCTAACGTTTTAAAATGAACCCCTCTCTTTTTTTGCGTAATTGTGCCAGGGTACAGTGTTATGTAAAGGATGTGTATAAAAAGAAAAGTGCCTTTAATGCAGTGTTAGCTGCATCTAGCTCTGGCTAAAGCCACACCGTATCTGTTTCCTTAAAATGTCATTTTAAAGGTGTTGTGGCTAGGGAGCAGCAGCTGTGACTGAAAAGTATGTAAACTAAGCTGTCCTTGCTCGTATCATTTTTATATTCTTATGTCAGACCAGAAGGCTGCTTTAAATTTATTTTTCATTGTGTATTAGTTCTAGAGCCTTTTTTTTTTTTTCTTTTTTTGCTTCTCTGGGAACATATGTTCTTTGGAACATGTTACACTCAAACATTGAAGAAAATAACAATTGTGGGGAGGGTAGATGTTAAAAAAAAAAAGCACCAGAATAGTTTCTTGTGTATTAGGGAGATTAATTATCAAAACCATCACCAAGAAGTAGGGCTTGGGGCCCCAGCAGCTGTGTGTGAGGGAATGAAAGAACTCAGGCGTACTGTATGGAGGCATGTGAGAGGCAGTAACTTTTAGAAGCCCAAATTGCTTTCCCAAAAGGAAAATATTTTGTGTTGCTATTAAATACAGTTTATATTGCTACTTCAGAACTTTTTCTATTTTCCGGCGGGGCCATTTACTTAAACTCTTAGTTAATGTTTCGGTATAGAAAGGTCTTTGTCTATGAAGCCCGCCCTAGTGAATTCCCATTTAATATGCGGTTGTGGGGAAGTATTTATTCATACCATGTGGTACCCCACACCTGATCAAGTGACAGCACAGCATCCGTGTCAGCCAGCTGAACGTTGGAGTGAATTTGAACTCACGCTGATGTGGACGGTCCAGGGAGCCAAAGGAAACGAGTTGGGGAATTCCTGTCCAGCGGAGCCTGCAGTTGAGCTCAGCTCTGCTTGGGAAACATGGCCCACAGACTCGAGAAAGAATTCCTTTTCCTAACGAATTGTAGAAACGCAGTAGAAAGCATGAGCTTTTCGAGTTTGGGTGGTAAATATAGAATTTGATTACATGTGTCAGCCATTTCCCTCCGCACTCAGGATTTCACTGGAATTTCTTTTCCAATGTTTGACAACAAGTTAACCTTAACTAATGGCCCTAAGGTCATTCATTGATTTCCCTCATGACTTGAGGCCCCATGTGCATACTCCATCTGAGGGGAGTGAATGTGACGTCGGGGAGAGGCCTCTCTCTTGGGTGTCCCAGGGCCCTAGTGGGCCCCAGGTGTAAGCCAGCTCTAGTCAACCTTGTTCAGCACTTTGGAAAATGGTCACTCATTCTAGGGGTGTTGCTCACAGTACCACAGGTGTAGGCCAGAATGGCTACCAGCTGACTTGGGGGGACTCCAAGGGAGTCCAGTGTGCTTTGGAGGAGACTGGCAAGTTCAGGGTCATGCTCAAGGGTATTCAGGAGGCCTGGGGCGATGGCTGCTTCCACCCAGTGCACAGCATCTCAATGAATTTTGGTTTTTAGAATTATTTTATTTATTTTCACTTGAAAAGCAAATTTTACAGAGAGAAAGAGAGATAGAAAAGATCTTCCATCTTCTGGTTTACTCCCCAAATGGCCACACTTTTCTGAGCTGAGATGATCTGAAGCGAGGAGCCAGAACTACTTCTGGGTCTCCCATGTGCATACAGGAGTGCAAGGACCTGGGCCATCCTCTGTTGCTTTGCCAGGTCATAAGCAAAGAGCTGATTCAGGTGTGAAGCAGCCCAGACTACACGGTGCCCATGAACATGTGCCAATATGGGCTGCTTAGTACACGGGCTGGAGGATTAACATGGCACACCAGCACGCCGGCCCCAGCGTCTCAGTGTTTCAACACATGCTTGGATGCCCGGCATGTAACAGTGGAACACGGTCCCTAGCAATGCACCCTGCAGTGAGCAGCCTGGCTGCGCAGAGAGAAGGGACTGATAGGATTCCTGCTGGCACTGGGGCATCCTGGAACAGACCTGTCCCAGGCTTGCCTTCCAGTGAACTGTTCTTCCCATGTCACGTTGCTGCCTTGTAACAAAGGTATGCAAATATCTCCGTTTCCTCTTACTCCGAGTGGAGTTGACTAAAAGGACTTGTTACAAACAAAACTGAGAGGCACATGGCATAAGTTGCCCGGAGTATGGAAGTACCTGTCGTACGGGGATTGAGCTTGTTGGTGTCTAGCTGGAGGTGCCCCAGGCTGGCACACAGTCTGTGGCACACTTGTGACTTGTGCTCTGTTCTCTAATCTTGTTCTTCCTTGATTGAAAATTAGTTTATGTGGTGATGTCACTAACAGCTGTATTTTATGAAGATTTTTTTCTTTATATATGCATTTAAAATCAGAGATCTTGGGGGCAGGGAGTCTATGAGGGAAGACAGATTTCCCATCCACTGGTTCACTTCCCTCATGGGCCGCATCATCCAGGGGCTGGGCCAGGCCAAGGTCAAATACTTCACCTGAGTCTTCCAAGTGGGTTGCAGCATCCCAAAGCACTGAAGTCATCTTCCATTGTTTTTCCCGGGGGGCATTAGCAGGGAGCTGGATTAGAAGTGGAGCAACTGGTACACTAACCAGCTACACAATGATACCAGCCCCAACAGATAAGTTTTCTAGTTTTCAGTTTTATCTAGTTAAAAAAAAAATGTTTTTTAATTCACTTGATATGTAGATTCAGAGAGTATTCTCATCCACAGTTCAGTCCTCCAATACCCACAGTGGTCAGGACTAAGCTAGGGCCGAAGCTGGGAACTGGCACCTGCATCTAGAGCTTCCACATTGGTAACAGGAACCCAGTTCCTTTCGCCATCACTGCTGGGTGCCAAGCCCAGGTCCTCTAAAGTAGGTGTCTTGACCCCCAGGGTGAGTGTGATTTAGTAGCGCAAGAGTCCGCCTCATTGAGGGCGTGGCTTCCCACGTCCCTCCAGTGGCACCTCTCAGCTGCCCTGTGCTTTCCATTGCTCTCTGTCTCTCAGCTGCTGTTTTCTTCCTCTAAGCCTTAATCCTCCCCACGAAACATCTGGGCCACACAGAAGACATCTTGGTTGTGGTCATGGAAGATGGAAGAGATGGGTTGATTCAGGCTGTCTCCTTCGGGAACATCCTGCCCTGGGTCACGGGTCAGATGTGACCAAAGCATTTCTGGTAAAATGAATCCACGACTTCCCATTTTGAATGAGGTTTGTGCTTTTCACTTATTATTATTTCTGTCAATGATAAAGCCCTCTGGTGTGACTCAGAGGTGGTTTTGTGGCCTTTTCCCACCCAAGAACAGAAGCACATGAAAGGTTGTATGGTGTGGAAAGAAAAGACTGCTTCATATAAGGAGGCCTGTTCCTATATGGAAAATGTGAAACATTTTTTTTTTACACGGCCTAGGTGTGGATTAGCTTCTGAACCTCTTACCCAGCTGTGTTCACTCTTGTAATTCTTCTGAGCATGCTTCAGCCAAGGCAAAGAAGCATGTTATTAAAGGTGAGCGGAAAGGCATTTAAAAAATAAACAAACTCCGTAAGATCCTAAATCAGAAGCAGAATGTATAGGCGCGTACTTGAAAGGTGCGAGAAAACTGTGTTGCAGGGTTCCAGACCCGATCTGCCTTCTGTCTTCTCCGAAGATCTTCCTTAAGTGTTTTGTGGTTGCTGAAGCGAGAGGCGGCTGAAATTAACCTTGGTCTATTGTTCTTTGTATGTGAACTTGACTCCCCTAAGATGGGGGAGACTCCCCCTTCTTCATGTGAAATCTGTCATTCTCCAGCTAATACTGGGTAGCAAGAAGAAAAAAATCAGTACTACGTTTTTTATGTTAGCAGTAGGTTTTTAAGAAGTTTAGCCTCTGATAGATTTTCTGTCCCTTCTTCCCTATCATTTAGCATGTCAGAAAAAAAAAACAAGTACTGTATTGTTACCAATTTGTAGAGGCATACAGAAATGAGGCGTAGGTAAGACCCACTGAAGTTGGGTTACCCCTGGGCATAACAGCAGGGACTGTGGTTTCTTCTGACATTCGCCACATGCCAGGCACACTGCGGAGCCCTTTGCTCTCGTAATTGCCCGTGTTCTTCCAAAGCATGTTCATGATTATGCCCATTTTATGGATAAACACACTACGGGACCGAGAATTAAAGCAACCTGTCCCAATTCACAGGACTGGAGCTGCTCGATTACTTGAATCTGTGCTTGTTGGCTGTAAGCTCTTTTCTTAGCCTAAGCTATACTGAGCAGCACTGTGCATATTTTGTAATACTTTAAGTGAGGCGTCTCAAAGATGCTTGAAGAAATACAAGCATTTTTTCCTACGTATCTTTTATTTCTGAATCTTTCTTAATGCTCAACAATTGTCCTCCAGGTTGTGGTTTGCTTTGGTAGCCTGTTTCAGCCAAGTGCGCTGCTGTCCCTCTGAGGATCGCAAACTCCCGTCGTGACTGTGGAATTGTTGAAAGGCGCCGTCCATTTTTGTTATATATATATAATTTCAAGTGGGCTAAGGCAAAAAGAGGAGAGACATTTCAGGGTGCGTCTTCCTGGCTCCTGTGGACACAGGAAGCAGCTTCTTCCAAGGGGCCAAAGGCTGACTCTTTCAAATGCCGCCATGTCACTTTTCTGGGAGACATGCCCACAGCTTAACAGGCTTTTCTCTCCCCTGCCCTGTTGCCTTACATGACAGGAAGGGGGAGGGTCCAGCAACATCTTCATCTGGAATGCTTTTTTGTTTGTTTGTTTCCCTGAAAAACCATGTGCTGAGTTTGTCAGAGTCATCTTCCCCTTTCATCCACGCTTGTTGTGGGAACATTGACTTTCCTATGATGGGGAAAGACATCGGATGTGACATTCAGGCCAGACTTGTACCAGGGATTTCATTTTTCTTTTGTCAGGTTCACCGGGTGCTCGTAGTATTATGACCATTCCAAGTTCTGTAACATTGATACTAGCACAGTGTCCTGTAAGGGCTGGCTCTTTTGTTTAGTCAAGAAATCAGGAGGTAGCCTCCAGCCTGGTCCTACGGTCCTTTGGCATCTCTCAGGATGTTTCTAGTGGGACTTAGGGGGGTGGTGAGCTTTGGGTAGGCCTGGGATAGGTCGACGTTGAATGTGAAGGGAGCTGAGATCTACAGATAAATCAGGAAGAGAAGCATGGGAAAGGAAATAGGAAAAGAACAGTGCCAGGAAGAGCTGCCTCATCATTGAGCATTGCTCGGGTACCAGAAGGGAGGTTTCTACTTACACAGCGCTTGCAGGCACTTTGGGCACAGACTTGGGAACTTAGTGAAATAGACATGTGTGTGATACTGAGGAACATTATTTTTAGGAATTATTGTTGGCCTTTCCAGTTGTACTGGACAGGTGCATGTCTTCCCTTTAGAGTGCCAATATACCCATAATAAGTACAGGTAGCTTTGGAGCCAATGGGAGACTGCACCATGGGCCCAGCATCTTAGCCTAGCAGCTAAAGTCCTCACCTTGCACATGCCGGGATCCCATATTGGTGCCGATTCATGTCCTGGTGGCCTCACTTCCCATCCAGCTCCCTCTTTGTCTCCTGGGAAGGCAGTGGAGGATGGCCCAAAACCTTGGGTTCCTGCACCCACATGGGAGACCCAGAAGAAGCTTCTGCCTGGCTCCTGGCTTTGTATCAGCCCATTGTGGCCACTTGGAGAGTTAATCATGAGACAGAACTCCTTTCTGTATGTCTGCCTTTCTAATAAAAATAAATAAATCCTATAAAAAAGAGAAGGACTGCGCCACAGGTATGCGGTGAGAGCCTCCGTGCAGATCTGGAGGGGAAGTAGAGGCTCTGGAGCAAGATGCAGGAGTGTTTGTGTTCCATGTGCCGGCTCCTTAGCATTGTTCCCTCCAGTCTAGCTGCGGAATTCCCTGTGGAGCTGCTGTTTTGTACAAAGACATGGAGTAAGCAGGTTCTTCCCTTCATGGAGTTTGTATTCTGATGTTTTTGTCCCACACTGAAATGTGCTCCGTCAAGGTGAATGTAAGTCGCTTTACCCAATGTGTACTTTCTCTCAGCAAACTCAAACAGCATCAGTGTGGCTGCAGAGTGGAGCTGCCAAGAGCCAGATGTGGCCCTGGGAAGAAGAATATCTGTGAGAGCTTGTCATCTGGCAGCAGCTGTGCTAACCTAGGCCTGGTAGGCAGCCACAAGTTGCGTCTGCCAACTGGTGGCCAGACGCTACTGCAGGCTGAAACAGTCAGCAGAATCCGTGCTGCGGTGGCCGGGTGCACTGTGTGTGTCCCACGGATGACCGCCGCTGTCCAGGCCAGCGGCCTCGGTGGGCAAAAATCCCAGCAAGGAACTCATGCTAGTTCCTGCACAAGCTAGGCCAAGTCTTGCTCACCCCGAACCAGACTTGCAAGAATGATAGAAAACCTTTTCAGAACACAGAAGGAATGAGGCATGGTCACTGCCTCTTTTTTTTTGTTTGTTTGTTTGTTTTGTTTTGTTTTGTTTTTGTAAGATTTTCTTACTTTTTTTCTGAAAGAGAAAAAGGGATGATGGGGCCCTTCCATGTGCTGGCTCACTCTCCAGGTGGCCACGACAATCAGTGCTGGGTCAAGCTGAATCCGTGAGCTTTGTGCAAATTTCCCATATGGGTGCAGGGCCCCAAACACTTGGTCCATCCTGTGTTTCCCAGTGTTTAGCAGGGAGCTGGGTGGGAAGTGGACTAGCCGGCTGCCATCTGGAATGGCAGCATTCCAAGTGGTGGTTTCACCCATCATGCTACAGCATTCCTAACTTCTTGATTGTGTCAAAGATCTCTTGCCCAACGCAAGAGTTCCAACTTCTGATAAACCCCTACAGAAAGCCAAGGTGTGGAGCTGGCTATGAGCGCATCTTTTTTTTTTTTTTCTAGTAATTACTTTTCAGATTGTTGCCTCTTGGCGAGAAACATGTAGGAAGGTTTACACGGATGACACCTAAACAGAGACGTTGATGGCAAGTCCACCTTTGGGAAGCCATTGGATCTCTAAGATATGTCTTGAGCCTTAAATATCTCATCTCTGGCTGCAGAAAGCAGGATGCAAATTAATGGGCCAGCCTCCCCATGCATGAAAGCCTTGGATGTACTGCAGAGCGCCGGGGTGAATGTGCCAGGCAGGTCCTGCTAGGACACAGGACAGGTGGTGCATTTTGAGGAACCCTCCTCATTCCTCACCCACTTGCTCAGCAAGTGTTTCTAGGCTAAGCCACATTAGAGCATGCGGACGTGTGAGAGCAGGGATTTAACATCAGTGCCAATATCCAAATGCGAATAGGAGAAATAATTCAGAATCTCATGCATAAAAAAGAAAAAAAAAGTTGTAGCCAGAGTCCTTTTTTTTTTTTTTTAAATGCATCCCCTTCTAAGATCTGATTCTAACAGAAAACACACGATGGCAGAGATGAAGGTTTTAAGGGGGCGTCTCTTGGGGGAACCAAACAGACATGTCCAACTGAGAAAATCCTCATCACCGTAAGGCTCTTAGTGGTTTTTCAGAGAAGTCCCACTCTGCAGAAGTAACGCTGACAACAGAGCATTGAAGTGGGGAGAATTTGAAAGATACCAGTTTATGTGTAAAAAACTCAACTTTTGTGTTCGAACTGGATCGTGTCAATTTGCTGTGCAGGAAGCATAAGTGAAGCCATTTGGTTTTGCGGCATTGGTGTGGGCTGGCTAGGGGGTGGGGATAAAGTTGAGGCATTGATATAGTATGAGGAGAGCCAGATGGTTGCATTACACATCTTTTGTGTTCTTGTTTGCTTCTTAAAGCAGTTGCAGAATTTTGCCCTTGGCTATATTTTCCTCGTGCCTGTGTGTTCTGCTGTGAATTTACTTTTGTCAGAGGACTTTAAAAGAAAAGGCTTGCTGTTAAAAAAAAAAAACTTTTTTTTTTTACTTATGTTAGAAACTTGTGAAGTCAACAGTGTGTTCATAAAAATATTTTTTAAATGTTAAGTATGTTAGTAAATACTAGGAGGATCAGCTTTTCTTTTTCGTAGCATAGGATTTCAACCATATTTTATGTCAGGTCGAAGAAAGATTTCTCCAAAATGATGAATACGCAATTGATGATGGATGGATGGATGGAGATAGATGGATAAGCAGAGAGCTAGATAAAACAGGTATGTTATTATCCCAGGAGTAATGAGGCCTCATTTGAAATTTAACTTTGCGTGTGGCTCGTGGAGGATTCTCGGGTTGTGGTTTGTCTTGTGTTTTCCCAGCAAGCCTGACTTGGTGGTAGTTCCGTTGAGTGAGAGTGGGCTGGAGTAAGTCGGTGAGTTTGACCTGAGTGTTTTTGGTTAGAATGTCTTAGAAGCTGGTTTTGTCACATATCATACAACTTTTCTTGTATGTGAATTTATTTCATCCTAAAGACAAATTATCCCCAGTGAGTGGCAGTGGGTTGTTTAAGACATTCTAACTGCATCTTTGGGGTGGTGTTTCATCAGTGGCTGCTTTGAATAAGGAACTGCTTTGGAGCTGATCCCCCATCCCCAGCCCACCCCCATCCCTTCCCCATCGTGACTGAGTGCTGCAGGATAATGTAATGGTCCTTTCACAGTCCCGGTTTCCCTGGTTGCCTTTGCTCAATGAGAGAACACCGCAAACGTGGGCTCCTTGGGTGCCCATTTGCTTTGCTGTTGTGCAGACTTCTAGTTTTCCTTGGAACCCGCGGTCCCTGAGGAGGAGGCAGGAAGCTTCCCGACCTAACCTTATTGAAATCTCGGCCGAGTTTAGTCACAAGTCCGAGGCGACTCCTTCCAATAATGAAGCCATTGTGCGCATCCTATCTGATCAGTTCTTGAAATGTTTTAGTAAGTCTCCCTTACAACATTATAACGAGACAATCAGCAGCCTTAGAAGGTCCCCATCTGGACTGTAGAGTTCTTTTACTGAAAGATGTTTTGCCTTTTTGAGATAGCTCTCGCGTTTCATCATCTGTTCCGCCGAGATGAAGTGCATATGAAAAGTCACTGACTCTGAATCCATCTGTTGTTATTATTTTCCACTGATAATTGGCTTGAACAATGAAATGTCTGTGTCTGCAGCCTTTGAAACTGTACACCCTGTTTATTTTCTGGAGGTCTCGCTGCAACGACGCCCCCCACCCCCACCAGCTTCCTCCTCTTCATTTTCTCCCAAGCGTAGGGCGAGTGGCGCTGGGGTGAGGATGACATCTTTGACTCTGAGCATCAGTATGTGTCACTCAGCATCTGAGGCTTGCATATGGATTTTTGTCACAATGCCCGTGGCTGTGCCGGGGCTCTCAGCTCCAGCGCTTTTTCAGCTGGGCCACAATGCATGGATCCCTTACCTGGGTCGTCATCTTTATTTCACCGTCTTCATTAAAATATTAATTCAGAGCCCAGTATCTAATACCTATGGAATTAGATACTACCTATAATTGTATAATACGTTCAGTGGCATCCAGGTTTGCGCGATACAGAGCATTAATATTGGATTCCACTAACAGCACTTCCATTAGCTTGCTCAACCAGTATGAGATATAGATGAGCTGGGCTGCATAACTACCCGGCAGAACTGCCAAAACAGTCATTAGAAGCTCCACTGGGATGGACAGAGGCTCTCTCACAGTGATACACTGATTACACTTTGCTCTATGCTTTATTTGCATCAAGGTTAGATCCCTATTGGCCCCCCGGAAGCCGGTTATCTAACACCTTATTTGCAAGGTCATTTCAAGGCAAAGCAGTGACTACAATCCCAGCCTTGCATTTCTGTGGGAATCCCCTCTGCTGGAACCCGTGTTTTATTCTTTAGGACTTTTGCAGTCTTTTTATTTTGTTTTTCTTTTCTCCAATTGCTGCCATAATATATATAATATATACATATATATATATATATGTATGTATTTCCAAAAAGGGATTTTTGTTTGCCGTTTGAAAAACTTCTCAGTCATGGTTTCTAACTTTCCCCCTGGCAGGACACCTCTTGCAGACAGTGCTGTGCTCATGAAATTAACACTTGTTTTAGAAGTGGAAAGCCTGGTTCCTATGCTGGGCGTCGATGCTTTGCTCCAGCAGTGTGCTCCCCTTTGAGCCCCAGCAGCGGGTCCCACTCCCTGCAGCAGAGCCCTCCCTCACTCCCATCCCACCAGATGACTCTAGAAGACACTCAGGGAACACAACCTTATCTCGATTGTGATCGAACTCAGCTTTAATACTGTACCATGTACTGTAGACTAGTGATGTTCCCACGCAGCTGGCACGTGGGTGGGAGGGCAGTGTGCGTGCACCCCACGTGCCGAGTAAAGGCAGTGGTGGCCATGGGCTTTTCTTCTTGCCTAGATTCCTAGGTTCTAAGGACAAATTATGTTGAGGTATGACATATTTTCTGCCGAAATGGAGAAAATTGTTGACGGTAATTATGTGATTTGATCAAAATTGTAAGTGGTTGAGGCCACTCAGTTAAAAGCATCTTTTCTAATATACGGGTAATGTTTTTAAATGAGTGGTCATGGTTTGGTGACATGGGAAAGGCAGGCATTCAGGATATCTATCTGGGAAACTCAAAGTATTTTTCCGTAAATGATTAGGGAACTGAAGGGTGTAGTTAAGTGACTTGTTTATTCTTTTTAATTCGAATTGCATGTGTACAATGTATATGCGCATGTGCCTGGGTATAGTTTATATTTGTACATAAAATATATCGTTCTCTGGATTCAGACTTAGGAAGCTGAATTTGTAATGAGACAAGGCTGAGAAGCAAAAAGTGTAGCTCTGGCCGTAAGTGGTGACGACACGGTGTGACTGTAGGAAACTCCGGTTGAGCCTTAGAGATGTCAGTGCACCCCACCACAAAACTCCACCAAGTTCTTGGGGAGTAGCCGGAGATAGCAACTGTAGCATTGCACACCTCCTTCTGTAGCCTCCTCTTCTCCAGTGAGTTCTTAATTACTAATGAATGCAATTCATCTTAATTGTTATTATAGCAACATAACATTTAACTATCTCCTGTTTAGTCCCGTCCCCTGGAACAGGCCGTGTCTCTGGCAGGAGGAGGACAGGTAGAAGGCACAGCGGGCGTCTGATTGAGCCAGTTATTCATTTGCTGAGTGTTTGTGTTTATGCAAAGGGGCCTCTTCCTGCATATTTAATCTAGAGTAAGGCAGTGGCTTTTGTTGTGTTTAGCCCACATACCTTCGGTCCTTCCTCACCCTGCCGCCAGCCTGGGAGCCCCAGAGCCGGCACGCTTTCCCAGCGCCTCTAGTTTCTCCCTTCGAAACTCCCAACTTTTCTTCCCCTGTGTGAGAATCGCTTCTCCCGCCTTAACGCTCTGCCTCCTCCTCACCATGATCTGGTAAGTGTGTGTGAAGCCCAGGCGATACTTTGTTTCATTTTGCAAATGTTCGGCGTGGGGCCTTGGGGGGGGGGAGGGCACTTTATTGCCCCTGTGGGCACTTCCTGAGAGCCATCCTGCTTCCTGAATCCAGAGCCGTCGTCAATTTCTGACTGTGTTGAAATAGACAAGTACAGGTGCCTCTGAAGAAGCGTGGCTAGGTTTTGGACAGGCAAAGAGGCTCTTATGGGACTGGAGAGAATTAAAAAGAAAAGAGATGGTGTAGGGGCAGCTTTATTATTCTTTGTCCTCACAAATCCTGTTTTGTAACTATCCTGCAGATAATGCTGCCATTGTTTGCTAAAAGCCTTCATACAGTGGGCAAGACCGAACTGCTAGAAAGCGGAGCCACTCTGCCGTGGTATTGTCTCTCCTGGGCCAGGGTCCTCCCTGAAGGTCTGCGCCGGAATGGGAAGGGTTTTCTTCGGTGGAAATCGCGTCGTCTCTTCATTGATATTAATAGCACACTAGAGATGTTGGCCATGATGCTTAGAGAGGCGGTCGGGAGGGAAGGAAATCTGATCTTGCGGGGGGGGTGGGAAGTGACAGCCTCTCGGCCCCACGCTGGAGGAGACCTCCACCCAGGTTCAGTCTGCATAATGGCATCCTGGCTGAACTGTTTGCTCTAGGAATTGTAATCTTGAGCTGTTTGTTTTACTATCTGGAGTCTTGCTCCCCCCCACCGCTTCCCCTTCTTGTACTGTCTGTTAGAAAGGGCTGTATTCAGGGGCTAATCCTGTGTTTTTTAAAAGTAAAATTAAAAAAAAAAAAAGGCTCAGGGGAATGGATGCCTGGTGCAGTGAGATCCTTCAGGGGTAAGCATGATGTTGTGCTTGCGTTCTGAGAGTCAAGTGTGACCCTTGCGCGAAGGAGCTGCCAGGGTGGACAAGGGCAAGCTGCCCCAGAAGACTGGCCCGTGCAGTGAGGGCAGAGGGCGCAGCCCGGGCCCAGGCGCTCAGGCTCTCTGAGCTCTCACCAACAGTTCACGGCCGCGGCCGTTTGAGTAACTCTTTCCAACGGAAGAGTGTGCTATTCCCCCGCAGGTTGGAAACTGTGAGAATTTCAATAAAATTTCATCAACCTTATTAAAATATGTAGGGACCTCGGTCTTCTTGGGTACAAATCAGTCTAGAGACTTCGAAGCATTTATTAACAGTGAGGCTGCTGAAGGTTTCTAATCATAAAATTACAAACACTCTCTAATTGTAAGTATATGACTTTTATACTCGGTTTTTAAGGGGAAAAATACTTTTTTTACCCGAGGAAAAGTAACTCTGTCGGAGCACCTTCTGTGATTAGCGCTATTGTATTCTTAAATTTTGATTGATAGAGATAATAGTTTTCACTTAAAAATACAGACAGGTACTTTAACTTTCCATGACAATAGCTATTTGCATTTCTTTTATCTTTTTGTTTAACATTTGTGGGGGTTGGGATGGATTTGATTATTAACTCTTATTGCACACTAAAGGTAAATCTAAAACAAAGGCATTGTTGGAGCTTCAAAGGGAAAACAGCAAATATTGTTTTTAGGTTTCAACATTTAAAGGCTGTTAAAGGATACCTATAAAATACATTCACATGACCAGGACCAGGGTTTTGCTTTTCGAAGGTAGGAGAGAGCCATGTTTCCAAGTGAGCTGGGTCCACGCAGAGTCGCTGGGGACAACCAGCCGGAAGTCATTTCCCTGGGCAAGCACAGCCTGGTGGGGTGGTCTGCGCCACAGGCCAAGCCATTGTCTGTATTAGTGTTTTAGAGTTTAGCCTGCTGGACTAGACCACAAACTGAGTCACTGTTACTTGGTGAGGGCCTCACATTGGAAGGAGAAAGGAGGCAGCACACAAGGATATATGCAAGGGAAAAGGAGGCAGTGCACAGAGAAGGTGAGGGCATGACAGACCCAAAGTGTGTGTGCACGACGGACAGGCGTGGCTGCTGGCCAGGGTCATCTGCGTTCTCAGAAAGCCTGGACTGCACAGTGGTTGCTTGGTTTTTCTTTTCCTGTTTTTCTCCTTCTTTCTCTTCCTTCCAGTCCCTCTGCATTGCTCTGGCTCTTTCTATTTGAAGCCATCGTGGGCCACAGGAAACACTTAGGGCTCACTTCTGAATGGATTTTCTTGTCTGAAATGCAGTAAACCCGAATGACCCTTGGTGTTCACCCTCTTCAGCTAAGCCACCTGAGCCTTCAGCATCCTTTTGTTTTCCAAAAAGTCCTGGACAGACAAGGTCAGTTACCTACGAGCAGCGATCTTGGGAAAGGAGCCATTTGAACCTGTGCTGCGGAAGTGTCTGTGAACGGATTTGGGAGCCTGGGGCGTTTGACGCAGTTCCTGAATTTTGGAAAAGGAAGGGGTCCTCAAGCTAAGGACCTCCTGAGCTGCCCACTTTCTGTTGGGCTGACTCGGCTTCTCTTGTGTCTCCCTGGAGATGGCACAGGATGAGTCCTCAGCCAGCATTTGTTAGGCCAAAGGTTGAGATGAAATACGTCGGCCCTCCTGGAGAGTCACTTTCACATAATTGCGTAAAAAACGACAGATGACGTAGAAATTGGGTGGCAGGTAATTTCTTTTACCTGTCTGGAAAGAAAAGGGGGAAATATTCTTCATGAGAGAAGGGGGATATATACTGTTCATTTCTAGTCTTTTGACATGAGAGCGCACCTGCACCCTTACCTGCCAGCTCGAGTTGGCAGCACACAGTGTATAAAGGAGTGGTAGGATACAGCCAGAGGAAGTAGGGCCAGGTGTTCCAGTAACGTACAGGTTTTGTGAAATGACATGTCTAATTTGAGGGGAGAATTCAGAAGCGTGAGGAGGAGGGGATAGTAAGTTTCTGACCGTAGCAGTCACAGCTGAGGTTGGGTATCTTCTTGATCCTGGTGCGTGTGGTTCCCACCTGACCTCAGGTGAGTGATGCTGTCGCCAGGAGTAGCGAAGAGGCCATGGAACAGTTGTGTTTGCAGGGTCTTAACTGTCAACAGAATGACATCAAGGAAAGCGTGTCATTTCTGTTTATCATGTCCTTGACTCACGTTGAAAACCTGAAGCCTGATAGGAAAGTGTAATAAAGAGAGAAAAAGGAAAAATAACGCACTTTGTGCAATGACAGCGTTTTTTTAAAAAGACAAGTGGGCTGAAGGGGAATGTATTTCTTTCATGTTTTGGGGGGGAACAAAAGCTTTACATGATCATCTAATTTTAGTTCTGACACTTGCACTGCCAGGAAGCACACAGGTAAATAGTAGATAATATTTGCAAAGTAAAAATGATTAACAAAAAAAATTTAAAATAAAATAAAGCAGATTGAGTTTTAGAAACGGAAGTTTTATGCTTTGGAAAAAATTAAATGCAGATTTTTCTCCTGGTTGTTGGTTTCCGATTCTTCTGAGCTTGTAATAATGCAGACTTAGCCCCAGAACTACCCCTTAATTTTCTTGTCTGTTATATTGACACATTTCATTTAATTTAGCATGATGGCAAACAGCTGTTGAACTATTAATCTTTTCTCAGAAAAACTAGCGAAAAAAGATCTTTGAGATTGCTTTGCTAATGCATCTTTTTTCTTAAAAAAAGAAAAGCTAAAATCAAAAGAAATAAGTGAACAAGTGATCAAATGTGCAGCTGCATTATTTAAATTTATAGATCTTCATAATGGAGAAAGATTGAGTTATCTATCCCACTGGCAATTTTTTATGTATATGTAAAAATTAAATGAAGCCAATGTTGCATTGCTTCCGCATTTATGTGTTGGAAAGTCAGTTCTATCATTTTGTTGTGATTAATCCTGCCCCCCCCAACCTCCACCCAGGAAAAAAAATTCCCCCTTGTAATTTGTCAATATGAGGCAGCTTCCCAGTGCTCACTCACATGCTGCCCTGGGTGGGCTGATAGGTGAGAAGAGAAAGAGGGCCTACCTCAGGACGTTCTGCAGCTTCAAATGCAGCGCTGGAGATAACTTTATTCAAAGTAGGCACTTTCAGCAGTTTTTTTTTAAAAAAATTAAATTTTAATGAGGTCCAGTTGTTTGCTTAGGCCTGTATGATAGCAGATCTCATCTGCATTGCAAAGTCTCACACTCTAACGTCCGACTGCCAAACGTGCCGAAGTAGACACAGCTCCAGAGATAAACATAAATGAGTTTAGAGTGCGTGCACTGGAGAACATCTCAAGTGAAAAGGAGGGAGAAAGGGGTGTTCTTGCTTTGAATCGAGTAGGGTCTGCCAGAGTTCACTGGCTTTCCATTGCAGATTTGCTGAGTGGTGGAGGTAGAGGGTGCTGGGGTGGGAGAAGCCGCCAGCTGGGCCCTGTGTCTCCCCCAGGCTGTGTTTGTGTGTTGGGGGGCTGCTCTGCCGAGCTCCCAGTTGGGTGTTGCTTCCTCATCATGACTAGTCCTGAACTGGAGTTCTCACCCTTGGAGAAACCAATCCCGAGGACACACATCAGCACTTAAAGCACACGATTTTCATTTTCAATTTGAATTGTTTTGTGTAAAAACACAAAGGTTTTTGGGCAGGTTGCAAAATAGTAACTTAAAGTCTCAGAGCTAGGGTTTTCCCCCACCCAAATGGTGAACATTTATGGTGAAAACCTCCAATTTCCTCTTACAGTAAACATGAAAATTATGATTTCACTCAGAGCCTGCATCTTTTTCCAACCTTAATGGCAAGAATCTGCATACACTTGCTTGTGGAAATGTCATAAATTGGCCTGAGATCAACTCCTCCAAGAGAGTACACACCAAAGTGCCACTTTCAAATTTTTCACCCTGGTGAAATAGGATTTTTTTTTTTTTTCCTTCTCAGGGGTGTTTGCTTTTTCCCATTCAGGGCCAAGCAGGAGCATAGCCCTATAAAATCAAAACCACTTCATTCCATATTGCGTTCAGGAGCGAGCAAAGGATGTAAACATTTTAGTACAATGATGATAGGATTTCAGCATCTTAGAAAAAAAAAATTACATGAGCATTTGGTCAATGGCTGTGGAATGAATCCTGTACCCTGTTAGAAACTTGATCTAAATTAATAAACAAATGTTTTTCTTTTCACTTGTGCCATATGCTGATCCCAGTTTCATGGGCAGAAAGAGGCAGCTTGTAATGTTTCTTAGAGGATTACTCACTGCTTTGCATAAGAGAATATGCAGATGCAGGAGTAGATGTGGAATAAAATGTGTTCCCTGCTTTCTTTGTGTTTTAGGAAGCTTGATTTCAATTGTTTATTTCATCTGACGTGAACCATTTATATTTAACGTCGTAGATCTGGTAGATCTATGCTAAGTGGAAAACATTCTGTGAACAGTTTTCATCGGCAGCTAGACCCCCTCCAGCCCTTCCCCCAGGCTGAAAATGGTGGTGCTTTCATTTGTTTGGAAAAGTCCAAAGTGGAATAATGCGTCTTGTCTCCAACGAGCCTCTCCCTTCGTAGAACAAATGAGCCTCCACTTTAATGAAATTAAAGATGTTGTGGATGTTCACCAAACAGAGACACACATTCAAATAGCCGTCTGGTTTCCAAAAACAAAGGCCTGTGAGTCATCTTTTATTCCGCAAGAAAATAAATTGATAGACGGCACGATGAGAGCAAGTTCATGTGTACAACCTGAAGAGTTTTACCTTGACTTTTTTTTTTCCCCCTCTCTCTCCAAAAGTGTGTGGTCTGGAGAGGTGCAGATCTCAGAGCTTCTTATGAAACAGAATCGAGTTTCCTTATTGCTTTGCTTGTGTCTGTCCCAGGCGGACGAGGATGCCACCTGCCTTAACACCCGGATTTTGATGTTCTCTTTTGTTTTCAGGGTAAGAAGTGACCTTTTGAGGTGACTATAACTGAAGATTGCTTTACAGAAGCCAAGAAAGGTAAATATATATGTGATTAGTAGATTTATATTGAGCGGCCTATGTCTTGCCTCCTCGGCATCTTAACCCCGTTGTTTTCTCATCTGTGTCAAACAATACGCGTACTTCTTGGTGTGGGAATACTCTATGGAGCCTGTTCTGGGAAGTCTTCAAAGAAAAGATTACCCTTAAGAAATGGTCTACAGATTCCACATTACCCTCCCAGAGATTATACTGTTTGTGGAAGCAGAACTTGTTTTTTGCTTGTTGACTCAATGGGTTTACCATTAGACAGGAATAATCACATCACAGAAGTGGTGATTCATAAAAATTAACTTGCTGCAAACAAGAGTAGCACATGTCAGCGCTGCGTGCTGAAGTGGTGTCATCCAATTGATGTTCATCTGGCGGCTTGATGATCACCTTCTTTCAGAAATTAATAGTCAGGCACCATAGCAACACGCCACATTGATGTCACCGCCGAGCAGTGTGGGGCACATCCCTGTAATGTCAGTGCTGGGCTGCCTTGTTCTCTTGACCTTGCTTGCAAATCAAATGAGTACTTGATTTTAAAATTAGAACTTTCCAGAGAGACTCATGTAGCTTGATGAATGAAAGCCAAATTTAATTTTCTCAAAATCGCTTTTCGGGGGTGGGGGATGCAAAGCCATTTGGTTGAAATGGTTATGGATGCGACTTACTTACTTGATTTCAAAAATATCTCTCTGATCAGAGTAAAGATTATCTTACAGATGATTTGGTCATCTGATATTTCTCAAGGAGTAAATTTTTGGATTTGGGTCTTTAATAGTTGTATTTGATTTAGTAGCTGCATGTCTTTAAAAAAAAATAAAAAAGAACAGGCTGTTTTGTAGCATGATTGAATCAAGCAGTTGCTCTGAATGCACTGAATCAAAGTTGGTGAATTTGAGAGATGCAGACTCCTTATACTTTTTAAGAGTTTTTATAAAACTTTTTCGATGTGACAATTGATCACATTTGTTTTTAATCTCTCCCCTGCCAGGATATATTAGGAAGGAACATAGAATTGAGTTTATATTTGCATTCTGGCACGTTTGATTTGGTCCAAATATATCTATGTATCTTATTTCACCATCTATGTTGTTTAAACCTTTGCAGGGCACCACCACACCATCACTCAGGGAAACACTTGCTGTGTGCCCAGCTCGCTTCTGATTCTTAACAATGAAAGGATTAGTCTGGGGCAGAACTCTGCAAACTGGTTCTGCCTTGGGGACCGTTGCCTCGTGTCCCAGCTGCTAGTTGGGGTATGCTTGGCAATCTCCTGGCCTCTGCCATGTCTGATTCATCTCAGTGTAAGGCGGCTCCTCCTGCGAAGGTGGTGCCAGGCGTTTCATTCGTGCCCCACTGTTAGCAAAGGCTTGTAGTGAAGCTAAAAGTTGGGATTAAACCAAACTGGAGAGGTAGAGGAGGAGATGAAAACCAGAATCACCTTGAGGGCCTCCCGATTCGCACTCCTGCAAGTTAGAGCTTCAGTGTGAGGATGTCATCGGTTTCTCCGCGATCACTTGTAAGCGGTTCTTTCTGTTCTGATGTGCTGTCTTTATAATGTCCGTGCTTGTACCCAGCGATCAGAAAATGGAGATGGGGTTCTTCCACTCAATTCTGTGGCATTTTTCACACTTAAAAATATCGTGGGTCAAGGGGGAAATTTGGGAGAGAAGAGCTTCCAGGAATATTTTTATTAGTCAAGGTTAAAAATATTTTATGGTCATTATCAAATATGTGATGAGTTACATCCTTTAATGTCCTGTATATAGGGCCTCTCCCTTGAAAAATTGCCGGATCATATAAGATTTGATTTTCTTGATGCCCCCAGTCTTTATACAAAGAAAGCCGAGTAATGAATCCATGTAGTGGTTTCTTCATCTTGTTGTTTCTTAATTTTAGCTTTCATTATTGTCTTGTTTTTGTTCTTGATATACCACTTTCTTTTTCTCCATCCGCAATGAACATTTTATTAATGTATTTTTCCTCTGGAGTATCTGTCCCATCTGTATTTTGTTTCTAATTTCAATTATTAAAGGGAAGTTATGGTTTATAGGTTCAGATGAGTGAAAGATGATATATGTCTCTTAAATTTTTAAAAATGTATTTGGAAGGTAGGCAAACAGAGAGATGGAGCTCCTGGTTCACTAGCCCAATGGCCAAGTCAGATCTAGGAATACAGTGCTGGTCTTGTTTTATGTGGCAGGGACCAAGCCACCTGAGCCTTCAGTGCTGCCTCCCAAGCACATTAGCAGGACACCAGAGTCAAGAGCAGAGCTGGGATTCACACTGGGGCGTTCTAATATGGGATACCAGCGTTTTAACTGGCATATTCACCCCACATGTACCTTTAAAGAAGCCTAAGGCCTTGCAAAACCCATGCCTTGCATAAATGCTGGATATAAATAAAACTCGTTTGCTAGAACTATTTTTAAAAATGTCTAAAATGAATGTGGTGGTAACTGTTTCTGTCTGATGAGTAAGCCCTAAGCAAAGAAAAGATCCTACTATCCAATGCTAGACTAAAACCTAGCACCAACTCTCACCCTGTAGGAAGGCTGTAGATGTCAAATGCTATGAGCTTCTTGGTAAATACCATGCCTCAAATTTGAAATCTGGGAATCATTAGCAGTCAGTGTTGATGCAAATAAATATGCCTACATAGGCACTCTGGGAACAACTGGTTATGTGCATAAACGTGGCCGGGCAAATTCACAAAAACAGATGAAGCCATTTTTTAAATTTAGATCCAAAGGTCTGAAGAATCATAAATAACAGTCATCATCCTTGGTAGTGATACAACAATTTCCTTCCGAGTGGATCTGAGTGCTTTACAAAATGAGTCTGGTTGCTAGCATTCCTGAGAGGTAGCTGGCAATTATTAAAGTCCCAGCTTTACAGACTGGGAAAGTAGCCCCGTAAATGGTAAGCAACTTACCCAAGGTCAACTAGAAGGTCAAGACAGAAACAAAAAAAAAAAAAGAGAACTTGCTCTGGTCACAATTACATTGATGCCATTCTGTTGTGGTTGTCTTGGTTCGGTGATTTAATAAAGTCGATGTGGCATTTTCTCCTGTTTCTCTCCCTAGTGGCAGTTCAGCCACATGCATTTTACTTCAAATGTAAATGCAGTTTGTGAAATTCATCATTTTTTGATGAAATCTGAATGGTAATGAGTACTGAAGATCATCATTGAATTCACAGAGATTAAGTGACTGTTTTTAAATTTTAGCTGCCTTAAGGCTTCATATTTTATTTGTTGTTTTCTTGATTATTATTTTTATACTCAACTTATTTATGAGAATTTAAAACTTTATTTATGAGAAGTTAAAACTTTCTAAAGCAAGGTGAGAAGTTAAAACTTTTCAAAGCAAAGTGAAGTTCTTGCAGTTCTTCTCCCGTTGTCATCCCCAGTTTGGGCTCCTATATGTTAAATGAAGGAGCAATAATACATGCGCTACATTGTCTGTATATACTAAAACTTATTTCTTGACTTAAAATAAGCTAAAACTGCCATTTGACTACCTAAAATATACCCCCTGATGTCTTTGGAGACATATATTTATGTGATTAAAACATTTGGCTGACAACATTTCATTAAAAGGGACCTTTTAATTTTTTATAAAATGTTTACTCAAGTTTAAAGGCAGAGAGACAGAAACACAGCAACGTTTCCTCTGCTGATTCACTTCTGGAATGGGAGGGGAGCCGGGAACTTGCTCCGTGTCTCTCCTGTGCATGTCACAGACCCAAATACTTGAGCTGTCACCCACTGCTTCTGAGGGTGTATGTTAACAGGAAGCTGGCATTGAGAGTGGAGCTGAGGTTTCAAGCCTAGACTCTTCAATATGGGATGCAGGCATCTCAAATGCCCACCACCAAAATGGCCTTTCTGCAGCATTTAGCGTGTGAATTATGATTCAGGTAGTTGTCATGAAGATACTGCATGATAGTACTCTTCATTATCAGATGGCCACATTCGCTGTCACATAGCAGTCAGTTCAGTAGACATTGTAATGTGCCCAGTTCTACCATAATATCCCCACTCCTGGTTTCCAACTGGGGAAAGCCAAGGCTGATGTGACTAGGAGACCCTAGTACCCAGCAGTGTAAATGATACAAACATTATGTCCTTCTCTTATAACAATTGGGGCTGTCTTGCTTGGCTCAGCAGCCGCTTTCCATTTGTGCTTTCCTCCTGCGCGGCATTGTATTTATCTGCATGGTGGAAGCCCAGTTGTTGACATACTGTGGCGAAACCCAAGGTAAGCATGTGTGCTTTAAGCAAAAAAGTAGAAAATTGCCTGCAACCTGTTAATGTTTCATTTGGTTATGATCCTGAGGTCCCAATATGTTTCTAGAGCTGCTGGGAAATAATTCTACTTTGGGGGCCAGGCACCTTAGGAGGCGCTGGAGAACAAGTTTAAGGAGATGCTGAGAACATAACTACTTGATAGATTGAATCACTCTGATAATTTCATTTGACCATTAATTCATTCACACATACAAATGCACCTGTACACCCATCTGCATTAATTTATTTTTAAAGATTCATTTTATTTTTACTTGAAAGGCAGACTTGCAGAGAGAAAAAAAAGAGAAAGACATGTCTCCTCCACTGGTTCACTCCAATTAGCCATAGTAGCTGGAGCTGAGCCGATCCAAAGCCAGGATACAGGAGCTTCTCTTGGGTCTCCTATGGTCCCATCCACTTGGACCGTCCTCTGCTGCTTTCCCAGGCCACAAGCAGGAAGCTGGACAAGAAGCACATCAGTTGGAACTCAAACCAGTTCTTGTATTGCCCATCTTGGATTCTGGCCATCATGATGATGATATGTGTTTGGAAGGGCAAATATGAGGATACTTCAAAATGTTTGCTTAAAAGTGGAGTTGTGGGATGTCTCAGTGCAAAACACTTCAAACTCATGTATAGTTATTACAGTACTCATTTCTGCAAACTTTTGTAATTGACTGTTAGGGAAAGGATGCTGTGCCAAGGAGGCTTGGACCTCAGGGAATATGTGTTTAGGCAGTGCATGGAATCTCTGTGCAGTTGCCTTGATTTTCTTGTACCGTTTCTACTGGTGTACTTTATTACAGTTATAATTCATGAGTTTGGCATTGTGGCACAGCAGATAAATCTGCTACCCGATGCACCAGCATCCCATATGGGCAACAGTTTATATCCTGCCTGCGCCACTTCTGAACCAGTTCCTTGCTAAGAGAAAAGCAGCTGAAGATGTCCCAAGTGTTGGCAGAGCAAATGGAGCTCCTGGCTTTGGCTTGGTCCAGTACTTGCTCCATTGTGGCCATGTGGGGAATAAAGCAGCAGATGGAAAATTTCTCTCACTGTTACTCTTCCAAAATAAGTTAAAAAATAAATAAATGCTTTAAAAATAAATTATGATTAGAACTAAGTGGACAACTACCCCAAACAAACGATGACAGCAAAAAATCTCAGTGAATAGAACCAGTGGACATTGGGAGGGTGACATCATCCTCGGATTGGTGAAATTGGCAGCATGTCAGAACTATCCACACCACTCGGACAGAACCCTCGGAATATGTACACATTGAGACTCTATGTTGATGTGAGGTGGCGGTTCCTCATCCCTGGGCACTGGGATGCATGAAAAGTCATGAATGGTTTCCCCCTTTGTCTTTCCCCTTCCCCCAGAAACAGCAAGAAGAAATAGCAAATTTGGAAGCAGTGAGTTTATGCAATTTTCCCTAAGCCTTGATCCTTCCTATCCTGATCAACTATGTAATCATTCTAAAAAATAAAATATACAATAATTAATTAAAAATAAACAAAGAAATAACTTATACAGTTCACTCATTTAATAATTATACAGTTCACTCATTTAAAGTATAGCTTGGGTTCTAGTTTATTCACAATTTATAAACAAATAGTCTTTAAAAATTTGGGTTTTTTTTTGTGTTTTGTTTTGTTTTGTTTTGTTTTTACTTATTTGAAAGAGTAAGCAAGGGGAAGATACAGAAGAAGAGATCTTCTATCTGCCATTTCATTCTCCAAATGGCGCCAAGGCCAAAGCTGGGTTATGCCAAAGCCAGGAGTCAGGATCCTCTTCTAGGTCTCCACATCGGTGCAGGGCCCAAGCTTGGGGCATCTTCTGCTGTCTTCCCAGCCATACCGGTAGGGAGCTCTGCCAGAAGTGGGACAGCCAGATACTGGTGTCCATCAGGGATGCCTGCACTGCCTGGAACTGTTTACTCTGCCATGCCACAATGTCGGCCCCTAATCTGGTTATTTGTCAAGCATTTCATTACCCAAGAAAGATCTTCATGTCTATAAGCAGTTGGTAGCTGACAGCAGCTACTGTATTTTCTGTCCCATTGGATTTACCGAACATAGACATTCCACATGCATAGAGTAACACAATGTGTATCTCTGTGAGCAGCTTGCAGCATATCAGGGTTCACCCAAGGCATTTAAAGTCTTAAGCTCTCAGGCCCAGTGGTGTGGCCTGGCGGTTAAAGTCCTCGCCTTGAACACACCGGCATCCCATATGGGACCCTGTACCCATTTGGGAGACCTGGAAGAAGTTCCTGGATCCTGGCTTTGGATTGGCATAGCACCGGCCATTGTGCTCACTTGGGGAGTGAATCATCGGACAGAAGATCTTCCCCTCAGTCTCTCCTCCTCTCTGTATATCTGACTTTCCAATAAAAACAAAATAAATCTTAAAAAAAAAAATCTTAACCTCTCTAGAACCTCAGTGTGTTAAAAGTTCTTTTAAAAAAAAATATTTATTTGAGAGAATGGCACACACACCATCTTCCATCCATTGACTCACTTTAAATGTAGATGACTTTCAGGACTGGGCAAAAGCCAGGAGCCTGGAACCCTATCCACTCTAAAGTGGCAGGGGCCCAAGTACTTAGCCATCTTCTGCTGCTTTTCTAGGCGTCTTAGCAGGGAGCTGGATGGGAAGTGGAGCAGTCAGAACAATGTATGCTCTGATATGGGATGCTGGCACCGCAAGCCACAGCATAATGTGTTGAGCTGCTGTACTGTCCTTCTTTCTCGTTCCTGAATGCAAGACAGTGGTGGACAGTAATAATCTGTCAAGGGATGGAATACAGGGAAATAATAGTGTAGGTATTTCCACATAACCAACATGGCCTCTCAACAGTTAAACTTCAGAATTTAAATGTTTGCATTTTAAGATAGCTGTTTTTAAACATTGTTAGCCATAATGCTAAACTAAGTTGATCTGTAAACAAGAGCTGTCTCTCTTGAATGTTAGTTTAAAAAAACTTAAATATTGATTTACAGAGAAATATGCTCAATAGAGTTCGTTTCTAAGCAAAAATCACTTGTCGAAACGTACGTGAAGGCACGTTTTGTAGTAAACAGTGTTTGCAGCCATATTTTCAATAGAGAACAATGAAAAAATACAACTCCAGTGGGTGTTCTGCATGTTTTCAAGATGATGGTTTTGCCATGCCAGCTGCTGAGGGTATTAGGTATGTAGCCGCAGACCTCGAATGTCAGAAAAGAGCTCCGCCTTAGGTGGTGACTTGGCAGTATCACAGAGAAGTGGTGAGTGGGAAGTATTGCTTTTCTTGGACAATTCAGAAACCTCAAGAAGAACTTTGAAGCTTAGTTATATGCATAGAAAACCCCATTAAAGGATAGCACATCCATGTTAAACCTTGTCCACACATCCCTCCATAGCGGGTGACACTCAGAACCTTCAAGGAACAAAACGTGTATTGTTGATAGAACCAATGTTTTACACATCTGTTTCAAGAGTTGATGCTTGTAGCGGCACCTTTAACCTGGGACTGAGTTTGGATTTGAAGTTTGTGGTGTCATTTAAAAGAAGCAAAAATACTAGTAAGCGAGACGCTGGATATTTAACAGTACTTCAGAAAAGCGATTGGAAAATTGAATGAAAAGATTAGGTGCAGAGCAATTTTAAAATCCATGCAGATAAGGGGTTCTCAAAAATGCCATAAAGATCTGCATTGGTCTGAAAATTTTGCGCCTCAAAGTAAACTTCCCTCTTAATTTCATCTCCTGCAGATTTTTTGAAGTGGCCCTGTGTGTGGGTCAGTCATCTCAGTTTGCTTTTCCTCCATGTTGACCTTATCTTTTGTACTTCTGCACTCTTAGCTTAAGTAGGAATGAGGATCAAACAAAAAATTCAAAGTATTTCTGATCCTTTCAACTCTGTTTTTTAAAGTTTGGAATCATACATATTTCTACTTGAATTTTGTATATTGTGTCTGATACATAATCGAGAATAATTACAAAATATGTAATTACAAAATATCTGACAGTGTGAAATATTCAAACCTTTTAATGGAAAAAAAAAAGGTTTATTAGGGTCGCTGGACACTCCATGATGGTTGCAACCCAGGGGAAGGTGGGTGATGGAGGACATGACATGGACAGGGAGACCTGATAGAAGGCCTCAGTGAGACAGCATGATGGCCAAGAGCAAGGCAGTCAGGGAGGTTGCAAGGTTGTTAAATTTGAACTTTGTTGAAAGGGAAGCCAAAGGATTTCATGCAGTCAAGGGTGACACCGAGAGTTTTGCCCTAATGACAGGGTGTTAAGGACAGGATTCTCTGATGTCTCTGGTGGACAGAAAGGTGCAGGTCAGAAGACCATTAAAACCTGCTGGTCCATTTACCTCCTAGAAGAATGGACTGCCAGTGATTGGAGGGGAAGCCTGTGAGTGTGGGAATGGGAGAGGCAGTGGGTAAAAGCAGAGCTGTGACCTGAGAAGTGTCAGCTGTTTATTATTCACCCCAACTGAGTTGTCTACTGGGCCTTTGGATGTGTTGTTCTAAAAGCATCTAGCATCTAGCTTGGGCTATAAATGGAAAATGTGTAAGCGTGTAAGTAATGCAGGAAGGTATGGAACTGAACCCCAAAGTAGCCATGGTGTAGAGCAACAGAAGAGCCCCGGGGTTTGGATCCTGAAGCCAACGCCAATGAAAGATGTGATCACAGGAAACTGAGGAGGAGAGGTCACAGTTGGGAGGCCCACTCAGAGCTGGTGATGGAGGATGGTTGTTGGCTGTGTAAGGTGCTGCTGCCAGGTCCAAAAAGATGAGGACGTAAAAGCTGACCATTGGCTTTACCACATGGAAGTCAGGGTTGGCCTTCACAAACATCAGCATCTTGGACTCTCACTTCTGTAGCAGGTGCTGACTTCGTATTCAGTGGGTCACATCATTTTCCAGAGGGAGGATCTGTCCGTGTTCTTAATGTGCTATGCTCGCCACTTTGGGGCCTGGCCAGCTCCTCACTTGAGTGACGTTTTGGTCACACCCTGCCAGTGAGCAGGGAAATACAAAGGAATCCCATGCTTTCTGTCCCTCTTGACCCATTCTCTAACATGCTGGTTTGGAGATTGGAAGCTTAAAAGGTAGATGAGACAGGAAGGTGTATTTCATCTTTAAGCGTATGTCGATTTTAATCATCTAAGGTACGTGACAGCTTGGTGTGGTTAACATAGTCTCTAGATTAGTAAAGGACTAGTTTGAGTCTGAGCCACACACAGGTCTATCACCTTTACCTTGTACTAATATAGGTAGTCTTTGATGGGTTCCTTGTCTTTCAAGTTAACTAAGAGCACGAAAGATTCTAGCGAATTCAAACATTCTGAAACACAGTTGAATATTTTTAAGGTTTCTAGGCTGATCTGAAATCTTCAGGCATCTAGGAAATAACAGACAAGTGACCTAAGAACACATGTATTGTCTCTGCATATTTAATACTGTTGAGAGTGTTGAGGGAGGGAAGAACATTCCCTCTTAGGAAAGGATAACTCATGCTACTTTTTTTTTTCTTTATGTAGTGTTATTAAAAGAAATTTGAGACCTAAAAATATAGAAATGGTGGGAAGGAAAATTTTATTGCTAGCTTCACCAAGCAGTTCAATTTTTTATTTATTTTATTTTTATATAGAATTGTTTATATAAGATCGTGCAAAATAGAATTAAACTTGAGTTGAAAAAGTTTGAAGTCCAGGATCCGGTGTGATAGCTTAGTGGCTAAATCCTAGCCTTGCATCTGCCGGGATCCCATGTGGGCGCTGGTTTGTATCCTACATTTAGCGGTCTACTTGTGGCCTGGAAAAACAGTAGAGGCCAGCCTAAAGCCTGCAGGACCCTGAACCCACATGAGACACCCGGAAGGGACTCCTGGCTTTGGATTGGCTCACACCAGCTTGGGGAGTGAACTAGCGGATGAAAGATCTTTCTCTCTGTATCTCCTTCTGTCTCTATATCTGCCTTACCAATAAAAAAATAAAAATAAATCTTCAAAACAATTTCTTGAATCTGTGTACATTGAGGTATCTTTCAAACGTTCACAGAAAATGCGCAATACTTAAAAATGCCTGAAATGTGTTTCTTTTAGCCTTAAAATGCAAGTAATTTCCCAGGTTACTATGTCTGAATCTTGTCTGTAGGCTCCCATGGTAGCTGATGTTGTTGTGTTGTTGTGTTGTCTGTTACGGCTTTGTGAGGCCTGGGTCTTTGGGGTTTGTTCCAGTTGCTCAAGATGGCCGGGATGTCTAGAGTATTTATCTTGAGATAATATATTGGCTTGCAGTAGCTTGGAGGCAATATTGTCATTTTTCTCTTCCTACTTGGCTTCTCCCCCCAGTTTCATGTAAATTTACTGTTAAGTTGAGGCACATAAAGTTGTTCCTTGGAATCACGTGCTTGTGTATCTGTGATGACATGACATACAGTTATATCGACGTTGAGTACGACATTCTAGAAGCTAAAGTTGGTGGATATTTTTTTCTTATCTGATTTCTCTTGAAATTTTCGCCTTTTCCCAACTTGGTTTGTAGCATGTGAGGTAGGAATTTTATATTCTTTCAAGATGGAGCCATTCACACTATCATTATTTTGTTGTTCCAAACTGCCACCCTTCTCATGCCCCAGAGCAAACCATTCATTTAGTGTATTTGTCATTGTACCTCCAAAATTTGCTTTAGTTGAGTTCCATTGTTTACTCGAGTATAAATTTTGAGTGACTTTGTTTGCCACAACTCATTAGTGGCAATTCATCGACTAAGCTACAGCATTTGATGAGTTCTTACGAGATTCACTGTGTTTAAAATTGGGTGGCAAGAAAGCCACCCTATCCTTGGTGGTGGTTATCCCATCTGGTTCAAAAGTCTTCCAGCTGTGCAGTAAGGATTGTTGGGTTTATAGTCTCAAGAGCACCTGGAACACAACTTGTCCATCCTTAGTCATTTACTCAGAGTGACTCTAAGATGCACTTACGTAAATGGCCTGTCCTCACATGCTGTGTCTTCGTAGCTCTCCATTTGGGAAATTTGTTCCACTGCATGACTTCCTTACTTTTGTGATGCAATGCCAAAAATAAGTGGAAATATTAAATTTTGATGATTAGAAAGCATGCCTATTAAAAACAAAGTGCCTTTTTAAAAAATGGAGATAGCCCCTTTTAAAAAAAAATATTTATTTTTATTGGAAAGTCAGATATACATAGAGGAGGAGAGACAGAGAGGAAGATCTTCTGTCCAATAGTTCACTCCCCAAGTGCCTGCAACGGCTAGAACTGAGCTAATCTGAAGCCAGGAGCTTCTCCTAGTCTCCTACATGGGGTGTAGGGTCCCAAGGCTGTGGGTCATCCTCGACTGCTTTCCCAGGTCACGAGCAGGGAGCTGGATGGGAAGCAGGGTCACCGGGATTAGAACCGGTGCCCAGATGGGATCCTGGTGCATTCAAGCGGAGGACTGTAACTGCTATGCTATTGCGCCAGGCCCAGATAGCCCTTTCTTGTTATTTCATTTCCATGATTCTTTATATAAACCACGTTGAGGGAATATGCAGGTATTCCACAATATTAAGCATGAACAGATTCATCCAAAAATGTTTGTTTCAGAAACTGCCCACTTTTACTTTTCTCCCTGTCCCCTATTTTACTCCCACTCCCCTCTCTGTCCTTCTTCCTGCAAAGCACCCCCCCCCCGCCCAGATGCTTTTAAACAAGGGTATTCAATAACAGTGCCCGTCCTGATGTGATTTCCCATGTGACATGTGATTGGCCAAGGGCTGGGAAGGGTAAAAGGGTTGTGACATTGTGGATTGTTGTTTTTGAAGTACACGCTGATTCAACTGTTTATGCCTCCAACTCTTGTGCCTTCTGCTCTGGGATGTGGTGGACGTTCTGCCTTTACAAGATACTAATACAGAAGTGGTCATCCAGAGGGGCCAGAAATGTGTATTATTTCATCAGCTAAGTACTGATGATAATATTTCATGTCTATTATGTACAAGGAGTAAGAAGTCAATAGGAACCTTATTATTTTTTCCTGATTAGAAATTTGAAGCCAGCTTATCACAGGGGGCATGAAATTAGAAAAAGAAGTAAATAGAAAAGTAACAACATTCTAAAATCCCAACCCTAAGAATAATATACTTATTTCCTTTTTTGCTTTTTCTCATAGAACAGACACGAGTTAACCACACTGGACACATTTGTATGCCAGTTCTTAGAGCTGCAGTATTTGCATCGAGCATTTTCCTGTCTCATGGAACATTCTTAAACATTCTTAAAGATGTCTCGAAGGACTGCAACCTATATTATCATCCTTTAGGGTCAAATGATGCATAGCTATTCTTCACTATTGCATCTTGCAACCCTGTCTGATTTTTCTCTGACACACTGAAGTGGGCATATCTGAGTGAAAATACTATTACTTTCTGTTTCTTTTGTCTGATACGGAGAGAGTACAGAGTTCTTACATATTCACTGTACATTTGCTCATCTTCTCACAGTTTACCAGTTTACACTCCTACCAGGTACCAGGGAAGGGTGTTTGTTTCACTGGCAAGTTTGCCAACAATGGGTTTCTACATTTTCTAATCTCATTTCATCTCATTTAAATAACAGAAGAAAGAAGTATCTGAATTTTTCTGGTCGCATTGTATGCTTGCAAATGAAGTCTAGGCATTTTGTTTGTTTCTTTTGGCTGTTTGTACTGTCATGGGATCATCATCGGGGGCGGGATTTGGCAGAAAGCAGCTGAGAACAGGATTCATAAACTTTGAATTTGTATATCATTTCCTTTATCCTCCCAAATTATTGAGTGCTTCCTCCTGAACTCCTAGTTCAGGCACCGAGGATAGAACAGTGACCAGAAAAGATGGGCTAATAGGGACCACTGTGTTAGGGTGAGGCCAAACTGACCCACCTTGTACAAGTGCCTAGTGCCGGAAGAGACCGTATCTTCCCTGTTAATTGTGGTGCTGTTTCCATCAGTAGCTTCCTTGTCACATGCGGGGAAACTCCATCCCTAGGTCCTGGGCTCCCCAGCCCCAGGATTTGCCCTCTGATTCTTCTTTACCCTTCTCCCCCCGACTACCCCAAGCTGGCAGCCTTCAGCACTGTGGATCCACACCCCTGCAGTGGATACCCTGACAGCCTGGGCACACATCCAAGGACATGCAGCTCCTCATAGCCCCAGCAGCTTAGCAGAGGCTCTGGAGAGCAGGGAGCACCCTTGAATCCTAAGCCCTCTCTGGGTGCTCCACTTTCAGTATGCAAACTTGGAGGCCGATGTCCATCCCATCTCTTAAAGGATATTAAAGGAAGGACAGTACAAAAGGAAAATGGGCTTTCTCTCTCCCCCTCAGCTCCGCTGAGACTTCTGTGTCCTGCATACGCATAGGCCAAGAGTTACGGTTGGCATTTAGTGGTAGGGAGTATGGGTCAAGGCCATGGCTCCCCCAGCGAGGACCATCCTCCCCTCTGCTTCTGATCCTGTCTATTATTGGAGATAGGCCAGGAAACCCTACTTCTCTGTCTACTTGTCTGGTTCCCATCACTACCTGTTCAACGCTGGACCAAGTTGTCATGGAAAAGTAGATATTTCAGAGGCCAGCCTGATGTAACTGTGGGCTCTGCTTCTGGAGTCTTCACCCTCTGGCCAGTCTGAATCTTGAAAAGGAGAGAACGAAGGAACCTACCTCATACATACACTGTAGAGATCTGACAAAGGGGCACCCCTATGGTTATGGGAAGGGGAATGTAAGGATAGGCTTTTCAGTGCAGCAAGGAAAATCATACATAGCTCTTTTGTAGAATGCATTTTACAAGGACTTTGGTACAGATCTGCCTGTAAGGAGGAGTGGTGATTAAAAGATGGCGTGTTTGGGAATGAGGGGAGTTGGCCCTGCTGCTCTCTAGCTTTGCAGACTCAAAGAAGTAACCAGACTCTGTAATGCCTTCTTCCCCTTTGGGGAAGGCCTGGCACCTGCCCTCTCGCGGCTGCGTTAACCGAGTCTGGCAAGTGAGTGATGCTGAGAGTCATGCTTCCCGCACAGCGAGTGCTCGGTAAACACTGGCTCGGGAACCTCAATTATTTTTATGATCAGCACAGTGTGTGGAACATAGTAACTTCTCAGGGAGGTTAATAATTTTAACTATTAATTAAAAATTCAATAAAATGAAATACATTTTAAATGGCCTTTTTTTATTATCATTATTAGGAAGGACCTCATAGAAATAGAAGTGAGGCAGATATCTAGATACCTTTCCCTGGCCCAAAATAATGTTTTTAAAACTTTGAAAGCTTAAGTAAGAAAACTGATTCTGAAGAAATGTGAGGGGCCCGTGCTGTGACGCAGTGGAGAAAGCTGCCTTCTCTGACAGCCGCATCCCATATGGGCACTGCTGGCTGTTCCACTTCTCATCCAGCAACTTGCTAATGTGCTAATGTCACCTGGAAATCAGAAGATGGCTAAGGTGCCTGGGTCCCGACACCCGTGTGCGAGACCCAACAAAAGCTGTTGGCTCCTGGCGGTGGCCTGGGCTAGTCCTGCCATTGTGGCAATTTGGGGAGTTAACCAGCAGATGGGGGAACTCACTGTCTCTTTCTGTAACTCTGCCTTTCAAATAATGCAATACATCTTTAAAACTAAATTTGAAATCCTAGGTTTGAATAAGAAAGGTTTCTGGTTGTTTAAGGGTGGCATGCTGTGTTTGTAAGTCCTCTCTTTGCTGCCATCAGAAGGCGAGGGAGTGGACAGGCTCATCTTGATAGATGGGAGTCACCTTTTAGCTCTGCTGCAGCAAAGTTGGATAAAATCCTGAAAGGCTGGGCCGTGGCCGTCAGGTGCGCACAAGTTCAGATAGGGAGATCTTGGGCTCAGTGAACTTTTACAAACTTAAAACCATGTGCGTGAAATAGTGTGGTATCAAGAGGTTTTTCCATGTCCGATGGTGATGCTCCTGGCCATAGCACCTCACCGTGGAACTGAGCACGTTGAGATGACGTTACAGGAGCTCCATGCTGCTGAGCTCAGGGCAAGTCACATGAGCACTGTGCATAGGAAGTCATTGGGCAAAGTGTAAGTTTGAAGGTGTGTGCATATGTGCATGTGTGTGCATGTGTAAATAAGGCTTTAGAAAGATTTCACCTATGGGTCCGGCACAATAGCTTAGTGCCTAAATTCTCACCTTGCGACTGCCGGGATCCCACATGGACAATGGTTCATGTTCCAGCAGCCCCACTTCCCCTCCAGCTCCCTGCTTGTGGCCTGGGAATGCAATAGAGGATGGCTCAAAGCCTTGGGACCCTGTGCCCATGTGGGAGACCCAGAAAAAGCTCCTGGCTCTGGGCTTCAGATCAGCTCAGCTCAAGCCTTGATGGCCACTTGGGCAATGAACCAGTGGATGGAGAATTTTTCTTTCTGTGAAATCTGCCTTTCCAATAAAAATAAATTTTTTTAAAAAAAATCAATCTATTACACTATTATAATTAAATAGCTGTGTGTAGCTATATGATAATTTTCTTTTTTTTAAGATTTATTTTATTTTTATTGGAAAGGCGGATATACAGAGAGGAGAGACAGAGAGGAAGATCTTCCGTCCGATGATTCACCCCCCAAGTGAACGCAACAGCCAATGCTATGCCGGTCCGAAGCCAGGAGCCTCTTCCGGGTCTCCCGCGCGGGTGCTGGGTCCCAAAGCTTTGGGCCATAGCTTTGTGCCGTCCTTGACTGCCTTCCCGGGCCACAGGCAGGGAGCTGGAAGGGAAGCAGGGCCGCCAGGATTAGAACCAGCGCCCATATGGGATCCCGGGCTTGCAAGGTGGGGACCTTAACCACTGTGCCATCGCGCTGGGCCCTATATGATAATTTTCGCCCAGTCCTACTTTGTTGGATATGCAATGGGGTGAAAGCAGAGCTTGTCAACGAGCTTATGCATTTCTTTCCAAGCCTGTAATGATATCTCTCACTTCAAGAATTTATTTACTTATTTCAAAGGCGAAATGACAGAGAATGAGAGATTGTCACAAAGAGATCTTCCAATTGCTGGTTCATTCTTCAAATTCTCACAACAGCCAGGGGTGGGCAAGGCTGCGGGAAGGAGCCAGAAACACCACTGGGTCTCCCTGCATGCATAGGAAGCTGAATCAGAAGCAAGGAGTAACCAGGAATTCAAGCAGTGACTTACCCTGTTGCCCACTTCTTAATTCTCTCTCTCTCTCTTTTTAAGATTTATTTATTTTTATTGGAAAGGCAGATATACAGAGAGGAGGAGAGAAAGAAAGGAAGATCTTCCATCCGATGATTCACTCCCCAAGTGGGTGCAACATCCGGTGGTGTGCTGATCCGAAGCCAGGAGCCTATTCTGGGTCTCCCACGTTGGTGCAGGGTCCCAAGGTTTTGGGCTGTCCTCAACTGCTTTCCCAGGCCACAAGTAGGGAGCTGGATGGGAAGCAGGACTGCCAGCATTAAAACCAAAGCCCATATGGGATCCCAGTGCGTTCAACATGAGGACTTTAGCTGTTACCCATCACGCAGGGCCTTTAATTATCTCTTTTTTTTTTTTTGAGATTTATTTTATTTTTATTGGAAAGGCGGATATACAGAGAGGAGAGACAGAGAGGAAGATCCTCCGTCCAATGGTTCACTCCCCAGGCGGCCACAAAGGCTGGAGCTGAGCCAATCCGAAGCCAGGAGCCTCTTCCGGGTCTCCCACGCGGGTGCAGGTTCCCAAAGCTTTGGGCCGTCCTCGACTGCTTTCCCAGGCCACAGGCAGGGAGCTGGATGGGAAGCGGGGCTGCCGGGATTAGAACTGGTGCCCATATGGGATCCCGGGCGTGCAAGGCGAGGACCTTAACCACTGAGCCATCGCGCCGGGCCCTAATTATCTCTTAATGGTAGGATTTTTCAACCTTAGAACTATTGACATTTTGGGCTGGGTAATTCTTTTTTTTAGTATTATTATGTATGTATTTTTTATGACACCGTTTAATTGGCACTGGGTGTTAAGATGAACATGGTAAGAGGCCATTATAGATGGCCAAGCTGGAGATCGTGGTGCTCATGGTAGACAGGCAAGGAGGGAAAGTGTTAAGTGATCCTTAGCAGTTGTAATCGGGCAGCAGTCAGTGATGAACTGAATATGATCCGTGAGAGGGAGTTATATAGGTGACTCCTGCAGGACAAATGTAGAGCCAATTGATGAAGGCACCTGAGTCCCAGCTCAGAGTACTTGGGTTCAATTCCTAGATCTTGCTCCTGAATCTGACCCTGGGAAGCGGTGATGACTGCAGTACCTGGGGGCCTGGCGTATATATGAGTCCCTGGTTCCCTGCTGTGCCATGGCCCAGCCTAGAGCTGACTGCTGCAGATATTTGGGTGCTGAACTAGCTCATGGGAGACTGTCTTTCCGTCTCTGAAATAAAGTAAAAAAATTTTTTTTGGTCCTGATGCAGTAACTGAGTGTGGCTAACGTCCTCATCTTGCACACGCTGGAATCCCATGTGGGCGCTGGTTCTTATCCTGGCTACTTCACTCCCCATCCAACTCCCTGCTTGTGGCCTGGGAAGGCAGTGGAGGATGGCTTAATGCCTTGGGACCCTGCAGCCACGTGGGAGACCCGTAAGAAGCTCCTGGCTCCTGGTTCCTGGGTCTGGATCAGCTCAGCTCCAGCCGTTGGGGCCACTTACAGAATGAAACAGTGGATGGTAGATCTTTCTCTGTCTTTCCTTCTCTCTGTAGATCTGGCTTTCCAATAAAAATAAATAAATCTTAAATTTTTTTTTCCTTTGCATAAAATGATGCCGCCAGAATATCTAAGACATCGGCTGTAGACGAGGATGCCATTGGCTTCCCTGGCGGAGGGTTGGGAGAGCTCTGATTTGGAGAAGGAAGATAATGGGATTGGATTTGACATCTCTCAGGATTTTCAAGGCAGAGCTGCTGCCGTAGATTTTTTTTCTTCTCTCCCTATAACAACGTGTCAGAAGTTCCTATTTTATGCTTGCAAAACTGAGCCCACAGACTCTCTCCTAAACCTTGTGGATGCTCATAAAGATGTGCACTTAGCAGGCATCCTGGGATTTTTTGTTCAGAAAACATCATGGCTGGAGACTGGAAATGCGAACAGCCCTATCAGTAAGGAAAGAGAGAATGTTAGAAAGAGGGCGAGTGTCATCGCTGCCCCTTCCTCACAAGTCTGCGCAATTTACTTACAGAAATAAATGTGCATTTGCTAATGCAGCAATCGAATTTCTTTTTAATCATTTGCTTTTGGGGTGTTCGCTGATTTTTCCAGCTTGGTAATTTGTGCTGGGGTCTGGCCATCATTTGTGCAAATTAGCATGGTTTAACTATAAATGAAAACGTCAAAGTTATTATATTATTTAAAATTAAAGAATAATTAGGGCTAGAATAAAAAAGGCTGAGAGAATGCTCCAGGATATCTGAAAGGTGGGAAAGGACAGGAAGAAGAATGAGCGGGTAGAAGGTACTGGGCTCTCTCCAGGCACTCGGACACGTGGCTGCCACAGTGCATACAACTCCCAATATGACTTCACATGATTTTCTCACTAGCTCTGTGGAACACGGTGTTTTTCAGGAAGGGTGGCGAGGCAGTATTTTCCTGGTTACTTGAGTTCTGCAGTAGCTGATAGCAGCTGAATTCCAGAATCGGACCATACAGTGTTTTGTTCTCAGTGTCCGTCAAGGACACCTGCCAATCAGACCCTATCAGAAACAAGGCAATACAAGAGACTGCCCGTGGCAGGGTATGTGTGAAGGTAATGGGGTATTGGGTTCTCCAGCCTGCAGGATTACTGACTTTGTTAGTTCATAAATGCTGCCGGAAACCAAAAAAAAATGGTTGTTTCTTTTTAGGGACTTACACACTCCCAGCTGATAAAAGGCGTGTATAGAGTGATATAACTTGCAATGTTGTCTCTAGGAGCAAAATAAGATTTTAAAAATCCCTGAATGTGTATCAGGAGGGAGCTGTTACATTATGGCATGTCCATCCCTGTGGTGGAGCTGGCAGACGCTCAGGGCTGTCATTAAGGATGCAGGGGCAGGCATGGTGACGCAGGGGCAGGCATGGTGGCGCAGCCGCTTCCTGCATTGGAGCCTGCCTCTGCTTCCTCATCTAGCTTCTTGCTGATGTGCGTCCCGGGAAGCAGCAGGTGAGGACTCATGGACTTGGATCCCTCCGACCCGAAGAAGAGCCTTGGACTGTGTTCTAGGTTCCTGGGTTCAGCCTGGCCCAACCCCAGCTGGTTTAAGGCATTTGGGTACTGAACCGATGGCTGGTCGATCTTTCTTTCTCTCTCTCGTTTTTCCTCCCTTACTCATCCCCTTCTACCTCCTGCCTCCTCTCCCCCTCAATTTCCCTCTTCCTCTCCCTCTGCATTTCAGGTGGATGAAAGTATATAAAGTAACACAAATCACAGAGACCTGCTACATATACTGCTGTGGAAATTTCTCCATTATATATTGCTAAGTGACCCGGTGGGTAAATCAGCACCATTTGGATAGGAGTGGGGAGAACAAAAGTATATATGCAAACTGCATGTTATTCCGGAGTGTTAGTGTCTTGCGAGTTGAATACGGTACCCTGGAAAACAGTTCCAGAATGTTAGAGAATGAGGTGTTACTGCCCGAAAGGGCACCAAGCCCTGTTGACACGGATCGGATACTGGATTTTGATGATCTGTCTTTTAAATCCTAGCTTTTAGTGAAAGTGAGGATCAGGTAAGATTTCAGATTGATTTCAAAACGCAGTGATAAGAAGCTGTTGATTCAGCCCAGATGTTCCTGGGCCTTATTTCTCACTCTGTCTGGCATATTGCATGGAATGCTGATTTATCTTCCTGGCCTGCAGGATCAGTGTCTCATCTAGGATACTTTCTAGTTGCACACAGTCTAAGACTCAGCCCATGCTGGCTTAAGCAGAAACAGAATTTTTCCGATCATGTCACTAAACGAATCACAGAGACAAGCCTGGTGGGGCATTCAGTATAAGCCCCATCTTGAGCTTTCTCTTCCCTGCCTTCTTCTGTATTGACCCATTTCGAATGGGACTCCCTGCCTGAGGTGGACAAGGAGCTGGTGTCACTCCATCCTGTAACTTTGCAGGTGTGAGGGCTGCGGGGAAGATCTTGGTTTCTTGTCCTCGCCTTCTAGAGGTAGCCTTGGATCATGTGCTTCTAAGAACCTTTCACCTTGAAAGGAGCTTGACCAAGTTTGCAGTTAACTTGGCAGACATCAAGAATTGTCCTGCATTCGTCTCAGAGTTGAACTTGACAAACGCTGAACACCTATTATACACCAAGCTTTGTCTAGGCCTGGGAATACCAAGAACAGAACACTGAAGCAGATCTCAAGGCAAAGACACAGATGCCCCTTTGGAAAGCTGTGGTCATCATTAGTGGTATTTCAGTAGCAGAGAGTGATACAACAGGTTCAGTTTGCTGGTTCATTCTACAGAGATCCCCAGCAGCCAGAACTGGACAGGTAAAGTCAGGAGCCAGAACCCAGGGAGTCTCCCGGGTGGGTTCCAACGTCCTTCCTTGCTTGAGTCAAGAGCGGAGCAAGGACTTGGACCAAGGCACTTCAGCCCGAGAGGTAGGCACTCAGGTGTCTAAATGGCTGGGCCAAAGCCTCAGCCCTGGAAATTCTGTCCGATGTGAAGTGTGGGATCCAAAGGAGAGACACCTGATTCCTGCTTGGGAGCAATAGTGGAAGAGCCCTGAAGGTAACTCTGTAGCTACAGGTTCTGTGGAAAGTGAGACTTCCTCAGGCATGATGGAACATCGAGGAAAGCTAGGCCGAGGGGAAGAGCAGAAGCGGGCACTATAGTCCTTGAGTTGTGGTCATCTGGGTTCCAAGGGCCTGTGTGCCGTCCTCCTCCCGTCGTCTTGTCGCCATCCGTCCCCACACCTGCCAGGGTAATCAGCCAGTTCCGGAACACCAGGGCGAGATTTGATTCCTTGGCCATTTGCTTGGTCCTTACATGTTACTCTGCATTGTTATGTATTTCTCTCCCCCAGTTCATTTCTTTGCTCATTGTCTGAGCTGCACAGTCAGTGCCCTATTATCCAACAGTAGTCCCCCCATTAGCAAAGGAATTGTGTTCCAAGGACACACTTTGTCACAGCAACTTTGTTCCCAGGAAATAATGTATGTAGCCGAGGGTTGCATTCAAGAAAAACTGAAGGGTGGGAGTGCAATGTGAAAATATTAGCCAACTTTTGTGCTAGAAGACACAATACCAGAGTCTTGAGACTGCCAAAGGCAAGAAGATGAGAGGAGGAGAGAGAGCTGTTTGATTTGTGACCAGGATGTTAGGAGGAAGGGTGAGGGCCTGGGTGGCATGCATCAGATGGGGGAGTCGACTTTTTTTAAGGTGCTGTGTGAGCCAGACATGTCTGCTTCACATAAGCCAGCTGTGGATAAAGGGGAATCGTGGCAAATGGGAAGCATGTCCTCATGTGCTTGGCCTTCGCCCTTCGCCACATCTCCTCGAATGTGCCTCTTGGAAGCGATCCTGACCTTCAGGCTAGCCTTGGGTTCCGAGCACCCCATACGATTTCTCACAAAGTCCCGAAACTCGCCGCTCTTAGGGTGGGACACCGGAAAGGAGCAGCCGTTGCAGCTGGCTGCTTTTGCCCCGTTGTGCAATAGAGACAGTAGCGCGGGGATGAATGCAGACGTGGGGCCTGAGACCTCTCGTTGGGGTGTGTGTTTAGGGAGGAGTGTGGAGGCTCCCGATGGGGAGAGGCTCCTCCAGAGGCTGCTGACACCAAGGCCATGTAGACCCAGATAGAAGCTAGCACTGAACTTTTCTCCAGCAGGTCTGGAAAATATATATATATATATGTATTATATATATGTCAGGCTTCAAAAGATACTGGCAGGAACATTGGAACTTTCATGAACGCCATTGACTCCAAACCCCGGTTAAAAAATAAACTAGAGTGAGGTGAGCTTGCAGTGGCAGAGTGCTCTATCGACAGCTGCCCATGGCAATGCCTTTTTTGTGGTGGGCGCTGAGCTGCAGCACATGGGCATGAAAGCATTGCCAGTGAGTCAAGACAAAGAACTGAGAAAAGAATTTCTCTTATTGACAAGACAATCGATGTAGAGCCTGTGTGAGAAGACTGGAGAAGGGGATTAGTGAACATGGGATACAAGCTCAGAAACTTCCAGACCTTCTCTGCTCCTAAGGCCGGCCATCTTCTGCCCCCTGTGCCCCTGCAGCCCAGTATATCCCCCTTGCAAACAGTGTGGCCAAGGTCCCTGGGGATTTGTCCCTCTTGGGCACAGGAACGCAGAGAGCCTCTTTGGACACTGAACTTGACACTGCTCAGTGAAAACGACGCATACTATTTCTCATGTTCATAGCGTAGAAACTTTCTCCCATGATCAAAACTGTACTCTCCATTCTCCCGTTGCATTGCACAAAGGTCCTCTCCCATTAATCTGTATATGTAGGATGTTGTTAGATAACAGTACTGCTTTGTTCAGTGTTGTGTTTTGGGTTGGATTCTTTATCTTAAAGTCACTCTAAAATCCCAGTGGGCAGAGCACCGGTCTTTTAAGAACCCTTTGATTCCCGATGCAGAGTGTATAATGGGTGCCGGCTGATTGATTGTTTCCCCAGTGAGCCTCCTCTTAGGCTTTTTTTGAGTACAAGAACCGCGCTACATATTCGTCACCTTTGCCAACACGAGACACGTAGTAGGTCTTATCTGAGAGGAAGAACTGCTTTAGACAATAGTTCTAACAATTGAGACACCCTGCAAAATGTGGCTCCTGTAGCAGCGTGCGGCCTTGCGGGTAAGCCCCGCGGAGGCGCATTAATGGATACGAGTTTCTCTCGGTGAGGTTTTCCCTTTTGTCTCCTTTCTGTTTTTTTTGGTACATGAGCAGGCTCTGTCTCTCCGTGGGGAAGCAGCAGACAGCTCCGGTGAGTACAAATGTTCAATCCACATGTGGGACATAGCCCCAGAGAGAATCACATGTACCGTGAGCCATCAGTCGATTTTACCACGCGTGTGGTGCTTTTATCAAAGGAATCAAGTTTTCTTGATATATTAAAAAATGCGTTTCTGTCCAACTCTGGAATGACGCTTCGGGATTGCTTGCTTTCTTCCCTGACTGATAATTCCAGCTGCAGAGGGCATTTTTTCTTAGCTCGTGTTTTAAATGATTACACTATATTTATGGTTGGTAATTCTTGCTTTTTGGGGGAAAAAAAAGGAATATTGTCATTGCAGTTCCCCCCCCCAACAAGTCTAAAAGTCTTTTTAAGAAGTGCTTATTAATTATTTTTCCCTTCTCTCTCTTCCTTACAGTTGTAGTTGCTTAGTAAAGATGTTCAGGTACAAGGGGACTTCCAAAAGCTGAAGAAAAAGATGTAAATCAAAGACAAGCTTTATTTTTTATACAAATGCTTGAAATCGATGCATAATTTTTTCCTACTCCATATTTTCCACGAATTTTTTTGCTTTTTAAAGACCTGATTCTTCCCTTCTTTGAATAGCAGAGTGACTGAGTGAGAAATCTTCTCTCTACTGGCTTACCAAACCTTGAATAACCACCTCCTCCAGGGGAGTGCTGGTTGGACCAAGGGGTCAGGCACTCCAGGCAGGTGCCTCACGTGTGTATAGGGCCCTAAGCACGTGAGCATCCTCTGCTACCTTCCCAGGCACGTTAGCAGGGAGCTCAGTCAGAAGCCGTGGAGCTGGGATGCAAACCAGTGCTCCAGGAGGCTTCGCCACTAAGGTGGCTGCTCCATGAATTGATTCTTTATGTAAATAAAGGAATGTGGTGGAATTGCTACTTCATATGTCACCCTAGGGAGTGAGTGTGACCATTGTTTAGTGGCATAACCATCGACGTTGTTGTTTTAGAATAATGCTTTACTTCCCCCTTGGAAGGAGTTCAAGATCAAATGTGAGACTAGTGCTGTGGTGTAGCAAGTGAAGCCGCTGCCTTTGAGTTAGAATCCCGACTGCTCCACATCTGATCATGCTCCCTCACAGTGCACCTGGGAAAGCAGTGGAAAATGGCCAGAGTGCTTGGGCCCAGGTGGGAGACCTGGCTGGAGCTCCTGACTCCTGGCTTAGGCCTGGCCCAGTTTCAACCTCGCAGTGACTTCGGGAGTGAACCAGCAGATGAAGTTCTGTCTGTCTCTCTCCTCCTCTCTCTCTCGGTAACCCTGCCTTTCAAACAAACAAGCATGTCTTTACTTGTAAGTGTAAGGCGTAATAAGTCCATCTTTAAAAAAGAAAAAGATCAAATATACCAAAACACAGTAACTTCTCATGCCACGTCCTGGATAGATGCGTCCTCATCTTATAGCTTTCAGGCAGCCGGGTCTTAGGTCATCTGTCCAGTAAGAAAAGCAACATCAGCCCAGTGACGGCACGTCGGGTTACAGGACAGAGCTCCCGTCCCTGTCAGTTAAGACAGACTTTCCACTCATTTCAGCATAAATTCTTTGCATAATATTTTTACACTTATTTTTTCTTTCTCTGTGCATCCCTTTTCTCTCTCTCCTTTCTTTTTCTCTTCTTTTTTCTTTCGTACCTTCTGTTTTCTGTGGAAGGATTGACTGTGTGGGCAAATGAGAACGCAGAAGTCATTGCTCCCTCCAGTTCAGTGGCTCTCCCACCTGCCACGCCCCAGCGACACTTTCCATGGAAGACCATTTTTAGGGCTGCACGTTGCTTTGGTCCACCTTGTCTTAGAGGCACATCATTTTTGCACATCGGTATTAACACTCCAAACACCCTGAAATGCTAATAGGACGAGTAAGCTTTTAATTCCATGGAATTTATTGCTTGCTGTATTTCCATGAATTTATAACGCTTTGATTCTTAAGAGCCCCATTTAATCAGTTTTGCCTGGCACCGAACATAATAAACAACTTGCTGGTGAAAAAGTGCCACTCGGGGGAGGCTGCTAACAAGGAAGTTAAATGCTTCTGCCACTAGCAGTTTCTTCGCTGTATTTTTCATGAGCTATAATGTACTTTGCTGGCTTCGGAGCAGTGGTTAAACACAGTGACGCACCAAGCCCGCACCAGCACTCGGGGCTCAGTCTTTGCTAGGTGTTTTGCAGAGAATACAGAAGAAATCCACGCTTTTAGCCTTATATATTTATTTATTTTTTTTTCCTTCTCTAGCTTAATGGCCTCTAATACTTTTTCATTATCTTTACCTTAATCTCTTAGTCTATGATTTATGGACTGGAATGGTGAGTGATATTAGTGGGCAAAAACAATCATTAGAGGCTGTTAAGGAACATTTATTGTTTATTTGGCTGCCTGTCTATAAAAGTACACATGATGGCCCTAATAGCAAAATATCAAATTATCAAGTGCTTTAAAGCAGAAAATGTCATTTGTTTCTCAAAACTGCACCAACTTTATATAATTGCCCTTTTAATTATCCCTAGTGGCCCATGAAATTTGCAAAATAGAGCATCAAAGGTTTGATTTACTTACATGTTGCACTTTGGTGGGATTCTTAATGAATATTGTTTAGTGCTAATGCTGAGATGAAATTTGTAAATGTTTATAGTGAGAGACTGACTCAGAAAGGGGGTGTGGGGGTGATCCAGTAATAAAACAGAATCAACTGGGTTCCTCAGAGTGGAATAGTATAGTTCTGTTCTTGCCCTTAACAATTTGGAAAAATCCTTTATACAATGAGGTTTTATTATTGAATCATGCCTATGATGAATATGCGTCAAATTTAGCTTTACAGTTTCTTTTTGGTATAGTGAAGTGTTCTTATAACTTGGCTAGGCTTTAAGTAATAATTTGTGTGTTTCTGAGCTTTTTTTTTTTTTTTAATCTGTTTATTTGAAAGGGTGAGTTACAGAAGCAGAGTGGCTGAGATATTTTCAGTGGACTGAAAATCCAAATTTCAAGTGGCCACCACAGTCAGAGCAGGGCGAGGTGAAAGGGGCCTGGAATTCCATCCCACTTTCCTAGCTGGTTGTCAGGGCTGAGCCGCCTGGGCCGCCCTCCTTGGGTTTCCCAGGTGCATTGGCTGGGAGCTGCCTATGAGGTGTCTCTTATAAGAAGTAGCTGGATCAGCTGAGCCCTAGAGCTGGCCCCTGTCTATCGAGGTGAGTCGCTTTGTCAGCAATGACGGTCTGCGGAAAGACAAGCCCGGCAGGATCTGTCCAAGCTCATCTCGGGGTGGTGGTCTGGAGGAGTGTGTATTTGCAGCTGCTCGGAGGCCGAGTGTCTGCAGCGGGCTGTGCTTGGGGTTTGCTGGGCGGTTTTGTGTGCGCTATCCTGTGTTGTCAAAGCACCCTGAGCAGCTGTGGGCCCAGCAGAGCACTGTAGCAGAGTGAGCGCCCATCTCCCCGTGTTCAGTTCCCTTTGTCTTCTGGGGGGTGGAGGGTGAGCCACAGGGCTGCATCTGGGGTCATAAAGAGAGGAGCGATGGAGGCTGGCCATAGGGAGACCCTGGAGTTTCCTAGGAAGCACAGCTGGTCCCCAGTGCTAGAGATAATAAATAACCCTGGTGGGTAGGTGGGTCCCTGCAGAGCATCCCCAGGTCAGCGGCACACCTGCAGTAGCTGCCCGCTGGCACTGTTGGACGCGCTGGCACAGGTCTGTGGAAAGCTGTGGTGGCTGCTGCCCGGTACCTTCGTCTTCTCTAAGGGATGCTGCAGAGATGGCTTCCTGCCAGGAGGTCTGCCCTGGGCGAGAGGAGGAGAAAAGGGGTTCGTCTTGTTTTGAGGGGCTCTTGGTTACACCTACTCCTCATCCTTCCCAGTCTTTGGCGGTACCTCCTGCCGTGCAGCAGATCTGAGGGAGCCGTTGTCCATTCTCAAGCACCTTGGAGGAGCCGCTCTGGAAGCTGTGACAGTGTCTGAGTTTATTTTCCCTATCTCCTTCTTCTAGCTGCTAGGCTTTAGGAGCTGAAGTCATTTAAACATCATGCAAACAGACATTTTTGAGCAATCTGTCAGCCCTGTGTTGCAGAATCACGGAATGTTGCCTGGTTCAACCTCTTTTGTCTTACATAATTTTACATAATTACGGCCCCCCACCCTTACCTATTGTGTCTCTGGCAAACCATATCTCTCTTCCTGCTGTTAGCTCTGTGACCTTGTCCTTTCTCTCATAATGGTTGTTTTTAGTCCTCCACATCAGCCCATTGATTGCCACCTATTTGCCCATGGCGTTTCCCTGGGCTGGTCCAAGTTCAGTCACCTTGTGGTCTCTCCTGCACTGGGCCATGTCCCCTGGGCTTCTCTTGGATGTTTCCAGAGGGCCTGGTCAGCGTGGCCTTCCGCTGAGCTGTGTCGGATTGTCTCCCATCTGGACCTGTTGCCACCATACCTAACGTTTTCTCATATTGAACCTGTTGTTCACACACGGTGATGAACAGAAGGCCGGTGAAGAGTGAGGAGGGGCCTGAGCCATTTCCATGGCTTTGTGATACACTCACGCATGGTGTGATAGCAAAACAGATTTATAAAATGCATGCATGTTTTGCTTTGATCAATTGATGGGATATTCTCAAAGTCTGACTCTAAATTGGTGTTTACACACACCCCAAATAATGCAGTATGCTACCATGAGTCATGTACTTACCCAAATTTCACTTCTGATCTAATGAGATGATGTAATCTTATAATATATCTACAAGTTAAATTTCTTTGATGCAGGTTTAGGTATTTTTTTTTACCATCTTGACCATCTTTTTTTTCTCCTTAATACTTATTTTTCATTGAAAAGCAAATTTTATAGGTGGAGAAGGACAGGGAGCGAGGTCTTCCATCCGCTGGTTCACTCCCCAAATGACCACGAGTGCCAGAGCTGAGCTGATCCAAAGCTGGGAGCCAAGAACTCCTTCCCAGGCTCTCCTGTGAGTGTAGGAGCCCAAGGACTTGGGCTGCGTTTTGCTGCTTTCCCAGGCCACAAGCAGAGAGCTAGTTTGGAAGTGGAGCAGCTGGGACGGGAGTAAGTATGTTTTCATGATGCTGACGCTGCAGGAGGATTAGCTTGCTATGCCACCAACCTGGGTACCAGATTCCAATCTAACCCTGTCGTCATTTCCCTGTGACATCAGTAGTCTGAGCTCACAAGCAGGAGCGTTTTGGCACAGTGGGTTAATTAACCTTTTGAGTCACCCATATCCCATGTCAGGGTAGCTAGGATCAAGTCCTGCTTCTGCTTCCTGTCTGGGTTCCAGCTAATGTGCATTCTTGGGGATACCACATGATGGCTCAAGGACTTGAGTCCTGCCGGCCCACCCAGATGGAGTTCCCTGGCTGTTGTGGATGTTTCAGAATTGAGCCACTAGATGTAGGATCCCCCCAGCAGATCAGATCAGTGAAAGTTTTGTTATTTAAGTGCAGAATCAATGCCCCCTGCAGATACTCTGTGACTTTGTTGGCTTATCCCCCAGCCTGTCACGTTTCTGGGTGCCTTCCACTCAGTTCTCTGTTTCTCTTCCCTTTCTGACCATTTGCCTCCACCTGGAGTCTTCCCATTCTAGCAAATTCTTGCCTGTTGCAAACCTTGAGCCCCACCGTTGGGCCTGTCATCCCCGCCGCCCTGCTTGCACTCGGGACACCGTCAGGGTCTCTGGGCCTGCACAGCTTCTCGCACTTTGCAACCTCGCTCTCGGCTTCTGGACCTGCACCTGCCTCCTCAGGGGCGGACATGAGCTCCTGCCGACTCATGTCCCAGCAGAGTGACCCTACGGGGTCCTGCTGAGGTTGATTGCAGTGGCTTTGTCACTGTGGTCTCTGTAACTTCAGACCTTATCAGGGTTTCTGGAGTTGGCCCAGCGCTGGGGTGCTCCAGCCTGTGGTTGCACGGGCAAGCTCAAGGTCACTTGGGTGATTGGGAGGGCGCGGGGAAGCCCTCCCCGAGGTCCTCCAGCTTGTCTGTTGTCTGCCTTTGGCGTGTGTGTGAGATTGGCTATCCACTCAGTTCCTTGCTGAGGTGTATTCCTTTCGCCTCTGGCTGTCTCCTCTTGGAGCATACCCACGGAGTGGGCCCTTGGGCCCAGGGGGTGAGCTCAGGGGTTGGTACTGTGACAGGGGCTGCCAGTCTGAGAATGCATTTGCCTCAGGGCAGAGGGGCAAGGGGGTTGTGGACTCAGAACCATTCTTTTGTCAGCTCTTGAATCAATTCTCTCCTCTCTCTGTTTTCTCCTATCCTGTACTTTGTCTTTCAGCTTCTGTTCAGGTCCATTTCAGCAAATACTGAGGGCGACACTGAGATAGCGCTCAATAAACGTAGCCAATCTGGTTGATTTTAGCCCAAGTTGTCAAGAAGCAGCCTGGGAGTTTCTGAGGGCAGAAGTGTGTCCTCGGTGTTTCCTTCCCCAGTTACTGCACCCTCCAGAGTCCTGGCACTGCAGCGGGCATCTCGCAGGCAGAGCTGGGCTCACTCGAAAGTGTGGGGCAGGAGATTCTGAGTGTGAGTGCAGCCTCTAGATTCCTGGGAGCTCCGTCTGCCTTCCAACTCAGAAGCTGCCTTGCTGTGTTGATCTTGCGCAAGCTGCTTGACCTCTCTTAGCATCAGTTTTGCCATTTGTAAAAGAGAGAAACTACACCCATTTCTACAAGATGGCTGTGAGGATTCCAGGCTGGCTTGGATATACAAACAACAGAGCAAAGCCCTGGTGCACCGTGAGCTCTTAACAAATGTTGGAGTTCATTTTCACGTTGCCAGAGTCCCTCCTCAAAGGCTGCTGAATTCCGCAGCTCCAGCTCAGTGACCAGGCGCACCCTTCGAAGGGCTGTGCTTGGAAAGCACGTGCACCAGGCTGCGGCCAACAAGCACGGGGACCCCCTTGCCCCGCCAATACTGTGCTGAGCAAACCAGCCAGAGATAAACGAGGGACGGGTGCCAAAGCAATTAGGGAATCCAATCAGATCGCCCTCAAGTGCCAGTGTTTCTGAGTTCTTAGGACTTAAGCATTGGCCTAATCTCCCTAAAAGGCCATCCGTGGCTCTCTGTTCCCGATGTCAAGATGCTGTGTGTTGTGCATTTCTCTTCCTCATTCGACTGCGTTCTGAAATAAGGGATTTTATGTTTGCTGGCAGTTCACCCTCCTCACTCCCTGGGTCTTGTGAACTGATGTGTTTTGAAAAACATCACTTCTGTTTCGCTTTCCAGTCAGCCTACAATACTCTCTTCTTCCTAGAAGTCGCTGTAGGGCACAGCTCCAGATGTTGAAGGTCTATGAGCAGGTGATAAACGCGTGGGCGGCTGCCTCTTGGAGGCACCAATGCAAAACTGATGTTGCGGATTAAATTCTCCCTTGGGTATAGATGTCCAAATGGTTCGCTCCCCAAGTTCTCCTGACTTAGAAGTTGGGGGCAGATGGAAGTGTTCAGTTCACCCAAGGAGATCTTTGTGAACAGTTGCCTTCACAGACTCTGGTTCCTGGAAGGGTGCTCAGTGTGGCTCTGATGGCACCATTTTGCAATGGACCTTAGGGAAGTGAATAATTGCTTCTCAAGGAGCAGCTCATGCGCAGTGAGAGGTTGGGTAGGTGGAAAGCTCCAAGGGGATTTGGGAGCTGCCACCTCTTCAAAGATGATTTCTCTAACTTTCAGATTAGCATAGGACCTCTGAGCGCATGTTTGTGGACAGGATGCTTTTATTTCCATGTGTTCACAATTATCAGTAATTATTTGAGACACTCCTCTTTTAGCATGTAACTGTCCAAAGAGATTGCAAGTTTTCCAGGGGTCAGGAATAGTATTGAATGCTTGGCACATCACAAAGACTCTGACGCACAGAAGGACTTGTTATGCATACTTATTAAACAGTAAAGGAGCAAGAAGATCAAATATTTCTATTCTTAATTTAATGGAAAATTTCCATGACATGCTATCTGTTGATTAGGATTGAGTTTGGGTGCATTGAACAGAAGTCTTACTACAGTAACTTAATTCAAGTGTTGGCAAGTGTTTTTTGGAAAGAGACCAACTGTAGGTTTTTCTTTTTTAGATTTATTTATCTGTGTATTTGAAAAGCAAAATGGTACCTTAAACGGCCACAAAGGCGAGACCAAAGCCAGGAGCAAGCAGCTTCTTTTGGGTCTCCAGCGTGGGTACAGGGATCCAAATACTTGGACCATATTCTCTGCTTTCTCAGGTATATTAACAAGGAGCTAACTTGGAAGTGGAGCAGCCGGGACTTGAACCAGCACCCATGTGGAATATGATAGTCACAAGTGGTGGTTTAACTTTTCTATGCTACAGCACCAGCCCAGACAGTAAATCTTTTAGGTGTTGCAGGCTCTCTTGCTGTGTGAAAGCAACCCAGGTCTGCTCTTGTGGCATGAAAGCAGACCCAGACACTACTTACATGAATGGACGTAGTCTTGTTCCAATTAAACTTCAGGATGGTGGACTCCAGATTTGGCCAAAGGCTATAGCGTGTAGTCCTCTGGTTTAATCAAGTGGGGAAGAGAGCTTTTCTGACTTACCCGAACAGGAAGTCTAGCGACATGCATGTGACCTGCATGCGTAAGCCATGGCTTAGGACACCTGTGTCCTAATTTGAGTTTGAGACCTGGCTTGGCTCCGAAGTCCAGCTTCCTGCTAACGTGTACCCTGGGAGGCAGCAAGCGGCGGCTCAAGCAGTGCGGCCCGTGCCCTATGGAAGACCCAGGTTGAGTTCCCAGCTCTGGCCTGGCCCAGTCCTGACTGCTGCGGGCCTTTGGAGAGTGAGCCAGCAGATGGGTCTGGGATAGCGGATCAAAGCGGTCTCTCTGAGATGGAACTGCTGCTTAGCTTTCCCCCACCATCCTTAGCTGATGGGTGAGGGTAGGACCAATGGTCCCAGGGTGACCCCGCATGCTAGACATCAAAGGTATATTTCAGTGCAAAGGGCAATCGTGTCTTCTCTCCAGGTTTTGCTTCCTTTTTTTTTTTTTTTAAAGAGATTTATTTATTTTTATTGGAAAGGTAGATATACAGAGAGGAAGATCTTCCAATGGTTCACTCCCCAAGCAGCTGCAATGGCTGAAGCTGAACCAATCCGAAGCAGGGAGCCAGGAGCTCTTCCAGGTCTCCCACACAGGTGCAGGGTCCCAAGGCTTTGGGCCGTCCTCGACTGTTTTCCCAGGTCACAAGCAGGGAGCTGGATGGGAAGTGGAGCTGCCGGGATTAGAACCGGCGCCCATATGGGATCTCAGTGCATTCAAGGCGAGGAATAAGGCAGCATGCTAGGCTATGGCGCCAGGCCCTTACTTCCTTTTAAAATCAAATATATCTTATAGGATTTGACTGTGTGCTTTGCAAGGGCTCTGTGCTTCCCATGGATGTCTGTGTGATCGCCCTCGGCTAAGGTGGTTTCCAGTGGCAAGAGGGCCTGGTGGAGCTGCAGAGAATCTAATAATGGAGGCACTGCTGTCCACATAGCATCAGCATGCAACTGCATGGCATTTTGGGCTAGTTAGGCTGTGTATGACAAATTGGCATACGAAGCCCTAAGTAAGCTCCCGACCCTAACTAGAAGATCACATCTTAGGTCCTAACTCAGTCCTTCTGAGCTTGGCCTCAGTTTTCTCAACTTTAAAATGGGAAGAAGTAGTGTCTGGTAGGGATGGTGAGTTTAGGAAGGTCTCCGGGCTAGCACGTGCCGAGTGTCACTTGTGGGGGGGCGGGCAGGGGAGGCGCCATGCTGTTGTCCTTGTCGCAACTGTGAAGGTACAGCTTGTGGCACTGCCTCCCCTTGGTGTTTCTAACATACATAGGGAGACAGGAGGAAAGGAGGAAGAAAGACTGTAAGCCTGTGGACTGTGTGAGGAAGATAGGGAGGCGTTCCTGAAGGCCAGCGGCCTTTCGAGAACCGAGTGTGGAATACATAACCACAGATCAATAGAGCCCCCATTCCCCATGTCCTGCCTCCTTGTATACCCTCATGAAGCTGTTGACATTCCCAGCTTTCAGGGTGCTGCACAGGCTTGGACGTGTTTGTTTTCATTTTTAACCATACAAGGAGACTTCAACAAGTTCATGGAAATGGAGTTCAAAGGTAAATTCATTTTCAAATCTGTACATATGAGGGGCTTTTAGAAAGTTCACACACACACACACACACACACACACACACACACACACACACACTGTTCTGTTGCCTTGTCCCTGACCTGCCCTTAACCAGCATGTGTGATGACAGAGGTGTGGGGACCCTGGACAGCCTGGAAGATGCTCACCCTGCGTGCTTCCTGCAGAGTTGCTCCTGGTTGGAAGTCCTTGTAGAGTTTCCTTGACTCTTGCAGGCACTGTGTGAGAAGTTCTTCCTCAGGGGCGTATGAGGGGGACGGTGTCAGAGTTTGCCTCTGCTTTCCAAGGGCACCCCGTTTGGTAAACCGAGTCCTGCGGCCACTCAGATGCTCCAGCCTGCGTGTTGAGTGAAGCGCTTGGGCCAGGGCCCGGGAGCTGCTGGGTGGACCATGGAAGGAAGGACCCTATCGCGAGAAGCTTGGAACGTTTCTTGCTAAACCAGTCACAGCACTAGAATAACCATCCAAGTGTCTTTTTTTCTTTTCTTTTACAAAGCAAAAGGCAAGCCTCAAATGAGCAGAGCCCCAGCGGAAATCTCTTCTCCAAATCCATTACGCAGGAGATGAGCTGGGTAAATACCCAGGACTCTCCCATTTAGACTCTGACCCTCACTCAGCAAGGGGAGTGATTTGTTTCCCACGTTGGTTCTGTGCCCACCTTTTTGCGAACCTTTTAATTTAAAAGAGACAGTGATTAATGATGCTTTTGATCTGCTGACTTTTTTTTCTTTTAAAGGGCAGCCTCCTTCTTTTCCATATAAATTTGATGTTGGAAGTAAACCATGAGTATAAAAATTATACTGCTTATTTATTCTGGGGGTGTGAGGCATATACAAAGCCCTTCTCCACTGGCCCAGAGAAACGTGTTCCTTGCTTTGGTAGTTCGTGGTAAGGCTGGGATCAAAGGGGTTTTTGGGATTCTTAGACTTCAGTGACTGGTATGTAGTAGAGACTTGATAAATGTTGAGCAAACAAATGAATGAATGAACCATTAAATGATACTAAATGATTAGGACTCATGGGAAGGGTCGTTCCAAAAGTATACCTCCAAGTACCTGTGTGCCTCCTTTCAAAGCCGTGGACGTGGGCTGTGGAGCTGGGCTTTATCTTCAACCTACTTTGATCCACAAAAGGTCTTTTGCCACGGGAGGCTTTTCTGCCAATGTTTCCTTGACCACATCCTGGTGCTGTCTTGCCTGGTCACCAAGAGATAATACCATTTTGCTTTTGCTGGCTTAAGTGACAGAAGGAGAACTCCTGTTTGCTGATTCACTCTCCAGTTGCTCCAGTGGCCATGGCTGGGTCAGACCAAAGGCTGGAACCAGGAGCTCAAAGTCTCACATGGTGGCATCGACCCAACCACTTGAACCATCCCAGGGTCAGCATCAGTAGGAAGGCAGGCAGACAGGCAGGCAGATTCGGGGACCATGCTGGGGCCTCTGTACAAGCCCTCCACTGTGGAGTGTAGGCATCCTGGAGACAGGATGGCAGAGGCAGACGCCCTCCCAGGATGCATCCTATTGCAGCCTGATTATTTTCTCAGCTGCCCAGGCCCCAGTTTCTGGAACTGTGTAGCCTCCTGAACTGGCTTACCTGTTTTGTAGTCTGCATTTCCTTTGTGGCGAGTTGGCTATTGTTGAAAACCCAGAAGCGAATATATACATACATGTGTGTACTGGTGTATACATATGTGTATATACATTTGTATCTCTAATTCTCTCTCTATAAATATATTTATTTATGTCTGTTTCTAATTACAGCATTAAATGAGCTCTTAGGAAGTATGCATTTTATTCCCATTGACTCTATTGGAAATAAAAATCTTTTTTCCTTCTTTTAACTGATAACTTTTTAAATTTAAATATGGAATGAAAGTACAAAATTAGTCTTACTTCCAAAGTATAGAACCAGAAAGTAAAAAGAAAAAGCTGAGGACTTTATTATTATTATTAGTGTGCTTTGTATTGTGTTGAAAACTTAGTGCTAATTTACTAAAAGTGGCATTATTTCTGTAGATTTATTAAATACAGAGTACAGTTTAAAACTTACCGTGCTGCAAGATAATCACTTTGAATGTCTGGCAGCTTTGCAAGAGGTCCATATTACTTTAAAAGGTGTAAATGATGGGTTGTGTAATACCTGATGTTCTTATCTTGAACTGAATTATTGGGGGCTCTTTCTGTTTGACTTTAATATGCCCAGAGAACTCCTGCTTAGCATAATAGGACACCCCAAAGGACAAAATGGTTAATGTTAATGTTTTAACAAATTCCAAACTTTATTAGCAGCTTATTCATAGGAAAGGGACAGAAAGAGTGTGCAGGAAGCCATGGGGCAACAAGACTTGGTACACCTGACCGCTGTCTTGTTAACCACAAGGACCGGGGCTGGGCCGGGCAGATGCCAGGAGCCTGGAACTCCGTCTGGGTCTCCCATGTGGGAGACAGCGGCTCAAGCAGTTGGGCCTTGTTCCAGTGCTTTCCCAGGTGTGTTAGCAGGGAGCTGTACTGGAAACAGAGCTGGTGGCACTCAACCTGGCATTCTGATTGCCTGTGTCACAAGCAGTCACTTACCCCACTGTGCTGCAGTGCTAGTCCCAGTATACCTAACTTCTGAGGCACCTGTACCCCTTCCATTCAACGTCCTCGGCTCTCTGAGGACAGAAGGACCACATGGCATAGTGGCTTCTCCATTCCTTCTGAGAAACCGCCCCGCCTTCTGCCAGGATTCACTTACAGGGACCCGGGAAGCTCTTTGGTGGCTGGCTCTTGCAGGAAGGAGCATACCTACCAAGGAAATGGACAGAATTTTCCATTGTAATTCTCAGGACTATTATCATTCATGGCCACATGTGCAGGTCATTTTCCAAGGCATGTCCCCTCACTCCCCTCCCCCCCCAACTCTGTACCATATTTTCATTATTGTTGTTATGTGTCTGAGCTCTTACTCTTCATTCTGCTTTGAGGTCAAACAGTGCTAGGTTCACTTGAAATTGTGGGTTAAGGAAATTGGTCCCCAAATGATAAAGGAAAAAATCATGAACTTACTAAAGCACTGCATATGGCATTTAGGGACATGGTGCATGTCGGACAGATGGCATCCTGAAGTGTAAAAGCACACACAGGTAGCACAGGTGACAGCAGTGGACCATCACATGGTTTCTCCCGACAAAAGGTGGTCCAAAGAGCCTCGTGCTAAAAGCAAATGGACAGGGTCCCTATCTTGCCTGCCATTCCCCACCGCCCTTCCCTAAATGGGAGGGAGTGAGCCTAGATGGCTCTCTGCTGCCGCTTGGTCATCTCTTCTTCCGCTTTCCCTCCCTAACCCAGTGGTCCTCCCTGGCCCTCAGATGTGCTGACGCGGGGAGGTGAGAATCCAGGCTCGCATGGCGTGGCTTTGGACACCCCCAGCAGGCGGAATGCGCATGGCTTAGCACTCCCGGTGGTGACCTGGCCCCAGCGTGCTTCTGAGTGATAGATGCTGCCCTGCATGTGGACATGTCACCGATGCCAGGCACTTGTTGTTTTATCACACACAGGTTTCAATGACCATTGCGTCACCTCCTGTTTCTCCTTATCGTTGTTCATCCACAAACCATCTAGATCATCCATAGAGAACTAGCAGGTGACTGAGCTCAAGTCCGGATCCCAGATGCCTTGGGGTTTGGTTTTCTTCTAACATCAGGGTCATAGAATTGGCAACTTCAGTCCTCTGCAACATGAGGACTCAGTGTACACCATCCCTCCTGGATAATCACGAGACCGTGGGCGTCAGAGCAGGTAAAGGTTTCTGTGTCAGTTCAGCACGTTAGTCTGAATTCTTCATGGATGTGTTCTCGGGTGATCCTCATGGTACCCTGATAAAGATGTGCTGTTGTCGACACCTTTCATGTATCAGAGAACGAAGACGTGGAGTGGGGAAGTGAGCTGCGATGAAGGGCACGCATGTGCCCACCTCAGGGCAGTGCCACATGGGGGCAGGCTGAGGGAGACACACCATGTGCACGTTGTCCACTGAGACCTGGACACATCATTATTTCAATTCAAAAAGCCGAGGCCCCGGGTGCTGAGTCCTCATTAGAACTCGCCCTTTTCCTGCGTTCCCTACCCATGCCAGGGCCCACTTCATTCCTCTTGTTCTTTCCTCACTTTCCCAACTGCCGCAGCCTTGGGGTCTGCCTGTCTTCCATTCTCCGCACTCCGCCTCACGCCACAGAGGTGGGTTCTTCTTGCAGGGCTGGCTCCGTGGGCCCTGAGAGGCAGACACACAAGAGCGCCCCTGGAGCTCAAGGCAGACCGTTCACCTGGTTCACCTCCCCCATACTTCCTTGCCCTGCCCTTGACCTTTTGCAGCTTCTAGAACTACTTCCTTCAGTTGGGGATGCCAGTGCCCCTCTCCTTATTAACAGCCTACTCATCCTTCAAGGCTTGGCTCCCGTCTCACCTCCATGAAGCCTTTTCAATCTAACCCAGCCCGTGTGACTCACCTCTTTGTCTGGGCTCCCACAGTGCGTGTTTGTGTTTCATTATAACCTTTGTTCTCGTTTGCTCTGTATTTTACTGTGTTCTTTTCAGATTTGAAAGCCACAAATTCTTGCCTCGAGGCAGGAATCTAATTTATTTCTGTGTGCCTCGGGCACCCTCCGTAGAAATGCCGTGGAGCGCAGTAACTGCCGCTTTGCTGAGAGCCCACTTGGCATCAAGGATCTAGATACACTCTCCCCCTGCCCCTTGGTCGTGTCTTCCCCTGCCCGCCAGCTCATGGCTTCACAGACATGCTTATCATCCCCACTTTACAGATGAAGAAACTGAGGTTCGGAAAGATCACGTAACCTGCTTGGGGTCACAAAACTGGCAAGGGGAAGAGCAGACGTTGGCACACAGGGCTGCCTCGGTCTGAAGCCCATGTTCTTTTTGTCATGGTAGCAGAGAAATATTAGTGGCGGTTTGCTGTGTGTCCTGGCAGTCCAGGAGAAGTCAGCTATTTCTTCATCTTTCCAAATCCTGGAAGCTCACCTCTTCTCTGTTCACCCACGCGGTATTTTTTGACTCGCCCTCAGATTGCGCAATGTGGGACCAGAAAAAGGTGTGCTAGCGGGCAGATCCGGCCGCTGGCCTTCTCTGAGTGACCACAGACCAGATTTCGAATGAATTGTCACCGTCTCTGGCAGATGGGGCTGGGCTGGGACTGTAGCGAGGGTCTCCCCACTGAGTCGCCTGAGCTGTTGGGTCACAGTCGACACAGGTGACGGCTCTGGCCAACTTAGAGGAAAGCGGGCGTTGGATGCAGACCATTGGCTCTGAGGGACAGAAGACTCCACAGGTTCAGCTCGGCTACCACGGAAGCTGGCACTCTCCAGCGATTCCTGTCTTCTTCGTAACTGCTTGGATGGATCAGCCGGCTAGGTTGGGATACCCTTCAACCTGCTGCAAAGAACAGGGCGGAGGGCCGTGGCTGACTCCCGTTCCGATCGCCACCACGGGGCCGCGTAGTTTCCCAAAGGAAGAGAGGGTGAGAATGGATCCTGAACGGCCACCAGTTTCAACCAGTGCCTCTCTTCCCGAGCTCAGTGTGAACAGCGGTCTTTCCCGAGAGGGTGCTTTTGTCTTCTCCTGTTCCGTCCTCCGCAGCCCTGGGCCTGCTGTCTGCCCAGAGTCCGAGCTCCATCACCACGCAGCCTGGCATCCTGGCAAGTGGGATGAGCCTAACTTGGCCTTGCATGGATTCATCGAGAATGTCAGTCACTGAGAGGAAGGAACAGAGTGATCGCTTCTGGCCCGACATACTGCAAAAGTGAATGTTGATCCTGCAAGTGGAAAATTCCACACCTAACCTCAGATGGTGACTCATGAGTACGATGCAGACGTAACAGCTGGCATTGTGGTGCAGTCGGTTAACCTGCCACTTGTAGTGCCGACATTCCACATCACAATGTTGGTTGTAGTCCTGGCTGTTCCTCTTCTAATTCAGTTCTCTGGTAATGTATCTAGGGGCACCATTACTGGGGGCCCCCCAGGTACTTGGGTCTTTGCCACTATGTGGGACACCATGATGTATTCCTGGCTTCTGGCCTGGTCTGGCCCTGACTGCTACACCATAAATCAGCAAGTGAAACGTTCCCTTTACCCATCTCTCTGTCACTCTGTCTTTGAAATCACTAAATCAATCTTTTAGAAAATGTAGACACGCTAAAACTTTTGGATCAAATCAACCTTAGGTCTCTGCGGAAGGTGTGCATGAAACATACATGAATTTCACACGTAGACTTGGGCCCCATCTTCTAAATATATCAACAATGCACAGACATTTTCTAAAATCCCCAAACTGAAATCTGAACACATCTGGTCCAAGTATTTCAGATAAGGGATACTGGGTCTACAGCTCAGCTCCATTCTGAATGCCTTCCTCCAACGAGTCCTAATAAAAGCCAAACTCTAAAAACCCATCATTAAATAATAAAAGAGAAATAGAGTAAATGCACAATTCATGAAACTAATATAGAGCGAGAAGACAATCTCCTTTTTTCCCCCCCTAATAATCTTTACTTTTATATCCTACTTTATGGGGGGTGCTGTTTAATTTCATGTTCATTTATTTTAATTACCTCTAGCCTGTAGTTTTCAGGAAAGTTTGGCATTTCCGAACAGCTAAAAGATGGCTTACTTAAGTTGCATTGCAGAGCCTGTTAGAACTAATATATAATAAAACCCGCCACGTATAGTTCTCATTTTTCACCTCCAAGGATTATTCATCATAATAGAATCCGTTTTCCCAGGAAGATTGTATCGGACTTACAAGTCAAATTAGTTCAATGCATTTCTTCTACCAATAAACATAGAATCTGTGCCTGGGAAGCATCTTCATGCTGAATCTCAATAATTCCGCGTCCCTTGCCTCTAGAGCTCCACCAGTCGGCCACCTGGAAATAAAAACATACATGTATTAGCCTGAAGATGAAGGTTGGGGAGCGGAAATTGAGGAGGCTCAGAGTGAGAGAATGGGACAGGCATTTGCCGCGGAGTGCTTGGGACACCGCATTGTGTGTGAACACGCCTGCGATCGGATCTCAGCTCCACTCCTGGGGCCACTTTCCTGCTAGCGTGTGCCTGGGGAAGACAGTGGTGCCAGCCCCAGGACTTGAGTCCCTGGCGCCCCGTAGGAGACCTGGCCTGGTCTTGTGGAGGGAAGCAGTCAAAGGGAGATCTCTCTCTCTCTGCTTGTCTGACTTGATCTCCCTTTCGAGTTAGTAGAAATAGATTTCTGTAAGAAACGGCATCAAATCAGAAGATAAATATTGTATGTTAGAACTTCTAAAAAAAAACATAGTTTCATTTTAAGCAGGTAGACTGACAAGCTGCTTTGACCCCAAGCTAAGCATTTGGGCAGCAGACAGTAGATTCTTTTATGTTTATGATCACATTTATTTCCTGTGAAGACAATGTAAGATGGGTAAGGGGCTATTATCCACTCCCCAAAAGTCCTGTGTTCGTGCAGGGGATAATTGCCATTAGGTAGAATGGTGCTGGTCTGACTCCATCCTGGTTGACCTCACGGTCGACGGGTCTGAGGTTAATCGTGGGAACGATCTTGGCCGTGAAGCCATGACAAGCCCTTACATGAGTGAGAAGGGGTGTAGTTTCTTTCAAGTGCATTTATGAGGGCTGGGTATGATCCCTGACTCACTGGCGGGTCAGGAGTGGGCTCCGTGCGTGCCGCCGCCGGATCCTCTGGAAGCTGGGCCCGCAGGTGCTGCCCCTTCCCAGGTGCTGGTGGTGCGGTGCCACCCTCCCCCCCGGAGGACGGGGCCCCGTGGACATTGCAAAGGGCACAGAAATGTGGGTTTGCTCTTGGGCTGTAGATGAGAGCGTGAGCTGCACATGAAGAGTGGATGGAGGCAGAAGCCGTCGGAGTCAGACGTGTAAATGACAAGAGAGACATTTCTCAGCCCGATAGAAAAGTCCTCTTCAATGTGGAGTTGAAATTCACCTTCTCGAGTATTTCTGCACAAGATGGAGAATAAAAATGGTTATGATTGATGAAGCATTCAGTGTATATCTAACTGTAAGTCGGACTGGAGGGACTTTTAAATCACCCAAATGAAAGATTGCATTATCATGAGCATTAATATGTAACAGTTAAGTGTGTCATTGCTTGTCATAAGTCCGGGCATTCACGGGGCTCAGTGGGGCCAGCCAACCAAAAAGAAAAAACTTCTTAGCAAATGCCAATCTACAGAGCCTCCCCGGATGAGGCCAGCCCTGGCGTCATGCCTCTGAATAGATTATTTATGTTTTGTGTGTGTGTGTGTGTGTGCCCAGCCCATCCGCAGATTTTATTCCAGCGTTGGGGGCACGTAAAGAGGTCCCCTGAAATGATCTCACTGGGAAGGGTAGGGTTGAAAGCAGGGAGGAGAGCCCACAGCCGGTGAGAATAGGAAGCCATGGGGCAGGAACAGTCACGAACAGGAACGTAGAAGGGCATGGAGGGCAGGTGAGTGCCAGGCTGAGGACGCGTTTTATTTCTTATGGGCTTGTTGACGTTTATATGCTTGTCAGATTATTAATTGTTCACTTCTCATGAACTGATTCAAGAGGACAAACACATTGGTTAATTTTTCCTCTTTTTCCTCTTCTGCCAAGTAAATCCTTTCCTGTGAATTGTGTAAAGAATGCATGTTCATCGCAGATCATTCAGACTGTAAATTGCAAATATTTTACAAATGAAACCTGTCCCCTTGCTCTTTCTAAAGATGATTTACTTTTTATTTGAAAGGCAGAGTTGCAATAGGAAAGAAGAGAGGGACAGATAGATAATCTGCTTGCTGGCTTAGTCTTCAAATGGCCACAATGACCAAAGCTAGACCAGGAGCCCGGAGCGTCTTCCATGTCCCCACATGGGTGCAGAAGCCCAGACACCTGGGCCATCCTCTGATGCTCCCCTCGGCCATTGGCGGGGTGCTGGATTGGAACTGGGGCAGCCAGCACTCCAACCAGTGCAGGCAGAGGCTGAGTGTGCATTGGGATGGCACTGACCCCAGCCCTGTCCTGACGTCCACAGACGTTCAGTAATGGCAGGGAGAGTCTTTACCTATATGATGCATAAGAGTAGCGCAGCGTTAGTGCTACACATTTATTTAATGACTCATTTTGAAGTGAGTACATGTTTTTCTCATTTTTCAAATTTTTTGCATGGGCACATGTCTGCTGAAGCTGTCCTCGGCTTCGTGTCAGTAATGGAAAGATCCAGATATTTCAAAAGTGACATTAGGTGCATCACCTAAGATCTAAAGCTTCCCATCACTTACAGAGGGGGAAGATACAGGAAAAGTAAGAAACACGCACTTACTGAGCACCGAGGTCGTGACAGTACTGTGCTTAGGTAGCACTGTGTACTGATTTCGGAATTCGCCGCCATTAAATGATGGTGGTGACGCTGCAGACAACCAGCAGTTACCGAAGCTTTACTCCGTACCAGGCCTGCACGTGCACATGTGTCATTCCTGTTTAGATACTTCTGTCATGTCCATACTACAGGTGGGAGACATGAAGCTCAGAGATGCTAGGACAGTTGCTGGAGCTAACACAGGAGTGGTAAAGCCAGGATGATTGAGGGGTCTTTGACCGCCTTGCCATTCTCAACACCTTACACCGCGGATGTGCTGAACACATCTGCTGCACGGACCCCCACGCCCTCATCCCTGTGTCCAGGCAGTTGTGTTCTAGCAACTTCCCTTGGAGCATCCTCCCCCACCCCCACCCAAGAGAATATTTATTTGGAAGTCAGAGAGAGATTGAGAGAGAACTTGCTCTCTCATATGCTGGTCTACTCCCTAAATGTCCACAACAATCCAGTCCTGGGACTGGCCAAAACCAAGAGCCAAGAACTCCATTCAGGTCTCTTTCATGGGTGGCAGGGCCCCGGGCACCTGGGATATCCTCTGTTAGCCAGATGTGGCTAAGCGGAGGTGCCAGGGCTCCCATTAGCACTCTGATAAGGATACGCACCTCCGAAGCACAGACTTACTCAGCTGCATTCTGGTTGCATCGTGCCACTTAGCTCTACCTCGTAATTTTCTCTTTAAGGTTGAGGAACATGGCAGGTGCTGAGGTACCCTTCTGGACGTGTCCCACCCCTCCCAGCACTCCAACCAGACACTCTTACTGCTCAGCTGCCAGTGACCTTGGCTTGCAGCCGTTCCCCGAATCCTCTGAAACAGCGTTGGCCCAGGACATTTTATTTCGCACCTCTCCTTCCCGTGCAAAATAGGAATGACCGAAGCACCTGCTGCCCAGACGGGGGAGGGATTGTAGGTGCCCTCCCCAGCTCTGTGAGAACCTCGCCTGAGGCTGCTGCGTGCACGGCAGGCAAGGATGCTGTGGGTTGACTTCAGGGACACCCTGAATTGCTTCCCTCCGTAACGGGTTCCTAGGAAACCATTTCAGGTTGGTTACATTTTCATTAGTCCTCAAAAAAGGGATTTTTTTTTTCCTCCTGTCACCCCAGTGATTTAGGCTGTATCAGCACGTGTTCATGAGTCACCTCACTCAAGTAGAGAGTCTCCCCAAGCGTGGTAATGACACAAGTGTGCCTGCCTTTAGCCTGCCCACCCGTCTGAAGGCCAGCAGTCTCATGGTGGTTTTGACACTCAACGGTGGCTGATAGCCAGGATTATTGCATCCTTACAAATGTTTTTAACATTTCCTCATGGCCACAAGATGGCTGCACAGACACTCGGCACCACCTTCCTACATGATTGTATTGAAGGGCATACAATGGAGGGGTAAAAAAAAATCGCTTCCAAGCATTTTCCCCCACAGCTGTGTTAGACGGCCATTCCTAACAGCAGGGAAAACTGGGAGGGCTGGGATGTGCCATTTGTTGCTGGAGGGTAGAAGGGTGGAGAGAAGGGAGCGTTGGCTGGGCAGCTCTTGCCTGGGTGTATGGAGTAACATCATTTAGTCAGTTGAGTCTGGGGTATGAATATAAATACCATGACTTCTGTGGTTACTTACAGCGACAATAACGGGACAGTTTGAGAGCCTGCGTCGTGGCTAAAGCTGACGTGCCTTGGTGTCGGGAGAGGGCGGGGAACTTCCACAGCGTGTGTGGAATTTCTTTACCATCAAGCTTGAGCCCTTCTCAGACCCTGGCCGTATCGCCCGTATCGCCTTGGAGTGATTTCCGCTTCCTGCCCAATCCGGAAGTCTCACACCCCACCCGTGACACCGCGAGTCCCTCGTCCTTCCCCAGCGCCGTCTTTGATTCTGTGAGGGATGGACCACAGTGTCCTTCCGTGGATCCCTCTGTCCTCTTGTTCCACCGAAAGAGACCTTTCTCCCCACACAGAAAAGCTCATCACACTTGAGCTACGGGGGGAGCCCCATCTGCGTGGTGTGCACCTGTGGGATTTTTCAGTGGGGAGGTGGGGACACAACAGAAGTGGAGAAGCTTGGCCAAGTGTCACTTTTGGTTCTCAAAGGTGTGAGTTAGGCAGATTGCTAGAACAGAGCAGCTTCTGCCAAAGTCTCGGGACACACAGTGTATCTGCCACGAGTCCCAAAGGGAGAACAGCAAGGACGGTCCTGCAACAGTCAGAACAGGTAGTTTGGGGCCTGGTGTGGTAGCCTAGTGGCTAAAGTCCTCCTCTTGCACGTGCCGGGATCCCATATGGGTGCCGGTTCATGTCCTGTCTGCTCCATTTCCCATCCAGATCCCTGCTTGTGGCCTGGGAAGGCAGTCGAGGGCATCCCGAAGACTTGGAACCCTGTACCCACATGGGCTCCTGGCTGGCTCAGCTCTGGCCGTTGGCAGCTACTTGGGGAGTGAATCATCAGACAGAAGACCTTCCTGTCTCTCTCTCCTCCTCTCTGTATGTCTGACTTTCCAATAAAAAATAAATACAATCTTTAAAAGCAAAAAGCAGGTAGTTTGCCCCTAACTGCTTGAGGAGCATGCAGTGTTTTAAATCACAGGTGAGATTCAACGCCTAAATCACTCGATCAGAGAAGTCAAGGATGCTGGTTCAAACTATTCAGGCACGCTTCACAAAAATCAGCAGTCAGTTTCAAAGAAGGAAATCTTCAGAAAGTAATACTACAAATGCTTTAAACTGTAGAGGCTTTGTTAATTTCCATTGGAAAGAAAATGAAGTGTTGAATTAATATCAAGAAGTTTGAACCAGAAACCAACTAGCCCCAGGCTAAAGGATCTGAGCTTCCCAAACAAGGAGAGTTTCAGACACCTGCAAGACCACCCTGGCCCGGGAAATGGCAGCCCCCCGGATACGAAGAGCTGCTTAAACCTGTGATAATGAACACAGAGCTAAGGTCGCGGCTCCCCGGTTGCTGGAGCTATGTTCTGGGTGCTTACTAAGCAGGCCTCACGTGGATGCTGGCTCGCCCGCCGGACACTGGAGCTGGAGAACATTTCACGGCCCCAGAAAGCAAAAATGGGCACAAATGAAGTCGAGTCCAAAATCAAGTACTACTAGAATCACAGTGTTTGAGGCTGTGAAGGTGGCATAACATGCTAATCCTCCTGAAGTTGGGTCTTCCACATGGGCTCCAGTCTGTGCCCCTGCTGCCCCACTTCTGTTCCAGCTCCCTGCTTGTGGTCTGACAAAGCACCAGAGGATGGCTCAAAGCCTTGGGCTCCTGTAACCATGTGAGAGACCCAGAGGAGGCTCCTGGCTCCTGGCTTCATGTCAGCTTAGCTTCAGTTGTTGCTGCTATTTGGAGAGGGAACCAGCAGATGGAAGGTCTCTTTCTGTAACTCTGCCTTTCAAATAAATTTTTTAAAAAGTCAATAATTTAAAATCACTGGCTGATGAAATAGCTTCCCCAACAATTTGCCTCCCCACCAGGGAGCTGTGGCTCTCCTCCTCTCTGTATATCTGCCTTTCCAATTAAAAAAAAAAAATAAAAGATAAAAAAGAGTGAAGAGACAAAGATCTCCAATCCACTGGTTCGCTGCTCAAGTGGCCACAATAGCAGGAGCTGAGCTGATTCAAAGCCAGGAGCCAGGAGCTGCTTTGGCTCTCCCTCATGAATGTAGGGTTTCAAGGCTTTGGGCTGCCTCCCAGTGCCCATATGGAATCCCGGAGCATACAAGGTGAAGACTTTAGTTACTAGGCTACCACACCAGCCCCTGGACCATGATGTCACGTGTGGGAAGGGTTCAGTGCCCCCACACTAGGCAACACCATCAGCCCGTTGGGGCTGGTACTGAAGAGCTCAAGGGTAAATGATCATTGTCTATGGGTTGGGTCTCCCAACCAGTACTGACCTAAAATCTCCACTCTACCCATTAGCTGCTGGCAGCCAAGAGCAGTTAGGTTAACTTCACGGAGCCACAGCCTCGCTGATCAAGCGGGAAGAGAACAGTATGCATCTTCTGGGGTTACTACGAAGATTACTTGAGGGAAAAAAACAACTACAACAACAACATGTAAAACGACTAGTCCACCCTGGTGTATTAAGAACCAAGTAATTAGTAGCTTCTGTTGTTTTTGTTTATGTTATTGTTTTTGTTACCATGGTTACTCGTCCTATGAAAGGCCTCCGTAGCTGATATCAGGCTCTTTCCTGTCCAGGAAAGGAAGTCAAGGCCCTGGTTTGGCTGGCAGGCTGGGCTGGAGCCAGGGCTCAGAGCCAGCAGGCAGGCCGGACCCTGCTCATTCCATCCCAGCCTAAAGGGCCTTTGCTATGTGGGCTCTTTCCTGTTCAGCCGGCTGGAATTTGTTTCTGCGACATCATACTATTGTGTTATCATCCTTGAACCACGTTTGCCCCCTTCCTAATGTGCAGAATCTTATAAATGGGTGTTTTCACTGGTTACCCTCTCTTTCTAGATGTGAGGTTGGCGTTGGGCATCATGCATTTACAAATTAATGACGGATTACAATTAGTAGCTGAACTCAGGAGAATTGCTAAGGGCTGGCCCGTGGACAGGAAGTGGAGGCCGGGGATAAATATATTGAACAGACCATGGAACCTGCCAGTCTCTATGTAACCCGAAGTAAATCCTGTAACCAAAGTCTCAGTTTTCCATATCTGCAAAATAGGGGGCGTAGTCTAAGAATTACATGATCAGGATGTTGTCTTCTGTGTCAGCGAGGCGATTCGTAAGTGGTAGATGAAGAGGCAGCATGGCAGTGGGTGCATGTATGGTTTATGAATTTATAATTTGCCTTGCATATCAAATATTTTTACAGTAAATGTAACTACAGTGTGTGCCTAATCCAGGAGGTCATGAGCATAATAGATGGGTCGTTTTTAGAAGATGTTGTGTCTCCTGGGATAATTTTGTGGTTGGTCCAGCAGATTCATACTTTGCTAAGCTGCAAGTCAGAATATTTTATCAACTGTCAGAAATCGGTGGATAGTGCCCGTGGGTGCCTGTCTGGTGTGTGTAGCTGTGGGCCTGTCGTTTCTATAGACACACTGATCTTGAGTGTGTGTACACTCCTGTTTTGATGTCCATGCATTTACTATGTAAAGACTGTGTATCTCTACGTAATAGAGATGTGTAACGTGTGTGCGAACACACAGGTGCGGCGTAGTGGTTGTGAGGGAGGTCTGGGAGACGGTCTCAGTTCAGATGCTGGCTCCGTAAGTTACAGACCATGAACATGGACAGCTGTAATCTATTTCTCCCTTATTTTCCTCATGTACTCATTGGGGTATTGGTGGTACTTAAAGTGTTGGACTGGAGCTAAGGAAGCTAATATATGGTATACAGATAGAAATCACAGAACTCTCTGCGGGTCCTTGCATTGTACCTCATGGTTAGGAATGACCCAGAGGTAACTCCAACTGGCCAAGCAAACAGAGGAATTTAATTGGCTCACACCCTTGGCGAAGGAAGGGAAAGGCTTCAGGAGGAAGACTCCCCTGGTGAAATTTGTCAGTCTTGGTGCTCACCTCCCTGCTGCTGTGTCCTGGCCTCTTTTCAGCCTGTCTTCTCTTAGTGGAAGCAAGCCCAGTCCATTCCAACAGGCTTCGGCAAGCCAGCTCTCCCAGTAGGTGCTCGCAGAACACCGGTGCTGGAGTAAGCTTTTCCTGGCTTGGGTCATATCTGTGTGTGAGCCAGTCAGTGTGGCAAAGTGGAGCACACTGATTGGTCACTCTGGGTTTTGGCTCCACCCTCTGAGACTGCCTGATACCTAAGCCTCATGGAAAACACTAAGGACTCAGAGTAGGGAATGGGTTCCCCCCAGAAAAATCAGGCTGGTATTAGCAGAGAAAGGGGAGCAGGCAGCGACAGCGGAGCCTCACTTTCGTAGTACCCTGTGATTTTGTTATTAGGGTGATGACTTGGGTGGGGTCATCTCATGCCTGGGGGTGTCTCAGTTGTGCCCGAAGGACCATGTGCAGCCCGCAGGCTCCCTGCATTGAACCCCAGCGTGGCTCTGCCTGCTTCCCTGACACCCTGCCCTTTCCCCAGAGGCTGCAGCAAATGGCCCTGTCTGAGCCACAATCAATGGCATTCCGTAAGGTGTGACACAGGAGGCCATCTGGCACTTGTCCCACTGTCCTTTCTGCCCAGGAAAGAGGTGCATTCCAGGCGGAAGGTCGCAGCCCTGCCAAGTGCTGCTGCTCTCTCTCCTAAGCCTCACCCCCAGCCTCGGGTGTGTGGCACAGAAATGCCACGGGACTCAGACACCTGGCAGAAGTCCCCCCCGCCCTTTTTCTCGTTGTCACACTTCCCATCCGAATCGGGTTGTGGAACAATATAGAATGAAAATGAATTTTGAATAAAATTAGAAGTCTGTGTGTTCCAGGCAGTACTTTCTCTAAATATTGGATAGATTTTTTTTTTGAAGATGCCAGTGCTGAGATCACTGGCCCATTTCAATTTTTATTGAAACAAATAAACCCAATAAAAACACTTATGCTGAGAGCTGTAGCGCCACAGTAAAAGAATCACCCGGTATTGAGTGTATTGATTTATTTATTTACTCCAAGTGGAAAATCGAGTATTGTGTTAATGTATTTTATAAGAATCACACTGCTCGATGAAATGGCTAATTTATTTTAGCGTATACATAAATAGCTAGCAATTTTCCGTGAGACAGGCTAATGAAAATGATGCCATGAAATTGTCTATACTAGGAGGAGTGACGGAGACGGGTTATTATTGGGCGAGTGCTAAGACGCACTGAACTGGCCATCATATCTTTGAACTTTTGAACTGCTACTTGTTTCGTGTGATTTATTGATTTTGCTATCTCTCTGCGTAGCTCAACTTTAGTTTTTGCCCAGCAGTGCAGATAAGTGGCATAGGAGATTTAATTTCATGGGTATTTGGGGTTAAAAACCTATCTTTAAGAAGAATGCTAAACATGTTTTAATAAAACATGAGTTGCCGGGGTTTTAGGTTTCTGCATGATATGGATCTGATAAGGAGAAGGCAGCGTGGAGGCTGATCCAGAGGTTTCAGGCTGGGGAGAGACTCCCTGCTCGCTTGCTCACTCTCTCTCTCTCTCTCTCTCTCTCCCCCCCCACCTCCCTCTCCTCTCTTTCAGCGCTGCAAGTTTCAGCAGGGCCACGTGCATTTTATTTGCTAAAGCAGCCTGGCTTCGTTCTTAATTACATGTATCATTTATTCCCCTGCTTGTGCCCTCTGGCTCACGCCACATGTTTGGCCTCCGTGCCTGGTACAGGGATGGCCTCTGGGTCTCTGGGAGGTGCAGTGCAGGGCCCCTGGCCTCCCTCCCACGCACAGCCTGGAGGACTGGCCGGACCAGCACCCCGGGAGGGGAGACTGGCTTCCAGAGCATCAGCAAGGCTCGGCTCCTTCCACGTGGGTTTTCCCTGGTTGCCATGCACAGGACTGCCCTCCTCCCTCAGCCAGCTTGCTCTGACTTGAAGCAGGTCCCTCACAGCTTTAGGACTGCAGAGGGGATCTGTGGAGTCATGTAAGAGAACCCTTTACTTCTGATTGTGCCATTCAGTCCTGCAGTATTTTTCATACATCTGTAACATCTTGGGGACTCCTCTGATACTTGAGGGGGTTTTGTTTCTGGGGCGAGGGGCTCCTCCTAAGGGATGACCATTGGATTCTGGGCTCGCTTTTCCGTGGGGAACGAACGGGATGCTCCCAGGGGATGGCTAAGAGCTGTCCGGTCCGGGCGATGCTCGTGGAGAACCCACTGGTCAAACATTTTCAGGCATCTGAATGGTTAAGATTTTGCTGAGAAACGTAGTATCTGATTGTGGAATTTTTATGAAGGTAACGGTCTCGTTCTCTAAAACTCCGGATTTGTTTTGTAGGTGCTTTTAAGTGACCCAGTGATTTTTTTTTTTTATTTTAAATTTTTTTTTTTTTAAAGATTTATTTTTATTATTTTTTATTGGAAAGGCGGATATACAGAGAGGAGAGACAGAGAGGAAGATCTTCCATCCGATGATTCACTCCCCAAGTGAGCCGCAACGGGCCGATACTATGCCGATCCGAAGCCAGGAGCCTCTTCCGGGTCTCCCACGCGGGTGCAGGGTCCCAAAGCTCTGGGCCGTCCTCAACTGCTTCCCCAGGCCACAGGCAGGGAGCTGGAAGGGAAGCGGGGCTGCCGGGATTAGAACCGGCGCCCATATGGGATCCCGGGCATGCAAGGCGAGGACTTAACCACTTGCGCCACCGCGCCGGGCCCGACCCAGTGATTTTTAACCTTCAGGGAAAGACTGAGGCGAGTGGGTGGGAGTGGACATTGGTGAGAGAAGAAGGTCTGGGGCTCTGCGAGGGTTAGAGAATTCATATCCCCTTTAATGATTAAACTGGCACGGTCTCTATTTGGATGTTAAAAGCTTTTTCTTAACATTGCAAACATTCTCAGCAAATTTACAGTCAGATATTTGGAAACAGCTAACACTTTAAAAAAAAAAAAAGGAGGGGGAGGGAAGAGGGCCTGTTTGAACTAGGGATCCAAATGAGTGGGAATGGCTAAAAAGACGGGACTGACCCCAACACCATTAGCTGGAAAAAAAAATTCCATTTCATTGCAACTATGTTATTGTTTACTTTACCATACACATCCTAATATGGTTACCTCCCTGTCAGAGGCGGCCAAGCCCAGGGGTGGAGAGGCCCCCGCCGGGAGAAAGCTCCTAACTGCCTCTCAGACAATAAGAAACAAACGGTGCAACTCCACAAAAGGCTTGCCGGAAAAGAAGTGTCAAATAAATCCTACAGGACTCTGGCTTCTGCCACCGAGCTCTGTCTGTGCAAACCTGTTTTCATGCCATCGCTGCCCGGATTGAGCTCCGTTTGTTTGGAAATGTAAGCTACTGCCTTTTCTTCTCCTTTTTTTTTTTTTTTTTTTTTTGTTTTTAACCCCTTCTCATTTCATGGGAGGCTCTGGATTAATTCCTTGAGACTTGTCCCTGCATACATGTCTCCTGAGGTATGTTTCCTGGAGCCTTTTACTAGGAACATTAAGGTAAGAATGTTGATTTCGCCCTGAGACCTTTGTCACTCAAACTCATGCTCATCAGTGATGGAAACATGGTGAAGAAATATTGCTGAGGTCTTTGCGGTCCCCCTCCTAAACAGAGAGGTGCAGTGGCTTTTAATTGTCATGCATGAATCCGGGGTAGATGAGGTGTGTACTCACTGGTGTAAACCCTGCTGGAGACACCCCCAGTCCCTGGCCGCTGCAACAGCTCCAGTAGAAGGCTTTTCCTGTTCTTTATAATCCAGTTCTTCCCTACTTGGGATTTGTCTTCTCGTTCTTTTTACTTGTTTGCTTCCTTCCACTCTCCTGCGCCTTTCTAAATCCTCATGGTCTTCAGGCTTGTCTGTTATTATCTGCAACTCCAGAACAAAGGTAGGTTGCTCAACTCTGTGCTCCGGGGGAGGGCCAAGTTATTTTGGGAGGGATGTCTTCCTAATGCCTGAGTGGTTGACCTAAAAGGGTGGGGTGGGGGAGGGCCGGCGGCGAGCTTGTGTTGGAGCCAGAGGGATGAGCGCGCGCGCGCACACACACACACACACACACACACACACACACTCAGCGCGCTGAGGCAGCTTCTAAGTAGAGGAGTTTATTTTTATGCAACTTAAAGAAGCGGCAGCATCTTTAGTAGAATGGACCGGTTAGTTCTTGACGATTCTACATTAATCTGTACGTTTGGCTACCAGGCTGGGGTGCAAATGTTTTGGGATGCTTCAATTTATGTGAGCAGATAAGGTTTCTGGCTTAGAGTCTAGAGTAAGTTTTTAAAAATGAAATCAAAGCTCTCGAATCATTTTCTTTTACATTTGAATGTAAAGGTGCATTTGAGTGGCTGGCATATGTACTTTTTCTTTTCATCTAATTGCTTTAATTCCCTGGACACTTTCACTTACTTCTCAATTATTCTGTTCTTTAATTTTGTCTAATCTGATGCACTGTTAGAGCCAAGTAGAGATTTGCTGTGTTTTTTTTTTTTTAAACTAATTGTGTTTTGCTGGGTGGCAATACAATAGCAAGAGTAAAGACCGAAGGAAATTCATCTCCACCTGAAAAGGGGTCTACAGGAGAGTGGTGCAAATGCATAATTGAAAACAAGAGCAAATTAAGCCTTGGTGAGGGATATTACAGGCTATTAATCATAATAAATATGTTTGGCAACGGTGTGTTTGCATTCTATAGTTTTCAGTTTAAAAAAAAAATTCAAGTCGATGATTAGGAAAGGGAATGGTCTTTGGCTTGTTGGATGCTGAACCTGTACTTGTTCATTAGTTTAAACCGCATTAAAAGTGAGCAGTTTGTTCCAGAATCAAGCATGCCGTTCCCAAACAGATTTGAATACATCCCCATCCAAATGCAATCTCGAGTTCATGCCACAGTCCTTGGCTTTTTCTGAACATCTCAGCTTCAGCACGGAAGTGGAGTGCTAAGAATTCTATTTTACGTTATTACTCTGCTCGCTCATTCCTGTGGCTTTCTTGGCTGCAGCTCCTCTCCCTGCACGCACTGTAGCCCTGTCAAGGTGAAGCCCTTTACAAAATAGAATTCACCAAAATGAGCTTGAACAGCCCCAAAGTTTGTATTGGAGAGAGCTGCTAATTACACTTGTCGTGAAACATATCTGAGTGGAGGGTTCTGAGTCCATCCAGGATCAGGGGCTGCTTTAGAAACAGAACTGCTGTCTGTGCTTTTAAAGAGGTTTATTTTTACTTTGGGGCCACGGAGAGGGTGATTGGAATTAGTAGCCTTTAATTAGACTGGGAGATATTCAAATTTTACAGGGATTTATGTTAGAACATGGACTGGCGGACGGCTCTTTCCTCATCATGAATCCTCCCTGCACATAATGAGGCTCATCATTAGTTGATGGAGTGAATTTGCCCTAGCTCTACCTTGAAAGGCACGTAATTTACATACTACTTCAGAGCCTAAGCTTTAATGGATTCCTCGATGAATAAAATGAAAAGCTACTTTCTTTAAATTTTTGAACACTGTTTAGATAATACGATTTTAATAAGACATTCAATTTGGTCGTTAAGTATATTTGAAAGTGTCCCCTCCCACCCCCCCGCCTTTGGGGGTAAAAATATATTTTGGCTTGCCATAGTGTGTGTCACAGTGGTGGTTTCCCTCTCAGATGTGCCACAGGACATATGGGGGGCATTGTTAAGAGACTGGGGGGAATCCTGGGCAGGGAGCCTTTTTGCATGTGAGCCTGGAGATGATTGACAAGCCCTTTGGTGCGGACACTGTTCTCGCATGCTTTGGTTGCAAGAGAAAGGTCTGAGAATGGGTGTTATTATGAGTGTCTCATATTAGCACTGTGCGTGTACCAAAGGCGTGTGCTCACCGGCCGCAGCCCACGGCAGCAACAGAGCTGGCGGTGTCCGCCAATTGCTTTCCGTGATTGAGGAGCCAAAAGTTGCCGAGTGCAGCTGTGTGGTGGAAACCGCTGTGTAGCTCTGATTCCAGGAGGAGGAATTGAGTTGGAGGCTGTCTAGTTTGTTACCAGGTCATCAACCGAGGAGTGCTCTGCTGTACCCCATAAATTCAGCAAGTTTTCCGGCCCTGTCACTCCGCAGTTCTTTGGTTGGAATGGAGAGAAAATCTGCTGTGACTCGATGTGATTGGAACACGGGTGTCTTTTGAATAAGCGTGTGCAGAGGGGGAGGGTCTAGTAGTAACATGTTACTGAACATGTCCTTTGCATGTAGGGTACAGGGCACCCCTACGTGGTTATCGTTGCTGCAAATGGAGGCAGGTCTCTGGTAGTTTGTCACTTACCAAGAGCAGAGAAAGTGTCTAAATATAAGCGAAGCCTTGTTTTGATAGAATGTTCTATTACCTGAAAATGATCAGCATATATTAACATTAATAGAATAGTCCATGTCATTCTTTTTTAGGTAATTTACCTCTGCTTCAGACCTGTCTGCTTAAAAAAAAAAAAAATCTTCCTCTCTTCTAAAACATATATTTGTTTAGAGAGTTTTCACTGAAGTGTACATGACAATTACAGCTGTTCATTAACAAAATTGGGTATTTGTTTTAAACTTTAACCAATCACTTTGATATGCTAATTATGGTGTAATTTAATTTGAGCCCTGTAATGATGATGCCGTTATTATGGACATAAATGATGCAGTTAAGCTGAGAGTAATCTCATTTGCATACTGTACATGCCAGTAAATTAAGCCCTTTCTTCAACTGCTTCAGCTTTAATTTTCCACTTCTTTTCACACAGCTCCTTTTCAGCCCCTCTCTTAGAAGCCCACTTTGTAATAGTCCTGATGACTGTTTGATGTGAAGAGTTTCGGCGCCACAATAACGCACGACAGAAGATGTAACATTTAAAGGGTTCATTATCTTGCTGAATATCCCTTTAAGAAAGAAGGATCAGAAAGGGTGGAGGGGAGACCAAAGTGTCCTGTCCATGGGATGTGACAGGTACCCCTGTTAAAGTCATTTGAGATGCCAAATGCTCTCTGCGAACCCGCCCCCCTCCAGAGACTTGGGACCTTTTATTTATAAATGATAGGTTGTGTCCTTTTTTCCCCCTCTTCCCTGCCATACTGTAGTTTATAGTCACAAATTGTGTTGCACTCAGCAGTGGTGAATTTCATTAGGGATAAAATGTAATCTATTGTGAAATGTTAAGAGTCTTCCAATGTAGACCTTCGTAGAGGAGATTATCGTTTCTAGCAATTTCAAGCTACAATAACAAAAGAAGTTTTTGGTTTTTTTTTTTCCCCCTCCATCTGGATTATCAGAAGGTGCCACGTTTCATCCAGTGGTGAGACAGGTAACACGTGGCATTTGCACGTCCCTCAGTGGGCAAGCCCAGGATGGCCACCCTCTGTGCAGGCAGGAGAGCAGCGCTAAGCCTGTTGGCAGTCCTTTGGCCGGTAAACTGCCCTTGCATTTGCACCAAAGAATGCAAGGAGCAGAGCTAAGTGCCTCCACGTCGCGAGCAGATTCTCCCTGGGGCTCTGGCTGAAGCCAGTGGGAGTTGAGTGGGTGTAACTGAGGACTGAATTTAGCACTGTTTTTAAAAGGGTCAGAGGCCTAAAAATAGTTCAAGCTGTTTGACTCCCCTGCAGGCTACTTCCTCCGCAAATGGAAGAATATTAAAAAATCGTCATCCACTGCATCATCTCCATGGCTCAGAACTGGAGGGTCTTACTGCGGCTTGCTGAGCTCTGGGTTCCCTGCCTCTGGTGGCCAGTTCTTGCCACTTGATGGCCAGCCCTGCCTCAAGGAGCTCTCCCGCAGGAGGCTGCCTTTCCAACTATGTTTGCAGGTGGACATGTCCTGGTATTGCCATGGCATGGTACACTTAATCTGCTAACAGTGACACCTGGAAAATGAGATTTCCACCACAAACTCTTGATGGAGGTGAATAGCTACTTGTTTTCAAAGTAAACAAATGTCGCCTTCCTGTTGACACAGTGTCAGATGTTTGTCTTGAGACCATTTACGCTTACAAAAAAAAAGTGCTACCCATTTCAGATGTACATTGTATCATTCCTTAACATAATTTTGAAAGTTCCGCAAAATGAAAAGATATGTAAAACAATTGTAGGGAAAATGAAAAGGTATGTAAAACAATTGTAGGGATTCTTAGATATAGCTGTAACATGTCTTTTAAAAAAGTAGAACTTTTTTGTTTTTTTGTATAATTGGAGGACTAGGAATTGAGAAATGGTTTTATGTAATCTTGTAAAAATTTTTACATTTTAATTGCATAATGTAGACTCTGCTTTCTCAGTTCAGACCAAGACCCAAACAAGCGAATATTCCAAGTGTAAAATTTCCTACTTTTAGGACCTGGGTAGACACATGGATAAATTTTCAGTAGCACATAAGCCCTCTGAAGGCAGAGAATGTTGCATTCCTAGCCCTTAGGTTCTTGCTTGCATCTAGAAGGTGTTGAAATATTTCCTCACGGGAAGGTAGGCTTGTGAGTAAATGAAGAAGAGACCAACTGAGTAGGTGAGCAAAAAGCAATGCCTTTCTAACTTCCTGGGCTAGTGTTTGGCCTAGCAGTTAAGACATCAGTAAGGTTGCCTGTGTCTTACACTGGAGTACCTGTGTTCGTTTCCTGATGTCAGCTTCCTGCTAATGTAGACCCTGATGGGCAGCAGTGATCTCTCAAGTAACTGGGTTCCTACCCACCAGTTTGGGAGACCTGGATTCCATTCTAGGTTCCTAAGCTTGTACCAGTTCAGCTCTGATTGGGTCAACCATTTGTGGAAACAATCGGGTAATGAGATCGTCTCTGTCTCAGTCTTGTTCTCTGATTTGCCAATTCTCAAGGGCACGGGAGGGCGAACACCTTACATATAAACCATTTGAATATGCTTGATGATGTTTGCACTAAGAACCCCTTCCATCCATCTTTCTCTGGGCCCTGCCCTGTATTGGAACCAGTCCTAAGGCAGTTGAACAGGAGCCATAGGAGACAGGAGGCCACCATGCCAGGTTATTGGTTAATACCCACAGTGACAACGGAGAGTGAGAGGGACTGACTGTGGAGGCCTCCATGCCACTGGCTCCTCCTGGTCGCCTTTTAAGGCAGGTGCTTGATTCTGCCCTTTTCCTTGTGGCAGCTAATGCAGGCAGGCGCTGCTTGAGTCCCATAGCTGTTAGGACTGGAATCAGGATTTCTTCAGGAACTCATTAGTTCTCACTCCTGGCCACTGGACTGGAATCTTGTGTTTTCCTGTAGACACACACACATACACACATTATATTATTCACTGGAGATACCTGTGTATTCTGCACATTGATTTGTCAAGCAGTTGTAGTGTCCAAGTACCGGCCTGAGCGTGTTGCCTGTCTTGCTTTCAGAGACGCCAGGCAAGGTAGCTGCTACTTGTCCATATTTAGTGATGAGGAAACTGGTGTCTGTCCAGATTAAATAACTGAGTTTATGCCGGTAAAAAGGTGGCCAAGCTGGGCTCTACCGCACAGCCTTTGCTGCTCCATCACCACTACATACTCCTTGTAACTCCACATGGAGTGGGAGACTTTGAGTACCCCCTAGATAGTTCATTTTTTATTTGTCAAGTCCATGTATATTGAATGCCTATCATATTTAAGGTTCTTTGGTGTGTGTGTGTGTGTGTGTGTGTGTGTGTGTGTGTGTGTGTGTGTTTGTAGATTTGGACTTAAATGTGTGCTTTAAATAATTGAGACTCTCCTAATTTCTCAGTCTTTTCGAGTGATGCAAATTCCTGGCAGGAAGCCTCCTTCCCTTCCTCCCCTGCCCCTCTCCAGACACGGGAGCTAAATTGTTGTTGCATTCCTTTTTTCTTGGGGGAGGAGAATGCCGAGCTGCCTCCTTGCTTTTGATTGAGGTCTTCCCTGCTATTATCTTGACAGGTGACAGAATGAATATCAGCTTAGAATTTATAGCTACATGGATCCCTATGTGTTTACACGGATCTGCATGTATATGTAGAGGCTCATAGCTTAGGCTCTAATTTATACCTACAAGAGGGCATCAAAAAGTTTGTGGGAAATGGGGTTAAGAGATAAACTTGTTTTGATACAAAAACTTGGAAATCTTTATATCTTTATAATTTACATCTTCCTGTGAACTTTGAAGACATCTCATAGGCATAGACTTTACCAAAAAAAAAATTTTCACCAAAATAAACTTGCTTGGAAAGTTCGTATTCTACAGACTTTTGGAAATACCCTCATTTTTGAAGGCCACATTTTGAAATTCCAAGGAAACTCTTCTACCTTTCCCACTATGAAGACACTGAAAAATGTTCATGGATATGGTTAAGGAATTATGCATGTACTTTTTTTTTTAAAGATTTATGTTATTTTTGTTGCAAAGTCAGATATACAGAGAGGAGGAGAGTCAGAGGGAAGATCCTCCGTCTGTCTGATGATCACTCCCCAAGTGACCACAGTGGCCGGAGCTGAACCAATCCAAAAGCCAGGAGCCAGGAGCTTCATCTGGGTCTCGCACACAGGTGCAGGGTCCCAAGGCTTTGGACCATCCTCGACTGCTTTCCCAGGCCACAAGCAGGGAGCTGCATGGGAAGTGGAGCTGCCGGGACTAGAACTGGCACCCATATGGGATCCTGCTGTGTTCAAGGCGAGCACTTCAGCTGCTAGGCCACACTGTTGGGCCCTGGTACTCAGATTTTGAATGTTACTAATGTGGCTCGCATTGGTAGGCTTCATTTCATGGACAGTGTGGCTGCAAAATCTACCTGCTGCCTCTTTAAACTGCTGAGGGGTACACTGGGTAGGAGGTTTCCAGAAACCCATAGTTGTATGCCAAAAAGGACCAGAGAGCCGGAGTGAGGTTGCTCTCTGGTGACCTGGCCCGCAGTGGATGATTGATAATGATTGGGGGATGGAGCAGCAAGATGGTAGATGTTTCCACATGGGAGGAGATGCCAGGCTAACCCCCTTGGTTATTTCAGCCTTTTTTTTTCTTCCTAACCATGTCAAGGTGAAATACCACCTAGTATTTTGAAAAACTAGGACTTGACCAATGCTTTTGTAGCCACCTAGTGCCTTGGCTGCCCGCGCATTTTGGCTCATCTGTTGTAATGATTGCATTAGCATCCGTCACTAGACTGCAGCAAATGGATTCCTTGAGTGTTTCTGGATTTTTCTAACCTGGGCTCTGATTACCTGCAAGCATGGGCACCTGGAATCCTGGTGCCACGGGCTCCCCTGGATGCTTTTGTGTTAGGGAACTAGATGTTCTGTCTCTTGGATGCCATACGATTACAGGTCTTTCCTACCGAAAGTAAACTTTATGAGTAGATGCAGTTTTTTTTTTTTTCAAGAAAGAAGCACCGGCCCTGGCGCAATAGCATAGTAGTTGTGGACCTCATCTTGCATGCACAGCAGGATCCCATATGGCCGCCGGTTCTAATCCTGGTGGCCCGCTTCCCATCCAGCTCCCTGCCTGTGGCCCAAGAAAACAGTTGAGGATGGCCCAAAGCTTTGGGACCCTGCACCCGTGTGAGAGACCTGGAAGAAGTTCCTGGCTCCTGGCTTTGGACCGGCATAGCATCGGCCGTTGCGCTCACTTGGGGAGTGAATCATCGGACGGAAGATCTTCCTTCTTTGTTTCTCCTCCTCTCTGTATATCCGCTTTTCCAATAAAAATAGATAAATCTTAAAAAAAAAAAAAAAGAAGAAGCACCACCCAATGAATGTGATCACTCAACAAATCAATATTTGTTGAGTGCCTGCCTTGGTAGGCATGGTGGGCTCTCGGCCTGCAGGAAGCTTGTGGCTGTGTAAGGCAGGTAGGAAGCGTCAGAGAGCTCCAAGCTAGACCATGAAAATAAAATGCTTACTGATTCGGAGCTCTGTTGTCTGTAAAGATTTTTAGAAATTTCTTCAAGAGGATGTGTAAGCCCCGTCCAGGAGCGATTCACCTGTTTCCCGCCCCATTTAATGTATAGATGCTTTCAGGAAAAAGACAGTCTTAATGGCAAATTTTCAGAAATCTTATCCCTGCGAAAAGATGTATTACATTCCTAAAAGTTTTTGCTGCTGTTGTTGTTTTGACTTTTCCCCCTAAACATCCATACCAGTTCTTAAAAATCCTAGAGATGGTTTGATCTGCAGTCTTCTTTTCTAAGATTTTTTTTTCCCCATCAGAATAAATGGAAGCCTTCACTGGAGTGAACACATGGAAATTATAGCTGTCACGTCGTCCATTAAAAGCAGACGTTCAAGTGGGATATTATTCCACTTTACTTTTTGGTCCTTAAGAAGTCAAGGGACAGGGTATTAGATGCGAGATGGCCAGAGGAAGACCGGGTCTTGGCAAAGATCAGTACCCAGCGTGAAATGCGCCCACTTACTTGTTAAGTGCTTAAAATTCTCACCCCTCCCTCTGCCCTGGCCTGCCTAGGAGCGGCAGCCTCATTAGTATCAATTGGTTTTCAGGGTGTTTATATCTCTGGGCCACTGGCTCCTGGCTATGATTACTGCCTGAAATTTTCCATACAGTGCTTCCATTTGCAATCATCTTACCCCCAGTTGGCCTAATGTTGACTCTTTGAACCTTCACAGGGGAGTAATGTTAATGGTAGCTTTTGTTCTGTGCATAACTGGGAAGGAAAATGGCTTCAACTCCTCCACACTGAGCAGTACTTTGCAGACACCTCCAACCCTTCCCCTTGCAAGCCATTTTCTGAACACAAGGAAAGACCTGCTCTTGGCAGTGGCCTAGGGTATGGTAGTTAGCATCCTCGGGGTTTTGAAGGGCATCCTGGAATTGCCCATCTGTCTACCCATACTGTCAGCATTGCTTTTCCCCTAGGGTGAAGACAGAATATGTCCTGGAAAGCTGGCCTTTTTAGTGCTCTTCGCTTGTCGTTTTTGTCAGGTGGTCTCGGAGGCACGAGGCTCAGTGCACTGATTGGATTAATTTGGGGTTGCAATGCAGTGAGTGAATGGTTTGCCTCTGTTTACCATGTGGGGGCTTATGACAAGTGTAGTGATTGTCCAAAAAATGGTGAGTGTTTTTTGTGTGTGTGTGAGGGGGTGTGGCAGGGGGTGCGGAGGGAAGGATGATTTAATTGCTTAACCTTTCAGAACTGTTGTGCTTACACATTGGTCCGTGTGAACGCACTTTTGGCTCTTGTCATTGGGGGCAGGCTGTCTCCACCCCTTCCTGTGCAGGTTGGCACCCAGGAAGCAGCTCTCCTGCCTCTCCTGGGAATCCAGCTGCTCACTCCCCGGTCAGTGAGGGCTGTGCACGAGTCGGGCCTGAGAGCATCAGAACAGCCCCCCTACGAGAGCTGTCATCCCGGAGCCCCTTAAGAAGAGGGTGCAGTTCCGCCCGTCGTGTCCATCAGCCCAATTTTTCGAGATAGTGTTGATGTTACCACGGCCATAAGTTCTCTTTCAGTTCCCGTTTTTCGGAGTTTCACTTGTCGTCCTTGTTGTATTCTCAGAATAATACATGTCGTCCTCTTCTCTGGTCCTTCAAGGCCTACCAGGATCCGGGGGGATGCTCCGTCAAACTGCCACACCCTCGAAGCTTCGTCTCCTTAGATGAGTTGTGGCTTCTGATAACTTGCTTCCTTTCCCTGCAGGGTGTTTTAGGATTGGACATCATAGCTTTCTCTTGATATAAATTGGAAGCCTGTTTTCTTTTTAGAACTTTTATTTTGTGTTTTTTGACTTTTTGGAAGCCATGGCCAAGAATATACTTTCTGTCATAGAAAACCAGTTTCTTCATTGTTAGCTTTTGTTTATTGCCATGGAGATGACATGTAGCAACAGCTAGCAGACGGATAGAAAAACGTTTAATATCCCTTCCCTCTGCCGGTTCTCATAGCAGGCATAACTAACCGAGCACAGTTCTCTCAGTAAGGCTCATGCGGCCTCTGAATCTTCCGCTCACCAGCCCTCACTGACTGGAGGTGCAGGGGAGGATTCTGTCTGTCCCTGCTAAGTGCGTTATGATTCACTGCATGTGACTTGGTTGCTATCTGTTAGTAACTCGTGTGACATCTTTTTATCTTGATATGTTCCTTTTATATGAGATTGCTATCGTACCACGTCTTTCAGAATTACCTATTTATGTATTTATTCAAGGGACAGAGAGTTAGGCAGACAGAAGAACTTGCTTCTACTCTGATTAAAACAAGGCACTGTGATAAGGGGACACGCTTGTCCTAACCGGGGCACCAACCTCTAAGCAGGACACCTGCTCCCAGAGGAAGATTTTCAGGCATAGAGACTGTTTTGTAGATGGAATGACTACTGGAAATTTCTGAAATAGGCTAAGTCCCAATCCTGATTGAGCTACATAACTCTTTCTCAAGTACAGAATTCTTTCTACATGCGATTGAAGGTTCACCCAGAAAATGGATGTGGCCTTCATGCAAGAGATAATGTGGAAGTGTGAACTCTTTGCCCTTTGGCAAATTGCCTGTTCCTTTCATTCTGAATTCTAGGATTCCAGGGCCTGCCACCCCCGTGTGTTTTGATATCTCCATAGACCGCAATCTAGTTGAGTCTACCCAAATTATTCACGTGCCAGAATGAAAAAGAGACTTTTTCTATCTATGTATCTTTTTATCGTTATTTTCACTGCTTAGCTTCCCTTTCCTGGAGTTTTCCAGTAGCATCTTTTCAGCTTAAGTTTGCTTGTTTAAAAGTGCTTGTAGTCCATTTTTCCCCCCTCATGTCCAGAATTTATACTTTTTGCAAGACAAGCAGTAGGGCAGCAACTTGGAATCCAAGCCGCCTGCATCCCACCCCCGACACACATACCTTTGGACATTAGCAATCAATTAATTCACTCTTGAAAGAAGAGAAAAGCTCTCCTCTTTTTTTCCTTATGATGTGGCTGTTGGGGGTTGTTTTTGTTGCATCAGAAGTCTTGAATCATTGCTTCTCTAAGTTGAAAAGGAGAATCAATTCACTTTTATTTTCTCCCGGGAAAAACCAGAACGCAGCATGTTTATGAGTGTTTATGACAAAACACCCCTGTGATTTTGTTTAGTTAACTTAAAAAAAAAATTTTAAGGACTACATTTGCGTTGTTTCTTGTCAGGATCCCTATAATTGATCCATGGTTCATTTAAGAGAAGAAGCCATTTTAAGCCAAATTATCCCCATAGAAAGAAAACAGAACGTTCCACTGTCTGTTGCAAAAGCTAGGTTTGCGCCAAAATGATCTGCTCGTGAACAAGAGTCGTGTTTTCACCCTCTAGAAGAGACGAGAGGGCAAGATTCTCAAGAGTCAGTGTGTGCAAGGAGTTTTTCTTTTTTCCCCCATTTTCTGGCAATCCTGCCCTACTGGTAGGTGTATCTGAAATGAAGCAGAATGTGTGAATCCATTGAGATGATTATTTGATAATTTAATAAAGGAAAAGGCTTCAAGTCACCATACCCACCTACAGTTGATAAGCGATGCCACCTACTGTGAAAATATTTTACAAAACACTTTCTTGTGGAATCTGCATCAAACAGCAGTTTTAAAACCAAACATGAGTGGAGTTTTCTCCTGGTTTTTCCCGGTTTGGAGAGCACACTGCCAGCTACATGTCCTGGAGTTTAGCTACCACACTTTGTTCCCACAGGTTTGGTTCAGTAAGCTTCATGTCGAGGTTTTGAACTTGGAGTTGGCTCAGTATGTCGGTGCTTTTGTTGGCTTGTTTGTTGTTGGACAGAAGTTGCGTTTAGCAGTTGAGAGTGTCATGTGCTTCTTGTATCGGCTGAAGGAGCTGCACTCCCCCCCTCCCGTGTCTGTGGTTTGGAGCTAAGCTGTCCAAGCACTCAGAGCCCTAGGCCGGCAGTGCTGCCTCTGGGGCAGTCCTGTGAGCCCAGAGCTGTTGGCTGTGCAGGTAGAGACTCCACTGGCCAGTTCTCTGCATAGGCACTCCGAGCAACTGCTTCAAAGAACCATAATGATAGTTGTTCATGTGCTCCTGTTGCACAGTGATCCTGGCATCTCGGATGCCTGTGCATACCCACAGGTTTTGCAGGGTCTTGTTGGGCCTGTCCTTCCTCCTCTGCTCCTTCCGAGCCACCCCCCACTTCCAGCCAAGTGGGGCTGCTTTCGCTGCGGGGGGACTCTTTGCCTGCAGCCCTGCTGCTTGGCACACCCTGTGGAACCCGCGCCTGCGTCCAGAAGCTCTCAATGTGAGCTGCAGGCTTGCAGGAGGCAGGGCCTTGGGGGTGACCCGAGCTTGGCAGCAGAGGCACAGTGCTCCATAAGCCCTTGATGAAGCTGGAGCCCTCGAGGAGGGCATGTGAGCCGCCATGGAGCTGCCCAAAACAAACAGGCCAGGCTGGAAACACAGATTGTGTCTTCTTGTAATTCTTCACAAGCAGGACGCTTCAGAGAACCCCACTGCAGCCATCCCAACTTCTGGGTTTGGTAGATTTTTTTTTTTTTACATTAATTCCAAAGCTCTGTTGGTGACATTGACTAGACAACAGCTGAAAGACAGAGACGTGACCAATTTGCATATTCTACAAGGATATTGTGGAGTCCGTATGAGGAAATCTGAATAAATACGTGGATTTTGAGAACGTCTTTTTTTCTGACAGTATTCAGCATTAAGTATATACTTAAAGCAGTAATGACTCCGGGCTGGGCTTTGCATTCATGAACACACGCCATAGGGTTACGCTTCAAGCACTGGGTGAAGCCAAGATCTTCTGAATTATGTTTCATTGGGGAATTTTTACCTTTTTTCCTGTTTATGACAGTCATTTCATCTGGTTTTATAATGAGGTCAGGAACAGGTGAATGTAAAATAATACTAGTAAGCGGAGGGATTTCTGTGTTAATGATTAGGCTATTTTTTTAAATTAAAAAGTTCTGGTATTTGAAACATGCTCTGGACTTTAAGTACACTTAGCAGTAATTAATCAGAATGAAAGATTTCAG